>NC_140028.1:115805358-117121858 GCF_963513975.1 Fringilla coelebs | reverse complement strand
GATAAGAACATTGCTGCAGAAGCTGATCTCCAGACTGATGTTGCTATTTAATGTAGCTTCTAGCAAACTGTGAATAAAACTCCTGGCTTGCAGATGACAAGTTACCATGCTAGACTTGCAAGTTCTTTCAGGAAACCAAAGCAGACACAGCTGCAATCAGGCTGCATTAAGCCAGGCCTGCAGTCCCAATGGAGTGCAATGACAGCAGGATTCTACTGACAATGTCAGTGGGCACAGACATCTTTTGTTCTTATCACATATTCCTTATTCACTTTTCTTCCATTTCTTTATGAATGATAAATGCCAGTGATTAAGGACAATGCTCACTTATTTTAGGAAGGTCTGGTACATAAACATACGGTGCTGCTTCATTATGCAACAGGACATGGCTCCCAGAGCGGGCGACCTGCAGACCCAGTCAGATGAAACTTCTCCTGGCAGGGTTCTTGGGATGGACAGCCCTGGGGTGTCTGTGTTCCACTGACTGTGTGAGGATTAGTGCTCCTGCAGCTGGTGCAGGGGAGCTATACCAGCAGCGTAGCTGTGCCTTAGGGAATGGGAAGCAGCCTGGATTTGTGCTGCCTACACAAATAAGCCCAAGACTCCTTGCCTTTACTAGGGAATAAGTCTTTGCCAAAATCGGAGTAACCATATTAAATAAAAATTAAATTGTGGATGTGAATGAAAAGACCCAACTCCCTTAAAGACCCAACTCCCTTAGAATAGGAAATGATCAATTAAAGCTTTTTTTTAGCATCATGAATACTTTTTAGAAAAAAACCTCAGAGATAATCTGCAACTGATGGTCATTGTTTGCTGGTCATACAAGGGCTGACAGTTTCAAATATGACTAGTGCTTTTAGCATCAACTGTTTTTTGCTCAACTTGAGAGCTTCTGCTTTTTGGAAACTTTTAAAAGTAGCTACTGAAAATCAAACTTCCTATCATTCAAAGCAGGTACTGGAAGGAAGGACACCTGAAATCAGTTTGCTTCTAGTCATCTTGACTTTGAACAGTTATGATCATATCAAGAAGAAATTATTTTGATTACATAAGGGATAATTAGCAGCAGAAACTAGAAATTCAACCTTCTGTCAATAAATTGATATCAAGAGCAAGCCTCTGTTTAGGTGGTACTTCTTTCTCTGGAACTCTGGAACAGTCATCTCACTAAAGTAATTGCAAATAGGAGCAATTTCATTGCTGTCCTCACAGCATAACGCAGAAGCAGGATTTTCCTTTCTTCACTCTGTCCTCTCTCTCATTACCTTTTAAAACTGTGGGCAGCTGAAGCAGTGATTACCAAAGAAGAGCAGAGCAAAGGAACTGGCAGTAGCTTCTGTGTGTGGCAGCTATTTTCACATACATGATGGGCGGCCTGCAGTCAGTGCAAGTGTGAACAGTCACCTTTGGCTGGCTTCATGCACAGCATCTGGAGTGCCACACATGTCTGTGTGAACCTCTGAGCTTTGTGAGGGGTCAGATGCTGCTGTCCTTTGTACCATGATGATCTGAGCCTCTCTCTCTGGCCTGTTTCTCTATCTCCCCTTTTGCATACACAGGAAAAGCAAAGGAAGGCTGTGCTTTCAGTGAGGAATGGAGGAAATCTTCCTTGATTAGTAAACTGTAGACCAGGACTCACCAGCTGCTTAGTATGACAGAGAGTGACTACTGAACTCCTGCATAGAAAGAGATTCAGATTGAGGGAAGCACTTGTGGAAACGCCCCAGTGAAAAGAAAAGAGGCACTGTGTGTGTTTACCCCAGAGTCCCCTAAAATACAGATTTGAACTAGAGAGGAGACTTGATTCTGAGATTCTCCCTGAGCTTTCCTGTGTATCAATATGGAAACTTCTGCTGCTATAAAGCTGTAAAAATGACTCCTGCAGGCTTGCTCTGATGCAGCTTGCATTCAGGGTGTGCTGGTCTGTTCTTTGTGATGGTAGTCTGTTCTATTCTTTGCCCAGGTTTTCCTATGCAATCTGAATACTCCTATGGGGGTGATTCCAATTTTGGGCCATATTCAGCAGCCAGCACAGTGCTGGAAATTATCACTGCAATGCAAACACCTGGCAAAGTGAGCTGAAGTGCACCTCTAGTGTTGTGAAAACTCATTTTCAGGATATCGACGATCCTTGCAATCAAGGAATATTTTTGTCAATGGGGCCTTATTATATTGCTCTCTATGATGCAGTTGGGGAATTGGGGTAGGGGGACTTCTCATAAGTTTTGATTGGACATCTGAATGAGAAAATAATTTCCTATTACAATCTATACTATGCGCTATTCAGTACAAGAAAATGATGCAGGAAACTTTGGGGTTTTCCGCACATTTGCTTGGCCTCAGAGACATCTCCTGTTTACATTTCCTATTCCACAGACATTTGTACAATTTCATTTTGCCCTCTCAAGTGTTTGAGAGAATTAAGCTTTAAGCTGAAGGTTAACAGAAGGAGATATTTTTCTATCCACTCTTTTAATATGGGTGTAAGAAAATTCACTATGGTTTAAATTCTGGTAATGTAAGCAGTAGTATTTACAAAGACCCTGAAGAAGTTGCCTCCTAGTGATTTTTCAGTATATTCTAGTACAAGACTTGTTCAATGAGATGCAACAGAGGAATGATTCAGTGACAAAAGATATTCTTTGTTCTTCTGGAGAGGCTTGCCACCCAGAGCACCATAGGAATGTGTCTAGGTGCACTTTAGATAGGTATGTTCCTTCTCATGCCATCAGTACTGCTATTGATATTGCTGCTGCTCCTAGACATATATCAGTCATGTGTTCAATGTTGCTCATCTCCAGAACATGTTCTGCATATTCCCTAACTAGCTTTCATACCTCCAGCAGGAGGAGAGGGGATTTAAATATTGCTGTCATTTTACACTCTGTGAAAAAATGAAAAAATTCATACACCTAAAAAAGACCATGTGAGAAGCAGAAAGAAAATAACAGAATGCTTATCTATCATTGAAGAGTAATTTTTACTCTCCATCCAGGAGAGAATGGGAGACAGTCCAGAAACAAATCCTTACTGTCAGGGCACTCCTCTTGACTTCATCCCCTGGGAAGTTATAATGGTTTATTATTTCAGTAGTTCCTAAAACACCTGGGGTTTTTGCTAGTCAGCTCCACACTAACCTTTCTCCCATGGTAGTGTCCTTGAAGGCTCAGATTTGATCAGCCTCAGAAGAACGTAGTTGTCCAATAAACACTTTGTATCTTCTTAACGAGTTTTTAGGGGTTTAAATGCTGACCTTACCTTCTTAATCTACGAGATTTCCCTTAATGTTATATAGGCAATTTTGTAAAGAATGTGGTGGTCATTGCAAGCTTTACTGAATAATGAAATAAGAGGCCAATGCAGCTGTGTGAGATAGGGAATAGAAGAGGTGAACCAATTATTCTCCTACCAGCCACAAAAAGTCTGTTTATATATGAGTTATGTAACCCAAGCTGACACTTCACCAGGCAATACTTCAGCTGGAAATTATGAACACCTTTCCCACCTCACCACACATGCTATTTATCAAGTCCAGGAATACAAAAATACAACTTTGAGGATAGGTATAAAGAGTTTTTAAGAGGCAGGTTGAGAATCTGTGTGCATATTAACTCAAAGATAGTTTACAGATGCCTCTGTCTGGCCTGAACAAATGTGAGGGTGATGTGTCAGGATAAAAAAGAAGAATAAAAATGGAAAGACACAGCTTTTAGGTAGTGGAGTTAGTTAACTGTACTTGCATAGTCATTGTGTTGTGAGCCAGTGAATGTCTTAGTAGCTGCATAAATCAAATGCTTCATTCAGGAGAATTTGCCCCGGACATTCTCTACAAGCTCGTGCATTGTAGGGGAGGAAAATCAGGTCTGGAAGGGGCAAGTCTGTTCCCCCATTGCTCACCAGTGATGTACCAAACTGAGAGTTGCACAGGGTGCCAGGGTGCTGCCAGGGCTGGCAGGCCAAGGGGCTGTGCCCAGGACCAGCGGGGCCACCAGCGCCCGGGGGGAGTCAGGCTCAGCGGGGTCTGTGGTCGGGGCTGTGCTGAAATGGGGCCCTGGCTGTCAGGGAAGACAAACACATCACTCCATGCTCGCCCCCCTGCCCTCTTCTTTCCACAGCTTTTCTCTGCTGAGCATGGCACTGTATGGCATGGAATATAATTGTGGCCATTTGAGGTCGGCTGTGCTGGCTCTGTCCCCTTCCTCTGCACCCCAGCCCCCTTGCTGCTGGGTGGGGGGAGCAATGGAGAAGGCCTTGCCTCTCGCTGCTCAGCAGTAACAAAACTATCTCTGTCTCATTCTCTGTTTCGTGTACAATCCAAATCATGGCCCCTTACTAGCTAATGTGAAGAGAACCAGCTCTATCCCAGCCCAGACCAGCACAGTCCCACAAAGCACAGAAGGGAGACGCTCTTCAGCTACTGCTCCTTCTCTCCCTTTACATCTCCACCTTCAGAGCCACAAAGCATGCTCTAAAATTAAAGGAACGATAGACAAATATGCTGTTGAGGTGCAAATGGCAACATTATTTTAATATTATATTCAGGCTTCATCTTTATTAGCATTGGATATTAATGATAAGTGTGAAGTAATTATGTGTATAATTATAATAATTTTTATTATTAGCATCTTTTGACGGGTAGGAATGTCTTCTCCTGAGGAGCCAATCCACTGAAATGGCCAAAGTGACAATAGTTTTCCCATCTAACGCCATCAGACCTCACTTGCTTCAGAATACTATTTTCCTCATTTACCCTGTAAAATGACGTTGTGTTTACATCTTTGACTTTGTTTTTCAAACACTCTGATGAGTTTTGGTATTTCTCCTTGCTTATGACAGCAGTAGTCTGGAAGACCTGTGCCTGGTGCTGTGTGGTGAACCAATACCACTTCTGGAGCAGGCTATAAGTAAAGGTAGAAAGGGTATTTTTTCCTTTAGATGAGAAGCTGGTAAGGATTAGCAGAACAGTAAATAAATCTATTCTGTGGACAGATTATAGTCTAATTAGATACTTGTGAAGTTCTGTCTCTAATTTACAGCCTTTGAATTTTCAGGGAGTTTTGGTTGTGAGCAAATGTGAAGTTCATTGTGAAACCTGGCTCTGGCCACCAGACTGCTTCCACACAACATCAGCGGCTGACCCAGATCAACTGAAAATTTCTCTCAAGTAGCACTTGGTTTTAGGTTCAGGGAAAGTTCACATAGCTGTCCATTGTGCCAAGGTTCTGGATTATAATTGCAGATTTGCAGCATTTTAATTTTATTGTCTTTAAACATTATTGTGTTTAGGCTAACTTGCATGTGTTCCTGCATTCTTGCATTCCATTTAAAAAAAGATCAAAACAATCATTCTAGATTTACAACAGAGATTAGGGTAATAGTTACATACTACAGAAGCCTCTGTCTTCTGATGTCAACCTGTGAAATAGGCTAAGTTATGTTTTTTTTCATTTTGCTTATGTTTTCTTATCTTCACATCCCACCCAACACAGCTAAGCTTTCAGAAATCCTTAGTTCCGGCATAAACTAAAACATCGAGAATTTATATGATTTTGGATCAAGGGATAAGTTTTTATAGGGTCGCAAATAAATCCTCTACTTACTGACACCTAGACTTGTGTTTTGCTGTTAAGGCTCTTGTGAGACTGGAGTGGGGGGGAAGTCAAAGCCTCTGGGCTCCACAGAAAGGACCACACCCCACTTATATCTGTGAGCTATACAAACACCTTCTCTGCACGGGAAATTAAATCTTCATTGACAAAAACTGTTGAGAAAATAAAATATTGATCTTGCTTGTGAGACTTTTATGTTATTCAATTAAATTAGTACAATACCTTTCCTACTAGTAAAATAAGAGTGCCATTACTATATGGAAATATAATGTTCCATAATATTTTTATTGTGAGACAGGGGATACCTCTTACAGCACTCAGAAGTACAGTTTATACATGACTATAAAGTTAGTTGTGATCCATAAACAGCAGATATAGATCTCAGATATAGCTTTGGAAATCAGTTTAAAGGAAAGTGCCTTATTCTCTTTGCAATATCATATAAAAGTAGCATCATTTAAAAAAAATCATAATCTCTTCTAATTTTTTTATACTGAAAGACAATGAGACATCATTCTAATATTTAAATTGGAATATGAGTCTGACAATATTTTTTGCTACTGCATTTTCTAAAATTAAAAACCCTTTCAAAACTAATAATGATCCTGAATCCATGTCTACTGCAGCCAGACACATGAATGTACGAATATGGGCATACAGTAATGGCTAGTGAAACATAAGGGACCTAATAGAATGAGATTTGTGTGGGAGAACTGTGTTGGGATGTGACTATTTCTTTACCAGATGATGAGATGTGAATATGACTTGGCAGGTGCAAATAGCAGCTGTGGCCTCCTTTTTTAACCAGGCTAGTTCTTTTTTTATCCAAAATCTGTACTTTTTCGGAAGTACCTGTAGTACCTGGTGTTCATGTGAGTGTGTGAATAACACCAAGGCACCCAGCTGTGGACCCTTACTTATGGGTATGTATCCCACACACTTTTTTTTTTTTTTAAGCTTTTACTGAGCAAATCAGTTGCATAATATAGGCAGGGAGCTACTCCATCTTGTATAAGTTGCTTGTAATAGGGAACATACTTCCAAATTAATATTTTTTCATTTCATAAAATTTGGTAGCATATTGTCTGAACTGTGGAATCCTGGCACATTTTCTCACTGCAATTTTTCCCCGCCCATGTGTGTCCCCCTACAATTGTCCCAAACGTGCCTTAGTAGGGAAAACAGAGCATATTAGTCTACTGGGATACAAGCAGCAGCTGCAATTATGATCAGAGAGTTCATAATATCATTTAATAAAACAACTGTTCAGTTGCTCCACTAATGCATTGGAGAGTATATCCTATACAGCTACTTCCCATATAACTGATTGGCCAGTGTTCACTCTCAGCCTTTCTGATCTTTCAAAACATCATTAAAATTGTGCTTTCCTCTGAGGCTGGCGTTTTCATCTGAACATTGTCTTTATGCCCCTCCCTTTTGGACCAGCTTGCCTGTGGTTCCAAACTTTGACCATCCTGTTACCAGCAATGAACACTGTGCCTTCAAGCAGCATTAGAGACTCTTTGCCATGGAACTGCCATCCCTGACAGAGCTTAGGGACAGGGAGGGCATCAGGGCTGATGTATTTGTTCAGTGATGGGAGAATGTCTGTACCTGATATTTAAGCTAACAATGTGGAAGCACTCCCCACGTTAGTTTTAAAGACAGGTTTTGTGACTGCAGAGTGAAATCAACAAACTCTGGTTTCAACAGGTATGAGCTGTGTTGCAGAAGCATTTTTAAAAAAAAACATATTATGCCTTTATCTTTCACAGTGTATATAATCTCTTAAAAAATCCCCAACATTGAATTCTTCCTACCTTTTGTTATTTGCATGAATAAACTATTTATATGGGGGCAAAGGTTTTATTATGAAAATTGATGCAATTTGATAATACATTAGAGAAGGAGTAAACATTTGTAATGATAGCAGTTAAAGCACAGTGCATAGCAGACTAAGATTCAGCAAGTGAAAGACTCTTCTCTCTAGTAATGGCATGTATAAATAGCCCACAAACAAAGCATAGTCCATGTTATGGTCTGCTGGGTATAGCTGTTGTGTGCTAAGTGAGTTTATTTGTGTTTATCCTCCTCTCCTCCAATCTGTGAGATGTGTACTATTTTCCTTGAGGGGGTAAGCTCAGCCCACCTCTCTGAGACTGTCATATTCCATAAACCTTTAAATAAATAATAAATAGAAGTGATTTTTTAAAAAAATTATGGATTGCTTTTGATGTTTTAATGGACAGTTTTTTGACTTCTAAGTCATCTAATACTATCTTACTATCTTTTACCAGGTTTGGACACAAGGCCTACTTGATAATATACAAAAAAATTGCCCACATGCATGCAGCTGCATATAAAAGGCTACTAAATCAATGATCAGAAATTTAGAAAGAGTTGGTTTGTATTAAGAAAAGCTATAGAAGGAGTAAGATGTGGCGAGTTTCATACATGTCTTACATAATTCTTTACATGAGCTGTGAACCTCACTCATGAGTATTATCTCAGACATTTAAGTTGCTGTATTATGAAAGTATTTTCCACAGTTGAAACACTAAATAATGCATAAAAGACTTATTTCCAAATACTGCAGTGTAGTTGCATCAAGGATGGATCCAGAAGTATTTATAGCTTGCATGCTACTGAATTTTTTCTTAAAATAAGAGCTCAAAGCAGAAGATATCTATTTATGAATTATTTTGGTGCATGCTAGCTCAGTAACTGGCACAGTGTACAAGAGCCAGCCTTCTACCAGTTGTACTATCTTATTGGCTTTACATAGTCAGAAGTAGTTTGTGTTCTTTGCTTTTATTTAATACTGCGGAAATTTCATCTCTTTCATTTGTAAAACTCAAGCTGTTTGGCTTTCTTGCCTTGTGACTTGTATGTGTTTTTGTGACATCTTTCATTTCTTACTTGCAGCCTAGAAGTGAGAGCTGCAGTATGATCTAGTTTGGTTAACTTAAGATGACAATAATCTCCCAAGTTTAAGAGGAGGACGAGAATTTAATTCTCTGTAGTTTTTTTTTTTTTCATTTCCCAATGAAAAGCAAGACATTTTTCCCTTTCTTTTGAGTTATGACTCACTTCTCCAGATTTTGTTTTGATCTGAGTAATTAGTGGTTTTTTGTCTTTTATTCTTTATTTTTAGCAGCTACAGTCTATCTCCCACTTAGTTGCTGACATAAAAATATTAGCAAAAAGATGCTGCTCAAAGAGTAAGGAAAATCCATTCATAAAAATCTCAGTGAGGATTAAGTGGGATTCATCCAGAAAAGATCAAGGGTTGAAAAAGATTGTTATTAAACATGTTTATAGAGTACTTTGAGAATACAGTACATTCCCTGTTCCAGTAAGCTCACAGCCCAGTTGGGGGGAAGAGAGAAGAGCTGAATGTTGAGGAAGGAAGGTTCCTCAAAGGAAGGAGTTGAGGGAGGAGTGAGAAGTTATTTGGAGTATGGGAAATGTGAGATGGTGCCACACACAGAAGGGGACACAATGTCAGGAATGAGAGGAGGCGACTAAAGAGCTGAGGGAGCCTTTAACAGACCTCATCACAGTGTTGTCCCGTTTCTTTGCAAGTGAGACAAGGCGTGGAGGAGGCTCGAGACGTGCTTCTAGCTCTCTGTCTCCTTAGGGGCTGTGAAATCTTATGAAAACCTGTTTCCTTTGGAGTTGCCTTGTGTGAAAATCCCAAATAAAGTTAATATGAAGTAGGATATTGGTAGAAAAGATTGAACACCTCTGTTTTTTGTGGAAAGGACACATACTTCATGTCTAGACCTAATAGTAATGACACCTCACAGGCACTATCTGCTGGTGTGAAACGCAGGATTTTGTGACTTTGTGCATAGGCAGAGATGATTCTCTGCTCAGTCCTTGAGAACAGGAAAGCCAAAGCTGAGTTGGCCCAGTGCAATGGTCCTTGCATGGGGTTAGGATGCAGGAAACTAAAACCTACCTCTACAGAGGTCTCACTGTGCTCCCATTTCTGCTGTTTGCAGGACCATTGTGCTCAGAACATGAGGATCAGGGTATTTCACAGAAGCCAACTGCTGGATATAAAGGCAACTGGGGGGACAAAACCCAGACCACCTTCATGTGGAGTTTCAAGATCTTAACAGTCAGGAGTCAAAATTCAGGGAATTATTTTTCCTTGCTCCCATGTGTTCATCATCTCTTCCCTTGCCTTTCAGACTTCCTTTGATGGGCACTGAGGTACCCCTGCCCTTATGCATTGGCAGGCTGGTCCAGGCCCCGTAACAGGGCTGGCAACTCCTTTTTCTCTGGTTAGAAGTTCCTCTGGGGGTCAGAGAGGAAGAACAGTTGCTCAGCTTTGCTCAGATCACACCCTCCATTTGTTGGCTGTGTCCAGAGAAGCTACAAGAATACATCCATACCTACAGAGAAGCTGAAAACAGAATCCCCTAGCACAGAGTACCTAGAGTTCATATGTAAATTTCTGGAATAATTACCTTATATTCTTTAAGGAATACAAAAAAATAGGATTTTTTTTTTTTATGACCATCATGTCCAAAACCACGAGCGTTCTGGATAATGAGTCAATATCTAATTAAGGACATCACCAAACTACACTTATTTCTCAGACTTAGTATCTTCCCACTGGGAATATTCACTAATCTCTCACTGATTAATTACTGTAAAGACTTATGCTTCTGGATAATTATAAGATGTGTGATAATGGATCAGACCTTTAATCCATTAAATCTGGTATCTTGCTTCTGACTCTGACCAATAGCTAATGCATCTCAGAAAGGTGAATAACTCCATGCTGCAAATACTCTATTGTGGAATGTGGAAGAAGGAGCCCTTCCTCACCTCACTGGGTAATTGCTTTGAAGTATGAGATATAATTACCATTATCTTAGTCCATGTAACTATGTGTCATAAAATGATGAGTACTTAGTGTGTGGCAGACTGAAAATAGAAGGATCTGAAATAACCTCTATTGGGTAATAAAAGTGGGGTATGCCTAAGAGAATGTGGTGAGCTGTACCAAAACTTTCGAATCCTTTACTTGGAATCAAATCTCATGATTCCATCTAACACCTGCTTTTTAATGCCAGAAAGAAATATACCTCTGAAAAAGCCACATCATGTTTAAAAGTTTAAGATGCTTCAAAATGATTTTCCATGTTGTTACCTATTGTGACTGGAGATTTGTTGTGGTGAATTGTCTCAGGGAAGCCTCGCAGGGAGTGTGTGCAGCTGGCTGCTGGCCCGAGGCAGCAGGATATAAGAATGTGTGGGACTGCAGGAAGGGGCCAGTGGCTTTGCATGGCAACTCTGCCAGTGTCAACTGCAAGGGGCTTGTCTTTATGGCTGGCCTTGGAGGATGCGTTTTAAAAAAGCTCTTTTGATATAAAAGAAGATCCTTTGCCTTCACAGAGTTATCATTCAGTAAGGTTTTGGTCTGCTAAGCAGATGAGGCACACTTTTTTTCACAACTGGAGCCACAGCCTGTGGCACCTGTTTCCACATTATTGCAGTATCCTCCATGGCTTATGCTGCTTTATGGCAAGAAATAGGACGGTGTATTAAAGAAGCTTCTCTAAAACACAAGAATGCTGTTTGGGGTATTGCAAGACTCAAGGAAAAGAAGGGACTAAAAGTCTCTGGATACAGTGAAGTTAATTTATTTTTGTCTAATACCCTAATTAATAATGTGTAGACATGGGGTCTTATTCTGCCAAAAGGAGTATCAGCTCTGCCATCATGGATTTCATATCTACAAAAACCATAAATGCATGACAAGTGATGGCCAATCTCTGCCCACATGACTAGCACTCCTGTAATGGGAAATGTGTGTTGGATCCTGATGTCCCATCCCAGTCCTTTGATTTTAACAGGATTTTTTTTTTTCTGGAAAGGACTGATTTAGACCAATGCTTTTCTTCCAAACAAGACTTTGCATACAGGCCTGGATTCTGATTTCACATAGGTTTTGTGTGATGGTACCTCACCTGAATTAAGTGCCCTTACTCCTGGTTTACACAGACATAACTGAAGGCAGAATCAGATCTTACATGTTGACACATAAGGGTGACTCTAACCAAGTGGCATACAGTAGGCACCATTAAAATCTTGACATTTACTGCTCGTAGTAGTTATATTTACTGTGCTATTTGCAGTATTCCCAAGTCTAAGAGTAGGAAATCCTTTAAATACTGCAGTAAAAGTAAATCCCACGGTGTGATAAATGTCAGGATTTAAGGGAACCCAACTTTGTAGTTGTTTTCTTCTTTTTTTTTACTGCTAGGTTCGAACTTGTAGGTTTTTTAAGTGTTTTTTTTTTTTTTAATTTTTAATTTTACAGGTAAGTAATTTGAGCAGAATCTCTCCTGCCTTGATACCAGCTGAAGCCTGCTTTGGTGGGATATTTTCTTGGTATATTATCTATCTAGAGAACTCATACAAATAGTGCATGATGCATTAAGGGAACTTGAGTTTGCTTTAAGAGGCTTGTGAACATCCCTGCTGGATTCACGTACTTCCTTCTTGGTTACATCATTTTTGGGGAGTGGAGTGGCTGTGAGAATTGGTCCACTGATTCTCCACTGCTCAGGAGAACTTAGCAGGGAGATGGTGACACTGGTTTTCCAGTGCCTTTGCACAACCTAATCCACAATATTTTCACAGATGCACACAGCAGCAATTTTCCCACCCTTGAAATGGCAGAAATTAAAAATACTGTTAGACGAGATTCCAAGCAAAATAGGTACATCTGTAAGGGTACCAGACCAGATTTAACAAATAAATACCTCGGTTCCCAGAAACAATGATTTTGTAAATCTATCTGATTCACACAGACTTTGATCCTTCAGTCTCAATCTATGATTTTGTAAATCCTACCAAATAATTAGTCGCATCTTTAGATGCCAAAAAACTTCCAAAAATGTGATCTGTGAGGTAGTTTATGAGCAAATTTAGGTCTCCCCTTCTACCTTTAATCTCTCCCACTCCCAAACTAAAAAGAGCTGAATTAGGACTGGGAGACAAGGAAGAACAGTAAGAAATGTGTATAAATTTTCATGGAATTCAGGGCTGTAAAATCACCTGTACTGACTTGTCCCATCCAAAAGATTTTCACCGCAGTTACGACAAGGAAGGAAAGACAAAGAAAGTGTGACAGTGAAAAAATGGGAGAAAATGAGAATTATTGCCCTGGTTTAAGCGCACAGACTATTTTTGGAGAAGTGTTGATAGTGCACTGCCAGTAGACTGGTTCCTCTCCATGCACAACAACTGTTGGGGATGTCCTCTCAAATCTGGCTACTGCCTGGCTAGCTGGCACGTGGTATAAAGCAGGAAATACGAGTGTGCCAGGCATGTATAACTGTGTGTGTGCCACTCCTGGTCCATCTGCAGAGCAATACCGCACCTGCCAGTTGCTTTAGCTGGCTGGGGGGAGGAGGAAAGGAAGAGAGAGTATTTAATATGAGGCAGGGAAAGCCCATTGTCTTCTCATTTTTCTTTCATTGCTCTGCTCTCCTTTCCTTTCTTTTTATGGTGGAGTTGAATAAACACCACTGCTTGTTTTCCAAAAAAAGGTGTCTCTTTGGGACTGGGTACTTTTGGGGTACTGTTCATGCAGTAAAAATAGCTTGGCTTGGGTATTTTTATGAACAAAGCTGTCAGTGTATGCAGGTTTGTACATCTTCGGGTATCATATATCTTTACTTCAAACCCCATTTTTACATGTAGAGGATTATATTAATTATTTGGATCTTTTTCCACAAAAAATCTAAATTGCCTATAAAGCAATACATTTCCTTACAGCTCATCAATCATCTTTCTTCTGCAAAAATTTCCAGCACCCATTAAGAGCCTTAAATCATAAAACCTAACTGCTCCTGAATAAATAAAATTTGGAATCTTGATATGGATGACCTACTATTTCATTCTGTAAGTGACAGAGGACTGAGTATAGAAATGAAATAAACCAACATCAGTTGACATAAAGGATGCTCCGTCCTAGGGATAGATAGCAAAATCTTCATCCCAAGCACCTTCAGAATTTGTGAGTATTTTTGAACTGGATTTTCTGCTTTCCCAGAACTCATACTGTCTCTCAGTGAGAAAAAAATTTTACATGTTTTCTCCATTAAAAAAAAAAAAAAAGTTATTGCCTCAGGACCTCTCTACTAACTCTAAGAAATTCTTAAGTTTCTCCATTTTCTTTTTTTTCCCCACTGAGTATCTCATCATTTCGCTGCAAAAAAGATTTGTAAAATCCAGATTTTTGTTCAGTACAGCAATGGCATTTTGGAAATAGCAAACAGAGCTAAATTTCTGCATCCTTAGTATGATTTAATTCTTGCTAGTATAAAGAACCTGTGCTTTTGTGTCAGACTGGAACTATTTGCACAGAGCCCACAGGCCACCTTTTTCTTCTACACTTGTAGGTATTTGACTTTTGTGGTCATGTACAGGAAATTAGTGTGATGGGGGAACATTGCATGTGAATACACATACATTTGTGGCAATCCCCTCCTTGATGTCTCCTAGGAATGGATTTACTGATCCCAACTTTTCTGCCATCACAAACGCGGTGTGCACTCACCCCACACCAGACTGCACAGCACAGCAGCCGTGCACATGATATCCAAATTTGTGGTGGTGATGGTGAAATGGTGACAGGTCGGGATTACCACTTTTATTGCCAGGGAGTCAGGTTGTGTTGATTCATGAGACAGCTGTTAGAGGATGATCACATTAATAATGCGAGCTGTGAAAACAATGTGTGGCGATGCTAAAAGCTGCTTCTCAAATGACACGGTGACGGCAGAGCTCTTTGGGTATTACATGATTTTGCAAATGATACATCAGAAGCCTAAATAATATAGATCATCTCTACATATTTTATTATTAGTGTGAAATAAATGTAATTATAACGGGATTTTAAAGTGCCAGGTGGCTTGTATTGTCTGTTTATCAAGTATTTTACTGCTGCTCCATCTCACGCTCATATTAAGTATATTTACTCAACACCTCTGACTTCAAACAGGCAAACTCTTTTATCTGACTTCACAGCATATTCTTCTCACAGTGGTGGATGTCATCATCATTTCCTTTTGACATTGTTTTCACCATGTTTTCTTACTTCCATTACTCTCCCATGTTTCTGTTCCCTTTGGTGCCTCCTGCACACGCATGTTTTACCTGAGAAGAAGCAAAATAATGTTGTATGTAGCAAAAAAAGTAGATACATGTCTCCACTGCTGTGACCCATTTTTTGCATCAAGTTATTTTGAGAGGTAGTAGATGAAGTGCAAACATGTCTGTAGACACCACTATCCAGATCTGTTTTAGAATGAGAAAGTGCTTAGTAATTAAAGGAGTGTTTTCTCAAAATAACAACTAGGAAGTCCAGTTATTGACATTAAGTAGCATATTTTTGATGGGACACCATGAGATGCAAGGCACTCTGTACCAGAAGTAAAGATGGTAGAATTTGTCCTGAAATAAATGAAAAATGGAGTCCCAAAATGACAGCAGACTGGTTCAGCCAAAGGTCAACTCATCTGTGAGTTAGAAGGAATTAATTTTCTAAGCACCAGCAAAGCAATGAGGCTTATCAAACAATGCTATTTTCCATCAAGAAAAAACATCATGGCAGCCTCTTTTTTCTACTTTCATACATTTTCATTAAAAAAAAAAAAAGTGAAACAGTTAACAAATACATTTATTTCTAGGATTATGAGACCCTTTCTGCTTATTTCTTTAAAGGCGTTATTTTAAAACACAGTAGAAAGAGCTGAAGAGGTGAAATTCTAGTGAATTTAGCTCCATTGTGGCCACAGGCATCCTGACCTGTGCCGTAGTGTGCTTGCCATACATCTCTCCTTTTTCCCTGTATTCCTCAGGGACCCTTTGCAGTGAGGTCTGGCTCCATAACCCCATCCAGACACCCCAAACTGGTGTTGAGGACAGCGCAATCCTGAAAACCCACATCTCAGGAGATCTGCTGGTCTTTCATTAACCACCTCCTTCCTTCTCTTCCTCCCCAGGTCTCTCTTCTCCATAACCACCACCAATTGTATTTTTGTGCTGTTATTGAGCTCTGGACATTGGTACAAGGCATTGGTACTGAAGGGATGCTGGTGTTCAGCAGCCTTCCTTCTAGCCTGTGCTATATAAATGTATGTCTCTGCCCAAACATATACACATTGGGTCTGGAGAGTGCTGACAGCCCAGCACTCTCTTGACCATAATGACAGTGATGACAGCCCAGTGGTTCTCAGGGATCTGGCTTATGACAAGTTTCTTTAAATCAGCCGAGACCTTAAGTGCCTGTCATAAGTCATTCATCCTTCAAGTGCTTCCATTTCCTCCATGAGAAGTCTTTACAGACTTATCCATCTGATTTTATATATCAGATTGTGGTGAAAAACCACGGAGAGAACTAGGTCTACAAGAAGATATGGGGGTTAGGTGTCCTGTCACTAGAGGAGAAATATCACCTGTTCTATATAAAACGCCATTTCTGAAAGGTGCTCCCTACTAGTCCCTTAACCACTGTGCCCCTGCCAAATCCCAAAGGCGTTTTGACAGAAAAGGGTGGGAATGGGAGATTTAGCTAAGCAGAATTGTAGCTTTCAGAAGATTGTTGCTCCATTGCTGCTTTCCAACCTTGCAGATCTTCCTCAGCGCGGCAGTGGAATTGGGTCTTTTCTTAAGCTGGGGAAACACAAGCAGCCACTTCTCTTCCCATGCCCATCGATTCTTGCATCCATCCTTTGCTTTCAAAGGTGAAGCCATAACCACTTAGTCAAAGAGATCTGGGAGCTGGACATTTTTGGAAGTCTGTCTGCTGCATCAAGCACATGGCTTTGTCAAATCATAACCAAAGTATTGAGTTTTGATTCAGAGGCTGAGTGCAAAATCAGGAGTAAAAATCTACTTCCAGCTGACCAGATGCAGAGGTGCTCTCCCTTTGTTAAGTATGAATTGTAAAAAAACCACTTCATTTCAATCCAAGATAAAATTTCCCTTTATTTTGTGCATTTTTGATCCATTAGAACTACAATTTACTAAATTTCAAAGCAATATGTTCCAAGCAGAACTGCACAATATTGCTTTTTAAAACAGTGTATCTTAAGAGCTTTTACCTCATCTTCTATTTTTGAGTTTTTCCATAACTGAAACTATTCACTGAATTTAAAATAAATATGTGAGTAGCTGTGGTCAACCTCAAACTGTATATTTTGTGGCTAAACTGTTCCCAGGAGAAAGTGCCCCACCCTAGTTCTAATATCTAATTTCTTCTTCAGCATCCCCTTTCGACAGAAGGGAAGAAAAATTGGAATTTTAGTTCTATTTATTCCTCCCAGTGCAAAAGCACTCCTCTCCTTTTTCTTTAAGAAACGGGTATTTTTCTCTAACCAGTGTTCTTAAACTAATGGTTTGGGGATAATCTTCCTATGTAGTGAGTGGTCTGTCTTGTCTGTGTATTTATTTTTCTCCTCACTGGTAACCTCTGTAGAAATCTGTCTTTCCTCTGCATATTGGGAATGCATAGGAATGTTTCCCCAACTTTCTTTCTCCAGCTTGCTGCAAGCTGTAATATGCAGGTTTCTCTCTTTGCATTTTCTTATTTTCCTTTGTAGACTGCTCTTGTTAGTTTTAATTACAGCAGTGGAGGACAGTATGCTAAAGAGATCCCCAAGGTGGTGGCACTAATGGTCACATGTCCCCCCTGAGTGACAGCATCCGTTCTGGTTGCAGTACTACAAAGACATGGGGGCATTTCTTGTATGGATTGGTAAACGGAATTTATGTGAGAAGATAAATTAGCAGGCATCTGCATTTCCTATTTGAATAGGCTATGTGTGACTCAGTAAGCCTTTTGTTCACTGGGCTAAAAAATGGCATGCAACTCCTCATCAGCATTGAAATTTTAAAGCATATTAAATTACTATAGCATATTTTTTGAGGAGTATAAAGGAAAAAAAATGTAGCAGAGTTAGCACTGTGCTTTTCAAACCATCAACCCAAACACTGAAACAAAAACCTGAGAAAATATTAACAGAAAAAAACCTGAATGGCTTGTATACAGAAATAAACTAAGACACATGTGAAATACTATTTTCAATAGTGGTTTTATTACAGTGTCAGCGCACACTATGCGTGCATACATACGCTACGGATTCCCGTTGCTGTTTTTGTGACTTGTGTAAGGCATACTGAGATTTACATCACAGGATGTAACTTTTGGAGGTGTTTTTTCGCCAACCTCTGCCAAAATTCAGCGCGTGGTTTTCAGTTTGTACCCACTGTTGCATTTGCTGGCATTTTTGTGAAGCAAGAGCATTAGGCTATGCATACTGTGCGCTGCTAACATACGTTAGCCGTGCCTTGTGGCAGTATTCAATCAGATGAATAAATGCACAGTACGATTGCAATTCAGAATCATACAGAAAAGTTGGTATTGCAACATCTGCATAAACACTGTCATAACGTCAAGAGAAAAAGTAATAACACCCTTCTTGTTTCCTTGGCTCAAATGCAAATAAAACAACCATGATCTAACATTGAAGGCATTTTGAAAAAATAAATTTAATTTTTTTTTAATAATTCTAATTATCAACAAAAGAGCACTGAAATTGGAATGTGGTATTTGCATAGTGCATGCTAAGTCTTTGAGTGAGACTTAGTCTTTATTTACTTAGTCTACGAGAAATAGATTACGACATTCACCTCTCTGATGAAGCCATGAGCATGCTTTTTTGATATTACAAAATACTCCTACTACTGTTGTTAATAGCAATTATTATTGCAGAAGCAATAATGGCATATTTATGATGTCAGGTGACATCAAAGGAAGAACTATGTTTCTTCTGAGCGTCTCTAAACAACCGAGTTCTGTGCCTAAGGAGAAAACAAATCATCTATATCAAGATCTATTAAGAATAGAGATCAGAATTTTCTGTGTTGTCCAACGCTGCAATAGTCTTGTTTTCTTACAATGCCAGCCGAAAGTAGAGAGGGAGGAGGCTGGGAGAGGAACAATAGATCAACAGTTCTCTCTGTGTTTAAAAATTCACAGCACCTCTGCTACACCAGACTATTATGTGACAATAATGTTAGGCCTCTGATTTATACCAACAGATGCAGGGAAATTCCAAATTAAGGCTGTCATTCTCCCCTTGCTGCAGATCCTCTGTTGGTACAACTTTATGTAGCACCTCTGAGTTCGGTGGAGAGATGCCAGGTTACATCAGCTGAGGATCTGGCCCACTGCAGTGCAGAGGCCTTAGCTCTGTTTAAATCAGATCCATGGTTACTGGTAACACGGTTGCTCCATACTTAATATATATTTACAACACACAGGTGTAAAGCACACACTGGAAGGTCATAAATTAGGAAACTCACTATTAAAAAGCCTCCTGGTTATGAGTGGATTTTTAAAATGTTCCCTTTGTTTCATCTCCAAAAGATGTAGACCGGTAGAAAAATATGCAAACACTATGCCTTTAAAACACCAAATGCAAGTGAGTTTTAATAACCTATCAGGATCTTAGTCCATCATAACATTTAATCTGCATTACATCTCACTTCCTAATCGCTACTTTCATTCCAATTGTGAGCAGAGAGGGTGGGGGAGAGATGAGAATTTCAGATAAGTGCCAGTAAAACAAGTTTGCTCTACAGCTGGCAAGCGCTGTGCACACGTTAACGGTGCCTTATGGCAGTATTCAATCAAATGATTCTATAAACTAAAAATAATCACCCTAATACTAATACCTATTATTCTTCATTGTTACTGGTCGCTATGGTGCTGCATCTGACTATGAAGAATTCACCGCCATTATTACCCTCAGTGTCTCTCTCTCTCTGAAATGTGATCTAATTGCAGAATCCACACCTGTTCGACAGTTCAATAGAAGGCTGCTTTTGATGGAAGCAGACTTTCAAGAACACACACACGCTCATGCACAGGCACAGGCACACACACAGGCACACAAATGCGTGCACGCACGCACACACCACCCCCCTCCCAAATTCACGTAAGACTTCAGCTGGAGGAAAAATAGAGTGTGAGTTGATCAGAAAATAATATTGTGAGGAGTAAAAAGAAAAAAAAAAAAAAAGCTTGTGTTTTGTGGTCATTGGAAGATTGCTGATGGGTGCATAAATAAAGCATGCTGGAACATCTGTTCTTTGTTGTGCATTCAGCTTTTTAATGTCTTCAAAGAGCAGCACTGACGCATCACTGACTACCACTCCCCATTCAAGCAACATTTTACCAGAAAATAATAAACCTTCCTGGTGGGGTGCAAGGAGCCAAGGCATTTGGGCAATGCCATTAATTTGGAAATATCTCTTTTTCTGGGATTTTTAAATATCTCTCCCTTTGAACGGTGTTCAAATTTTGGGATCCAGCCTGGAGTCCCTATCAGCCTGAGCAGTAAATCAGCCTGAATATTCCACTCAAGCCTTTTCTTTCTGTAAAAAAATAAAAAAGAGGAAAAAGGAAAGGGGAAGGCTGTTATCAAGTGAAGTTTATATACAATTTTACTCTCCTCTTAATTCTATTAATGTTAAAAATTCTGTCCAGAGGGATGCTTTTTTTCCTTAAGTTGCAATATTTATTTATACTGGTAAAATTCAGCAGCAGTGAGGACCCCTGACAGTTTAACAATATTGGCTGGTTATTTTGATACACTGTGCTAGGCAGCAAAAGATTAAAACCAGAGCATCCTAGGCTGAGAGAAACCAGCTTGAATTCTAAAATAAAATTTTAGCAGCATGGATTTCTCTTGCCATAGGCTATGAGGCTACTATGAATTTCAGATGCATCTCCAGAGCTGTCAATGAGGTGGAAAGATGGGATTGGCATTACAAAGATTTGTTGCAATGTGATTCAATGTAATTGCAATCAAAGGTATAGCAACATTAAATCACAGCTGAGAAAGAGCTGTTTATGCATGTACAGTATAGGAACAGGCATTTGCCCTACCACTCTAGGACCAGGACAAGATTTATTTTATTTTATTTTTTTTACTGCTTTCTTCTGCTCTGCTCTTTCTTTCTAGGTCACAGCTTAAAGATATTGGGATACCAATTAGATTCTGGTGGGTCACATTTATAATAAACCTGACAACAGTCTTGTGACAGAATGCTTCAGAAAACACGAACACCTTTTGAGACAGTTTGTCAATTAGACACTATAATGTCCTAGTTCTATACTAAGAAAATTTTGGCTTATTGGTTCTTCATTTTATCTTCTGTGACAACTGACCACTGTTGCATACCCCAGCACGGGGAGTAGAGGTTGGTGATTCAGGCGTACCACTGTTATCAAGAGGTACAATTCTGCTTGCTGTGGTGGCAACATAATCAATCTCCAAGAAGCTTCTCCATTCCTGTTGCTCCTAAGGAAAAATATGTTATTTTTTTGACTGGAAAAAACATGAGATATATACCTTCCTCCTCAACATATTATAAAGCCTGTGGCATGACTGTGTTGCTACTAATATCAAAGGGTGTGTTGCTATTGATTTTAACAAGAGCAGGAACAGTATCACCAAGATCATTAGAGTTCTCACAGTGCTTTGAGATCCTCAAATGCAATCAAATAAAAACGGAGGCACAGTATTTACACAAGCATTGGAAAGCTCAAAGGAATATATACAAGGCTCACTGAGGAGGAGGAAAAATCTTTCTGTGGATGGCATCCTTGTCCCTGCAGGTCCTCACTGCTTGATGTTTAAGCGATGGATTTCACTCTCACAGCATCCCAGACAAAAAAGAAAATAAACATGTTCTGATCTTGTGGCTGGGTAACCAAGACACATAGCAGTTAGAACAGCTTTCAGAAATCAGTCTGGAATTCAAAATTTTGCATACCACCCACCTCTGCTGGCTAGTGCTCCTCCTGCTCCTGGCACAGGTCTGGCTTGGACTCAGAGATGACTCTACCAGCATACATGTACCTGCTCAGCAGAGTTGTGAAGAGATAATGTACCCCTTCTCATGAACCTTTGGCTTCTGTGGTTTTCTTATGGTTCTGCTCTTTAACCCAAGAATTGTTTAAAAGGGGCATAGAAACGGAACGAAAAAATGGTGTGAGGAAATCTTTTTATCGACAATGGAAGCAGGACAGGTTGACTCTAATAATGCAGTATTTAAATATGTTTGGTCCTCTGCTTAGAGATCCTTTTGCAGTGCTCCATTATGCTTACTCACACACTAATTGCTCACTGACCATTTAATTACACAAGGCTGTCACCTTTACTCATACTCAGTGCACAGTTTCCAAATAGTAGCTGTGTACAAGGAGGTGGGGGCCAGTTCACCTGGTAGCAGCAGTCAGTATGAATAGGGGGAGCAAAACCTGGCCTGCAGTAATTGCCATGTAGAGACATAGTGTTTACATAGTAATTACCTTGTTATTTTTATGGGAAAATACATGATTATTTTTGTCCTCCAGACCAGAGTGCAGGCCACTCAATAATTACTTTTGGGCATAAGTATAATTGTATACACTTTTTTTTCTCTCCGTGTCTCTTCTGCATGCACACAGTTTGATGTATTCACTGTGCAGTTACTCTGGTTATTTATCACTGCATCTTATTCAAGTCCTGGGTCAAATAGTTGCTTCCTGATACATTGGCCTCAAATATTACAGGATCATAATGAAGTAAATATTTAAGAAGTGGGGTGGGTTTTTTTGGTCTTTTGTTGTTTTGTTTTTACTTGTTTCCCCCCCTCCCAGAAAGAAATCACAATGTCTACCTAGATTTACTTTTCTTAGCTCTTGTTTCTTTATCATTGTACATCTTTATCCCAGGCCTGTTGGGACAGTGGATCAAATCCTTCTGCCTCTGGGAACATCTGCTAAAATAATATCTTACAATGAACCGGAACTCAGAAAAATACACGGTGTGCCATTGACAGATGGGCCAGACACTCAGTATACGCTGAAAAAAATTTATTGACTTGCTCATTCTCTTTTCATGGAGACAAGTGCCTCATTGATAACATTTCATGACCTATAAGGTGTGAGTTAGCATTGCCTGAAAAGACAAGAGCTGGAGAGAAGAAAGAGTTAATACTAGCCAATCAACATGCCAATGTAAAATAGGGGCCAGTCTCAACCCTTAACTGATGCTGTAGGTGGATTTTTACAGCACTTGTGGCTGTTACAAATTGGAACCAAATCGAATCATTCTGCAATATGACTCAAAAATAGCTTAGACCACACCAGTTATTTTCCTTTACCTCTTGGGCATCCGTTCCTAGACGTTGACATAACTGGTGTAGCAATAAGTGAGGCAACTGCATCCAAGCCCTGGATGAGAAAGGACAAAAGCATCAGTTAGTGTGAATTTCTGTCATGTCAATAAGTTTGTTTCAGTTGCCAACCAGAGAGCATCAGACCCAGAACTGACTCATAAGAGTACGATCAGCTTGGATACAATAAATATCTTCAAGGAAAAAGCATGTTATTTGAATAACATTCAGAAAGTATTCAGGTAAGAAGCACCTCTAATAAATGGGAGACATGATCTTAATATTTAAATTATGCATATTATTTTATAGTTCAATCTACTATTAATGCCATCGGTGAGTATCTCTTAAACCTGCTTCTTTTCCTGGTATACATGGATCGTTGAATAAAAAACCAGAAGATAATACAGCACAATATCACCTAATAATCTAACCCCCATCCCTGAAAGGAAATTGTCAGAGCTCCTATTTGGTACTTGGCTATTTATGTTAATATGTTACCTGAACTATAAGTAGATTTGTGTGTCTATTGCACTGAAGACATGACAAAGATTTATAAAGCTTCATCACAATAGGTAGAACTCTCTGAGAATATTGACAGTGACTAATGCTGCCTATGTCTCCACAGCAGCACTCTATACCTTACCCATTTTCTACAGAGAACAATCATATTACTACCGATTAGTTCTTTCTGTCCATAAATGAAAACCCCCCTTGCCTATTGATTCACTTAGTTCAGTCATTTATGATACACTTAAGTAGATATACTCTAGTTAAAAAAGGTTGGGGTATTTTCTTCTGGTCAAAGATGGGGTTGGAGAATCAAGTTTGCAATACTGAGACATTTTACATCTCTAATAAAAACTGCATAGTGTTTAGTGGCTTATAGAAAGTGTTTTGGGGTTTTGATCTCTGAGTCATTCAGCACATGCAGATCTGGCCAGAAGAAAAACAAAGGAACCCATCTTCTTTTATCCTACTGCATGCTCTCTGCCAAAAATATGTAATTCATTGTGGCAGATCCTTGGTGTGGATGAACAGATAAGGAGAAGGAAAAGAAGGATGTAGGAACATGAATGCAATGGGAGAAAGAATGGTAAGAGAGAAAATACATGAGGGAAAAAAGAAATCTGACGCATGGTGAGAAGAAGAAAAGAATTCAGAAGATACCTTTTTAGTGGATAATGGTGTATGTAGGCTTCTTTAGAGCCTGTGGTGTGCTATCTAAAAATATTAAATATCTCACAGTCTCCATGAGTCACAGGAATTATTTTTCTTACCTAGACATTGTTTACACAATTACAATTCTTACAGTTTTCTGAGAACTACAGTGGGATTTTCTAATATGTTATAAAATTCTGGGTCTATTTTCTAAGGAGTAACTGAGAACTTCACTAACTGAATACATGTAGTGGGGCAGCAGAGTAGTATAGAGGAGGAATATGATTTCATTTTACAGACTGCAAAAAGTGCCTAGCATGATATAGCTGATGAGCAATTGCCAATTGCTATCCTCTTGCTCATTCTGGCTCAGTATGGAATTCCCTAGTCTTTAAATGCTCTGGAACCCAGATGAGTACTTGTTAAGAGGTCAAAACAACAAGAAATGATAGCTTTCAATCATCAGGAGGACTCTAAATAAGTGAAGTTTGGAGGCCCTTCCACAGCTAAAAGATAACCAGCAGCTATGTTGTGACCTTTCAAATCATTTCCCTTGGGATGTCTGATGGGCCCAACACAGGTCCCAGGGGAATAAACCTCTCTACCAACCTTTGTCTACTTCCACTTAAGAGAGAAGGCTGGACTTGAAACAGAGTGTCAGAAGTAAAGGTCAGTGCTTTATTTACATGAGCTTTATATGCTAGAATTCTACCCTCTCTTTTCTCTTCCCTTCCCCAGAGATCTCTGCTTAAGTCATTCCATTCCTTGAACTACTTCTTAGTGACAATTCTTCTTCATCCACAAGCCAAGGCTAAAGTAATTCTTGTCTTTTAAGACATATTAGGGCATTAATAGGCTAAATAATGACACGGTTTGTCCCAGAATCTGTGTGCTTTTCCTCTGCTATATGAGGTTTTCCTAGGTTTCACTAGATACCGCAGAACAAAATATGTATTTGCTGCTAGGAACAGAAGCAAAATCAACATTTGAGAGAAAGAACAATTGAGTTTTTAATTTTCCAAGGAAGAGTTGCAAGCAGTTCTGTCTTTCCAAGTATTGTGAAATCCCTGGAAGAAAAGGTCTGTATTACAAGAGCATCTATTAGACTTGAAAAACTCACTATTCCTTCTGGAACAGCCTCTATTTTCAGCCATATCTGCTTTTTTTTCTGTCTAGTTGGTAGATAGGGGAACTTATTTAACAAAGATGGGGTTTCATCCAGTGACTCCTTATATCAGTGGGGATCTGATATCACTGACTTCAATGGGAGCTATGTGTAGCTCCTGAATTGCTATCATTTTCCAACTAGTGAAGACACTTGAGCATCTGGTGCTGTTCTAGCAAGCTTCTTACACAGCTTTGGTGAGAATTTTGAAGCTGACATAGAAAAAAATTTCCAGGGCTCACAAGCTCTTTGTATCTTCTCTTCTTTTTAGAAACACTCCTGACATGCTTGTGATACTGTTTGAATATGAAAAAAAATAGAAGAGAAAGCTAAACTGAGCATTGTAAAACATTCTGGGTGAGCGTTTGCTTGAGTTTAAAAATGAACTTGCTTCTCTGTGCTTATACAATTTTTTAGCACTTTGGAAGAACTGAGATATGTGATTGCTCTTGGAATGTGGCATTCAATCCCCCTCCACCAGACTCTACAGGCGATACGGGTCTGCGTTGTGAAGACATAGCTGTGCTGAAGGCAATACTGGCACGGGCCTCCCAGGGCTTTTTCTTCCTGAATTTGGGCAGACACATTCTCTGTCCCCTGCTGTAATGACTAATTACTTTCTTGTGGGCTGGGGAATATGGGTGACAATCTAACCATGTAGCTGAATGATGCCTTAAGTAAGGTTGGGTTGCCCAGGAAAAATATACTCAACTTATACAAGCCTAATCCCATTTGTCTGTACTTTCTCTTTGGAACTAGTTCTCACTTTTTTTTTTTTTTCCTATAAAACAAATATTTTTACTTTTCCATGAAACAAATATTTTTACTTTTTACTTTTACTATTATGCCATTGATGTAGAAACAGGAAAAAACCCATGTGATTTGTGTGGAAACACACACAACCAGAATTTGAACATCCAGTGTCAAATATTCACAGTAAATACCTGTGCTCTCACTGTACAGTAAAAGCCTCCTCTTATTCTGCAATATGAGAGTCACATTTAGAAAAAAGCAGTCTGCTCACGTATGTGCCATTAGTAGAAAGACTGGCAAATAAATTATCTACTGTGAATTACGCACTAATACAAGTGCCTATGTGATGTGTGCCAGTGTGAATTCATTTACACATGTCGAGGCATATGTATGCATATGAACATAAGAGTATCTCCTTCCTCTTTACCTCTTTTTCATATTGGTACAGCAAGCGTAACAACTGCCGCGTTGCTTCTCAGACAGCAAGCCCCATCTTCTGTGGCAGGCCTGGGTATACTTGCTTTTTTCCTCTCTTTTTAATCATTCCAGTGAAGAGGCTCTCTCCTTGATATCCACTTCCAAAACTCCCACTCACTGACTTCAGAACAAACCCAGCCTTGCTTGTACGTGTGCGTGTGTTGAACAAGCCCTCATAAAGTGCCTATCACATCATTATTTTGTTTAAACATTTTTATTTCTCCAGAGAATTTAAAATACACAAACATGTGATTCCATGAGGAAATGATCCAAAAGAGATTATAAATACAGCTATAAATGTCAAAGTTCTCAAAACATTTCACTGGCTCTATCTTCAGAAGAGACTGTTTACAGAGAAAACCCACGTCAGTGTGTTTTATTATCGTTATTGTGTGTTAAATGTTACAAATGCAATCTGTTTGCCTTACACGTAAACCACGGTCTCCAAATATCTTTAAGGATCACTTCTAATAGTCGTACTTAGAGGCAGGAGTATAATTTACTAGGATATTAAGCAATCACTCCACTGGAGGAAAGGTTTCTGGGTTTCATACAACTCTCATCAGAGGCATCTATCTTTCACGTCCCCAGAAAGGAGTATTTTGCTGTGGATCATCACTCTGGGTTCCATGGTTGTGAGGGATTGGAACACAGAAAGCTCAAAATACAAACCATTCAAAATTTAAGTTCTTGCAGGCTTGGAACCAAGCCATTTTGGTTTATTAAGAAGAACCATCAAAGACTCCTTTTTTATTTCTATGTAATTTTAAATTTCTTGCTGCATCTGTCTTCAAAGTGATGCCTAAGAGACCCTTACTACAAAAAGTTCACACTCCTTTCCTTTTTTGATGGAAGAGGCTATCTCCAAGAGTGAATGAGCCCAACTTAAGAATGAAGTAAACGAGCACCAAATCTCTTGCGAAATACAATATGACTAAATTTGACAGCATAAGTTGAAAATCCACGGCATGGAGTGAATTCTAATAGAGAGGACTGGAGCAGCACATATCTGAAATTTGCCTCAGATAGTTAACTTGTTAGGAAAAATGTTAAGACTGAAAGATCTTTTTCTTTGGTCTACTTGAATGTTGATCACAGCTGTTTGCTGCAATTATGGAAAACAAAGTAATATTTAAATTTCAAAATTTCTTTTTAAAGGCTGCATAGGAATGTTGGACGTAATTTCCCCATAGTCACAGGAACCTCTGGGAGACATTTTGTCTGGGGAGTGGTCACAGAGCACCCATTTTGTGTTTCACAACCTGCAAAGCTTTTTCCTGCATTCTCTACACTTATTTAAAGGCAACATCCACAAAATTGTAATGTGTCACAAAGGGGGATCAGGAGAGGACAGGGATATCACCAGTACACTAGCCAGCTGTGAGTGCATTTCTGAAAAGACATACTTCTGGAAAAAGCTATATCTTACTACCAGGAAAGCAAAATTCCTCCCAATTCCGCAACAATCTTACATAGGGAAAAAAAAATCCTTCCAGACTGCAGGCCAAATTCAAATTCCAAGTTATGTAAATAGTAAATTATGCAAATACAGGCTCCTATGTCCTTTGCCTTCCTAGTGTTGTCCTTCACCTTTCTTTTAACAAGAAGCAGAAAGGATTTGAAGGGCACGGTATTTCAAAATGCTTCATTCCAATACTGTCTCGAACGAGACTCGTGCTGCCTGACCCTTGAATTTCATCAATAGCAAAGAGTAAAGTCTTGCTCTTAAGCATTCATCCTGAGGATGCCCTAAACTGTAAGGAGCTTGGAGGAGAATAAACAGAATATGAGAAAAATCCGACCACAGCCACCTCTGGATCTGGGGCTCTACAGGAACAGTGCATAAAAGGGAAAAAATCTGACAGTTTAATAGGGCCAAATAATTTGCCCTTTATTTTTAGTGGCAAAATTTATTTATTGGCTGTGGCTCACTGGCTCTATAGTCCAGGATTAGAGGTTTATCTTCTGAAAGTGGAATGTTTAATTCTAGTTTTGATTTTACCCCAAAACAAAGTCTCTGTAATTCTGGTTTTATGATTTATTGGCTGCAGTTTTCCTGAGATGAAAGTAGGAGTTCAGCAATCTGTTCTTGTAAATCCAGCATTTTGCAAGGATTCTCTGTCAGCAAACATGTGATAAGCAAAGACATTTTCTTGAGTTTCAGGCCAGTGGCTTATTCACAAGATATTTTCCTCTTTGAAAACAGGTCTTCGCTCTTACTGTGTTGCTCTATTGATCAATCTGTTTTGAGAGAGAGTGAGAGCTCAGAAAAGGAAGTTTCTTTTTTACCACATTAAATCCAGTGAATTTTCCTGAGCCAGACATGATTATGCCGCAAATGGAAAGGGTTTTACCCTAAGTATCTTGTAAGCTTTTCTGGATGCTCCTGCAACACACAGGGAAAGGAATCAGCTAAGCTACCAGAGACTAACAACTTTGCAGAACAACTCCCTGTGGCAGAGGGAATGAACACATTGCCTCCTGACACATCTTTACCCACATCAATGAATATTTTGTGTCTGTACTGGAAAGGGGAGTAGGGAAAATGCTTGGATCTTGCCAAGCCTGAAGTGCAGAGTGTATGTGAAATACACAACCTTCAGAGCAATCCCAGTGCTGTGGCAGCCGTGCTGCATACATACATAGGCACATTTATTCCCACAGCACTCAACAGTAAGTGCTTACCCTTCAGTGGGGCAAGAAGGAGCCTGGAAAGTTCTGCCTTTCTCCATTTTTCCAAAGGAAATGATTTCGTAAAGGATTTTCAAATCCTTGAGACCATCCATGGAAAATAGATCCGAATACAGAATTTTTCTTTAGAAGTGTGGTACACAGTAGGGGTGAAAGAACATGGATCTGTCCTCAGCTTCTTCTGTAATTCCACAAATTCTTCTGGCCTGTCTGGAGCAGAGAACTTTCAGCAAATCTTTTCTTCGATCTGGTTTAAAGAATTATCTGATAACTAGTCTGTGAGTGAAATCATAAGAGTTGTGATTGGTGGCCTATAACAGATGTGCATGACATTCTGGTTAAAAAAAAAACAAAGAAACTTTCAAAGTGACATTGCAAACTAAATCTAATTTCCCACTGTACATTTAATAACTCTGATATACAGTACTAGCAAAAAATTTAGCTAGCAATAGAGGAAAATCAGAAGATTTTGATGCTTACAGAAGCCAGAGGCGCATTATCAAAAACTACTTGGTCTTCAAAATTATAATAGAAGTTTATCAAGAATGGGATGCTTTTATGAGACAGACAGTTCATTTTGCCCTCTGGTCTGGAAATACTAAACCACTTTCCACACTGGACCACAACAGAAATTCCAGAGAAATGCTCAAAGAAAGGGGTGGAGGGATAATCTTTTCTTTCAGTCATCATTCACAACCCCTGGAATAACAAAAACTAAAATGAATTTTTTTCCATTCAAAATTAAGTGTTCCATTTTCCCACACCACATTTCATCAACCAAAGATTTTTAGAAAAATTTTGTTTCTCCAGATGCCCAGGATGGAAGAAATAGGACACAATTAAATGCTCTTGATTTTGTGTTCTTCTGCTTCAGTGTGCAATCCTGAACAGATTAGTTTAGTTCAGTTTGCAATCCTGGACAGATCATTCCATTTGCTGTACTTCAACTTTCACTCTTGTGAAAATTGGAAAGAAGAGGTGTTTACAGCTCTCATTTCCCTATCTTCCATTCATGTCTAAAACAGTGACAAAAACATAATGGATCACTTTGTTCATTGAATAAACAACCCACAAATGCAACTTTATAAGGTACATTCCCAGGAAACAGATCTATAAACCTGGTAAAATGCACCAAGACCCCATCAGGGATGTTTGAACTAAATCTTAATTTGTCATTCATGAACACTTCACATGCCCCTCTAAATGAGTTATGCACTGCATCATCGGCGGGAAATATAACAGACTGTACATTGGAGATACCAAAAAGGGCTTGTGGGAGTGTTTTACTGAGCATTGCACAGGTGTTAACAATAGAGTGGGTAACACAGATCAAAGGATTGTGCAGAGCCCACTTGGTAAGTTTTAAACTGTTCTTCATCTGTCTTGTCTGGTAATAAATTGCATGTCCACTCTGGCTCCTCTGCCCACCCTGTGGTGACACCTCAGTGGAATAGAGGTGAGTAGTAGTGAAATCACTGCTAACTTGATGCCACAGCTCCAGTCCCAGACAGTTCTTATGGCAATTTCGAGCAAGTTTCAGGCTGATCTAAATTGTGATGGTGGCAGGTCTGGCAAAAAAAAGCCTCAGAGTCTTCTCTAAACCAAATTAAATTTCTCACTTTTATCAGGCCTTCTGCATTGGTGGAGGTGGCATGGTGCCAGAAGACAGCCCAAATGGACAACATCTCAACTTGATGGTGGGACTGTGTACTCAAGTATCTGAAGGACTTCCCAGTAATGCAAAGCAGCCCAGACAGAGCAGTATGAGGAAGTCCCTTAGTTCAGGATTGCTTCCAAGTCCCCAGAGAACACCCTGCAAAAGAGCTGGACAGCAGTACATTAGTTTTCAGATATGGACATTTCTTTGTAACAGGTACTGATCTATGCAAGGATGGAGATTTGAGGTCACTGGGTTATTGACACAAGACCATGGCTCCCTAACAGCTGTACATCCACCTTCTCCCTCTGTTTCTGTCTGTGCTGCAGCTGTATTATTGATCCTGGTTATCAAATGAGCATGTGAAAGACCAAAAGACTGGGGTCACAGTGTCTAGCCAAGTAAGTTGTGTTAGAACTCTAATTTAATCTGCTCTGTTTTTTCTTTTTTTTTTTTTTTTTTCCATTTTGCAGGCTCTGTCACCCATTTTCTGTATGCTTGAGAACATTGCTTCAGATCGGTAGTCATGGTGGCAAGTGCTGGGCAGTGGGCTGAAACAATTTTATCTTGATGTGTTAAATTAAAAGTGTACTACAAATGGCAGTGACAAGGTTTCAGTATTGGCAGTCTCTCTGAAAAAAAGGATGCTAAAATTGTCTGCCCACTGGGCCCAGAAGTTGTCACTGTACTGACTGTGCTACAGAGGCACTTGTGTTTTTTGAGACCCAAGAAACAGATGGAGGCAGAAACACTGATTTTCATGTCTACATTCTGTTAACATCTTCTCAGCTTAAAGTTCGCTTCATGTCCTTGAGCCTTCCAAATAGCACAGTAATGAATATGGAAGAAAAGTGCATGTTTTTGACTCAGCATCAACAGAGTACAACTCAGTACTCTGTGAAAAGAAGAGTACAGTGAGAGAGCCCTCCTCCTGAAGGTTATTATTTCTGTCTGCAGAGCAGAGTCACACAGCAGGCACGTCATCTAGCATGCTAGGCCTTGTGCTGACAAACATTAGGGGCAATTCTTACTCTGAAGACCTTACAAGCAACTTGGAATTTTTTCTTGTTTAACAAATGAGCATCAGAGGCAAGCAATGATTGGGTGACTCCATCCCATTCCAGTGCCCAACCACAGTAATTGTCTCTTTCTTACAGCTCCCACTGCTAGGAAATACTGTTTGATTGCTGACTTAAAGTATCTGAGCAGGAAAGCACGGTGCTTCAACCAGGAAAGTGCAACCTAACCGGCTAACACACAGGGCAAGAAAATGAACACACTGTATCCAGGCACTCGCATTTTGAAGTTTTGAGAGTGGATTTTTTTTCCCAGTCTATTAATTTGTTCTTCCAATCAGGCAGTTCCACAAAGGCGCAGCTCCCCAGGCACACACCCTGCTAGCAAACCTGCATCTGCAGAAGGTCCCTCCTTATGCCATATGCAAATCCTTCTGGAAGCTGGGAATCATTTGACTTATGAGGTTCCTGTCTCCTATACCCAAGCCATTCATCTAATTTACATGTATTCAGCTGCTTGTTTGTTTGCTTAGCATGCTAAGTATCAGTTTTTAGAGAGATTCACCATCTATATATGCTCTTTACAGGATGTGCTCATGTGTTACACAAAGGCTGTTTTGCTCCTTACCTCCTGCTGACTCCCTGGAGAGGAATGTGATAAGGTCTCCTATGCACCATGTGAAGACTTATTTCCATGCTGTATAGCATGTATGGTATAGTGTGCTTCTTTTCCATCCTTGCTGTTTGTCTGGCCCTCTTCTTTTATGGTTTTCTCTTACTTCTTTTCTTGGCAAATGAGATGCTGACCTTGTTCTGCATTCCTTATGTTCCTCATAATAAATGTTATGAGCAGTACACACACCATAAGGGTGAGCAGGTCAGAGAATTGCTAGGAGTCACTGAAAGAACAGCTTCATAAATCCTTCCAGGGAAAACTGGTCTCCAGCCACAGCTGTGGTATCATCTTTGATGACATATAAGTTTAAAACTCAAGTTCAGTCAAACAAAAAGTTGCCCTTAAAAAAAAGTACCCACCAACTAGGGGGAAATTAAAGAAAAGAGTTTCCTCTTTTTTCCCCCCTAAAGAATATATTTTAAATTTTCAAACATGGTGCTTGAAGAACATATATTTATATTTGGTACCTTGAAAAAGGCGACTAGACTTTCAGAGATGATGACTCAACTTTCCACTGATGATAATGGGGTTTGGATCAGGCCCTCTGTTTGTACATGCCTTGTAGGTAAACAGAAACTTTAACATCTATTGCTTGTAATCCTCTCATACACACAGAGAACAAAATTCACCATGTGAAGTAAAGAAGGAATAAAATAAACATACAGGTCATGCTTGCCAACAAAAGCAAACAGCAGGCCCTCCAAAGCAGCCTAAAAACCTGCCTGTGAATAGTTCTGGAGGCTCAGTGCTGTTTTAACATAACAAACCCCTTCTGGGACTACCATGGTAATTGCTGCAAGAAAAATCATTTTCATCTGGTAGCTAACTATGCTGTATTTCAAACCAGTGCCTAGATTATCCTTAAATACCTTTGACCCCAGGGAAATTTAAACTTAACCTTTCGTAACATTGCATTTGCCAGTTCCAAACTACCATTGCCATTATTTTAAGTTATATGTTTTATAGACTGTGTGACCTCGTGTAGATAAGATATAATTGGGACTGGTCAAAAGTAAATGATTGTTTCACAAGCTGTTCTGGAAACTGATCAACGTGTCAATATCTTGCAGAGCTGATGGACCAAATGAATAAAAAGAAGAAGAAGGAAGATTTTATTCTGTCTGCTTTAGTAGGACACCATTCCAGCCAGTACTCCACACTTCTCCCTATTTACAGCTGCAGATAACACCTGGCTGACTAGAGAGGTACAAAAGTCTTTCTGTTGTAGAAAACTTATTCCACATATTGGACCACAGCACATTCAGAAATAAACTATCTATTCACACTCCCTTGAGATCCAGAGGACAGAAACAGATGGCTCATATGGGATCTCTCTAGCTACTGAGAAGCATCTCTGCTGTAATGTTGTCCACAGGGCAAATACTATTTTTCATGATAATAGTAAAGTATAAACACCAGACTAAGTTCAGTAGCACTCATATTGAGGGCAGTGAGAACTGGGAGAAAAAGGCCTACAGCTTACAAAAGCTTGGAGAAAAAGGTAAGAGTTGTGTAAAAAGATTCTGGAATTAGTAAGAATCTCCATTTGCCCTTCAGCTGTCCTTCCTTTTCAATTAAAGCTTTGGGGGAAAAATGACAATAGTTCATCTATTTTATTAACATCTTTTCTTCCCAGGAGAATTAGATGGGTGCAGACAGCAAGGATAGAGAAGATTATTTTAGGCTAGTACCTAGGGTATTAGTTGTATACCTAGGGTATAATTAGGGTATAGCTTAGAATCCTGGGACAATTATAGGAAATGGAAAACCAAGGCTGAATATTTGAAAAAGTTCTTTCTGTCTGTACTAATCTGTAGAATTGTTGCCCAAGAGAAATGTTTATTGTTTTGCATATATAAAAAAGTGATGGACAATAAATTGGGAAATATATACCTTATAAATGTCTTAGCTTTCAAAACATGCTTCTCATTTTAAATTCCAGATGAACCATATCTCTTGGTATCCTCTGGTTTTCACTTGTGTCTTGTTTAAATCAGAAATATAAAATAATGGGATTGAGGTTTAAGAGCTGTTCATGTGCCTGAAATCCAGAATAATTTGCTTTTCCATGCACCCTTTCTGCATTCATTCCTTAAAACTATTCAGGAGCTTGTGGGCTCTGACCTGCCCCATGGTGTGAACAGGCGAAGCACAGGCAAAACCCTTATGTGCAATGTCCTTTTAAAGGCCATGAGGCTTTGTTCTGTGCCACTGGAACTGACTAAGACTGGGTAATTTGTGCACCTTTTCCTCTGGTGGTACCTGCTAGTGCACACCACTTCCTTTTAACTGAGTTTCTTGAGGACAAAGAAAAAGGAAGATTGAAAATCGCAGCTAATATTTTGAACTGCAGGAGAGTGTCCCTCTTTTTCTCTCCTTCTTTGCAGGAAGATAATTGCTGTCATCTTTCTAGGAGAAAGTGCCCTTACAATTGAATCTCAGGAGTTTTATAACATGTCTTAAAAATGGTTTGTTTATTATTTTGGGTTTTCCTGTTGTTCCTCCGCTCTCTCCACTGATTTGTTTTTTGAGAAACTAAGTGTACTATGCATAAACAGCTAGAGCAAAAACTACTTGCTTTTTTTATTCCATATTTTTACATAGGTTTTTAATGACTTTCAATCAGACACAATCTGTACTTATAATAAAACAGTGGATGTTTATTATTATTGCTATTACATTATTATTATTATACTCTACACTATTATTATTGAATTGTAAACTTGAACTCTGCGGTGCATTTTTACAATTTTCTGTGATTTGCAAGTGTTTGGGGGGTTCATTTATATAAAACAAAGAACTGATGGAGTTTTCATGCATCCTACAGTGAATTTTACTTTGTAGATTTCTTTTACAAGACTAATGTCACTCAATTTTGATTACCTTAGTAATTTGCTTTGCCTCTAGTTGGTCACAATTTTAATTTAAGGAAAGGATTCGGTGTCTCAGAGACACTGGCAGATCCTGCCAGTGAATCCCACTGCCTGTGGGAAGTGCTGATTGATATTCAGAGCTTTAACACTTCCCATTTTGCTGAAGGAGGAGCTTCATCACAGACATTCTAGCTCTTTGGGCCCTATTTTTCACTTTTTTACATCCCAACCACGTGTCTCGTGCCGTGCCACAGCTACAGCGCTGAATTCCTCATCAGAGAGCTCTCTGAAAGCAGGATAATACTTCCGCAGTCTCAGCAGTTACTGTGTCCTCCAGGAGGTAAAAAAAAATCACTTGGGGGGATCGACAGGACCTGCATCCTCCTTGTTCTATGCTGCTTAACTTGGAGCAACAACACCTCCCAACTTTTCTTGAAGAGAGGGCATTTGTTTAAGGTTCTGCATCTTGCCGTGCCCTGAGACAGACGCTGGTCAGTGAATAGGCAGTTTTCAAACCCATCTGGGCATCTCTGCAGGCTACTGCATGAGGGACAGCAATCATTCCTGCTGTGCTCCCAGGTCAGGGGTGGCTCTGAAGGGTTCCAGGCACACCCACACGTCTGTAGGGGACACAAGTCACAAGGCACAGAGGTGTGACCCACAGCTGAGCAAAGGCACAGCACTTGTATGTGTGAAGCTCATGGCCCTGTTCTTTTACTTCTGGGTGACAGGTAGCCCTGTTTAGAGGTAGGCATCCTGTCAAGGGGATGTTTGAATTCCTGAGATGGTTTGACCTGTGATTTTGCCCCCCTCTTGATGAAGATTGTCATTCCTAATGTGTCCCCCTTTCCTTTAACTACCAGCTCCTTCTCTCCACGTCCTTTCCAGTGGGGTGAAGTCTATATGCTTCAACCATGTTCAATCAACCAGCTTTTGCTTCACCTAAAACCTTGCTGCTGATCTGAGCAGAAAGTGCAGAAAGCAGTGCACAGACTCTGCTTTTCCCTCCAGCACCCCAGGGAGAGACATTAGAAATGTCTCCTTCATGCTCAGGTTTTCAGCAACTTCTTCCAGCCAGCTGAAGTCTTAATCTCATGTCTCCTTTTGAATATGGCTGACATGAACCATGGTGAATTTCTGATAATCTCTTTGCTTTTTTCCCCTCAAGAAAGAAATTGATGTGTGTTTTATCTGCTTTTGGGCAAAAACAAGCCAACAAACAAACAGCCACAGTGGAAAGGTGGGGCCCAAGGCCACAGCACAGCAGCAGTTTCTGGCAAAGAGCTTCGGAAAAAGCCACAAGGTCCCAGGGGTGGGAGAGCTCTTTCACAGTTTCTTGGAGACTTGAAAAGGAAAGGAAAATGGGTTTATTCTCCAGACAGGTTGTTTCTATTAAAGCTCACAGCAGAGGCAAGGGGGAACTCTGATAAGTTTGGACACCTCCACTCCCCCCGAGGCTCCTAGAGGAGTCTCATCACCACAGCCTGATGCACATGTTGGAAGCCTGGGGGAGCAGGGAAGCAAAGGAAGCCCTGAAATTCAGCTAGAGGGAGTTAAAGCAGCATTGTGAAGAGTCATTTCAGCATGACAAAGGCCTGGTGGAGGATGTGCTGGTAGCACAGGGCTCCCAGAGAGTTGTGTGGCAGACCTGGCAGTGAGAGTAACAGGTGAGCAGGAGTAGTGGAGGAGAGCTTTGGGATTGGGAATAGTGGTGCCAGACCTTGGCTAGGATGGTGCAGCCTGACGCCCTGAGAGGCAAGAGCTGTGGAAATGCTGCACCTCCATGAGGGTAATGGCTGGAGGAGGAAGGCAGCAACTTGTCACTAATGCTGTCACTCATGCTTGCTGAGAGAAGGCTTGGACTGTGGCCAGCATGCTCTGGAGGTTGGTAGTTACCCATTACTAATATGTTCATATTTTTCTTCTTCTTCTTTTTTTTTTTTTTTTCCTTTCTCCCCTTTTCAATAGGCACTCTGCCATTTAAATCCACGCCCTTAGCTCATGGCGTGTGAGGAGGGAAATAAAGGGTGCCCCATGTGCACCCAAAGCCATGGGTTTTCTGAGATTTCTGAGCTTGGAGTTTATGCCAGGCTTTAAACATTTCAGGAAGAATTCCCTAGAGGCCCCTCACGGCTGCCAAAAAGCATCCTGGCAGATGGGTTGCAACTCCATGCCTTGATGCAAGGGGTGGGAGGAGAAGCCTGCACGGCATGTCACGGCCCCAGTGTCCCAGCACTCACCCTGCCCTCCAGCAGCAGCCCCTGTGCTGCTGGCCAAGCCTGCATGGCATGTCACGGCCCCAGTGTCCCAGCACTCACCCTGCCCTCCAGCAGCAGCCCCCATGCTGCTGGCCCACCCTGCCCAGCAAGGGAGGTGCTCCCAGAGAAACTCTCCTGGCAGGTGGCTGTTGATCCCACCCAGTGTTGCTGTGGATGATCCCTTACAGCACGGTCTGTTAGCAGGATGAAGCTGAGATTTATTGAAGTTCCCCTCCTGAAGAGCCAAGGGTATTTATCTGAATTCAGTGGGTCCCCATTTGCCTGGCGACAGGGCTGTGCAGATGCTCAATCACTGCCTTTCTTATTTTTGCAGCAGCAGACACTTTTCTTCTTGAAGACTAGAAGGGTAAAGCCCTCTGAAACAAAAACCCATGTCAGAGGTTAAAAAAGCCCAAAACACTAATTAAAATAAATAACTAGGGACACAGTGAGACTGTCTGCCCACAAGGCAGGTTCTTGCAAGCTGTATTTTTCAACATTCCGGAAAATAACCACTGAAAATTTTGCTTTCTTTTTTTGCAAGCGTCTACTTGCAAAGTCCTTTCAGTAGCATGGTAGTTTCTCTTAAACATTTAACACATCGCTGTTTGCAAAGAGACAGTGAATATTTTCTTAGCGTGTTCTGAATTATTTGAAGGTTTTGGCTAAAATAACAAATTAGTGCTCACCTTAGCCAAACCCACAAATATTTGTACAATTAAACAGCAGGCTTTGTAGTCAGAGTAGGAAAAGCATTCCCTTGTATTTTGTGGCGCCAAGCAGATTTTTTTTGTCCCACTAGATTAAGTTAGATTAACCAATCAGATAAAATGAGCAACACCAAAATGTATTAAACAATAAATTAAGGCTTACTTTTTTTAGGAGTGCCGAATTCATTAGCTTTGACATTTGGAAAGGCTGAAGTGCTGTGATGGAGATAAGGTCTTATCTGGGAATTATACCTATCAGGTTTAGAGGATTAGAGAGGGCAACTCGAGTATGCAGGTGGGTCAAAACCAAGTGAACAGAAAGCAAACAAGGTGGCATGCTACCTTCAACTATGTCTGGGAGAAGTGTGTCTTTTTTAGGTATTATGTAAGGTACTGTTATGTAAGTGACCTGCAGTCAGTCTTCCTGCCTCCCGTCCATTGTAGGCAGCTGGGAAGAAGGTAGAGGTGAGAATAAGACAGTGTGAAAAAGGAAAGGGGTGAGATGAACTATTTCCTTGACCCAGAGCAGACTCAAAAAGTGCTCTGAAGTTGAGGGCACTGTGCCAGCAGAAAGACTTCAGGAGAAAATTGACGTGCCAAGAAGTGCCTGGTTGGGAGGCAGTTTTCTGTGTGAGGAAGTGTCCTGTGTGAGGAGCCTCTGCTGCAGGTACAGGGCAGGGTGTGTGTGGATCCTGCCTGCAGGACACCCCTTGGAAAGACCCTTCTGGCTGGAGCAGGACAGAGGTGGGACTTAGGCAGTGTGTCAGTGCCCACATAATTTACTATTTCCTGTGATGACTGAGAGGTAGTAAAGGGGGTCACTGACCATCAGAAATGAATGTGCTATTTTATGTAGGATGCATCATCTTTTTATTGATAGGTATAACTCGTTTGGTCTCTCTGTAATTCACTAGGGACAAGTGAAGGCCAAATACCTCAAAAGTAGCTTTAAAGTGTCGCACATAGCTGATAGGAAGGGCATAACCCCTCCCCTCCAACACCATTCCCCCTTGAAAGAAACACTTCTATTTTGTGGAAAGTGTTGACATACTAGAAACTATTCCATTGCTTTAATATAGAATTTTAGCCTTTCTGTTTCCAGGGATATTTTCATAAAGACATGGTCTTTATTGCTTGAGAGATCATCTGCTCCTGCTGCTTATTCATCACTTGCAGCCATATAACACACAGTCCTCTGTGACATCATAATCATCTCCAGAGCAACTAATTATGATGCCACAATCACAGGAGTGACTTCAAGTGAGGAATAAGCAGCAGGAGCAAATGAACTTGCTAAGTAACAAATAGTCTGTTTTCAGGCAAATGTCCCTAGTAATAAAATAGGAGGAGGGGGGAAACCTACAGAAAACATGACACATGGCCAGAAATGTTCATAAATAGACCATTTAGCAAAGTTTTTCACAAACGCCTCTTTGATGTCACATGCTGTAACTAGCTTCTCTGGGCCAAAATCTGAAAAACTGGAATAACTCCAAGGATTTGAGTCACTAGTACTGGTAAAGAAACAAAATGCACCAGACTACTTCAGATTTGCCCCAGTGCAACTGAACCTACTATGGAAATAGAATTAAAGTGACATGGCAAGAGGCTTTTACATTCAGATCAGACAAAAGGAATTGATAATTCTCAAATAACAGTGGCATTAAACTGATTTAGTTGGAATTTGGCTCTGTAGAGTCAATGGTTATGCATACACAAGCATGAAAAGAGAAATCATCCTTTCACCTGCACTACAAAGCTACCATAGTCTTGAATGATGGCCCTGCAACTCTAGCAGGAAAATAGCATAGCAAACCTCAGTTTTTCTAGTGAATCTGCTTGGTTTCAAATAAAACTGGAAAAAAAAGATACTTTGGAAACTAAAGAGTGGGTGAAGAAGTAGCGCAGTTATTGCTGTTTCTTGGTGTTTTTTTTTTTAATTTACAGGAAGTATACTCTATATTGAACAACACCAGATGTCCTAGGAGTGAATGCAGGGTCGTAATTCATTCTCAAGGCTCTGCGGCTGTTCATAAACTGCTCAGGCGCTGTCTGACATCAGCAGAGTCCTGCAAGTGAATTACGGCCCCCTATGCACACTGGGGCCATACATTACTGCCTGCAACGGGCAGCCAAGGCACTGTTGGCTCATGTCACCAACTGGTTTGCAGGCTGATGGGTAGGAAAGGAAAATATTTTATTCATCAGAAGTATTTTTCCTAAACACATTCTGTTGGGACATGTTCTGAAACAAAGGTTGGTGTAGCAGCGTTGGCTGCATTGACTCGAGGACTTGCTGTTAGCAGTAGAAGGAACTTTGAGGACCATGTGAAACCTCCAGGAGAACATGATGTCTGAATTTCATTCATTTCTGCCTGTGCAACACCATGAGAATAGGAAAAGACATTAGTGCCCACAAAATGGTCTGGGGAACAGGTGTTGCAGCTGATGGCAGGTTAAAATAGACCTGGAGGCTCCAAGAAATAGCCATTTCCCAACTACCAGAGAAGAGCCCAGATGGTAGATATTCTGATATCAGTGAATCTTTAATACTATCTCATAAAGATTTAAAATGCAGTTCAATTTCAGCACAGTTATAAGTCCACATCTTACAGTCGTACCAAAAACTCCCTTAATACAATATGGCTGTTTGCACTAAAAGAAACTTAAGCCAAGGATCACTAGCAAATAATTTGTTTTATACTCAGTTCCTCTGAAAAAGTCTTTCTCAGGTGCAGCCACTTCATTCTCAGCATTTTTCTTTTGGGATTTAAGTAACCCACGATCCCTTCTCATTTTACTGTATACCTAAAATGGTACATAGTGCTAGAAAATTTGTCCAGAATTCTTTGCCTAAAAGGAATATTCCTGTTATTTTAAAATTCTTAATAACTAGAGAAATCCACCACCCAAAAAAGTCTTTACTGCCTATCCTGTCCCTAAGTCTCATTGCCACATCTCCCATAATTACCAGCCCCCAGAGGCTGATTTTGAAGCCATCTATCTGTAACAGACACAGCTGAAAGGAGTGGGAGAGCAGTGACTCAGCACTACAGACTTTAGTTCAATTTGCTTTCTCTTTATTTCCACATCACCACTAAGAATTTAGCCAGAAAGGTTAAAATGAGGAACATGGCATGAATCAGGGCAAAGTGAAGACTATAAAGAAATTTAATGATATTTTTTGTTGTTGTTTCCTCATTTTGCTGGGGTTTTTATTTTTCTACCCATTGAGGAAGGACTGGGCTAGAAAAGCCTACTTTTTAGGTGAATCTATTAATACAGGCCAGGTAGTTGCTGGGAATAAATTAGGGAAATTCTGTGACAGCTTTTATCAACACGTTGGAGAGTTATATTTTAACTACTTCTTTGTTTTCCACACAAAGGAGCTGGTTGTTAGGCATCAAATTTGGAAGAGGAAAGAAATAGTTATGCTAATGTAATTCATGGTCAGATGATACAAAGTCAAAAGAAGTTGCAAATCTGAGTGAAGATAGAAAAATTACAATAGGCTATAGAGAGGCTAGAATCGTTGGCAAAAGCTGCATAAAGGGATTCAGTGTGGGGAAAAACAGTAGCTCTGATAGAACAATAGAGGCAAGTGATCCAGAACACTGAAATTCAATGCAAAGCCAAAATATGGAAAGCAATTGCTCTGTAAAAAAGGAAATGTTGTTACTGGGCAGTAATTAGATATGGGTTTGAATTGCAAATAAATCAGCCAAACAAATAAACAAATGAAAAAAGGACAAGGGCAAGATCAGGCTGTATATGTCAAAGTGCAACATGAGCAGAGACAGTGGCTCTTAAAAACTGAGTTGGCTCTTCCTTTCTGAATGTCACACTAGCAAAGTAAAAAAAAAAAAACCAAAAAACCAAAAACCAAAACCAGCAAGTAATTAACTTCTTTCATTCTTTTGTCAGGAACTTCAGATTTGTTTTATCTGTTCTCCTCCAATGCCTCATAATCAATGAGGGACTATTCACTCTGATTTGAAAAATGGTCTTGCCCAAATTAAATCAAATAGAGCCAAATTCATTGGACCAAGCCAAGGCCTGGCTGTCCCCATCCTTGTGAAAGAGTTGAGTGTACTTCCAGGTATCTATTAAATATGTTATTAAATAGTCTCTCTGCTGATATCCCCATATCAAACCATTACGGTGGGGTTTTTTTCTGACTTGAAGAAATACACTAATCTCAAACCAGTCATCTGCATGTTAAGCTGCATTTAGAACAAATAATTTTAAAGCAAAACAACAACAGAAACAACAAAAGAGCCATGCTGATTTTTTTCTAGATTTTTAACAAAATGTTTGATGTTGTAGAGATTTCCAAACAATTAATGTGAAATTGGGGATTGTTGTTCCCATGATTTATTTACCATCTATAGAGAACTCAGCTGTGGTGCTGCTGCTATTGCTACTTTTCCCTCTGCATTTAGAGTTGAAAACTGGTAAGCTCTTTGTTGGGGCACATTTCCATGAATTAAAGTGTGCTGGAACTGCAAGGTTCAAGCTGCAGCAGTGTGGAACAGTTGTTTGAACAAACAAATGCAGCAGAGGTTGGCTTGGGGGCTTTTTGATTCTTTCTCTCCCTGACACATTGTGGAGCCTTGGGAAGGCCTGAAGAGTCATGTTTTGAACCATAAGTTGCTTTTGTGGTACGGGGGTAGCACTTTACCACACCAGAACAGATCTCCTGTGTCCAAGGGCTGTTGCTTGTGGCCACTGCTCTCCCTGCCTGCCCAGCACTCCCCCACTTGCAGTTAAACAGCTCATCCTCAAAGCTTGTTTCCTCTTGTAAGGCTTCAAGCTCTGCTCTAGAAAACTGAAGCAGTGAACTTGTGACATGCTCCATTTGTGTCTAAAAAACGCAAAACAAACAAAGCAAGGAAAGTTGCCAATTTTATTGGAGCGCTATGGGCTTGCTGTAAAAAAAGGTGCCTTTCCACAGAAGAAAAAAATGACCAGGTTGCAACAGATGCAAAGAATAACTTGCAGGATACCCTGAATTCTGTGTAGCTTGATAGAAAGAGAGTTGGGCCAGGAATGATGCATTTAAAACGAGCTTTGGTAGTGGGGAATATTTTCATGTTACAGCTTTGCTGAACTACTGGAATTTTGCCCCAGTGCATCTGTCTCAGTGGTGGAGGGAGGGAAGGGAGGATGGAAGGATGGAAGGGATGGAAGGGAGGGAAGGGAGGGAAGGGAGGGAGGGAGGGAGGAGGGAAGGAAGGGAGGAGGGAAGGAAGGAAGGAAGGAAGGAAGGAAGGAAGGAAGGAAGGAAGGAAGGAAGGAAGGAAGGAAGGAAGGAAGGAAGGAAGGAAGGAAGGAAGGAAGGAAGGAAGGAAGGAAGGAAGGAAGGAAGGAAGGAAGGAAGGAAGGAAGGAAGGAAGGAAGGAAGGAAGGAAGGAAGGAAGGAAGGAAGGAAGGAAGGAAGGAAGGAAGGAAGGAAGGAAGGAAGGAAGGAAGGAAGGAAGGAAGGAAGGAAGGAAGGAAGGAAGGAAGGAAGGAAGGAAGGAAGGAAGGAAGGAAGGAAGGAAGGAAGGAAGGAAGGAAGGAAGGAAGGAAGGAAGGAAGGAAGGAAGGAAGGAAGGAAGGAAGGAAGGAAGGAAGGAAGGAAGGAAGGAAGGAAGGAAGGAAGGAAGGAAGGAAGGAAGGAAGGAAGGAAGGAAGGAAGGAAGGAAGGAAGGAAGGAAGGAAGGAAGGAAGGAAGGAAGGAAGGAAGGAAGGAAGGAAGGAAGGAAGGAAGGAAGGAAGGAAGGAAGGAAGGAAGGAAGGAAGGAAGGAAGGAAGGAAGGAAGGAAGGAAGGAAGGAAGGAAGGAAGGAAGGAAGGAAGGAAGGAAGGAAGGAAGGAAGGAAGGAAGGAAGGAAGGAAGGAAGGAAGGAAGGAAGGAAGGAAGGAAGGAAGATGGCAGACCATTGCTGACTCTTCAACCTCACCGGCAGCAGACCATGTTGGGCCACTTAAGACAGCAAATCTTAGTCCTGGCTTAAGAGACCTCTTTGATTGCTGTTTTCCTCGCAAAGTGATTCACATGGAGCTGCAAACGTTGAGGTGTTTTCACTGGGCTTTCCTTCGGAAAAGGCAAATCTCAAAAGGCAGGTGTAGCCACTGGGCACCAGCTGCTGTGTGCTTGCTCCAGCCAGAGTCAGGCTGTCCCTGGCCACATGCTTGACAAGCACCTAAATTACCAGATTTAGTCCACCAAGGGGAACCATTTGATTGGCCGGTTTCTATCTAAATATTAGAGGGAAGCAATGCAGAGATTTGTGGCAGAACTCAGGGAGAAGGAGGATTTTTTATTTATTTGAGCTTTCTTCAGCTAGAAAACAATTTTAATTTTTTTCAACCGCTGCTTCTAAGAATCCTATTTCCCTTGTCTCTTGTTTTAATACCGTAGGGCTGCTTTTAATGATGACAATGTAGCCAGAATTAGATCTAATAACAGTGTTCGTATGGAGACTCCTAGATGCAGCATCACATAAATAAACTAGACTGAGTATTCTACAAAATTGTAAAAATGAAATAAGGAAGGTGTGAAGTTAGGGGGCTGATTTATATGTGGAAAACTAGTGCCAAGAATATTGTTATGGGCCTGGCTCCTAGAGGCAAGATTTGTTAGCAGAATCTGTCTCTAAATATTTATGTTCAGCTAAATAATTGCTAAATAATTCCGGTTCTCAGCTGGAAATTCAGGATCAGGCCTAGTTTGAATGGGTGGCTGAGTAGGATGGTATATTGGTGTTTTATACAGCAGTCCTCTTACTCTGTGACACTTGTAACTTTCAGGATATAATTAATCTTTTATAAAGTGCTCTTCATGGCCTGTCATTGGAACACTTCTTTTAGAAGTATTTCTTTTTAAAAAAATGAAGCACGTAAAAGCAATATATTTGGTATTATTTATTTGGGAATTAGTGAAGAAAGTTGTGCTTTTCTGCTCTGCTTGTGTACTCTGTTTTGCATGAACTCTATTTTTGTCAGCTAACAACTTTGTGTGCGAGAGTGAGATTATGCTATTACTGTCATTATTTAGGCTTCCACAGCTTAGGGACAAGATTTTTTTTAATGTTCTTTTTACCATGTTGGCTAATACTTACTGTGCTCAAGATTAATGGTGGGCTCCCTGTAAGGAGTTTTTTATGGAGAGACTCTAGAAGAAATTACCTCTTATGAACATACAGGGAAGAGAGAGCCTCATCACTCAATGCAGCTGGGAGACAGACATCTACAGTACAATATTCTTCTATTTTTCTCATCTCAGAGCAGTGCTATAGTGATGTGGCAAAGGGGACTATTTTGAGTTTATGATCATGAAACAAAGAAACATTTTAAAGGGACTTGTCAAGATTGGGAATTTTGATATTGGCACAGGTCCTCTGGTGGACTGGCTTTTGGTTACCTCTGTCCTCTCTCCTAGACCATCCCTTCATGCCCACAAGACCTATTTGGTAAATCTGTTGAAGTAATTCAATGTTGGCATTTGTAAAATACCCTGATCTTAGCAAGAGGAAGAAGAATTGCTTCTGGGCTTTTGGTACAGGACTGCCAGGACCTGGGCAGGAGCAGTGGATGTTGCAGGCTCCCCTAACCTTGTGTTGTGTGATCTGAGAGCTGGGGATACCAAATGAGGTGCTCTTGATATCATGGATCAATGGTTTAGTGCTTTCACAGACTGAGCCCTTATTCTCAGAAAGGGTGAAATGGTGCTGATCTCCCTTAGAAATAAGATGCTAGGAAGTAGAAACAGTTTTCCAAATATCAGCTGGGGGATTTGTCTCAGCTTTCACATGCCTTGATCTGAAACTCCCTGACACTACCACACTTCTGGACAAACCTAGCATGGGTTGTCAGAGTAGAACCAAAATCTTTCCTTGTCTTCCTATCTCTAAAATCCCTTTTCTAAAATTCTGGAACACACAAGGAGGGGAAAGAGTTCTGTGATATTGACAAATGACTGGAGGAAATATGCACCCTAAAAATTTAAGACTCTTAATCTTCTGGACTTTAAGACTCTATTGGATTTATGGAAGATAGATATCTTGTATCACTTGCATGTACAAAGCATCACCTATCTTCCAAACCAGATATATTTTGAATATTTATGCAGAAACAGCTCCTTTATGCATTTTCAAATGCTCCTGATCTAGTTTAATCAATTAAAACAACATTAAATGCATTTGAATATCTCAGCTCTTTCTCTTATCAATATAATTCTCAAATGTTTTCTTTTCAGAGCCCAAGGTGATGAAAAATAGATTCATTTACTCTATTACTTCTTATAATTGTGGCTCCAAGAATTTTTTTCCCCTAATTTTGAAGCCACAAGAAGACTTTATGTGGCTCTAAAACTGCTGTTGGTTTTCATACCACAATACTCAAGGGCATATCTCTCCTTCAGGCTGCTATTGTTTGCAATCTGGAGATAAAGGCACACTTGATAAAACTCTTTTAATGATGTTAATATTAATACTTTGGTGGAATACTTTATCCTCTAGTAATAGCTTTAAAGAGTTTGTTGAGATTTTGTCATCTCATACATTTTAATAGAAAATTAGGTTTGTGATTAACAAGAAAAATATATCTACCTGTTACTTTATTTTACTTACAGCGTCATATAACTGCTGCCAGTGGAATAATGTATACCTTGCACCATATGTAGCTCGGCACTCGTGGTGAATACTTGATGCTTCAGACAGAAAGCAAGGTGCAAACTAGCTCTGAGCATTACCATAGGCCATGCTGCTCACTGTCTGTCCCTTGGGAATCTCTGCATGGACAAAAGGGCAGGCTGTGAAGCTCCCTTTTCTGATGGAAGGAAAGCTCCCAACCTCATAGGGGACACAGCTGCCCCCTTCTCCCTTTGCAGAGGGAAGGTCATTCTGTGATCTGTGAGCCAGCAGCTCCACTAGGATCTGGAGCCAAGCCAGGGACTTGTAGTTTGTCCCTCTCTGCTCCTTTGGGAGGTTTTCATGCCTGAAGATGTAGGAACAGTGGCTTGAGAGCACTGAATTGCAGGGCAGTGGTGAGGAGAAAAGAGGAGTCCCCATCTGCAGGGGGCTTTGTCAGCTGGGAGCACTCCCAGGAACACTGTGTGATTGCTGTTGCTGAACTTGTGCAGTGCCACTCTTGGAAAAAGTTTAGCCCCAGCGTAGGGAGATCTTGCACTGGCTTCATCTTCTGGAGACCTTGCAGTGCCTGGAGCACAGATATCCAGGCATCTGGATCACTGCACTCTGGGGCTGCTCAGTGCTTAGGGACAGCCTTTACTGCTGCAGACTCTTTACTGAGAGCCATGAGGTGCACTTTGCTGGCTCCTTTGGCTCCCATTTCTAACCTGCTTCTGCTGTATTTGTCATGCATCTCCTGAGTCTCAGCCAAATGAGACATCCTCTGGGCTTTAGGTTCAGGCACTCACAGTAGGCAGTCAGGTAGGCACCACATTCTGGCTTTGGAGGTAGGAATACTGATCCCATTAGCTGTTGAATCTGCATTCAGTTCTCCAGCAAGAATACAAGCAGACTAAAGTGAAGGCTTCATTAAAAGCACCTAAGCCCCTACATGAGAAGTCCTCCTATGTGTTACAGCATTGGTCACTAACGGGGCTCTTAAAAAATGATGGAAGCCGTCCTGCTGAAGGGAAATCTTTTCTGGTCAATGTTTCCCAGTGCTTCTGCTTCCTAACAGGAGGGAGGCAGCATTTGCTGAGCAGGCCAGAGTTACTCACATACAGGAGAGTAGTGGATCCACCCTGGTCCCCTTGGCAGAGGGCAGTGCTGCTCTGCCCAGCATGGGGCTGCAGCAAAGCCACGTGAGAGAGATCACTATCCTTGCACAGGTCAATTGCTTTGCTTGCCATTGCATTCCCAGCTGCATAATTTATTGTGGCTGCCACGTGAGGGATAGTGAAGACAGCCAGAATGAAGTGCTGTGCCAGTAACAGCCTTGGTAAATTAAGTAGTGATGGGCCTGAGCAGTAAGATTTTGATATGGATCTGAATTTTGAACAGCTCGAGTTCAAGGGAGCTGGGATCCTGGTTTTGGGCTCTGTCCCATTTAGAATTACAGCAAATGAACCTATCACCATTTTGAACCCAATGTTTCACACTGTGATGGTGGCTGTGGGAGCACTTGATCAGCTGCTGTCAGTCAGAGCAATAAATTGGCCAGCTTTGTGTCAGCTGATGAAAATGCTACAGAAAAAAGTGCAGGCTTTAAATGTCCTTTGGTCTTTTTTTTTCCTCAGGCCAAAAAACAAAAGATATCTGCAATAATATAAATAAGAATGAATTCCCCAGATTCCCTTCTCTTTCAAGCTGGTAAAACAATCATCTTCTCTTCTTGCAATGCTCATCAGAGCTCAATTCTTTGTGTCACAGCCAAGTATAGCAAAGCCACTGCAAATCAGAGAAAATAAACATTCTCTTCTTGCTTGTCATTTGAGGTTATCTTAACCTGATTTTGGCTGAATGACACTTTGCAGGGCCTCATTACCTGGCTCAACTATTTCTTCACCTGAAAGAACTTGCTTACTCCAGAAAAAAACTTCTCAGAAAGGAAGGATTTTTCATCCTTCACATATGGAAGGATTTAATCTTGATACTAGACAGCATGCAGGATTCATGCTTCATAATGAGCTTCCACTGTGAATCAGGATGAGACTTTAAACCTGTTAGGGGTGGTGTAATGTGGTGATGGAAGATAATCTTGCTTGGAATTCCCTAGAAAGACTCAATGACTGTTGGGCAAACCAACAGGATTGACTGTGCTGAAAGTTCAGCCAGCTCAGTCTGCACCAGTCTGTGTTTGGGCTGTTTTGCATGTATCTGTTCATCTCCCAGGTACATTGTCCAGTGCATTACTTTTGGGGAATGCTTAAGTGGTGTGTTTAGCCTGGGAATAAAGCTTCAATGCAAAATTCAGTGAGTCTTAGTTAGCTTGCAGGAGCTGCAGAAAACCTGGAAATGTAGCATGACAGGAACACCTCAACTTGCATTAAGAAAATTCAATGCAGGTCACATGGCAGCCTTCTTCTATTTACTGAAAAGCTGGGCTATTATTTGCACTAAGCTTGACAATCTCAAATATTAACAATGTCCCTGACCTGTGTTAGAAGTCCTACAGTTATGTACCTGAGTAGTACTAATACAGAACTAGAAAGAAAGAGTGATTTATTGCTGAATGCCCAGCATTCGTGACAGTAACTGTTTCCTTTCTCCTTCTGCTGCCACAGGACTAATTAACAATATTTTCTAGACATCCAGGGAAATTATGTATCAATTCATTTATTGTTTGATTTTCCTATTTTAGATATAATTGTTATTGCCAGGGTTTCACCCTTCTTTTCAAAATTTTCTTTCTTTTCAATTTTCTTCCATCATCATTTCTCTTCCAGATAATTCACATTGCCCAGTGTAACCTTGCTATCAAAGAAAATGGACTTTCTGAAAGACTCCTTAAGTCCCTTCTTCTGTGAGTAATCCTAATTGCCTAAACAGCCCATATGGCTTCAATGAGATTACTTGTTTAACTAATAGTTTCTCTCTCTTGCCTTACTGTCTCTTTCAATCCATCTGGTAATCCAAGGTTATAAGTAGTCACAAATACTAGGTTAATTTGCTTTTTCAATTCAAAAAGAAAAACAAACATTGCATAAATGGTTATTCCATGCTCTCCTTGTAAGTCTGCCACTCTTTGACTTCAAAAAATTTAACAAAAATTCCAATTTTAATGAAAAGTTCAGCAAAATTTGGAAACATTTTCATCTTCTTGAGTCTTCTGACTAGTATCTCTAAACTTCAGCTTTCCTATTACAAATCTACTGGACTTACCTCATGCATATGCATGACAGTAAGTCTGACAGTATCAGGCTACAAATATGATTTAGTAAACATTGTTATTCTGAGGAGACCATTTCTGTTTTGACAATACCATCATGTATTGTGGTCCTTCACTGTCCTACAGTGCCTTTTAAGCAGTCCCCTTTTTCTAGTCTCAGGAGAACTTTTCAAGTGTGACGAGGTGATAATCTGTAATAGGATTTCTGCCTACAGAGTACTCACAGGGTTTTGAAGCTAAGAACTTTAACTAAAGGTATTAAGCATTCTTGAAGGAAGCATGCCCAAAGAAAGAATAATCTCAATTCTGATGTACAACAATAGATCACCAACTTAAAGGCTAACTGATGAGTGCAGATGTTCAGAGATCATGGCTAATTACATCACAAGCTGGCAACCACTGGATTCTAAGTACCATATGTTGTTTCTCAAAAATAAGTGATGCTTCTCCTATCCAAGAGGCTGCCACCACTGTCAAGAAGCTAATGAAAGAGTTTGGGGTCTCAGTGGATGTGCATTGGAGCCAGTGATGTCACTTTGCAGATGCCACTTTGCAGATGCAGTCCAATGTTTGTGTGTCCAAGACCTAGACAGTGCTCCAGGCACAAGTGTGAGAGTTGCTGTCTGCTCCTCTTGAGGACAATCTTGCTTGCTAGCATTAGGTGGGAAATTTAATGGTAAAATGCTGAAACTTTATTACAGCAAATACTTTACCAGTGTGCTGCTTGTTCTGTGTATCCAACCTTGGAAGAGTTTGATCTGTTTGCTCCCTTATACACAAATGTTCATACAAGTCTTCCTCCCGCAGCAGCACGGAGTGGGTCAGCTCTGCTGAGCTCTGTACTCTTAGCTGTGCCTGTCTGCGGGCAGGAGCTGCTTCTCTGTGTGGTCTAAAAGAGCTCCACCTGTCCCACTGCATCACCATGGCTCATGTGGCAGCTGAGGCCAAAATTCTGTCCTCTCCAGGGGGGGGTTTCCCCAGGTACAAGGGTGGATTGTCTCGGCCACGGATTTAGGCAGGCTGGGCCGGCGGAGAGTCTGAGCTGGAGCTCTGAGCTGGCAGGACAGTGTAGGTATGTCCATGTTTACTGAGTTTTCTTTTCCTTCAGGGAATCTTGGAATGAACTCTTGGAGACCTGTGCAAACAGAGGCTGGTGGGTATTAGCTGTGAAGGAAAGAAAACATTCCACAGTAGTTTTACATTAAATTTTTCAAGTAGCCCAGTTGTAATGCTCTGTATTCTGAGAGAATATTCGTGCAAAGAAACCTGCACATTTAGTATAAAACAGTGATAATTTTTATTGTTGGTTGGATGTTCTGCTTATCCATACTCAGCTATTTTACCTCTTATATCAAAAGGTGATCAGAGAAATTTAACACCTAGGAACTGTAGTGAAAAATACATAGGAAAAAAGGAGGATTGAATGCTGAGGTCTCTGGAGTTTCAGTTCCTAAATACAAGACCTCATATTCTGTTTCATTACAGTAAATGGCAACTTGACCAGCAACTTGGGGAATACAGCCATTATGAAAGGCAATGTTGGGCATCCATTTCTAAAAAGTCCATCTTGTGTAGGTTTTATGATACATTATTTTCTCTGGATTTCAAGTGTGTCATCTGTCCTATAAAGGAAACACTTTGAAATAGATCTACATGGAGAATAAAAATATGGGGGTTTGGCCAAGAATAGATATTGTAGAAGGAATTATAATTAAGGTAGGAGAATCTCTAAAAGGGCAACACAGATAATCGCCGTAACAAATACAGTAATGAAACAACATGGAATTTAGTGCTTAAAAAGAAAATGCTTTATAGGACACCACTTAGGACAGTGGTTTCTAGCACATAGCACCTCACATAGTGATTGATATCAAAGAACTATTCATTTGGAGTGAGAGATGCCTCATCAGGTGTGCTGGAGCACTTGCTACACTTGCACCTTTCTGAAATTGCCTATAACCATGACACTTACTATCCTGCTGTTTACTCACATTTAAGATTAAGAAATTATTCATTGTTTAATACAGCATGTAATGCCTCCCCTAGAAAACACCTCCTCTGTGCAAACATACCATGTATTTATTATGAATGAAACTCATTAATAAGTAGTGCAATCAATATTTGAGCTCCTGCAAATATCAAATGCTGGGGTTGCCTTTTGGCTGCTATTCGTCTTAATGTCAGGATTTGGAGAACAGGTTGTACTTCAGCAGAGGTATCAATTTCCATAAGTCAGAATCAGAAGTCGTGTCACCTGTTTTGCCATTTATCTACTAAATCATTCATCTGTCTCTAACACATGTGAACACCCGCTGCAGTCACTACTTATGGCTGCAATACTTGCTCACTTCTGCAGTTTTCCCCACCCTGCCACAGGGATGTTTATGCCAGAGTCAGGAAGATCTTTTTCTTCTTAGTTCCCACTCGACCACTTTCTACTCAAATTGTTTACCTCATTCTTAACCAGGCTCTCCTTGCCTTCCATATTTTATCACATGGGAGGCACTTCAGTCTAGCCCAACTCCAAAAACCTTAGAAAAAGTTGAAAATGTAAGTAGAACTGATCAAAATTTTAAGCATAAACCTCTGTGCATTCTTCTGTTGGCTGTTTTTCTTGCTTTACTTTTCTATTATGAACTCAGTTGACGGGGAGGGGCTTGTACATCCAGACAAATTCAGACCTGATGAAAAGCAGGGCTGTAATGTGAGAGGTGGGTGAAATGAGTGTGACTAAATGACTAAATCTGTAGGAACTGAGAAATGATCCCACTGGCTCAGCTATCTGCAAGGCGTAAGATTTAGCAGAAATAGAGAAGCACTGCCTTTAGACCAGCTCAGGCCCTCTCTGATTGTGGCTGAGGTCGCATAGAGAAGCAGCTCTGGGGGTCCTCAGACTGTACGTGGTCTTTGAAGGTCACTGCAGAGATTTTGGTGCTGGACAGATGTCCTGGGCTGTAGGACAAGCAGCTCCTCTGTGGGCAGCCCCCTACCTTTGCCATCTCTGTCCCTGTCCCCATGGGAGGCTCATTGTCCTGCCACTGCCCCCTGCAAGAGCTCACTCCAATGGAATCACCACAAAAACCTCAAGTGCCGCCTCCAAAGGTATTTGCTGCACTCTTTTTTTCCCAGTGTAGCCTTTCATGAAGAAATACTTGTCTAAATAACTTTGCAGAATGTTTCCCAAGTATAGCTCTCTTTATTATGGTCAGGACAAAAATGACTGAATTCATTGCAAAATTAATTCAGCTGTTCTTCTTGCATTTCTCCTGACAGGCCTTTGGATTTTGAGTGATGTCCTTTTGGGACACTGAAGATTCCTTTTTGTAACATCTTCTTAATTTTTTTAAGCTCAGCTTTCTTTTCTTGAGCATGAAATTACACATAGTCATTCCTTTTTTGTTCTTTACCCTTACACAAAATCTTTTAAAATGCCTATTCTACGTGTCTTTTTTTTTTTTTCTGAGACAAGAAAACCCACTGCAGCAACCTTATTCTGCATAAAGCAGGGCTGAAGTCATCCTAGTATTTGTTAGGGCTGATCTGTTCAGTATATTTATTTTATTCAGTTTATGAGCAATATATTACCTGACCTATTCACATACAGACATCCAGGCTGAGGCTTCATAGCCTCACTACAAGTAAATATAAAATACAGTAAAAATGGAGAATGTAGCAAAATCAAGAGTGTAAGCTGAGTTCATAATGTCCAGCTGAACTCACTGGTTCCATAAAGACAGATATGCCAAACCATCACAGCAATATGCATGCAATTTAATTCTGCTACACAAATATATTGAATTGTCATTGTGATACCTTCTAAATTGAAACTTTACTTTTATTATGGGGCTGTTAAGCAGTAAAATACCTGGGTTTGTACAGCAAATATAGGTACAGATTTCCTGGCTCATTTTCTACTGTAGAGTTAAAAACCTTCCCCCCTCCTTATTTTTCAAAATTTTTTTCTTTCTTTAGGTATGTAGGAACCCCATTTGCACAGCAGTCCAATACAGCCAGTGTAAATCAGTGTCATTCCCTCCAAACAAGCAGAGCTACACTGATTTACACCAGCTGAGGCACCAGCTGAAGATGGTCGTAAATTTTCTGGTGGTTTTTGACTTCGGACTTCCTCCTTTTTCAAGGATATGTGTGATGAGTGCTACTCCTTTTCAGAAGCTGTGTGGGTTTGTGCAATGTGCTACTCCTAAAGGTGTTTTTAACTGTCCTTGATTGTTCTTCTACTAAGTCAGCAGTTAAGCATAGCTCTGAAGAGACAGTTTTCTCACTGTGACTCTAGTTTTCTATGCTTCCCTTTTTCTGACTATTGACTTCCTTAATGCATGACATTTTAATCGAATTAATACGACTTCAAGCGGTACATAGCCGAACTTAGTTTTTAAGGAACAATATTCTGTTCTCTTAAACATCACTGAAAGCTTATACCCAGGAAGAAAAGAGAACAGTTATGTGCTGAACTGTATCACCGTCCTCTGATATAGCCATCTTTAAAGCACTCCTTTGGGTAATAGTACTAATTAAATCCTGCAATGCTTATTCAGTCTTCTGTCCATAAAAACTCCCACTGATGGGATCTGAGAGTCCTCTGAAAAGCAGGGCTAACTTTATTTACGTGTATAGATATGGATTCAAATGCCTAACATTGCACAGTCTGTCGGAAAATGTTGGCCTTCATGCTCAAGGAACACAGGATAAGAGACTTTAGAGATGGAATGGCAGTTAAATAGAGTTTTTCTCAGTCTCCCACAAATATAAAGATGCACAGAAAGCTACAGTGTATTTCTCTCTTTCAAGGGAAAAAAAAGCAATCATTGAAAAGATTGAAAAGAAAGTCAGTTCACTGGTTGCACTGAGTTTGTGGGACATGAGTTCAAGGTAATGCAGAATTACAAGAACTACACGAACTATTCGTACATACTCATTTGTTACAAAACATTTGTAACTGTTCTGTGAGAAAAGCTCTACAGAAAGCCATCAATATCAAATAGTGGTTTGTTGAAAAAATGTTTTGATTTAAAAAAGACACATAAAAATTAACTACACAGTTATGTGAGCTGGTCCTATAATTCCTTAAAATTTTGTCACGGTTGAATGGCACACGACATAATGATGACTCCTCCATTAGCTGAGTTTGATGTCAGATGTTCTGCCTAGTTTTCTGAGGTGTAAGCAGTAGAGATCTTCTCCTTCCTGAATTAGATCTCATTAGGAAGGGGTTTGTGATCCACCTGGATCTTTCCAGGTTTTGGGGGTGAGCCCTATATTCTACATTGCTGTCCACATGCCAGGCCATTGTGAATGTAAACATCTTTGAAATGGCTTGGCAATTACACTTGCCCTTGCCAGACCTAAGCATATCTGGTTTTTGAAAGTCCAATGGAAAATCAGTGGTACTGTCTCCTAAGACAGATTTTCAAAGCTGCCTGTTTACATTTCAATGCTTTGGGTTTCTAAGTCCTGAATGTTAAGCATCTAAATCCCTTTGGCTTTACAAAGCCAAGAGGACTGAAGAGAAATGGGGATGGTGTCTGTATAGCACTTGGAAGAATATCAGGTAGTTTATTTTTGCCTGTTCATCCAGCTGCTCAGCCATTTCCCATCCTAATAAGTCTAAGTAGGCAACCTTCTGTTTCCCTAAGGAGTCTAGATTGCCTGTAGCTACGTGGATTGGTCTCTAATAGATAAAATATCTTATGTGCACAGGAGGTCAGGCTGGTTCATTGACATTTGCTGGGGAAGGGGAATTTTCCACCGCTGTCCATCTCCTCAGCTGTTTTGCAAATCATTTCTTTCCCTTCTGCAAAGGCCGTGGATCCCCTGTCCCTCAGACCCGCCACTCAGAGCGGTGAGTCTCTCCTCTCTGTGGTGTGTGGACACTGTCCTGCTCCGGGATGCAGGAACTCTGCACCTGGGCATTCGACCGGGGTCATGCAGTTCAGGCATTGCCCTGGAAAGCTGCTTGGCATGCAGCGTGCCTGCTCTGCTTGGCAGCCTGGTGTTTTGTGGCTAATCAGCATGTGCTGGAGCACAGGCAGCGCAGTTTAGAGTGGAATTGACCCCCAAATGTCCCTTTCTGGAAAAAAGCAAGGGTCAGATTTACATAAATCTCACTACTGAGGTAGCTCTCTTCAGTCTTCCTCCAGACTCTAGGTGGCCACCAGCATGGCAAAGGCCAGCTGCCAAAAATGAAGGGTAAGACCAGGTGGGGATGCCCCTGTCACCCAGTCCCTATGGCCATGTCACCCCTGGGCACAACTCCTCTGGGACAGCCAGGCTGGCAAGCCCTCGGGATAAACCATGCTCACCCCTTGGCTTGCCAAAGCTCCTCCTGTGGGGACAGACAATGATTATCTGATGTCAGCTATATCAGTTTGATGTTAATATTTCCAGGAATTGATGCTTTTACCAATCAGTCATGAAGTACAATTTTATACTGATTTTAACAACCAGAGCACACTGCCACGAGGAGATGACAGCAAGTTTTTTGACATCAATATTTAAATGAATAGGAAAGAGAAAGAGACTGTAACTGCTGCTTTTGTGTTTTAAAGAAAATGAGAGGTAGTTTGCATTTTCTCTTTTCTATTTTTTTTTTCCTTAGAGGTAGAAGATCAATTTTTCTGGCTGGACACAACACAGGCGAGAAACTCTCGGATCTGTAATTCCCTTGAACAGGCAGTGAGCTTGCAAAGCAATTATGGGCTTCTGTGGATTAGGATAAATAACCTCTCTGAACTGCAGTGTTGTTACATACAGACCCAAAGTATATCCTACAGCAATATCTGCTGTGCTTTGGTCTAGCTGGAACCTGCCAAAGCCTAACTCAATATATGACTTTCTCATCAGCTTAGCAACAAGTAGACATATTTATAAAATTTCCAAACAACTAAAGCACTTCTTGCACTTCCTCACTCCTAAGGCACAGGGAAGCTCAGTGGTGATGTTTTTTCCCGAAAGCACCAAGGAGGTGCTGTTTTAACAGGATGTTATGTTCTGCTGAGCACACAGAAGGAGCTGGGCCTGTTTGGGAATGATGGGAGACCAGCCATAGCAAAGGAAGAGTATATGAAAGAATTCCTTTTCCTGGTGAGATTTTGAAGGAATTTTAGGATAACAAAAACCTGTCTCGATATTTCTGGGAAGATGCCATGATTGTATGTGATTGACTAAAGGTCTGCTCGGATCTTGGGGATAGGTGGGTCCCCAGATGCCATATCCTTTATCTGAGCATCTATTATGACATTGCTTTTGTTCCCTGACACAAAAATAGATGTGTTATTATCCTCTTTCAGGCTTTTGGAGGATTTCAGAGATAGAAGTAAGAGAAAGGATGACTTGCTGAGTTTCAGTAGTCTTCATGGGCTCCTGGCCTCTAGAGAGTAAGAAAAAGGAAACAGAAGTGTTAAAGAAAGTAGAAATAGGGAACAACAGAGTTCTCCTTCATGAGCAGCTTTTTTCCCAGGGTAAGTCTCCAGCTGGGGCTACTGAGGTGTGTGGGAATCCTGCTGCCACACCAGGGTGCTTCATCTGAGCCCTTATCCACTTACCATCATTAAAGAACCACAATCTTTTAAATGAGACATGACTTTGCCATTACTTTCTGGTTACGTTCCAAATGAGCAATCATATTTCACACAGGTTGCCCACTCTTCAGGGAGAGTTTCTGATCTATACTTAGGATACTCACTATTAATAATGGGGACCTTTGCTGAGATAGGTGACAGCTCATTAACATTCTTCCCAGGACCTTCTATGCTTAGATGTTATGTAGATAATGCTGTCTTCTGGTACAAGTGCTCAGAAATAAAACTCTACCATAATCGGCAAATTAGCTGCAGAATAATAAGCTTCATTACAGCTAGCCAGCCACTCCAGCCTTCTGCTTTTATCAATGAATTAAAAGCTCTTCATCTGCAGTTATTACTGTAACATGACACGGCAGCAATGCTGAACACTGAGAAGGCGATTTTGCTGCGATAAGCATGGTCCCCCACAGACTGTGGTTCTGCAGCTTGCTTCCCCAGCCATGGGTTAGTTCTCCATAATCAAAGATTTCATTTAAAAATAAGAGTGCATTACATCCAGCATGCCTGTAAAGGCAGCTTTTAAAATAGTCCTCCAGTGTAGGACAGCGTCAGGATGTCAGTCTGAGTCTGCAGGCAGACAGGAAATTATTAAGCCTAATTCAGTCGCTGCAATTCTCCGTGTATTTTGTGCAGGAACAAGAGGAAAGTGCTCAGGTCTCTGCAGAAAGAGTAACCATAGTGGTTAATGTTTAGAAAATCCCTAATTTATCTCTGAACTTCTGGATTTCCGGGTTGCTCTTCATGGAATGTGGGGTCTTCACTATTGCCGGTGTCATTTTCTGAGTTATTTGTATTTGTTCTAAGAAAGGATTGTAAGTTTCAATCCCTCTCCTTTCTGAGATTTAGAGATTTTCGTGTCAAAACCTTCTGGGATAAGTTTGCCATGGTGTTTGCTAGAATCATACATCTTGAAAAAGTTTTGGTTTTTTTTAAAAATAATTTTAAAATAGCTGTCAGCTCAAATTTTGATTAGAAATCCCTTTTGATTTCAGTATAAGCTACCCCAGACTTACATCTGCCAGGTACCTAACTAAGACTTTGCTAATTTTGAAAGGAACCTTCTTGCTCCCTGGCTTTTGCAATAGCCAAAACCTGTCTTTTCTGGGTGGGAAGTCCTTTGAATGGTGGTGACCAGGCATGAAGTAGTACTGGCAGAGCAGAAGTCTTGGGTGCTTGATGTCAAGCCTGAGAAACCCCATTTGAAGCAAGGAGTCTGCAGAAACTTCTACATTTGCCCTATAGGATGTCTTCCTGCATTTTTCCTGCTAATGCAATGGAAGGAATAAGACATTGTGCTGGCTCTTAAGGCTGGAAACTGCTGTGAGAAATGGGAAGAGAAGGTAAGCCCAGAAGAAGACAGGAGAGATGTTATGTAAGGCTGGAATACAGTCACCCTCTTCCCACTGAAATATTTTGCAGGTGTAAAAAAAAAATAAAATTGCTAAGCAGTGTAACAGCACATTAAGGAAGTGGGCATGCAACATTTTTTTCTGAGGAGGAATTTCACTTAAAAACCTCATTCTATCATACTATCTTCAATAAATCTAATAGCATATATATATGTATATATATATATAATTTTTATATATATAAATAATTTTTTACTGTTAGTTTTCTCCCCCTTCTCCCTTAAACTCTTCTGAAAGTTTTCTTGCATGGTACAGTATCTGGGACACTGGAAGCAGCCTGTATTAGTTGAGTACAACTTAGTACTCCCTGCTGGCACAAATGAAGGGTTAACACGAAGGTGCAAATGAATGCAGATGCTCTTTAGGGTGAGTTGCAGCTCCAGTTCCAGAAAAGTTATATGTACTCAAACATCATGAATTTAAAACTGTGAAAAAGCCATCCCTCCAATATCTAGAAAGTCCTCCTTCCTTTTGGGAAGTTTCTAGCCCTTAAGCTTCTTTCTGCAAGGATAATCATATGCATTGAGTACACCCTATGGAGTCAAGAACTTGGAATATTTTTACAAAGACCCTAAATCTTTTTTAAAATGTAAAACCTAGAAAAAAATCTCAGCTCACGTATCAGTGGCTTTTGAATGCTTTAGACATGACTATACAGTTCCCTATCTGGAAAATAATTGCTGTTTTTAAATTTTTTTAAACTGAGAGTTGTATTTCTAAAAGAAATGGCTTTGCTGAATTTTCTTTCGTGTGTGTGAGAAAAGCATCATCTTCCAATGAAAATGTTCAGGTGCTGTGCAAGAATTCTGAAAGAAAATAATTTTTTTGAGTTAGTATGACTTTTTTTTTGCATGTATTTTGAAATACTAGTACAAAATCAGATGCGTTTTTTAATTTCTCTCATACTTACCATGAGAAAGCAGATTTTTCTAATAAAGCAATCATTTTTCTGCTGGCTTTTTATTTGTTTTTTTTTTTTTGTTGTTGTTGTTTTCTTTTCAGAAGAAAACATATGGGGATTTTGTTGTGGTTTTAACCAGGTTTAATAATGATTAATACTTGACATGACTTTTACTGGGTCTTTATTGGCACGTGCCACAGTTAGCACACATATTAGGCATTGGCTCCAGAAATAACCCATCCAATCCAGGTAACATTAGCCTTTGCAGGTGCTGATGGAAGAGCGGACAGGAAAGGCTTTGCTCTTCAGACAGCTCGGCTGCTCATTGCCAAGGAGCTGTTGCAGAGGGGATCTGGCACTGCCAAGTAGCCAAACTTCTCCTCAGCCGAATCAGTAACGCTGCAGAAACGCCAGCATTCGTGGGCTCCCGGGTTTTTGGTGGCCTTCCTGGTCACCCATACCCATGCTGGGTAAAAGCCAGCTATTTTCATCTGGGCCAGGGCAGTGGTTTTCCAAGAGTTGGTCCATCCAAGAGGCAGGTGATGTCTACTGTATTAACTCCTTCAAGGAATTTTTATTCGGCTCCATAGGAGCTTGAGTGTTGGTTTGATTTCTGCTGCATGTTTGTCTGTGTGTAAAGATGAGGCAGGACTATTTCTGCGCCAAGGAGAGGCCCATCATTGCAGGAGACAAGAGAACAAACATTCTCACAGTATAATCAATCTTATAGACCAGATGGATACAGTAATTAGAGCAAAAACAATTTTGCCAAGAATATTAACATTTCAACAGTTTATCAGAAAGGGGGTGTTGACACCGGTCAATAATTTTCTGATTATTGCAAAAACATCTTAAGTTGTTGACTATTTTGTGCAAAATAGGACAGACTAATTTTGGCCTCCTGACCTTGTTTACAGCGATGGGAGGTAGCATTGCCACCAAAATCTTTTTTTAAAACAAACAAACAAATAAACATGTGTTTTTCCATGATTTGAAGGTATTGTAGGCCATAAAGATGTATGGGGTTTCCAAAGACCATATTTATTTATATTTTACTCAGTCTCATGATACTTGGGTGCATGTTGCAAAAAATTAAACAACTGTTGTCAACAGTTAGCACCAGTCAAGCCTACCCATTCCTCCCCCTCTTCCCATACGTGGATGAGATAAACATCATGTGTGTGGACCCAAAAGAAACAACAATAATAAAAAAGTACTTAGAAGAATCCAAGTCCATCAAAGTTTAAAGCACTTCCTTCACTGGAGAAGAAATAGCTTCTATTTGTTTCTTTATTTCTGTCTGAGTGTAAATCTAGCAAGTCTGCGCAAGACATGAGAGGAGATACTGGAATAACATTAGTATAGATGAGGGGTAAGACATTTTACTGATATTAGTGGGTATTTCTGTTGTCTGTCTTTTATGCCATTTTTTTTTTCTCTTCTCTTTTTATTGTTCCCCTTTTTTTTTTCAGTATCGAGGAAATCCTTCCCACTCCCATGTTTTCTGCCCTGTGCTGTTCCTGGCCTGCCTCTGGTGCTTTTTGGGGCACTTTCAGTGGTGGGCCATCAAAACACTGCAGACTCATTGCTCTGTGCTGAAGCACCCTCTCATCTGCCTGCTGGAAGGGACACCTCTTGTGGGGCATCAAGGTGCCTTGATGTAACAGCTGATTACACAGCTGGATAGAACATTTCAAAAAAGTCAGCACAAATCCTCTGAAACAATTTCCTGACCCTACAACCAGCCCCGTAACTCACTTTGAGGTACTGTGAAAGGACTGGGCATGTGGATATGAATTCACTTTGTCTCTTGCTTCCCTTAATGAATCACATGGACCAGGCTCTGGAAGAACCCAGGAAGGAGAAATCAGCAGAAGGAGGGAATTTCCTTGATGTCAGGAATGCCCTCCTGCCTACCCTGCCAGACGCCAGTGCTGAAGGAGTGGATAAAAGACCACATGTCCAGGCAGAAAACTGCAGTTATAGCTGCTTGACTTGCATGTGGCACATAACTTATTACTATCAGCAGTAACACTTTGCAGCTACAGCTTTATATCCCTCAGCTCTGGCAGTACAGATGGTTTGATACTGGTGGCCAGTGCTTACAGCAAAACCAAGGAGGTGTGGGGTAGTATGGCCTTAAATTAAATATTTTTATCCCCAGTCTCAGTGCTCTGTGACTATAAGAGCAAGAAAAGCTTTCCTGGTTTGTCTCGTGCCTCTCACTCATTTTCTGGCTGGGAACAAGGTAGAAAGAAATACCCCAGGTACCCTGATCTGCATCATGACCATGCTGGGTGCAAGCTGACCATGGCATTTGCCCTCCTTTGTTACAGCAACAGTGAATGAAGCTATGATGCCTAGAAAACAAGGTAGTTTTCCCCTTGCCCTAGCAAAGTAGCCAGAGACCATCAGGAGAGCAGCTCAGCAGCTGCAGTAGAAAAGGGGCAGCTGCTACTCAGAGCTCTTGCAGCTGCTCCGTGTTAGACCCTGTGGGTTAAAAGTCTGGACTTGAAAGTCCTTGTCAGAATAATTGTCCCATCTACTGGCTGGCTGGCAGAGGTTGTGATCAACAGCTGACATATTGATTAAAGAGGAGACACAACGGGTAAGCAGATAAACTTTTATTTCCAAAAATAATAGCAAGTGAAATTGAAGCTAAATCACAGAAATATGCCCCTTTGAATCTTTAAAGGTCAGGAGTGTGGATCAAAGATCAAATAATCAGGGAAGTGGGAGGGTAATAAATGCCCTGAAGGGCCTGAAACAGCCTGAGTTTTGGCCTTCGAGGTTTGTGCAAAGCATCTCCCAAAAGGAGGTGGAAAGGAGGAGGGCAATGTGAAGCCAAGCCCTAGGGCAGGTGGTGGCAGATGCTGCACACTGGAGCAGTGCTCCACGGGACACGATGCCAGCCCAAGGGTCTGCCTGCACAGAAATGATACATTGGATTAGGCAATTCACTCTGGCTTCAGGAATGAGCTGCATCAAACGCGAAATGCAATCACATTGCTTTGATCTGCCTTCACACTGCGCTCTTTCCGTCCAACTGTGTTTGCAAGCGGTGTCAGGCTCGTGGGCTGTGCGGTGCCCTGGGGAAGTACCCCCAGCACTGGCCATCCCATCACCCAGAGTGTGTTCCAAAAAACCCAGTGAGAACTCGAGGAGGAGACCTGGAATCAAACCAGTACATTCCTGTGATTCTTCTCCTGGCCATCCTGTAATGCATCCTTAAAAAGCTTGGGAGTGATGGCTGATCAGGCCTGTGTAAATACATACATCTTTATTTTCCTTTTTTAATCCTGTGTGAACCTTTCCTCAGGGCTATTGAAGAAGAGAATGGAACAGGTCAGCTAAACCTGAATGGAAGTGGGATGTGCAGAGGGAAGGCTGAAAGAATGGTGATAACGAGTGATAAAAAATGGCCCAGTTTTGTAGGCAAATGGGGTCAAAGGAGTCCTACTTTACTCTTGCTGCAGCTGGAGCACAGTTGTGAGCAGCAACTGTACGGGTACCATGGCAATGACCAAAATTATTTGGGTATAAATTTTCATTGCTGGCATGCGTGGGAGGGAATGTTTTGTAACTATGAGGTGACCTACTCCTCAATGAAATTATTCAAATAGGTTTTTTAAAAATCTGGTTATGAAGAATATAGGGAATAAAGTACACAAGCTGCAGTTAGCATACCTGACCAAGAAGACAGAAAATTTCAGCCCACTCATTTTGGTCACACTTGTGACTATGGAGGACTCATAGCAACTGGCTGGATGCTTGACCCTGTCCATATGGATGCCATCACTGGGTTGCCAGCTGTCCAGTAAAAGAGTGGAAAACAGTCCTTGGCGTCTCCAAAAGAAGGTCAGATCAACCCCTTTTTTCACAATTTCTTTGCACTTTTTAAAAGCCATTTGTACTTTGTGGTATGAAGGGGCGTGTACAGCAGTGAGTTCAGCAGTTGGACATGCAGAAAAATGCTCTCTTTTGCTGATTTTTAATCCTGCTAGTTGATAATTTCAAACATTGCCTCTAGCTGTGTTACAAGAAGTTTTGAATTTTCTTTCTGTGTTCACCTTCTATGCATCACACTCGGTTGTGCAGCAAGCTGAGCTGCCTTTTTACAAGCCTTTTCTACTCAATCTTTCCTCTGAAACAAATCTGTGCTCAATCTTTCCCCATTGTCACAGGATATCCAGTATGTGACCCACGAAGTTGTCCTCACTTATTTTTTCTTTTGGCTAACTTGGATTTCCTTTAATTTAAACTAGTCCTGTAGTTCTCCAGCCATTTCTAGGCATGACTGCCCCCAATAAGATTTTATCTAGATAATTCTTCTCACTCCCTTTTCATCATTTTCTGTCTCCTTTACTCTTCTTCCAGCCAATATTAAGTCCTTATTAGGTTGAGGATATAGCATTTTTCCTACTAAGGCAAGCCAACAACAGCACCTCTGCTTATTTCAAAGTGCAAGCTGCTATGCTGTTAATGATAAAGAATCATTTCTCCTTCCCTTGTGGAAAGATAGCCCAGTTTACCTTTCCCTGCCCTGGTTTGCTCTGAGGTAAGTTGTTTTCTAAATTGCTTTCCCCAGGTGAAAATGTTGACAGCAGGTGAAAGACCATGGTTGTTGTTGGGAGAGTGAAGATGAGTGAAGCTGTTTTGGGGCATGCCACATTCAGGGGAACCCCCCAGAGATGGGGCACATATGAGGGACAAATAGCTGAGGCAGTGCTGCTCGTTTTCAGGACAGGGTCCTGCTTTAGTGTAGATGTGGGAGGGCAACAAGGTTTGTACTGCAAAGAATGGTTATTTTGTAATGCAAAAAACAAAACAGGGTGCCCTTTGTTTCAAATTCTGTTCTAGCAGAAGGTCTTCTGCAAATATAGTAGGATTTTGCATGAACTTTTCTGGCCCAACAATTTCCAATCATTGCAACTGATGTTTTGAGACAACTACAGCAGCAGTATGAAATCTTTCTCTGAAACCTCTTGGGGCAGTTTAGTTCCTCCAAAACTTCTGACCTGTGTGTGCTTTATACATCTCTGCACCCACAAAAGTCATGTTTTTTCTGTTCTCTTGCACTATGACAAACATCTGAGCTATACAACACGTTTGCTGTGGCATGTCTGGTCTGAGGAGAAGGAGCACTGTAGGAGACAGCTCCAAAAAGTAGATTTAAGGCTGCAAGCACAATGCTTGAGTTTGGATGTGATCCTGGAAGGAAACGAGAGGGTTTACAGCCTGGATGTTACTTTAACACATTGTATGGGTAAGTAAGTAACCTAGAAAAAGAGTCCCAGCTGCAACTGCCATGGTAACATGTCAGCAGCTGGCAAAAAGAATCCTGCGTATCTTACGCACAGGGATGGTACCAGAGGACAAACTGACAGGGGAACCTCTGTAGCCTGGACAGCTGAGGAGGTTTTTATATTAAACTAGATATTGCCTGAAAGGGCAAATCCCTCAGCTAGAGCCAATTGTGAATTTTCCACAGAGTCTTGACAGCACTCTGTAGTATTTTGAGTTTTGCCACAGCACGCCTTGCAAAAAAGCTTGATCGCCCATGCAAGGGTAGCTATTGTGACCTTTCTGATTCTTTCATCTTTCTCTGGCACTTGTCTTCTTTCTCCCCTGTGGAATGCATGTCTCCTTGCCTCCTCTACTCCATCAGCTCAGAAGTAACCTGTCTCCTGGTGGGTTTGTTCCGGATGTCACTCTCTTTCCAATGCAAGTAGCTTATTCAAGCAACTCTGCAGGGCTCACGGCATGAATGGTGATGACAAAGGGTAAGTGACATCAGACACACACAGTCCTTGCTGCCTCATATTAAACTGTGGCACATATACCTGAGTAATGGCCTATAACCAGGAGAGATGACATTTGGCCAAGATGACCTGGAGCAGGAAGAGTGCCTGGGTCAGGCCAAACTGAAACAATGCAGCTTGAGATAGCAGGAGGGCTGCCAGCAGCAGAGCGGCAGGAAGGCTCCCGTATGAACCTGAAAGCAAACAAACTCACTGCCAAGTAGCACTACTCCTGCTCCAAGGAGGATCACTTATTGCAGTTTGAATTATTAGCTCATTTGTTGTAGTAAAAGAGTGTGTGGACGCAAGGCACTGTGAGGAGACCAACCTAAATTACCTCTGTGTGCAAAAAAAGGCCTGGGAGTATATTTATATCCCTGCTTTGCTATGGGACTGTTATTCAAAGCACAATATAAATCATTATGTAAAAATCAAAATACCTTTGGTCTCCGCAATGTACCTGACTTCAAAGCACAAGTTCAATAAGTTAACCAGAATTGGTAACACTTGATGTTCTAGTAAAGCCTCTATAATATCTCATTTATACTGCTCTTAACATATGGAGCGTTTGCTTTGGCAAATGAACTTAGTAATATTTGGTGCTTTCTCAGCACACAATCAAAGCACTGACTTTGTAAATCATTGCAACAAAATCACCGGTTTGGAGGAACCTTTGGCTTTCTCCATTTGCTGCACCTTCCCAACTAAAAGAAAAAAGTGAGTGCAATAATTTACTTTTATACATGGAGAGTTTTTGCTGGGTCATCTTACCAATTTAGGTGGTTATACAAAACACAAATCTAAACCCCTGCATTGTAGGGTAGTGAGTCTTTATAATTATAAGCAACTTGCAGATGTGACTGAGGCTTGAGACTGTCCCCAGGCCATGGACCTCTTGGAATCTGGGGCGTATTTGGGTTTCTTTCAGGGTGGAAAAACACATAATGGATTCTAGCATATACACATAAATCTTGTCCGTTAAATACAGAATAATGGGAATCATCAGAGAGTAAAAATACCCACTTTTTATGGTAAACAACATTACATAAAACATGGTAAATACTTAACTTCAGTTTTATGGTAAAAACTAAGTCCTGCCATCCCCTCCCAACACTCGGTTCCCTCTTTTTTAGGTATTTGGCTTTCTTTGCAGCCTAAAGTCTATTCCTAGTAATATTTCTTCCCCATTCTTCCCTAAGTATACATGTAGTATATCATACTATATATTATATTTTTATATATATATATATGTATATATGAGTATATAATACTCATTTCATACATTTAGAGAAGTCCTACTCACTGAGTTTTACTAACAACTTCCCAACTAATAGTGGTTTTATGTCTCAATTTTTGTGCTTCATTACAGAATTCCAGTTTGATTTCTTAATCTTTGCTGAAGTGGAAAGGTGTGTTTGTTCATTTGGGGTTTTTTTTGTTTGTTTGTTTGTTTGGCTTTTGGTTTGTTGTTTTGGTTTTTTTTTTTTTTTGTATATTTCCGCCAGACGGTGAGAAAAAGGAACTTAAGGAACAGAAAAGGACATAAGATAATTTTCTAGGTAGTCTAACTGGTCCATGAGTCAAGGTGGCATATGCTTGCTGTAGCTGAATTCCTAACAGTACAAATCTCTTGCATTCACAGAAAGCTGGAACCCTTAATACCCATATCACCTTTGAAAACACTGCCAAAGATTTAACAAAAATGCTTTTGGTCACATAGGCCAAGTTAAAAGACTGTACTTGCAGCCCACCCACTGGGACACAAAAATGCAATGATTTGAACTCCTGTGCAGGTAATGTGTGACTACAGAGGCTGAACCATTTGGAAGATAACCTCAGCTACAGTAGGAGAAAGAACAACGAAGATAATGGAAAAGAAACAGCTATAATAACCATCTGCAAGCACACATGGCCTCTACTTCAGCACCCATAAAACTTAAAATGATAAAAGAAAAGGAAATTGCTTGCAAAATAGCAAAGACTAAACATTTCTTCTTATGCTTTTGTAGGGTTGCCCTCTTCCTGGTATTTGGAGCGCTGTGTGTACTAGCGTTTAGCGTGGAGAGAGGTACATTCAAGTCTTTCCTTCACTCCCCCTTCTGCCTTGGATCTGCACACATTGTTAGGTATAGAGTGTACCCAAGTGCCAGCAGTATCGTCCTGCCCACCAAATCAGCTTGCACTGCCTGGGCTATGTATCCTGCCCCTCATCTGTGTACAGGGGTCAGTCCTAGCTCCATCTGCATGGCTGTACACAGCAACAATGCCATTGAAATAAGGGAAGAAATCCAATCATGAACACAGTCACTTCCCTAGACAAGGTTTATTTTTGCCTTTTAGTGACCAGCATAGCTTTGGGCTATCGATAGTTTTATAGCTACTACAAGTCCCTTAAGCGAGAGCATAGTTTTACTGCCTTTTTATTGGAATGCAATGCCAAATTACATAGATGTGTCCCTCCTAAGGCTTATTTCCCTTCCAGAGTGGTACTAAGGCTTTTTCTTTCAACTGGACTGGATCCCAAGCCCAAAGCATGGTGCAGCCCCAACACAGTCCTGGAAGAAGCCAAGAGGTGCCACGGCTGAGAGCTGCTCAATGGACCCACAAAGGACATTGAGACAAAGGACAGCCTGCAGCAGTTTAAAATTTCCTTATGAACTTAATAGAACTAAACCAAGAATTTTGCTAAGAGTCATTTGTGCCTTTGAAATTCATGTTGAGTTTTGTACACTTTTAGTCATTTCAGGAAGAACTGAGCTGAATCCCCATCCCAAGTCACACCACGTGTGAGTTATTTCTCTCCTAGAAGAACAACAGTGTGTACTCCATAGCTTGTAGCTGCAGACTGCTCTTTAGCCTAGACATGAGCCTCGCATAAATTCAGAGGTCACCAATTGTTATGGTTTTATCAAGAACCTTATTAGTGATCATTAAAAATAATCTTGCTTAGAAGGGGACTGCTATGGGCAAAGCCCATCTTTCCTATTTATTTTATGACTATTAATGGTTTTTTTTAATGTTTATACATTAGTGCAAGGAACAGTGTTAGCATAATTCTAGTGTAAAATAAAACCAGCTGTATCCATTATAAGTGCATTACTGCCAGGAACTGTAAATATGTTTATGCCTGATAGCCTTCTGACTCAATAATATCCTGCTATCTCTGTTGGGCAGGCAAGTTTTTAAACCAAGAAAAGACAGGTTATGATTTTCATAACCAAACTGTGTTTCTTTTTGAAGTATGTTATCTAAATTCAAATTTTAAGAAGGTCATTAAAAAAATCTGCCTGTGATTTTAAAAGAGAACAAAGTGGTGGCAAGAAGGTATGATGTGCACTAAGAACAAGTTTTTCCTCCCGGATATACACATACGCAGACAAACCCTGCCATATCATACCATACAAACAATTTTAATTGTGTAGTTACAGTCAATAACCACTCCTAGTCAGAACATTTCTGCATAAAGAAAATTGTGATACACTTATAAAAACAGCCAGCTGTAACAAAATAACTGGTGTTTTCATAGCAATAAACTCATAAAAAAGAAATACACCTTTATACAGAAAATTTATACAGCTGTAGCTTTAAAATTGATTGTAAACCAAAGGAAGACACATTGCAAACATCAATTATTTTCACATTAATTGCATAAGTTTCTAAGGTGATCTATTAGTTTTATTTACCTAAGCTTATTTGCATGATAGTAAAAATTGCATACAACAATAAGAGTGAAGCTTATAGTATGAATTGCTTGGATAACATAGAGCACTTTTTATAGGCAACTGTGTAAAGCACATTTTCTCTATTTAAAACTTTTAAGACACTTTGTTTTACTGCCCATCAAAATACATTTATAAATAGAAAAAAAAATCAGTATGGTAACAAGAGAAGCAATATTACATTTAACGGAAACTTCCAAAAAAATTAATTACAACATGATGCTGCAGGATCTACAAATAAATAATGAGGACTAAATCGTGTTTCACATTTTCTTTTTCATTTTCTCTAAAACCATGTAACAATGAGAATGGAAAAAAAAATACAGTGACCTTTATTTCCAAAAGAAAACAAATCTGAATTACGGCAGTGCCATATAATACAAGGCATTTGTTGGCATATGTTATCTTTAAACTGCATTCCACAGTCTATAGTTCTTTTGTAACATACAATAGAACAAGAGTAACAAACTCTTTTTATTTTATTTTTTTAAATAAATGTGATTTTTCAAAGATCAAGTGTGGAGTGCTACAGTAATAATTAAAAAACAAGAACAAAACAGAAATGAAAAAACAGTAAATCACAAAAGTTGTAATGCTTGTCTGAAGGCTCCAGAATCAAAATCACTGGTATCATGCTTATTGGGTACACTCACAGTGTATCCAGTGAACACAAATTAATATCAAACAATCCTCAACGCTTCATCTGTTGCTGCGAAGCAGTTTGTAAAATAGAGTAAAACATCTAGTGCAGTCTGCATTATCCTTTTTTTCAACTTTTGTGCAAGTTTTGGAAGATTCATTGGCCAAACAATGAATAATAAGGGTTTTTGACACAACGCAAGATGGAATTTTCATTTCATTAGTAAATACCAGCGGCACTGTTGAAAGAAAATAATACTTTTAGATCAGTCTTTCAATTCAGCATTAATCTCTGTGTTCCCTTCTACTGATAACTCTTCTTCTAGTTTAACTGAAAAAAGCGTGTTTGCATTTTTGTCTTGAATGCTGTCTTCTAAATCCTTGAGCAGCTCTTCTTCCTTGTATTCTGCAACATCCACCTCCAAACCAGAATTGTCCTTCAGCTTCCCATGGTGCTTGAGATAATATCGCTGGTTCTGAAAGAACTTGATAATGGTGTACTTGGGCAGGTCAAGCTGAGCGGAGAGAGTCTGGATTGCTTCTTCATCTGGATACAGGCCTACATCTTGTATGAAACTCTGTAGGATCCCTAGGGCCTCCACAGAAATCTTTGTTCGCGGTCGGGGTTTCTGACGATTTTCATCCTCAGATTCAGCTGGTGATGCTACTGTCGGTTGCCTTGGGGGTAGTCTGGGACCTGGTTGTTGTTGCTGTTGCTGCTGCTGTTGTTGCTGTTGCTGCTGCTGCTGCTGCAAGACAAAGAACAGCATTGTTTTGTACATGTATCCTTGCTCCTATTTTGTTACTGAGAAAATCCTGAGGAGGGAGCGGGAGGAAGAAATTGCAGAGCTACAAACAAAGGCTTAGTAAGTTTAAAGAAAAAGGAAGGGAAAGAAAGAAAGAACAAAAACAACACCGTAGCTTTGCCAGACCAAAAGCACTGATGATACAACATCGGTGCGGTTTAGCTGACAAATTTTAATGAACATGCTCCACGAGTCAAGTGCAGACAAGACAAAATGCTAAATGACATAGTATAGGATTAACTTGACCAGCTTAGCCAGAACTGTAGCAAGGGCAAAGTGAGAAAAGTGCCAGATGAGGGCAAACGTGCCGGAGCTCTGCCAGCAACGGCAGCTGCTGCCCAAAAACAAGGGCTGCAACTCTCTAGCAATAGCTAGACGAACGGGCTGGGGAGTCGGGGGAAGGAGAGCATTTTATCTCTTTGAGTACAGAATTATCTCACTGCTGATCTGACCTCAGCATGCACTGAAGTCTCGTCAAACTTGCAAACATTACAACAGAATATGCTGGCTGGAAGTGCCTAACGTGGCGCTGTCAAACCCAGCCTCGGCAAGGACAAAGGGATCTGGAGGTAGGAAATCTGTGTTTCCCCTTCTGGATCTGACCTCTCCTGCCTGCAGTCTCTGAGCAGGCCTGCACTGCCTGTATCCCAATAAATAAACAGGGAACAGACCTATTTACCTGCCTCTGTGTTTGTGCTGGGGATTATTTAGTTAATATTTATAAAGCACTAAGATGCAAAGCTCTAAATAAGTTGCACTATTATTATTAGAAGGGAACATGCTGCATTCCAAAAACTCAGGCAATAAAAATGAGCCAATATGCACATCAGAAGAATAAGATAAAGCAAATCATGATGTAAATAATTAACAAGAGCTTAAAATGAAGTTTTGCAAGCATGGATTCAGAAACATTCTTAAAAGGTGAGGCACTGAGCCCTAGGGATAGAAATGTTTTTCTCATCTACCACCAGAGTACAGTACACTATAAGATCATGTTTAAAATCAAAAGTAAATTTATCAGCAGCTACTGTTTGTGTTGACAATTCTTCTGCTGCACAGCACAGGAAGCACTGGTTAGTAAGATATTTTGGATCAGCAAATTTCTTGTCATATGGTACAAACAACCAGTTATTATTAAAAAACAACCACAGCAAAACAAGCAGTTGCTATCACTGCATTTTATTTCCCTTTGAGGGTCTCCCTTCAACAATTTTTGTCTTTTGGTAGTGGTTTCCAGGCTTCTAGTAACAGTTCTTTGAGACCCTAAGAAGCACAAAATGCTGTACAAATGGTATAAATACTGGAGGGATTATAATTCTGTCCACTTCATAGGGAGTCTTGTGGTTGTGGAGACTTCACACAGACATCCACAACTGGTTTAGAAGCCACTGCTTTAAGTAATCTTCGTATTTTAAGATCTGACACAGATGCCCCGGAACTGGGGCTCCTTCCTCATCCCTGTTCAGGTCTTTCCACGTTTTATGGTCTGTGAGCAGTCCCATTCAAGGCTCCTGAAGAGATTCAAGACTACTCCCAGTACATTAAATTCTTTTAAGACTGGAGGCTTTGTATATACAGTTTGAAAACTTGTGTCTGAGCTACATATTTATGCATCTACAAAAATTACCATGTAGAACAGTAGAGACAAAACTCAGGCCCAATCTCCCAATCCTTACTCTTACAAGTCATATTAAGAGATTACAATGCAACTGCTTATGTGAATAATATTTATGAGATCAAACACACAACTTTTATCAACAAGGCAAGAAAATCTAAGTAAGTGGCATAGTGGTTGAATGTTTATACTGTGCATAAGCTTCTCCTTTTATCCCCTTAAGAAGCGATTTTATTAAAAACAATGTACATTTTCAAACAAGTGCTGTTTTATTACTTAATATAGATCTTTCTCTCTCTTTTTGCTAAATCAAACAGCAAGTTTCCAGGCTTTCACAATTATTTTAGTACTTGATATCCTAAGGGATTGTCTTATTCAGTTTGCTTTATCTTTAATATACACTCGTGTTGTTTCTGGCTGCGAGATAACTCTATCCTTCTTAGCTTTGTAAATATTTTTCTGTATAGGTAATACAAGTGATACACAGGGTCTCAACTGAGGCTGGAAAAGCGTGGGGTAATATCTGCCCTTTAAGAAGGAGCAGTTACAAGGTTGACCTCAGGCCTTTTGTGAGAAGCGATTAAAGAGTCCCCAGCTCAGAGAGACAGCAGTCCCCACTGACAACCTGGGCTACACAGCTTAGCACAACCGCCAGCTCCGCTCCCGGCTGGCAGCACCTGTGCCAGCCAAAAAGGGTGTGTGCAGCTCCTCCAGGAGGCCCACTGGGGCTGCCCTGAAGCAGAGGGCAGCTCTTCCAAGCCTCATGGTGTGGGTCCTGCATCCCCTCCTCTCTCCCTGACATGGTGCCCTTGTGCCGGCTCACCTGCGGAGCAGCACCCAGCCAAGGTCCAGCGGTCAGCAGGCCTGGTAGGAAAGCGCCTCTATGCTCTCCTTTCCCAAGGGTGGTGGGAGAGGGGCTCTGAAGGAAAAACAAACAAATATTGACTCACCCCAGTCTCAACTGGGGTTAAAGTGGGATAAGAAATCCCCTTCCCTTCACTCCTACCCAGGACGAGCTGCAACTGCTGAGGGTTCTTGCTTGGTCTTTGAACACCAGCACAACAAGGTCCTCCAGGTCTGCTGGGAAGGAAGACCTTTGACCAGTGCCACACACCCCTGCCTTTTGGCCCTGGTGCCCGTCCAGGCAGGCACAGCCAGCACGGGGCTCGCCCTGCCCCGCACACAGCTGCCTCTGCACTACCACCACACACGTTAGCAAACAAGCAGCGAGCCGGAACAAGAACCGTGGGTGGTCACACGGTCTCCTTTGAACTGCGGCGGTGGATGGCAGCGCGCTCTTATCTTGCACGGGGAGACCTGCGTTCAGCCTGACCAGGAGGGAAGAAACACTAATTTCCTTTGCTCCGTTTAAAGCTTTATTTACTTAGTGCTCTGCGGGATTGGCCAAGGTAAACTAACCTGAATCTGTTCTGCTGGCACATGGATAATGTGGGAAGGCCTGTCACCATGGTGATGAACTGCATTGCTTTCTTGTTCATAAATGGCATCGCGTTCAGGCTGAGGAAGACTGAGGAACCTTCGGATCATGGAGAGATTCTCCCAGAGGGTCCTGTTTTCTGGTGATGGATCTTCTTTCCAACGTAACAGCTCACAGAGCCACCCCTTGAAGACAAAACCAGCAAAACATTAGGTATTTTTTCATCCCACTGCAAGGGGCAAAATGAGGGTGAAACGTGTACTTTAGGGGTGCTGCATTCTCTCATCCTCTCACTTGATCAAAAGGGCTTTCACTGCACAGGCTGGGCTTAAAGCAAACAACAATGCACTGAGAGGCTGCCCAGCCATTTCACAGACCCTTACCAACCCATAGGCATTTTGGAAAGCCTCTTCCCCTTGGTCTCACACCACAGCGCTGCTATTTGTTTGCTTGACTGTGGGGCTGCCTAACATAAATCACAGCAGTAGAGGAACTCCCTAAAATCTCTGCAAAAGACAAGAATGCTATGACTAGATGCAGTCAAGTGATAACTTCTTAATATTTGCTACTAGAAGAGGTTTCTCTGCAGGTGAACTTATTTTAAGTGATACATAACTGTTTCCAGATTGTCCTCAAAGACCCAGAAAAAAAACAGTCTCTCAGTTTTATGTACAGGATTATTAGGGGTTGGGGGGAAGGAAGATGTGCTCTAGCTTCTGATACACCCTTTATACATTTCACATCAAGGACAGGAAGGTGCCTATGAGTCTCTGGGCTACATAATATGAAGGCGGCTAAAGAATCCCCTGCAAGAACTGAAGCAGTTGCTAATTTGCTTCTGAAAGAGACATACGAGTACATCACGAAAATTTAATGTTTCTTTACATCTTCTTAAAATTTAATTGGGGATTTTTTTTCTCAACTGTGCACTGGTAGTTCTAAAAGAGGAATGCAAACCCTCTAGCTAGGACAGTGTACATCACCAGAAATTTTCTAGTGTATTAAAATTTAGGAACAAAATATTACATGTATAAAACATGCATATTTCCTTTATTTTAGCTTCAAGGATCTGTTTTCAAAAATAGGTCCATGCAGTTTTATTTCTTAATGCTGTAGAAAAGATAATGTGACATTTTATTGAATCAACAAATAATATAAATGTACAGAAGCTTTTAGGTCCTTTTTATATGCACCAGTAGTGGATTAATGGTTTATCCAGACTGGTTTATTAACAAATACAATAGACTCATAGATATGATATAGATATGTATTTTCTTGAAGATACTCATATCTTTAGCTAATAGTTAATAAATGCAGTGTAAAAATATTCCCACAACAGGAAGACTAAAAGTAAACAAATAATGTTAATGCATTCATATTGTATATGAAAATATTTAGTGAGGTGTGTATAAAAACTGGAAGTATATTTGCCTGGAAATAAGTGAAAAACTGAACAAATGACACAGAAGAAAATGCCCCCAAGAAACTATCAAAATGACAAATGTTATAGAGACGGTGGTAGCAGAGCTGAAAAAGCAAAAATTTAAATGGGGCCAAAATCTGCCAGGTGCTCATGAGGTGTGTGAGGGAGGGAGCGGAGACAGGGGAGAGCAGGGACAGCAAAGGGCTCCCCTACACCCTAGGGATGGAGCACACCCCATTCCTTGACCATGCACCAAGTGGGGATGCTGAATATTGCCCCAGGGTTTATGTGGAAATGTGGCCAAATGCCTTCGCACAGAGCACACAACACTCAGCGTGTCCTGGCTGGAATTGTATGGCATGTTTTCAAAACAGTAGCAAGGGTCTCTGGAATCTCATGGAATGTATTAGCAGGGCAAGCTCTCCCTGCCCCTAACAAAAACAGCACGTTGCTCATGGCTCTCTGCTCAGCTTGCATCCACAGGGATACTAAGTGCTGGATTATCTCAGCAGCAGTATTCCTTTATTGCAGTAAGTTAAAAGTGCTGCACTCAGAAAGCAGAGGCAGCTTGTTGGGGATGGAGGAGAGATGATGATGAAGATAAACCAATCTAGATCTTTTAACTGAAGAGCAGTTACAAAATTCTTAACGAAAGAATCCCAAAGCCACAAACCATCCCATGCCAAAGAGGAAACATTGTCCTTTGGTTGTCTGGAATCTGCACTGCTTTGCACTGAAACTGTTGGTTTTCTTTCTAAAGTGGTGAAGCAAAAAGCAGAGCTGTCTATCATGACAAGTTTTGTGGAAGAAAAAAAAAAAAGACAAGACAACCCATCTCCACCCATGACACCTCCCCAAGGCATACGCACAGGCTGGAAAAGTTGCACCATGCATTTAGAAGCTGCACATGTTTTGTCTGCTGACCATGGGAATCACAGGGTTTGTTTTTTCATAAAAATGCAGTAGAAACACTTTATAATTAAAAAATATCCAGTAGAAAAAATAATTCCTAGGCAATAACATTTTCTGTTGATGAAACATATTTCACAACAGTTTTTGTTAACTAAGAAATACTTTCTGCCCTTACTGTCTTTTCTGTTTCTGTATTTACTAGGTCAGACCTTATTTTTATTAACTACTGATAGCTAACATTGTATTTTCAACATTTTTCTCTCAATTTTTGCATTGAAATAATACTTCTAATGCCTTATCTAAAATTATTTGATGAATTGTAACCTGAAACATGTCTCTGCTAGCCTTTCAGGGATTTTGAGATAATGAAGACAGATACTTCTGACAGGGTACACAGACAAGATTACTGTTCTACCAAAATGTCTCTATTCCACTTGGCACATTTTTAAAGTAGACACACTCTGATGAAACATTTGCTGGAAAACATGGAAACAAACAACTGAATTCTTTTACAATCACAAGGATAGAAACAATTTTTGGTCTTCATGGTTTATTTCCGCACATTTTTATGAAAGCTGATCTCACCAATGTTCTCAGATGAGATAGTGGACGGACAGCAAGAGAGGCTGTAGGGGCTTCGTTTGTTAAGAGAGTAAGAACTTTATCTCAATATGCTTTCTTTTGGTTCAAGACAAACAATTAAAAATAGAAGTATTAATTTAGTTTCTGGTTCAGAATCCTGTATGTGAAATAAAGCTCATTCATAAAAGTCACTTGCATGAGAAAGCATGAAATGTTTTCACAAAATTTAGGAAAAAAAATAATCCAGACTTTTCTAATGGTTAATTTTAAGTTCTGTAAAATTTAGAAGTTTTGTTTCCATTTGATGTAAAAAAGGTATGAAGTATGCAGATAATGCAGCTGAATTTACAAGTGAATGTAACAGGGCTGGTTTTTCTCCTTTCATACTTTTTTAAGTCTAGAGCAATTTCTGCCTAGTTTCCTTTTTTTCTTGTCTTTATAGTTTTACAGGAAGTGGAAATGACCACAAAATAATAAGGAAATATTTATAAATCAGATTAGATCACAACCAGTTTATACAGCATATAGAGTACATTGTTAAGGAAACAGCATTAAAACAATGAAGTTGATGCATTTATGCAGAAAGGCAAATCCCCCAAAAACTCTGCAATGACATTGGGAACAACCTTGATTTTAAAACAGAGCAAATTTGCCAGGCAACATTACACTGAATATAAAGAGAGTACAAAGCAAAATATAAACATTAGCCACATGTAAATATGTTTGGAGAACTTTCAGGATGTTACTACTTTTCAAACTGACAAAGTTTAATTTGACACCTTCTGTTCTAAAACCTTTGTTTCTATTCAAAATCACGCCTTTAGCTGCTATCAATCACTATGCTCTCCCTATTACTTAAAATACTGGCATGGGCCCTGGATAAGCTGAAAATGCCATGCAGATGAATTCTGAGATAATATGTTCAAACCTGTTATATACAACACAAATCCTGTAAAGTTATGTATTGTAAACCTACATTTATTGGGAACTAAAAGTCTTAAATCCATCTGCTACAAAGAAAATACTGTTATGCACTTTCAAGTAACCAAGTACCATCTGCAAAGGTCTTGCTACAGTAAGCAAGAAAATGGTGAAAAAAAAAAAGATGCTAAACCTAAGATATTTAAAATAAATAAGAGTCTTCTGTCTGGTTTTCTGATAGGGATTTAGTAAAGAAACACAAGACATTAGAGGAAAAAAAAACCTGTGAAAGCCGAACTGCCAAACTATTGCAGGAAAAGCGCAAAGAGGATAACTGCCAAAACTTAGGCTCTGCAATACCCATGAGCATGCTTATTTTAAAGAAAGCATCTATGCATTTTATCCATATATCCAAATTCTATTATTTTCAGTTAGACCTCTGCTGTGCTTAAATAAAATCTTCTGCTCTTTCACATAAGAGTTTCTAATAAAATATTCTTCCATTCTTTATTATTGAAAGGAAAAAGAAATCTACACCTAAGGTGTAAATATCTACCCTAATTACATTAAATAAGGATAGCCTTACAATAATGAAAATGTTCTCTGGCCAAAGCTTTCCAAATCAGCAATAAACACACCTAGTCTGAAAAGGGAAGGCTACAAGGTGAAGCAATTGAACTTGTTTGGTTAATTTGTTACATTGAAAATAATTTGCCAAACGATGAATATTTCTTACAGAATAACAACGACTTCAGCATTTTTTAGAAAGGGTGTAGCTTAAATCTAAAAAGGGAAAACATTTTAGAGGATCAATGCTAAGACATGCTCAGGTTTTTTTGGTTATAGTATATTTAAGATTATTTTGTATCATTCTCTGGGGTATATAATATAATAAAAATATATGGTGTTAAAAGAAATCAATCTAAATGGAGAGGTATTTGATACCAACATTTTAGCAGAAAGTGTGAATTGCATTTCAGCATCTACCGTGAACAAAGACTAAGTACATAATCCATTAAACAGTACTTCTAACTAAAAAAAAATTGAGTATTGTAGACTAAACTAAAGTAGGCATTTTGAATGAGCACATTTTCAGCAACTAACTAGAAAGCTAGCAATTTATCATTCAACAAATAATTTTCTACTTTTAAAAGAATCTGTAAGTGTTACTTATGCTAATGAAGACTGTTTTTAATCTGCCCACAAACATGCTAATAGAGGGCAATTTTTATTATTTACAATGCTGAAGGCACTCCAGTTTATAGAACGCAGATATGAAATTACACTTGGTAAAATGGGCTCTTAATTGTCTGAGCAATCCAAATCCTTCACCTTTAACAGGAAAGCTTATAGACAAAACAAAGGAAAAGAACTCAGGGACTAAACTTTAAATATTGACTTTTTCCCCTTCAAAAGCCATCCAACTTGCTTTACAATCTCATTATTGTTACAAATGGCTGCACTCATCTTAGATACTTCTATTTCTTTACTCAACAGATTCCACATGTACAAGGAAAGAAAAAGGGCCAACCACTACCATATATGCATATAGTATTAGTCTTTAGTCTTAAACTTGTAAGCTGCACACTGCACAGAAAGGCTGCTTTTGGAAAAGTCATAATACTTTGAGTGAGATATATAATGGTAGCAAAGGAGTACTGAAAGCATTTTAAATTATTTACTAGGTTAAAAGGGTGAAATGGTACTTTAAATACATCAAATTTCATCATCTGGGCCATTTTTTGGTGGCAAAGTGGTATTGATCTTTCCAAATGCTTAAAATTAACTATTTCCAGAAGGTCATTATTTGATTAAAGGCATTAAAGTTGAGGGCAAGAAATGATGCACTTTGTCTTCTTTCCCATTCAAATAATCGTGTAATTTAATCAGAACTATCCCTTCATGTCCTGTAATAAAAATGTTTGTCTTAAGATATTGTTCTTTACCTAACATATTAACCTTTAAATGTTATGAAGTTCTTAAGAATAATCTCTGCTTAGAGAAGATTCTTCCATAATGCAATGAAAGGATCTCCAGCATTTAAATTGATAAGGCCAAATTTCCCCTACACATTGATTGGAAAATGCATTAAACCCTTCAACTGAGATTTCTCACCGTGTTGAACAGGATCAAAAATTCAGGGAGTTCTGAATCAGTAAACTCATGCATTGTAAAGCAAAAATAAGCAGATGTCACTTCAGCACAAAAAAATATGACCAATAAGTACCAATGGACACTGCTTATTTTCTCTGGGAAATGCTGTTTGTGCTACATTTACATTATCTGGAAAAACAGAACAGGGAAAACAGGGAACACCCACTGCAGAGTAAGAACAGAGCATTTAATTCAAAATTCATTTTCATGCTAAGATCCCTTAAATCTGACTTATTTCTGTGTGAAATACCTGTGGGTTCAGACGTGGGAACAAGCCTACCTGACAAGAGCAGTCCTTTTTACCCTTAGATGTTATTCTGGAATTTCCTGCTGCAGGAAAATTCGTTCTGACTGCAGGTTTATCTTTCCTAAAATACATAAAGTGTCCTGGCTAGCTCCTATGCAAAGCTGAATAGACTTAAGAGCTTCACAGAAGAACCGAAGTCTATTAAAAGAAAAGCCACTGGGTATTTTTATAAAGAACTGGGAAAACTAATAGCCTACTGGACGTAGCAATTTTTGATACTGACCAAAACATTTGTTAGAGTTCATTGTAGCTTATTTTTTCAGGAAATTTTAAGCACCACTTTCCTTCTGTGAGGCATATAGTTTTGACTAATTTTAAAAACAGCAATGAATATTCAATACTTTGAGATTTTCCTATTTTTCTAAGAAAATTGTGCATCTTGAACTTAGGAAGCAAAATCTCATTTTCAGCTGGTTCCACAAGATGAGTAGAGATACCAGAATATGAATTCTCTTCTCGATATGTTGCCTAAAGTGATAATAAATGTACCCAGAACAATGGTTGCATTAGTATTTTATTTACGCTAATCAGCCTTAAGTTTCAGGCTTTGCCTTTGAGCATTGTCCTAAATCAGAGAAAGTTTGAAATCTGAATCTGTCCTTATATCTCCAGATATTCCTGGTTCATCTATTTTGCTGGCTTTCATTACTACAATGTTGAAAAAGGAAGCCAGATGTGGATTTTAAGTAAATCTGTATCTACCATCATCATAGACGAGATTTGAAACTGAAAACCCCACAACCTCATAACAGCTTTTCAGAAGAAAGGTAAACTTCACTGGCAGAAAAAAAAAAACTTCCTTTGAAAAATACTGAGACAGATTATGCCATTCCTTAACTTTCTTGTCCAACCTATTATTCAGTTACACCATCTGTTTGCATGGTACCTCCACCTTTTGTCTGTGCGGTGAAAAACAAATGACCAAATACCTAGCAGTGGTACACAAATTTTCAGTGATATTTTAGGGGAAAAGGATTCCTAATGTCTCTTCATCCCTCTGCCTTTTCCTCTCCCTAGCTGTAGCATTTCAAAGTTAAATACATGTTTCTATTCTTGTAAACATCCAAACAAATAAATAGGAAAGGAAATTTGCTAAAGCAACATCTAAAATTCAATGACAAGCATCCAACAAGTACAGAAACAAAATGATATGGAGAGCTGCTGTGTTCTCCCACAGCCTTGTCTGTCATACCACACCTCTGTTTCTACACAGAGCCATGGTGAGTGGCCAAAAGCCACTGCTTGCAAAAAACTACCTAGATTAAGGTCTGAGGCTGCATCAAAACTGCTCCCTCTCCCCTGTGTATGAGCACTGCAGACAACACCAGCTCATGGACAGAAAAAACCTGACCTGTAACTCTAAACCTGACTGAAAATATAAGTATCATTACTTTTTAGTTGAGTACAGAGGAAATTCAATAATCTAAATGAAGGGCTTCTCCCAAGCTTGCTTTCTCAGATCCCTTACCTTTTCTTTCCCCTGTTAAAATGTATCTTTTTTACAGCATTGCCTTCAATTACCTAGCAATGATAGATAGGCACAATCCCTCATCAAAACCACAATGTATATACCTTTGAAAATCTTATATAAATGCAACTACTTTCATATGCAAAAGGAGAAAAAAGTAATAGATGCAAAAAAGAATGGGTGCAGCTTTACTCTGCCTTCCTGTCCTCCAGATCCTTCCTCTTTCACACACACCTGATTCAATTGGCATTGTAACTGTGAGAGAACATCTGACAAAAATGGACTTAAAAATAATAAAAATAACATAAAAAGAAAAACCACCTGCTAATTATTAAATAAGCCAGTCTTAGTCTGGTACATTACTTTTTATAGTACAGTCATATAAAATGGGTCAATGGGTTTCACAGAGGGTGACTGATAATATATATGAGCCCTTTATCTTTTATTTAAGCAGAAAGAAGTACTGATTTCACTGCAATATCAATGTGTCCCTTGAAAGTAAATACAACCCTAAATTCAACCACGACCCTTAACAGCCCACATTTATTTTTTCTTAAACATGCAATCAATTTTGTATGGCAGCTATATCTGCAGTTTAGTTAGAGAAGAGTCTTTAATAGAAAGAGCCTGGCAATTTTAAAAATCTTTTTTACTACTATCAATTTACAGTGAACAGCAAATGTTTATTATTACATTGCTTAAAGAGATTTAACATTTGCTTTGGGGGAAAAGACCTCCAGTAAAAGAGCCATTGGGCCAAAGTGTTACTTTTGTAATTACTTACATGCTAACCCATCATGTTGTTACATATATATATTTTTTTAAATATTATAATTTCCCAGATGGAGCAATTTAATTTCATGGCTTCTTGTCACATGTTTTTTCCTTTCCAGAATTCATTTTGGATCAGAGGAAGATCTACCACGCTTTGAGGAATCACAGGCTCACAGATATTTGGACTTCATTGTAAATGCAGTTCAGCTGACAAGATATTCCAACAAGTGACATCATTCCAAAACATACACAGCTCAAATCCATTCTCAGACATCATTTCAAATTTTCACAGCCTAACTAAAAGCTTTAATATAGACTTGAATTAGACATTTAAATATTCTGAGAAAATGTCTCATCTCTTGCAGTTAAGCTGGATTCTGTGGCTCTCAGTTTCACAGTGAAGAACACTTAATGCCCTGATAAAGCCAAGGGTGAGGGGAGTCTTAAGAAAATTAAAAAGAAACTTTTCTCTGACTTTCCTCCAGATTTTGTTAACCACAGCAACAGTCAGAAAATTAATAATGTTCATTATCTCAAAGCAGTTAAAAAAAAATCTTTAAAATCCACACCTGTGAGAGTTCAATGCCTCCCAGCAAATGAGAAGGGAGCAGCCAGAAGCACGTATCTCGCCCATGGAAAAAGAAAGGCAGTGAAATCCTCAGAAAGCTAAAATACCCTTACTTGGAGCACAATTGCTTGCGGCAGAAACTTAAAATAATAGGAAAGCAGGATCAAAAGGGAAGCTGGAGAGATCGGGTTTCTCTCTCCTGGGTGGGAATCAACACAAGAGTGCTTCCAGGTAGTTTGCCATCAGGCTGAGGTCAAGAACAGCCACGAGGGAAAAGTTCCTAGAGAGAGCAGCTCTTAGTGTTACAATTTTCCTCACTAGCCAAGAAGAGTGCCAGCCCAGCTGAGTCCCAGTCCCAGCTGTATTTCCAGACAGCAGTTACGGCAGTACCTTCTGCCCTTAAAGTCAGGGACTGCAGGGAGCGGCACGTGTCTTCCTGCCCTGAGCCCTCCCATCCTGTTCCTCAGGTGAAAAAGATCAATCCTTTTAAACTCTCTCTTTATATAAAATAGGAGTAGCAAATGATTTATTAGAGGTGAAGCAAACTGGCTCCCTTAAAGCAAAAAAATATAAAGAAACTAATTCAAGCTTCTCAGTGTTTTGTTGTTTTTTTTTTTTAATAACTGGTCTTACATAAAGAGTGGAAACTTCCTGTATCAGTAGAGCTTTCTCTTGCATGCTATAGGTACTAAAGATGCTAAGAACCAGGCTCAGCAAAATAACCAGTCACCCGAGTAAACCCACAGATGGTAACTGATATGTGTGCCATTCTTGCTAAGCTGGGGGTCCAAAACTTCAGGGAATTCTGCTAAGGACTTCTCAGTCCAAACATCTTTGCCTTACAAATATTCTAAAAACTACTTATATGCTTCTAAAATTCCATCCTGAAGTAAGAGAACGTAACACTGCACAGGAATAAAAATGAGATGCCCCCTGAATAACAATGTGCTTTCAGATAGAATCTGGCAGATTTGAAATTAGATAAATATTTGCAAATTGGAAATTTCCCCACTTAGCTAGCTGCATGCCTGCTCTAGCCTATTCAATAGATGCCAACAGTTCGGGCTAACACATAACCAAAAATCTGAAGTTTGACTTAGAGGTTAAATTTGAAGAAAATAAAAAAAATGGATGCAATGAGAAACTATTAGGAATTGCAAAATAAAAAATTTATCTGTAACAAAATGTCATCTCCTTTCTCACTTTGCACTAGAAATCCTGCAGCATTCTTTCAGGTGTAATGTGCTTTGAATTACACAGTTTAGGGGAGAACACACACATCTGTTATTTCTTACTCCTGCCTTTGCCCAGCTGCCCTTCACCTGATTTGCAACTGGTCACTCCTTTAACAAATTGCTTCTTGGACTGTTACTGTATATCTGTGCTTGCACAAGATGCCTTTATTCGTTGCAGTTACATATTTAGCAGCTCGGTTTTTCAGCAGGAATTCTACCCTGTCATTTCCTGTTTAGTTACGGGTTGAGCTCGCTTTTGTTTTCTGTGCTGTTTACTTGGTACCCTGCTTCCCCCACAGCCGGGAACCACAGGCTGCTCGCTGACTCCTCAGCCTCCTCCTCGCCTCTGCCACCACAGCTTTGTTTTCTTTTATGCCCCTAGTTAACTCTCATACCGCTCACTCAAACTTTCCCCCTTTTTATTAATAGATATACTCAAGCTTCAAAACCCCCCTGAATCAGTGATCTGCTCACAGAAGGTACAAGCAACCTGAGAAATCAAAGGTATGGCTCTTTTCCTGGCTAAATCCGTGTCACCACACAGAGAAAGGGAACAATGCTTCACCCTAAAAGCCAGCAGTGCTGGTGACCAGTCCAAGGGCATGGAGTGCCCACACTGTGCCCCACCCACAAAGCAATATGTGTACAAAATCATGGTGTGTGGGGGGATGTGCCTGGGGTGGGATTCCAGCAGGCAGGGGACGGGGTTAGGACAGGATAAAGAGGCAGATTGAGCAAGACTGGGTGGTGAGGGTGTTTAAGGGACAGGAAGGGGTGGGAAAAGTCCAAGGAGAACTAAGAGAAGTGCCATAGTGAGAGGAATAAGAGAAGGTGGTGAGATAAAAACAAAACAGAAGGTGAGAGTATAGAAAGCAGGAAGAGAGATTAAGAAAATCCATCCTGCCAGAAACAGCACCTCTTGTCAGGCAGACAGCAGGTGCTGCCTGGGGAAGAGCTGATTCACACATCTGGAGTGTAGGAACCAGAACACCTCTACCTAAGAGAGAAAAACTAAAAATAAAAGACTCAGCGGAGGTGGCAGAGGGTGCCATACTTCCTTCTTTTGGCAATCCAGTGCTTCCCAACTGCATGACATTTTTTGAATAGCTTTCTGGAGAAATGAGTGCTGTATTTCCAGATCTTTGCAAGAATCTTGACAGTTCATTTCAGCATTGCCTCGTCCAACATGAGCCTTTCCTGTCTTCCTCTTCATCTTACTTCAGACTTATTTTTCTGATATCTGCACCCACAATACTTCCAGGGCTTTGGCTGCTCCTCCAGAAAATGATTTTCACTTTTTTTGGGGCCTGCACAGATCCTGGGGGAGTCACTAATGGAGATGGCACTGCCATGCAGTGAGGGACACTGATGGCACACCCGCACTGACCAACTCAGCTCTGGGAAACCAGTAATGCAGCCAGAAATGCAGCCATTAGCTGCTGGCCAACTGGTATGAGCGAGTCTTTAACCTTGCCTGCAGCAGCCTGGGGGGCCACTTACATAGCCAAATTTCCTGCTATAAACTGCACCTTCAGTGGCTTTCAAAACCTGTCCTGTTCACCTTCTTGTGACTGACTTCGAACACTGAGTCTTGGCTCCCTGAGTCTTGCACTTTCAATATTGCCACTGCACCACAAATCTCTGCCAATGGATAAAACAACCTCTTGCTAACGCTACTTTTTTTTTTAAACCTCCCCTGGAAGCCTTATTACAGATTAGATTTGATGAATTTCTATCCCATGTACTGCTCCGCTCCTCCCACCTGACAATACCTGGAACAGCTTTCGGAGAATCTGCTCAGTTCCATTCTGCACACTTACATTTTTTTTCCTTGCTGTAAAAATTGTTTTAGAGTCTTATAATTAAAAATTTCTATCAAAATAGCATAGATTTTTTTCTCTGTGTAGGAAAACTAGCCAACTGTGATCTACTAAAAAGTAGATGGTTTAAAAAAAAACACCATACCAAATACTGATGGCTGTTTAATTAGGGAAAGCTGAACAATTTACCTGAAAAAATGAATTTATGAAAAAAAGCAAAACAATTTAGAGAAATTTCTAGTCTCATAAAACACGTTTTCACAAGAAAATATTTAATTTTTCATTATTTGTCTTCAAAAGAAATATCGGAATATTTTAATGCAAATACAGATCAATTTTCCATTTCCAAAAATTTCTAAAGACTTTGAGGATTCTTTTTTAAAAAGAATCTTTTCCCCAAAGGAAGAGGTACAGGGAAGGGTTAGCAAGGAGACAAAATCCACAGTGAAAAACTTTGGCAGAAAATTTTATTTCTGCTAAAATTTAGGTAGCAGTGGAAACTACATTTTTTGGTTAGAAGCTCTTCTTAAAATGAGGTGTTTGCTGGCATGTTATTTTGAAAACCAGCACAGTAGGATGACTTCTTTAATAAGTGGGCATAAACCCCAGAGATCAGAAAGTCTCACAGTGAATGACAAACCCCTGTGCGGTATCTGATTTCTTTGCCAGAACAGGGAAGGTTTTTAATAAAGGTCAAAGACAAATAATCTCCAAAGACAGCAGTGTCTCTTCCCCCTGTATGTTTACTCTTTTATTTCACCCCTTTACAGCTAAAGGCAGACCTTAACACACACACACACACAAAAGGAAACAACAACCAAAGAGGAGGGAAAAAAAAAAAAGCCTGAAATTTTAGTTACACCACATGTGGTTTTCATTTGTGAAAAATGAACAAGCTGTTTGTGGTTAAACTGTCTAATCTGCTGTTATCAATCTAGCACTGCATTCAAGATTTACAGGATACATCAGCTTCTGTGCCACATTAGCTGTAAAAGGGAGAGGGGGTGGGAGGAAAAAGGAGGAGGAGAGAGTTTATCCTGAGGAATAATATTTCCAATGCAGCCACACTCACACTACATCTGGTTGTGCTGGTAGCGGCAGTTAAATTGAAATATTTCACAGCGTGTGTCAGAAACATGCAGAATGGTAATTATGACAGATCTGATTAAGCCTGAGTGCCACTAGCTCCCTGGCCAGCTCCGGTTGTGCAGGTGTGACCTTGTGCGTGCCTGCGTGTGTAAATAAAATTAATTACAAGCGAGAGGGCGAAGGCTTCGGTGACATCACAAAGCGGAGAAACTCCCAAGGGGGAGACCTAATGGAATATTTTCCCTCAGTCTAATAATACAGTTCATATTGACTTGAGGTAATTAGTGGGATCATTAAAGCAGTTTTCCCGGCGTATTTGGCTGCCTGATCAGATTAGTGAAAATGTTCTTCAGAACAAGCCCTGTGTGGTCTGCCAGAGAAGGAGGAAATAAAAAGCAACAAAGCATATTTTGGAATGATAAGCAGCGCTGGACTTTTTTCATGGCATTTTGCAGGGCCAGTCCCGGGAGCCTGGGTGCCTGACTCTCCTGACCAGTTCAGTCTTTAATCCCAGGTGCACATGCTCCTGCTGCACGTCACCTGAGACTTTTTAATTTTTCTTCTTCTATACTTCAAAACTATGCCATCCCTCAATGCTTAAAAAAATCAGATAAAAGGCTTGTGGGATCGCAAGCCCTAGAAGAAATACATTAAGATAACTGGGGGAAGGAAGAAGAATAAATATGTGATCAGATCCTCCCCACCTCTCCCCAAAAGTCTGACAGAAGACTGAAGGATTGGTTTGAGGATCATTAATGTTTCCATTTCCTAACGAGCTTACCCCAGCAGAAGAAAAAGGGGGGGAAAAAAGCAAGAAGTTTAACTATGATATAAAGTCTTCCACAGTAACAGAACACAGAGCCCTAATCAAGAAATGGACCATTTGTTTAAAAACAGTCTATTGAGCATGCTCTACCTTGCAAATGGAATATGCCAAGCTCTGTCACAGATGGCAAGCTTTGACAGTTCCCATCCGTAGCGTCGATACTCGACAGTTCAGCACAAGATCAGTGACATTCTGTCTCATTAGAGCCACGCTAATTATCACAGCTAGTTTCAGGGGAAACCATGTGTTGCAATGGTCAATTTGAAGGAGTCTGTGCATCAACAAACTGGTAATAAGGATCAGACACCTTATTATATGACAGCATGCTGCCTATGATCTGATTTACTGAATCAGAGGTACTGAGGCAACACTGAAGCCTGATGGGTTATGGAATCGCGTGTACACAATGAGTAGCTGAAATATGCTTTAAAAATAAAAGGGAGCTATATAGAAACAATACAAATAAAAAATTTAAAATGGTGAAGTTATAATATGGAGTTTTTTCATTTGACATTAAGACATGCAGAGATGTTAGAGATCTTGTCAGCCAGTTTTATCTTTAATCAAATCATATAAGATAAATAATTCAAAATGAAAACTGTAAAATTATGGATTATGCTAAATTATAATTCATTACATACTCTGATTTTTCAGTTTCAATAACATGTACCAAACATTCCTTATGTTGTGCCGTCTTGATGCTTTAACATAATTTTATATTTTGTAAAGAGCTTTCTCTTCTTGGCTCTCTTTTTTCATTTGTACATTTAATGACTTAAACTTGTATTTCTCCTAGCTTCTCTCACTCATTTATGCTCTTTCCACCAGACAAAAACCATCCAACCAAAACCCCCCACTCTGCTGTTTCTGGACACCTGCGGGCCGCATCCTGCCAGGCACTCAGCGGTCCCAGCGCCTCCCAGGGACGCGCCACAGGCTGCAGCCACGAGAGCGTTAAGCATTAACTCCCAAGCAGAGCAGGGCAGGTGTGCACTGTATCCCTCCAGGGAAGCTCTCCTCAGGGCTCAAATACACTGCATCTCCTGAAGCTGCTACCAGTGCTTTAAACGGCAGCATTTGAACAGCTCCTGCTGCCACCCGTCTGGCTGGGAACCTCCAGCCTCAGCTGATTTGACCCCACGTGTAAAGCATGCTCAGGAAGCACTCTTTGTCATCAGTGTGTCAACAAATCTAGCCTTTGCCTAACATGTTGAAAGGGCTACCTGGCTCCAAGGTTATGTGGGCAATTACATGCTGATGTGAACCACCTTGAAAATTTTAAGGTGGTTTCACTTCAGTGCATCTTTGTTGATTCATGAAGCTGCCGTCTATTCTTTATTAGGGGGAACCCAAGGCTCACTGAAGTCAAGCCATTCCACCAAAGCCATACCAATAAAGTGGGATAAAGTCAGGATCAGTGCCAGCCCTTTCTTGGGTCTACCATGATCAAGAGATAAGAGAGTCAACTAAACTCAATTTTTCTACTCCCTTTCTGAGAAGTTTTTTTTTTAAAAAGCTACAGAAATTTCCTGAGATTTTAGCCTTTATTTCTGAGAGGAGATGTTGTAAGAGGGATTAGGGATGGGGCAGCAGAAGGACATGGAACATTCATTTTTTTCCCCCTACCAGAAACCTGAAAATCTTTTTTCCTCTGACCTGGGCAAGACAGAACACACTATGACTCTGTAACTCGATATTTTGTGAAAGAAACAAATCAGCTCTATCTGCCAAGTTTCACAGTTTCACTGAATGACATGCCGTTTTATGGGGCAATTCTTGATCGCATGCAAAAGCCCATCTTGCTTTCTCAGTTCACACTCTTCCTCTTGCATCCCTGCCGACACCCGATCCCACCCGACTCCTGCTGCTCATGGCACCTCTTCAACTGCCAGAGCAATCACCCCCAGGCAATGAGGGGGGAGGAAAACAACATTAAAAAATAATAAAAAATAGATGTTGCTGTGCGTTTTTGCAGCTAATGTTTTCTAACTAGTGTATCTCGCCTTTGCACCGGGGTGAGGGGTTTATTTCCAGGTGGACCTGTGAAACAGCAGACCTCAGAGTACATTGTGTTTCCACCTCGCGTCTCCCTGTACAGCATCCCCCCCTGCTCCACAGAGAACCCATTGTACACTGAGGCTGGGGGGGGAGAGGGGGGTGGGGGGGGAAGGAGGTTTTTAAGCCAAGATTTAAACCCAGGAAGTGACTCAGCTGCTCTGAGGGAGACAAAGGCAGGAGAGAACTTGACTGAGAGCAGGGTGATGGGCGAAGGACTGAGCCCCCTCCTGCCCTGCAGGTTCCACCCCTCTGGGCAGCCCGAGGTGCAGTGCCTTGAGGAAACAGCTTTGGAAATAAATTTCAAGATCCCCTCCTAAAGCCACATTGTTACCAGAGGGTTACTCTTGGTGATAAAAAGGTTTCTTTTCCTCCAGCTGGAAAATAGTTGAATAGATTGTTCTATATCTGCGGTAATGGCATGTTACATCTCTGTGCCAGATCCACAATACCGTGCTTGTTCAGTGTGGGAAGCTGTTTAAAAATGACTTTCCTATTAGAGTATATAGCTTAGTCTCTAGATGGAAAAAGCCAGATCAAAGATATAGCATTTATAAAACTGCTGGTTAAAAAGATAAAAGTGAGATAACAGACATCAATTTTTCACTATAAATCTCTAGGTTTACTACAACATTAAAATTTCCAGTAAAAGCAGGGTTTTATATACCTGAACTCTAATGGCCTATTCTGAAAATATTTATGTCAGGAAAAGCATGGTATTTGCATGCCAAAAGCATTTTTAGTGCCAATGTTTAGCATTCCCTTCCCATTTAACTCCTTCCCATCTACTCATGAGTGCTAGATGCTCTGCCTAGTGCCTACCCATCAGATCTCCTCACACAGCCTCCTGGAAGAGAACACTCCGAGTGTGGACAATGGCAAAAAGTCAAAGCCTTCTAATTAAATAGCCACTGCATAAAATACTTGCCTGATGGCTCAGGATAGTGTCTCTAGCATGGTCTGAAAATCACGATTTTACCTCCACACTTTGCACATGAAACTACTACTAACCAAAGCGAAAAACAGGGACAGAAGAACAGGAAACCAGGCAACACAATACAACAGCTCAGAATTAACAGGTCAGAATTCTACTTCATTACAGGAGCTTTCTGGAGGTATGGGTAGTACTCCATTAGATTTATTTTAAAATCAAAGCATGATTCTGTGAGAACCAAGTATCTCATCTTCCACGTACAGGTATTTTCATTCGGTGAGAAGGGAGGGCATTCAGCACCCATGGGGCCATAAAGAGCCATCAGCAGGATTGACTACAGAAGAGTATTGATTTCACCCATTTATTTCGCTAAAAATTAACCTTCTTTAGGTAAATAATGCAGGCTAGCGGCCTTAAACTGTAGTGCATGGGACTCTCAGAGGTATGGAGCTTGATATTACTCCAGTTTTTGCAAACTGTAATTTCCTAAATTTAAGAAAGCTTTAGCAATTTAACCTGATTTTCAGCAAAGTATTGCTTTCTTCCCTGCTTCATACTAGCACATACAAGCCACGGCTTTTCAGGATAAACCATAACATAAATCTAACTTATCAAAACATAGCAAACATACAGAAATGCTACAAGTCTCTACCTGCCTTATCTCTCAGGGCTCTTAGGCATGGCGGTTTTGTTTGCTTGTTTATCTGTTTTTATGGAATAAAATTAGATTTCAGCATCTGTCACCATCAAGGAAAACTCATCCCTGGCTCCCACATGAGAACATCGTAACCACTGCAGAGTTACTGAACCATGATACCTTAATGATCATTATACAAATCAACTTTTTCTTTTTTTTTTTAATAACAAAATTAAGAATGTGCTTCCATAAGTACTCAAATCAGACTTTCAGGTTATAAATTTAATAAAAATGCAATATGATGAAATTGTAAAAGCAAAGTATGCCACAAAATTTTATGTATGGATTCTTTAAATTTAGAGTTATTCAAGTGTGCTGATTAAATTTTAGCAAATAATACTGTTGGCATTGCCACTCTGCCATCAAGAATCAACAACCTGCAAGAAGAGACAGAACACTTGGTAAACCTTTCTGTCTTCCTTTTGTGTGAATTTTTGCAAAGCTTTCTTTTCAACATAATCTAACAAAAAACCCATGCAGGTCTATTAGAAAGACAACCTACAATAGAACCACAAGATTTTAAACATGGACATTACGTGCTTTGCCAAATAAAGTTCTAAAACTCCCCAAAGATATGATGTATTCCAGGAATTTGAATTGTAATATCTTCCTTAGCTCCTCAGTATAATCATATTAACTTTTGAAGCATATATTTTGAATTAAACAGATTTTTAAATTATTCTGCAGATAATATATTGATCCTTAAAAACATAGAAACTTAAAAAATATACAGAATGTATGCATTCCTGTATGGGAAAAGCATTCAACAATTGAAGGAATGTCCTAGCTTTGTCCCCAAACCCGTTCAAACCCATGTACCAGATAGGCTCTTTCCTTTGGGAACACCAACAAGCTGCCAGCAAAGTGCACTTTGAAACTTCAAGTAGGCAAATCATCCTGTACCTGAGTCAGCAAATGAATTCTCTAACAGTGCTGCAACCTTTGCCTGACCCCAGGACCTGTGCCACAGCAGCCGCAGCACCCAGCTGCTCTGTTGAGCATTAGGTCCACATGCGGTTGGTGCTTCGCAACTCAGGAGGATTGAAAAATAAAACTGTAAACCAACACATTATTTTCTAATATGTTTCCTCCAGACTTTTCATTGTAACAAAGTGATTATCCCAGGATTTCCAGTTCCACTCTTGCCAAAGGCACTAACACAGTGTAAGGGAAGATGCTCGTTTTTTACCTGGGTGCTACCCAAATAGAAACTCCTGTAGCGCATCATTTAGTAGCAATTCTGTACAAAGTGCTCTAGTCAGCAGAACATTATCTGCAGTCTCCTGGCTCAGGCAAGCCCAGCCACCTTGCAGATGCTGGCTGCTTAGACATCCAATCTAATGTTGCCCCAAATCGGTTTATTAAAAAAAAAAAAAAAAAATAAATAAAGGCAAGGCCTTCCAGGCCTTTGTCCCCTCACAGAGCTAGTTTAGGTCACATATGGTTTTACACCACAACTCCAGACTGCACTCAGAAATTAATTAAGTCCTTATATCCAAAATGAGATCAAATCAGCAATGTTCAATTTTAGCAATTTTTAAAAACAAAAATGTTAATCAACACATCATTTTCTAATACGAGTCTTTCAGACTTCTCAGTATAACTTGGGTTATCTCAGGATTTCCAGTTCTGAGTATGGAACCAATATCTCCAAACTGAAAAAAATATCAGAAAGAGATCTCTCTCAAGAGAGGTTCTCTTAGAGAATACGTTTCAACAAGCCTCTTTTTTGTGCAAGGGAGACTTTTTCCCCCAAGAAATGTTTACTTGTATCACTGAAGAGCTCCAATGAAGAATCTTATACAAAGGATACATGCACATGCTTTAGTATAGGTGGCAGTGCTACATATTAAAGGATTATTAATTGGGTTACTTGCAGTCAGCTAGTTCATGAAGAGCCAGCACATCCTAGTCTACCTAGGAGGTTACTTTTGCAAAGCAGCTTTCTAGTACAAGTGACACTATTTAACTACAGACCTGAAAGCTTGCTAGACACATAAATTACATTGCTCAAATGTGGGAAAAATAACCTCTGAGAACACAGGTATAATCACCAGAGTAAAATGGAAAAGAACTAAGTGTTTGGTGTTGTTTTCTGTATTTAGTAGCAAAGTTTGTACAAGAATCTAAATTTTATACCAATGCCCAACTAAACCTGCACTGCATCCTCTGGAAGCTTTCAGGCTTCATTTTGATTGCCTGTCCCTTTGAAAGTCAGCACTGAAAAGGCTGACCCACCTAGAAATGTTAAGGCTTTGCACTTAAATAAATACACTATTGCACAAATCAGATCAGAACAAAATTATGTGGGCTGCTAGATTGGCTTCATATCTTAGCTTTACAGAAGACTGCAATGGAAAGGGGAAGGTGCAGAAAACGGACAGTTCTCTAACCCCAAGTTTTGACATGTAAATAAAGACATCTGAGGAGCACACAGGTTGGAAGCTGCTGTAACATTCTATCATAATTAGAAACATTTCAAGAGCTCTGTAATTTCCAATCAAAATTACAGTAATTTCCGATATACAAGCCATGATTCATGACAGAATTTTTACATTCCATGGGAGATTATAGTGGCCTGATGTATGACACACTGAGTACAGCACTAACATAAACAATTCAGTTTAATGTTTAAACAGCACTTGGTGTTTAGAATCCCACAATAAAAGAAACATATTATTGTTGAAATTATCACTTTGACAGTGATTGAAGGGTAGGCAGGCATGTGGCCTATAAAGCTATAATTTTTACAGTCCACAGCTTGAGTTTAATCATTTTGATACAACATTTCCAAAATATCCCTTTAAATGCTCCTTACACCATATAACTTAAGAGACAACATCCTTTCTGGACAATGAAGTGAACTCCAAAATGTGAACAGCACAGAAGTCAAAAGTTAAAGCCTTGTTAAAAAGAAAACCAGCACTAAAATGCTGATGGCCCAAGAAACATCAGTCTAACTGAGCTTCACTAGCTTTCCCTGGAAGATGCTGAATTTTTCTATGATGTAATTTTAGAAAAATAAAGAAGTAGTGATTAAGTGGATTTAACACAATCTAATATGAAAATTCAACATTTGATTTCTTTCAAGCATTTGTAAAACTATAGCCTTTCTCATTTTTCTATATGTTTTGCCTTTACTTCTTGAGTACATTCTCACTTAAATGAATGCATTCACATACTCCAGTGATCTTTCTCAGAAGACATGTCATTTATGATAATCACACCCAACAAGTGCCTGCTGATTTCCCTCTTGCCACTAAACTTGACAGAAAATCTTCAGTTAAAGAAAACAAAATAGGAAACCACAAAACAAAGGCTTAAAACTGAATATGCAACATATTTGTATGCATGCAACCAGGTAACTAAGACATTGTGTTCAACACAATTATACATTTTTTCTCAGCTATAACTTGTACAACTGTCATTTTTTGCGGCCTTTTTTTGTTGGTTTTCTTTTTTTTCTTTTTTTGACAGTCCACCTCTCATGCACAGTCTCACCAGCGGATCTGACTAAATATTTTTTTTGCAAAAAACCAGCAGCCCAGTGTTTCTCATCGCAGCACATGAAATTGCAAAACACCAAAGCCTCAAGATGAATTTGGCAGCAATACCCAGATCTTGACCACAGCTTTTTGCCACATCCACACCAGCTAAGAACTGATGAACCTGATCCTTTCTGAGCCACGCCAAGATCCATGGGCACACAGGGAAGGTGACTGGCTGGTGGGAAAAAGGGAGTGAGACATCTCAGGAAGCTGCTTCTCTACCCTGTCTGGGGAACCAGAGGTTACCTCCAGACTTAGGAAGGAGCTCTGTGTTGTTGAAATGGGCTGATACACTGACCCAGCTACCCATTTAAACTCACATAGAAACTGATCTGGGGGAATAATTTCACAGGACATGGAGCTCTTTGAGCCCTGGGAATTTTACCTGGCTTTTGGTTGCTGCAACCTTCGCAAACAGTGCTTGGGACACCTTAGCTCTCTTCATTTCCTGCTGAATCTCATCATAAATGGAAGCATTAATGTTCATGGAATTGTTTTCTGGTTTTCCATTCCTCTCTGTAGCAATAGTAGCAGTTTTGACCTAGAAAATATGAGACATTTTTCATTATGAAAAAGTTATTTTCCTCTCTTTCCCTCCCTAAGTAGTTCCCCTTTGCATTTTATTCCTTTTATCCAATCTTTCTCTGATATTCTTTCAGCATTTTGCAGAATAAACATTATAAGTTATCTATGGTTCCAGCAACTGGGAAATGGAAAATTCAGTGCATTGTAACAGGTGAGTGCATCTGAAAAACGAGTTACCATTAACAGACCATGGCAAATTTCAATGTCATAAATTAGGTGGAAACCTGTCAAACAGTCTTGTAGAGACTTGTGAATCCTTAGATGATTTTTTTACCCCACAGAAATTAAATGAAAATTGTAAATGCAACATAAAAGAATCTCTAATGAAATAGAAATCTGTCAGATATATCTTGATTCATATCTTATGCCCAGTACACTCAAATGCATGATAATGTTGAAAAGTTGTGGCTTTAGATTTAATTTTTAAAAATTTATCTTATCAGTTTGGTTTTTAAGCTGTTTTTAAGAGACAGTTTAGAATAATGCATACTTTAACCACTCCTTCAGGAAACCGATTCTAGTTGTATTTCACTTACATACACCAAATATTTATTCTTCTTCCAATCCAGATTAAATAAACACCAAACATGTAAACAAGACAGAGTAATTACAGTACCACCTTTATCCTACATCTGCAGCATTAAGGAAAACAACAAAAAAATACATCAGTAGCGACATGATGTGCAGGAGACTATCCTTTCCTTCATCCTCTGGAAATGATGGAAGTGATGTTTCAACACCAAGCATCATCCCACCAAGGTTAGACTGCAGTTTCTGCAATATCAGTTGAGAGGTACAAAAAATCAACAGGTACTCAGCTTATCCTACAATATTTTCAGTAGTTAAGGATAATGTCTGTGTTTAGCAGTTACTCTTGCAAGGCTTGCTCAAGACCAGTGGACCTAGAGCCACTCATCCTAAAGTGGATCAGAGGAAAGGATAACTGGATTTCTGCTGAGAGCCCACAAGGTGATGATGCAACAAAATCAAACCTTAAGATTTCAATTCAAACATACTGATTCATACAGAGGTTATTGAGAGCTGAATTAATTTGCTTATTCTGAAGTTAAACAGCTAGATTAAGACAGTCATTCAGCCTAATTCTAGGTCTAATGGACAGAGCCTGGCACTTCCAGAAGGTGATTCAGCCTACTCTAAATACATGTCTAAACCCACACTTTCACTATCAGTTTGATCCAGTGCAAGTCAGCATCTTCCTGTACTCTGAAGTCCCTTGAGGTTCAAAAGGAAATCATGACAACATGATAATTCTTCTTCTAATCTCACTCTCTATGAGCTTTCATGTCACAGGTCTCACAATATGAGAGTCGAAGGGTTTGGATGAGAGATGTACTTAGGCAAATCAGCTCATTTTTTCCTAGAAATGCCATCCTCAGTTTGTGTTAGCCATCATCCATAGTGCTTTTAATATAAAATAATCTAGCCCAGAAACTGGGAGTGCATGCCACTTTTGCTGAATGTGATTTGTCCATCAGGCTTTTCAGGAACTGGGCTAACACATGCCCATTAACTACAAGGGGCAAAACTTCAGAAGAACAAGGTGTCCACAAACACTTCCCCTTGTCTCTATTCTGGCAGGCATTAGCACAAGGGTTCTAAGTAAAAATGGAAATGGAGAAAAATCCCAGGATGTGGCATACAGTTAATCATATGATTTTTTTTTCCATCTGAAAATAATTAGTACTTTGCAGCCATGCCCTTTTCTGCAGTGTGACATTTTGCCAGTGACATTGCAGAAGAGGATGGCCAAGCCTGGACCAAAGGTTGCTCAGAAACATTTGAGGCACCTGGCAGCAGGGAGGGAGGATCAGCACCACGAAATTCTCCCCTTCCCGCTGCAGAGCAGAAAAAGGTATGCCTCACACCAGACAAATCAGTACAGGGCTGCAAGAGCAGGTGCATCTCCTGAAGATCATACAGTGAAATAATTTAAAAATACAAAATCAGTGGCAATTTTACAACCTTTAAGTAAGAAGGATGTGCCAGAAGATAACTGACAAGTGGTGGGGATGTTAAACATACAACTGAAGACAGACTAATCTCTGTGCATGTAAATATCAGCCTAAGCTAAATTAGAGAATGAAAAAGTGATGGCTTTGTCAAGATGCCTTCTTGAACCTTGGGTTTAAATTTTGGGAAGCAAATTTCAGTCCTTCCCCCCTAAAAATAATTTTAACTTGTAACTCATCTTTGAAGAGCCCAAGGGGAAGAGAAGATTAAGGTATTCAGCTAGCATACACAAGTTTTTTGGGAAGGAAACACTTTGCTCTTGTGATCTTGATCAAAATGTGTCTCTTCTGTAAGCACACTGCCTTTTTGATTGCTACTGAGCTTCAAAGGACAGCTTCATGTTGTAGCAGTACTTCACAGATCACTTAACCGAGCTGTGAACAGACAGACCATCAAAAACCATCACACACCATGCTGCAGGCATAATTTAAACTATGCTACTCGGTCCACACTTCTCAATGTCCAATTTAATACAGATATGCATTTAACCCAAGGGAATTACTGAAAATCCTCATTCTGGTTTGCAAATCACATCTATCTTTATACAGGTACAATAAATTCAACAGCATCTAATATGTCATCAAAGTTAAAGCAAACGAACAAACTCCTATTGCCTTCTGTTGATATTTAATTAGGGAACACTAACTGAATTCAAAAAACACTAATATCTACATCAAAAAGAAGTATTAGCCCAAAGATCTTCAGGGGAATAAAGTCTTAAAGTTATAAAATGATGGTTTGGGGATTACCAAGAGTTGTGATTCTTAGTCATACCCTCTCCCTTTCCAATTCACTTCATTGGCCAAGTATAAAAATTATTTTCCTGTGTCTTAATAATTTCTCTTCAAAGATCAGGTGTAGACCCTGGCTGGTCTAGATTGACTATTGGTCTGCTCTGGTCTGATGAGTTCCATGCGATAATGCCAATTAACCTCTTGGAGAATATCCATACATATAACTGTTTCATAATTTATACATAAGCAGCATCTAGGCTGTCGTGTTGAATTTAGAATTGAGTTCAAGACAGAGGCTGTTTGAAGCTGGGTTGAAAAAACACCCTCCTCCTCAAAAAAACCCAACAGAAAACAAAAAAGCTCTCAATGGTGCAACTTCAGGACTTGGGAGAGGAGGTGGAAAAAGTATTCATTTTGGAGAGAAAAACAAAACAAAACATAATCTCTCATCTCATCCACACTTAAGCACAACCTCCCACTCCACCCACACCTACAGCCACATTTTCTGTTTAGGAAAGAAACCATAGATCAGCTTTTTTTTTTTTTTTTTTGACAGTAACCAAGTATTGGAAATACTAACTGAAGAGGGGAGCATTACTTTACAAATGTAACACACTGAGAATCAGGAATTCATTTGGCCATCTTCCTATCACCAATCAATCTAGTCTTCTAAAAATACTTGAAAAAAATTACATATCCATCTCCTCCTGGCCTACCCAGATATATCTTCTCATCAAATAAGACTGATTACAGCAGCAAGAAGTTCTGGATTAATTCAGTTTTCCTAAAAAAGGGTAAGTTGTCATAGAGGGAATAACCAGCATGAAGAGATTTCACAAACATGGAACCTCATTCCTTCCCCATCGAAACTGAAACAAAAAAATCTTATATAACACATTCTCATAACTACTGTTTTAGCTTGGGAACAAAAATCTTCTTTAATCCTGGTTTAGCTTTTAATATTACATTGTACATTAAAATTCATAAAGTAGTTCATTCCAGGCAAAACAAACTACTTTTCAGTTCTGCTCTGCAAATAGCAGAGGAGGTACAATAAATGTTGTTGCTTTCAGAACAGCTTTTATCAGGACAAGGTTTACTACTCCATTATTACAGTGGCGCCTGGAAGTGCAGTTATAGTTAAGTGTCAGGGTTTCCATTAACTCTCCTCCATGGTGGTTTTTGTGGGGGTGGGAGGAGAGGATTGCATTTATTATTTTGTTCATTTTACTTTCATTAAAATGCAACTTGGCACAAAGATTATCAACCTAAATCTAAAATTTTGCCAACTTAAAAATTTTGCTGGTGGTGATAGATGGCACATGCATATGGGACTAGAACTCCACCACAGAGTTTCAAGGAAGCTGGTGTTACCCAGAACTCCTTGTGATGGAGATTCACTGATCCTCAGACACCATCAAAGCAGTGCTCTCCAAGATACCATTCTTCCAAGAGTAACATCCTATCTCTGAGACCCAACCCATGACTGCTTTAACTTGAAGGAACTGTAATTTATCTGCAGTCACAGAGGCCAGGATTGTATTTATGAGATGAAGGTTTTGGTCAATGAGTACCTAGAACAATGACTCATGCAAGATTTTGGCTACTTCTTAAAACACTGCTTTGTTAAAATAATATTCTTCTCTTGATATTACACGTCCTCTATTTTTACACAGGATGATGATGGGCCCCAAGGGTTAACACAAATTTTCTTTGGGGAATATGGGTGGCAAGAAAGATTTCTTCCTTGGCTCAGCTGAGATGGAGATTACTTGTCCGGACAAAGAAGTGTTTAGAACTGCAGGATGGCTAAAAACCTTTAAGCAGAATATTTTGGAAAAGAAAAACTGTAACTTGGCCACCTGTCTCTATCCTCCCCCACAAATTGTACAGAGGAGGGGGGAGTCCTCTTCCCTCCACATCCTATACTGCCCTGATGAGACATAAAGGCCATCCCTAGCACCTCATCATCCTCTAAAGTATCCCCAGATTCTCTCATTTCCATATAACATGCAATAGACTCATTCTCTCAACTTGACCTAGGAATATCCCAAAAGGGCCTTTGTGGGGTGATCTGCAAGATGAAGGTGTTGAAGAGTGGGGGAAAATGATTAAAAGAAATAGAACGTGAAACGACCTTTTCCTTTCCTTCTAGATTGCAGAGGTTAAATGTCTCCATGCAGTACCTACCTGATGGAGATGCTAATACTTATAAATTCCTGTGCCCCAGGAAACAGCCTGATAGACAGGCTTCTGCCCCAGGGGTGGCAACTCGAACAATGTCCAAGGGAAAAATCCTTGTGTACGCCGTCTCCTTGTGCTCAGTCCACCAGTGTGGAAGATAGTAGCAGACTTTTACAACTTGACCAGCTTAGAGGGCTATACACGCATCCCAAAAGCTCATGCATTAGAGGCTAATGATTTCAATTAAAAAAAAAAAAAGTAAGATTTTGCATTTTGTTTAAGTCAGAGAGAAAGGGAGAAGTAACGGGGACAAAGAGCTTCTTAAAGGATTTCAAAAAAGAGTTGGAAACAATCCAGATACATTAGCTCAAGTAGCAACTAGTAAGAATGCTGTAAAAATGAGATAAATTCAACACTGTTCCTTCTAACTCAGGCACCAGGGTTTATGCTTGGTGAGTTCCTACTATCCAATCAGACCTCCAAGGTCACACTTTCTGGTTTTGCATACAACAGAATGCAAAATTTACACAGAACAAGCTCAGCTGCTAAATGGTTAAGTCTGCTCTACTGTCTGGCCACCAGTTGGCAACACAAAAATGCAAAATAGATCCTTTTCAGGATGTTTATTTTCACATCCTTCCGAAACTGATAACTTGCAATTGCAAAATAAACCTTCATGTGTAGCATATTAGCTCCCATTTTTCATGGTTTCATAGTTTAATTGTTTCAAACGTTACACTGGTCTAAAGATTTAATATTAAATATGTTGGCTCTTGTGTAAATTCTGTTGTCAGGATAAACGGTCTGTTTTCTCTTTCAATGGTTATCCGAGAAGCTCACAGTCAAGCTGGAAAAATATTATGCTGTATTCCTGCAAAGTGATCTTTAAATAATTGCTTATAATAAATTTAGTAGTAAGGATGACAGGAGTTTTATTTCCTTAGTATCAAATATTCAATAAACTGTGGACATTTTGGGGGATGTATCACAGTAGCAGTTTGAGTTGAAAATTTTGCAGTATCCTGACTCTAATTTATTTCTGCTGTGATTTGTAATGTTATACTTGCCAGTGTTACAACTAGGACAATTTCACTATTATTTCAAGCATCAAGTACTACAGTTATCTTACCAACGCAGATATTTCAATTTTCAAACTTAGGACTCTGAACACTTAGCAGCAGGTGAAAAGTGCTTCAGATGTTTATAGTGGGGAATTCTGGAAACATGTAAGAAGGTCACAAAGAATCACAACTCAGAGGTTTCTACATTCTCAATCTATTCACTAGGGAAAATGTGTGTGTTTTGCTGAATGTCAGAGAACAGCACAACAACTGGAAAAATAAGTGCTTTGTTCTGTAGACCTCAAGTATTAGTCTATAATGTTTCCTTTTAAACTTGCTTTCCTTTTGAAAAGGATTAAAACAAAAACGTATGCTGTTTCCACTTTGAACTGTCGCAATTAGGTTAACTATACTCCTGACTCACACTAAAAAAATGAAATGTAATTACGAACAAGAGCACAGTAGAGACAGATAGATTTAGCCCTCCTTTCCCATCAAATTTAGACTTACAGTACGTTTTGTCAGTTAAGAAAACCCCTAAGTCTCACTTTCTTTCTGGCTGCAAGGGATTTATGCAGTTTAAAGTGTGAATTAAAACCAGTACAAGGACTACCTCTGACTTGACATCCTTCAGGAAGGTCCTGTAATTAACTCTGTTCTTTAGCTGTGAAATTGCCCAAGACCACTTGAGACAGAGTGAGACATTACCTTGGCAGAAAGATAAGTTAAGAAGGAGAGTTAGCCTTGGCTCTGAATTACCTGGGCTGTGGGAGCAGGTACAGATATTAAAACAAACTCAAATGTTATTTTAAACACAGTTATCTCTATTTAACTATTTCCCACAAAAGCATCACTATGTAAATAGATTCTTGTCCTTTATCTTGAAGAATATCTATAGTGGATTTTATAGACTAAACTCAGTTAATGATAACAAAACTACACCATTAGTACAGTCTGCTTTTTCTGCTGAAAAATTCTTCTCTTGTGAAAAGCACTGGAGCAGGTCAAGGTGATCTTCTGTCCTCCCTCCTACAATTTTGTTATTCGTTTCTTTAGTGTGGTCCTTAGTATCCATTAGCTGAAGGAAACTTAGAAAAATAATCTCAAGAGCAATTTATAGCATTCTGAATGTGTATAGAACATAGTCACAGTCACAAGCCTATGACTGGATAACAAAAACCTGCTGTTTTGTCAAAAAATTACCCGTCACAAAATTCCCACAATCCCAAAGCCTTGCTTTGTTTAGCAAAACTGGACTGTGTATACAGCATGATTCCCACATATCTGCAGATCAGTTTGGACTTTCCTTGCATAAGTACAACCTTGAGCCAGAGCAATGCAGAGTATTTCTGAAAACATACAGGTTTTGGAGTGAACCATGTTTCTTTGTGGAAATCCTGTGCATTCCTATGGCTCACATGCATTTCTCATGTACCTTAAAACAAGCATCAGAGCTTCCTTGCCTGACACAAGGACTGCACCATTGAATCTCTCGATCCCACTCTATCAAACTTTGTAATTTTTGAATAATTAAATCAATTAAATTTTAGAGAAATCAATAGGAGTTTCATTTTAAGAGACACTACATGAAGCTTTAATGAACATATCCAAATCCTTCAGAGCAATGGATATAGCAGGCTGCTATTTTAAACTTGTCAGTAGCTCAAGATTATAAAAGCATGCCCAGCATTTTGGGACAGGATCTTCTTTCCCCCATCACTTTAGTTTTACCTGTTTGCTTTCTGGAAAAATAATTTTTAAGGCACTAGAAGGTACTCACACTTCAGCTTTCATTCCCTCTCAGTTTAATGGTCCAAATCATTCAAAATCCCTGAAGCTATAACATCAAGAACCTAAGAATTGTAAGAAAAGATGACAGCTAAAAGCTATCATCTTCCATGCCCAGTAAAGCTTGTACCTCAATAAAATGAGCAAAAAATTCTGTAGGAACCATAATGGAGAGAATTTATCTTAAAATTAGAAAATAGATAGTAATAAAGCGCTACTATCATCCATTATATTTCTTAAATTTAATTTGCAATATGCACTGCAAGTAATGACTCTACGAGTGTTTAAAAAGTGCGACAGCAAAAGGTTTCTTCTTTTTCAGAAAGGTCTCACCCAGCGGGCCTGTGAGAGAGCACAAGAAGCAAACCCCAAAGGCAGAGAGAGCGGTTTACTTGTGGAGGCCGGCTGGGCGGTGTGCTGATGAGAGGCGCCGGGCCCATCGCAGAGGCTGCGTTCAAGCTCCTTTCCCTTTCGTCCTGGTAAATTCGATCTCGTTCTGCTTCCGGCAGCTGCAAGAAGTTCTGCATAGCCCGAAGGTTTACCAGCAAGGACTGAGAGGCAGTCTTGGGATCCTCTTCTTTTCGGAGGATTTCTGAGAGCAAGCCCTGTAGGGAAGGAAGAAAACACAGGCTTGAGAGTTAGCCTAGGTGAGTGTCTGTAAAACCGTGCTCTGCAAAGCCACTGCTGATCAGTCCTCATTCTTACTACTGGGCTAGGAATGAAAACAGCAAATGCACAGTTCACTCTATGTAGGATTATATTAATGGCATTTTAGGTAGCAGAGAAGACAGCCTCAGTTGCACCCTTAATTTTATTAAGCACCTGTTTTAAATAGAACATAAACTGAATCTTCCTAATAGGTCTTCCTCCTTTTACTGGCTTAACTTGCCATGATATCTTTCACAGTCCACAGATAATCACAAGACGTTAAGGGTAAGTGAGATACACTGGGGGGTTCTCAAGCTTCACAGGCAAAATGCATACCCAACCTTAAAAAAAGGCTTTCTACATTTCTAGCAACTTAAATAGATCTTTGAAAGGATGTGATATTTCACAACTAATCTGAGACTATAAACTTGCAACGTTTTTAAAGTACTACTTCACTGACTCACGGCCATATTTTTTATAAGTCAATTTGTCTTTCTAAGAGTTGCATATTGGAGTTTAACAAGTAAGGAAACTCGTTGGATACCCTCATGTTTTGCCTTCTTCTTGCACCTTCCTCTCTCTTCATCAGGACAACCCTAACCCTCAAACAGTCCATTGCCTGGGATATTAAATTTAATGTCAACAGGTTCTTGACATCTCCTCTCCCTGCCAGATTCTCCTTTTAAATATGTTGGGCACTCAAAATGCTCTACTGTCTTGGAGTAACAAGATGGTGATAAGAAAGGCAACTTTTGGAAAAGCAGATGTGAACTACTATTTAGAATAAATATTGTTGCCATGCTGGGAAAGAGAGAGGGTTGGCATGGGAGGCTCTTACTTATAGCATAACAAGGGAACACACACGTGAATTTCAAGGAATAAGATAACCCAATGTTTCTTTTCCTAAAGAACTGTTGTAAGTTATTCAGGATAATGGAGAGGTAAATAGGGAGAGGGAAGCAAACAATAAAAACCCAAAACTAAGATAGGTAATACTGACTGAATATATATATTCCTAAGGGGGTACAAGAGAATGATATGGCCAAGGAAATCTTTTTGGGAAGTCTGATGCCCACAGCACCTGTGGAAGTTGTCACCTCTCTCAAAGGTCTTATCCTATCAGGCAAAAGAGCCTTAGGGAGGTGCTGCTGCAAAGCCACTGCTCTCAAGCAGCTGTGCTTAGGCAGGACCAGGGCCCACCCAGCGTGGGTGTGAGCTCTGCACTTCCCTGTTGGGTGATGAGGACAGAGGTACCAGCCAGTACACCTCAGCCAGTGTGGTCCTCATGGCCCTGTCTGTGCCTGCACGCGTAACAGGGAAACGGGATGGAAAAAAACCCAACAATCTTTCCAGCATTAAGCATGAAAAATATTTCAGAGGAGGAGGATAGAAAAAAATAATCTCAGGGGATTCTTTCTTACCACTTTTCATGATCCCTCCTATTTTCTGGTATCCAGGCAGAAATTTCTCAGAAGTTAAATAAACAAGTTACTGAAAAAGTGGCACTTGGGCGATGTTTTAAATTTTTTTTCTTAATGGTTAGTCTAATAATAAATTTACTTATTAGCAAACATGGAAAATAAATTTGTGTCTATCATTTTTTCTACTTTTAAGTATTCAAACCCACAGTTACCAGCGTTTGTTCTATTGGTAGGGTTACACAATCTACCTCAAGAGGAGGAAAAAAAAGATTTTGTTCTACTGGAGACAAGGAAAAGCTGTCTGCAGAGCACAGGATATAGAGAACATAATAGAAAAATTTATGTTGGAAAGGACCTTTAAGATCATTGTGTCCATCCATTAACAGTGCACTGCCAAGCCCACCACTAAACCATGTCCCCAAGTACCATGTCTTATATGTCTTTCAGACACCTCTAGGGATGGTTATTCCACCACTTCCCTGTATGCCTGTTCCAGTGCTGGACAACATTTTTGGAGAAGAAATTCTTCCCGATATCCAATCTAAACATCCCCTGACATAACCTGAGAACATTCTCTCTCGCCCTGTTGTTACTTGGCAGAAGAGACCAAAGCCCACATCATTCATTTCCTTATAGGTAGTTGTAAACATGCGTGATTTCTGATTGTTTCTGTGCTGGAGACACCTCTCCATGAAAAAATGAGCAAGAAAAACTACACTCAAGTGGACTGATCATTGTCAGGAGAGAAGACTCCTTACAAAAAGCCACCCCACCGTCAGCTACAGGAAATGTCCTTAAAAAATACTTTAGCCCATAATAGAAAATATTTGCTTGTATAAGCCTTAGCCCCATAGTGGGCAGCTAAAAAAGTTAGAAAAACGCTGGTTTTCTTGAATACTTTTCCCTCTTCAGTGAAATAAGTAAACAAAGAAAATGCTGCTGATATTTTCTTCTTCCTTTTTTTTTTTTTAACATTTGCCTGCATTTCCACTGCGGTGGGACACCTCTCGGTGATTAGAAATGCCACTAAGTATTCATTCTCCTCGCTTCCCCAATCACTGTCATGACTCTTTGAGCTAGGAGCCGAGCAGAGCAGAGGACAGCAATGCAGGGAGAGAACAGGAGATGACAGAGCACGGAGAAGGCAGGAGGAGTTTGCTTCTAGGCTCTAAACCTAAAGGTCAGAATATGTGAGGAAAACACATGAAAATGAAGATCTAGCACCCGGTGCAAGCAGAGTTAGAACACAGTTTGCCTGCTTCACATATTATTTCATTGCTACTACTTCAATTTCTGAGCACAAAACTTTAGCTAAAAGTTGTTAGACAAGATGTACAATGGGAAAAATCCTAGAAAGAAAATATTGGCTCTCACATTCTGGCATGTGCTGATGTGCACAGAATAACTGTTTTACCAGGCTTGAACTGGTTTTCCAAGATACTAGTCTTGGTGTGATCTCCTGATACTGTACCTCAAATTGCATAAAAACTAAGTTTGTTTTGCAAAGACATTGTAAACCCTGTTAGGCTCAGAGCCCTCATCACTGTTCCTCCCTTGTATTCTCTTTGCAATGGAAATGTATTTTTTTAAATATTCCCAGGTTCCATTGGAAAAAAAAAAGAAACTTTACATGTCATCACAAGTATAATTCATTACTAATGGCACAAAAATGTTCAATAAATATTATCAAGGCTTTCAAAAGCTCATTACAAATTCTTTAAAAATGGAGATAAATTAAAGTGTCTGCCAATATGAACAAAAACACTGCCTGTCTGGCCCCCAGTTTGTCTCCTCCTTGAACATAATCACTGATTCAAAGAGATTTTTATCAGTGTGATAGAACTTCAAAGCTTTGAGAACCATGCAATTTGCCCAAACCTTCCCAAAACATGCAGAACATCCCTGAACACTATCCCTTTCTGTTGCAGGGCCCTCCTATCCCATGTCCAGGTGGAAGATTATTCCCAAACTCCACTCCCAAGCCTGGACCCTAGCCAAGTAAGTTACAAGCAGACACATTTATCTATGTCGCTTAGTAGCAAGAGGAGAGCTGTCATGATAGTGTAATAGCACCTTTTTACCTTTTATTCAATAGTGATATGGATAGTGTACTTTTTCTTAAATTACACTATGAAGAATTATATGAATACAGTGGCAATTTCTGTTATACTTAAGCAGGCAAATTTCTCTCTACCACATAATTTACAGAACTCAAATTCAATAAAACATTACATGATGGTCCATTACTGTTATCAATTTTGAATAATCCATCTTCATTTTTCATTTTACTGGAAAATAAAGTGTGCCAAAGACAAAGTGGAAGAAAAAAAAAAAATAGTGCCTGAGAAGGTGGCTTGTGTAAACTTAGATTTTGTTTTACAATTACACAGAGCCATTTAGTGCATCCAAGCATTCTCCTTCGAAATAGCATTTGCCCAGAATTAGCATGAGCACAGTCCTAAATACACAGAAGTTTTCACATATGAGAAAAGGCATTATACATGAATGAAAGGCAGTACATCCTGGCAGCTAATATTTTAAACAACCATGGAGCTCAAGTAGAAAGAAGGGAGAGAGAAAAGTGAGAAACACTGAGAAATATTCAAAAACCTTCAGCTCAAACACTGTCACTTGCGGGAAAAAGAAAAGTATCAAAATTCAGACATGGAAAAGCAGCAAAAAGCACTTGTCCTTCTTTCATAAAGGCAGAACCATGAGGTCACCTCCCTGTAACAGCACCCAAGTCCCTGCAGCAAACCTTACAGCTGAAAGTGTACACAAACAGAGACAGGCATCCCCCAGTTCCAGTTCCAGCCACAATCATGACTAACATAATTCCTTGCTCGCACAGTGAAGGCTCGTCACCCTGCCATGCACCAGGCTAAGCTACACCTTCCAGTCAAATGTCAGACTGTGGGAACTCAAGCCTTTCTCTTCCTGACTCATGCTAGCATTTAGAAACACTCAGCACAAATGGGAGAGGAGTTTATTTATTTGTTTAGGGCTCTGAGGGCAGTTCAGCCCAACAAATGTTGATGTTGCATTCCAGCTTTAAGAACAAATAGACTAGAGTTAAAACTCCCAGTTTAACTTAATGTTTGAAACAGTAGGCAGAGGTTCTCTGCTGACAGGGGCCTGTGGCACCACACTTTTGGGGGCTACCCCAATGCATCTTCACTGTCACCCTGGCTGCTCGGGGCTACCCAAGGCAGCAAACTGACCACAAATACCATTTTCTAGCCTGCAAAGCACAAGAAAATACGGAACTTGCTCTTTCAGGAAGTAGAAGTATCTGCACAGTGTACTGACATCAGCTAAAACAAAATATTATATTTATTATTTTGATGAACTGACAACTGAAACATAAGCATCTCAATTTACCAAAATTATCCTGGCAGACTGGTGACCTTTGGACACCTTGCTTGAGGTGAAACTCAGATCTGCCAGCACAAGTACTAACTCAACAAAGTTTTCCACGGTGCACTGAAAGGAGGTGCTAACAGGATTCAACCTGTTTCTTTGCATCCAGTGAGTTGGAATCACAACTGCTGAAGGACAAGCTATACTGCAGATCCTACTGTACTCAGAAGACTTCCTAGATAGATCATAGAGAAGTTCCTTCTGACAAAACTTCTTCTGCTCCCTGCAACGGTTGTCCTATTGCGCCTGTATAGATGTGAAAGTTTCATTCAAGTTATAGGTATCCGGACCTTGATTAAAGTTTACAAAGCATATTCCTGATAATTCAGATTTGAAATTACCATCTGGAACTTAGGGGTGGGGGAGAAATTATTCAAGAACAATAAAGTCACAATGTTTCTTGAGGACAAACTTAAGGGGCTTTTTTTTCTGCTTTATAGATAATTAGTAATAGTAAAAAAAAGACTCTCCAGTTCTCAGAAGTATCTTTGCCAAATCCTTTGATTGTGGAAAGATAGAAATATCTCTAGTTGACATTTTTGTAGCCAAATTAAAAAATCTGGAAAATCAGGATCAAGTGTTGAATTACCACACCACCCTGGTAGAAACTTCCAACCCAAAAACCATCAAAAAATTCTGTATTCATATTGTAGAGCATAAGTCTGAAAAACAAAAGCATCTTCAGTCAATTTTGAAGTCCTTTTTATTGCCTAAACATTAAGCTAAATAACACCTAATTTATAGATTGCTTCCTTCCTTAACTTTTACACTGAAAGCAAATCTCTCCCGCTCATCTGAGACTGTATCTTGACACCAGGGTTTTGTTGCACAGAACTCCTAACCAATTTCAGCGAGTACTTACGCCTTTAGAAACTGATGGCATGATATGGTCCCTGGACACGGCTCAAATATGCTTATGACAGTTTCAAAAATGTCAGTGGTAAGCCTGGTTAGCTTTCTATCTCAGAAAACAGAACATGAATTTAAACAAGCATTTTCACTTTTCTAGGAAAAAACCCCCAAAACTTCGGATAGTACAACACTATTAGAAAATAACTCCTCAACTGCATCAGTTATTAAAGTACCATCCTAATTTTAGCTCAATGTGTTGTATCCTTGAATAAGCTGTGAGGAATTCAGAAATACAGCAAGCAGAACAAAGTTTTAAATTTTTCATGTAAAAATTGCTGGTACCAGTGTTTACCATTGTACATTAGCTGTCACTATGAGTAAAATTAACAATTTCCAGGTTTGTAAAGGTGAAATGCACCCACAACATCTGTATTTCAGTGGGGCTTTGCTTCATGTGAAAAATATGCTGAGATATTTCTTGGCTAAACTGAGGCTGACACTCTCTAGGCTCCTAGTATTTTTCCTTTTTGCTCCTTATGTTTGCCACATAACGAAACAAATACTGCAAAATCTTATCTAGCTAACTGCGAATACTAACTTGATTAACAAAAACAATTTCTAGGATGTAGGAATACTACACTGTGTTCTTTCAAATAGATTTGATTGAAGATTGTCAAAATATATAGGTATTTTTTGTATCTTTAGGGGAATTGTTTTCAGTGTTCATTTTGGGGTTTCCTCCCAGTTCTGGGTTACTCTCAACACATTTTTACCAAGCTGGTTAACCACAAAGTCTGGAGAAGATCTGAACTTTAAACAAATATTTAATAACATTTATGGTAAGAAAAATAAATAGCAATACATAATTTAATATATATTTAGTGTAATAATACTAATATTAAAGTAAAGAATCAGTATTTGCACTAGAAATCTTTTCCTACAGTTGCATTCATCACATCGAAAGAGCATTTTCTCCTACTCTGTCATATAAATTCAATGTCCAGTCAGAGCCAATCATCCTTGTATTTCAGGTAAAAAGTACTGCTTATGCACAAAGGAAAAGCCAAAAGGTGTATGCAAAACTAGCTGACAAAAAATGACCACTTCAGAGGGGGGAAAGTTTAAATAAAACAATGTGCTTTTAGGAAAACATGAGAAAGAAGTAAATATAAAATAAACTTTATTTTCTGAATTACTTGCTTGGCTTTTTTGCCCAGGTAAGATGGCAGCTGCAAACCACTGTAACGTGAAGCTATTATTATTACTTTAATACTTTAGAGTATTAATAATTATATTTTTAAACACTGTATGAAACCTGACTCACTTATTTGTAAATATAACAACTAACACTGCCTGGACCCAACTTAATGTCAATAATCCTTTCATGAGTTCATGTAAGCCATGAAATTTGGTATGAAAGGCCCAGATCTTGAAAACCTCCTCTGCTGTAAAGAGGAAAGACACACACACCCAGAGCGCTACAGAGAATTCACACAATGACTCTCCTTTCTTTTAGCTAAAGGAAGATGTAAAATATTGTAAGGCAATAGTAATTCAGAACAATTATAAATGACATGCTGATTCAAACCTGCACCAGAGTATATGAAACAGAATTTTTATTCTCTAAGCTATGCAGGGAGAAACAAAAACGTTTCAAAAGAAGCTCAAATGATGATATTTTTTGTTGTACTATAATCTACAATGGGCAAATTGTTCCCTAAGTATGTGTTTCCATTTAAAAACAGGGAACCCAAAGCAAATTTACCTATGTCTTTTTAAAATATTTCCCATTTTACAATGTTCTATTAAAAATATTTTATTTTGTGTTATAACATACTTCTAAAATTTTGAGATCTTATTATTTGCATCCAATATACTGACATTTCTTCTATAATTTCTGCTTGATTAAATTCCATGCAACATGGCATTAAGTTAAATTCATAGAGCAGAATAAATTATAACAGGGTTAGCTTCTAAAACAGGTGTAAAAAATAACACATTTTAGTGTTACTTATCAGCTTTGCTAGGGCTGGCTTTTTCTGCATTGAAGAGCTGAAGTATATGTTCTGACGTGGACACCGGCAAGCTCAGCAACTACTGTTTTTGCAACAAACTACAAAAATACATGAAGAGAGTAGATGATCTAGAGATAAAGCTTTTAATTTTTAATCTCTTCAGAAGCCTGAAAAGATGCTATTAGGACTTTCACTGGGAAATAAAAAAAAATAAATGCAAGTATAGATAAAAGACCATCTCCAGTACACCTGTGAAAGAAGCCAGGTTGTTCAGTGCGTGCAGGTGGTCAGAGCGGGTACAAGTCTACAACACAAAAGGCAATCTGTTGGTGACTTTGTGAATGGTTCTGCATAGAGCTGTTCATTTCCTTTACTGGGAAATTCAGCTATTCATAAACCATCACAACTGGAGAGGAACCATGCTTCCTGTAAGAACCGTGGATATTTCCACAAACCAGTCCCTGAGGATTTCAGTACTGTATCAACACGGACAGTGATCCTGCAAGGAAGTATGGTTCCTTCAGAGGAGCCAAGAGACAAGATAGAAATGAGCAGACAGACTTAGAATATGGCAATTACTAATTAGAGAGAGAAAGAAGGGACTCTTAAGACTTTAAAAATAAAGAGAAAAAAGACGACTGACCTGAGTTCGGTTAAAAGCCACGCGTGCAAATACTGCCTGTGAGATTCCTGCTCGTTTCAATTCATCACGGACCCACTGGTAGATTTCGGAAGACACCTCTGTGTTCGTTGAGACCTGCTGCTCCAACGGCTTGTTCATGGATCTACTGACAGGAGGAGGGTGGTTCAAGTACTGTTGGTTTAAGGACTGCTGGGCTAGAAGTCTGTTCACTGCATACTGCTGGTTCAGCAACTGGGCCATTACCAGCTGCTGATTTACCAGCTGAGGGCTAATGGGAGTAGATACAAGTCCAGGGTGCAGGTTTGGAAGCGGGGTCCGAACTGATGGTTGACTACCATGAGAAAGCTGAACAGGAGATGGAGGCTGTTCGGCTGTGTTCCCTGGGACTGGCTGCTGACCGAAGTTGACATGGTTGGCACCTTGCTGGGATAGTTCAGAAAGGCTATCCATCTCAACTACAGCAGAAAAAAAACATTGAAAAGGCCAACATCAGACTGAAAATCACAACCTCGACTGTCTTCACAAGACATGCTAATAAAAATAAACAAATGTAAAATGGTGCAACACAACCCAATCATGAGCGGGTTGCTGTATCCCACTGTGACAGACACAGGGGTCTTCAGACAAAGCAGTAAACAACTAGAGATGGGGCAAAGACAAGAGACAAAAACCCACTCTGTGCTGCAGATGATGCAGGTGAAACAGCAAGAGCATCTGTGCAAAGGGTAAGGAGGGCTTTTGGGGGAAAACATGTCCCAGCCAGAGTGACAGAAGCCCCCAGTGACTGGTTTTGCTCCTCCCATGAGGTCCCTGCCATGACATCTGCAGTTCCCAGCCACTGGAAATCTGTAATAAGCAGGGTGAGGTGCAGACCTCCCTATGCTTTGCTAATTTCTAGATGCTGCATCAATTGTATGGGACTGCTAGGAACTAGTATAATTTATGTAAATTACACAGATGGGCTGCTTTATCTTGCAACCATGTATGCATGGTTTTTTTCAGTGACTTGCAACATGGTTGAATTTTTTTCTTATATTAACTCATCTGTCTTTGACACACCCTCCTTTTTAAATAACAGCACAGTTTTTTAAACTACAAGAGTTCTTCCAGTTCCCCTCTTGTGCATGATTAAACAATATAAAATAACTCAAGGTTGATATGAAGGAGTGTCCTTTTTATCAACATTTGTAACTTTTTTTATTCTAGAGTTTTAGCAGCTCTGGTCTGGAAATAGCCTTAAGCAAATAAGCTTTATTTAAAAACCAAAAGTCCAGTACTTTCACAAAAGTGTTGTAGCAATTTTTTTTCTTATACTAGTAAGGCTTTTTTTTTTTTTTTTTCAAGGCAGTGTCTGAGCTTGTCATAGTAGTTATGATCTTCCCTAACAGTCATCAGTGCAAGGCCACCCTTCCACAAGTATCAGATCTGGATGAAGAAATCAGCACTTGGATTCCCACCTGCATCCCCATCTTCCTCCCGTGTCTTATCACGGGCAGAAATTTGATAAATAAAAAGCAAGCCAGTTGTTCTGCAGAGAGCTCTGGTGTCCATAGCCTGGATCAATACCCAAGCAGAGGCTCTGCTACCCCTCACACAGGTGGCTTTTGGGGCAATGCTGCCTCTTCTGCCAGCATCATCTTCCACAAGAATACACACACATTTTCTATTTGCTGGCTTCACTGACTCCAAGTGAATGGAAGATGAACCTGTCTTGGCAGACCATATAAAAAAAAATTTGCAGGGGTTGCCCCATACATGAGCACTGCTGCAAAGGACATGGGAGAGGCTGCAGTGGAAAGGTCACTCTGCCCATGTGGCCACTCTGCTGCTGCACATATGGACCACCTGAAACCAAGTGAAGTCTTCCCACTAAATTTGGGGGTCTCAGAAGAAGGGTTCCATGTTGCACAGGAGGTACAAAGCAGATTAAGGAAAGAAGCTGCCTTTTTTCACTCAGGGAAAGTAGAGATCAACCCAAGTGGGCCATTCACTCAGAACAGTAATTCAAGCAATTATCACAAAAGTGATGCATTGTCTTCATTACAGCCTTAAGCTATAAAAGGCAAGGAACCCGTTCGGATAGATGAATGATTTTGCCTCAAATACTGAAAGCTAAGTCAAGCTCAAAATTCAATCCAAATTGAGGTCCTATTTCTCCATTCTGTTGAAATCTATGCAGAAATTTTCTGACATAAAATGTTCAAAATTATGTGAACAGGTTTAAGAAAAAGGCATCACAGAATTGATTTTTTTTCCTCCAATAATTTACTCGTGCTTACTACAACAAGCAAACAATTGTCACAACCACTATTTGTTAAAATTAATTGAAATTAGGGTCCCAAGGTTAGAGAAAGAATTTATAAAATTACAGTGTTCTTGTTGAAAGGTAGTGATAGCTGTAGAAGCCTGTTTCTTTAAATATACATTAGCCAGCACGAGGAAAAAAAAAATCCATACATTAAAAAATCAGTTCGTCACAGTTCCAGGAACAGGTTTTCTAAACAATTATTCTGGGTGGTAGAAGATCTCTAGATTTACAGAATGACAGCTTTACATCTCTGGCAACCCAAGTCAGCTTGGCTGTTTCAATAGCAAATATTTATTTAAATGAATTCTTTCACTATATATGTACTTTCTACATCTACTCATCAAAAGCATCCTAAACTTATCGTGAAGGGAACTGGCTTCTTATATGACTGTGACAGACCTCAATGTGACACATAATGGTATGTAACCACCATCAAGGCAATTTTTTTTTTTTGCTTACCCATCATATCTTTTGCCTTCTTGAAATGTTTATACCACCTTCCAAATTCCTGACATTTTGCTGCTGAGACATTTGCATAGTAAGTGCTGTTCACAATGGAAGAAATCATACTCTGTGTGAAAAGGGGAGAAGAAAAAAAAATCTGTAATACAGAGCAGTACAAGTCAAAGCACAAATTATTTCAATTATTGAACCAATATATTTTTAAAGTTTGAGAACCATGTTGCATTTTAAATCCTATCATCCAAAGCCTTTTAAAAAACTCATTAATTGAGCATGAAAACAAACCAAGGTATATCATAAATGGGAGCAAAAATAGCAGAAGTACTAAGGGAAGAACAAAGTTATCGACCAAGAAACATCATGCAATGGGATGGGCTCTGGACCGAAGATGCTAATCTTAAAAATGAATTTTGTTCATCCTATTTCTGATTTAAATTTGATTGACCCTTCACACACCCACACAGGCATATAATTCCGACACTGCCTTTACAAATGCAAGCAGTGGCTCAAGTTACCCATGTCCTGGTCCTCTGTGCCACTTATCACAGAGCAGACACCAAAAAAACTCATAGATAAAACTTTATCTGAATGACCTGTGAATAGGATAAAATATGGGGTTTCTAGTAGAATAAAATATGTATCTAATAACCCGAGATGAACCCTTGTTTTTTCCTAAACAGGGTATTTTAAGTCATTTGCAAAAACAGGCTTATGAAAAGCTTATTGTCATGTCTAATTCTGTAACTGAGTATTAGCTGTAAAATAGACCAAAGGAAGATCAAGATGATTTTTTTCTCAAAGGTTCTCGAGATATCAGATAGCTACAGTGAGAAATTTACCTTCTGCTCAGTTTTGACCAATTTTAAAATAGTGGAATTTACAATGCATAAAACTTTCAGTTCCAGTACATTCTTTTACAAATCAATTAAGACTAAGCCTTGCAAAATGAGATAATGCTCCAACTTGAAAATTATACTCAGTATATGATGTATGAACAACAAAATTAGCAAATATAATTTCAACAGACTGAACTTTGCCACCCTTTAAATTTCTATGTGGAAAGTAGTTACTTTTGGCTTAACTACAAGAATTGTCCAGTGTATCAAAACAGCAATGACAGTCAAGAAGACAAAGCCTTGATTCTTACATTTTTTCACTATTCAGCATGTAACATTTAGATATATTTGTGCTGTCTGAACAATCATTTAGAGCATCAACCCTTTGTTACACCAACTACAATAGCCGCTGGAAGGAAGCGCCTGGAGTAGAATTGCAAAAAATGTTAAGTTCTTCTTTTAAAAGGCTAGTTCAATTTCTGACTAAGAGTACCTCCCTTACTGATCTTCGTGAAGTTCATTGTAACCATTTTCTAAGGCATTGCTCTGTAGCAAGCTGTTTGTGGAGGCTCAGAACTCCTAGACTGAGGCAGCATTATTTATGCCAAATGTGGATATCCCCTGCTCACCAGGCAGGTATTTTAAAGTTTCTCTGAATCACCAAAATTCTTGCTACTTCTTGATACTAATCTGGCATTTCTGAAACTAGCTAGAAGTCTTTAGTCAGTGGTATAAAAGGAGAGTGAAATTTTAATAGTCTAGCCTGAAAGACCAGAACCAAGCTCAGCTGATCCCAATTGCAATTTCCAGTATAACAGAAGTATACTTAAGGTTTAATATGTACAAAATTATCTTTTAAGCTCTTTTATAGATTAAACCATGTTAAACATGGGCACAAGGTGTGATTTTAAAAGTCCTGTGGATCTGAACTGGCAAATTATATGACTGCACAGACTACTGCAGAAACTGCAGATCTGCACATGCAAAATGGGGAACTGCACCTATCAGAGGCCAACATCCCACATCAGCTCAAGTGTATTTTGCAGATGTCATTTAGCCTTCAAGGTGGGTTTCTTTTACTTTCCTTTGCCCCTTTCAGATGTGTTCTCCTGCCCAACTAACTTAAAGTAGGAAAATACATATATTAATTTTCGTAAATTACCTATTATTGAAGATGTTTGTCTAAGATTTGCTAGTGCTCCCTTCCATGTAATTTTACAAAAACAATACACAAATGACATGGCAGTTTGCAACACATCCCCTGCTTCTTCAGGAGTAAATTTAATGCAGTTACTTTACAACCAAATAGGGGACTGGTCTGTTTAAGAAACACTGTTGGGAGTTTTAGCTTCTCTGACACAATGTGAATTTCAAGCTTTGATGGCTAACACTGTGATGGCACTCCTGCTCCTCAAAGTAGATTTTAAAAAAAAAAAGACAGACATTATAAACACATTTAAAAATGAAAATTATCCTGCATTTTCTTTGAGAACACTTCATGCAAACATTCAAGTGATATTACCTTCGCTAAGAATCCTCATCAGGAGGAATCAATGATTTATTTACTAATTCACTGAAGGCAAAATTTTACAAGCCAGATAAAATATTATTACCTTGTTAACTCAGAAAATATCTTGACAACACTGAATTTCATTGTTTCTATTCTTTATTTATTGTCATCAAACGTGCAGTCACATCAGAGCAGAGATGCACTTGGCTATAGAAATTTCCTGTTGCTATAGAATTCTTGTACATTTTAATACCAATCTACATATATAAATGTCTGGTATGCTTATGGCCTAAACTTAAGATTAACCCCATGAGTTAGTGGTCTTCAGAGATTCACTATGCAGACTAAAGGCATATTGATGCTTTTCATATTACCTGGGTCATTACAAATGAGGAGATCCCCATGTCTTGAATTATCAATAATCAAAATCAAAATTATTGTATTTGAAGCACATCATATCCTGGTACTACTGCGCATATCCTCCTTATCTATGAGGGACAGAGGCAGATGCCCTCCCCATACAAGGATGACGAATATAAATATATCATACAAATATTCAAATGCATCACATGCATCACTCATAATCAGATTTCTTTTTCACATGTTGCAAAGAAAATCAAGAGAATGCAAAAACTGGTCACAGACAGGCAATCTTATCTCCTTGTAGTTTATGCATGAAAGTAAGTTGTGAGCCTTCAAGATCTCAAATTTCCCTCTTTTCCCTCTCCCATATCTCCCTGCCCCCAACCACATCACTTGCAGTCATGTTCTGAGAATCGGGAGATCTCATCTGAAATGGTGCCACCTTCACAGAAATCCCACTATTCTGGAATGATACCATCTGCTGCAGCCCAAGTGCTCTTTTTTTAGCCAAATAAGTTAATTATAATTAGGCATCCAACAACTGTGTGAAGGTAGGGGTAGAATTTGTTCTGAGGTTCAGCTGAGGTTCACCCAGCGTAGATTGAACCAAATCCCATTTTCTCTGGAAGATTAAATACCAGAGATTAAATACCAGACACCATCTTTTTCTCAAAGAAGTTGGGGAACTCCCTGGGGAAATATCATAAATCTCAAGCAGGAATCGTTTCATATGCCCATCAAATGAAACCCAATGAAATGGTATCATCAGACACCTTTTGTTTTGTGCCAGAATCTAACGCAAGGTGCATCCTGCAAGATATGGGAAGGACCCGAGCCTTTCATCCTGGCTCGTTGCTGCAGCCACTGCTGCAGGTGCTTCAAGGGAGGCATTAATGAGTCATTGCCTCTAACACTGCTCTTCAACCAGGTGAAGTGTTGCTCGATCATCACTAAAAGTATACTGTTGTCCTTTTTGCAAAACAACAAAAACAATGTTAATCAGGTTAATTCAATCATCTAAACCAAAACTGTTCATGCTTTTCTGCCAAATCAACCAACCACAGCAAAATCTGTTATCAGTGATTGCTCAGCTTCCAGTCAAAAAAGCTTTTAACCCCCACAGTCCCAAAACTTCCACTAAATAACCTTAAAATTATTTTTATATGGGCAGAATAAGGTTGTTTTCATGCCTCATGAAGGGGTACTTGGGCTGCACTATTTACACAGAGCAAATACATGCTAACAGACTTAGGAGAGAGTAACAGACACAGCAGTTTCCTAGAACAACTCGGCTGAATTAGATATCAGGGATTCCTTTGCAATTTAAACATTTTTCTCAAAAGAAGCACTGTAACCAAAACTTATTTAGGCCTTCCAGGTTGTTTAACTAGGAAAAAAAAATCTGAGCTTTTTTGCAACTCATTCATTGGCGTTTAAAGCTTCAAGCCTGCTCAGTGAAAGGGGCAAGGGCTGCAACAACTTATTTACACAATTATCTAAATACGATTAAACAGCTGATGGACAAATATTAAACTGGAAAATGTATAGTCATTTCAGCTTAATGTAATCCCCTTTCTGTAAACACCCAAGATGATTTTTTTTCAACCAGAACAGTCCTGACATCTCATAAGCCTAAGGGTGAATAGCAAGAGATTGTTTTTGATAGTTATAAATATTCAAAAGACATGCAGACCATCTGCTTTCATAATACAGGTAAAGCAAGACTGAAATGGTGACTGCTGTATAAAAATGGTTCTTTTAACAAAGTCTTCCTCTCCTCGAAAACTATAAAGACAGATGTCAAAAACTGTTTACACAGGGTAATCAGGAGCGTGCAAAATGTAATATTCCTTTTACACACAGTGCTTGCTAAAGAGATTTTTTTTTTCTTTTTCTTCCCATCTGTGTGTTGCAACACATTTCTACAAGTTAAAAACATTTTTTCAAACAGAGATCTCATGAATACCCAAAAACATGCTATCTGGTTTCTGAATGCTAATTAATTTCAACTAAGGAATCTGATTTTTTTTTTCTGTAGAAAGGAATGCATGCTTTTGAAATGGAGTATTTCAACAATGACAGACACTGAAAACAGAACACCCCACAAGTTTAATTTTGCGCTAGTTTGACACTGGCTATTTTCACAACTGTTTTACATTCAAACCCGCATCTGCTAAATCTGGCTATAAGACAGGCAGCAACTATCCTCTCACTTTTCAAATGAGATTTTATTTACGTTTTACTATTTATCAAGTTTTTCAGTATAAAGCCTTGTAACAACATAATGGTTTTGTAAAATGATAAGTAGAAGATACCTCATCTTACAAGCAGAGTACAAACAGTGCTGCCCATAAACCCTACAGTCAATTTTCAGAGCTGAAACACTAATCTTGACAGTACCCTTTTAATGTATTATATTAATGGTACAGAGGCGTTAAGCACCTTTTTTATAATTCTCAATAAAATGAACATTTACTGAACAGTCTGTCAAACCACTGGCTCCATTTTTTAAAGCCAAACTTTTAAGACTTTATTCTATTTTGTCTCCCATAAATCCTCTGCTTTACATCCCTAGACACCAGCAGGGAGGCATGTTCCAATGCTGCAAACTTAACATGCTTTTTTCAAAAAAAAGTAAAAGAGAAAAGCTATAAGCCTTTGTCCCTAGACCTAGTTTGAATAGTGATAAAGTTGCAGAACAGAACTTAAAGATTTGGGGGCAGATGGAGGGGGGGATCTTTTCATAAAGGACAGAGGAACTTTGTTTCCCCTATTCTAGCCACTATCAGTGGCTTTTGTTTGCGTGGAAATAGCAAGCATCAGTTCTAACAGAAGCTGAACTCTTACGAGTGCTTATTTCTCAGGAGGCTCCACGTTAACCTTTTTTCAAATGAGAAGGGAACATTCAAGCCCCTACCAGATAACACAAGATTATCCCCAAATCAAAAGATTTTAGCTTGCCTGAGCCTATGCCAGTCCACGTACTGCAAAAATCCAACCAGGGAAAAATGTCGTTCCTAGTGTTCTGGCATGGCAGAGAAATATCATCTGCCATTCTGAATAAAAGCAGACCAAATATATCCAGCCACTAGCTGCTTTTTGGGCAAGAAGTCCTAACATGGACAGTTTAACTGCGTACAAAGAATTATGTTAAATTCCTTGGTCCATTAGCTTGAGCTATAGCAAATAATGCAATGGAATTTGTTGTCATATGCCCTATAAACATGTAGGATCAAGGAAAAACCCACAGATGGACAGAGAAGAAAAAAACTTTTGTTTGTGCCTTTGGCATTGCACTTGGATGGCTATCTGACCTCCATACTGTTGCCAGGGTCAGGAAAATAAGGATCTGCATGGCAAATGTTGGCCATATAAGTTAAAACTGAATAAAAGGCAGATTTACAGTGACGTCACCTGCTTTTCTTCCAATACATTAGTATGCCTTTCCTCCTTTCTCCTATCCTTGAAAAACTGAAATTATCTCCTCCTCCTTTTCTGTCTTATGTTGTCTTTAAGTATTATAAATGTATGTATTAATGTAAACGTAGAACTACATTGGTGTAATGGGGGAAGATATAAAACTAAAAGAACCCAAATTATATATACATATATACACATATATTTATATATGGATAGAAATATACCCACACATGGGAAGATTTTGAAAATCAGAAATGAGGATTCAGCATCTGAAAGAACTGATCCTTGCACTATTTTTACCATTCTGTAATGTAAATTCCCAGTTGCTGCATGACAGAGCAGCATTCTCCCGATGTTTTCTGAGCATCTCCCACTGATGGATATAAATAAAGCTCAAATAAAAAGCTGCTTCCCAAGATACTACTCTTATATCTACAAAGGTTAAAAGCTTAAAAGAGAGAAAGATAGGTAGGTGGGAAATGTTAATTCAGATTTGAAGAACTTCATAACTGCGTTACAAGCTTCATGGCACAGTGCCTGAGACTAAAAAAAAAAAGAGAAAGAAAATGAAGTCACAACCTCAACCTACAAAAGATAAGGAGACATAACGCATTTTTGTCTTCATTGTCAGATGTCCAACACAAATCTTTTTAAGAATCCCAATTTTACTGCACATGATTTGTAAATGGCAGATACTTAGTAGTAAAAGTCCTGGCTAAACCCATCCTAAAAACAACTTGGATAAAATACAGAACACAAAATAACCAGTATTTAATAAGTTAATTCTTGGTTTACTTCACAGAATGAAAATGAAATTGAGGGGTGAGTTATTACACCCTAAGAATTTGATTTTGCAAGAGCCTTTGCCAGCAGAGCTCCTAAATTTGAGAGTTCCATGGGTAAGAAATGTGCTATCCATTTCAGCCAGGAATCCATTTGAAAGAGCTGTTATGAAATGATGAGATTGCTTTAAACTTCTCTTTCAGCTTGAGCTGGGGATGCATGTTTTCAGGAGCTCTCCCCACTGGTGCCCACCACAACACTATCTAGGGGTACAGGTAGAATTTCTTCTGGATGAAGACAAACCCACAAACCATGCTCCAACCTGGGCTGGACTTTAGGTCCACAGAACCACGGTAAGATAAATCCCTCCTTACCAGTTCTGTGTGGTGACAGTCTCAGCCTCTCTCCAGAAGACTGCTGTTCCTACACTAGGCTATGTACTACATGAAACCTGGGGACCTGCAGTCACCTCTTCTTGGGATGCAATGAATGGATACTAGGGGAAAACTAGAAACCAAGAGGACAATCTGAATAATCCAAGATACAAACCAGAATTTCTTGTATGGGAATAAAGAGGTAGGTGGGGTCTTGGAGATCTCACAGACTGGTTTGGTGAAAATACGACACCTTCAGCATTCCTCTCTGGTGGATTGCTTTTCTTTCCAACCGCTCTGTTCCAGCCAGGTCAGAGTGCTTCTGCCTTGTTTCCTATCTAGGATGCTGTCCTAATGAACATGCTTTCAAATACTAACCTAATGCAAATGCTATGTGTGATACAAGACATTTTAGACCCATTAATGCATTAAAGTCAGCTTTGTGTACACTACGATTTTTTACAAACCTGCAGTATATACATACTCCTGATAGAGATGTTGATAATTGCACTATCTTCACCCAGCCACAATGGTTGTTTTCACTTTAGTTTTTGCTTAATATTAGCCACCATGTTAAGGAAGATTTCCTTTCTGGGAAATAGGACATGATTTTCAGCAAGTCTCTTCTCAGATTCCACTGTTCTGCTAAGCAAAGCATCAGATGTCTGGCATGAAGTTGAGCCCTAAGGCACAATGTCCAGACAAGAAGTCATCAGACTCAGTAGCACTAACAGTTGTCTTGCTGAATTTCTTTTGGTGTTAAGGATAAGCCTTTCCTTTAATCTCTTTTCCATTTTCTACATAAGCTTTTCCAGATTTTTATAGTCAAAAGAGGCCATTTTGAGCATCCATTTTGGGATCTATATGAAATGAGACCCTAGAACTTCATCCAGCAATTTCCAAGCGCAGCCAAGTTACCAGTGGCTAAGCTAGAGAAATCATCAAGTATTTATCTGAAGACTTCTTGTGCTGGATCTTTCATCACATCCATTGTAATCTCTTTCTGTAACCTCTAAATGTACCTTTCATGTACTTTTTTTCTTTCTTTTTTAAAATGTATGACTAGCTTTTTGAACTTCATTGATTTCTGCTCCTACTGAGTGCATTTCTCATGCCTCTGATTGCTTGCTTAAATACCCCTCTAGTGCCAAACGTAACATCCCTTATCTATCCTTTGTTTAAATGGTTAAGTCTCAGTTTTACTGTTTCACGTCACATGCCTCTTTATGAAACACATGTACATCTGATTATTCTTCATCATATAGACCCAAATTCTATGAGGGATGCGCTGCTAAAAGCACACGAACACACTTCTTTCTGTACTGAGAAAAACATAAAAATTAGTCAGGAGGAAAGTAATTTATAGTATGAAATTTGCTATGGATTCTTAACTTTTGCTACATAAAATTGTAAAGATGACATTGTAAGCAGCTGTGTTAGCCAAGGTATTAGTTTTGCCTGTGTGTTGGTTTCACTAGCAAGAGTTTGTGAAAAGTGTAAACACTCTGAAGAATTCATAAAAAGATCCAAGATTCAATGAAGGTATCTCAAAAGAGAAATGTTCCAGCTAGCTTTCCATGAGGAATACGTATGTGCACTTTAGGATTCTATTTACTAAATTTTTCTTGAGTAGTCATTGCATTAACATTAAAATATATAAATTAAAAAAAAAATAGCTGAATTAGACTTAGCACACAAAGATCCTTCTTACAAGAAGTGCAGGGTAAGGAACACACATTTAGGAGCTCAGGGATGTGGAAGCTGGCACATATATCTTGGTGGAATTTTATTGTGATATATACACATAAATACATAAATACACACACAACCCTTTAAATTCTAAGGAAGTCCCAAAATACTGATTCAAATACAAACACCCTGAAATCTTCTCTCTGGATCTAGAAAGGCCATAGATACCAATGTCCTTTGCATGTGTCTCAGTTTTTCATCATCACAAAGCCCATCCTTCTCCCTGACAGTTTACTGTATATTATCAAATCCCTTGGAACAGAGGCACACCTCTTCTGGTGCAAACCTATAGAGGAACAGAAGTTCTCAGTGTAGCAAATCTTAGTACTTCAAAAACAAAAATAATGAGATAGGTGTATATGAGGAGAACATTGCATCCTTTCCCACCTCTGGGGAACAGAACTTTCCCTTCTGAGCAGTTTACTCCACGGCTTGGAGTGAGGCACATTTGAGGCTGCTACTGTCCTGAAAAACCTGTCCTCTGATCACTGCTGCAATGCACCAGCGGAATCTGATACCATTTGTGCTGCTCTTAAGGAAGTGACCAAGGGAAGAGAGACAAAGCTCACCTTTGCCTTAGGGTTCTCCTACCGTGGTTCTTGGATATAAAGAGAAAGAATTTAATTAAAAAAAAAAAAAAAAAAAAGTGGTGATGCTGGGGGAGCAAGGTTTCAGAGTTTTGCTCAGTCTGAGAAACTCATCTCTTTTCTTCTAAGTTATGATTATAGTGAAGGCATGCAATGAGTCCGGTCTGACAAGGTGAGAGTTGCATGTCTCTGAGCACTGCCTCTCAACAAGTGGGTCCTGTTTGCTTTTGCTCCTGCCAGGTAAAAATTATTACCAATGCAAGTAATTTTTCCCTGGCTCATCTTTATGCCTACACCCCTGTGTCCCCTAACACAGATGTACCTCAGCTTCAAATCTGCTGACAGTGACGCTACAGCACCTACAGAATTTGCTCAGCTTTTGGGTAGGTTTTATAACCACGCTGATCCCTGTGCCTCCCACCACTGCTAGTAATAACTGAACCAGTCAGAGAAGGTCTCTGCAAACCAGTCACAGCAGTGATTAGATGTAGACATACGTATCTCCTCGCCCTTTAAATAGAAGGCTTAATTGGCGATGTGGATCGCAGCTTTCTAATGGACAGAAATTAAACTCCATTTAATTCCTGAGCAGACACTTTCAATGCACAAGGTTTACCACACATTTGGAGTGGGGAGGGAGGGGGGAAGGAAGGAGCCGCATGCACAACTCTCTCTACCTCTGACAATCACTGAGGAAAAGCAACATGAGGACCAGAATGGCATAAGTGTGGCAGGTGTGAATTGACCTGCACTGGCAAAGCTGCGAGCTGGGAAACTTGCAAATCACATGATTGTGCAATACTTGGCTCCAGTCAGCGCTATCGTGTTCTTTATTAAAAAAAAAAAAAAAAAAATCTTAAAGACATGTACATCAAGTTAAGGGATTAACTGTCAAGTGACATTACTGAAAATAGAGACAATATATTTCTTTATTGTTAATGAAATTCAGTTAAAAGTGAAGGAAGTGATAAAGAATGTACTGTTTTGTAATGTATTTTACATAAGAACGTAATATAGAAAGGGAAGTGCAATTAAATCTTAATGTGGACTTTTTTATTTTTAGTTTATCATCTGGTTTACATTTTGAGCCCCTTTGCAGCAGTAAATTATGCTGGCATTTCTTAGGGAATAACTGCCATGTTAATTTAGTTTAATAAAATAACTGACAGAAAAGGGGGAAAAGAAGCAAGAAAAGACAGTATCCCCCTCCACCCTTATCTTTAGCTAAGTATTCAAATGCTTTCTATATGAATTGTCCGTGGTCCAACTCCAGTACCATGTAATAATACAATACATTACAACACAGTACAATACAATCTTGGGTTTCTGTAGCGCCCTTCATGCAAGCATCCCAGGGTGCTTTACAATCATTATGAGTTAAAATTAAAACTGAAGCACATACAATTCCTAATAGAATCATTTTAAAAATGCTAAACAGAACAAATAACTTTTAAGTCTAGATTTAAAAGTCCCAACAGCCAAGCTTTCCTTACTTCAATTGGCAATGAGTTCCAAAGCTAGGGAGCAAAGCGACTAAAGGCTCTCTCATGTTATGTTAAAGGATCTCTCATGTTGTTTATACTTGTGCAGTACTCCACAGCCAAAAATTTGCCAATAAGAAGAAAAAAAAAGAAAATATTTATTTGCAATCTTGCTTTAAAGAACACTGGAGAAGTGGTTTGTTAACTAATAAAATTATGGAAAAAAGAAATGAATCAGGGTTAGCACTTGGCCGTGACTGTGTTAAGAGGTATGCAAGAAACATGAACGAATACGAATGAATACAAAATTTTGTAGAAGTGCATTACTTGACTGCCTCTTAACCCACTAAATGTACCCAGAAGAAAAAAAAAAAAAACCAAAACCATGGTTATGTGTATGTGTGTACTTAACAAAAAGAAGAACATCACTACAGATATTTAAAATGCAAGTTATTCTAGATACCATGCCCAGGAACACTGACTGAAAACAGAAGTCAAGTAGGGCTCAGTTCTACAACTCATGCATGCTTTAGGAAGAAAACATATCAGAAGAAAACAATCTGTGTTCCTTTTTCATCCTGTAACTTCTCTAAAACTTGAAGTCCATATGATGCAGATAATCATTCACGTGACACAGTTCTCAAAATTGCCAAGATACAATAAAAAATGGTTGGTACTCAAAGTGGGACACACAGTCCCAAAAAAGCATGAATTTTCACAAGAAAGCCTGGTGGAGGACAGGTGCTTATAACTCCTGACTTTGGGAGTGTAAAAACAAAATTTAAAAAAATCAAACAACAGCAAAAAAAAATAAAGCCTCAACATTAGCACCATTCCTCTCTTGGACTCCTCCACTTTTCAGAAGCAGATCACATTACAGCACAGATACCAAGGGACATGCTGACTCCTAACAGACACCACTGAAGTCAGACACTGCATTTATTTGAAGAACAAAACATGCTTTCCCCCTCCTCCCACAATAATTTCAGGCCTCATAACTGTTTTGGAAAGTGACTTTACATCCTCGTTATACTTAATTCTAATAAGGAGACAGAAAAAAACAACTATATATTTTCACCTTTAATAGGCTGCTACACAGATAAAACAGTTGCAGATAGACTGGTGTAGCTTTAACACTGAGAGTGTTTAGGTGCATCTAAAGAACATAAATCAATGATCAAACAATCAATCAGTTGAAAGGTTGATTACCCTGTGAATGTCCTCACACAGCTCTACCCAAATACTTATTACATACATCTTGCTCATCCCATCAGCAATAGGCTCTGCAGTGCCCATTCTATCTGGATGACTAAAAATTCTAGGCACAAATTTTAATAGTTAATTGCAAATGTTTTAAAAATCCAGATACCATGTCAGCTTGAAGAGACATCACAGTGAATGCTCTTGAGCAACTGGGGGGTGGGTTGAAAAGCCCTGCCTGCCAAAAGCTGAGCCCAGGCCCTCAAGGATTTACTTCCCCGAAATAATTAATGGCATCTTTAAAATCTAAAGTACAGTAACTTCTAAAGCAGAAAAAAGAGCTGCATTCCTTACTCAGGTTATTAATTATTGGGGGATGGGAGGAAGACAGAAGAAACTTACAAGCAACAAAGAAATCCAAGGACTTGATCACAGGTCTAGGCAGGTAAAATTGAAAGGGGAGGGGGCAAAAAACACCTTTTGGTTTAGTAAAGCATGAATCAAAAATTGCTTACAAAAAGTATATACTTTGGCAACTCTTAACAGATCATTCCTTGATTATCTATAGGTACAGAAATTTTAATTTTAGCAAACACAACTTTTTTGGTTAGGATTTTGGAAGGGTGGATCAGAACAGCGGTGTGGAAATGTGAGAGGATATCTATTGAGCTGCCTATTTGCTATGATAGCCAAGTGCCTTCACATCAGGTGAACTGAGAAACACTGCTGTTCCAAGAAAGCTTTCTGTCTGTTGCCTCGTTCAGACTTTATATGATCTGGCAAACACAGCATGCAAATTCAGGGCAGGGTATCTGAACAGAAAGGAAAATATATGATCTATACCATACCCATGTCAGGTGAAGAGAATCATTCACTACAGCATGAAAGGTTGTTGAAAATGCAGTCAGGATAGATATATTTGTCACGAGTGCAAAGCTATGCAGAGCTGGGTATCGTACCAGCACTTGTACTGTGTATGCATACGTTTCATGCAATGCAAGCATACATCCCTCTGACTGAAATAACGCTATTCCCTCATCACCAAGAGCAAAATTATGTAAATGACATTACAGGCGGGGGAAGGGGGGAACACACAAATATCTTCCAAAAATTTTAAAATAGCCCGTAAATTACTATGTCCCCAAGTATCACAGCCTCTGGATATATATTTTTTTAAATACCGCATGTCCCCTACAAAATATTGAAAAAAAAAGCCATTGAGATTTGAAATTGTACTCTACATCAGGCCTGGAATTTCTCATCTATAATGTACTGACTCCTGGTTGTCCTGAGAGTCAGACTAGGTAGAAACAGTCTCAAAGGATGAGCAAAAGGGAGGGGACAAAAATCCCCAACCAAATACCTTCACATTTCAGGCCACTACGGGGTAAGAAAAAAAATACCTTGCTTCAGAAGTGTTTTGCAGTGCTTTGTTAGTGCCTGTTTGTGAATACTAACAACAATCATTTAGAATATCTTTTTGTAGAAGCAAAATCAGGCAAGATAATACCGGTAGAAAAGTCAATGTCATTTGATCACTGCCATATTTTTAAAGCAGTGCCCAGATACTAATTAATCTCTACAATCTCATCATTTGGTAGGTGACTTGTTATCATCTTTTCATGGAAAAGGTTACAGGAACTCAAGATAAGGGATACATCTAAATGTTTAGAAGCACACAGTGAGTTTGTTCTAGAATTATCAAAAGGATTTCCTGTCCTTTTCTTAGACCAATACCCCATGTCGCTCTCCTCTTCCTCATAAAAGTTGATTGAACTATATATATCATACTTATATATGTATATAACTACACAGAGAAACAGAGTAAGATGTAGTAATTCAATAGGAGTAAAAGAGGAAAAAACCCCTTATTAATATCTGAATAAATACAGAATAAATATATAATATCATAATATTTCAGTTGTTAACTGTGGAAGTAAGAAGAAACTTCTGCACTAAAAAATAAAACAGAGCAAAACTGTGAAAGTGAAGTATGAAAATGCTCAGACTAAGGCAAGACATTGAAGGACAAACATTAAGTAAGTAAATGCAACCGAACTGCCTGCCTGCCTGATCACTTTAGAGCAGCTCCCAGAAGGCCAAAGTAGAGTAGAGCTTCTGTGCAAGGGTTTGGAAATAAGAATTGATGGTAGAACAATTTCTTTACAACCCTTTGGAGACTGAAGAGCCAAAACAGGAGGGAAATGAGATCTAGGCCACTCGCGAGATAGACCAATTTAATGGAATGCACAAGACGGCCCAAAATTGAGCCCTAGATTAAATTCCAAGTTACCTTCCCCATCAAAAGAGGTCTGGAGAGGAAACCGAAATGAAGCAAGCTGTGTGTATCAAATGCAAAAAGTCTTTCAGTCGGCATCTGCACATGCTGCCAGTCTCTAGCAAAAATAAAATAAAATAAAATCTGCAAACCTGATGTAAAGCATGAAAATATGCACTTTAGTGCATCATTCAGAACAGGCTTGGGTTTTCCATGTAAAAATTGAAGTGTCATTTTACCTTGACTGCTTGATACCAAAAATTTGAAGCTAAATGTCTGAACGGCTGTTTGCAATTCCACAGCAATTCAGAGGAGTGTGTTTGCTCTTGGCCGTCCTAAGTACTCCAAGTCATGTTGATAGGGATTCCCCATGATGTGGGCTCATACACTGAGCAATAAAACTGATCTTCAGGGGTGCCTACACAGTCACAGAGTGAGAATTACAGCAGCTTCAAAAAGGACCATGTATTCAGCTCTCCTAATGAGAGCAAGAGTCACAGCGGCATTTTATCAAGAAAGGCATGAAGAGTTCCCACCTTTACACCTCAAAGTTTTAGTTGGACAAGAAAATAAATGGCTAAAAAATAAAAACAAACAAACAAAAAACTCTAGCAAATAATACTGTAAAGTTTTCAAGACTCTATAATTGAAACAGATTGGTTCTCAAAGTTTTGTTCATGTATTTTCAAGTTATTAAGTATGTCTGCACTATAAAATAGTTGGCTCGTTTTTAGGTTTTTTTCAGTAGACAGAACGCCAGTATTCTGAACAAATATGAGCCATTTTTTTAATATATAAAATGCAAGATTGCTTCAAAAAATACAGTAAACTCTAACTGAAAATGGGGCTTCAGAGATGCCATGCATTGAGCACAGCGGCTTAATTACTTTAAAGCAAGTCCTTCCATACCTACACAAAACAGAGTATTGCTAATGACAGTGACAGAAAACGATAACTACTCTCGTTTCCTACTTTGAGTCATTTTTCTGTGGTTAATAAATTATATCCATAACAGTGTTAATAAGTTATGGTACGGTGTCACTGCATTAGTTTGCATTTATGATGAAGCACTTCATATGGCATTACCTATACCCATGGAAGAACATAACAGGAGAGAGCCCTTCTCTGCTCTCAGAAGAATTTCCTATGCTGGCACTTTGATGGATCCCCTAAATAAATGCCGTCTCCTGACCTCTGCCTTGCTCTTACTTCTCACCTCTGCTGAAGGAGCACGCCATGGCAGGGCAATTCAAAAACTTTAATACCTTTAATAAAACACTGGCACTCTTAAATCAGTGCCCTTTCCATAGGAATGATATACAAGGAGTTAGAGGTAAGGCAAATATGGGAAAGATGTGGATCAATTTACTCATGTGAAAAGGACACTCATCTTCCCTCAAGCTCCCAGAGGGAAACAGGAAGACTTTGACTGACTGATGGGCTCTTGATCAACTACTGTAAAAGCTTGTTTTTCCTAAAGTTAAGAATAAATAAGTGTACTTTAAACTTAATACAATTTGGCTCTTAAAGAAAAAAGAAAAGCAGAAGCTATTTAAATTCTTGCAACTCAACTATGGCAGCACTGGTGGAGATAGAGACGGCAACAGTAATAAGCTCACTTTTAACAACAGAAAGAAGCTCATGGCTTTAAGTATATTCTTTTACAAATAAAGAAATACAAACCAGTAAACAAACCGTCCCAAATCAGAGTTCTGTAGTATGGAGTTTTAGTCATCTCAAGCATTAACTTGAAGAGCTGCTATTAAGAAAGATGTTTTTTTGTCCATTAAAGTTATTACATAAAAATTCATTATAGTTTGAAAGAAAATTTTTTAGAAGAATGTAATTATTGACTTGTCTCCAGTACCAGTATACTTTCTGTAGTAAAGCGTTCCTTTTAAAAGCTTTTTCCTGCTTTATATACACATATATACAGAAACTCCTTTGTGAAACACAATGTTCAAATAGACATGAGATATTCCACCTCAATAGAAATTATTTGTTTTCTATCAGTATCAAGTAAAAAGTAGCACTATTAGATTAAAATGGAGAAAAATCCCAAGTTATCTGCAGTCTCCATAAGCCAGCAGTGCAAGAGCTCACATGCTTTTACAGTAGGTACATACAAGATAACTTCATAGACATATTACTGGAATGGTTTGCAACCAGTGAAGATAATTTTGATTATTTCCACTTCAAAACTTCCTATATTGGAGCCACATCACTGAAAACAATCTAACCGTAGGGGGAAAAAAAAAAGGGATGGGAAACAAGTCTGCTAATCTCTTCGTGAAAACTAGACAGAGGAGGAGAGCAGTCTCCTGTAGATTAACTGAAGTCTTTCAGAGACAAAGACTCTAGTATTCTAAGCAACTGAAATAAAATCCCCATAAAAATACCTTCACTTAATTTCTCTTTCTCCCTCCCTGCAACAACTAGCATCATTTTTTGTATATTGAATTCGTCTCCACTGCGCCACAATGAAATACATTTTAAAATTTAAAAGGTAAAAAAAAATACCATGTTCCCACCACAGGATCATTGGACATCATACTGCATAGAAAAATGAATCGTGCCTTTGCAGTAATTTGACAAGAGAAGAATAAAAAGAATGGCAAAAATAGAACAATACGACTAAGGCTTGAAGAATGCATCGGTTCAATATTTAGCAGTGCATAAATTGAGGTCTCATTTTTGTTTAGGTATATTTTGATTAGAACTAATAAATGACTGATTTTCCTTTGGTTCTTTGCAACAACAACATATCACCCAAAGAGCTTTATTCTTTATTCCCTTCTCATATACCATGCCAAAGACTGTCTCAGTTTATGAATTAGCATTTAAAACTACTGTAGGTTATCTAACAAGCATTCAGATTCAATAGTACTTTTGACAGCAATAAGTAAAGAGCCTTTTAACATCTTGAACACATGTGCTTGAAAAAAGTAGTTGCATCAAAGCAGTTCAAAGACTGCAGACAAAAACCAGTTAAAATCCAGTTTGCTGTGAGATGATTTTAGTGTGGTGTAAACAACCTTTCACGACTCCCCATGGGAAATGTTGTAAGACTATGTTCAAAATGAATCAGGCATATTTATAAAGATCATGAAGTGGTCAAATGCATTTGCATTTTTGGCAGATCCACTCCACGGGTACTACTTGCTACAGTCTGTAGAAATCTCAAATCTCACATCAGCCTTGCCTATAGTGCTTTATTATTTATTACATGTTATGCTAAGTACCTGCGAAAGGGGACATTCCTTGGCCAATGAACTCTGGTTCATATCCTTCAGTAAGTCCTTCAGAGCATTTCTTACTGTTGTGTGAGACCATTGTTCAGGAGGCAAGTCTTCTAGTTTAGGGCAACTATTTGAAACACAGATTAGAAAAGGGATTATTACAAGATTGCATCCTGCTGCAGAACATTCCTTTAAGACAGACAGATTTCATTTTGCGCATCAAGCAGATGCATCTGGAGATTGCTCTCGGTCTCCTGATTGTTCCGATTAGTTAATTACTTTATACAACACATCTGCTGTATTGATGCATGAATTATACATCAGCTGCATGTGGCGACTATTTTTTCATGTTACTTCTACCTTCCTGCTCTGATGCGCTTGGTAAAACAATTTAAGGTGTAATGCTTTCTCACGACTGATCATGAAAAGCATTAATATATTAACCATTTTTTCCTTTTTGTTGCCGTGAAATTTAAGAACCTAGACAGCAACAATAAGTGCGAGCAAGTCATTCTTTTACAAAATGCACACAGATGGTACTGTTCATGATATGCAAAAATATTTTTCTCTTAAGTAAACTTTATGTAAAATGCCTTCTTGTAATGCATCATTTAATTGACTAAAATGCAATATAGTTTTAATGAGATATCCAAAGAAAATCTATGTATCAGAGCTATAAAAGTTTTCTGCAATAGTATACTGTAAGTTAAAGAAGAATTAGAGTAACTAAAAAGGAATTTAGGCAAGCCTTTGTACTTTGAGCACAAAGCACAGTGGGAATTAAATACAAGCAATATTAACAGTTAGGAGCAGACAAGTAACAGTTCACATCCCAGAACTGGTATATGACTTACCTGTGTAACTGGATTTTCAGTGTGACCACATGATACACGTCTTGCAGCATGTCTGCTACTGTAGCATCAGGGGCATCTGTCACATAGGAGAGTGGAACTGGATTCCACTTCCCAACCTGGATAAGCCCTGCAGGATTGTAATATTCAGAGGGGAAGGGGAGTGGGCAAGAAGGGCAGGAAAAATTGAAAGAAAGCAATTTACCTTATTCATAGGGGCAAAGGAAATATCTGATTTTAACAACATCACTACCTTTGTTTCTGACCCTTAAATCTGGCAAAACAAAAGAACAACCCCCTCCCCCTCCAAAAACCCCCACCCACACAACACCAAGGATAGGCCTTTTCTATATTATGAAATTATACAAATGCATGGCAGTAGAGATTTTTTTAATATGTATAAAAGTATATTTTCCTAAGTTCCCTTGAATTCAATAAGACTGATATAATAGTTAGCATTCTTCTTAACAAATTAGTAAGAATTTTGCAATGCAAGAATTGAGCACAAAAAAAATTACTTTTCAGTCTATAAAACCATCAGGAACAAAATAAAAGAAACAGAGCTGGATATTCAGTCATAAATGCAAGTTGACTCTCAACAGTCCATCTGCTCAAATATGCTTTACACTTCCTTGTGGATCCTCAGTGGAGCAGATTATTAAGGTCAATAAGCATACTAATGATTCAGTTGAAGTCTTTTTTCTTCTTTAAAAAAAAAAAAAAAAGACAAGAAAAGGAATTTACCTCCACATTCCCCACGAACAAAATGTGCACTAACTAAATAAAAACACATCAAGGAAAAAAAAATACGGACACAAAATCTGCAAGAAGTTTAAGAAGTAAAACCTGCATTGTATTCCTGAAAGAAATCCTACCCCTCCCCCAAGACCCCACAAACAAACACAATTCATGGTACAATTTCATAATCTTATTTACCTTTTGCTTGGGCAGCAGAGCTGTGAGAATATCCAAGAGATAGCAATGCCATTTCAATCAGCTGGTTGAAAAGCATATCCTTCCTCACCAACACAAATTCTGCATGCTCCTCCTTAGAATCATACTCAATGGCATTTTCATAATGTTCCACTACACAGAATACTGGAAGCATACTTCCTATTAAAAAATTAAATTTAACATATTAAACTTGAGTTATAGTAGAGTAGGTGGGTCTATATAGAGTTATGTAAATAAAACCTGTACGAACAGGCAGAAGAGGCATCAAGAATCACCACAAATATTTGATCAACATATTCCCCGAGTCCTTTCCCCTCACCCTCTCCAAAAACCAGCAAGTTCTACAAAACATACATCTTCCTGAAAGGCAGAAATGCAAATCTATCTCCCTTGATCAGATGCAGATTTAAAGAATTACCTTCTATAGAAATAACAAGGTTGACTGAAGAGAAGTTGATTCTCTCTGTCCTGCCTGATTTGTTGTGAGTAGCAGGCAGCATGAGAACCTAAATACATACTGCAGATGTCTTCACTGTAAGCCATTTTAGTACCAGCCACATAATTTTGTTTGTTAACATTAAAACTTTCTTAGTCCTGCCAAAAATATTTAATTGGTTTCAACATCAACAACAAATCACCTTGTGTGTTATATATTCACTCTGAAAAGAGTACACAAGGAAACAAGGCAAAAGTTAACACTAATTCGTGCTTCATTCACTGAGTGCAATTGAGCACTACTTTCACTTGCATCTTTAAGGAACAAATCACGACTTCAATGCCACTTTAAGAAGTGTACCTGCAGTTCAGGCTTATTTTTGTTGTTCTTGTTGTTGTTGTCTCCTGCACTTTACATCCCACAATGCTATTTTGGCATGCCTGAAAGTTAATTACTAGTTTCCAGTTTTGTAGCATCATATGGCAAACCCTTCTATACACTGCACAGAATATTAAGCAAGTAACCTTTTCTTCTTTCCTTTTGCCTTTTTCTTTTTTTTTTTAATTTATTTTATTTTATTTTATTTTCCTCCCTTTTGATGACAGAGAGAGAAGTAGCAAATGACCCAAGCTGGTTTAAGGACAAAGTCTCTCCCAGCAATCAAATTCCTGGACTTTGAAAATCCCTCCCAGCCTCCCAGATGGACATGGACGACACAATGACCTGTGGTTTTAAGCTCCAATCCTGTTCCGCTGTCTCCAGCAGCACAGGTTAGGATCTCTTAATGACAGAAAGAAGAAGGGTTAAAAGGAGATGTACAGAACTGTCTTATGGCAGCCTGCCAGAGGGGTATCATCTTTAGCATAAATGATGACAAGGGTTATTTTAACAGGGCACCCAGGAACTCCAATTAGTCCTACAATGTTAATGCCTCTATAACCACTGCCCTCTAGACTTGCAGAAACCTCCTAACCTGCTAAGGTGCACCAGACATGCTGTAGTCTAAAAGGAAGCGTTACTCTTGACAATAGAGCAAGACCACATCTGCTGATTTGTGCTCTATCATATAGTAAGAAATCAAGATAAAAAAGATACCTCTTAAGCACGTATATTTAAACTACATCTGTTCACCAGAGAGCCAATCTCTGGCAAACAAACCCCTTCAGGCTTGCAAGGAAAAGCTCACAAACTCACTCCAGTTTGCCCAATAGGCTCAGCATGAAAGACTGAAACACAAGAGCAAAAGCTTGCCAATATTTATGTAGTGCAAGAAGGAGATTTTTTTTTTCTTTTTAATTTTTTTTCTTTTTCTTTTTGTAATCTGAGTGAGACTGGCCAGGAAGGGAGAGAAGACCAAAGCAAAAGCAGTACATGCAAAGCGGTGTTTATTTCACTGGTTTTAAATAAGCTGTGGACACACACGATTCATCTGCAAAAAGCTGGTGGTTTGTTTTTTGGGCTTTTTCTCCCTTTCAGGCTCTCACAATTGATGTTTCACCTACTACCATCTGACTCAGAGTAAGGGCTCAAAATTCTTAAGTAGCTTCACCAGTAATTCCTGAAGATAAAGTGTAAGCAAAGCTTCATTCGAACAAACACTGCAGATACATCATAAACCAGCTAAAGCATATTTGTTCTTCCCCTTATCAGCTCCTACAAATTAAGCTATGATCAGACACAACACACAGGTACTTTGCTGCTTATCAGCACCTTTTTTTGCCAGGTACATGGTTTCTTCAGTCGCAGCATTTTGGGCAATGTGGTACTTTAAACAACACAGGAGAGCCTCCTGGCCAAATTTTGAGGCACAGCATAGATTAACAGAGGTGGATCCTGGTAGTGCGACACAGGTATCATCTGACTACAAATCAAGCCACTAAATCTTTTAGCAAACTGTCACTAGTGTCCTTCTGTTAATGTGAAAAATGTTATACAGGAGAGCACAATCTCAGCTGGCTGATCACTCCTGCTAGTACTTGGCAAGACCTCCAAGTGCAGCAACTTCATAACCTTCTAGTATTAAAGGGGAGAGCATTGGTCAGTGCTCCCTGCTAAAAATACAGCATGATTTAAACCTGAAGGCAGTGTTAGAGCTTTTGCTGAAGGTTTACGAGTCTGTGTAAACAGCACGTCTGCCATAAGGAGCACTGAAGTCTGTAGAATCCTTGTCTAAAACTGTCCTGGCATTAAAGTTTGCTGTGCAAATATCACATAATACCAGAGACAGCTGAAATCTCCTATTTAGGAATTTATGGAACTTATATGTTTGCAGGCGTCAGAAAGTCCTTTTTATACAGCCCCACTGCTTCACTGTACAATGTTAATGCACTCTGCTTGAAAAGCCGTAATAAATTATATTTTTAATGCTCTTACCCTGGCTTTCTTAAGATGCATACATTCTTGGCAAACAATCAATAAATAGGGTAATCATGAGCAGAGGCCAAAGAATTTGCTGAAGTGCTGTTTTTCCATTTTTAATAGATAAAGATCTAACAATACGGACTGCTGTGTCTGTTCATTTCAGGATCAATATATTCTTTGTTTTCGCCAAACCGAGGAAAAAATAAATGATTGTACGATAAATGTTATGCATCAGACACAATGAAATTCCTCTGCCTTCTAACTTTGTGCGTTTAATAGTCTTGGTTGCATTTTGCACTTTGCCTAGCAAATACAAGAAAAATCTGGATTATAAACACAACTGATTATACTAGGAAAAGTAAAGGCTGTTTTAAGATATATGCCAAATTACATGCAGCATATTTTGATTTAAATTAGCAAGCCTGCAGGACATGGTCAAAAAGACTTACAAATTTTGATAAGGAAAATTTGCATATTATTGTCCATTAAAAGTATTTTCAATGCAAACAAAAGCCATCCATATACAAACATCAATGATTCTAAATGTGCCTTTTCCTTGTGTAAATGTCTAATTACAGCAAACCAGCCACTGAAAAATATGACACCCAAGTTGTTCATTGTTCAATAATGAATTGTACTTAAGAAAATAAACTGCGAAGATTGACATCATAAATGACTTTTCCAATGTGATACCTAAAGATTTACACTCTCTCCTTTAAACCAACTTGCAACTGCTATGGAAATACTGCTGCCCTTCCAATCATAGGACCATCATTAGGAGGAAAGGCGAAAAATTTGTTTTTGGGGTTCAGTATTTACTCTCACATATTTTTGAGTTTCTTAGCCCAGCGCTCAAATTAATGCATCAAATTACTTACATTTCAATGTAAGAATTTGCTTTAATCACAGTAGCTAGCCTTTACCTTAACAAAAATCAGACTCCACCCTGAAAAGCAAGATGCTCCACCCAAGAATGAACCTTACATTTCCCAAATGTGATTTATATCAGAATTGGGAATATCTAGTATTTTAGAATGGAGATTTTAATCCTAAAATATAAATGAAGTAGAGTCTGCAAAAGTATGCTTTCCCCCCAAATATTATAAATCATATTTCTCTAATGCAGAATTATCAAAAGCGTTACCTTTTCTAATATTAGTTTTCATCAGGTGTCCAGAGTGTTTTAAAGGCACTCCTTGCATTTTAGTTCCTGTACTTCCAAGTCTTCCTCTTCCTAATGGGCTCCCATTCTGTTCCAAGCGCGCAATTTTGGCTGGTGGACCCTTCGGATCGCTTACATTGTTAGACATTTCTGAATGTTCTTTCCCCTGAGTTGCCTCGTTCAAATGATCCATACTCAGTCCCGCCTCTAAAGATCACCTGCCATGATTAAAAAAAAAAATATATATGTTGTACACGTGTGCGCATATGTATACGTACACAGCCTGCACATGTACAGAGACAGATATATATGTATCACAAGCTTATAAAGAAGAATAGATAAATATTTTAACTAGAAAGAAATGCCTTTTTTAAAAGAAACAAACTTATTCTTCAAAAATAACCTCATACCCCAGTTTACAGAGAGATTGTATCATAATCTACTGGAATGGTTTTTCAAAAGCCAACCAGAGTACTTAAAAAAAAATTTTAAAAATCTTTGGGGATATTTTACTAAAACTGAGAGTGTCTAAAACCCATATAAGTGATGATAATTGTCAAGGTGTGTGCTCCAAGACAGGTATTGTTACAAATCTCACAGAAAGGTTTGTTATTATTCGCGGATGTTTTTGTTGTAGAGAGAGAGAGAGAAAGATTCTAATGAAAAATTTCTTGATCTATTTGATTATAAAATGGACAAGTAATAATGGAGAGATTGTTAAAACTTTAGTTGAAGGAGCAACAGATTTATCAGAGATGTAGACTCTTGTCCATTTACAATTCCTCTCCCCCTTAAAAATAGAAGTTAGAAAAGAATTTGACATTTTACTTCAGAAAGCAGTGGCGGGAGATGTTTGCTTTTGAGTTTCCTAACCAATATTATCAGTTTATCAACTTTTGCAAGGTTCAAAATACGCAATTTGTCAGATATTAAGCTTCAAGTGTTAAACAGAGTAGTTTATTCAATTAAGATAAATAACTGAATAGTTTCTCACCAAACATAAAGCTGGGGAAAAATCCTCCACAATTTCTACAGTACTTTTGATGCCCTTAAATATAAAAACCCCAAAACCTGGGTGATGCTGACACAGCTATTTGAAACAAAAAAAACAGAATTTCATTAGCAAATTAAGAAAATATATATATATTAGCATGCTTGTACTTCCCTTTTTATAAACTTTTGAAACCTCTGTCCATTAATAACAATTACAGTTAAATCACTAAAAATCTCCCAAGCCTACAACATAGCAGAGTAAGTTTTAAGGATTTTTGCCCCTCATCAGAACCTGTTTTTCAACTATATTAAAAAACCTTGCTGAGAGCAAAGGCATCTTTCTGGTTATGATTTCACTAATCAATACTGTTGTGATTGTTAGGTATTTTATCTACCTTTCCCTGACAGGGAAAGGTATAACTACACAGACAATTATGTTTTTTATATCTATCTATCTATCTATCTATCTATCTATCTATCTATCTATCTATCTATATATATATATAATATAATCACTAAGGACAGGTCAACAGACATTAATCTTTGAGCTAGTATTTACATTAGCAAGTACAAATAGTAATACTGGGGAAGTCATATTTAAAAAGACTGGTGTGAATCGGATAATTGCTACTTTTCTTTCAGCTGCCTAATAATTCAATACATTTTCTGCACATTTCATAGCCAAGTTATTAGAGCCTAAATATCTTGGAATCTTTATATATATACACTTATATGTCACTAGTATACCTGCCAGCGATAATTTTGTAGACTATTTTTTTCTTGTTTGAACATCACAGTTTTTCCCGATATGGTGAAGAAAAAGGCAACGTATTAACTCGAACCTTTACAAACAACCTCAAGAATGCAACCAAATAGATGAAGTTCAGACAATCATTATTTTTCTTTATGCTGTTAGGTGACAGGCTAAGGTTCACTATTCATCTTTATCCCATCTGTTTCAGGTCATGCGTCTCATTAACAGTAAACACGCCTATTTTAGCCACTTTTTAAAAAGAATTTTTTAAACTGTGCTAAGTGTAACCTAAGCAAAGAATTACAGACTCAAACTGTTAACATCTTCCGATGTTTCTAACAACGCAAACAGACCATAGGGCTGCTATTCTGAGACTGGTCTATCTCAAGAAAAAGAGGATTAACAAAAAGAAAAAAAGAAAAAAAAGGGGTGTGTGGGGGGGGAAGAGTAAAAGAAAACACACACAAAAAACCTTCGAACAAGAAATTCCTCATCACTTTTGGCAACTTCAGAAGTACTCTAAGGCAGGAAGGTTCTTTGCTACAAAAAGTATCTAGTCATCATGAGTCAGAATCGCACTACATCATGTACAGTGAATAAAAGTGATAGATCGCCACTTAGTTAATACACTGACTGCAACCAAAACACCAAATGGGTCATTTTCACTTGGCCTGAGAATACCCACCCATCGGCATCCTTTCACCGCTTAGTCATCTTGTAAAAAGCTTTATGTTACAAAGCAAAATTACATGCACATAAAACACCTAATTTACTCATTTAAACTCCATGCCCAAGGCTAAAGTTCACTGAAACCTCAGTTTGGAATAGTGATGAGCAACAACCAGCATGGCCTGCCCAGGGAGAGGGTGGCAGGAAAGACCTATCATCTCCGCCGGTTCCAGGCCAGGAGTTTCCCCGGGTTTCGCATTTAGGCATCTTTCACAACTACAAGTTTTCATCACAGATCAGTGAGAGAAGAGCACAATTTCAAGGCACAGTTTCCCGGAGCCAGCGTACACGTACAGGCACACCGCGCAATTTCTGAATGAGAGTCGGTGCCGTATCTCCTTTTGTCGCGATGTAACGCTGCCGGTATTATATTATTTCTTTCTCTCCTCCTGAATCAGCCCCCTCCCCATGCCTTTCCCCTCCTCTTCCCTCCCTCCCCCATAAAAACCCATAATCACATTTGAGAGAGGCTCCGCACTTATCCGTTCCATATGGCTCTCACAATCCAGGCCAAGCTTTCCCTGTGACCTTTTAAAGAGACAAAGAAGCAAAGTACTTATCTAGAAACAGAAACACTGCAGTTTTCTGAGTGAAATTAGCAAAACCGACCCGAAACTCACCACTTCAAAACTTGACAGCATATAAATAACAAAAACAAAGGAGGTTTCCTTTGCAGCCCGAGCTCTTGAAGAGGAAGAAGTTCAAGACTGATGTTTTTAGGTCCCCCCCTTTCTGAAGGGGGGTGGGGGGGGGGGTGGGGGGGCAGCAGACCTGAGGACTACTTCCCCTAATATTCTCTTATTTTTTTCTTTTTTTTCTTGTTGCTATTTTCCTCTAGGCGGGGAGGGGCAAAAACAGATAGCGAGAAACAGAGTAGCCATGAGCAAAAATGGCAATGGACAAAAAAATAGAGATTAAATATCTTTTGAGAGAGCCAGTTTTCGAGGTTTAGCAACGGAAGGCAGAGCTGCAGATCAAATTGATCAGACAAGTGTAACGCTCAAAACGAGAAATTAATAATAATAATAATTTAAAAATAAGTAGCAGGTTTAAATTAAGGTGGAGGGTGATTTAAGTCTAGCTATCCTTTCAAAAATAAAACCAATGCATAAAGGATCAAGTGAGAAAGGGGGTTATTAAAAAAAAATAAAGCAAAGAAAAAAAAGGCAGCTTTTCTATCCAGTGTGAAGAGCAGAAAGTCTACTTCTAGGTTGTCACTTACACTATTATTCTCCAATAGGCACCCAGAGGAGCAGCACACACAGAAGGAGCCCGCTCCCCTCCCCCTCCGCAAAAATATACACCGTAACAGCCCCCAAACTTTCTGCGGAAACCTCAGCCCCAGAGATCGCTACTGAAGATAAAAAGAGAAAAAAAAAGTGGAGAGAAAATTGCAGGAAAAGGCACTAAAATGCCACTTTTAATCTCGCCTCTGCGGTCCGGGGAGGGGAAAAAAAAAAAAAAAAAGAAAAAAAAAAAGGCAGAGAGGACCTGTCTCCTCTCATTTACCGGGGGCTGTTGTGCGAGTGACGGGGGGAGAGAGGGAGCGAGAGAGGAGGAGAGAGAGAAAAAGAACAGAGGGGAGGAAGGAAACACACAACAAGGCACACCACCACCACTACAAAAAAGTGACGAGGTTTCACTCCCTCCGAGTCCAACACCGGGAGAAATTATAATTTAAAAAAAAAAAAAAAGATCCTATTAGAAAAAAAAAAAAAAAAAAAAAAGGAAAAAAGAAAACCAACAACAAAAAAACCTGGTTCTGCTTCTGCAAAGAAAAAAAAAAAAGAAAATCTGGGAACTCCGAGAAGAGTTACTCGCAAGAAGGGGTAAAAAATATAAAATAGAAAGGTTGCAAAAAGCCAACAACAACAAAAACCAAGCCAGCAAAAAAAAAACCCAGTAACAATTGAAAAAGAATAATAATGGTAGGCTTTGTATTTTGTCTTTTTTTTTTCTTTTTTTTTTTTTTTTTAATTCTCGTTTCCCCTGGCTGGCTGGGTATGGTTGTTATTTAGGCCGGTTTGGTGGTTGTTGCTGGATGTTACATGGATATGTGTGTGTGTATGTGTGTGTGTGTGTCCCCGGACGGAGCTGCCTCGCTCTGCTCTGCTCCCCCCCCTCCTCTCTCTCTCCCTCTCTGTTTCTGTCCCCATTAAATTATTAGTTGACTCATCACTACTCCTCCTCCTCCTGCTGCTGCCGCCGCCGTCCCCTGCTCACAGCCTCCTCTCCTCCTCTCCGCTACCGCTCGCTGCCGCTGCTGCCGCTGCTTCTTCTTCCTCCTCCTCATTTTAATACAAAATAACACCGAGGCCACCGGCTTTTTTTTTTTTTTTTTTTTTTTTTTTTCCCCACTGCCGGAGACGGGAGGAGGACGCAGCCTCCCTGCTGCTGCCCGGAGCCCTTCCCCAGCGGCCCCGGATCATCCGACGCGTCCTGGGAGAGAGAGAGAAAGTGGCAGAGGAGGAGGAGGAGGATGAGGAGGAGGAGGTGGTGGTGGTGGTGAAGAAGGAGAGAGGCGTGGGGGAGGGGAGGCCGGGGAAGGGGGAGGGGGTCGGCAGAAGTGCCGTGGCAGAAGGGGACCGCAGCGAGGAGCGGGGAGGGGGCGCCGCGCCGGGCCGGGCCGGGCCGCGCCGGGCCGGGCCGGGGGGGGGCGGCCGCCGGCGGCGGTAGGTGAGCGGGGGGGCCGGGGGAAGAGGGCGTGCGGCTTCCGGGCGCGCACGAATTTGCAGCTCGCTGGCTGCGGGTGAGGCGGCCCTGCCTGCGCCGCGCACAATGCCCGCTCCGCGCCGCCCCGCTCCGCGCCACAGCGCGCCCCCCCGGCAGATGGGGCCTGCGGCGGAGGGGGCGAGCCGGGGGGGACGGGCATGGGGGCACAGCAGCAGCACCCGCAGCAGGAGGAGGAGGAAGAGGGGCGGGGGTGAAGGCTGAACAATATCCTGCCGGCGCTGCCGTGTGCGCCGCGCTGGCGCAGCCCCCGCCCCTCGGCGCGGAGCCTGCGCGGGCCGCGCCGGGCAGGTGCACGGCGGCGGCGGCGGCCCCGCAGGTCCCGCAGGTGGGGACGCGCCGCCGGGGCCGCCCCGGGGAGCCAGCGGCCCATGTGGGGGAAAGAAGTTTCTCCTTTCCTCCCCTTGCCTTCGGTACCGACAGCGGTGAAAGAACGGCACCAGCCACGGTTCTGAAAGGCGGCCGAGGCTGAGTGAAACCGGCCTCGTTCCGCGGAGGGCATCATCCACCGCGGCTCTGGTGGCTCCGGTGGGCGCCGCGGCCAACCAGAGCAAGCTGCAACGCACCGCGGGTGAGAGCGATACATCGCTCCGGGCTCGGCACGGCGAGATGCCACATCCCCACGCCACAAAACTGCCCCTGTGTCAAGTCCGCAGCGCGGGACCGAAAGCCACCCCTGAAAGGTGAAAGCTAAAAGGTGGTAAACTATTGACAAAATAAGTAACTGCGAGACAGACATGGCTTTTTCCCATCATGCACTTGGAAGAAAGTAACCCAACTAGACAAACTTGAAAGCAACAAGTTTGTACAAGCTGCGAGATAAGGGAAAAATTAAACTTCTTTATTGATAAAATGCATAGTGAATAGACTATGTCTAAAGGGAAAGTTGCATCATCGACCAAAGAAAACACGAATTACTGCATAGACAGGTATATAACCAAAATGTTTAGGGCAGTAACTTTAAAACAACCGACAACAAAGCAACAACAAAATACAAACATGAGGCAGCAGCAAAAGTAGGTGAGTGAGAAGGCTAATACCAGTCCTGTAATACACAAAATAGTATGGCCTCTGAACACAGAAAGGGAAAATCATTAAGTCTATAAAGAGAAAATTTTGCACTACGCATATATTACTTATTATTAAAGAAGAGGAATGCATCAAGACAAGGTAAAGAATCACATTGATGTTTACTAAAATAAGCACAAACAGCATATAGAACATGCAGGAAAAAGAAAATGGTAATAGGGCAAAATGCATGAAATATTTATCATATTCTGCAGTGCATAAAATAGATTATAATCTCAGAAGCAAAGAAATGCAAGGCTGGAAAATGAATACCCTGTTACATAATACTATTATTCAAAGCAGAGCAAGTGGAGGTGGCATATGTATGAAACATGAAAAGTTGTACCTATGTTGTGTGTCTTGAAAAGGCTTACTAAGATCATTACCGAGACTGCTGAAAAGGAAAAATAAAAACCAAAACCCAAAACCAAAGAAACATGTTTCACAAAGAAAAACAAGGGAAAATGTAGATGACATCTCCCATAACATATGATCAAGGCGTAACTGTCTAGCGGCTTGTTGTTTGTTTAAAAACCAATCTTTTTTTCGACAAGATAGAGTATCAATCAGTCCCTCTTAAAAAAAAATATATATATATACACGTATTTACCAATACGTTTGAATATTTGGAGGAAAACTGTATTAACTAATTTAATTCAAACTTGGTGGGCACAATGGAAAATATCAGTGTATTATTTTTTCTACCTTTTCAGAAAAGCCTGATTAGGTAAACTTAAACTTCAGCAGTAAGCAAGACTGGCCACTAAAGAAGAAAACCATGAAGGATGTGAGAGTTTCAGCTGGCAGTATGCTGCCTGCAGCATGATGGAGGAAAAGGACACTGAAGATAATTTAAGAGATGCAGAGCTGATTAGAATAGAGCAAGTATGATCTGGAACAAGATTTGGGACTAAAATACCACCTTGTAAAAATGATTACTAGATTTGATAATAACAAAACCAAATAACAACAACAAAAGATTAAAATCTTCTAAAATAACTTTTGCTTTGGTGTTCACAAATCATTCTGTTCCTGGTTAAAAAAAAAAAAAAAAAAGACAAACCAAAACAACACAATGTTTGGATTAAAACAAAGTGATTAATCTAAAAAGCAGAGATGGTGAATTAAAGGAGCAGGGAGATAACAATCTGATAATACAGGAGCACAGAAGGCCTAATAATGATATTATTACGCACATAACCAAACACTGACAAACAAATATTCTGTTAATTATATAATTGTGCATATGCTTCCTATGCTTGAGATAAATGATTATGGAAAAGAACTCTCTTCTTGAAATTGCATATATGCACTAAACCTTATAAACTCTCTACCACATGGATTAATCTAATTCCCATACACCACTTATGCCTGGTAAAGTATTTACTACAGACTTGGAAAGCTGAGCGTGAAACCCTTGCTTTGACTAGAAAGCACGAATTACTGAAGGCTGCTACGTCTTGACAGATAGACAACAATCAGATATCTTATCAATACCTAACTCCTTGGAAATAATTCAAGATACAGATATCTGATTTTCATTTGACCTATTCCAATTTGCACTTCACTGTGTCAACTTTGATATTAAAATGTTCAGCTAGAATAAAGATATTTATAATAAAAACATATATAAAGAACAGAAGATGAATAGATATTGTCATGGATACATATGCAGGCAATCATTTAAACACGCGGCAATAGTAACATCACATTTTTCATAGCTTCTAGTCAATGTACAGCAGGCAAATATATCCTTAATAAAGGTTATTAATCCTTAATAAAGTTGTTGCACTGTTTTTATTATATATAAATGCATTTTGCCCTAGCTTATGTTGAAATAAGACAAATATTTTAAAAGTTGGGCTGCATATTTTCAACCCCATGGTGAATTAACTCTCAAGCAGCAGTCTCAGTAGCTGCAAAGCAAAACAAATTCTCCAGTGTGGCATGTTGCCTCAGTGCCTCCTAAGGTCTCTGTTCCAATATTTTCTTGTTCAAAATAAATTAGGAGGTATGGGCCCAAATCTTGAGGCTTGGCTCTTGTGCAATGCAAACAGAAATGACCTGGCAGCAGAGCAAAACCAGCATGGCTGTCTGTGTATTCTCTTTTATCAGATTTCTTTGGGGAGATCAGGCTGATTGGCTTTTACACATATGTACTTCTGACAATGCTGCAGCCCTTTGGGCAACCTGTAAGCACCATCCCCTGCTGGAGGTGATGCAGAGCTGTGCAGCAGCAGCGAGACAGCTGGGAAATTCTCTTCAGTGGGAATTTGAATGCATTTTCCCCACTGCAAGGTGTGGCGGGCACACATCTATAGGTAATGGTAGCAGCTGGACAGCAAGGCAATGGCAGTACCATTCTGTGGCTTTCTGAGGGTAAACATCTGTGGCCGGAAGGCGGGTGACGCCCCAGAGGGCTTGTGCCTAATTGCCACGTGGGTTAGACAGAACTGTGGGTGAGGGGGAAGGATGCACCCCACGGTCCTTTCCCACGTCTACCTGTGCAAACCTCAGCACATCACCGCTGCTGTGCCAACGCAGTCCCATAGCCCTACAAGTTTTGCACCTCGGACTAAAGTTGTTTTCCAGTCTCCTCAGACTAACTTCCCTTTCGCTTTGCCCTGAACAACAATAGTTGCCTGACACCGCTCAAATGCTTCAACCAACCTGACTGTGGCAATCTCAATTTACATACGACCCAAGAATCCAATGCACACCAATGTGAATCACAGCATTCTGCGACATCCCCCACGCTGAACTCAAAAGTTACATACCAACCTAGATTTTTTTGACTGCAACCTGCCCCAGCCTGGATAGGATGCCTGTCAAAAAGCAAAAGTGCTATGAAATGAAATTCATAGCACTGAAAGGCATCGCACACAAGCTGTCGTCCCCTCTCACATTTTGCATGAGCAATTTCTGCTCGTTTGTGTTCTCTCACACACCATGTCCTGAAACAGTTACGTAAAATGAATATTTAACTTACGATAGTCAGCTGTATTGAACTGCACTTAATTGGTTATTAAGTGAAGTAAATTATCCTTACCATATTTGTCAGAGGTGAAAAACCTACATATATGGCTACATGTAGTGCATTCATTAGTTTACAGACCCCAAGGCTCCTGGGAAGTATCAGATATCTACACAGCGTCCCATGGTGCAGCATTTTTTAGCTGGATGTCTCAGCTAGCTTGCAGATATGTAAAATCATATACAAACAGACATCTCCCTATTGATTGCTTCTGTGACGAGGCTCGTTTACTCCTGCAAATATTATCAGCAATGTACTTCAATCCCGAAATCTTTTTTTAAAATGGAGTTGAATAAGAATATGCAAAATGTGATTATGGATAAAACAAGTTACTTTTAGTCAAACTACTGCACCATTTTGTGCAAGTCATTTCATAGCTGTATGTCTATTTTGACTAAGATGCTTGTGCAACTGAAGTAAATACATACTTCTGCAGATGTGGCCCCAACAGTTATTTCAGTTCACCCCTTGGTGAGTCATGGAGAGGCAAAATGCTGGAAGAAAATTATGGAGTGAAATCCAACCAATCTGTTCGGCATGATGTAGAGAAGGGTGAACAAGAGCACTAATGAGAAGAGTAAGTCTTTCACCCCTGGTTGCCACAAGAAATCTTAGCTGCTTAAAATTGTAATAGAGAGGTGCCCACTCCCATAAAAGATCACAGCAATCAATATTAGTGGTTAATCACATAAATCTTACTCTGTAGTTGCACAGTCTTTTGCCTGCTCTGTGGACAAACTGAGTTCACTTTTTGCTATCAATAGCAGGACATAAACTCTCACAAACCCTACCTATATGTCTTTTAATATAAGCCAGTGTGTTTTATGACTGTGGACTTCAGAACCACTTCAAATAAAACCCTTCAACTTTAAAAAAAGCATTTTGAAGACCATATTCTCTTCCATCCTTAACACTAGACTAGGACCTTGATGAGTCATGCTTGTAATTTCCATGTGGCAACTACAGCAAACTACTTCCACAAAAAAGAACAAATTTTAAAAATGCAATAGAGCTTTATGTAATAATATTTTATGCAATTAGGCAGCTTGAAGAAAGGAGGAAAGTTGGCATCTTAGGATCAGCCAAGTTTCCCATGTCATAAATGTATGTTCAGCAGGTCACTAATTTCACAGCTTTCTACCCAGAGGTATAATTTTTAGGTCTTTCATGTGAAGATGCTTAATGTAGGACACTAAGAGATGAAAAAAGAGTGGTTCCTGTTAAAGCCCTCATCATCACAGCACTAGATAACTCCTAGGCATGAGATGGGCATATAATTGTTACCTAAAAGAGTCAGTTGAGAAGTGGTTATTTTAGGGATGTGTCTGAATAGAAGCTCTATTAATTTAACAGTATGTAAATCATGATCCCTGGACATAGAAAGCCACAGTTCCTGTTATTTTTACTTGTTAAAAGAAAAGTTACAGCAAGTATCTCCTAAGTGTTTTTCAATGTTGTTTGCAATTTTTTGACTGGTTCTGCTTTTTTTTTCCCATTTTGTGACTAATTTTCCCTCACTTCCAACCACTGTGCTTCTATCCCCGTTAGTATGAATACAGAAATTTGATCCAACAATTCTGGGTAGGGATGAATTTCACATGGCCCAAGCAAAGCTGTGCATTACAGTAGAAAACATCTGAACTGTTGCACTTAGCCCTACAGAGGATTATTCAAGTATTATCATCTAGACTTAGATGTTCATGCTGTAGAGCTCAAACCACGGTGAGTTCTTACATAGGGATTCTTCACCGACAGGAGATCATCTCTGTCACTGACCTGATAATACAACTAAAACTCTAGTGACACAAACTGAAAACATGGAAGAGTTTTAAGTTGAAGGAAATGGTTAGAACTGATTGATGAATTGAACTATGTCAAACTTTCATTATGAAACACAAAACCACATGAAATGTCCTGTTTCCAGTTTCATTAACTCAGACCTCTGCACATGTTTTGCTACACTTTTTCTAAGGTTCAAAACCTTGTAAGTAAAACTGTACATCTAATTACGGCCAAACTTGACAGGAGTCAATATTCACTGTACATGAAGTACATGCAAAATGTGTGGTTTTGGTGTAAAACAAAATGAAAGTTGGTGGTTTTGGCCAAATTAGCATTTTCTTCTAGGGCTCCTTTCAATCTCAAACTCAGATGATTCCACAGTAACAAAGATGGAATGAATGAGTTTTTCAGTTCTTTTCAGGAACAATTAGCTGTTAATATTCACAGCTCTTTTAAGGAACAAGATACCTGTTAATATCACCAGGTGCTAAATTAAAAAAGGTTTGCATATGTAGTGTCACTAAGATAAAGGTCATTTATACATGTGTCAGAGCATGCTTAGTTTAATGCAAACAACAAAAAGCAAAACCAAATAACTTCAAAATGTTAAACATACTTGTTCTGATTTAGAAAAAAACCAACAAAAACACCAAAAAAAAAAAAAAAACCCAAAACAAACACACACACACAAAGAGAGAAATTAACAAACATGTATTTAAGTATTTGATGTATATATTATCTTAAAGCAACTATGCTTCTAGATTTCCTGCTAAGTGGCTACAATGGAAACAAACTGAGATGGAGAGCAGTAGCTGGAAGCTCACTAGAATACAGTATTTTTAGGGCAAAATTAGGTTAATATTTATGATGGTAATTTATACTCATGAAAACACTTAAAGGAAATGCCGTAACAGGTGTGTAAAAAGTTAGATCCTGTGTTAAATACAAAAATTTGTGGGGAAAGATGTCTTCTCTGTAATTTGCTTCTGGCAGGTTATACTACAAACTCCTTCCTGTATTAGATTTTTCCTTCACAAATCTTAATAAAATGAGAAGTTTTGGAATATTCTGCTCATGAAAGATGCAGTGCATTCTCTCAATTCATTTTTCCTTTATGGATATACAGATGGAAAACCTCTCTGCACCACATCTGCAAATGTGCCACCTCCAAAGTGGATGGGGCCAGGTGAAGAAATGCTCCAAATTATTACAGTTGTAGAAAAATAACATCCAAATCAACTTACCCCCATATTTTTCAAACACCTTCAAATACATGAATCACTCAATATGCTGCCACGTATGAACTACAGAGAAACACATCTCACATCTACGTTCATGCTTAAAATTCTTTTAGATACTTTTGTATAAAAAGAAAAAGAACACATATTCAGATATTCATTTACTTAATACCAAGTGGCCATTGCTGTGGGCATATCAAAAGAGTTATTGTCATTTTTGCTTGATTTAGTTCCGTAAAATTCTTTCCCTGACCAAAAGAAGTATTGCGCTCAGTCCATACTGAACTTTTTAATAAAAAGCAGTAAAGCAATCTACTTCATTGTCAAATGATTGAAAGAAATTTAATTAATGCCTTTGGAAGGAACGCCTATATAAGTATCACAATCACAAGAATGTGCATATATGCATATATGAATACATATGCCCAGCCGCAGTCTACCTTGTTGCTTTAATGTCATAACACTATAGTCCATGAGCAGCTGGAGGCAAAAATGAACTCCTATAATTTAAAATATCGTGCTGACACAATTTTAAGGTCAAATTACATTGTGTACTTTATTAGAAGATTAAATGCTTGCTTCATCACAGGACACTTCAGCCCTAGAAAAAGCAGGCAGTATAGAAATGCTCACAGACAAACAAATTAAAAATAGTAAGTTATAAACAGGGGAAAATAAGTTTATGCCACACTAACAAAACCAAAAAGAAACAAAAAAAAACCCCAAACCCAAAAAGCAAAAAACACAAAGATGCATGAAAAGCAGTATGCTATGTTAGATGTTTATCTATACATAAGAGACAGGTGTCACAAAAACAAAACAAAAAAATCACGAAGCTAAAGAGAAACTTTAACTCACCAGTTTCCATCTGTTATATCTGAATTCATGCATAATTGATTATCCATGACTGGTAAGTTCTTTTTTTTCACTAGCCTAACACAGTTTTCTAAACATTATGTGTTAAATCACCACCAAAGTAAAGGGTGTTTGAGAAACCGTAAGGGCAGAATAAAAATTTTTAATGAAAAATAACATGTCAGTTAATAATAGAGCTGACCTATGTTTAAGAGAGAAATTTTAATCATGTGCATATTAAATATTAATAACCTATTCTGTTATTGTTATAATAAGGTTAAGTAAGCTTCTCCATGCTTAAGGAAAGAGAAAAAGTAGGAATATGTAACAGTGAAAAAAAAGCGCTGAGAAGCAGAGACATAAGGAAAATGTGTCAACAATAAACAAGAGGAAATGAGAAAGAAGGAAAAGATGAAGGTGGAAACTAATCTCTATGTGTCATTATGACTGCCAGAGTACTGGCAAAGCAGCAGCATCCTTTTATTTCAATTTTAATCATTTCTGAATTTTAATACCCTGCTCCTTTTGTAATTCTCCTGGCATTCCCTATATGCATCCATCCCAGCCAAAACACCAGTGTAAATTAAATGGCACACAACCACACCACTGATGTAGTTCTCCCAGTAGAACCAAGTGAGTGACCAAAAAGCAGAGAAGGTATGACTACTTTGTATCCCCACAGACTACTGGCCAATTAAGTGACTTAATGTTCTTCAATTCCTTTAATTTTGAAAAGAAGGGCAGTGGTTAGGTAACCCAGCAATATAGAGCCATTAAAAAAAAATAAAGCAAGCCAGTAGTAATACAATAATCAGTGACCATCAGGGCCTGGAAAAATGAGTTTGCTCTCACTGGCACTAAGGAGCATCACATGATTATTTAATTACAGCTCTAATTTTTGTCTCGTGGATGGCAACATATCAACAATTAATAGGGCAAATAGAGGAGACTGCATTTTTAAAGAGACAGAACCTATATGAAATAGTGCTTGGTAATGCAATTTATCAGACAGTATAATGCTTCTTACGGCATATCTGTCATCCTGCCAAACATATAAAGAAATTCTACTTGTTCAATTCTCCTGCATGGTATCCATAAAATTCTTCTGGAATGCTTAGAAAACAATAACTACACCTATGAGTATCCTTAGTGCCATTTTAAGCGGCAATGCAGAAGTCGGTTACTTGTAGGGCTCGCAGCCCAAATAAAGTAGTGGAATCACAAGTTTCAAATGCAAACATGCCATAAAATTTTCTTGGAAAGATTATAACGAAAGCCGTCAGGAATGGCAAAAATGATTATGGTGTTCAGTGAGTCAAGTGAAGAAAAAAAGAAAGTCAATAAAATACAGTCAATGGGACAGAGATTGATTTTGACCGATTGACTTTACTGTGAGGTTTTCTTTCAAAGCATACCGAAACTAGGGGCTCAAAACCTATATCATACCGTTCCTGCACAGGACTGCTGGTTAAGAAATGAGAAACAAGACCTAAAAGAAGATGTATGATAGATATTATCGACTGAAAAGCTCTGCTTTAAAACAGCTGGATGCGGTTCCTTTTCCCTCGTGCCTCATCCTGCAACGACGGCAGTGTGGAACCTAGGAACTGTGGGAAGTTCACTATGTCAAGGAGCACTTTCTACAGTTAGGGCAATCTGGAAACTTATCAAAAGAAAAGCTAATTTTATGCACCTTTTTGCAAATGTCCTCACTTTTTCACAGCAATGGGTGGACCAAGCTATGAACCCCATATATTCCTATTATCCAGTGTATGTTTCGGACAATAGCTAATATATGACATAGCAAAAGCAAGCTCCAAATTTCCTCTCTGCAATAAATTGTACCTGTGAAAAACGTATCGTACTATGCTTAGAAGGTTTTTTAATCCTACTTCTCAAATAAAAATTAGACATGCTTTTTAATTTGATATTCTAAAATCTACCCTTTGAACAAGCAAAGAACACTGAGTTTGGGCCCTTGCACAGGAAAAAACCCCACCGCTAAACAGCAGTTCAAGTAGTATTTCAAAAAGTGTGACTAGAGAAGCAGTACTATTACAATAAATGTTCCATTCCTCCCCAAAATTGTGTCAAATTAAGTTGTTTTCATTGAAGTCATGAACATTCTAGATTGGAGATCTTAATCTATAATCTTAAAAAGAAAGCTGGCAAGCAAGAGCTTGTATGTAAAAGTAAATATAATTCTTTTTATGCACTGGTTACTATACAGATAACATGTCTCACAAAGACTGTAATTAAATGTCTAGTGCAGAAGTAACACTAAAAAGCATACAGTATTATTACATTACAATGAATCCTTAGAAGCTAAAACTGTCATTTTTAAGATTCCTTTAATTATTCTTGAGACTTCTTACATTTATCAAGAAAGCCCACCTATGATGAAAAGCACTAATGATTTAAAATCTTTCTAATACTGCTCTCCACAAAAATATTAATTTAATCTTTGATTATAAACATTTTAAAACTCAGTCTGGAATTCCTCTCCACTTCATTTTTTGCCTTTGGTCCTTCTGAGACCCTGCATGCACGCACGCTCTCTCCCACTTTCTTTCCCCTCCGCTCTTCTCTGTCTTTTATTTAATGTAATAGAAGTAGGAATATAGGGTGTGTATGATGTTAGATCTTTCCTCCTTTTCATTGAAAATGTTTTTAATTACCTGGCTATTATGACCAGACACATATTCTAAGGGCAGTTACTGAAAAGGAAATACCTTTCTCATACCTTTGCATGTGGGTTTGAGTTCAGAGCAGCAATTCTTGGCACTTCTGCTAAAAATGTTTTCCACTCTAGGACTGATTTACAAATATAAAGAATTACTTAATCCTTCACTGTTCTATGAAACACGTATACTACTAATTTTATAGGTGGGTAAATAAACCAGGAGCATATTAAGGCCACATTTATAAAAGGATAGTGTGCTGCAGCTTCCTTTTCTTTCATATAAAGTTATGTGCTGAGCATTTTCAAAATCAGGGTTACGGCATCAAAGGTGGCAAATATGGCATGGACAGTTATTAACCCAAAATTGCACTTTTTTTTCAGGGCTGAAACCAGAACCAGGAGTCAAGACACCAGAAAAGACTATGAGACAGTCCTCCAAGCACAGGTGGTCTGAGTGCATCACCACTTCGTCTAGCGAGCAGCAAGTGCAACGACCCACAAATGATTGCTGCTGGCCAAATAAATCCTGTCAGAGCAGGATCCCGGGAAGACGAGATGCACTTGAGGTTTAAAGCACCTCCCTCATCTCCTCAGGTCATATCATGTCATACTGCGCCACGGGAAAGAGATAGAGCAGATAGTCCCTGGAAGTTATGTAAGGCCAGCGCAGCTGACAGACGTGGCCCATCCTGATGTTCTGCACCCAGGTGCAGCTGGGGTGACCGAGGCCCATCTGCAAGCCAGCAGACTCCTCTGCCTCTCTAACCCGCAGTTCACAGCAGCAAAGCACGAGGTAGCGAGAGCTAACTTCTGTCAGCCTACAGCTGTGCAGAGGTGTCACCAGCAATGCTTTACAACAGCTCAGAGACAGCAGCTAGCCTGCGCTCCGGTGGAAGCGAGTCTTGCAGTCCCAATCCCAGCAAACACAAATGCACAGTGCTTCACTGGGGAATCAAATCTCCAAAGAGATTGCTGTGCGTTGGTGTTCTAAGTAAATAGCTGAAAGGTGGACCTTGCCACAAATACTAAGTGTTAGTGTGTCCCTCAGCCCATCTGAACACCTAACACCGACCCTCTACAGGAACACTGAAAACCAAGCTCTGCAGTGACACATCAGTGTGCATGGGAGCAAAGTCAGGCTCAGCAAGTTTAAAAGGAAATATTTAGAATTCAGACAGTGCCTGAGGTATGTTACTACACTCTACTAGTGTACTCTACTATTACTATGCCATTCCTAGTACACGGCACCAGATAAAACAGATTAAGAGTAGGTTACAACTGGTACAGGGCACAAGGACCAGATCGGAACATATGTACAAGATCAGTGCTGGCAAGTCTCCTTAAAACTAATCTCTATCAAGACTTAAACCTACTGAGAGCAGTGCTGCGCAGAAACCATGAGAAAGCTGACATTTGCAGAGCAATAGAATGGATCCCCATTATGTAATGAAGTGTTGATGATAACTGTGGTAAACTTAGATGCCACAGGATGGCAAATGTTTGACAGGAACATCATAGTATATCCTCTTGGAAGTAACAGTTACAAGTTGTGGTCAGGGCTGTTGAGAGTTCATGATACCACAGCCAAGGGAACTGACCAACAAGCCAACTTAGTGTTAAGTGCAATACTTTGAGAATCTGAGGGAGGAATTAACCTCTCAGGTAAAAGTTATTAATGGAGTCCTTCAACAGAGAATTTAGAGAAGCTTTTTACAAACTGTAAGTTATTCTGACTGCAGTTATCTTCAGTTCAAATGCCGGCTACTTGGACTCATCGCTTCAAGATTAAAAGTAACATCAACAGGGCTTTCTGAGACTGACTTTATAAAGTTACAAAATTTCCATATAGCAGGCAGTAAGAACTGTAAGTTACTCTTTAACCGTCAAACTGTTTTACTTCTTTCTTTTTTTCTTTTTTTTTCTTTTTTTTTTTTTTTTAGAATCAGTAGCAACTTTGTGACAACTAAAGTTTAAAAAATGCACTTGATTGCATAGTGACAGATTTGCAGAACATTTTTCATCACACACACATATGTGCTTTCAGTTATTAATAAAATGCTTCTGCCCTTAATCTGCCATTGCCTGAATATACAATTACAGTGTCTTGGATAGACAAATACTGTTAAGGAATTCTGTTTTCCCTGTTTGAGATGCAATTCAATTACACCAAGTAAAACTGAATACTATGTCTTTAAAACTGGCTTCGGCTTGCTACAGAGAGGAATACTGAATCACTTTTCTATTAAGTTCCTCTTAGAGTGGAATGATAACAAAACTTTCTTCTCTTCCTCACCCCCACCTTCCTTTTTTGCTTGTTTTAAACAAGGAAGAGCCAGCTGCCCTGGGTAACACCACAGGTAGATATTAAAATGGAGACAGCCATTATTTAGTGGCGACAGGAATATAAATACAGGCACTAACCTATAAACTGGTGTTTACTTCAGGAAAGTAAGTCATATTTTTACCTCTGATTGCCGTGCTGTCAGTTTAATGCAGCGTAAATAAACAGTAGGTGCATGATAGCTTTAAGTAGAAAGTGTTCATTCCACAAGAGCAGCAGGTTACTGAAGCCTGATGCCTATAACGGCAAAAACAGAACTTCCATTTTACCTGGCTAAGAGACTTGTGGCTTTTCTATATAAATTAATTTGTCAGAATTCTATGAAAAATATTATGCACTCAAAGAACTTTACAAAAAACATTCATTTTTGCAGCCCTCAACTTGAACCATTTGAAAAAACAAAAGCCAATCACTCCTCTGTAATTTCATCATCCCATCGCTCTAAATGAAAGCTTTATATAATCAACCTAATATAACAGAAAATAAAATGATATATAGAATTGCCTATACTTTGAGTTATTTTGTTCTTATAAATATATTCCCTGACTGAAAGTAAAAAAATTCCCCTTTGGAAAAAGCAATGATGTCTGAGAAGATTGTATATACACTCTACATCTATTAACATAAATTATAAGAAAGTAAAATGTTCCAGATGTGTTTAAACTGTTGTAGAAGGAAAGTTTGTGGCTTCACTGGATATATATTAAATATATCTAGAGAGAGCAATGGCAGTTATATACAAGAAGGCAATAAAAGGCTTCACTAGAGTCTATGTTAAAATACCATAGTTCCTAGAAATATGACTAAAACATTTCAGAAGTCGTATTTCCTCCAGTTTTAATTCAGAAATCTACTTTAATGTATTTTTCTATATATTACGAACTATTTTATTAATAAAGTAATCTTCTTAATTTTTTTTCAAATGCAGCTGGAAACGTAAGGAATTACTTCAAATTCCTCTGACAATACTTAGACTAAAAAAAAAAAATAGGTAACATTAAAAAGGTAACAGTACTTTGAAAAATCAAGTAGTTGATACATTTAAAAGATTTGGTGGGGTTTTTTGCTGGCCTTTTTTTTAAGAACAACAGACTTCAACTGATTATCATCTAAATGGCAGTTGCACACATGTAAAGCCCTCTCTATCCCAAACCTGTAACGTGGGAGAAACATTCTCTTTACAGAGACCTCTCTGAAGAGGTTTTAGTGCTGCTGGGGTGGATGTGCCCACGTCCCCAGCAGGGCTGAAGGTGGTGGTCGGTGCCTGTGGGATGCTGGCAGGGCTGCAGGCAGGGCTGGCGCTGCCTTGGGAAGCACAGCCACAGAGGGCAGGTGCTCATCCGCTGACCCTGGGCCTACGCTGCAAACCTGAGAGGTGCCCTGCTCGTGTACAAGCTGGGGCTGGCGTGGCAGCCTCTCTCTGCTTCTGATACTGCCAAAGCACTCTGTCCCATCAGTGAGTTACAGATCGACTCTGCTTCACACTGCTTTCTCGGGAGCACAGCAGCAGGTTAGGATTCACACAAGTCGCTAAAATAGCATGAGAGGGGAAACTGCGAGAGTTACTTTGCTATTTAAAGTATCAAGAACAAAGAATATAGAAAGGAAATGGCCAGTTTTCCCAAATTCATGCACAAAAAGCATTTCATTTGAATATTTTTTGTTCCAGTAAACTATTTTGCATACAAAGGACTTATTTATTACATATTTGAACTTGTGGGAAAAAAGGGAAGGAATGCACTGATTCCTGAAATAACTCTACAGCCTTTTTGGAGGCTTTGCTCTTATGTGCTCTTGTTCTACTCAGAACAGTTTTATTACAGAGACAGAGGAATTCCTTGGAGTCAGTTGTTTCTTTTCCACTAGCTGTACTGAAGAGTGGGCATACATAGCATACTAGCCAAGGATTTTAATTTCTCTTCTATTGCCTTATTATGTTTGTGCACTATCTGTTCCGACGCATGCTTATATGTGAACACGTTGCATTTTCTGCCTGCTCATTATTTTACCTACTCTATGTTATTTCACATTTCCTCACAAAACCATTGCTTTAACTCGAAAAGCGAGGTAATACCAATAACAATCTCAAATAGAAAGTGAATTAGAAAATGACTGTGTGTATGTATAAACATATTAAAGAGCATATAGGAGTACGGGACTGGAAAGAGCATTCTCAAATTCTACAAATAGTGCTGAAGAGTAATTAGAAGATAGAAATTGCAGAGAACATGCTATATTCATGTCTATACACTCTACGCTTACAGTTTCAAGTTGTTTTTGAATAGTGCGCCTGATTTGACACATTTCTATCTGGTGATTGTGTTAAATGCTTGAACAGATAGTGAAATATCCAAGCATTCCTTGTGCTAACTACAGCTGAAATTTTACACTTATTGTAACCTTTCCTAACAATGTGAGAAAAACAGAGTAAATATATTAAATTTGTTTCACAACAGATGCTTAGGTTGTTAATATTTAAGATGCCTATTCATGCTATTCCTGTCTGCACATTTGTCAAAAATGTAAGCTTGAATGCTAATGTTTGCCAGCAGACTACAGCAGACAAATATATGAATGCACTGTACCAAAATAATATAAAGTAGAAATAAGGGGCCGCTGCTAACTCCCACCCAAGTAGCACGGACCAGAATGAGAGGGCACCTCCAGATCACACGCCCTGGAGTCTCTGCATCTGAATTTGTGAATTATTTTCGCAGAAGCGCTGCGCTGATTTGCACGGACTTAAACCAGCGAAGAGCTTTTCTCAGTTTAAACTCATTTCAGTTTAGGAGCTGGTGCAAAGTGTTTCAGAAAACTTAGATTGTAGCGAAGTTTCTCCCGCAGTCAGAAAAAGCTGGAGACTGGCAGAGGGAAACTCCGGGTCGGGCAGGTGCCTGTCAGGAGCGCTCCCCCCGGCCGCCGGCGGACACGGCGACAAAGGGGCGAGGATTTAGCAAAACCTCGGGTGGCGGGTTCGGAGACGGAGCGGAAAAATCAAAAGTAAATCCTGGAGCACGCAGACGAGCTCCTGGCAGTGCTCCCCGTGACAGCGGCAGCGCCGGGTCGTGCCGCGGGCGGGCGGGGGGGACGTGCCACCCACCGCCACGGGCGCGCCCCCGGCTGGGGCAGCCGCCGCCGCTCGGCCGCCCGCGCAACCCCCGCGCCCCGCGGAAGCGCCACCCCGCGACCCCCCCCCCATCCCCCTGCCCGCGACCCCCGGCCCCGCCGCTTCGCCCCGCGCCGTCGGGGGCGCCGCCGCCCCGCGCCCGCCGCTGCCGGGAGGCGCGCGGCGCAGGGTAAGAACTTTGCCAAACTTCTGGGGTTTTTTCCCTCTGCCCCCACCCCCACCTCCCCCCGCTCCCCCCGTGCCGGCGGCGGGTGAGGCGGCAGCGGGCGAGGGAGCGGAGCGGAGCGGGGCCGGCGACCGGCAGCGGCGCGGCGGCAGGTGTGAGCCCGTGCCGGCCGGGAGGCTCCGGCAGCGGCAGAGCCGAGCGCAGCCACCCGCCCCGCGCCTCCCTCCCGCCCGCCCTCCCGGGCCGGCACGGCCGGGTAAATCGCCGCGGCGGGTGCCCCCGGCACGGCTCTGTCCCCCCCGTCCCCCACGTCCCCGAGGAGAGACGCCGAAGGAGCGGGACCGACTCACTCATGGGAGCGCGGCGGGCGAGGCCGGCGACACCTCCGGCTTCCGAGGCGCCGGCGAAGTTAATTGCACTGAAGTTCAAGTTGTCTTTTCACCCATCAGGAGTGGGCGTTTAAAGGAAGGAGAGCGAGGAGGAGGAGGGGGAGGGGGGAGAGTCTCTCTCGCTCGCTCGCTCTCGCACACACACACACGCACACACACACAGACACACACAGAGGCACACGCATGCACGCACGCACACACACACACACGCACACGCACCCGCCCGCTCGGCTCCGCTCCCGAGCTGCCTCAGCAAGGAGGAGCCCGGACGGAAAACACCAGGGCAGCAAGGTACCGGCGTGGGGCAGCCCTGCCTCTGCCTGCGTGTGTCTGTGCGGGTGTGCCTGCGTGTGTGTGTGTGTATATGTCTGTGAGTGTGTGTGTGTGTGTGTGTGTGTGTGTGCCCGCGCTCCCCCCGCCCGCTGCCTCGCACGGCCCCTCCAGGCGGGGAGGTGCACGCTGCCCCCGGGGAGGGGGCGGCGGTGCCGTCGGGGCAGCGCGGCCGCTGGAGGCCGGTCCGACTGGGGCCGGGGTCTCCGAGCCCTGCGCCGCCCGCTCCGCTCCGCGCCCGCTGCCTCCTGCCTGCGCGGCGGCGGTGGGAGGGGGGGAGAAGCGAGCGGCGGCTGGAGCGCAGCGGTGGCGTGTGTCTGTGTGTGTGTGTGCGCGGCGGCTCCTTCCCTCCGGCGGCTCCCGGCCCCGCGGGGCGGTGGGGCTGACTTGGTGGAAATGCCAGGGGGATGGTGGTGTGCTTGTGTCCATGCCTGCCGTGCCTCCCTTACCCCCGGAACTCGGGCCGAAACCCTCCACCGTCCCCGCATTGCCTTCCCCAGCACCGCGCCCCCGCCCCCCCTCTTCCCCCTTCTCTCCATCCTTCCCCCGCTCCTTTATTTCCACAGCTGTCCCCGCGCCCTCTGGCCGCCCCGCGCCGCTACTCCCAGAGCACCGGCGGCAGCCCCTTTCGGGCAGGCAGCGCTCCACGGCCACCCGCGATTTGAGGTGGCCGAGGGAGAGAAGCTCCGCTACCGCGCTGGCGGTCTCCGCGGGTTGGGGATGCCCGGGTGCGGGCAGGCATCCCCCGGAGGCCTCTGCATGCCGGCAGTTCCGCTGCCCCGTCGGGCCGGGAGCGGGGCCGAGTCCCGCATCGCTGTGGTCCTCCTGCCCGGTGTTTCACCTGGCACCACGTGCTCCTCCGTAACGCTGTTTGAGAATTGTCTTTATTCATGAAACTTCTCCTAGGGGAAGTACTTTTCTCTCCTTTTTTTCTTTTTAAGACCTTCTTTCCCCTCTTCACTGATACAGGATTTGGAAGTGGAGTTCCTGGAGAATGACCCTGGCAATGAACGCAGGTTTCCCTGAAAGCTGAGGCTGTTTCTTATTCCCTAGGAGACTGACGAGAGAGGGGACCCCGGATGTCAGCCCGATCTCCGGTTTTTATTTGTCTCGACTTTGAGGCAGATTTTCTCTTTCAGCTCTGGGAGCTGACAGGTACAATTCCCATAGGCACCTTTGCATGAAACAAGACCAAGGCCAAGAAGTTGATTTGTCATTGCTTTTCCTAGTTAGCCAGCAGTATGTCCTTCTATTAATTGCTATTAGTAAGTTAACCTTGTAGCTCAGTTATTGAATAATCATTAATCCATGGAGGATACACAAGCCCAAAGGTTAATAATAGGAATAGCAATTAATAATATTGACCTTGCCAGTGGGGAGAGTATTTTTGTCACAGTTATTAAAAGGCACTACTATTTATACTAGGTACAGTGGTGCAAATTTGGACTCAATATGTTGAATACCAAATTACTTCAACAACACCAGAAATTAATTCACCCCTTTATCTCCATGTTATCGGTCCTCTGACTTTCTCTCAGTTTAAAAGGTATCATCCCCTACTCTCTCATTTTAAATAGAAATGCTAGGTCTTTAATCAATTCTGACATTTCCACTAGAAAATAACATTGAGCTCACTTACACAGATAAAAATTTATTTGCCTGCAGCTGATTTGTTGTAGTGCTTTGGACCTATTCATTTCTCAGAGAGGACTTAGCTTTTTATGGTCTTTTGATACCATGGGGTAATAAATAGGAGATCAGTACAAAGGGAACATTCTCTCTTTTATAGGTCCAACTCTCCACTCCCTGGAGTTGCCTCCTCACAGAGCTACTCTGACTGACTGACTAACCTACATCCTTCTATTGTCAAAGACCCATCTCCTTTATTTGTATCACATTTCTGACTGGCTGGTCAGTAAGCCCTAATAATAATCATGTTTCATGTCTCAGAAATCTAATAATCAAGTTACTCATTGCTACAAATTGCAGCTAAGCTATTTGGGTTAGTCACGTTATCCCCACTTTAAAGGCAGGGAAACTGAAACAGGAAAATTAACACATTTGCCTGAGGCTACACATGGATTTGAGACCAGATCCAGAACTGGAACTGAGTTTAGATCAAGCTCCCTCTTAAAGATCCTCAAATGCACTGTGGAAAATCCTTCCTTAAAATAGAAATGTAGCATAAACTTTTTTTTTCATCAACTTTGTATATTAGTCAAAATATACACGCTTTTTTAAAGTCACATTTTGTTTTTAAAAGATCAGGTTTATTCAGCTTAAAAAAAAAAAGTGTGGTAATACTTTTATACTACATCAGGCAGTTTACTTTGGAAACAAATATTTAATACCAGACTGTGAGCAGTAATGGGAATAGAATTGCTTGTTATTAGGCTACTGTAAACAATATTAGCTGAATGTTATGGTATTGTTACAAACCAACAAACTATGATGGGAAGTCCAGGATTAGTATAGATAAGGCGCTCTTGCTTACCTAGTGTGCACTGGTATTCACCATGATGCTCCTTCAGTGCTTTCAGTATCAAAATACCTGCTATGAGTATAAACACTGAAAAACGTATGGGACAACCATATACTGTGTTTGAGAATTATGATTTATATCATTAGGCAGTGAGTTTTACCAAGTTGTGTCATTCATGTCACCGAAGCAAGACACATATTGCCTGCCCTTTAGCTGTGGCATGTCATCAAAGCTATTTGGTGTGACTGAGCACAGATGGCATGCCTAAAAACCAAGTGTACAATATAACTTTCCTATTACTGACACGTAGATATTTCCTCTTCCTCAATTCCCCCCCTCCCAGATGTTTGCTTGCCCAGCCTTCTAAGGAACTATAGAAAGTCATGTTCATCCTGCTCATCCCTGATGCCTGGAATTGTGCAGTTGAAACCCTATACAGAATAACTGCTCACATTCTTTTTTAATTATTTTTTTTATTTATGCTGACAGCTCCTTTCTGAGCATTTTTAAAGTCCTGATTTGAGGGAAGTGGGTGCAGATCTCATTCAAATAGTCATTCTCCAATACCATTAGCATTACCTGCCAAAAATGAAAGTGGCATATGAATCACAATAAGCCACTCATGAATTTGTGGATTTAGAACCTGCCAAGGAACAACAGATACACACACAATTTCAAAGACCCATCAGTTTTAGGTACTTCCAGCAGTGCATAAAAGTACATTTATCCAAAGACTGTCTTACTGATGGCACATTCTATAAGGCCTACAGACATATCTGATTCCAGGGAAGGATAATACTAACTGAAAATATTTCTCTTCCAGTCTTTCTTTCACAAGTGAGGTAGTGAAAGTGATGAATCTGCTAATCATAACCATGTCAGAGCCCTTCCTGAGGTGCCCCTTATTGAAGTGGTACTGTGACAAAATGATGTGTTGCTTTTGTGTGAGAAGAGCTTTAAAATCCTCTGGGAAATATCACAGTTGCTTTCCAGTTCCTTTCAGACATGTAAATACCTTTATGTTTAGACATGAGTACAGAGGGGTGGAAAGTGAAGTTCAGCGAGGAGGAGAGTGGGGTTAAAAGCATCCACATGGATCCAGGAACCAAATACATACATATGTGGGCTTTTTTCTGTGTCTGATATTATCTGGGGCTTGAAATGAAGTGTTCATTATCAAGAAGAAACGCTGTAGGAACGTGTGCCTACTTGAGAGTTATGTTGACCCATGGCTGACAGAGAAGGCCATCTTCTGCCTGAAATTACAGATGAGCAACAGAACTCTCAGTAGTGCTCAGATACTTGTGTCGTTCCCAAGTTATATGTACATTATCAAGTATGGTTTATTTCCAGCTTGTAGTGTGTGGATAATGCTATATCAGTGAAAACCACCACATGCCACCTATCATTCTTTATAATTGCTTGCTTTCATCATGGTTTGCTTAAGCTGAGCACATCAGAAACTGAAAATAACATTTGGGTATTTTTTCCTTCTTAACATACAAAAACTCCAGCCTACGTTTTGAAAACTATTTATATGCTATTATTTGTGAAACCTAGCGAAGAAACCTTCATATTGGCATGGAGTACACATGGATGTCTCAGCAGCTTGTGAAATGTTAAGACTTGGTTTGAACTGTGTTCTAACCAGTTATCTGTTGTAGATGAAAATGGTAATCAACAGATACAACCATACTGAAGTAGCCTCCTGTGCATATCTTAAATGCAAGTGGCCATTACCAGCTGTGCCACAACCTTTTCTGATGTTTCAACTTGCTAGTGGCTCAGTGGAAGATAGTCAGATGTCTTTTCCTGAATACGTCTTTAGTGCATTTCTGCAGTCTGTTGGTTATTCTACTCTTTGTTGGTTAGAAACCAACCTCTCGAGTTCAGGACTATATCACCTTGCTACTTGAGTGTCTGTTCAGAAAATTTCTTTACTGAAGTGAGCATCATGTCAATAATAGCACATTCATCTGTCTATCTCCAGACTGGCTTATGTTCTCTCCAATCACACAGTGAAGGCCCATGTTTCCAGACCCTTGTGCTACACAGTACCTCAGTCCATTCGGCCTCTCTCCAAGATGGTAATTGCTTTCTGCTCCTCATCTCCATTACAGGAGATCTTTGGATTGCCTAAAAAAGTAAAGTGCATCCTGTAGATTTCCTCGTAAAACTTTGCTTTTTGGAAAAGAAGATCAACTTTTTGCAGGTGCATCAGTAATGTCAGACTCACTTTGTTTTGCCTGGCTGCCGTCTCCCTCTTCCATCAGTCTAAAAGTATCATTTTTTAAAGGATTGAAAAGTAGCATTTTTTAAAGGATTGAAGGAGATATATTAATATTTGTGTGAACCACTTTTCCTGCACATTGTCTGTTCTTTTCTCCTTCTACTTGGTGTCTGGTTTGTCTTGGCTGCTTTTAAAAATTCTGTTGCCTGTATTGAGAGGCTGCCAGATTAAACCAGTGAAGAGAAACCAGGTGACTGTCTACTTTTATGAATATAGGTTGTGTATAATAAATTCCGGTTTTACATCTATGCAAATTAAATCATCATATGATTCTGACTACATGCATTTTTTATCAAATATGGCATATATTTCACAAATTATATTTAACTTGTAGTCATGTTGCAATTTTGAATACCTAACTAGGAATTACAAGGTATGCTACTAGATCTTAGTAAATAGGTTTACAAACCCAGAAGAAATAGGAGAAATTTATCTTTTTTTCTTGTATTCTTGTTAAATCTAGTGAAAAAGCTTTTCCTGCTATAGGTGATAATATAAATGCCTTACTACTGTGCTGTTAAGAGACAAAAGTACACTTGGTTTCTTGAAATGTAGGGATTTTGTAAGGGCCTAAACAGAATGTGCCCAGAATAAGGAAGTTTCAGAGAAACATATCTTTGGTCTGGAGTTTACAGCACCTAGTTAGTGAGGCCTTTTATTAATGTTTCTTGTCACAGAGTAGAAGACATGAGTCACAATGTCAAAATAAACATTTTACTTCTGCAAAATTATATTTTCACCTCAGGAATATTGTGAAGCAAAAACGGGATTTAGCATAATTCTTCTTGTGGACAGACAGGGCAGTTTTAGTGTCAAGCCCTGAGCCTTGCAATATGATTCCCAACCATAGGTGCACCAGACTTTGAATAATCAGTCTGTCAGATGAGCTATGACAGGCATTATGCTGTGAACGTAACCCCTCAATGCTTTCAATGTTAATAATTTTCAGTAACTGCTGCTGGTTTTTTCCTAAATAAAAAGATATTTTGTTGAGCACAAAGATGTCTCTGTCAATCCTTGCGTTTCGGTCAATAAAAGGATCTGGATGGGTTGAAATGTGGGAATCAGGTGGAATTCAAACATGTGAACAAACAGCTGTGATTCACAAAACCTCTTCTAAGAAGTTGCCTAACCCTCAAAGCTCTGGGTTTGCCTTAGAGTTAGTTCCTTTTCCACCTGGAACTCCTATATGGCCATTCAGGACTGTTCATGCCCACCCAAGTCCTCTAGACCTGCAATATTCTTCTGCTTGAGTGTCTTGGTCAGCTTGGCCCCCTGGTTACTCGTGGAGTGTGCCCAAACTCCCTGACATGACTACATTCTTGACAAAATGCAGCAGGGTCACTGTGGTAATAATGGGACTTAATCCCAGGACTATTTTTATTTTTACTCTGATTTTTTTTTTTTGTTTTTAATTTTTTTAATCAGGATGTTGTATGTATTTCAGAGCAATTTAACATAGTGAAGACAAAAATAATCCCTAAAAAACTTAGTGTGTGCCCCAGCCCTGGGAATAAACTAAACATAAGATTATGATCTAAGGAATCTTGAATTCGTTTGTGCTCAAGGGCACTGTTTCAGCAGAAGGGTCGAGGCTGCCTCTTTTAAAATAACCATCAGCCTGGTGGTCAGAGTCCTCCCTGGGGTGAGAGGAGTTGTAAATTGGGGCCTTTCAGGGCAGCAGAGATGAATCCCATGATTGCATTAGTGCTCTAATCACAGAGTTGTTATATAGAGGGAGATGGGAAGCCAGCTTCTCCTCCAGCTATGTTTTAATAAAACATAAGTTTTGAAGGAAAGATCACAGGGACCTATTTTCATAAAAAGAACGAGGGTGTAGATACTGAGTGGATGGAGGCATCTCTCAGACAGCCCTGGGTAGAGCCCTGTCTTTGCAGGTAACCCTCAGGTAGAGCCTTTGCTTTAGAAGGAGGCAGGATTATAGATTTGGGACAAACCTCATTTTTTCCCTGGTTAACTCCAGTTGTCTTATGTTGAGGTCAAGACATGCTGTGCTGGCTGTTTTCCAGGCCACCCAGGTGTCTCTCCTGGTATGCTGCAGGAAAGTCATGCTTTCAAAACATGGTTTTAGACACCTGATAGGGAACCATGGGACAAAAAATGCGCTGTTGGTGCACCAGGATGCTTTGTAGGATTAGGCCATAAACAATATAAATCAGTATCTAATTATTAATAAGAGTTTATTTCATAATAACAGGAATACTTGGTATCTGCTAGGAACTGTTCTCTCGGTACAGTTTCTGGTCCATTTTTATTTTGCATCACAAAGGACAGCACAGGAAACTGTTGGATTGCATATTACTTATAATGAAAATTCTCTCTGTAAGTGTTTCCCATTAGAAGCTCTAATGGCTAACATGGCTAGACACTTATATTTGTTTTGAGTCCTGTGGGATGCAAGGTTAAAATTATCTTTTTATGGAATTTATCTAAATTAAAATGGAAATACCCACTAAAGTTTTGGCCTTCTCTAGGAAAAGTGTGATAATATTTAAAGATGCCCATTTCTTCTTTAAAAATACTTTTATTTTGCCTATTTGAAAACTTCCAAAATCAGGGGACAATATATTCCTCAAAAAAAGGAGGAATATATTTGACAGCAGTCCATTGCATGGATTTCCTCTGCCATGGCATAGCTGACTGCTTTTGCCACATATAGGATGTATGGGCACAGTTCAGACAGTCTGCCCCATCTGTGTTTCCTTCCCCAAACCTGCTTGATACAACTGAAGAGTAGGTTACAAAGCAGTCCTGGAACCCTTCCACTTGTGATCTACATCCTACAATATGGAATATTCTAAATATCTTGGGCTTTCCCTAGCTAGCAAGCTGGTTATTCTGGCTATGCATGAAGATACAGATTTGGGTCTTAATTAACATCTGCAGTTTAATCAAACCATTTATGATCCTGAGAAATCTGAACTGTAGACTTTCTGGTTTTTCTGATGACAGACAAATACAGTGAACTAAAATAGTAGTTTAATATATAAAGCATTTGCACCAGCTCTATGGCCGTGGTAACTTTTGTGGAAGCGTGAGAAGTCTGAAGATCATATTTTTCAATGTCTGATGAAGAATTCAAAGGTAATAGATATGAGATCAGACACACTAGGGACTTGACAAAAATTTTTGGTGTTTAAATTTAAACAGCATTCTGTGCCACTTTACAGGGGCTAACTCTCCTGTGGTGACAGTCCTGTAAATCTTTAGCTAGGCCCAGTTTTATTATAAAAGAAGTCGGCTGGCCCAAAAGAGAAAATATGGAATAAATTGCCATGAAAGTGGATTGGCCTGTTTAGTCTGGTGACCCAGTGAAACAGTGGAGGACTTTATAATCTGCAGTGCAGACAGGTCTTCATTGTTGAAGGAAGCAGGAAGTGCTAAGAGGGCTGTAATTGCATATTCTTTAATAAGAAATATAATTGTTGCTTTTACCAAACAGATCTCAGACAGATTTTAATAGTGTGCACACATTCAGAAGCCTCTGGAACACACCTTTTTACCCTAATTTGTTCATATACATTGATATATTCTAATGTATTTACACCCTCTAAAAATGTAGTCCATGTAGAGCATTTCTGAATTGCAGGGCTCCTTACTCTTCTTTTTTTCCTTTTTAGATTGACTATGATGATTCAGTAAGACAAAAGAAGATCCCATAGATGTGTTTCTTTTAATACTTTTAAGTTTCTGTCCTAGAATAAAGGCTTACTTTTGCCATGATTACAGCACTGCACTGTCAGGGCCTTGCCATCTTTTATTGTGCAGCATGTTTTAAAAAACCCACATAGCCCTCAGTACTGTATTTTTTTTCCCAAAAACTTCAAATTAGGAAACCACATTTGTGATGTAGTGTAATTTTCTTTGTTCAATCTGAAGGGGTAAAATCTTGTGTTACACCAGTAGCAACATAAGTCTTGATCGATAGGAGGGAAAACAGAGTTGTGCAAAGCCTATCATAGCCACTGAATGTGAAATCAGTGAAAGGAAGCATGATCTTCTAATACTGCTTCAGGTGGCTGAAATTCAGTTTTTCTTATTTCACATTCTATACTCTTGTTGTAGTCATTGCAAAACAGTTTTCTTAACTGGCATTAGGTGTATGGCTTCCTGTGAACCATGGTAACCGAGGCTTGAGATTTATGAACGATTGTTTAGTTTTCATCAAACTCCCTCAATCTGTAGATCTAAGCAAAAATCACACCATATGTTGAAAATGAGTTCAGTAGTGACTGTCTTTCAGCAGCTGTGCTAAATTTGTATTGTTCCGCAGTGTTATGGACAGCTTTTTTCAAAACAATTGAGATCACACATATATACTTAATTATTTTTATTACTGTTGAGCATCACATTTTAAAAGGCTTGAAATCTTTTTTCAGTGAAAGGTGAAGCTAGGAAAACATTTGATTTTTGTCCCAGGATACTCATGCTTTCAGTTTATTTGTAGAAAATATAAATCATAGATAGATAGATAGATAGATAGATAGATAGATAGATAGATAGATAGATAGATACATACATACATACATACATACATACATGCTCCATGATGACCAGATTCTAGACTAATCAGTTGAAAGGTTTAAATGTAAAAGGTTAAAATGTAAAAGGGTGCAAGCTCTGCACCATAAACATAACATATTTTTTGCTTTACTAAAAAAACAAAATAAAACAAAACGAAACAAAACAAAACAAACAAACAAACAAAAAAATGAAAAAAAAGTGCTGCATTCTCTTGTAGTTTGGACATTGGCTTTAGAATATAAATGCTTGACTGATAGTAACTCGTGTGAGTTCATCAATTCCTTTTATATTGTCTTCTAATCACACCCTGTTAAAGGCTTCCATTGCTCAGGTGGGCTACGTGTGAAATATCCCCCTTTAGTCCCAGGGGGGTATTCAATATCATTTATCAGATCAAGGAAAGGGTAGGACAGCATACAATATCTGCAAATAATATTCAAACAGCTGAGGTTTAGGAAGAGATTTTATTAAAAGGAACATCTACAGAAAGAAGATAAGTACCACTACAGTTGGTCACAGTTCATATTTATCTCTTAAAACCGCATGTCAAGGTAAGTTGCATCTGTGCAAGCAGGAAAATGAAGTCGTGGTTTGCTACTGCTTGGCAATATTCATGCAGTGAGTCAAGTCAACAATACTGAGGTTGAGCAGAACACAAACCAAGGAGGCCGCCCATGCAAATGATACATCCTGGTTGCTTCCTCATGAACTCTTCCATGAAATCTTGCTGCACCCATCTTGATTGCATATGCTAATCCCAGATTCTTAATTGACTCATAACAGATTTATCTGGATTTCCAACTTCCTCTTCTCTTTTGAATGTTAATTAAAAGAAAAAAGATTACATTTAAGATATTCATTACAGTAGCAGAGTTTTCTGCTAGAGGTGTTCAGAGCCAAATTTTGGTTTTATTTAGATAGGAGTATTTATAATCAATGAGCTTAAGTCTGTTTTGCACTAGGGACCTTTTGATACCCACATAGTAAAAAATGGCCTTAGCAGCCATTGAAGAATTTATAAATTTCATAGAGTATATTTTCTACATATTACCTCATGCAGTAAAACTGAGAAAAACGACCCATCTTTTAATATAAAGTATATGTAACAGTCCAAAGTCAGTTTTTTTGGATGAAAATGAGCTCAGAACTGCTCATGTAGACTTGTAGATTCCCCCTGTCTTCCCCTAAATCACTCACTATCACTATTAGACCTGCAGAAGTAGGTCCTCCTCTGTGTGGAATATGGAGATTTCAAGTCATGTTTCTAGCCTAAACAGAAAATTTTCTTTTGGTATTTTCTAAGCCAGATGCACAGCTTGTTTATTTTTAGTCAATATTTAGGAACACTTTAAATTTTGGTTTTTGGTGTTGTGTTTTTTTTTTTTTTTGGTCATATGGACAATATAAAACTTAATTAAAGAAGAAGTAGAATGAAAATTCTCTTTTTCCTTTTTTTTTTTTTTAAAAAAAAAAAAGCAAACCTCATTCCTACTGTGGAGTTGTGCAGGGCTTTTTCTCCCACATTTTTGTTATTGTTTTTGTTTCTCCTTAGTAAGGTATTTTGTAGTTATACTCTTGCTTGGCAACCCACCATATTGTTGTTGGTAATTTGGGGTTTTTTATATTCAGTAGATTAAATCATACTATCCTATTTGGGATCTTCCCACCATTACAGCTTTTGCCACCCATAACCTTATTTTATGATCAAAGGGGAAATAAAGGGAAAGCAGTAATGTTAATAGGCTTTCCCATGCAGTCTCTCTGGGAATGGTCTTTTTATAAGTGTCTTGAACTTGACCTCTTCAGAAGGCCCAAAGGTCCAACACACATTTTTAAAGTTGCATTTAAATTTTAATATTTTTATTCTGTGAAGCCATTTAAAACCTGGCCCTCAAAACACAAAGCATAAATCTTTCAGGACAGTCATCCAGTAAAATTGATGTGTGCGGAAGAGAAATTCCGGAAAACCCCTACAGCTCTATTGCTTTGCTTTTCATGTTGTTTTATAGATACGTTCCCTGCAACACTACCAAATAATCAAACAAAATCCAATGAATAATATTGTGATTTCATCACTCTGGCATTTGAACTTGCAAATACAATTTAGCAATGAATTAGGAGAGGAAAAGTTTTGCATTGCCCCACCCTCATTATAAAAATGTTCTTCTGAGCCAAGCATTTGAGGCATTAGAAAGATTTACAGTAATAATATAAGGAGCAATAATGAACTTGGGAACAAGGGAGTCCTGTAAGGGGTTCTCAGAATGAGAGAGAGGTTTTGTAAGCAATTCTATCAACACTAAATAAATATTTAGGAAGATCGTCTTCTCTCAGTGAGTCTGTATAATAATTGTACTGCTAATAGGAAGTATATGATTTGGATATGAGAAGATACGTATCTCTGAGTCCATTCAACTTGTTTGTGTGGGTGAATCTAGTTCTCATTAAAGGTACTGGTTAGACTGTCCTGATTGCTACTGTCTTCTTTCCATGAAAATGTCAGCTTTGTCACCTGCTGTGCAAGGTTTCCAGCCATCCCAGTTCATCTGAGGGCAAGCTCTTCTATCTGCGGTCTCTTTTATTTTGGTATGGTCAACAAGGCAGCCAGGTGTGACGGGGCAATTTGATAATGTAGTTGGAAAGGAAAAAAAACATGTGTTAAATGCTTTGACTTGACCTGTAGGTGGGGGTCACAGCGTTTCCCATCACCATAATGTCAGTGTGCGCTCCCCACAGAATTCATGTTTAATTTTCTTCTGCGTGTCCTACTCCTGCATTCCTAAATTCGAGTCTCTGACCGTATACCAATAAACAGAAAAACCTGGGGAGCAGGAGAAGGCAAGGCAGGAGGGAGGCAGGCAGGAGTGGCTATTTGTTTGCCTTACCTCCTTGCTCAGTGTCCTGCTGCAAAGGGAGCAGCCAGGATGGAATCTGACCTCTTGCTCCCAATGCTCACCCTGGCGTCCCGAGCGCATGGCTGAGCTGAGGATGTGGGCACAGAAACAGGGAATCCCGTTGGAATTGCTGGAAAAAACTCTCATTAACTTAATGAGATTTGGAACATTACAAGGGAACTCCAGCTGGAACCAGATCTGAACCTGAGTGCGAAACATTCCTGAATACACTACCACAAACTTGTTTCAAGGAGAATATGTGCTCAGACATACAAATGGCTAGATTCTGATCTCGGTAATGCCAGCGTGAGTGTCTTGACTCATACAAACTGCACTCAGAGGACTAGCCCTGAAGACTGTAAAATGAGGATGCACACATGCCACAGGAGACTGCAAAAGGAGGGTGGAGCTACGAGGATTCAGCCACACACCTTGCTGGAACACCTTAAGTCAGGTAGACCTGGCAGCAGTTGGCTGAGACGAGACTTTCATCCTGCATAATCACTACTTTCCATAATTAAGTGCAGAGTCTGACTGGGTTCACACTTCATTGTGCTGCAGTCTAGCTACATTCACATCCTCACTACCAGACTCCTTGTCCAGCTCTGTAACAAACACTCTCTGCTTTTCTTTCTTTAAGATCAGTAGCTGAACTGCCATGACTGCTGGGCTTCTGGGGGAAAGAGAACTGCCTTGTGAATATCAGAAATATAGATAGAGGAGAGAAGAAACAGATTCTCCCTTCAGCATAGTGTGATATGGCAGCAGGCTGGTCTCAAAATAGACAGAGGAAGTGCTGAATGACCCAAGTGATGACAGGCTTGGTGGCATTCTCCTGCATGTATAGAAGACACTTGTTTTGTCCATATGTCTCCATATCCATACCGTTGCCGAGAAACTACTGTAGTGTTCTTCTGGAGTGATATTCAGACCACAAGCTTAGTCTGAAGGAGAAAGCCAGTGTGTTTCCATCTAGTTTATAAACTGTTGAAAAATGTCAGTAGAATAAAGATCTTTACATTAACTACTCTGTATTTTTTTCCATCTGTGGAAGAACCAAAAGCTCTTGCTTCAGTCAAAGTTAATGTGAGATTTCCTGGAATATGAATTGGCCCTTTAGATAGAGCTTTGACTTGTCACCTATTTAAGAGTGTTTTCATTATTTTCTGATTACTTATCCAGCATTGCCAAATTTTACTTTTCTTTTATTAAGTAATTTAATACTCAGAGCTCACAGAAAACTTAACATGTCATCCATCTCTTTCAGTTTAAATGATTAAAAGCAAACTCCGTTTCTTAAAGTAGATTCTTTTTTTTACACATTGCACATCTGAACTTGCAGTGAGACTAATACCAAACAAATAAAAACTTTCTTTTTTGAAACTTTTGAACAAGTTAAAACACATCAAAAACTGCATTTGCAGTAATTGATACTAATTAAAATGCTGAAGCCGCATTAACAAGGAATGAAAAGGAGTATTTTGGGTCTTATCTTTCGCAACCTGAATGTTTTTCAGGCTCAGCTTTTCATAAATGCAGAAATATTATACCTTGTATTATTTCCGTGGAAAATGCTATTGCAGCTTGGTATTTTATGGGGTGTGGTTTATAATTTTATTAACACCATCTGTTGTTTAAAAGATAATATAGAATGTTTAAAAATTACCAAAAATGCTGGTGTACACAGAATTAGGAGCAACATTTGCAGTTTGCTCTTTGCCTGGCAATTCATCTGCACATAAAGCTGATTCATATTGAAGACAGTTGAATTTAACTCTTTATGGTTGATGGGATGCTTTAAATATCTCCATTGGCTTATGTATTAAAACACTGTTAGTATCAGGAGCACATTCTGTATCTGAAACAGCCCTTGCTGCCAGATCTTAAAAATGCTAAAGGGTAAGAAGGGAAATGAAAGGCCATATTATGAAAGGACTAAGAACCCTGAAGATCACCTTCCACCAAAATTACAGAATTACATGGCTTTAAAAGGGAAAGGCAGGCCAGCAAGATGGATGAGGAATGGAATGTTTGCATGTCTTATACTCTGCTAGAAGTGCTTAGGCACATCCAAAGACAAAACAGAGTTTTTAATTACTGAATAAACCTTTTTTCCTGAAGCTGAATGGAAACACATCATCATGGGCAGGTGGTTTTACACATTTCTCTCCACCCACAGCCTGAGAGCAGAACCAGTTAAAATACAAAGGCAGGAGAGGTCATAAATACAGGAGGTAAGAAATGCCTGAGTGAACTTGGAGAAAGATCGGTGCTACAGGACCAGGAGAGATGCCTGTGGCTGGCTGGTGTCTCGACCAGGTGGAGAGCTATTTCAGCTTTGCTTAACAGGCAAAGCATCAAGGCCTTCTCAAATCCTTGTCTATTACCTAATTGCTTAAAATAAATAGCCAGTTGCATTTAGGGAGAAAAGAGAGACAAAACACTATTAGATAAGAGTTTGCCTGTCACAATTTGATTCTTCTGGATTTATGGGCAAGCATGAGACAATTGTTCTTTTTGCTGGAGATATACAAAAAAGAAGATAATTTCCAGCATGATCCCATATTGTTCCAAATAAAATTTGTAACACTTTGGCTTCCAGCTACAGATTTCCTATCTAAAGAATATGCTGGGGAGGACAAGTCCTCCTGTTACCAAGGAATGGAAAATCCTTGTCAAGGAAAGGCACATCAGCCTGTTACAGGCTGCCAACACAAATATTTTGGACTGAGAAAAACTACATTTCAAAGTAACAAGAATCCAGGTGACATATGCTTTTTTTAACTCAATATCATAACCTCATCTATCAGGAAAAATGGGCTGACATATCTATTCTAGGGGAAAAAAAAGTGTTCTAACTGCTCATGTACAGAATTCATATTCTGTGGTAAAAAACCCAAACCCCAAGCAAACAGACAAAACCTCCTGCTTGGGTGTATATACTTTATCTTGGAATTAGGTTGGGTTTTATTTTAGAATAATTATTCCACTAGTCACAGTGCATGGTAATTATTCCCAAATAAAGTCTTTTTTTTTATTGCAATGAAGTGTCCACAGGGAGCTATCACAGAGTAGTTATTCCGGAATTGTTATGCTGCTTAACTTTCCCCAAGTAGACAAGCCTTAAGAAACTATATCCAAAAGAAGTTTGAGGAGAAAAAAGTGTCTCTGCATGTGTTACAGCATCGAGTGAGTGCTAAAAGTTATACATTGTAATGTAGATGTTGTAAACCACACATTTATCCCAGGAAGGTACACTGTAATAGCAGCAGAAAAGGATTTTGTGGGAACATGTAATAAGAATTTATGCCTTTTCTTTTTTCTTTAAAAATTACTTTCAAATATTTCAATTTGGGCTTTCATCTTTATTCAAAGCAGATGCACTGTTTACTAAACAATTTTATGGTATTCCCTCTCTGGATCTGCTGGGAAGCTGTGATTAACAGTGATGTTCAGTCTTTTGGAATACGGTAGTCATGGTATGGTGCTGGGTCATAACTCCTTAAATGACCTGAAATGTTCAACCTGTGGTATGCGCCTCAACAACAAATTAAAATCAAGGATGAGAATAAGGAATGTTTTATAAGCTAAGCTGGTACACCTCCTATTACATTAATACTTTACTGAAGTGCACAGCACCATTCAGCACAGTACTCTTGCTTCAGTTTGAGTGATGTATAGTGTGTGTATATATATATATTTAGGTCATATTTTCACACTCCTTGAACTTGTAAAGTCCATAAGAACTATGTATAAGGCACAAGACTCCTGGAGTTTGTGGTTCTGGGCAGAAGTTGGACTATCCTATCACTATATATCAATCTCAGGGTATCTTTAACTATTTGTGACCCAGAGAGGATCATCTCCTCTTCTGACTCCTGTCATTTCTTCATGAGAGAGGTACCCTTGCAGTGTCCTTGACTGTTTCAATGTCATCCCTGGGGCATGCACCGTGTGACATGCCATTGGACTTGTCCCCACTCCCATAGTCACCGTGGGATCCTTGGTAAAGCCATCCTAACACTTGATCCCACATGAAGGTCCCACCAATATGCATGCTCACTTCAATATGTGGCCACTCATGGGGTTGTAGAAGGAAGGGAGGAAGAACACAATGTTCCAGCCTAGAGCAGAAAATGCTAGTTCTGTTGAGAGCATGAAAACCAGTTGATCAGGCACCATATCTACCATCCAAGGCACCTTGACAAGCACGAGTGTTAACTCCATGCCTGGTGCACAGTATCTGGCCAGTGAGAGCTGCTACCTCTGAGCCCAAATCCAATATTCTCAGCTGCTCCAGGAGCCTATCACACGCCAAATAATGCTGCAGTGGTCTCCTAGGTGAGGAACAACTGATCCTCTCCCTGTAATTTTGGGATAGATAGAGGAGTACCACTGTTTTTTGCTTTTCTTTTCTTTATTTTTCCTGAAGCAGTTAAGTCAGTGATGCCAGGGCAAAGGCTGGTAGGCACTGTCTTCTGGAAGGTCACCAGGTAGCTCTCCCCAGCTTGGGGGAGAGCAGCCTGTCGTTTGCTACCCCAGTGGCCTTCCAAATCCAAGCAACTGTGGGGGGAGAGGGAGGTCTGCAAGGTCTCTGCCAAGGCTTGCCGTGACCTTAGGTGCTGCCTCAGTAGACACAGCTCCGGCAAGAGGAGAGCCATGTGCAATGCCATCTGGAGCCACGCTGGCGAGGTGACCCTCCCTCCGGCACTCTGGTCACGGACACCTGTGCCTGAGTCTGCCTCCAGAGCCCCAGTCCCTGCTCCTCTCGGATCTCACCCCGGGAACTGCTCAGGCATCTCCCTCTGTCCCTGCTCTCTGCGGACAATGGAGATGAGCTGCTGTCTGTCCACAGCAGCTAGTCCAGGACTCAGCAACACACACATTTGGGATGTGGATCTCTGTGGCTCCTGGATGAGGAGAAGTTTGTGCAACCTCCTGGGACCCTTGCTTGTCTCTTCAGTCACCCAGCAGATGTAGGCACTCAGGGACTGGCTTGTCCTCTCTCTCGCAGCCCTCTGCATCTGTCCCAGAAAATGGGGTGAAGCAGGGGAATTTGCCTTAATATCTCTTTGATTTCAGTCAGTTTGAGACTACATGCTTGGCAAGTATCAATAGATAATATTCTAATAAATAATCAGCATTGAAAAGAATTCTTGAAATAATGTAGGGATATTATCCTCAATATACAAACACTTCTCCTAACTTCTTGTTTGGACAAATGGGAAAAAAAAAAAAGATCCCCCAAAAAAACTGTTGGGAGGGGTTGTTTGTTTTTGTGAGTCTTCTAGCTCTTCTTGTGTTTTCATCTTGCTCAGCAGGACTGCCAGACCTTTCTCTTCACATTCTGATACTTCCTCTTTGTGATCTGGATGAAAACAGTAATTGAAGAAACATTTGAATTTTTTAAAAACATGTTACTGAACTTTTTTAAAAGAATTGTCAGTAATGTTTGGACTCAAATTTGAGAGCTGGCTTATGAACCCCATGCTGGAATGATAATATTTGTATTTTTTTGGCACCAGATACTTGTTCCTATTGCTTTCAACTATTTTCAGGCAGGAAAATAAATTATTTGTGCTGTTTCTGATAATTAGCCTGTTCCTGCACACTTTCTTAACTGGTATATTGCTGAGGATAATTTTGTTACCCTTTCAAAGACCATGAGAAATATCCCAGCTAATGCCTTTGCAATAAATGGGGCAGTCTGTCCACAAACATGGAGGTATTGTCATATTCTCACTTAGTTTATGGCCTTCATAGTTTTTCTTCCTGCAATCCTGATCATTAGCACTAGAAAAATGAGCTATTCAGGCTAACTATCGTGTTTTAACACATTTCAAGTAAGAGTAGTGCTCTTTAAAGCCATGTCAGCAGGTTGCACACTGATGGAAATATAACTCTTTTTTACTCTGTATGACTTGCATTACTGTCCCCTCAAAACCTTCTCCATCATGTCCTATATCCCTCACCTTTTCATGAGCAGCCTGCCCTCAGTCCATCAGCCGTTGTGACTGTAATAAGTAAGAATGTTAATTATTTAGCTATGAATTTCCTGGTCTTGTTTGCCCTCAACTTTAGGGTTTCTTCATCACATCTTTCCAAATCTAAAGTCTTGGGCGAAAAAAAAGAATAAATGCTTTTCTTTGTTTTAAAGCTTGTTTTGTTTTGTTCTGCTGCAGATCAGGAAATATACCATTTCAATGCCTAAAAGGTCCAGGTAGCATGGAGACCTGCAAGAGAATACCTGCTGTGGTTTTACTTTGCATGCCTGAAAGAAAGGTCTTTTCCTTCCAGCACATTCCCTGCATTTCTGTAGGAGGCTCATTTTCCAGTTGCAACTTCTGTTGGGATTCATGTCCCCAACATTCTTTTACAAAGACATGCAAAGTGATCAGCCTGACATCTCTGGGTTTCCAGTTGCATCAGCAGGGTTGTGGTTGGTGTAGATGGAATGATCTTAGCCTCATGAAGATCAATATGAGGATTGCAACTGAGACTATATTCCTTTTTTTTTTTTCCTTTAATTTTGGAGAACCTTGGTCTGAATCCTGTTCTGATCCTGAGATGAAACTGGCTAAGAAAGCTTGGCCTGGCTTTTTGAAGTTGTGAACAACTGGACAGAAATGGTGGCCAGGAATCCCTTGGTGATGGGCCTCATATGGTTCACATCATTCTTAAGTTCAACTTGGCACTTAATTTAAAAAAAAATCCCAAACAATTAATCTAATTTAAGTCTGATGTTTTTCCAAAACAGTGTGTTACCATGTGAATCTACTGGCCCAATGGGCTGCCTATGTAGAGTAGCTGTGTGGAGACACCACAGTCCCTATGGACTGTCCACCACAGAGCTAAAAACAGGATTAACCCTGGCATGGCATCTCATGTACAAAAATGCATATTTGTTTTGGTGGAGTGTCGGTGACCTCCTTTATTCCTTATCACTCTTGATGTTTCACTTCCTGATACCGAGGAATGTCAGAATACAAAAATAAGTTTCTTTTGTGCACTGGATATAAACAGAATTAATTTCAATGTGCCATTTCACTCTCACAGACCCAACAAAAAGTCCCTAATGGTTTAGCTTCATCAGGTGTGTTAACTTTACCCAAGACCCATGGTGGTGACAACTGTATGATTCATAAAGAAGTGTATCATCATGAATCTCAAGGAGTAGAAATCAGATGTGGCTTGAAATATAAGACAGAAATTGAATGTAATAATGAAAAGCATTTGATTTTCACATAAAAGTGGCAGATTCAAGGTCAGCTAGTGAAATATGAATATAGGTACTAATATCAGCGCTTCAGTCAGGCTTCCAATCCAAAGTTTTTGTTCAGAGGCTTGTGACTCATTTATAAATATTTACCAAGGTGGCAAAACCGTCACTGAGGAGCTTGGGAGGTTTCTCTAAACAAACATTTTATCAGAAGAATAGGTGTTCCATCTTGAAGCTTTGTGAAATGATGTGAGATATTTCTACTCTGAGTTGGAGTATCGTAATGCAAAACATTCGCAGGACTGCAAAACAACAAATGCAGAAATGGACAGTTTTGCATTTAGTTTGCCTTGGTTTTTCTTTAAACCAAGCTTGGATCAAAACAGATTTCAAAAAAAAAACCCCAAAAATCAAAACCAAACAGTTTTCAAACACTTAAGAATAATTTCAGCACAGTTCTACTTAAAGCCATCTATCTTGAAAATGGTCCAGTCCAGAGCTAACAAGGTCTGTACACACCACTCAGCTTTCCAACTAGCTGAGCCCTGAATTTTCAGGAAAAAAAATATATGTGTTATAATAAATCTCAGAAGCATTATTTCATTTGGAAACACATTTGAGAGAACTGCATGTCCTCAGAAGTGTAGTCACATTAGTAGTAGTTCATTAAATGGTTCTAACTTTTTGAAGCATGTTAAGTCTGCAGTATCTATCCATGTGAGGTAAAATTGCAGACTGAAAAACTTGTAGATGTCTGATAGTACAGAAGTTGCTCCTGTTATAAATCAGTCTTTTTTGTGGTTAAATGATAGGGTGGAGAAGGGTGAGGGTGAAGCAAGTAACTATCTCTCCTTTCCATCTAATTTAAAGGAACATTAAAAGATGAATGAGAAAAAGGTTTTTTTAATTTTAATTTTACAGCAGCTTCACAGCTGTCTGAGTTTAGCTTTTTTTTTTTTTTTTTCCTTAATTTTCTGGTAAAATTTGCCTTCACTGAAAGAATGCTACATGTGTAAGATACTGCCTCTCCAGAGGCAGCATGTTCCTAGATGGAAGAAGCAGGATTTCCAAGTGGTGTCAGATGCTGTTTGGGAGCACAGTCCTGGCTCTCTCTGCTCTATCTCCCATATGTTGGCTGCTCATCTTGTAGGACACTAATGAACTCTAATAGACCTTAATTATGAGGAAGTTCTGCTGAAACCAAAGGTATACACAGGACAGCACCACTTCTCTCCACAGTAGGACAACAATCAGAAGTTATGTGCAAATGGCCACTGGCAGATGCTTGTACGAGATTTGTGACTTTTTTTTTCTTTATATTTTTATTCTTTTTTTTTTTCCTAGCAGTCCTTGGTAGCTTCCTAATTTAGATAGCAAAATGTAAATAGAAAAGAAGTCCTTAATTGTAGGGCTGCACATCCATGATCCTCACTTTTAAAGAACAGCGCATGGCCCATGTCTCTGAATATTAAAAAGATTTTATTTATGTGTCTCTTTTTGGGAAGCTGTAAAAGTGTTATCTGATTTACCATGATCTGTGAAATTGCACCCAGGAATTGCCTAAACTTTTTTTTTTTTCCCCTCCACGACTGTATATTTATTATTTAATTGCTGTGGAGCATTTGGTCAACTAGTAAGATCATATTTACATTCCAGCAGTGATATGTGACCTCAGTCAGGGATCAGAGCTAGATCATGGGCTTTTTTACAAAGTTGCTTTGGTTTTGTAAATTAATAGGAAAAGAGATTATTCTGACCCAGCAAGTTTACAAGTTTACATCAGGATGCAACAAGGTACTGAGACAGATGAGTAAGTGGTAAATGTGTCAAGACGAAAAGGAGGAGGAGGAGAAAAGCATACTTTTTCCATAAGAAATAGTAATTTCCACTCTTTACCTGTTTGCTCATTGTTTCTTCTGGGATATAGATTCCAGGACAAATTATTTGCAAGTGAATGAGTCCTCCATCCTGCAAAAACTTGCACAGGTGACTAAATCCATACATTTGCTTTAGAGGATTGAGACTTCAGGGTTTTACACTTTTGCAACTTCAGCCTCATGTTTGATTCTGTCTTTTGATTACCTTCTTGTCTAATGTCATAATGACAAAATGGCAATCAGGCACTTCTGCTTTTATATTTACAGTAACTTTGAGTGATCATATGGGGACTCACACAGGAAAGCATAACTTTCTTTGAACCTCCTACCCTTTCCTCATGCATGGCTTAAAATAAGTAGGCACAGTTATCAGACTCTTGTCAGGGCTTGTAACTTGTCTGCAATAACAAGGTTAACCAGCAATAGCTGTCTGTGCTCTGTGGTTACATGCCAGTAATACACTGACAAATTGAAAACTGTAATGAGAATAAACACATTATGAATATACCGAGCACATTGACACTTTTACATTAGAAACTGCGGTCATGGTAAGTTGCCTTGTCCTAACCAACCCCTGCTGTTTGAAATAGGGCCCCATTTTAAACTTATCATGTGCTCTAAAACAGTGGTAATAAACTTGTCCCATGTGCCATAACCCTAGGTTTTCAGGATGTGGTTTAAAATGATTTGCCTGCTTGGTGTATTCCTACTTCCCTCAGTAAACAAGACTGAAAGTTAATAACAAGAATGGTTTCATAAATGAAAACATAAATTGTCACAGAGCTGAATAGACTTATAATTTATAGGCAATCAGAATTTTCAAGCAATAATTGTTCTATTATTTTTGTTTGGGCTTCTTTTAGAATTTTGTTTTTCCCCTGCAGATATGATTTGGCACTTGTAGATTAATAAAAGATACACTGAAAATAATTTTCCAGCACTGAATTCTCTTAAAATGTGCTCAGCGATGTTGTGTAAATCACGCAGAGGATTCTGCGGGCAGAAAAGTGCGACTTCCTGGTTTGGTATACGGCACATACACAGGTGGTAAGGATGCAAAGGATGTGTTACTACACCAGGACTGAGAGCTGTAGGCCTGAATTTGGCTCTTTGTAGTTAAAAGTGGAGCGAACGGGGTGGTTTGGCTCCGTGCGCGCTGCTCGGGAGCGCGGCGCGGTCGGTGCGGAGGGCAGCCCTGGCACGGGCAGCGCATCTCTCAACAAGCAGGTGTGCCGCAGTCAGCAGCGAGCCACCTTGGCAGCGCTGCGCGGGGAAGTTTGTGCCCGGGCTGCCAGCGCTGGCTGGAGCAGTCATTATCTTTCTGCTTTATGTGAGCCTTCTCAATGACTGCTTAATCTCAGCCCGCCTCCTGCCCCTCTAACAGGTGAGGTTTGGCCAGTAGGGGACATGTGACTCAGGAGTGAAATGGCAGGGTAGGAAGGAAACTTTGGACCCTGGAGTAATTCAGGTAACCCAGTGGCTGGAAAAGGAAGGAAGTGCTTTTGAGTCTCCAGAGCTGTTTCTGTTGTGGAGGATTTGCTCCCAGCTGAGCCTTGGCATCCATGCAGGACCTGACAGGTTGCCTTGTGGGTGTCCTAGGCAGCCCAAGAACTACGGTAGCCTTTGTTGTCACTCAGATTCGGGGAGCAGCATGTCAAAAAGGCAAAAGAAGGAGGTGGGGCTGTAGACCTATTATCCCTCTTTATCAGCCTGTGGAGCTGGGCCAGTACCTGAGGGAACAACGTGGCGTGTGATTGCTCACCTCCCATGAAGAGAGGGTGCATGCCTTGAGACTGTAGCTGGGTGGTTTTACTATCCTGCCAAAAATTCAGAAATTTCCCTTTTTGTATCAGGATGAAACAAGTGTTCTAAGGCAACTCTGGATAAGCCAGTAATGTACAGGATATTAGGACATTCACGTGGAAGATGCTAGTGTCCCATGCTTCAAGCCCTGATTCTGCTTCATTCTTGTTGAACATTTGAACCTGCCAAAGGCCATATACCAAACATGCCCCCTTTTCACCATCCTAGCATTTTTTCAAGGGTGGGATTTTCCCCACCTCTCTGCACAAATATCACCTCCACCCTGTGTGAATTAAAATTAAGTGCAATTCACAGTCAGACAGAGGCCAAGCAGAAGAGGTAAGATACAGCAGCCTGGATTAAGACAGCCTGAAGCTGCAGGCTTCAGCATCAGGCAGTTTTGCTATTGCCTCACTTCAATAAAGTTCTCTCCTGGACAATGACAGGAGTCAGCAGAGGGAAAAGGACTCCAGCACTGCACGACAGTGCATCTTAGTCTTGGTGGCAGGAGTGAAAGGTCACTAATACTGAGGAGGGGATTTGTATTTCCAAGGGTGAATGGACAAGGCCACCTCTATGTGTAAATACTTTCTGAGGGCTGAAATCATGTTCTCGAACTTCAGCACCCTGAATTAACTGATGCAGATGCCTACATCTTTCTGGGGGTTACAAAGAGAAATTAGGCTCTCAGATCAGTTTCCTGAAGGCAGGAGACACCCTCCTTTCACCTGCCTGGACTGCAGCTGCTGCAGCAGAAGGGCATCACTCTCCTATATAGTGTCTGTGTTACACCTGTCAACCTTGGGCTGATATCTTGGCTACCTTAACTCATTCCATGATCTTGATACCTAATTTGGAAGAAAGCAATTTAATCCTGGGCTCATACTTTTAATTACCTTGAATTTCAACTGGTCTAGGTGTCTAAAGTAAAGCATGCCCATACATGACAATCTCCTCCCTCAATGGGGTCTGTGCAGATCAGGTGGGACCCCTAATCTTGCAGTCTTGGCACCCTTGAGAAGAGCACAAACTGGGTTTGGAAAATTCACACAGGTGCTCTCATCACATTGGGCTCGGCTGGCAGGGGTCAGATGGCAGGACTTATACCATGTTTCCATTCAACCTCTTCTTAATCTCCTGTTCATTTTCTCATCTCTCCCTGTTGACTGATGACTAGACTCATCTGTGATTCCTGGCAAAAGCTTACATTAATGCAATTTCTCAGATCACCTTCATATTTGGCTTCTTCAATAGAAATATTCTATTTTCTTTTATCTCCAATCAACAGCCTTAAATGCTTTTCATTTCTGTAATTTACAGATTCAGATGGCATTGAACTGGCTCTTGGAAAATACTAAATGAAGTAGATAAAAGTGTTGAAGCAACAGTATTCATTTACTCATTTTTCAATCCCAAGGTGTTAACTACAGAAATGATGCTCTAGAATAATTTTCTTTTCAGTGAGCTGAGTTTTGAGCTTTTACCCCAGGAACAACATTCCTAAGAAGACTAAATTGTTTTAACTACCAGTTCTGTCAGGTCATCTGCCATATTGATGTGTTTGGCACACATGTAATCTTTGTTGCTGCTAAAGAAAGCCTTTCCAGTGATTCTCTGCTTTTCTACAGCGCTGCCTTTGGCTACTCTTAGTAGCCAAGATAAGGGTAAACCTGTGCTGCAGACACCAGCATCACATGGAGCTGTGCAATAATGCAGAGCTGCATGGAGGTTAATCTACTCTGCCAAATAGACTTTGGCTGAACTAGCCAATAGCCACCGTCTCCTATTCAATTTTATATGATTTAGTCCAAAACCAACTGTCAGTCACAGTAGGGGCTGTGTTACTAAACTATCAGTGCACTGTCAAGGAAAAAATGCTTCAGGTGCATGGCAAAGGGGTACCCACACAGTGCTTTGCTATAATTACATGGATGTAACTAACGAGGGAAAAGGTGTTGTAAATCTTTTTCATCCAGTCTTTCACTGTTCTCTTGTCTTTCTCCAAACAATGGTCACAAAATGCCTGGAACCTAGATAAAAATAACAAGCATTAAAATACAACATTTAGAAGAAATAAACACCACTAAACAGAAATTAAAATGGACCCTTTTAAATTGCCCCTTTAACTGGTGTTTTCTTCCCAACATTTAGGATTATATTAGCATTTTGAAAAGATTTTTGATAAATATGGATGTGGGAAAGAAATACTGCGAAGGTATCTACCACATATAGCTTAGAAAAATCATGTGCGTATTCATGTCAGAAGTAGAAATATATTACCTGGCACCAAGGCAAAGAGCTTGCAGAAGATATGAGTGCTCTAATCTGAGTTCAAATTTTTTTTATTTAAATATTGTTTTGTTCATGTTAGATTAGGTCTTAGAAGTTATGGCTGAGAACAAGACCCTAATGAATATGCAAGGAATAAAATGACACTCCAAAGAAAAAATTATTATTAGAGCTAAGCAATAAATGATTTTGAAATGGCACTAATATTCAAAAGTTATATTTCTGTTCCAGAAAAGGCTGAACTGTCATAATCTGAAACACCTGAAGTATCTCATTACTATATTGCATTGTAGATAAGCCCCTTTCTGCTACTCCTTTACTCAAAGCTGTGGCAAGCTTATAAAATTTCATGCAATATAGAAGGGTTCAGTAAATCTGGGTTTATTATTTTCTATTTTGTGAAATACAGAGAATCTTTCACTCTTCTCTTAAAATTTCTCTAGAAAATAATAGAGGTTTTCCCACCACTATTTTTTTGTAGCCAAACAAGTCCCAGCTACCTACCGTGTGGGAGGAGAGAATCTAAAATGTGAACAGGTTAATAGTACACCGTGACATCTGGTAGTGATGAAGCTGAAAGAAAGATGGTTGGAACGATGCTGATGAAAGGTTGCTTCAACTCAAGCAGAAGAGAGGGTTGTTCAAGTAAGTGAGTGAAATGGAGGAGATGAGAAAATTATGCTGCAGGCTAAGCTGCAGGAATCAAAATGAAATTTCCTTGAATAAGTGTGTTTTCTAACTGTGCTCTCTAGTCCAGGAAGCTAAGCAGACTGAAAACAGAAAGTCACAGCATTCAGGTAAAGGGCCAAAACACCCTTTTGAGACTACTCTTTCAATCAGGGCACTTTTAATAGTTTATTTCTGATCACTTTGTCTTTCAACGACAATTCTTTAAGTGTTAAAGCATAAACAGCATAATTTTCACATGTATTTTGTGAAAGTAGCAGAATTACAATACAGTGCAAGTTATACAAATAGTTTAAGAACCAAAATGCCACTGCCATATTACTGAAGGGCCTGTGCCATTACCTACCATCTCTTCTCTTTTGCATGACTTTGAGCACTGGCTTTAAAAGTTATCCCTGCTAACCATTTAGACAGACATTGATTATTAGGCAATCTGCTTATTCTCTTGTTTGCTGCTTCACTTGTATGAAATGCACACTTTTCCATTTCTATTTTTTAACATTTTTTCATCCATCTTTTTTAACTAGGCAGAGACAGCTTTAGCAAGCAGCAGTAATATGTAAGTGGGATAAATTTATCTTTCAAAAGCTTACACTTGGTCTTGCATGTTTTCTTGTTATTAAGGTTAGATCTCTCCCATTTTAAAATACTCAGTGTTGCGTTTTTAGATATCCTGCCAATCCAGTTTTAACTTTAGGGTGTCAATTTTTACTTTTCACTCAAAATTCAATTCATTTGTTCTCCATGAACTTGAAATCATCTTCCTAACACTTAGTCCCTTCTGGCTATAAAAAAATAAATCTATGAATTGATAAAAAGCATGATGCACTGCTTTATAATGCTTAACAATAGTGTTTTTCTGATAACACAATTAAACATTTCTATCTTATTTATTTTAAATAAAATAAGCATTAAAATTGGTCTCCAAGAGCTCTGCTAGAGTTATACTTCATTTGTAGACTTCTGAAGGATTATTTTTACTTGGATCGTTTCAGGGATCTGGTTTATTTCACAGCCCAACATCTAGTTGTGTCAGCACGACCAGGGGGAGGCAAACTGTGAAGTGGGGAGTGGGAAGGAGGAAACAGAAAGTTTCTTCCCTGCCAACTCCTCTGTATCATTTAATGACAACTTGCATCACTCCCTAATTTTTTTCTGCACCTGAACCCTTTAACTCCAAAACAAGGGTTACTTTTCATAAAATGACCAGCTGAATTAACTAGGCTGGGCAGGTTTGAGCCTGGACTCTGCTTGTATTAACCTTTCTGCAGTGCGGGTGCAGTCTCTAGCAAAAGCATTCTGTGATTCTTCCTAAATCTCCCCACACATCCACAAGGTCAGATAAAGTTTTCCTGTGGTTACTGGGAACAAATCACAAGAGAGTCAGCTCATCACAGTTTAACTTTAATATTTTCTATATAACTTTTACCCATAAGAACAAGGAGGGAAGAAAAGCCTTTGGTTTTGTGTCTTTTTGCAATGCGGTTCTCAGAAAAGCGAGTATAATCTGGTAATCTGGTATCTGGTCAGGTATTGGTCATCAAGGCTAATTTTGATATGGCCTCAGAGTTTCCATCTCTGAAAGACACTGATTTAATCACTATTTTCCCTTCACAAACATTTGGAGGAGAAATTTTACAGTAAAACCTCTAAGAGTGGCCCAACCAATGACATATACAGCAACACTGATGAACATCACAGAAGCCACCTCTGACACAGATGAAAATGTCTGCTTGTGGCTCATACTTTTTGCACACAGTGGACACAAAGAGATGGCTGTTACACTGCCTTTTTTTCCCAGTTTGTTTTTTTTTATTGTATACAGGACTTTGTATATATACTCTTACTGCAACTGTTTATGGGAAACACAGGAGAAAAATAACTTTTCAGAAAGAAACAGCAACAAATTTATATCCTGTGGAAGAAAACAAAAACTTGTTGGCATTTAAAGAACCTGTAGGATACCTTTAAATGAAGCTGCAAAACTTGGAGAAATTTTAATTTCATTTTAATTTCATCAAGTGCTGATGACACTTGAAACCTCTTGCAGCAACTAGGGAATCACACAAAAATGATGCTGCCTTTGTTTCTCAGTGAAAAGAACATGTAAATATGGACATAATTCATTACTTCTAAAAGGAAGACTATAAATTACTTTTAACAACAAAGTAGTTCCCCACAAATACAGAAAATTCAGGTAATTTTTTTTTTGCTGCAAGTATTTCAGAGCCTACAGTTTTTCAGCCTCTTTAATTTAATGGAGAAGCTAACAAACATTTGGTTTTTTGAAAAAAGAAGGGTTTCCTCATGTTGTACAACTACCACACTTTTTATTTAAAATCAAATAGTTGTGAATATTTCTTTACTATTACCTCCTTTTTGTTTGACTCCTGCCTTATGTAAATGTTGGTAATTAAATGTTGCAATGGTATTACTGTCCACTGCAATGCTGAGAAATGCTGGTCTACATTACCTAATCATAGTGGTAGTGATTCACCTCAAAAATTATTCAAAGAGCTTTCCCATAATGCCTTTCACATGCTAGCACATTATCCTGATAGCAGCAAAACCAGCTAGATCTGTCCTGGTTCCTATTGTTATGGCAAACACATATGATATATATAGATACACTGTCTGATATTTCCAGCATAGTGTGAAATAAGTGGGTCAACTGGATCCACGTTCTCCTGGCAGATGAAGTACATTGTGCTAAATGATCTGTCTTGACTAACAACTGACAACACAGGGATGTGGGCATGGGGCATATCATGGAGGATATTATTCACTTCCTACATGCCCAAAAAACAGCAGAAAAGACACCTTAGTTTCTCAGAGCAGGTTTTTGGGAATGTGAATTTAACACCATCAAACACACGTCCAGCCCAAGTGACATAGGAGACAGGTAGACATGAGGATACAGATGCAGTCTGGTTGTGGTAAGACCAGGCTGTGACAGACCCGTTACCAACAGTGCATCGCTTCTCTTCCTCATAAAACTGACAAGCTCTTCTCTGATGCATGCTGTTGCAAGCATCTTTTTTATTCCTTGCAGACTAAACTTATGCCGTGTGTCTTTTCCAGTGAATACGGTTTTTCAGCAACTATAAGTGAAATTTGATCCTGAACATATATGTGTAAAAATGTGGTTTATAATGATTTTACATCATGCTTCTATAAAATATGCTATGTTAAGGTTGCAGTACTAATGACATTGCTGTTTTTCATTGCCCTCTTTCATTTTTGGATTTCTGAAACTACAGCTCGATCCCTAGACTTCTGAAGTGTAGGGTCTGTGAGGGTCTTCCCTTGGCATCAGAAAACTTTGGACCAGTTGTGTCAGTTCATCAAGAGAAAGACCCTATCCTTTGAATTTATCGTCAGTAAACAAGGTAAGTTTGCTGGGTCAGGGACAGATGGTTCATGTGCGTTCATAACTGTTCTAAACTACACAGTGGAGGACTTGCTCAAATGGTGGTTCTATGAATACAAAAAAAATAGTAAGTGAAATTAAAACTCTGAAACGATGCAATTAATTTCTGTTCTGGAGAACTAAGAGACTCCAAAAAGAATGAGTTCTCAAGTACTGAGGTGACCAACATTTCTAAAATACACCAGCACGCAAGCTTTTGCTGAGTAAACTATAAACTCCCACACTATTGCAGAATGACTGTCAGTTCCTGCCTCATAACATCTGAACACCATTTTTTTTTTAAGAGTTAATCAAAGTACACCACCAAGAATAAGTAATTCCAAGAAGTGCCATCAACGAACTCACTTGAACCCAGCTGAGGTGCAGCCCTACAACTTCAAACAAATGCACTACTTATGCCAAGCACTCTCCTCTTCCTCCCTGTCCATCACACCTCTGTCACAGAGGCATACTGTCACAGAGGTATAAAAAGGTCTAGAGAAAGACTGACACCAAAAATGTAGTATTCCTTTCTCAATGTGCTAATCTTGTTTTTGCTTTTACTAACAGTGGCTGGTATACAATTTTGCAGTTTTCTGTTCCTGGCTTGATTTTAGATCACCTATGGCTAAGGGCCATGGATATTACAATGAAATAGTAGTTTTGGTTTGTTTATTTATAACATCTACTTTTTTTCTGGACTTTTAAATTAGATTAAGATCTCTCTGCCCACAGACAAGCTGTAGTAACTTTCAGTGGGAAAGTAACTTTCTGTCAGCAGTTTTTTGCATTTCTTCTCTTAAAAAAACCCATGTTAGAAAAAAGCTGCAAACCCCATGGTTGCTTGCAAGAAAAAAAAAATTGTAATTGATTCCTACAACTGAGAAAAAATTCTTTGATATTTGCACTATTCACAGGGAGTTTATCAAGTGAAACAACAGCACATCCTGGGAAGCACACTCCAACATCGTCAAAGCTTTTTATAATAAAATTGACTAAGGGTAAAGGATTCATGTAAGTGAACAAGAATGTAACTCATACATTAATCAGTGATTGTGAATCAAAATTATTCTGAGTAATTAAGTAACTCTGAAGGTGTTTAAGTACACTAAAATTTAAAAAAAACCCCTAAGACAGTATAAAATACCTTTGGCCTGAAGGAATCATAGATCACATTAATTTACCTTTGAATTCAGCCCAGCCACTGCTTAAGGTAGAGTGCTCTGAAAACCTACAAAGCCAGCTACTACAGGCTCTCAGTTTGTTGAATGTTTTAATTAAGGGGATTCTGTCAAAGTATTTCTCACTATTAGGAGAATATTGTATACAAAACAACTAGAGATGGGTGAACTCATTTTACCTCATTACAAGCCCATTCAAAGACCACTTCTAATCATGAAATATTATTAGCTTCTTGTTCTTTTCAGAAGAGGATGACATAGAATAATACCTAATGATAAAACAAGGGAAGCAAAGAGAAGAAAGCAGCATGGGAAAAGAAATATCAACACCATGTGAAGAATTAATTTGATAATATGGACAGAAGAAAGGAAATACTAGTAATAGTAAACACTCGTTAAGGAATACTAGTAATAACTTCTATTCATGGTCCAAAGAAATATCTGGCAGATTAGGTAGCTGTGTAAGGTTTTTTTACCACAACCTACCTGCTAAGTTATAGTACAGTTCCAATCCCTACATGGGAAAAAAAAAAAAGGTTTAAGTTACATCAAAGAAATGTCTGCAAAGTCAAGCTAGCTCTTCAAAACCAGAAGAAGGTTCTGTGGTCCAGAAGAATAATGTAAGATGTTCATAGACACTGAGTTTGCTCAAGACTAATGATAATCCCTTGTGAAATGCAAACTGAAATTTGTTTGCCTACCAAAACAAGGCCTTTTTCCTATCCCCCTTTCCATTCACAGATGCTGGCATGTGTTGGCTTGTTATTGTAGTTTATGAATGTTGGCCTTTATTTCTGTGAAATAAATGTTATCAACTTCATTTGACAAAATGTAAAATTATATGTAAAGCTGACAGACTTGGAAAAAGTAATAGAAATTAAAAGGAGATAAACATAGCTTTAGGAATATGTGTTCTCTTGAACAGTTCTTTTACTCTGAAGGGCTACATAATTATACCAAGCCATATGTGTGTCTTTTTTTTTCTTTAATAAATATTCCTGAAACTGGACAAGTGCTAATAGCACTGCTCAGAAGAATGACATCTATCATCCAGAAAATTCTCATTATAGCTTACTTTATCAGTTCAATGATGAAAAAAAAAAAGCTATAAATCAGAATCTCTAATGTTTTAGCTGAACTTAAAATAATATTCTAAAGTATAACCATAAAAATGTGGGATTAGGCTATCCAGCCACACAAGATGTCACTTCTCCTTTACCTGGAGATCTACATGATGAATTGTACTGTTCCCACAGTACAGGACAGCACAGGACAGGTGGAATTTGAATGATACATCCCATAGCATATAAATCATATAATATAAAGTAAACACTCCATAGGTTATGGGTTTTAGTATTCTGGAATCAAGATTTCTTATGCCAGTTGGTAGCTCTTTATGTTCTTCATTGGTCTTTTAATAACAAGCTATTTGATCTTTCTGTCTAATTGCTCTCATGTTAATAATTATGCAGGATTAGGAAAGCTCTAACTCTTAACCGTTCATATGGGAGGATGTATAGTTATGACATCCCTGTAAAATCTTTGTGAGAAAGACATGACCCAGGGCAGTGAGGAAACACTCCTGGCAGAGCTGACAAGGTGGGCACAGTGCCATACTGACATAGCTGCCCTGTGCCAGCTTGCTGCGCTGCCACGGGTGGTGGCCACCCCTCAGAGAAATAAATCTGCCCCAGAACCCTGTGTCTGAGGGTGGCAGGGGACTTCCAGTGCTTTTATGGGTCCATTTTAACTATATCAGAGTATGCCACAGTCTTTTGCTTACTTGCTGTCTCAGACAGGGAAGCTGATTTTGCAGGTGTCAGGCTAAGGCTCCACAGGGCTTTGCAGGACCCCCTGAGAGTCACGAAGCAGGGACCTGCAGTCCATATCTTTGTATCACACACACAAATGATAGGAACATTTTTTCTGTGACTCTGATGGTTCAGCAATGGTGGAAACCAGCAGACATGTCATCTTGGAAAAGAACGCTGGCTGAAGAATGCTGCCTTTCTGCTTACTGCAACAGCTCCATGAAGCAATACAATGGATACAAATCTTTTGGGGACAATCACCCTATTTTTCATTTTCAAAGTGCTTCTTCAGGCTTGGCTACTTCAGCTACTGCTTTACTAAGCAGCTCCATAAAAACTTGCACAATCATGACAGGGGGACGAGGCTGATACAGAGGTAGAAAGATGTCAGACCCACTTTGTTTCTACTCATATGTTGGAATAACAAGATCCTTGCTGTTCTTGTTTAGCCACAAAGGCTATTGCACAGAGCAAGGTGGAAATGGAGGAGGAAGGAGAAAATTTCTTTGCCTTCTCCCTGACTGCATAGGAAGCTGAATCTTCCTGGTAGGAAGATTCTGCCCTTCCCCAAGTCTCATAGCCCATGTGATGGCTGTACAGCAGGCATGGCTTTTTAGACATAAAATTTTGCCCTTTGTGTGGAAGACCATGTCTGTTTTATCTGATTATGGAAGGATGGATCTAATGACGAAGAAAAGACCAAGGATATAAATGTCAAAATACTTTGGGCAATCAGCTTCTTCAGTCTTGTTCCTGTTTGAAGATAAGGGGTCTGGGGGATTCCTGTGTTAGCCCTGTGTGTGTGTATGAAGCCATTGCTACACCCCTGTGCTTGAAAAACAGGTCTGACAGGGTACTGGCCTGCAATGCTCTGGAAGAGCATGAGGCATGATTTCCCCATTTCCCATTTCCTTATGCTTTTTGATTCACTAAGTAAAAGACAGGGCTGCAAGCACCCTGGTGTACTTGGGAGTGAGTGGTTTCTGTTTCTTTCCCGCAGGCTGCTCAGGTGTTCATGTGATGGCCCCACTTTGAGAAGAGCCACACAGCAAGAGTGGAGGGAGCTCCAGGTGCTGCTCTTCCTGCCTCATTCCTCGCAGGCCCTCCACAGGCCCACTGGTTAGGAAAAAAAAAAAAATGAACCACACACTCACAAAAAAAAAAAAACCACCCAGCCCAGTCAAGTCTTTTCAGCAGATTAAACTCGTTTTGACCAAGGCATTCTCGAGGTGTTGTTTGTACTGCATTCAGTTTTGGGCCCCTCACTTTAAAAAGGACATTGGGGTACTGGAGTGTGTCCAGAGAAGGGCAACAAGGCTCATGAAAGGTCTAGAAAATGTCTTATAAGGAAGAGTCGAGGGTGCTGGGGTTCTTTACTCTGCAGGAGACTCAGGAGGAACCTCATCCCTCTCTACAACTCCCTGAAAGGAGAGTGTAGTGAGCTGGGGGCCAGTCTCTAATTCTACTGTGACTGCAGTGAGAGGACCAGAGGAAACGGCTTCAGCTGAGACAGAGAAGACTCAGATTAGGTATTACGTGAAATTTTTCACTCTTAAGGTGGTCAGGCACTGTAATCGGGTGCCCTGGGGAAGTTGTGCAGCCCCATTCCTGGAGGGGTTTAAGAGGCATGTGGATCTGGCGCTGGGTGTGGTTTAGGAGTTAGGCCTGGTTTAGTGGTTTACGGGTTACAGTGTTAGTGCTGGACGGAGAGCTGGACTGGATGACTTTAGAGGTCTCTTCCAACCCTGATGATTCTGTGATTTGTCAGTGTAGTGACTACTAACTCTCCATACAAAAGACACTATTTTTTCATACCTTTGTACTAATCATCTTAAGACGTATTTCACAGAACAATTTTCTTTTCCCCAGAATGGTCTTTTCCAAGCTGGTCTTTTCTTCCTTCTCTCCGCAGTGGCAGAAAGGGATGGTGCAAGGATGGGACTTGTGAGAACTCTCTCCTGCCTCTAATCTCAAGCAGGCTGTGACTGTCCCCTAATACAAGTACTTCACTTGCGGACAGTCATTACCTTTTTCCACTCCAGCAGAAGATATTTCTGCCACCGTGCTCTGCCTGCCCCTCCGTGTTCCAGCTCCAACAGCCAGTGTGCGCTTGCACCGGCACCGCTCTTGCCAGAGCCACGGTGAACCAGAACCACAGAACAGCGGGCAACGCTCTCAGGCACACGGTGTGTGATTCCTGAGGATGTCCCTCGCAGAGCTAAGGGTTGGACTCGCTGGTGCGAGTGGGTCCCTTCCAGCTCAGGCTGTTCTGTGACTCTGTGCTCACCTGCAGGGTGTGCGGGCGGCGGCGGGCCCCGAGCGGTGCACGGAGGGGCGCAGGGCGGGGAAGCCGGAGCGGGCACGGCTCCTGGATTAGCAGGGATCATGGCTCAGCGCGGCTCCTGGCTCAGCAGGGCTCCCCGGGAAGGAGGAGGCGGGCCGGCAGGGCGGCCGGCTGCCGTTCCCGGCGCGGGCCACGAGGTGGCTCCGCGCGGGTGACCCGGAGCCCTCAGAGGCCCCGGGGCCGCGCCGGCTGGGAGCACGGAGTCCGCGTTTCTCGTTCTGTCACATTTCACAGGCGCTTGCTCATCGCCGGGTCTGCCCGAGGACAGGCACGCCTCTCCGGCAGACCTGAGAGCCGTGCTTGTGAAAGAAGGAGGCGGCCTGAGCTGCCCGGGGAGGGTTCGGGCTGGGGTGAGGCTGGCGAGGGCCCGGCCCCGGGAGGTCACCGGCGGCTGCCGCCCTCCCCTCGCCTGCCCCCTGGGAGCGGCGGAGCGGTTTCCGCGATATGTGTGCCTGCAGCTTATTTAGACAATAAATATCTACCGGTAGGAGATGAGTGGGGTGACTCAGTGGGTAAAGATGAAAGAGACATTGCAAAGACTTTCAGGGCTTTAAAAGTTGTAATAGAAGTTTTTTTGTTTTTTTTTTTTAATTATTTTTCTTTTTCCTTTCCGCGCTCCTTTGAGGTGGGCTATTTCTATGAAGAAAATTCTGCTCACATTACAAAAGGGGGATGTCAGGGGGTTTGACTGTCATTGAAGTTGAAATGAACTTGGTCACCCTGTTTAAATATTTAAGTCTCCTGACACAGGCAAATACATCACGAAGTGCTAAAAAATATATTTAAAAATACAGCTGCCTTTGAGATGAAGCATTTCTATTCCCACTGTGTCAGTTCACTTTGCTCAAGCAACGCTGAGGTACAGACTATGGCAAGAAACTGTGGACTGGATAGGAAGCTCCATTATCAGAACCTGTGCATTTGAAGGGGTAACATTTTGTTTTATGCTGTTTTAGCCACTCTGTTGATTTAACTGGTTTCCAGGAGCTTAAACATCTTATCAATATGCACATGTATCTGTTTTCTTTTTCCTTCCAGTCATATTATGTCCTATTCCCTTAAGTAGCTGCAGTTTTTTTATAGTTTCATATTGTTTTGCATACTGGTAATGTTTAGGGGATTTTTTTTTTTTACTTTCTCTTAACACTCTCACCCTCCCTGCACACATACAATGTTTCCACTTTTATGTCTACTTTGGTTGCATTAAAAGTGCTAATTTAACTCAGAAGTCAGAAAATGGCCTTCAAATCTTGCTCTGTAACACATCTTTGCTTTGGATGCAACATTGAGGAAGGTAGTGGATGTACTTTAAAATAAAATTGGGGTTTTTTTAAGATTTACTTTGATAAAATACTTGTCATGTGAAAACTTTAATGCGATTCAGGGCAGAAACCAGTTTTATATTGGTGCACTTTGCCTGAGATGATCTCAAAGGGCAATAGCTTCCTGGGCAGCTGTGAGTGTGCAAGGCTAAAGCTGGGGGCACTTGTGTGAGTGGGAGCCCTCAGTCAGAATTTGAAGTGTTGTCTCAAAAGCAAACCATATGCACCATGTTGACAGCAGACCGTCTCTTTAGTTTTGTCCCTTCACGAGGAGGTGGAAGGACACATGATCAACGCACTGTTTTCATCTCCTCTTGGCCACAAAAGTAGCTCTCTGAGAGACTGGAGCTGGGGATTGCCATGAAAAAGACTTGAATGAGCTGAAGGAGACCAGCTCATAGTGGAAATGATACCATAAAGGTAGAATCCCTCCATTTTGCTGGTGGTTTCTCCAACTCTGGCCCCACACCAGTTTGGTTTTGGCGGGCTTAGCTGATAACACAAGCATCTTCCAGTCTCCAAGGGTGTGAAGGATGCTACCAACTCCTACAGCTGATGAGAAGTGAGGCATTTATACATCCTTATGGGTTACTTTGTGCGTTTCTTGGACACAGAAAATTATTCAAGATAGATTGTTCACAAACATTTTGAGTAAATCCTTCCATATCTGAAGGAGAAGACCACTCAGGTTGTGCCCTTTCCTTACAACTTTTCAGTTGTTTTCAGAACAGAAGCACCTGCTGCGATAAATAGGGGCTGGAAGTTCTCCTAGGTATTGAAAAAATAATCATTCCAGTTTCCTTACTACAGTTCTTTTTTGAGTCTGAAACGATATAAACTATATATCACATATTGACATTTATGTCCTTCAGCAGTGTGACATCACTTGTCACTTAATGTAAATTTGTCCAAGTCATACAAAAGTCAAGTATCTGAAATCTGAGCTCCTAGTTACAAAGAAATATACTCTTACTGACTGACTCATATAATTTTTGCTCTTATGTTCAAGCTTGGGGAAAATGAATATGCAACTAGGAATTTAAGACAGAAGTTAAAACCTACATAAGGGATTTTAAGCAAACTGTGCAAACTCTACAAATCTATGTCCAGATCCCATCTGCTCTCAGTCACAAAAGTATTCAGTGTATAAATAAGCACTTCCAAAGAGCACAATGGGATGGGGATTCATTCCTTCAGCATGACACTGATATGTTTGACCTGCGGTTGGCCTGCAGATGTGTGCCCATGTGTGAGAAGTGAGGACACTATGTGCCTGACAAGGTACATGCAGGATAAACACGTTGGGCTGGTGTTTTAAGCAATTTGAAGATAAGTTTTGGGTATATTTTTTAAAGCTGTGACTTTTGTGAAGAAAGCAACTAACGTTTTTAGTCTGTCACACCCCCAAAGAGCATCCCTTTGTCCGTTCATCTGGCTTTCTTTGTTTTCAGACTGTTTTGTGGTGAAAGTGTTTTTAGGGATACCCTGTGGGATATGTGTTGTGGGATATGTGGTGGGATATATGTTGTGTTTGAGGTGGTGACTCTGTGGTCCTCCTGTGCATACCAGCAGTTAATTCCTTTCTAATTATGCACACCAGCTGCTGTCCAAGTCCTGTCTCCTGCACAAACATGTTTCTGCACTGGAAGAAACACTTTGTTCACATCTAGGGAGTAGCTGATGCAATGAGTCATGATTGCACAGGACAAATCATAAGCATAATTCAGACTAGTTGTATATGCGGATTTGAAAGTGCAGGCTAAAATCTTAAATATTACCTTGTCTTCAACAGGATGCCAGCAGACGAAATGAAGTAATGATGTGATGTCTTCTCAGCAAAGAGGCTGTTCTCGTGTAAATCAACTTTCTTGAGATTAGCTGTTGTAAACTTGGGTACTTGGATTATACTTATGACTTTTGGTCACCAAATATGCATGGATTAGTTTAAATCTAAATACAGAGGGAAGAGAGCATTTTTGAAAATAAGGATGAGTTGTGCAAAGAGAGAAGTGTTCAAAGGAAGCCTGAGTCTAGGCTCGTCTGTAGTGGTCTCAGAGGAAATGTGGGAAAGGGAGACATTGTTGTGTGGGTGATGGTGATGTTTACAAACTCCTCTGATAAGGAATGTGATCACTTCTATGTCTCTGCATGAATGATAAAGCAAAGGGAACAATTGGAAGAGGGCAGATGTGAGTAGCTCTGTTAAGAGGATAGCAGAAAAAGAACTAGGAAAATACGATAAGTGGTCTTCCAATAGGAACAGAGTAAAGATAAAGTGTTAGGTCAAAATATTTTTGAGTCATGTGTGTTTTGTTTGTTTTCTTGTGTTTATTGGAACAAAAAGAAGGTAGAAAAGTAGAAATTTTGTGCTGAGCTCATGAATCCTCATATATAAACCAGGTGCAAGCTGGGAAGGTGTTCTCAAGCCCTAGATTTGCAACTGTGATAGATACGCAGACAACGTGAAAATCGGTTTTTATTTTCAGCTTTGGTCACTGATGTAGATAAGAGAGTATGTGAACATCTGTGTGTTTCGTGAGTACGTAAGTATAACAACATACAGTGAATTTACCTCAAGTTTTCATAAAAGCGTCACCTGGCTTTGCACAGCAAATGTACATGTGAACAGAATAAAAAGGGAACAAAAACCACTTGAGTTGTTTTACTTCATTGTTATCTAAATGTTTTGCACTCAAACAGCATAGAACATTATTTATTGAACTTTGGATATTGGGGGGGGGGATGGCGCTGGTTATGGCATGGCTTGTTGCAGGTCTGTTGCAGAAATCAAAGCTATGGATCTTCCAATTTCTGCCCAATTTTGATTCCAACAATTCACACTATCATAGCATTTTATATTTTTTATTTTGAAAAGGAAAAGGTGAAAAGATTTGACAACACAATTTAAGGAATGTATTTGGACTAAGTTACAGACCTAAAGTATTTGAACCATTGTTTGCACACCACTGAGAACACAGTCCCTCCTTTTAGATAATAGTGATTTTATCCTCATAAACAAATTATGATGGTGGGACCTGGGTACTGTCAAGTACACTGATATGGAGAAGAGTATCAGATAAGTTATTTCCCTATTGATTTTATTGTGAAAAATCAAAAATTCAGGGGAAATACAGTCAGTTTATTCAGTCAGTGACCATGTGGATGTGGTGAAGTTTTTGGGGAACAGGGTGAGAAGATGTGCACATCTATATCTGTTTCAGAGTGCCTGAGCAAGTACAGAAAGTCCAAGATACCATTCTTACAGGAAAAAAAAAGTAAAAAGCCCATTCTTAAGAAAACCCAGCAGCAATGGAATCTGTTTGGATTTAGGAAAACTAAGTAAAGAGCATAGGACTGGCTTCATTCATAATCTGAGTCAAGATTTTGTCAGTGGGATTGTCTCATGGGTGGGAATGCATTTCACATCATGAGCATGGGAGATCCTGTGTGGCTCCATGACAATGGAGACTTGGTGGCTTTACTTGGCCCTTAGGTCTCTGTCTTGGTAGGAATTTTGCCTTCCACCAGTACGAGATCAGTTTCTATACGTGTGCCCCTTTCCTAAGGAAAACTGATTGTATTCTTTATGTATCTTGGGAATACAGACTGATAGGTAGAATACCTCATACCACTTTCTACAGGAAAAGTGCATGAAAGTAAGGAAAATGACCCCATTGAGTTTGGCTACATGATCTTTTGTCATAAAGAAGAAGTTTCACCAGCAAAATCACAAAGCAAAAATATACTGGCCTTTCACAAAATGAAGCCTGTATTTCACAAAATGAAGCCTGGGGTAAGAAAAGGCTGAAAAATTTCAGGAGTAGTTTGGCTTGATGAAGTCATGGTTACCACAAGCATAGATGAGGTGTGATGTTCAGCACTGACTACAGTCAGGGCAAGAAAACCTCACACCACAGGGGCTAAGATGAGGAGTAGGCCCAAAGAAGCTCCTGTCCTGGTTCAGCAAGTTCCAGCTTTGACAGCTTCAGAGGCAGCATCCCACCTCAGGATTCCCACCTTGAAAGTTAGTATTTCTGACGGATTTCTGGGTGCTGGGTGAGCAGATGGCCTGTTTTTTTCTTTGCCGTCTTCCTTTCTGTCCTGTCCCACATAAAGAAGCTGTGGTGAGGTTACTCTCCCTTTCTTCTTTGCTGAAACTTGGAAGTAGCTCCACCTCTGCCACCTCCTTTCACCCGTTCTGACTCTGAGGTGTTAGAGGTGTTTCTGCCCGACTTCCTCCCTCTCTCCAGGGTGTTGGGGTTGTGTATGGGCAGGGGTGTGTATCCTTCTTTCCCTCTCATTCACCCCCATTTCCTTGCAATAATGCAGTCACCTGATGGTCTGAGTCAGCCATGCCTTTCTACCTCCCAAAATACTCTCATTCTCTCTGTGGAAAAGTCAGGCTGACAAATGAGAGTTGGGTACCTCCTGTAGACCAACTCTTGGGTCAGTCTAACCACATGAACATGATACTTACTCAACATATAAGGGACAGGAATTTGCTAGGAGCCCAAAGTGAAGTATTGAGACAAGCTCAACTCTCAGAATGAGAGTTTTTCCTAGACTTTACAAGATGTTCCCTTTTCTTGCAGCTAAGCATATTCTTCTGAGCAGGGTCCTGTCAGTAAATTGTCAAATTTGAGAGGTGTGTCATCCCTAGGAATAAGAGGGGAAGATGGTTTTGGTGAAAATATCATTACTCTTTAATATTGACTTATGGAATCCAGATTTGGAGTAATCAGTTTGACATTCTGTGCTGTCTGCTTCTTTTGGCCAGACTTCTTGCTTTGTTAACAAAGCTTAAAGGAAGGGGAATATTAATGAAATTTTAAATTCACTTTCCAAGGAAGTAAGGAACAGTCTTGTTTTACTTTTTTCAGAAGTTTTACCTAAATAAAAGGACATCAAAGGGAATATGCCTTTTGTTTGGTTGGTTTTGTTATATGTTTTATAGCTTTGTCTGGTATTCAAAGACCTAAGCAATTTTACTGGGATCAATAGGCAGCACTGATCTATCTCTCAACCTGGCCCAGACTTCTCCCTCATGGCAGCTCCAGAGCTTTAACTCTCCAGGTGGACTGTGTCTGGCTCCAGGTAAAGTTTGTCAATACTTTTCATCTGACACAGTATACGTATTTTTCATATACATAAAAAAGGCAGGTTCAGCAGTATCAAATAAGTCTGGGAATTTGATTTCATTTTATCAAGTTACTTGTCCAAACCAAACAAATAAAAGTAACTTCCCCTAAACTCCTTAAAATAAATTGGAAGACAAATTTTGATTTTTCATTGCAATGCCTTAAAATAAATAATATGTTTTCCTGGTTTGAGTGTATTACACATGTTCAATTTTCATTGAAATGTGTTTTTAAAAAGTAAATAAACTCAAAATCAAAATGAAATGTCCACTTTAGATTAAGTCAAATATTTCATGTAGTTTAAAATGTTGTTAAAAAAGCTTCTATTTGCCCAGTGTTTTTCACTTTTTCTGATTTTCCCATGAATGGAAGCATCAACAACCACAAAACTTTAGTTACTGACTCTTTGATTTAACTTCATTCCTGGAAAAAAGTCTAGTTTTCTGCCACTTAAAACTAGGGTCCTACAGCCAGTCTTAGTGCTTATTTTCCAGGATTTTAAGCTGCCAGGTACATGTTTTTAAAGGACTCTAACAGATTAAACATACAAGTCAAAAGACAGAGTAATTCAAAATAGAGAAATACCTACTACTATTTCCTCACTCAATTGATTCTATGCTTTTGAGTATTCTTTAGGACTCAGTCAGCCTCTTTTTTTGTGAACATCTCTGTTCATTCTGACCCTCGTACAATTTCCCACACCAAGTAACTTTTGACTGTACTGATCAACTCTATATCAAGATAGCATCAGGGAGTTCATTGCTCTGCAGTCTAGACTAAAACAGAAGCTTTTTTTTTGGCTTCAGATGTCCATACTGATCTTACAAGTAAGGCACTTGATGCTTAGGATCATTCTTTTTCAAATTAGCCAAAAAACCAGACACATGCTGCACCACAAAACCACCTATACATCATAGTGTCTGAAAAAAATCAATCTAGAACTTGAAAATAGAGAAAATAAGAAAAAAACAAGAATGAGAAAGCTTGTGGATTGAGGTAAGGACAGGGAGATCAATTGTCAATTACTGTCATTGGGAAAACAGGCTCAACTTTGTAAAATGAATTTAATTTATTGCCAGTTCAAATAGATTTGGGTAGAGAGAAACAAGAAGACAAATATTAAAACAACTCCTTTGCTTCCTCCATTCCCAGGTTTAATTTCCCCCCTTTAGTCCTGACTCCTCTCGTGGCCCTACTGAGCATTGTGGAAATGATGGGGAATGCAGGTAACAGTTAATACATAACAGTTGCTCTCTGCTGCTCCTTCTTCCTCAAACCTTCACCCTGCTCCAGTGTGAGTCCTCTCCATGGGCTGCAATCCTTCAGGAAGAAACCTTCTCCAGTGTGGGCTCTTCCTGGGTTGCTGTTCCTGCAGCAATATTGAACCTCTCTGGTATGGTCCTCACCTTGGGCTGCTGAAGAACCTCCACCTCTGATGCTGGTGTTTTCTCTATTGTTTCTCACTCCTTCCCCCGCCCCCCCCCCCCTCCTCCTCTGGCTGTCCAATGTTTTCTACTTATTCCTAAATATGTTTTCAGAGACAGCCCAAATTCCCTGATGGGCTCAGCTGTGTCCTGTGGTGTGGCTGCTGGTGAGCTCACTGGAGCTGTGTCCAGCATGGGGCAGCCCCCAGCCTTTTCTCACAGAGGTCACCCCTATAACCGTCCTGCTGCCAAACCCTTGCCAAACTCAACCAATACAGTGGTTCATATGTGGATTTGCCAAATAATCCTTTCCTGTTCCTTTCTTTTTCCTGGGAACTGTAGCAACGCTGCAATGAAGGCTGGCAGTGCTTGTTGCTTGCTCCAGCAACATGTAGAGGGAGGAGTTGCAATGAGAGAGGCATTTTGTGTACATGTCTGAGACTTAAAAGCTCCCCAGATCTGAGGAAGTTATAAGTTACTGAAATTAGCTCATGCTGAAAAGTGCTTGTTCACTAATGGCAATAAAGCTATGTCACGTGTTCACTCCAGAGATGCCCAAGGACACTCACCTGTAGTGTACTAAAAAAGAAGACACCAGAAATGTATTAGTGCTGTATAGATAAAATATTTAAATGGTTATAGATAGATGGACTATAGAGATAGTAATCTGATATGTATGCATGCACTGTACATTTTTGTACTAGAGTTGCAGCATAAATGACCCCATTAAATCCTGTTACTTTCCTAATCCAATAAGCGCTTAATCTCATTGCAAGTCTTGGAAATAATTATTCATTTATACACTTGTTTTTGCCATACATTTTATGTCAACAAGGAGTGTGCCTTTGACTAATCAGTTAAAACAGCTGGCGGATAAAGGAGTGAACGAGAATTGAGAATGTGCTATTTCTGGGAAGAAGACTATTGGTAGTTTTTCTTTGATCTGAGATGTTATTGATTCTATAAAAATGTTGTATTATACACAAATAAAAGGCAGTGTTAACAATCACCAGGACAAGGGTGAAAAGTAAAAAGCTTTGTACTTCTCAAGCTGCCTCACCCTGCTGCCTTACTTGACCCTAACTCATTGAATTTTACGGCTGTGAAGAGGTAGAAGGACTCCACCCTTTTTCAACAATCTGCACTTATCTTACCTCTAAGTGTCTGCCATACTGAATTGGGTGTAGAACAACGTACAAAAGACAGATATGTGGGTTTTTCTGATTGACAGTTCTTTCCCAAAAGAGGAAACACTCTTGAAGACCACTGCAAAGATAACCTTGTTCTTTTGTACTCCTGCGGGTGCTGTAGTAGATAGAGTGATTCTGTTCTGGTTACCAAGAACCCGTTTCATAGTCAGGTATTTTTAAGTTTGTTCAGTTCAATGCTCTCCCACTCTTCTTCACTTATCTTAGGAAACGCTTCACTCCCCTCTTTAAAAGCAATTCACCTGCACGCCACGACTTAGACTGGGCTTACTGTTTCACCCCAGCAGTGTTGGAGGACACTGGGGTGAAACTGGATTCCTTATCTCTTGCTGGATGAGGGCCTTTCTCCAGACATACGGTGCCACTTGTGGCAGCTGCAACTTACGTGAGGGCTGGGAAGCAAACACCAAATGAATAATGTTACACTGTGGATTTTTTCATTCCAACTTGCCACACTTCTGTGTTTATTACAGTTGTAGGTGCAATTTTTTTGTGACTGAAAAGAAGTACTAGCCTTTGTCAGAAGAATGGGAGAAAAGAAGATGCTGCTTTTGCTGTCACAGTTGTGGTCTGGAACATAATGCAAGTATTAAAGCATTGGGTGAGAAGGAAACATTTTAAAGCTTGAGGAATACTTTGGAGTAGAAAAGTTTGAAGTTATTTTTAACACAGGTGTTTCTGTAGTGCTGCTATGACGAAACTTCTCAGTTCTCCATGGCACTCATAATAGGTGTAACACCTTTGGAGAATGATTGCTTAGAAACTCTTGCTGTAATATAATAAAATTAGGAAGACTTGTAAAATCTACTCCTGCTAAAGATATTTCCCTTTTTGCAGTCTCTGTTTTTCGCCTAAGTGTTTACCTCAGTATTTATACTAAAAATCTGCTTATAAAAGGAGTAAATCAGATTTGAAATTTTAGGTTACCTTCGACTTCTCAAGTAGCACTGCTGCAAATGTTAAGAATAGGAAATAAAGGAGATGTACACATTGAAAAGAATGTGTCCCAAGGTGTGTTCATTAAGACAAAAACACTGCAAAGAATCATGCAACTTGCCCATCTGTTCCATCATTTATAACCAAGAAATGAAGGAAAGATCCAAACTTCTCCTATCCCAAAGTACTGTAGACAGGGCCATGACAGAGTTTCTATTTTAGCTATTTTAGCTTTCAAGAACAATTACGACAATAGAAGAGGGACAATACTGAGAAACATTGATGAAAATTTCAGGACATCTTAGCACAGTTCTTTTACCTTTGAGTAGAAAAATTGTTCTCTTTGAATCTTTGTATTGTCCCATCACTTTCTGGTAATGTTTTTAGAGTGAATGCTGGGTAAAATTGCAGGTTGTTTTCCTTAACTTTCTGCCTTCTGTCCATTGTAGCAAGGCATCTGAAAAAGGAAAAATCACATGTTTTCCTTCCTGGAATTCATAACATGTTGTAGACATGATTCCTGAGGACAAGTGATGTGACACTATCTCAGATCAAAATGTGATTGCACTGAAATCTAAGGACATGCTCTGCTGAATCACATATTCTCCATGTGCAGAATTATCCACTACCAGAACACAATGGTGTGACACTTGAAATGACACTGAAAACTATTGAAAGGCCCTGATCAGGCCTTAATATTGTGAAATGCTGGAAAATCTTATTTGTGTTCTTTGTAGATGTAACTGACTGGTTTTCAGTCAGAATAAGCAAATAGAGGACCAGATATGGGTCTTGGGTCAATGAGATGATTCCTCCAACCTCCTGGCAAATTTAGCTGAATTATGTTATTCATAATGTAGTCTGTGAGTGTTTGTTCCTGTTTTAGGATAATTAAATGGCAATTTAAAATACTACAGCATTTTGGAGACTTATGGGCAACTATCCTGTATCATCTGGCTTCCTTGTAGGCCATATTTGTGAAGGGTACTTCCATGTATACATATTTAGACCTGCAAAGGTGGAATGCTTGGGTTTGCAACTTAAATTCTGGTTTTGGGCACAAATCTACAGATTGCTTCAATCAGGACTTGTCAGTGAAAGTCAAACAATTTAAAAAGTCAGTTATTAAATATGTCTATCCTTGTGCAAGTATAAGAGTCAGGAAGCAAATTATGAAAACTTAAATTGCATGTGAGGAAGAAAAACCCTTGACATTAGCCTATAAAAAGTGATTCCTCTCAGTGGCTTAAGCAAGGCTATTAGAGGGACTAGGTATCAGAGCCCATATTAAAATGGAAAATGGAAAGAGTATGTGATTGATTGGTTAATCTGCTGAACAACACTGACTAATGTTAATAAGGTTAGAATCCTATGTGTGGCCTTATAAAGCGAAGTCTGTGTTTGCAGCTCTGGCCTTCCCCTACTGGGTGACCTTGAGCACACAGCATTGCCCAGTGCTTGGGTTTTCCCTTTAAAATGGCAGTAATATTTCCTTACCTTTGTAAAACCCTATGAAATCAGTTGATAAATAGCTTTTCACATGCTTTGGGTATTATTCTTACTACTGATGTATTACTGTGGCAATTGTATTTTATGAGAGAAGAAAATTCCTCTGCCAACATGCAGCCAGGAGAGAACTTGCAGCTGCTGAGTGGTTTGAAGCCAGATCAGCAGTAACTATAGGTTTTCAGAAGTCTTAAAAGCTGCTTCTTGTAGCAGGAAGGGCAATGAGTATCCCAAGGAAAAAATAAAGGTGACAAATTTTCTTTGTAATTGGCTTGCACCAGTCAGAATGTCTGTGAAACACAAAGGTCAAGCAACTTACTTAAAAAAAACAAAACCTATGTGAATCTAAGATTAGTCTTGACATTTTCAAAACCTCAGAAAATTAGGGGAAGGGCTGCAACCCTGAGGATTGTGGTCCCTTAGGCTGACCGGAGGAAAGATTATACTAAACATTTTGAGACCTGAATGATCCATTCTGTATTAGAGAAGATTTACAAGATCCTCAGAGAGCGCTTGAAACATCTGACTGAGAGACAGTCTGTGGACTTTCTGCTTTCTCGGTAGGGACTCTCAAGGGCACCATTAAGGAATCAACTATTGTGATTGATGGAAAAATAAAGAAATCGAAGAAGAAATGAAGACAAACTACAATGTGGACTTTTTCCTGCAGTCCCATGATATCTTCAGCATTAAGTGATTTTGGCAGATAATTTCTACTATGAAGCATGTGGATAGCCAGAAGGCTATTAAGAGAGAATGATGCTATAATATAAGCATGGAGGATTCTTATAAAGTGTATCTTTCTCTCATTCAAAGTACATGATGAAAAATGATGTGTCCAGAGTGCTAACAAATTATAACAAAGTATAATTTTTCCACGTATATATTTTTATGTGTATATATATATATATAAAATGCTAAACCACCTTTACTATCGTAAACTGGCATTCTCTCCCCCACCCTGTGCTATTTATTTCCTGTTTATAAAAATAATTCCAACTGCATCTTTTAGCTAATCCTAGCTAGCTCCATATGCAGGCTGACAATATGCCTGAGGTGATAATATGTCTGGTCAGTTAGACCAGTGTGTGGTAGATGTAAAATCCTTAAATGGGAATGCAGGATTCTGATGGAATAAGACCCCATGTTCACTTTGCACAGATGAAAATGATCTCATCATGTGCAAGATGACAGGGGATAAAGCTCCTCCTTTCTTCCTGGTACAAATTAAATTTGAGTGATGTAATGAATATATAAACATGCAGTTAGATGGATTCATTCTCTCTCCCACCCATCTTTATCGTTACAGACTCATCTTACTAGTTTGTCTTTCCCTGTTCTATGAATTATTTGTGAACAGATAAATTAATTTAATTACTTTTTAAAATTCATAATTTTGTTGGTGAAACCTTCCTGAAGAATGGTTGTGAGCCTTTGGATTAATACAGGGCTGTGCTCACTGTAGTATTAGCTGGTCACCTCAGCAGCACAGGAGAGCTACCAGTCTCTGCCTGAACAATTCCAAACATTGTGTAAATATAAAGCTTCTATTTCTATCTTTAGAGAGGTTTATGTGCCCAAAACTTCTGGATTTTTTTCCATGCCACCATAGGCTTGTTAGAAGGCTTTCCTTCTCCCTGTTAGCTATGTCGAGTTTCTGTGCTTTGACTGTGATTGTTATGAGAACACATCACACCCCAAAGCATGTTCATTTTCCACGTTTTCATTTTGCCCAGGGAAAGAATACAAGAGCAGTTTGCAGAGCTAGATGATACAGACTGGCATTCAAAATGCCATTTTGCTGGTGCTTATTTTAAACCTTGTTCTTCCTGGGCCAAATTGGGCTGACTTCAGTCTGTAACAAGCTCCTTTCAAGGTGTATCTACTTGCATCTGTGCCAGTACTCTGGGCAGGAGTGGTACTAGCTGCAGTAACGTCAATAGTGGTGCCAATAATTTTATCTGTGTTAAAGCCAATGCTGTGGCCTTGCATTTAAAAAGCAAAAAACCAAATGCAATTCTTCCTCATGGCAGAGATTATGTCAGGCACAGTACAGAAGTATTTAGAGTGACATTTTATGAGTTTATTGGTACACATTTTTTCCTATCACTATTACAGAACATGTACTGAAGAAGTGCATGGATCAACATTCATGAAAAAATGCTTAACACTCATTTGTATGTCCTAAATAGGAATAGTTTTGGATACTAAATAAAGGCATTTCTAAGGTCCTGTATTTGCAGGTGAAGAAGGAATCTGGCTGAAGCTAAGCAAATATTTTTGTGCTGCCTTTGTTTAGATCAACTTTGTCTGCTCTAATCTGCATATTAGGTTTCCAGTCAACTTCACATGCAGTGAACAGACATACAAATCTTGGGGAGAAATGGAAAAGATTATTCTATCTGCTTTCACAGAAGGGAGATGTTAGTGTATGCAGTTGGGATAGGTTCCTATCGTGACAGAACAAAACTGACTTTTCTGCTAGTGCCTTACCATGGCAATCTGCTTCAAAGGAACAACTGTCATTTTTGATAAGGATAGTGAGAATTACTGTCATCTGGAGAGATCACTATGCCTCTGGGTTGTATAGTATGTTACAACAAAAAAAAAATTATTCTTTTAGAGATAAATAATTATTCCACTACAAAATTTTATTTCCGGTTTCGAAAAGACGCAGTTTGTACCCTGCATGATTATAATGTAGCTCCTTAGCTAGCTCTCTTTAAATATAAACTTGTGATATGCTTTTTTTAAAATGTATATATATGGCAGAGAGTCAGGCAGAAAAAGCAGCTAGTTAGTGGAAACCTTCACAGGGCAAGTGGATTTGGGGAGGGTGCATGCACACCACATGCCTCCCCAGAGCCAGGAGCCAAAGAAGCAGCTCGCAGTCTCACAGAAGCTGCGCAGCCGAGCGAGTTATTATGGAGAGCTGCTCTGTGGCTGAGCCAGTAAGAGCTGGGTGCTAAACTTGTTTCCGCTTGAAGTTGCTCTTTGCATACTTGTTAAGGCAGAATGTTCTACCTTTTCACCTCTGCAATACTGGGTGTGAAACATGAGCCTCTAGGTGTTTCCTGGCTGGCAAGAATTCAATGGTAATAAAATTACTAGTAGAATAAATGTTTCAGAGGCAGTTATCCTCTCTCACCTGTTTGTAATTTTTTATTAATTATTACAAATGTGTTTAAGTACTCTACCTGATTTTAATCTGCTGTATTCCCAGGATTTACATATAAAGGTCTTTTTCCCACAGAATAATGAATAATCACATATGTCAGGGTGTGGTGTTAAAATACTGAAGGTTGGTGATACACCTACTAGCAATCGCTCATTTTGTAAAAGGCTGGGTTCTAGAAGTAGTTTGCTTTTTATGGCTTTGATCCAAAATTCTGTTGAAATCAGACTTTTATTGAGTTAAAAAGCTATGGATCTAGTCCCAAATGTTCTTTTATTGGAAGTGTTTGTAGTGCCATTGTTAACAATATATGCAGCACTGGGCATGTGAACTGTATAAGTAGAAATTTTACTTTTCCCAAAGCTCCTGCTTACTTTTATGCATTCTTTGCTCAAGCAAACAGCAGGTGGCTTACATGAATAGGGGGGTTAATGAGACTACTTAAGTGAGCAAGAGTGGAAAAAAACCCCCTCAAACTGGTCCTCTATTTCAGAGAATTTAGGACTTGCCAGATAGAGCTGAGAACTGTAAGGGATTAATATTATTATATATTGAAAGAAAATCTGACCAGCATAGAGGTGGCAGAGGGGAGGAGGGTTTGTTGTTCCAGGAACAGCAGAGCTAATGAGATCTAATGCTTTTGTTTCTTAAACCCTGAACCGAATTAATCTCCCTCCCTTCCCATGTGACATCATCCCCTAGGTGCAGGGAAGCCGCAGGGCAAGATGCAATGCTGCCTGGTCCACCAAACAGAGGGTGAGGCAGCCTAACTTAGCAGTGCCTCCCCTTAGTAAAGATACTAACCTTTCCTTTCCTGTACCACTTTCAATTCTCATGAGTTATGCAGAAGCATGGTTATCTTTGGTATTTCAGATTGGACTGAAATGGGACAATGAACTCACAAGTTATTTGGTAGGAGAGAAGAAAAGATAATACAATTGTGTAGTCCATTTTCTTACCAACAAAAAAAATTTGCCCTGAACTCCACTTGGTTGAACGTGTAGTTCTTAATTCAGATCCCATAACAACATGGCCTTTATGAATTTTTGAACACTTTACTTTCAGAATAATATACCTCAAAAATAGTAAGCCCTAATGAGATGATAAAGTAGGAACTGGATCACATGGATGTGATTTCTCATTATGCCATCTTTATGCCAATCAGCATGTTACCTTTGCTGCCAAACAGGGAGGATGAAGAGGAAATATTTTATACAGTTTTAGGTTTTGTTCTCTTTTTCGATTTTCTCTTCCATCTCAATATTACTGATTTGACAAGATGCAAACAACAGAAATACCGACATACTGGAAGAAGTAAATTTTACACTAGCTCTATAATATCTGTAAAGGAAACAATTTGTAAGTAACTGAAGGAACTTGATGGAATTTGAGAAGACTGGATTTTGAATGTCAATGGATCTCAAACTGCAGCTACACAGCTGGATGCCAGTGTTATCTGGGCAAGTATCAAGTAAGATTTCACAGCATAATGGCTACTCAAAAAAATCCTAACACTCTTGCCTAGCAGTCATGATTTATAAATATGAGCAGTTAGTGTTTGAAAGTTAAGGAAGTCACAGAGACCCAGCAACAAAGCAATCCAACAGAGGAATCTTCTTCCCACTTTTAAACTCAGAAAGTGATTGCTCTCAAGAAAAAGTGACATCAAATGCTTTTTTAGATAAAAGACGGTACCAATAAGAAAGATCCTCCAGGAGAGGCTTTAAAGCGTCTTTCAAAATTAGCAAGCACAAAAAGCCCATAGGTCAAGAATCAAGTCCTCTCCTGTAATCCGTATTCACTCAGATACATTTCAAGCTCAAGCTCCTGGAACTGACCTTCAGAAAGTCATTTCTTCATGAAATGAGTGTTATTCTATTGTCACTATTCATCCACCTCTAAACACCTGGCATCAGGCAAAGTTCAAAGGAATCAAACAATGAACTGACCCCTTGAGGGGGGAAAAAAGTAAGAGCAGCCCCAAGACTGGTCAGAATGCTGGAAAATGGACACTGTTATGTGAAGCAGTGAGTATTGTGTGGTCACTGATCTTACAATTACTAAGTTTGGAATAAATTGTGCTATAAAAATTAATATACTCATTGTACATATATTATGTGTAAACACAAGTATTTTCTTGCTGACGAGCCTTGCATGTTCTTAGAATTAGCTAATATAAGAATTAGTAGCAATTGTATCCCTAACAGTGCCTCCTTCAATTTTGTGCTTGAAAACAATTTCAACAATTTATGAAGTGGAAATGCACAATAAAGGTAACTTGTAAAAATTACTGACTCATAAAAGTGAGCAGAGACAAAGAATGATTTCTGAATTTTATATTTTATATCCTTGCCATGTGAATTGCAATTTCTTCTTACTGGAGGCTTTTCTGATGTGCAGCAATGCAAGCCTCAAGTGACTTGAGTCTGGGGAAGTCCTGACACAGTTTTCTGAAAATCTCTTTCTATTTCCCATTAACAATGATGACAGCTCTGATCTTCCCCACAAGATCACATTAAAGTATTCAGTGGCTATTAATAAAGACTTGATTGGATCCTAGTTACAATCGTTGTCACAAATGCAAGGTTTGAAAGCTTTGGGTTAATATGGATTAAGATGTCAAAGGTCAGGAGACAAACTGAAAACAAAGAAAATTTATCACAGATGTAATTTTTTATTTCCTTCAACTAAAAACTATAGTACAATTATTGAGAAATCAGATTAATGAATGTGTAAAGAATCCCAAATGACCTGAAGGGCAGAAATCAGGTTTTATTTGCTAAGAATCTAAGGATTGAATAATTTTAAGCTCCTGACTGGGAAGGCCCTGGTGCATTTATCCTTAGGAAGACTGATCAGTCAAAACTAGAGGAATGTGCAGTTCTCAAAATGGCCACAAAGATTGCCATTTGTCTCACTGACTTTTAACCTATATTAGCTTGGGAGTGCTCAGAAATTTCTCTTTACTACCATTGCAGTCATAAATTATGTTGGATTTAGAAAATTGTGACACTTAATGGCCTTGTAGACCTGTGGACTTGCAGACCTTAGAAAAGGTCCTGTCTTGAGTAAGTGCCCTTTTATGTGCTACCACCATATGAAAACGGACTTCTGTGATGAAGATTTATTTGCTAGCACAAAGTTGGTGGGTACCTCCTTCACTTGCTGCCTTCCATTTTCCAACAGAAAGATTTCACTGTGGATAGCAGAGCTGTGTTAGGGTGGTAGGACATGATCTGCTTACCGAGATACTATGGCAGAGCAGAGCTTTGCTGGCAGAGGCCTTGGTAAGCATAAATTTAAAAATTAAAAAAATAGGTTGCTGGTTGCCACATCTGTCTTCCTCTAATGATTCAGAAACATCTAGAAAATCCTGGAGACATGTCCTTTAAAATCACCAGGCATTAACATTTTCCTTTTTTCTGTCTCTGAAAAGTTGTTCATGACTTGGGGGAATTTGATGGGATTGGTGGGCATGACCCTGGTTTGTTAATAAGATGGGCACTTTTAGGTTTTCATGAAAAGCTGATGCTTAGTTATATTCCTCAAGGGAGATTTAAAGGAGAATTTTTTTCAGTGATACAAAAAGTATTTTGGTGCTCATGTTCCCCACTGAGTAATCCATCGAGATTCCCTACCATTTAATGAGAAATTAATGGCTCCAAAGAATCAGAGTAGTAAATGTCAAAATAGACAAAGCTAAATGGAGACTAATATTTTTTATGGACATCAGGTATCTTCAGATACAGTATGTGCATTAATGCAATCCCATGAGATGTGGATTAGGTTATTAAGACAAACTGTGAAAAATAAAAAAGGAATGCATATAGAAAGCCAGAACTGGATGTTTCTATAAAGGTTTAAATGCAGAGTAAAACTGCTGTGTCCAACAAAGTTGCTGAAGACTCATTTGGGTGTAAGTTGAATTGGAGTCTGTCTCTAAGAGTGACTTAACAGTGACTCAACATGCTGAATTGTTGCTCCAAATAGTAGTTATCAAAGGCATCTTGCCTTTGCGTAAATGACTAATATAATTAGCTTATAACATCACCATAGGCATTGGCAAAAGTAATCATCATTACTATCCATTGTGTTCACAACATCTGAACCATTCATTTCAAAGCCTGTGGAACTGAAACTTCTATCCATCTCAGGAGAACTTTGTTTTCATCCTCCACACATTTTCTGCAGGGGCCTGCTTTCCATGCCTCCCCATCCTCCTGCCTATTCTTACTGCATACAAAATGTAATTAGCATTGTTCCTGCTTGCTTCATCTTTATTTTTTTTTTTTTAAGGAGTGAGGCGGAGATGGGGAAAAAAATTTTTTTACAACAAAATCAAATACAAAAGTCCTTTGTGCACAAAACCCTGTCCCGCTTGGTTAGCTCAATTAAACATATGTAGAAAGGCTCACAAAGTTGGCCCTATTTTGTTGTTAGTTTCATCCATACAATTCTGAAGTTATATGGGTGTAACCAAGGTCAGAATTTAGTCCATTGTATGCTTAAAAAGAAAAAGAAAGCACTGTGAGATTTTGATGTTTCACTTTTCTAGCAAAATGATGTGCTTCCGTAGCCATGAAATAAGGACATGATTTGAATGAGTTACCATCTCTCTGATACTGAGATAACTAATCTGAGATTGAATGCTGCTCTTTTTCAGGAAAAATGAACGCAATAATTAATAGTATCATGGCAGCACTATTATTTGGTATGTAATACTCTCTTTATATTATTAAATGTTTGTGAAATTGCAATTAAAAGCTTGCCTTCTTTGCTAATATGCTCTCTTCTTTAATTAAAGAACTCTTGCTGTGAACTTTGCCTTTTGTGAACATGCTGAGCAGTGGTGTTAAGGAAGAGTTTAATCCTTTTAGACAAAGAGTCACCTGTTCACAGGCCCCTAAAATGCTTAAGTCACATCTCATTTAAGACTAGATTGCTCAGCACCTTGTAGGATTAAGCATAGGCTCAATTTACCTGTTTCTCATTTAGTAACATGTAGCGGAGTAGCTCGAGTAATAGCTGAAACAGTGCTTCCTCAAATACCCAGGCAGCAATTCAAGTCTATCCACTCTACCAGTGTTGGCTGGTGCTGTAGTCCCCTCATCAACTTCATGGCCCTCTTCTGCACTTGTTCCAACAGTTCCATGTCTTCTGTTGGGGCACCAGGCCTGTACAGAGCATTTCAGATGGGGTCTCTGCGAGAGCAGAGCAGAGGGACAGAATCCCCTCCCTCGACCTGCTGGCCACGCTCCTTTTGATGCAGCCCAGGATTCCACTGGCTTTCTGGGCTGCGAGCACACGCTCCCTGCTCATGTTGAGTTTTCCACCAACCATCACTCTCACATACTTCTCTTCAGGATTTTTCTCTATCACCTCTCTGCTCAGGCTGTAGGTGTGTCTGGGTTTGCTCTGACCCATGTGTGGGATTTTGCACTTGGCTGTGTTGAACTGGCTTAGACTTCAGGTAGAACTGCATGTGTGAAGTACATTGCAGCTGTGCAAGCCCTTACCTACTTTGTACTCTTCTTTCCAATGTCAACTCCCTTCCCTTCTCTTTCACTGTCTCTTTGAGCCTTTTAGGTAAGGAAGGTGTGATGGATTTCTATAGCACAAGAAGCCTACTTGGGATTAGTTTCTTTCCCTATTGATTAATCACTCACAGAAAACTCTTGAGAGTTCACTCTGCACGTAGCTTTCTGTCTTTCAGTAATCACCATAAGTAAGAAAGCAAACTTTATTTGTTTGAGGGCAGGACATGTCCTTCTTTCCATTATTTATAGTACATGTGTTGTGAATAGAGAAACTGCCACTGAGGTGAGGCTTCTTTTATTAATAATGCAAACCCTCTACTTATTGCTTTGTTATAATCCTTATAATCTGCTAAGATTTTTTTATAAAGGTCAAATAAAAAAGGCAAAAAAAGTTTTGAAAAGTTTTTGAAAGTTCAGAGAAATTACCAACAGATAGGTGCCCAATGAAAAATTCCTTTCTACAGGTCTCTCAAGAATCTGTTGTCCAACCTGCCTATTCTTAAACACCTACACTTTAAAGACTGGGTATTTTAAGCTGTGTTACAGACACCAAAACTAAAGACCTTACATCCAGACTTGCAAAATATTCAAAATGCTCAATCTGAACAATTCTGAAAAGAACTCAATCGTCCTTGAATCATCCCACAGAAACACAAGGATTTTTAAACACTGCATTTTTCTCTACAAACAGAATTGCAACTTCAGCATGCACAACTCCCTTTTTTCTTGGGTTTGGCTTTGCATCCTTGTTTCCTTTAAATAATAAAATAAAAATAAAAATATTTGTCATGCAGCACAGTCCGTGGCTGTGGTCTGATGGCAGTAAGCCAGCAAAGCCAAGACTGAGGGATCCCACCAGCTTGAGTCCTGCTTGGTGCTGAGAACTGCTGCAGCTCTGCTCATGGCCAGCAGCACATCCCTCCATCCCAAGACACCCAGCTGTCTGTGTGGGCTGATGACAAGCAACTGAGCTTAGAACAACCTGAGTTAACGTCACTGGGAGATTGGTTTAGCTCTCAGTTTAAGAGTCGGGAAGTGGCAGTTGAGATCAATATGCATAGAACAGGCGTATTTTTTGATCTCTTTTTTTTCTTGAGCTGAATATTTGAATACAAAATCTGATCTTACATATGAGCTCTACTGTGGAAGTGCAATGCAATAGCATTTAAAAATAGTGCCTGCCAAGAAGCAAATTAACACAGAGGAAAACCATTTGGAGGTGTTTGGTGATGGTGTTCACCAGGCAGGCTATGCACAGTTTTTATATACAGTAGGTTAGCATTTCCAAAGGGCAAAGAGAGATGGAGAATAAAGCATAATCTTTTATTGCTTCCAGGCGTGTGATCTTTGTGGATGCACATTTGCAGTTGGAGAGCCCAAGCAGTGTTATCTTTCAGTCAGGTCTTGCTGTACTCTGAGATTTTCTTTAAGTGTCATGACAGAAAATTGACATTAAGAACATACCACTTTATGTGCTTTTTAAAAAATAAATAAATTAAAACCCAGTTCCATATCAAGTTTTGATTTCCATATCAAGCTGTTTATGGATCTGACAAACAATGCAGATATTTGAAACCTGCCCAGAATGTGTTTAAGAGCTGTACTGCAATAGATTAATAGATTTGTAACATATTTTACTCAGATTTAGCTCTGCTCATATGCAATGATGTATTTTCCCCCAAGAACAATACAGATAAAAGCTGAAGATTACAATTTGTGTTAGAGTGGGTATGCACAGATAAGGATGTTTCTCTTTGTGGAAGATGAAAAAAGTAGAAGAGCCTAAGAACAACAAAGACGATCTTTCACAGCAGGGAATGTATTTGATGACCTACAGTAAATATTTTAAATGCCTGAAAGTGCTTTTATATACAAGTATTGCTTTGTAGTAGGCACTTTGTAGTATGTATTTGCTATTCTCTTCCAATACAAATAAATATCAAGCTAGAGGAGAGTTATAGAGCCATAAGATTAGGAAGATGATGAAAGCGTAGCACTGTCATTAGTTACAGTCAAAGATCTCAGTGGTCTAGCAGAGGGACACACACTCCTCATTGATTTGCTTGCTACAGTGATGTTTAGGACTAATGTTAGCAAGTAATAGGTAGGTTAATTTGGGCAGCAAGTGTTAATTAGTGAATATATGTTACAGAGGAATAGAACGTCATGGGGCAAATCAGCATAGCAGTTGAAAAAACAAATGGGAACTCCAATGTAAAGTGAAGGTCTGAACTGCAGAATGAGTTTCTAGCTCTGGCGTCATATAGGAAGTTCAGACAACAAAATCCTAGTAATAATTCAGAAATCTCTTACTAGTCTAGAAATCTCTTTCTAGGGACCAGTTTGAAGACATTTCACCTTTGTCTTGAACAAGGAGCAGTAAAAGATAACCTTATCATTCGGGAGCTCTCGGAGCAAATTCCCAAAGCAAATTCCTCAGTGGTGTAGGGTAGGCATCTAGATGCTTTTCTTTGCATTGTGGGATATTGTGAATCAATGAAAAGGGGACAGAAAGGAGCCTCTTAGTGCCTCCAGCTGTAGGACATCATGTCTCAGCTCTGTGACAAAGCAACCTTACTTCTAAATTCACTGAATAGATCCTGTTCACTGGCAAGATGCTTCCAGCAGTCTAGAAAGAGAGGCCAACGTTGGAAGATTCATGAGCAGGTGAAGGACTGGATGAATTAGAATCTTAATTTAAAAAAAAATCATTAAGAGTGCTTAAGAATTTGAAGCACTGTATTTTCAGGATTCCTGGTTCTGATAACCAGAAAGTCATTATCAGGGCTCAGACCTGGTAGCTCTGGATAGATGTTGAAGTCCCAGCAAATGAGACCACTGGGGAATTTCATCCTTTCTGTTTGCATATATATTTTCAAACGAAATCACCTATGACCTTTTTTCCTGCATTTCAGAGTTTGCTGCTGTGCTCACCATATCCAGACATGCTGCAGTGATAAGGGACCTTGTATTCAGAGTTTCAATACCCTCTCCACCTGGCTCCTGGGAAGAGTTGAGGCTTGGCTTTCTTTGAGGCTGGTAGGAGATGACATGGTAACAAATGGGTTACAAATAGTGAGAGAAGGACAGGGTGAAACTAGAGGAGCTAGCCATAAATACCCCTCTCTTTGGGCCATTGGCTCCTTTCAATAGCCCATTCTGCTCCTCTGCCTTCTGAAGCAGCAGCAATATTATAGTAGGCTAACCCTGGCTTGGATGCCAGGCACACACCAAAGCCTCTCCTCAGCTGGACAGGGAAGAGAAAATATAGCAAAAGGTTCATGGGTTGAGATGAGGACTGGGAGAGATCACTCACCAAATGCCATTATGGGCAAAGCAGACTCAACTTAGGGATGTTACCTGAATTTGTTACTAATGAAATCAGAGCAGGAGAATAAGAAGTAAAATAAATCTTAAAAACACCTTGCCCCCACCCTTCCCTCCTTCCCAGCACTATCCCAGCACTGCAGGGACACAGGGAATGGGGGTTGTGGTCAGTTCATCACATGTTGTTTCTGCTGCTGCTCAAGAAGAGTCTTTCCCCTGCTTCGGTGTGGGGTCCCTCCCACAGGAAGGAGGAAGTTCACCTTCTGCAAACTTCTCCCGTGTGAGTTCATCCCACAGGCAACACTTCTCCGTGAGCTGCTGCAACGTGGGTCATTTTGGCACGGGGCATAGTCCTTCAGGTGCAGGTTGCTCCAGCATGGATCCCCATGGGGTCACAAGTCCTATCAAGGAACCTGCTCCAGTGTGGGCTCCTCTCTCCATGGGTCCACAGGTCCCTGCCAGGAGCCTGCTCCAGCATGGGCCTCCCAAGGATTCGCAGCTTCTTTTCAGGCACTCGCCTACTCCGGCATGGATCTGCTCCATGGGCTGCAGGTGGATCTCTCTCTGCATCCTTGAGGTCCTCCATGGTATTGTCTTCACCATGGACTGTAGGGGAAACTCAGCTCCAGTGCCCTGGAGCACCTCCTCTCCCTCTTTTCACTGACCTTGGTTTCTGCAAGGTCACAATTCTCTCTCTTGCAGCTTTTCTCTGGCTGCAATTACATCTGCACAATAACTATGTTTTTTCCTTCCTAAATATGTTCCCACCATTTCTGGTTGGCCCAGCCTTGGGCAGTGGCAGGTTCATCATGGAGCTGGCTGGCACTGGCCCGGTTGGACATGGAGGAAGCTTCTGGCAGCTTCTCACAGAAGCTACTCCTGTAAAACTCCACTACCAAAACTGGGCCATGCAAGCTTTTTTGCTCTACTCTTTCCCCAAAACAGGAGGTGAAACAGCCCCTGGGCAGCCTTTATTGATTACAGTCCTAAAAGTCACCAGCCTAGTGGGAGTGAATACATCTGTAGAGAAATGAGAAAGTGTCTGGGGGACTTTCCCAGTGACAGAACTGAGGTCCCAGCAGAATTTCGGATGTCTCTGTGGAATGTGTCACTCTGGTAAGCCAGACCCTCAGGAGAGGCACCTCCACAGAAGCTGGAAGTAATGCACTGTGAGATTTTATCATGTAGGTGTGATCGTATCTTGGCCGTGAACATAACAAAGATGTCACAAATTAATCCGTTCTTTTTTTCTGTTGAAGCTGGCATTGTACAAGAGAACAGAATACAATATTAGACCTGGAAGAAACATTGAATTCTAGTTTCTCTGGTGATTTTTTTTAAGTGAATGGCTTTATTCACAGTATAAGAATAACCATGGCTTTTGCTGAAAAAAGCATATTATTTATTTATTTAAATTTTAATGAAAGCTAAATGGTCACCAGCCAAAAAAATCTTCATATTAATAATATTTAGTTTCTGCTTTAAAAGATGTATTTCTTTTTGAACCAGATATGATCAATGCACACAGCGTCTTTTGCCAAAGATTTTTAAAAATGCTTCACTTAAAATTGTCCAGATTTTTGATCAAATAATTTGGAAAAATGTATCTGGTTTGTTCTCACATCGGGGAAGGCTTTTCTCCGTTTTCTCACTTCTGTGTTTTTCCTGTCTTTTGACGAATCCTGACTCGAGCGCTCCATTTAAAGGCTTTGAGCATCCCAGAGCGTGGGAAGCCTTCTGGGGCTGCCGAGACACAGCAGAGTGCACGACCCTGCGACTGCTCCCTTCTCTTCTCGCCCACTGTGCAGCACAGGCTCCCAGACTTCTCCTGAGAAGTGTTGAGGCCCTGCCAGTTCTAGTCTGGGAGCTGGGTCTGTTTAGTACCTCTGAATACTAACTAGGTTGTTTTTACCCAACAGTAATATGTGACAAATTAAACAATATAAATTTTATCTTGATCTTAATTAAGGCAACAGCAATATTCCCATTAACTTCAGTGGGACCAGAACTATATCAAATATTATTTAAACATTTATAATAGCATTAGATAATGGGGTTAGAATAATTAAGAGTCTATTGAAGAAATTTAGCTTGATGGTGGAAAGGCAAATTATGTCAAATGAACGGGAACTGTCATTTATGGAGGCCTATTGAGGTAGTCTTGTTTATTGAGGGAAGAGAACGAAGCTCATAGAAATCTTTTAGGGGCAGAATCTGAATGTCTTTTTGGGACTGAGAAAGAAGTGTGGGAATATTAAACAGATGTGTGAGGTGGGAACAGTGTTTCTCACCATCACACAGACTCAGCAGTCAAGAGTACCTGAAAATTAATTTTCGATTGGCAAAATGAGATCCTAGAATCAGTGTAGGCTGTTTCAATTAGGTCTGTGCAGATAGACAAAATTAATGGGTCAAATAAGTAATTAATGGTGTTAATATATCAATCACTTTTCTAATAAAAGTGTCAGAAATGAGTCAAGGGAAAAAAATCTAATAATTAATTTGAAAACTGCTATGATGCTCCAATTGATTTGGGGCTGGGATAAAAAAGGAGAATAATTAGTAAGGATCAAAAAAACAATATTGCATTTAGTCCCCCAAATGGGGAGGAAAATTAAACAGAGGTGGGATTGAAATATCATTTTTTATCCTCTTAAGAAGATTGGGATTGTCAACTGTAGTAGAATCCTATTCCTTATTTTAAAAGACCTATGTATGCCCTGTCCTTCCTCACTCCTACTCATGTGCAAGGTAATGTCGACTCAATGAGGAAACAAGTGGCTGTGTGTGTATGTGTTTTAGACTTTCTCCTTTACCCAGAGCTTTAAATGTTAAGAAGCTCTTTTGTGTGTTTGCTGCCATGATAAAAAGATGAAGTAGCATAAAAGCCATAAATGTTGGGTTTTTTTTTTCTGCAAACAGCATGTTCATTTCAACACAAAATGAAGGTACTATCATAAGTTCATAAGGGTTAAAAATTATAAATCTGGGATTACCACTGGGAAATTTTTTGACTGGCCACACCGTGCTGCTGAGCTTGGCTTGGTCAACCTCTGTTATTGAACAGAAATGTACTGCAATTATTATGAAAAGTAGTTCTTATTTTGCCCTTCCCCACTCACTTGCAATATGAAAACCAGCTAGCAAATGAGCAAGAAACAACCACAATTCCTTTCAACAAAAAATCTAGACTGAACCACCTCTTCCTTGCAAGAAGCTGTCTACCAAAACAATTCACGGAATTAGACCTGCTTTAGCTGATACCCTAAAGCTGTGAATGAAAGGCAGTAGTTAAAAGTACTTGAAATAAAAGGAAAATCGAAACAAGTGCAAGCTAACTCAATGCTTTTGAAAATGGACTCTTAAGTAGAATGTGGACTAGTCTGTTATCTGCCATTACTTTAAAACTTGTGTGGAAGCTGCCTTGTGGGAACCAGAGATGTAAGTATTGGTGTACAAATGCTAAATATTTAGGAAGCATTAAAGGAGTGGAACTGATCAGACTGAGAATTCATACTGTAGTTGTTCAACATGTTTCAGGGGATCCAAGTAACCCTAAAAAGCTTTTCAGCTAAGAAATGCTCTTTCCTTGCAGTAGGAGTAGCTATTCTCTCTCTATTTTACCATGAGTTAAACTTACATACACCTTTCCTCTTGGTAATGTCTGTTTTAATGACACATCCATCAGTGTTTGTGGTTGTGTTCTTTGCTGTATTAATTTTCCTTATATTTATTCCGGGCCACTGCTGCTGGGCAGGATGTGACAAGTGCGCTGGTTTGCAAGGCTGTGGTGTACACAGAAGAGTGATTTCATTCAAACAAAAAGTTGTTGCTAGGTAGGCATTTTATGAAAGTAGCAACTTGCTGTAGTCTGCACTTTTTCATCTTTAAAGTACACTTAAAACTAGATCCCTGAACAATGGGCCAGTAAGTTGGAAAACACATTTGGACTTTGAAAGATATGCACTAAGCAAGAAAAAAAACTAAATCAAAAATACAAAGGACAATATTTCAAATAGTACATGGTAGTATGGTGTTTAATAATTTGTCCTATTTTACCATATATTTCTAATATATACATTCCTTATTCTCTTTGTTCTTTGTAAATTTACTGGTACACCCTCTCTATCACTTTAGTTGCTCTTCTCTGTGTTGTTTTTTAGGGTTTTTTTGGGGGGTTTTTTTTTGTTTGTTTGTTTGTTTTTTGGTTTTTTTGTTAATTCTAGTCTGTCTCCAGCTCTGTTCTGTCTTAAGATGCACAGACCAGATCTGCAAACACATTAAAAATATGGGTGGAGCATGGTGTCTCCAGTGGCAAAATGATTTTCTTGGTTTTGTTGTGACTGTCCTTCCTAATGACACCCAGCATTTTATGACTGGTGTTGCAAATGTAACTCAGAATTGCAAAGAGCTGTTATTGATGACTCCATTAGCATCTTCACTAATGGAAACTGTTCTGAATACAGCATCAGGTAAGCAAAGTCTAGGTTGTTCTTCCCTTGATACAAGACTTCACAATGATCCACGTGGAAGCTCACCAGTCCCTGAGTGTTGTGCACACTCCCTGGATTGGCTTTTGGGGTTCCTTATGGTCAGTAGGGCAGGTGACTGTCTGAAAAAGGCCCTGCTATTATCCAAACACTGAATTCTCTAAATCATTGACACAGGTGTTGACTAACTCTGGTTCTGATAGTGATCTCCAGGGGCCCCTGGGTTTTATACTGATGTTCCTTGCACATGCTTATCTATGCATTTTATCACAAAACACCTTTAAATTGTATTCACTATTTATTATGTTTTATTCAATTTTAAGTGTATTTGAGGTGCAGATCCATGGCTCTTTCAGGCTTCAAATGCTTTTTCTGTATTTACTTCTAAAATATTGACAAATAATTTGGTTTAGTGGTTAACCTTACAAAAGCATTGTCTCCTGTGAAAGGCTGTCCACTTCTCTAGGTCCCAATGATAGCAAACAGACTATGGACAGACATAAAACCTGCAAACAAAATTTGACTTTTGTGAAAATTGAAAATACCAAGCATCTAGCTCTCTCTGTCTCAGCCTGGGCATTGTGTGACGTGTCCCTATCCTGGCAACGGAAGTAATATTGGATAAAGACTCATTTGATTGTGTCCCTTTTGCCTGGAGTTAGGAAAGCACCTTTCCAATTTGTTACTTTTTTGACTGTCATTTATTCTGCAATTATATAAAATGTGCTCTTGGACATGTTCTTCTTTGGAAAGTGTCAGTCTGTGAATGACATTTCCAGAGCATACCTCAATCCAGTGATTTATTGAGGCAATATATCATGCAAGCAAGGTCCTTTAACCATGTTTTTCTCACCAGATGATACCATCCAGAGAGAAGAAAATCTGAGTCACTGTTTTGTTGTGTAATAAAAGTATGTCATGAAGCAAGAGGCTCCTGAAACACTAAGCATGTTTGCCTCCAGGTATACTGGCATCCTTGCACCTTCTTTCACAATCATGTTAGTGAGCTGAATAGGCCTCCATAACTGGTCGCTAAGGTCTTGGTCTCCTTGACAACTAAACTTTTCAAAGATTACATGAAAAATGTTTTCTTTACCCCTCGAGCTGTTTTAATGCTTTAAAATATCAGGGAAAAGATCCTTTTGTCCCAAGAGTAAGGAAGTGGTGGTAATAGAGAAGGAACAGAATATTTTTTAAAAATGTTTGCAGAGCAATAGAGTAATAGAGCACCACAGGACTGCCCAGATAGAATGCCTTCAAAAGGGATGATCTGAATTTAAACTTATTAATGAAAATACATTTCTTCAGAAGAGATTAGGCTTTTGGTTGAAAAATGAAACCTTTCACCTTTAATTTGCCCCACTAAATTCAGCAAAAGTTGGTAACAGCAGTGACAGGTTCTATGGCTGCTACTGCATGATAAAATTCACAAACTTCAGTGTTGTTTTCTTGATGATTTTTGTTGGAAACATGGAGTTGTGTTAGCTGTCAATCAGAACCACTGTTTGGGTCAGTATTAAGGGTATATTTGCCTCTGTGGCGTACTAATTTAGGTATTGCTGAAACAATGGGTTGGTTGAAGTAATTACTGTTCTGTGTGTTCCATAACAAGCTAAATATCCCATGAGCATTCACATGCACAGTCCCTAATAGGACATTACCAAAGATGTAGGAGAGAAAAGAGTAAGATGTTAGGGGAAGCAGAGACATCAAGGTGTTTAGGAAGTGGGCCTGAATAGCGGCAGGCTCTGGCCAAAACTGGCACTGTGGCACCAGCTCTTCTAATGGGGGGTGGAGCCTGCAGCACTTCCCAGCAAGTGAGACCTTCCCAAGGAGTAACTGGGAGGGCTGACAGGGACAGAAGGGACATTGATTGTTCTTGTGACTGGGAAACAGGATATGAAAATGTGGGGAGCCAAAAAAAGCATGCTGTGCTGAGGGGCCAACCACAACTTCGGGCTTCTTTTCCAACAGGGACTGCATACAGTCAAGGGAAGCTAGTGATAGCCTCTTTTTTTTTGTAAGTGGTTGCCAGTGCTTCAAATGGCCTTCATTTGAACCTGTATTTATGGAGGTGATTTAAGAAGGTGGTGGTGAGGAAAACTGCTGAAGGGAAATTTTTGCTTGGGGTTGAATATTAGCAAACTTGGGGCAAGCCTCTTTTCTATAACCCACAAGTTATAGACAGGTCCATTGTGGAAACAGTAGCCACATCTCCCTGTTTATTTTCCATACTGACTTGCCTATTAGTTTATCTCAGATAATCACTACAACTTTGTGACTTCATTTTTGCTAGCCTTCAAATGCTTAGAGCTCCAAAATAAATTGAGGTTTTTTGTACTTTTTCATGCTAAGGGCCACAGTCTAAGATCTAGGAACAAGAAGGTGGGTGAAGGGCATTAAGTGCATGAATGGTAGTACATTTGCTCATCTGAATCTGTTTTTTTGGTTGGTTGGTTGGTTGGTTGGTTGGTTGGTTGTTGTTTGTTTTTTCAGTTAAAATTTGTCTTGTTCTGTGTATGTGATGAAAGCAGGTGTAATTTCATTGGCAGTTGCAATCCATTGTCTGAAAGATGACTGCTGTAATTTTTTGACTCCCTAACTTGCCAAATGCCATAATTCAGGTTAGTGGAGTGCCACCCACTGGGTAAACAGTGAACCCTTGTAGGTCCTATTGCACAAGATGTGTGATAGACTGATGGCAACTAATTCAGCTATAAGAATTGATTTTCAGTCACAGTAAAATTTGTCGATGATTCATTCTTTCTTTCACAAACCTTACTCTGATCAGGCACCTAGACTTGGTTGATGGCTAAATTCAACATAGAATCATAGAATCATTAAGTAGGGAAAAGACCTTTAGCCATTAACCTAGTGCTGCCAAGTCCACCACCAAACCATGTCCCTAACTTGCAGAGGGCGCACTCATTCTCCTTATCCAGATCATTCATAAAGATATTAACAGGCCTATCCCCAACACTGAGCATGAGGAATGCCTCTTGTGATTTCCTGCCAGTTGGATGTAATTCTATTCACCATCGCTCTCTGGGTCTGGCCATCCAGGAAGATTTTTACTCAGCAAAGTGTTTGCCTGTCCAAGCCTTGAGAAGCCAGTTCCCCAGGAGAATGATAGGTGAAGTGGTATCAAAGGCCTTACCTAGCCCAGGTAAACAACATCCACAGCCTTTCCCTCATCCACTGTGGGTCACCTTGGAGATCAGGTTAGTCAAGCAGGACCTGCCTTTCACAAACCCATGCTGTCTGGGCCTGATCCCCTGGTTGTTCTATGTGTGTTGTGTGATGGCATTCAAGATCTACTGCATAACCTCCCTGGCACTGAAGTCATACTGGCAGGGGTGTTGCTCCCTGGATCTTCCTTCCTGCACTTTTTGTAGATGGGTGTTGATTTGTTAGCCTCTAGATAACTGGGACCTCCCCAGTGAGCCAGGACTGCTGATCAATGATTAAAAGTGCTTGGTGAGCATTTTGGCCAGCTGCCTGAGTACCTTTGTGAGTTCCATCCATCTCCAAAAATGTGTTAGTGTCTAAATGGTGTAGCAGGTCACCACTGAAGGTTCTGGGGGATCCTTTCTGTTCCTGTCCCCGTCTTCCAGCTCTGGAAGGTGAAAGCTGCTTACCCAGAGGACAACAGGTCTTACTGTTATAAACTGAGGCAAAGAAGGCATTAAGTACTCCAGCCTTTTCCTCATCCTTTGTCATTCTGTTTCCCTCTGCATCCAATGACGGATATCCAGAAACCTTTTCAATGTATATTGAATTCTGGATTTCTAAACAGTCTATACTGTGCTCTTTTTCAGTTCAAGTGTAATTCTAGAGTCAACTGATAGCTCTCAGTTCTGCTCATGCCTGTTAATGTTGAGACCTGCATTTCATCATTCACTATTCAAAACCAAAGTAAATCACTTCTGTTTGAATTGATACAATCTGCATATTGCCCCATCATGCTCAGCAATTCTGGGTTCATCCACTGCTCTTTCCACAAATTCTGGTTCAGTTCAGAGTACTGACCTTGGATTTCTTTTGATTGGCATATTTGAGAGAGAATTGTATTCCCTCATAACAGGATGCAACAAACTGGAAGCTTTTATGTAATAGCTGGTGCCTCACCCTGGAGCTACAAGCTGATGAGACTAACTGCTTGTGAGGTACTGAAGTCTTTGTGGTATCTGAGGCCAGATACCATGCTTCACCTGTTAACTTCTGGTCTGAAGCAGTGCTTTTTGGCTCTACGAGATACTTGCCATCTGAGTCAGAAGCTGGGGATACATGGGACCACCTCGTTTAAAGGATTGCCAAGGAATTCCCATTTTGATGCCTTAAGTGGATAACCATGACTTTGTCAAAAAAGGTTTTGGCCTCTTGAAGTTTTTTTGTCAGTGACTGAGCTCTGCTCTAATCACAGTTGAGAGTTAATAGCCTCTGCATCTTATTAATTAACTATTTAAAGCTCTTGAACAAACATGCCTTTTCAGGGAACATAAACTCATCTGACAGGCCGCTGAGAGCAGATCTCTTCTGCAGTTGGTACAGGTAAATCCTGTCCTATTCCTTGCCATTCTAATGCTCTAGCAACATTCCAGCATTTTATTTACAACTTTGAGAGGAAGATGTTAGACTAGGATGTAGCAGCATGTCTGGATGACACCCACATTTATTTTGGGAGCCCAGAAACAACACAGTTGGCGTGTTCAACTTGTCCTCAAATGCCTCCACCATAATAACCTGTTTGCCAAGCTGGAAAAATGTAAATGTGATCAGACGGTTGTGGAATTTGTGGGCTATGAAATTGCCCTTGGGGATGAACTGGGGAAGGTTCTTCATGAGATTGCTGCTGTGGTTGGCTGGGCTTCCCTGGGAGATATGTGAAGGATATTGTGTCTGAGGCTGAGTCCTCTGACAAATTTCACACACATTTACCCAAAATACAGAGATCTCAATGGGATGAATCAGAGCCTGGATAGCAGTCTCTGTTTAGGACTGTGCACACTTTTTGTTTTGGTAAACTCAACCAAACCCATAAAGAACCAAACAATGTGTTCTCTTGTTCATGGAATCTCTTACTTTTTCAGTGTTTTCTGTGTTGCTCTGTGCTGTAGAAGATCATGTAAAAATTTGAGGTGCAATTTACAGAGGGAAAATATAAATTAATGTGTAGTGGCAGCGAGTGTGTTATCTAATATGCTCTCCTTTATAAGGAGTCTCAACTTTGCTTTTCTGGGACATTGCATAAAAACATCTATAATAATTAACTGTTAGTGAGACTCTGGGACAAGCAAGGGCAAAGTTTTCCTTATGTTTTCTGCATTTCCACTCCTACTGCAGTATTCACTCTGTATAATATTTTCTCTACTTCATATTTCCCTTGAAGCCTGTGTGGCTTCAGGACAGATAAACACATGTTGCCAGTATCGTGTCTCCTCAGCAGGACTTCATTGAAAAATGTTGCCATTCACTATTTTCTAGGACATCACATTGCTCATAAACCCCCAGCTTTTTCTCACTCCTCTGCCCGGATTTTCCACCTGTCCAGGAACCATCAGATTGTGCAGCTGAGAGCATGGGAAGATGAGACTTTTGTTTTTATTTTTATTTTTATTTTCCTGTTTTGGTAGCTTTGATATTCTGAGTGGAAAAAGTTTGAGAACCCCTGAAGGAGGGGAAGTGTCACTCTGAATATGGCTGTACGGGGAGTTGCTCATGCTCCACATCAATTTACATCTGGTTTAAAGTCCTCTGAAAGGGTTATGGGGTTTATCTGATAGAGACAGAGGGTAAAAATCTTCTACGTCTGAATTGCTGATTGATTGCATACAGTAGTACAACAAATAATTCTTATTATGACTCATAATTCACCTATGGGGTTTCCCGTGAGGCTTGAAAATAGATTTATGTGGGTTGCTTGGCTTTCCTTTTCACCTCTGCTTAGGAAGGGGAAAAAATTCCCATCTATATCATTGTTTTCAGAGAGATTTTTCTTGTATAGAACTACTATTAAAGCCATGTTTCCAGTTTATAAAAACTGTCTGGTTTATATTGCTGCGACATGGAAAGCTATTACCTCTGTTCTCTGTATCCGTCTTTCTCAATATATGCTGTGCAGCAAGGGACCCTGCCCCAGCTACAGAAAACCTGTAAAACAAGGCATATTACTGCTTATCTACAAGCACTTCATGTCACAAGGAAATTTTCTGTATGATTAACACCCAAGTATTAACTCCTTCACTGCTACCAACATTGGAAACTGAGCTGGCTGTAGCAATTAAGTACTTTTGTGACTCTGCCATTCTGCTCCTCAATAACGACATTGGTCTCCTTGGAATTCTCTCTTATATTAATTTGCTTGAGACACCTTAAGCTCTTCATTAATTTAAGCATCTTTGTTGCCTTTTGGTGAAGTGATAATAAAATTACAGATGAAGGGGTAGCAAAATCATTCCGCTAAAAAGTGATTATTGTTTCTTCTGTGCCTATAATCAATAACATTTGTCTCTGAAATATAATCATATAATGGACTTTATTAGTAACTAGTGGATGGGCATGGCTCCTTTTATGGTTAATGGGTGATCTAAGAGGTGTCAAAGGGAGAATGACACCCGCCAAAGACGGCATCAAAAGCCTGGGAATATAGTTGTGTTCATCTCTTTTTCTCTGATTACCTCACTGATCGTTCACTGTAGATTAGATTGTATCCCATTGCCTTGTTGGAGGTACACTGGGGCTGCAAAACTAAAAAACCTCCAGGAGACATTTTCTCTGAGTCCCCACTTTCAGTGTGGAAATGGACAGCATAGTGTATTCCTTTTCTGCTGCTGGACAGTACAGTTTAATAGTCCATAGGGGTGGCCAGCCTACTTTATGCTGTATGTTTTAATTTGCTTGTAAGGACCAAAGCTGAAGGAAAGCGTAACTTCTATTTTCACAATTGGTGCACAAGGAAGAAAAAGAAATTGAGTGTTTGCTTCCTAATCTCCCCTTATAAATCCTAATAATCTCTTTCTTGTAAACAAGATTTCTTGGTAAAGCTTCAGGGGCAGAAACAGGTTTACTCTGAACAAGGGCTGGCTTACAGTTTCAGTCTATGTTTGTTTCTGAATGGGAAGGATGAATCAACAACGCTACATCACTGAAAAAGTAGACCCTTCTCTATCTCTCCTTATGTCTTCTCAACAGGAAAGCCAGGGAATTGATACTCAGTGTGATTGTGCTACACAGATTATTCCTCCACTATCTTTGTGGCTGACATTTGAGTTTTGTCCTGTTTGTCTGAGTGTAAAGGTTTGATTAAAATACTCCTTGACTGATGTCCACAGGATCACAAGCACTTAGGTGCCTGTAGATCTGTTTTACTATTTTGATTTTGCATTCAAGTGATTGTAAGGCATTCAGCCACTGTGAAGCTTGCCTCTTTTGTCAGCTGCCTCAACAGCCTCAGAGAAGGTGTTAAAAGAGTCATATCTTGTGTCAGAATTCTCCATAAAATACAGCCCAGAAAATTTCCTAAGGCTTTTTTATGTTAATAAAACCGGCAAGTTTTCAAAGGGCAGGTGTAGTGGAAAAGGCAATTACTGCTGAGATTCAACAACTACAGAGATCTGTAGTCCCACTCCTGTTAGGTACATGCTCTGTCCACACGAAATTACCAGCTTTTACCTTCAGAGGTTTGCTGAGTCAAAAGACTGTTTCTGAACCTAATTGCAAAGAATGCTCAAACCTGCCTGTAGAGTCGTTGCACCCACATATAATAAACAGAAAGACAATTAACTTGTCATAATTTAAGCATATTTCCCTCCTTGATTTGAGAGTACCCCACCAAATGCTTCCTGTTCCCATTAAACATTAAGAGGCACAGAGGCACTACAAGGTAATGCTGGGGAAGTGAGAGAAGTTTGCCATCTGGTTTTCCTGTTCCAGGTCACATAGTGAGCCAGTAGCTCAAACTTGGGGTTGAACTCTAATCCCTTGACCCTTACCTTCTTGCTCTAAACAGCAGAGACTGGAAAAATGTCTCCAAATGAATGTAAAGCGAAACAAAACGAGGTAGTTTGTTGTCTCTGCTCACAAATGCCTGTACAATATACGAACTTTGTAACTGGAGGGTGGCCAGTGAAGATTTTTTACCATAAAGTTACTATTAAGTTTACAAAGACATTACTGTTTTCTCCTGAAATATACCCAGAAATCCTGGCCTCCATTTGTCTGGTGACTCAGCTACACTGTGAGATTGTGTGGATAACATGAAAAGTTTACACTGGCATCCCTCCTCCTGCTCTAGCTCCCCTGCCTCTGATCCTGTCCCCCACTTGCTTCCTGACTGCTGCTCACCCCTGGCCTGTGCTTTATAGTAACTGTTCCCTCTGTGACCCTCATCACACCTCTGATTCCCTATTGCTTCTGCCTCTGTTTTTTTTCAAGATGTCAAATAAAACTTTTTTTCAGCCCTAATCATGCCATAAAACAAAGTTCTCAGGTAACTGACTCTTTCTCTAGGATGTAGATAATTTCAGTGCTTGATTAGTTCATTAATTATTGTGTATACTTTCATATGTGTCTATCAGAGAGGGATTTCTTGCAGGGGAAATGAGCATTTTCTCTGTCTTAAAAATGTTCATGTGCAATGCCTAATCTCCATTAACCTCAAGGGACAGAATATAAACAAATGGCAACAGATAAAAAAGTAATGCTTTAGCTTTGGGTTTACAAACATAACTGTGATTACCTGCCTTGCTTGTACAGCAGTGAAGAAGTATCCCAAAGAGTTGTGCAGAGGCTAGAGAGGAAAGATGAACCCCGTGATGCCTCCTGACTGCTGACACATCCTTTTCCACAAAGTCACACCTCTGTAGGTCAGGGAGAGCAGCCCCATGGGAAGAGGTACAGGTTATGTCCACAGGGTAATGAAGAGGTTAAAGTGGTTCTTCAAGTGCAGGGTGTGACCCATGAGGCGTCATATTAACACATCTGATACCTGTTCATTACTATGAGCAGAACGAGTAAAAACCTGCTTGAGAGGAATTAAATTAAGCAGTTGAAGGAAACAGACATTTTAATGACTTCTATATACAAAAAAAAAAAAAAAATCCCAATACTTCATTATCTTTATCTATTTATTCTTTCAGTAACTCAATTTTATTTTATCCATCATAATTGAAAAGGAGAAAAAATCAAGTCTTTAAAAATAATCTGATGCCATGGTTTTGTGTAAACAATTCTGGTGGAATTGTGGACTGGATGTTTAAATTCCCAGTCTCTAATATATTTTAGCTTTCTCTTTGTTCAACTCAAAAGTATTTTAACAGTCATGGGAAGATATTGCAGTGGCTTTGCTAAGGTAAGTAACAAGGTTTTGTGCAGATTTGTGGATGTTTCAGAACTTAACGTACTGAAATAATGCAAAAGGCCACGAGTTCATCAAAACTCTTCCATGTGTTACTGGACATGTAGTCCCATTGATGTGAGTTGTGCAAGATAAAAGACCCCGAAGCTCAAAGAGCCCTTAGGAGAGAGGATCTCATTTTCCACTGCCTTTACTATCTGTGGGCATCCCCACTACAGCACAGGCAGGGTGCACAGCTCAGGGTGGATGCTGCCTGTATGTCACCATTTTCCAGAGGAGTAATGCTTAGCAGACTTGAAATGCGGGGCAAAGTTAGGCCATAAACACTCTTGAGGGTCTCACATCTCTTTCTCCAAATCTTCCCTGTGCTTGTTTCAGAGGCTCGAGGGGGAGCTGGGCTCTGAAGAGGCACACAGGGCGAGGCAGCATCAGGAGAGGATGACTGAGGAGTGATTTTGTGAAGTTTTGCCTTCTCTGAACTGGGATAATTATGAAGTTATATCAATTTGCCACGGCTGAAAGTCTGACCCAGATGAGCAGAAATGCAAATTGGACATGAAAACCCAAACTTAGCATACTTGTCTTCATGCATGAAGGAGCACCTGGCAATGGGCTGGAGGGAAAAGTCCTTGAAGCTGGTGAGAATCCTCCTGTCGCTCTGCTGCCTCCTCAGTGGTGCTGCAGGAGAGACACAGGGCACTTGGCCTTATATTGCTCCAGCAGATTTGTTCAGGAACAAGATTGTTCTATTTTGCAAAGTTAATATTCATCAAATGTTAATGAAAATACATAACAAATAATTATGACAAACATACCATCTGATTAAGATGAAAGAGGATGACAATTGTTGTGAATTTTTAATCTAAAAAAATAAAGAACATTACATTAATAAGACTTAATTATATCATTAAATATTTAAATTTACTTTCCATAGTAGATTTTATTTTTATTTAACATATTTTGTTTTTAAATATTGCTAACATTTTTATGAGATTTGTTCATAAAACACATAAACAGATTTTTTTTTGTGGCAAGAAGAATTTTAATGTCATGTATTCATTATATTGATTACAAGTTCAATTGTATTTATTTTTTAAAAAAGCTAATAGAATCCTTTCACAATTTATTATAATTCACAATATCTCCAGCTATAGATAAATATTTAATAGCGTTACTAATGCATCATGCACACAGTATTTATTAATTAGAAAATATGAATTACTAGTTGTACATTTCAATAATTTGCATTTAAAATTAATGCTACATTTTTCCAGGAAACTGTGATTAACTTTGAGAATCTGACTTCAGCTGTCTGAAGACAGGCAACCAGAAGTACGTACTGCAAACCCAGCTTTCACTCCATGAGGCTGTGTCCAAGGAGTGAAGAGGACTCTGAATATGAGGAAGATGCCACCAGACAGATGCTAACAGGTACCCTGCAATGCAGGCTTCAGAGAAAAGGAGAAAACAAGACAAAGTTTCAGCACTCCCTGGTTTTCCTTGACAAAGAGCAGATTTGACAATGTGTTTCTGCCATGTAGTTCTAGGTATAAAACTCACTCAGGTGAGTTTGTCTATCCAGCACTTTGAGGAACAGTCTGCTCAGCTTTCCTAGGCAAGAGAGGGGGCTGAGGAAGGCAGGACTGGGGGGCAGAGGTGGGACAGGATGAGGGGCAGAGCTGGCTGGTGAAAAGGAGCTTTCTGGTGCTCCAGGAAGCCAATGATAAAGATTCAAGTTGGGTTTCTCATACTGCGTCAAAATTATGCAAGGTATCCTGAGACTCGTTCCTCCAAGATACTTGTTTAATATCTAAGCAAGGTATTTAGGTCAGGAGTTAGACTGTAACTTTACTTCAAAAAGTCAGTATCTGTCAAATCTCCATTTTCTGTGAAATCAGACATATTTTTTTCCAACTAAACTACTGTTTTTCTTTTGGTGGATTTATTATTTTCAGCTGAAGTTTCCAGAAAGTCAGCAACTTCCTGATTTGTTAATTTAAGAAAAAAAAAATCTACTTTTTCTGAAAGAAAATTATGGCACCAAGAACAACTTCTCAGTAAGAAGTCTTAAATACAAATAGCCTTCCTGGAACTGTTTGGCAGGCAGACATTGACATGACAGACCAACCATAACCCTTCCTTAGAGGTATTAATCAGTTAGATTAATCTGCAGTTAGTTTACATTTTACTATAATAAGTAATAGCAAATATGATCTTGTCAGTCAAGGCATGGATTGAGTATTTTTAAGCCCCAGAGGTGGTTCAGTAAATGAAGAGTTGAGAAGGGGTAGCAATGCTTCACATCTTTTACCAGAAGATATAAAAAGGCTTTATAAATTTTGCATTTTTACAGTATTTACGGCCTTTACCTATCAAACACTGGACTGCATTTGCTGATAAAGCCACTACCAGAAACATGTATGTAAAGATTTCTGTTTTGCTTTGCTTTTGCTATGTGTTTATGGAATATTGTTGAATGCAGCCTGAAGCAGATAGCTGTACAACTACACCGAGCTGTTTGCAGCTACCACAGCTGTACAGCAAGGTATTTGTAAGTATGTGTGCATATTGCTCTGTGTATGTGTGTGTGTGTGTGTGTGCATACACAGACATGCAAATACACCACAGCACTAAAATCTGCATGTGCATGTGTACACTGAGCATTTACAGCCACATGCACTCACGTACATGAGAAACCACTCTTCAAATTTTGCAGTAAAAATCCTACTTGTGATGGTCAACATACCACTACCTCCCATAATTTTATAATTACAGTAATAAAAGAAAAAAAAAAGAAAAAAACAGGCTTGCACAGCCAGGAAACAAAAGAGAAAAACCTCAGTTGGTTAACACTTCACTTCTGTAGTGACTCTTTGTTCACACATACAAGCACACACATGCAGTTTCTGATAAAACGAATTGTTTCTCAAAAGACAGTGAAAAAAAGAGAGGGCTGATGAAACCCTCAAGTTGTTCTTGAAATTACACCTATACCTGTTGTCATTTTCAGGAAATCTACTTTGTTTAGTTGGTAAACTTGTTTTGACTTTTCGGTGGAAACACTTTGCTGGCACTGCTTCCTTATCTGTAGGCCAAATTCTGACCTCGGTTTCGTGTGACTCCCACTGCAGTTGATCTAGGTTGACTGTGAAAGACAAGATAGGGCCTTTACATCTACACTTGTAAGAGCACTGAAAGGTGTTTTGTTGTTATTACGGCCTGAATTGGTAGAACTGCAGCTGTCTATTTTAGGCAAGATTCAGATATGGTGAGACTAAAATTCTCAGAAATATTGAAGTGCATACACAGAAAAACTGAAGAGGAGGAATAAACAGGAGGGATTTCATTTTAGCTGAGTACATGATGGCATCTTGATTTTATACTGGTGTGTGGAAGCATTGACTTGCAATGATTTTGGTGTAAATCACAGGCTTTGATGTGCAGAAGGGTTATGGAGCATTTTATATGAAGTAATAATATTTAGTAATTCTATTGAACTAATTACCAGTTACTTTGACATTTAATGAAATAAGTAACACTAAACATGATGTGAGGGCAGCTTTTATGGACTTAAACTTTAATCAATTGAATGTGAGTCAAAGGTGCCATTTTTGCTGATGGTGGTGAACAATAGATGATGACATTTGCTAAAGAGCTTCTTGTCTTCATTATTCTAGATTGAATAATTGCTCCTAGGCAAACTGGGAAGAGCTGTTCATGTTCTTAGTGACAAGAGGAAGCTGCAAGATTGTATAAAAAACCAAATCCTTGTTATTTTTCGTTGCAGCTACTTGTTACTGAGAACTATTTTCCTGATTTGGAGCCCTTCTACAGGTAGGACTGCAGTTTGGCATTGGGTTAACCTGAAGGTGAGAATCATGCCTGATGCTGAATTCTTCTTCCTAGCATCTACTTTTGCCTCCCAGTCTGATTTGAATCAGGAGAGAGGCAGAATCTTGCCAGGCAATCAGGTGCAGATTTAGGGCTGGTTTGCCTCAAACTGACTCAAGATGCTTGGCTCTTCAAATGCAAATCCAAAGACAGCATTGATCTATGACTCAAAGAAGTTCTCCTTGTTTTTGCTTCTGAAGTAAGCAGTTGCCTCAAGGTTTGGCTGATCCATGTAGAATTTTCCTGCTCTCTTTTCCCCTTGAGAGTAGTTGGTACTTCTGTGCAGGGTGTTATTTGTACAATGTGGTCCCAATGTCCCATGCCACACAAAGGTACCACTGATTTTTTTTTTTTGCAAATTTAAGTAATGCAATTCTGATTTTACACTCAGGATACACAAACATAGACTAGGGAATTTTTGACAAGAGCCAAAGGTGGAGCATGACCTAAATTTGTAAAAAATGCTCATACTGTAGGACGAAAACAAAAATATGCCACATGGAAGAATAAATAGTTGTGCCAGAGTCAGTCATGCTATTATCTTATCAAGTTCCTTATTCACAAGCTGGTGGAATTCAACCTGGTTATTCACATTTGATCCAACATTGCTGTATAATTGATGATGAAGTGGGAGAAAGAAATTGGAAAAAAGATTTCAACATGAAAAAATGAATAGATTTTTTTTTTCATTGTGGAAAGAGATTAATTTTCACGTACTTGGTTTTATGTTACAGATCACTGGCACAGCAGTGTGGAGAAGCTTGTATGAAAGCTGTCTGCACAAGCCCAGCTCAACTCACTGCTAAAAGTTATTAATTCTTTTAGAAATTTTTAGAAAGAAAATGAAAAACTTGCTCAGACATATCCTTTCTGATGTTTTTGGAACATTCTGTGCCACAGATGTGGCCAGGAAAAAAACTATGAGTTCCATCATTTAGGACTATTCCCAAATCAGGTTGGATTGAGCTTTAAATTACATGAATTCCTTCAGCAAAAATTCTAAGGCCTGGCCAGACCAGAAGGACATACATTAATAATAGTGATAAGCTCCTTTCTGCAGCCAGTTTGTAAATCTGGGTCCAATGTTACCAGGCCAATAGCAATGTTGTGAATGAAGTTATTGTGTTGAATCTGTCCATGGAGCATGCTGTTCTTGTGCCATGCCATTCCTCCAGTAGACTCCATCAGCTGCCAGGCAAGAGGAGCTCATGTCTGTAGAGAGTGAGACGCCAACCCTGCCTGACGCTGGTTTAGAGATTGTGATAAAAGAGAAGGGAAAAAACACCAAATGAGAACATGGGTTAATGACTGCTATTTTAGTCTCTTGGGGACACTGCCAGCTGCCATTAAGTCAAAGTAGCCCTCAGGCTCTACTTGGTTTCATGATGAATAATTTAGGCTTTCATGGTGCAGAGCCAGGTTGCATTGGCTTTGTATGATAGATTCTGCAGATCTCCACTGTGAGCACAGGAGTGTAACTATATGGTGGCACATATGGGTGTGATGGATCAACCTCCTGTGTTCTGTTCAACAGCAACAACAATAATCTTTATGAACTAGAGAGTCGGTATATCCTTGCAGATGTCCTCCTTCAGATCTGGATACTTTGTTTTTGTGGAACTTATTGCCAGTCAAAATCTTCTTTGATATCAATTTATTTTAAGGAGTCAACAACGGGACTGGACATTTTTCTACCCACTGAAAAGAAGTAGTGCATATCTGAATAAATAACTGAAAGTGGCTTCTTACTGTTCAGGAAGTACAATCAATTTGAAATTAGGATTATAGAAACATCTGTGTAAATTCAAGTGTCATCTCAATTTGGGCTCATTCAGATCCTGTATTTTTTCTACTTCCCTAGCAGTGCATTTAAAATCTGATCCTAATTAACACACATAGTTTAATTATAGCCAACAAAATATTCTCCTAAAATTGTATGTGGTAGCTGGGGTTTGGGTATGGAGGGAGGAAGCAAGGAGGAAACAAATGTTCACTGATTGTAAAAATCCTTATTTTGTTAGTAATATATATCTTTAAAGACTTTAAACATACAGTGAAATTTTCCTCTCATGAATCAAAGCAGCATAAAAAGTGTGAAGCAAGCACTCGCACTCTCTTTTTCTCCTTACTCATTTCTTGGTAATTTGAAACAAAGGAACTACACTGGAATTTAAAACTTTCTTTTGAATTAATTTCCTCATAACTTTTCATATAAAATATACAATGCTGCTGCAGGTAGAAACAAATAAATCATGGATGTCATGGATAGATCTTGGGAAGATTTTGAAATTTGAGACGAGCACTGGAAAAGCTGGGGTGGTCTGTTACTACAAACTTTGCTGTACATCAGCAGAACTCTTTGGCCCTACTGGATGGTTTGGAGGTCCTGTGAGATTTTCAATACTTCTGAATTGTTTTAGCACAACGCTTCTGAAAATGGAAACATCATATTAGGCTGTTTCAGAATGCTGACATTCCTGGACCAGATCTCAGAGTACAAAGTATCCCAACTTAGGGATACTGTGGCCCTTCATGAGCAGCACTCAGGTTTTTGCTTGAAGGGTCTGTTTACCCTGCAGTCAAACTTCTTGCCTGAGTCCTTGAGTGTACTTTGAGTCCACTCAAAGTCCAGCTCCCCTGGTTTCCCAGCACAGTGTTTCATGTCCACCAGGTCCACCACGATATTTGCACAGTCACTTAGAGTTCTGCTCTGGCCACTGGTAAGATATTTTCTTCACAGAGATATTGGGAAAAAGTTTTGGAAGATATAATGGGAATCAAGAAATGTCAGCCTAGTACTTAATTGAGAACAAAACTGTACCCTATTATTAACTTTCTCTAAGTCACACCCTTTCAGCTTTGCTTTGCTTTTGTTTGAGGCTCTGTTAATATATTTCATGTCACAGAAACTTCTCCATGTCAGATGAATTCTATAATGGCAAATGCCCTCAAACTTTGATCAGCACTACTTCTTGTGCATTTCCAGGCTCTTGCTTGTCATTTACATACATCTTTCTACTGCATATTCTGTGTGAAAAAGTCTTCTTTCACAAGGTTGTCCTAGTGGTCATGTGGCAATAAAAGTTGATGGATCTAGACTTCTTATTGATGTCTTTCCAAGAGGTGTCAAGATCAGCATTTTTCCTGTCCTAACAGTAAACTAAAAGAGAATGCAGCAGCCTTGGCTTGACAAGGTCAGATTTTTTTTCACTTCATAAAAAGAAAAAGGAGATTAAAATAAAAAATGGACTTGGTAACATTTTTTAATATGTCCCTTGCTGTCAAACATGACAATGGAAACAATGAATGACTAATTTTTTTCTCCTTTTTGGGCCAGATTTATTTCTGCTTTCAGCAGGAAAAGGTTAATTATGGGGTCAGCAGGAGCTGATCTGAATTTCCTTTTTTTTTTTTTAAGAGTGACTTAGGAGATTAGGAGACATAATTTCTCCAAGAATGCGTTAAACTCAGCTCTAAAGTAAGGCTAAGAGCTTAATGTAGACAAAATTTGGACCAACAACTTAAATTAAAATAGAAGAGTGTTATTACAGAAATGGAGCTTTTCCTCAGCTGGTTCCCATGCACTCCTTTGCACTATATCAACTTGACTGAAAGTAAATTTTCCTATTATACTGTGAGCTCTGTGACCATTGTAGAACACTGATCTGGGATCTCTTTCACCTCATGTTCCTCATCTCATTGTAGGAGCAGTTCTAAGAGCAGTTTCTTTATTACCTGTTCTGATGGAAGAGGCAACAAGAATATTCAGATTTTCAGATCCCAAATGAATTTTAAAGTACAGACCATGACTAAAATAATATTTTTATTTCAGCTGAGCAAATCTACTCCTAAACAAATACAGAGATTCACTTTTCCAACACAGGTTTTGATTTTAAAGGCTTCTTTAACTACGTTTGTATGGATAGCATTTTCTTAATTTGGAGGTCAAACAGCATAAGATTTTGTCCTAAGTGCAGATCTTATTATGAATGCAAAGAGTAGGTATTATAGTCACTGTGATAGTTTGCTTTCCTTATCCTTCTGTCCCTACAGTGAATTGTAACAGATTCTTCTGGCAGTTTGTTAACAACAAGACAACTTGAGACAAAGCTTACAATACTGTTTTCTGAATTCTTCTCTGTTACTTGAAAAAACATTTCCCCTCATCATTTTTGCAGGTGCTGTGTTGAAAGAGAAGTAGGAAGAATGCCTGAAAGGGATCAACCATTGCTTTTGTGAACAAATACCAGCAATTAAGCTAGACATTATTGCATGGAGAGGGAATAAAGCTTGCGAATTTTAGCACTTCTGCTTCATTCCTCTGCCTCAAGATTCTGGGGATGGACTGGTGTTGAAGGTGACTTAAACTGCACTTAAATAAGTGCAAAGAGAGATCAATCATCTGCTGTTTTGTCTGAATTATAAATACTCCTAGGTGGAAATCATTCCCATGCCTTCTAGGATATCAGTGCTATGTGGCCACTTCATGTCTATCCAGAGTAAGGTATGGGGGCAAATTTCACTTGCAAATCTGAAATATCTAATCTTAGAAATTTCTGTCAGCTCAGAGAAGAGCAGCTGGTTTGTTTCATAGGACAGGTGAAAGTACATGATTCCTACCTCTGCACAGAAATGTCAGAAACATCAGGAGTTTGGTCTTAGTATTTTAAATCTTTATGTATGGGATTTAACCAACTTAATGAAGGGAACCATTCCATCTACCCTAATCAGAGTAGGTTGGTCAGCAGAAGAAAGGGAGACATCTGGCAGCACCTGAGAATCGAGTCAAGGCTGTAACTTCCAGACATCATGGGGAAGGAACATGGATACAAGATGATACTTACTAGCCCACAGCAAGGGAACCTGACTGAAGGACCGGGGACTGAAAGCAGCCTTGGCCTTGCTACTCTGGATCAGAATCATTAAGGGGGCCGTGCACCAGCTGTGTCTCTCTCAAAGCTATCCTAAGAACAGCCTTTCTTCCCTACACACATAGTGAGGTGATTCCCTATGGCTCTTCATCAACTTCTTGGTTCTTAAACCAACCCTTAGCTTTTTGCCCTAGATATTTCTCAGCTTTTCTCAGTTTTCTCAGAGAAAGAATAAAGCTGTAATTACTCTTAACTTTAAATCATAGATGTGGTGTTATATGCCCCAAGACTGACATGGGATAAAAATTGAGCTGGAAATATACACTGCAGCAAAATTGTGGAAAGCTAACAAAAAATAATAAAATAAATTGCACAGCTACACACATGAGCAGTTAAAATCATGTGAGACTTATGTATTCAGAACTGCAAATGCTTTTTCAACATACTAAAACACAAGTGGGTTAAATTTATCATCTTCCATTTTAATTTAAAAGATGTAGGAGAACATGTAGCTGAGGATTTTCTAAAAGAAGTAGTGATTTGAGCATGCTGGGGGTGGTGGTGGAATTGCTTGTAGTTTTATTCATTTAGGCATATCTTATCACTCCTCCTTTTCTTCCTTCTTGGAGGGCAATGAGAGAACCCAGATGCCAAGCTGTGGAACATGTTCTTCTGACACTAGCATCTGGCTCCTTGGCAGAATCCTCCAACTGTCATGCTGACAGCTTTCCTGTTGTGTCCTTGTATATTTTTATGTAAGAAAATTGCAGATGGGTTCTCTTCTCAAACTAATACGCTATTCTGTTGACCCTTATCATGCAGAAATGTGTTGGTTTTATCTGTTTGTGAATGAGACCTTGGCCAAATATACTTCAAAAAGGATACTTCTCTGTTCATCTCTGAATTTGTCTGCAAGCTGTCTGGGAAGATGCCAGAATCCTATTACACACCCTTTTTGTGCCTTTAAGCAGTAAGTCCTTCATTCTCTCTGCTGTACAAATAGATTGCACTTTTTGCAGCAAGCACACTGGTAAAATACAAGCATATTTATTTAATAGTTTTAGTGGGAAAAAAAAAAGAAAAGAAAAATCTTGCTTAAAATGGGGAGAAATGTGGTTTTGTTGGCTATGGTTTTTGTTGTTGTTGTTGTTTTGGTTTGTTTGGGGTTTTTTGCTACTGGATGTTTTTGTTTGTTTATTTTTAATTTGACATTACCTAGTATGATGCTGTTGCCTTGAAGGATTTTTTCCCCCAGACTTTTGTTAGAGATCACCAATCCAGAAGGCTTTATAATGTTATAGCAGTAGCACAGTGACTTCATTAAAAAAAATTTTAAAAAAATTAAAACACTAAAAGGATTTCACTTATTAACATACTCCAGGACCTCCTATGATTTTCAAAATGGAATTTTCATAGTCCCACATCACATTTAAATGCATGCCTAAATGTGGATCATCATGAGCAGTCCCAGTGACTTTACAGTGAGGCACAATTGTGCTTCAGTTTAAGGCTGTCCACAGAGGGAGTCTGATGGATTCTTGACTTTAGGCTTGTCAAGATGACAACAGGAAATACTAAAAGTTCCCCTGTAGCTTCCTCTTGCTGTCCATCCCCTTACAGAACTCTTCCTGTGTACGTCACATATATATGTATATTTGTTTTTTAAAAAGAATCAAAGACATGCCCTCTTCCCCCAAATCTCAGGTCTCCTTTAAATACATAACTTTGCTTGTGCAAATAAGATAAAATACAGATAAGAAAATACTGTAAATGCATAAACCAAAATTGATCTGTGACTCTGCTCAGTAGAGATTGCAGCTCCATGGGTGTTGTCCACAAAGACTCTTCAGGACCCTTAAGCTGGGACCCACTGAGACTATTTAGCCATGATTCCTAAGCTCACTCAGAGTCTGACCTTCCACCTCAGCTCAAGTAGCAGAAACCTGAATCCAAATGACTCCCTGATGGTCGTATGGAAGATTGCCAGCTCTGATGAAGCCAGGTGGATTCCACTGAGCATGTTCTCTCTGTCCACACTAGGGGAACATCCTTCGAGTTTGACTGCTGTAAACTTCTCCTAATTTATTCTCCTAGCGACAGATAGTGAGACTTGATTGACACTGGCTTTTTGTTTGGTGCTTTTGCAATAAATAAAGGCACAATGAGTAGTTTTATTTTTCTCCCACCTCAGTTGTTCAGTTTGCATAGCTGTTCCAAGAAAAAAACCCCAAACCCTCAAGACAGCGTTAAAGGAAGAAGAGGTAAGTTTCTACAGGTTTCTTATTCCTATTATCACAAAGAAGAATCTTTATAAATTTCCAACAAATGCAAGTACACAGAAGCGAACAGGTTTGTGCATGACTCTTATGCTGATACATTGTCCCATATCATTTTCTCATCTCAAAATTTGTCATAAATGACATTAGAACTATTCAAGAAAGATCATAAATATCAAGAATGAATTTCTGCATTAAGCATTAACTTGGATAGGGCTGGGATTTCAATCCTGTTACCCAGTGCAAGTTATTTCCTGCTGTTTTCTTGTTTCTGTTTCAAACATTCTGAGTCACTATTGGGTTAATCATCTACTAAATACTGTCTCCAGGTGGTTTGGGTTTGCTGTTGTTATCTCCATGGCCCCAAGGGACTATACTTTCCAAAGAAGTGAGGGGAGCCCAAGCACTGATATTATGCAAGAAATAGAAACAGAAATACATCAGCAACTGTATCAGCATGCTTTCATTTGTTCACATTCTGATCTGAACATACGTGCTTTTTGAAGCACTTGGCATGCATCCTGAAGTCTCAAGTTGCTTGAGATTACGTGAGCAGGTAAAAATTATATTTGTTAAAGAGGCACCAAGTATCAGGGGGGAAAAAAGTGCCTTGTACTAATGGGTGGAGTACAATTAAGAGAAACGGAGTAGGTTAGGCTTTATATTTCATATTTAGGTGACTACTGTTGTGCCCAGTGCATAATTTTGTCCAATATTCAGATTAAATTTGAATGAGAATTATCACATGTATGATGCTTTCAGGAATGGGGTTTGGGTCTTATTTCAGCCATGGATTCTGTAGGCAAAGAACTAATTTTACCCTATTGTCTTTCTATAAAACAGGGAAACTATTTTCTTCTTCCAGAGAGGAAACAGAAATTTAAAAGGTAGCTTTACCTGTGGTTGTGAGATGTTTAACTGCTACAATATGAAGGCTGCAATCAAAGCTTGGGATTTTAGAAAGGCAAATTTGGGATGCATGGGGAAGTTAGTTAAAAGATTGAGAAGCAGGATTCGGATCTCGAGAACTTGAATCATTATCAGAAACAGAGTTATTTAAATTCAAAGGGGTGATGGTGCTGTTAAGTGGAAAAACTGTAGGGAAGAGTAAAGAATTATTGGGATTAACCAAGCGTTTACAGTTTGTGAACTCTACTCTCTAAGATGTTTGAGAGTCTCTATAGAAAGTCTCTATAGAAATCAAATTAAATTATTCTCAAGTCTTTCTGAATTAGCACAGAAAATAAATGTCTAAAGCTTGTTAATCATATAATCATATAAACATAATCATATAAACCACCTGACTGGAGCTAGTTCTTCTATATGCTTACGGTGGAGTGTCAAGGAAGGAGGTGAGGCTTACCAAGGACTGGATCAAGCACCAAATAAATCTTTTCCCTTAGTCTTTAATGAAGGTGATGACTAAAGAGTATAGTAATAGATTACTACTCTTCTCTGTGCCTATCCACCACAACCATTCTTTGCAAATTCCCTGAGAGGTTTTAGAAAGGTTGCTCTTCCTAGATTCTTGTAATTTGCTGATTCCTCTGAGGCCATGCAGATCAGGAAGTATTCTGTCATTGTTTTTTCTCTCATAAGTCTCTGTATTTGGTAGACCTGGTTCTAGAGGTTAAATTTTTTTTGACTCCTTGAGCAATGGTTCTGAAATTTTAAAATTTCCCAATCTCTTTCTGCATGAGCAGCATGAAGTTTTTTCATTACTCTCTCTCTCTATATATAAAGAACTCAATGATATGTTTAATTTCAAAAGCCTTCTGAAGTTGAGAATTTTCCAGAGCTGCATGATTGTTTTGAACAATTTCAGTCTAAAAAAACAAACTATGTCCAAAGGAAATGAGAGTAGAACAGTAAAAATTATATCTTAGCAGAAGTAAAATTAGTGTTCTGTACTTCAGAATTGTAGAATTTGGACAACATCCAGTCTTTATACTGACAGTGTATAAGCCTTGGACCAAGAATTTTTAATATGCATATTTACAAGTCCCATGCAAAGATTAGATTAGATTTCATAGGCAATGACAATGGGCTGAACTTGATTGTTGATGGTAGTAATTATTTTTTACAAGAGAACTATCAGAGGAATAATGAAATAACTATTACAAGTGCTTTCATGATTGGCCTTGGGAATGATCCCATTTAACTTATTGGTTAGTGATGTAGGAGAAACAGGAATGAAAAGTCAATGTGTGATTGTGAGGCGTACGGATAACATAAAATGGGGAAGGATCATCTTAACAAAGGATTGGACCATCAGGCAAGGAAAACCAGATGACTTTGTTGATGTAAGTGATGAGATGACGTGAAATTTTCCAGCACAGATTGCAAGGCTAGAAACTTAAGGACCTTGGTCTTGAACAGAATATGCATTTATCAGTTAAGATGGTGGAAAAAAAAGGAGAAAATATTATTTTATCTGGGTAATGACTATAAGTTGCCATGCAGAGGAACTCTGAAAGTCTATTGCAATTGTACAGTCCATTACAATTGTAAGATGTGCTACCATTTAGGCATTTTCATGTTATTTCATTGTTCATAGCATTGACAAGGTGTCATTTAATTTATGCAGAGTCTTGGTCACTTGTGTTCAAGAAAGATGACCTTAACACATAAGCAGAGAAAGATTATTGGTATGTTTATGGGAATGGAGAATTAATCTCATGAAGAGAGATTAAATTAGATGGGTTGTTAAGCCTAGACAAACAAAGGCTGGGAGGGGATAGGATGATTCTTCCAAGAGTAAGTGTTAAAGACAAAGAACACTATTTAACTGAAAAGGTCTCTGTGGCATAAGAACTATGGTTCTAAAATTGCTGTGAATAAATATAGAGTGGATATTAGCAGAATATTTCACACTATGCTTGGAGTTATTTTTCCAGATATAATAACAGTGTAAAGAACTGAAACTACTTGAATGTGATAAGTTTTAAAAGAGTCTGTATGCCTAAATAGGTGAATTTCTGGAACAGGGAAACTATGATACAAGTTTTTGGGTATCCAGTAAGGTGGTACAACCAAGGGTGACTGACCTAAGACTGACCTGTGCTTTATGTGCATCTTCCTCGTACTGCAGACTGTATTTCAGAGTTCCTATTGGTTTCTCAAAGGGACCATGAAGAAAATTCTTTTTTTCCTCCCTTCCTAGGAAGAGCTCGTTCTCTCTCCCTCCACTACCCACATAGTCAGGTTGGCAGGAATATGTTGCCTTTCTCTGAATTTTGGGGGTGATTTTACTTGCTAAGATCACTGGGGTGATTTATTAAATCTCAGCAATCTGCTATTGGAGAGAACCTCTCCTCTGTCCTCTCTCCTCTCCTTCTGCAGGACTGCACATCCCTGTAAACTGGCATCTGGTCACAAGTTTGTTAGAGCATGCAAGGGAGCTTTTGGTGGCTTGTGGAGCCTGGTGACATGTGGCACAGAGGTTATGTGAAATCTTCCAAATGAAGCCTTGACTGTAAGGTTGTGTCTAGCTGCACTGGATTTCTGCAGCCAGGAGGTGTTGCAGGTTTCATATGCCTGCAAGGATCTTAGTACAGCAATGCTGCAGTTTGGCTGCTGCTGGTAGTGCCCTGCTGTGTTGAACTTTTCTCCAGAATGCTTGTGTCAATATATCTACAGCATGCAGTTGCTTCTCCAGACAGATCCAAACCAGCTACAATAATAGAGAGCTTGTACTTCTGGAAGGAAAAAAACCTGAGGCTTCAAAAGTGTTTGTTAATTTAATAGAATCTTTTCCCTTTTGCTTTAAAGGGAAATTGTACGATGTCATTAGGTCTTTTTCTTTTTTTTTTCTTTTGGTAGTGAAAACCAAAACTAAAGTTATTGGGGTTTCACACATGCTGGAAAAACCACTAATGGTGCAAACTTTTCATGGTATGTTTCTTTTACCTGGAGACAGTTAGACTTTCACAACTCAGAACTGGCCATTTTCAGGGTGAATCATTTGTAAATTAGTGGTTTTACGATATATCTGAGAAAAGTCTGAATTTCAAACTGAATTTTGACTTCTTGCAGACTCAAAAGGAGATCATTCAACTATGAGAAACAAATCTGCTACACGGACTCACTCATCCACGTGTAGATTGAAACCAGTGGATTTTGTGTATCAGTGGTGTAAACTCATCATGATCTGCCTGGTAATACTTAGCAGAAATTTTTGAAATCACTTATTCAAATTGTAAAAAGACATCACACTAACAGAAATGGAGGTTTTTAGATGGGCTGAAGCTCTATTCTCAAGGCATCAGCAGTAATGTGGAATGAATTGTTCATACCTACATGATTACGTTAAAGAAGACACAACTCATTTCTGGTCCCTTGCCACTATCACCCTGCCTCATAAATTCTATATCTTTGTCTTGTAAGTGTCTTGCCTAATGAAGCCCTCTGGAAACTGGCAGCCCTTACTGGCTTCAGTAGTTCTTTTTTAAGTGTTCCAGTGTAGCAGTCTTCAAGACTTGCACAATGTTTTACTGGTTGTGTTTTGTAATGGTTGGGGCATTATTATATATAAAACACACTAGATGCAGATAAATAATTTTCAAACCCCTAGAAACTCCATTTAATGTGTCAAATTAACCTGTATCAAGCATAATAGCATTGTTATACATACATATATATGTGTGTGTGTGTGTGTCCAGCTGTCTGATGAGGAACCAAAACATAAACCTTGTAAATAAGAAATCAGTAAGAACAAGTCGAATTATCGTGCAGAAGGTTAATGAAAGTGGATGTGTTTGGAGGTAAAGTATTTTTTCCAGAAAAAACCTTCTAATATTCATTAAGTTTGACCATCTTAGATCAATAATCATATGCTCTCTTTAAAGTGTCTTAGCCTGAGGCTAAGTCCTAGTAATATTTTACTGAATTCTCTTCTCTTTATTTTTAATGGTGAATGCATGGTAGAGACCACTGTGGTAAAGATGAAAATTGAATTAGTTTTAAGATGTCCTGATGTATGAAATATTTACCGCTAGAAAAATCTTCCAAGAAATGGTTACACACCCAAATGCTGTAAAAGTTTGGTGAAAGAAACCACAAATGCACATTATCAATTATTAAAATGTATATATTATTATGTATATTTTTTTAAGTCCTAGTTTTGCTTGAATAATAAAGTAGTTGTTAGATTTAAGAATTTTACTCTCTTCTCTGGGCACTGAATTAGGTCAGATTCCAGAACCTTGTTTGTGGATGCAATTGCAAATAACTTCAAAAGGGACATAGAGTGAGTTTCTTAAAACTTACAGCACAGGTGCTTGTCAACTCTGAAAGTGCCTGGATTTACTGGGTATCTAACTTTGAACTACTGAGTTTATAATTGCACCTAATTTTTATGGCATGAGTAAGTGTGTAAATGCTCCTTGCTTAGGCCTTTATTTCCAGAAGGGTCAAGGAACCAGAACAGGTAGAATCTCATGATGTTTTTAGCAGTGCAGCCCAAATCCTTTTCTGTCAGTATTTATTTCAGCAGTTCTGTGCTTTTCTTGTTGTCTTCTGTGAATTCTATTCAGTGGTGCCAAGTTTTCTCTATGCAAACAAGACATGCCAGGCTGCATAACTTTCTAACACAGTGTCTAAAAGTTAGGTATTGGAATATTTGCAACACTTGGCATTTGTCAAATCACTTTGCAGATCTAGCCCCAGTTCTGTATGAATTTGTATGGCAATACTTCTTGTTATTACGGGTTGGATGGACTAAAAATAATAGTGCATGTACTCCTCTGGACCAAATCACTACTAGGTACTGAAATCAATGGGTTTCATGAAGTCACAGGTCAGCTGTTTCAGGCTGGCCCATTAAATGAACACCATTTCATTTTCAGCCATTGGAGGACATTGCACTGGCTTCAATGAAAGGGTTAATCAGCAGTGTGATGGACACTTAAAATTAGACCTAATTGATTATTTGGTAGCACAGATAAGTAAAGCAGAATGAGAGGTGACATTTTGCTACTAACAGCTTTCTGCTCCAAGACATTCTCAGGAGAATTAATTGAGGGGATACAGGAACACACAGCCAGGGATCCACCACGCAGCACCTCACAGGTAACTCACATTGTCTCACTGAGTGTTTATGTAGAACACACATTGTTTTTCTTAACATGTTTGTGTAGGTCTTTTTAAAAAAAATCTCAGGTTGCCTCCTGCTTTCTTTTGGCCCACTTTACCTGCAAGCGCCTTTTTCTGTAGAATTCTTCTTTCCCAGAACAGAGACAAGAGTAGGAGCAACCACAGTAATGCAAAAGCTGAGGCAGAATGAATAAGCAGCTGGGGCTCTGCAAAGGGCATTGAGGAAAGAAGAGTGTGCAGTTGAGTCTTGAGCTCTGTGGTAGAGTGGACAGACTTGCTGCTCACAGTTGAGAGTGCTTTAGGGAGAAGTGATCTTGAATGTGGCATAGCTCTAGTTCAAAAGACAGGATTTAGGCACTCACAGACCTTCTATTGCATTAATTAGAGTAAAGCTCACATCTAAGCTCAATTTTCCTGGCTGCTCACAGTTAGAATTTGGCTCACCCTCCAGACTGCTTCTCCAGGTGGAGAAAGTCAGCTGTGGTCCAGGGCTGACTTTGTTTTGAACTCTGCCCATGAAGGAAGAATTTATTTGGCAGGTAGTAGGTCAGGCTTGAGTTTGCTCACCTGTGAGTCATCTAAGCTGGTATGTAAACTCAGGCACTTGAAATTTGTGATCAGAAAAGGGAACATAGGTGTACAGAGCCATGGGGTTGAAAAGCTGAGCGTGTACACCAGACTGGTGTCCCTCCCAGGCAGGGAGTTGGCTAAGTTTTGATTACTCAAGTGATAATGGCTGAATCACTCTATCAGACAACCAAGGACTTTTATAGGATGGTTTGGCAGAAGAGAAGATGTTACTGTTAATCCATAAGTAGGTTGCTGAAATCTTAGAGGCTGTTGTGGAAAGGCAGATAGAGAGTATGAGTCATGCAGTAAGAAAAATCAAAGAATAGATTTATGATCATGAAGAGATCTGACAGTGGCTCTGCTTAGAAAATGAGAGCTTAAAGAAGGTTGGTGTATTCTGTGGGACTCTCATTTTTGCTTGAGATCCCCAGTTGCACAGTGGAGTAGCAAAGGGGATTTTATTGCCTCACCTGACTTAACAATAAGGCTGTTTTCCAAAGGGCAGGCTGCTCCACACACACACACACTTCCCAGCTTCCCATACATTCCTTAACTCAGCTACAGCAATGCCACAGCTGAAGAGTGAGTCACATCAATAAATTAACTGTATTTTTTTGTTAGTCTTCTGTCAGATCAGTGAGCTGAACTGAATCAGCACTGGGTGCAAGTGAAACATCAGTAAGGTATGCTTTGGCAAGGGAAAGGAGAGAAGCAGCAGTGTGCAGTTCAATTGAATTTAAGTCTTGAAGTGAGGCTGCGTCCTCAGATTGATGGAACCAATGGGACCAGATTAGCAGCTGGTTTAAAGTCATATAGCTTAACTGTTTTTAATAGCTCTGCTCTAGTTTGCATCTGTTGATCTAGACTGGTTTAGAGGTATAAATTCACAAGCTGGTAATCAACTGGTTTCTCTTCCTGTTTTCTTCCTGTTTTTCAGCAGAAAGTTCTGATAGATCTGCTCTTTCAGAAAAGCCTTTTAAAAAAAGGAAAAAGGAAATTCTGCTATAAATCCATAAAAAGCTTGAACTCAAGCAAAAGAATATCTTGCTAGCTAATTTTATGGGGATATTTTGCAATTGTCTCTTCTTGATCCAGAGATGTTTCTAAGAGTTTGGACTTTTTGTGCATGCATTTTTATGCATGGCCTGTGACCATGCACTCACGTTGCAAGAAATACCATGTATTACCACTCAAGTGATTCTTTCACTAGTCTTACAGTAACATATTTCCCAGAAGAGAAGATGAAGTGAGAATTCCATGATAGGGAACAAGAAACTTCTGATTGCAAAAATATTAGAAACTGACAGCTGGTAATTTTTACTTTTATCTGTTAATAATGAAAACCACAGGCATTACCTACTCTTTTTGTTGAAGACTCTCCTCTCTGTGACAAGACTTTATGTTTTGAGAGTGCTGAAGTAAGATGCACAGACAGGTAGAAATTTCTATGGGGTTCCCTTTCTAGGTTAAAAGAAGGGGTATCTCCAACTTCAGCAGGTTCATAGAATGTATGGTTCAGAGATGTTAATCGCTGCTACTTTTGTCCAGCAGCTTTATTAGGATCAATGTTTTTTGTTACCAAATTAGAACAAACTTCAGAGCAGTTATTAACACAAGTCCACACTTACTGAAAGAGCTGGGCACCTTCACGTGCACTGCAATAGCTGGGAGTTACACAATATCTATATCATTTTTCACAGCTTTGTCATTAGCTGGTAATGATTTGATTATTTTGCAGATGAATCACAGTATAAATCTCTTTCACAAACACTACCTCCAAGTATTAATCAAAACCATTAAGGCAAAGCAGTCAGTGCAAATTAAAAAATTTGCATGTCTAAATTAAAAATTACAGTAATACATCATAAATAAATCTTTTAAATTCTCTATGGTCTGTATGAGCATCCCCTTTTTGTGCCTGTAATGAGCCCATGAATACAGCTCCTTCCCCCCCCCCCCCATCTTTTTAATCAGGCTGTAATCAAATTTTATAGGTAGAATTCAGGTCTTTCACTTTGAAGTCCATGTTGGATCTTATTTGAGAAAGAAATTATTTTTTTCTCTTCATTTTCTGGAACCCAGCAAGAGAGAGTGAAAGACACAGACTCAAAGACAAGTGTGAAAGACAGGAGTTCAAACCCATCACATATAATTTGCAGTGTCTTTGGCTATAGCAAAGTAAATATTTGCAAAGGGTGATATATCTTATGCAAATAACTTTGAACTATGAAGAAAATGACTGAGTTGTGTTTTAGGTACTATTTCATTTTAGAACTATTAACACCTTATTTCCAGCATGGAAAAGATTAGAGGAACTCTCATTAATTTAAGCCACTACTGAGATATAGAACACACTCTGCTTCCCTATAAATAAATTCAGACATGTTTAAGAACAGCTCAGCAACCTTGCATTTTTCAGCTAATTACTGTCCTTCACTTGAAAAGCAATATTCAGGGTACAGAAGTTTGCTGGCCTGTTGCTGCAATTTTTTTTACAGTTTGATGAGGTTGGCCTGATGTATGAATTTTGTTTCTCCCCATAGCTCTGACAAAGGAGATTTTGGGAAGAAACTTGTTGCAAAGCAGCAAGTAAAGATTTCAAAGCATTTGCCAGTTGACACTTTTCATAACCATGACCTCCCCTACACAGAGTTTGCTGTGACCAATTCCTCATCAGCTGCTGTTCTGTCTGTGACCTTTTGGCTTTGCTGCCTCACCAGCAGTCTGATGGCTGAGCAACCCACTCAGAAAAGGGACCTTTTTACTTACTCTGGAATGAGCCCAAGAAGGAACTGGAGGATCCAAAAACTTTCCCCTTACAATGGTTTCCTTTCAAGGTCACTAGCTTTTCTTTTGCTTGAGGGTACACAGTAAGAAGTTAAACATACAATCGTAAATCTAGGAAGAAAAAAAGAGAGGTAATTAAAAGCAGAGTAAAACTAATATAAAAAAATTATTCTTGATCTGACTAGATTTACACATGAACTACACAAAACAAAAAAAAACCCAACCAAACAAAAACAAACCTTGCATGTCCCACCTTCCTCTGCTAATAAATCTCCCTGGGAAGAGACATGGGCGTAGTTATTTATCAATTGCTTGCTGTGCCGTTTAGGTGGCTGAAAGAAAGACTTTTACAATAATTAGTAATTTACCTTTCAGAGGAACATACCTAAGAATGTGTTTCAAGACAAGTCTGAATATGTGCTCTAGCCCACTTCTGCATTGTTGCTTTAAATGGTTCATTTCTGTTGCATTCCACTGTACTTACATATGGAGTTCAACATTAGATTTTCAAATTAAGGGGGAACCCTGAAGTCTTCAGAATTGCATCTCAGGATGTTTTGCTTCATGGATGATTTGGTGTAGCCTTCCAGTCCACAGACAAATCTAGTTCCTGACTATTAACATTTACTTTGATTTAGGAACTGAAAATCAAGATTCAATATTTGGAGCTAGGCTTTTAGGTGTGGTGAAATTTTAGATCTGGTGTCACTTTTCTATTAGATAACAGTTAGTGGTTTGTAATTTGGCAATTCTATAATAATTTTCACTTATGCTTTCAAAATAGTTTACAAAGCATTGCATTTCAGACATTGTTTTCAAATTATAATAACAAGAATGTACCTGTTTCAGATGGTATTTCAGAAAATGCTTTCAAATTATAATAACAAGAGTTTACCTGTTTTACACAGGAAATTCAGATATGAAAACTGTTCATAACTTGTCTCTCAGCATATGAGGTCCATTAAAAGATGTGAGGGTAGGATCTGGTAGTGCTCACTGATCACTTGGACAAAATAAAACAAACAAAAAAACCCCATAATGCCATGAATCCCCTAGATATGAGAGAAAGTAAATCCCTTTCAAATTCACAACTCGCTAACATTGTTGAAACAAGAATGAGAGAAACCTTTTTTAATTTAAAAAATCACATTGAACCAATCACTTCAGTTAAGTTCCATAAGGACCATTCAAGTCTGCATAGGAGGAGGATCAGATACTGGCTCTTTATATTTACCTGTAATTGAAATGTCATTAGCAACTTATTTGTCTTGTATTTTAGATTTTCTCAGACAGATTGGGGATTGTATCAAAATAACCTTAGAATTTTGAAAACAATTCCAAGATTGTTGCTTTATCAAGGCTCAAAAAAAAGCTTCCAACTCTTCCATTGTGAGACTGGCTAGGACTTTTATGGGGGAAGTATACAAAGTAAAATATATTTTGTCTCTACAAAACCTATAGAAATACATACTACCACAACAGCAGTGAGCTCACCAAGACTGCAGAGGAAGGAACTTGCTGTGCTGTTGACCTAATATTCAGAATTTTATTAACAGTGAGAATTACTTGACATTTTCTTCTTATGAGAATATTTGGGAAGATAAAGGTCTCCAGGCCTCCAGATAAAGGTCTCTAAACTATTATAAGAGACAATAGAATCATACAGATGCCCACATTCCCCTCACTGTACATTTCCATAACTTTTGCCTGCCATAATCTCCTGCTTCTCATTTATCATTGTGGGTTTTGTTGTTTGTCTTTATTTTCTCTTCTGTAGTGGAGACTTAATGTAAAGTCACTACACGAGAGAGCAATTGTTTTTCTATTTATAAAGTCTCCTAGAAAGCAAGTTCTGCTTAAAGCATTAATTAAAATGCTGTGACTTTACTAAGTATTGCTACTGCTTATAAAATTCTGTGCTCCAAAGTTTTCTTTCTACTAACCAGTCTATGTATGTAGCAATCATAGAATGTTTTGGGCTGGAAGGGACCTTAAAGATCATCAGGTTATCCCCTTACTGTGGGCATAGACACCTTCCATTGTTCAAAGCCACCTCCAGCCAGACCTTGAACATTTCCAGGGCTGGGGCATCCACACCTTCTCTGGGCAGCCAGTTCCAGTGCTTCATGCATGGCAGTTCATGTATGTCATGCTGAGCATTGGGTTTACACTCACACATTCATTTAGTTTGCAGATTTCTTATTGTAGGATCTCTTAAGGTTAAAGAAAGAAGGGATTCATTTACTTTGGTATAAACTGCCAAAGCAGAGGGATTTCAAGATTTGTAGAAGCATTTAAACATTATGTGCGGTAGCTAGATTGAAAAGCATTGAGCTCCCTGTTGTCTGGTCTGCTGTGCTGATTGGGAATCTGGTAAGACTGCCATGCTGTAACTCACTCAGGGTCTCCTTCCAGCAGCATTCCCAGAGCTAGTATTCCAAAAGGGCTACTGAATCCACAGGCACAGCAAAAAGGCCAGATCATTCTTAAATACAGGAACATACATGCCTCTAAATCAATAGTCACCCAACCCAACTAATTTTTTTGAATCAACATTTTAGTGGTTGAGTGGGGAAATTCCTTTTATTTCTCTCTTTAATAAATAGTATTTTACTCAATGCCTGCACTACAGAGCAGTGAGGTATTTTCTAAAAAAAAGAATTTAAAAAAATCTGCTGATTTAGAAAGGCAGTGAGAAGTCTCAAGCCAACCTGATGATGCATGTTGATATTTTGTTTTAAACTATCCAATAAGATTGCTCAGATTAACAGGTCACTCAGACTTTTCCAGGCTCTCTTTGTACTGGTGGGACAGGCAAATGCACCAGATAGGCTTTTTAAGTAACTGCACAGATAAAGTCTGGACAGTTTTAGTATATATGACTTGCCAGCTCAAGCAGAGAGACTGACAGTGTGGAAACAGCTTGTCAGAGCTCAGGTCATGGTTAAAAACTGCTAATGTTAATGCTGACAGCCTGTAAAGTCCCTGCTATCCATGATACCTTTAGTCAAGTTATAAAACACTCTAGAGGATTCTATTTCTTTCTCCTTCACTATTTTATCCATTTCTGTCATTACTGAAAATATTTAACTAATTCTGTGAATATCCCTTGCTTTGTGTGCATTTGTCAAGTTAGAGCCTGTCAGTGGTAACCAGCTCTGCAGCATCCAGTGCCTTTGTAAAGAGGAAGATGTGCTTGCAGATAGCTGGGAATGGCTATTGCCCACATGGCATCCTGCTCCAGGAGCCTCCCTGAGCTGCATAAGAATGCTTTCTGATTTAGCTGAGATTTGCTACAAATGAGGTCATGGAGAGTGGCAGGCAGGTGGTGACCTCAGTGGACACTAGGAAATAAGCATTATTGCTCAGTTCTGGTGAGAAATCATGAAACTGCAAGAGCTGTATTATCCTCCTGCTGAGCCTCTCTTGACACAGAAGGAAGTTGTACTCAGAGGCTGGGTACTGAGGGCACATCTGTTGTTCCTCCTTGCTGTGATACGAGCCTTATATCCTGCATAAAGTCCAGCTCTGTCTATGAAATAAAACTTCTTAAACCAAGTTTTCTTGTTATCCTTTTAATCTGGGATCAAGCTTTTGCTTCCCCTGTGTATTGATCTAGTGTGCTCTATTGTCACTAAGTAGAACCTTGCCACTAGAGAGCCAATGTGCCCACTCCTGCCATACACCAGACCTGAAATCTGTACATTAGAAAAAGCTGCAATAGGAAAGATCAGTGGAAAAGGTCTGGTCTGGTGTTAAATCTGTGCATAGCATATCTGGGCAATTAAGGAAGACTGGGAAACTTTTTTGTTTTGTTTTACCAGAATTTGAGAAGTTACCTGCAAATTTATTGAACATCCTCTTGGCCACCATGGAAATAGTGTTATTTACTGCTGAAGTCACAGAGACTAGAAATGGCATGATTCAAACAAGAATGAAGGTAGAAATTGAATACATTAGAAATACATTTTAGAACAACAGAAATAAAAGGCTCAGGGCATGGATTTCAAAACCAAGAATCACCCCCAGTTATTCTGGGATTTTCCCCTGCCAAGTCAAAGGCAGTAGTGCAAGTACTAGAGAAATAAAAAGACTGCAAGGTAACTCCATATTTTCAAAGACATCTCACTATCAAAAATACAGTGCAAGTAAAACCAAAAGTGGAGTTTGGCCCATTTAAATCTGAGCCGAACATTTGCTTGAAACAGAGCACACTAAAAAGAAGACAGCTCTTCCTTTGAAAAGATCACAGAATTACAGGATAGTTGAGGTTGGAAGAGGCTTCTACAGATCATGTAGTCCAGCCTCTCCTGCTCAAAGCTGTCAAGTTTTTCTGTTGACAGCTGTGAAAAGAACTGTATCACAAATAATGGGTGAGTACTGTGTACAGAGGAGGTCTAAAATAGCCTCAGTTCACATACCTGCCTTAAAAGGCTCTCTGAAAACATGTTACAAGGCCAACTGATTGATTAGGGTGCTTAGATTTCAGGACAAAGGAGCTTGTCATATAACTTCTACAAATTAGGATACTTTGTCATTACTTGTCATCAATGAAAACAAACTAGAACTTACTGCACTGACCTGCTTGCAGCCTTATACCGATATCTCCTGCAGTAGTCAACTTCTGTTTGGTCTCATAGTATAATTAAACAGACTTATATTCATCATATCTTTTCAAAAAACTTTCAGCTAGGTAGAAATTATCTATTTTAGAAAATGTCTATATTTTTAAACTTTTTTTACCCCTTCATCCTTGTTTTTCATTATAGGTAAGCTATAGTTAAGTATAATAAAAAAGATGCTACTGAAATAATTGCTTACACATGGCAAGTTAAATATTAATTATTAGAGTATTATCCCATGTTGACTTTCTCATCCAAGCAAATGCCATATAAATCACTGAAGCTTGTCAAGTAACTTCCTATTCTGGCAAACTTTTAAAACTCTTACTTTTAGAATGCTTGGTAACACACAGATGTTTGAATTTGAAAAGCCTTTTTTTTCCTTGTTGAGTTTGTCAGTGTGCCTTGCTTCTCTTTTTTAATAGTCTGACATGCTCTCTGTTATTCTAGATAGTGCATGTTTTTCACTCTGACTTCTAGTGCCTTTCTTTCTAATCCTTTTCTTGCAAAGTTCATAGTCCTCTTCTGACTTCGGAAACTTAAATAGATTTCATAAGATCCAAGGTAGCTCCTAGTACAGTTACAGCAAAAGAAATTGCTAGGAATCTGACATGTAATGTAAACAGGAATGAATCTTGTATGAGCCCTGTAAATTTTGGTCTTTGATGAAATATGGTTTGTTATATGTTCTCTTATCATAAATAGATACAAGATTTGGACTGAATGAGTCCTAACTAGCAGTGTTAGTTTTTCTTTAAGTTTCTTTTTTCTTTAATTGACAAGGTTGCTGTAGCACCAACTCTGTTTCCTGGTGTAACAAACATCTCTGCTATAGTATGAAAGTGTGGCGCGTGTAGCACCACTTCCTTGGCTGAAACACGCCAATTCTGTTCAGGGGCTACACTGATTTATACCACCTGAAAACTTGGCCCACCTTGCATATTAAACCAGACAAGGGGCTTTTAGCCTTATGTGAGGAAACACTCCTCTTTCCTATGATCTTTGAGTAATCCTGACTGCAGGATTTTGCCCTCAGGCAAAACCAATGGGATGAGCATAGCTCAGAGTTAAGAGGAACACATTGCCCATGAGTTGAAATACTGTGGCAGTAGGAGAAACTAATAGAAGGAAAATTTCCTGACATCATTTCCTTGGATAGCCATGAAGAAGATTCACATGAAAACAAAAGTATGTCTGGCATAAGTTACCATTCTCTATTGGGGCAAATACGTACACTTATGTGCATTACCAGAGAATTTATCAGAGTGAGTACAAATAAAGTTGTCAAAGTTTGTGGTATCTGACAAGATAAAAGGAACAGTCAAAGTAACAATATGTGTAGGGCCAAATGTTCATGCAATTTATGTATCTAATTTGATTCTATAAGACAGAATCTGGCACTGCAAGCAACTTACTTGCTAAGGAGAGACGACATACTTCCTATGAAAGGTCTGCAATATATTATTACTATTTTACTCGATGCTTACTAGAAATTGTTTTTAAAAATCCCTTCAGTAAGCTACACATAGTAAAGTCTGTTGCTCTGTAGTAAAGTCTGTTGCTCTGTATTTAGATCACATTTGGATTGTGGTTATGCTTTTTCTTCTTTTTTTTTTCCCTGTATTTTTTTTTCCTCCTTCTCCTTTCTTTTTCTTCTGTGGATTCTCAGCTGTAGGTGACATTATTGTGATGGCTGCGTTTCAAAGACCTCACCTGCTCTGTCATCTCTGAATTTATGTTACACTTCATGGTATCAGCTCTAACGATCTTATTCTCTCGCTCTCTCTTTCCTTTGCACCTCTACTCACTTCCTGACACTTGACACAATAAAACTCTTTTTCATTTAGAAACTGTACTTAACCCCTTTTCACCAACAGCTTTTTACTCAAAAAAGAAAGAAAAGCATATTAATGGGACACTACAACTTCAGGGATTCAATGTTTTTTTATTACAAATAAATATATTTATTTACTCTTTCGTTCATACTTAGCCAGTCTTTATAAGAGTTACCTGAGCATATCTATCTTTAAAAATTCATAAATGAAATGTGGGCTCCTTTAACTTTTTTTTCGATCAGTCTTTTATAATCAGGCTTCATTTCCTGGCAGTTAAGAAACTAAAAGAAAACAGCCACAGTGATGAAGACAAACTTAACGCTCTCATGAAGATCCTTTCAACCAATGAAAATCTTCAATGTTTATGACCTGGCACATTTTATTAAATGCTAGGGCTTCATTTACATACACATTAAATTGTATTGTTGGAAAAAAATTAGTTTAAAGAGCCGTTGCCTTTAACTATACCTTATAAACAAAGAAACACAATTTGATAATCAGAAATTCTAATGAATGAGTGAACAGCTTATTTAAAAAAATAATAACTTTTCCAACATGTAACCAGTATCTGCAATAAAAATATGTATGTAAAAGTGTAGTAATAACCATCTAGAGAAGTTGCATAAAATCCTATTACCTATTAATTTCATTTCTCTTTTGCTGAAGATGTCATTAGCAGACAAAGTTGTCATGCTTTTAAAGTAGTTAAAATTTCTAAGCATTTAGTGAATATTTTGAATGATCAATATTTAGCCTATTCGTTATTCATGTGCTATTCAATTTAACTGTGTGTAGTTCTTTATTGGTAGAAGAACAACTCTGAATTGAATGCACATAAATATGTATTTTTGAATAGGAAAAGATTATGCAGTAAAGATTCAAGCATGTTGGGTTTTGTTTTTTTTGGTTTTTAGTTGGTTTTTTTCCCAAAGTGGGTGGTTTATGTTTTTTTTGTACCCAACCTATATTATTTTCTATTTCTTGAATGCACTCATTTCTGTATTTCTGATGGAGAAAGGATCATAAATACATTTAAGTAAGTTAAATACAGACTTTACAAATATGGGTACAAAGAGATATGTAAAATGCTGTGTCTTCAGTGAACAGATGGACCAAGAAGTTGTTGTGAATCTGGCTAGGAACTATGGTGAATGATATTTCATTAGCCCATATCAGTTACAGATCTGTTGAACAAAATAAGACTCCAGACATTTTCTGAATTACTCTCTTATATAGGTCAAATCACAGTTGTAAGAGCAAATGTTCACAAACGGCCACTGATCTGGGTGGCCCAGATTTTAAAAGCCCAGCTGGAAGCATTTTGGGTCTGGTGGAATTGTAGAGTACTTTTTTTTCTGAGACCCAAACCCAAGGATATCTCAAAATTGATCTTCAGAATAAAAACTGTCATGTAGGAAATGCTTGTTATTAAAAGTCCTGTTTCTCCATCATATACTTTCTTTAGTATCATATGGACATTATGTCCTCTGGAAAGGTGATTCTATCTTATTGTGCCAGAGAAAGTGAATAAATGATTGTTTGGTCTGCCATAGATCTCTTTGCAACCTTAAGCAGTTCACTTAACATGCCTTTGTCACCCTTCCTCACATATATAATAATAACAGCTAGCTCTGCATTGTGCAAAATAAGTGTGGCAGTATTTCACATCAGTCAATTTCATTTTGAGCAAAAAAACAGATACAAGAAGTATGCATATCTATAATCTAGGGCAATATGGCCTGAATCTTGAGTGCTACTGTGATACAAGTAATTAACATTTTCTTCCTGGAATGAAGGCTGTCAACACATTTTTTAATAGATTCCATGAATTAAGTCATGGTTTCAAACAATTTGGTCTGAAGTTGTGCATTAAAACTGTGGTGAGCCATTAAAAAGATGACTTACCAACTGTCAAAAGCAAAATAAGAATTAAGAAGGTGAAGAGGGAGAGTGTTGTGTGACAGCCACCATAGATTTTCCAGACTGAATGCTCAGATGCCTCTCTACATATGGGTCTGCTGGAAACTTTCAATACAGGTACAGAAGTCACACCTGTGTCTGTAGCAAGAAACCCTGATTTTCTCTTCAGTTTTTCTTACCACTTATGTAAAAGATTGAAGCAAAAAGATTCAGCCTGATGTTAATGCTAATTTCAATTTTGGTATAGTCATTGCAAACAGTAATGAAATAATCTATTTTTGAAAAACGGAATGGAGTAAGTCTAAATTCTTTTGGTGAGCAGAACTATTTTGGTTTTAACTTTCTCTCAGGTGACAATTAAATTCCCCTTTCAACCACAGACTGAAATGCATCACCACCTAATTTTTTTCATGGAATTAACTCCCACTGCCTGTTTAGTGATTCATAGACACCACCGTATGAAGCTGTCAGACTGTAGATACTGGAGGGTAAGGGAAAGGACTATATTGCCCTTCATGTAAAATGAGGGAATTTATCACTGCTTCTTTTTGGAGCTTGGTACAACCTCCTCCGAGCACTACAGCAGCTCCAGCAAGCAAGCAGGCATTTCCTTGTGTGAAAATCAATAATGCCTCGCATGGGTGTTAGAAATGCCTGTAAAGTAAGAGAGGTGCTCAGCCATAACTACTGAATGCTACTGAAGGAAACCCTCGCTTTTCAAAGCTACAGGAAATCATTCTTCTGAAGTGATCATTTTCTCTTACTTGTTTTGTGACTCCTGTTCATCTTTGGCCCCTGTGCTGCTGATAAGTAAGTGACAGGTCACCACAGTAACCTTTTAACATGAGGTATGGAAGGCTGAAAGCAATTCAAAAGGCTATTTTTTTTTTTTGTTGTTGCAGTAAATAGCCTGTCTGAACCAGATACAAGCTTCTGATGTAACGCTGTTTGTCTTCAAGCACCTTCAACAGAGCAAATCTGCTTTTGTTTTGACATTTTGCTGTCAAATTTCCTGAATGCATAATTACAGATATATTATAGAAATACGAGTGCTACCGTCAGGTCTGCTTCCCAGTCATAGATAGATAATTCCATGAATAACAAATCCATTATCACCCTTGCTACTGACAGCAACAATAAAAAAATCATTGTATCAACAAAGGAAACAAATGATGCTAACATGTACAAAAGGAATATTGGATTGACCCAGTATACAGGTAGCCATACAGACAAATATGTCCATCTACATATATTGCTTTTGATTTTTTAATTTTTGGAGTAGAACAGGAATAACTCTTTTGTAAGGATAAAAGCCACAGACCTACCTACTTATTTTTACAAAACATCTATGTGCCAGTTTCTCAATGGGAACAAAACAAAATAATTAAGTTTTAGTTTGGAAGAGCCACTGTAAAATTTGTGTTTGTGGCAAGCACGGTACACTTCATATTTGTGGCAACTTAACTTCAGTCCTCACATATTAAAACACTTTCTCTTCACATTGAATGCTTATTTGTTGCAAATTTTATTACAATTTAATGCGAGATACTAAAGTTTGCAAATAAATTTACTGAGCTGTGGTCTAGACTGACCTGCTGCAAAGTGTGAAGGGCTATATGTTCCTCATGGAACAACTAATAGGTGTCAAAACCCTCCTAGGTTATTCCACAAGACTTTGTTGGGTGCTGGGGTCAGCTCTCTGCTTAGCTGGGTGTCCTGTATGGCCCTGACAATGTTCTAACACTCGTGACAAGTCATCTTGCCTAAACAGCTGAGATGGGATTAACAGCAGCTGAGATGGGAACACCTTGCTACAGCTGAGATGGAATCTCCTTCTATGATCCCAGTGTACAGTGGTCATGCCTGAAATTGTATGATATGTGCCGTATGTAAATCCCGTACCAGGTAATTCTCCAGCTGGGCTATAATATGCCAAGTGAAACCTTTAGCGGGATCCGACATTTATTTGTGGTTCCATCCTATGCATAAACAGTTTTCCTTTGTCCTATCGTAGTAATCAAAAGAAAAGAAAATTCATATCACAACAGAAAAACACTTCTTTTCCACTTCTAGCTTCAATATCTTCCCTCTGTTCCTAAATCTTTCAAATAGACAATTTTAATCTCACCTCCACTTGGGGTGTAAAGACCTTTACTCCTGTGCAGATAACAGATTGAAATCAAACCAAGAGGGGATACTTTTTCAAATAGTGTATGTTTAAATTTTGCAGCTCCTTGGCACAGGAAATTGTGGATATTAAAATATTTTATTAATTCAGAATACAGCTGGACAAATGTATCCAATAAATCTCCATTGATATTTTTCTAGCATTAAGACATTTCATAGCTGGGAGGGGAAGTAGTATGGCAGTTTTGTCTTGTTCTTAAATGCTTTCCAGAATATCTGAACACAGACTTGTCAGAAATAGGGTGTTTGGTGTGATACAGATGTTCTTATGTATCACTGTGCAAGCATCCAGCAAAGGCTTCATGAGCCAAAGTTACAAAAGATGATTGAGATCTTCTGGATGACTGGACTAAACAAGAATGCCTTGGTGATAATGTCATCATGTCATCACAGCAGAAATTTTATTCCATTCTTCACATAAGAAAAAAAAAGTGGATTTTTACATTTTTAGAACATCCATATGAATAGTAAACTAGTACTGATTTATTAAGTCATGCAATGCTGTATAACATCAGCTCTATGTATCTGAACTACAAGGGATGGAAGGCAACAGGTCTGTGTTGGAACAGTGGTTACAGCATAACTGTATAACCCTAACTATATGAACACTTTCATAATTACATCTGTGCTGGATTTTATGATGTAGGAAAACAGTATTCAGAATTGTGTTCATTGCTGCTAAAAAAAAGTGGTGATTTATCTGCCCTCAGCAAAAATAGCAGCAGGCTACCTACTGTTAAACAGCAAAACATTTCCTGAGAGCTTTCCATGTGATTCTTCATGCAGAGGGGAACTCATACATAGATTTCTGTCAGTACTACTCCAGGAGAAACGCAGCACAGTTCTAGAAAATTGGCTTTTGACATCCTAAAGATCTGTGACTGATTACCTGCAGCACTAGACAGATTTTGCTGGCTGGATCTGAAAGCAATATGCCAGTGCATTTACCTGAAGGAAAAATGTAGGAGGAGGGATGTGTTTTCAGTGATCTTGTAAGCCTTCAGTGTCCTGAGGCACAGGCCATCATCACATGACTATATATTTGCTGGTGCCAATTTGTTTATATCTATTTAGGGAGACCATGACATTCACTGGTGTTCTGTCCATGTTACTCAACTACTCTTTGGAAATGGGGCTAGCACAACTGAAGTAAAAAGAGCCATTGGAAACATCTGTCTTCATCCTAAACCGTGCGACTGTTTAACTTCTGAATGGAAATTGGAGCACTGTACACAGAAATTCCCAGGGCCTATGAGGCAGCAGGGAGCATGCCAGCAGAGCAGAGCAACTTGGGGAGACCAGCTGCAGTGCCTGGGACCTATCAGAAACACTCCTGTGCTCTAGATGAAATTATAACCAGGAAAAGTGCTATAAGTGAAGCGCTACAGCACAGTGAACCTACATAACCTACTGGGAGTGTCATGAGAACACATGACCAACCTCTATTTTTTATACTAATGCAGTAAATCCTGTTATGTATTATCTCCATATCATTTGGCATGCACTGCTCATGGAGAGGATCTCTTCTCAAAGAGATGTGAGGGAACACTGACTCCCTTTGGTTGCTGGGAATAAAGACTGGATTTGTGACCTTGAGCAAGTGTGTTCCTCAACTACATATAAGCAGTCATTCCTCCAGGATTCTAGCAATGACTGGGCTCCATTGCCTGTAGATATTTCCCAGTAAAAAACGTGCTGCTTTCTTAAAACAGGGCAGTCCCACTCAAAAAATGGCACTCTGTTGTACTTTAGTGAGATTGTATCACCTGTAAACTTCAGCATGTGTATATATCCAGCCCCTGACAGATGTGTGCACGTACGTACCATGTATGTGTGCCAGTTGTAAACATCTGCCTAAATGAGTGTGTTGACAATGAATTACTTGAGGAAACTTGACTTTTTTTTTTAGTGTGAATTAACAGCTTCTTGACTTGTTACTACATCAACTGCTAATTAGTTCCTGAGTGTAGTTCAAGGTGTTGGCATTCATTACAAAGCTTTCTGCGGTTGTTTGGATCCTTATCTGCCTCAAAGGCAGAATCTTTAGGCAAAAATAGTTCTTCAGGATATACAGAGCAGGGAAAGGAAAGGTGGGCTGTAAGGTCAGGAGTTGGTGTTAAAGAGAGCACATCACCTAGATTTGGCTCCAATAACGTAAAAGTACTTTAAGTTAGGTGAAGACTTTAGCCATCAGGACTAAGAGGGGGATTAATTGTTGGAATAAAGATGGGGAAATCAGAACTGGGAACTTCAGGAGATTACTGAACTCCAGTCAAAAGAGGCACCTAGCATGTATCCCTTGGTTCTGAAAAAAATCCCAAGTATATAATTCTAGGTGTCTAAATAAACAAAGGTATGAGAACAAATACCCTTAACAAAGGGTAATAATTTGTAGTGATGACAAATACAATGCATCTACTTGGGAATCGTGAAAAAGCTGATTCAGGGAAATTTATAAATCTGTAAGCTTTTCCTTTATAGTATTCATGAATTCAAGCTAGAATTTGAAAAGTAAGATAAATACATGGAATCTAAATGAAAAGGCAATATAAAGCAGAATCATCTTTTATACAGGATAAGAATATCTGTGTTTTATTTGAAAATGGACTTCTAACAAGAAGACGTAGCAAATTGTATCTTTCCTGAAGTTTTTGAACTAATTCCACATATGAGCACTTTAAGTAATTCCATTTTTGTAGTCTATAACACTTAGCTTCCAATGAGATTTTAAAACCTTGGTTTTATTTAAGTCAGTTAAATAGTTTGTTTCAGGAACATATGATTAAGGAAACACTGGAGGCAAAACTCAGCTTACTTTTTCTAACCTACTTACTGTAATACTAATGCTCTAAATCCACCTAGATACAGATATGAAGACTCACATCATTCTCACATATGATACTGGGCTGTGTTGTCCTTACAAAACAACATATCCAGCTAAGATAACAACTAGGTAGAGGGAAAAAGTCTAGGGTTCATCTAGCTATTTCAAGATAGCAACCCCCTAACATGTCATATGTTTCAGAGCAAATGATGCTCTAAAAGCCTTGTCTGAACTGATTTTAGTTTGTCTCCGTGTTTTTTCTTCCTCTTGACTTTCAGGAAAGAAAACATTTCTTTAAATACCCTGATCATAAGCCAAGAGAAACCAACACTTATGCTCATTTCCTGTCTCTCTGTTTCCTTTTCTAGACTTGCTCTGCCTATTACTCTAAAAGCCTTCCTTTTAGGGTTTCATTAGCAATTGCAATTGCATTTCTTTGATTTGCAGAAAAGTTCTACTACGTTTTGTTAAGTATACCACCAGATTTCTTTATTTGCAGGGTTTTATTTTTCCCAAGTTACTAATTTCCAAGAGTTCAGCCTGAGCAGAAGAATTGATGGCTACTGTTAATATGCTGCACTAAAGAAACTTCTCTACAGAAGATTTAAAAAAAAAAAACACAAACCCAAAACAGTGGCATGGTGTCACAGCTAGGGTGGTTGACTACATAGGAATACTTGCATGGAGCACTGTGGAGTTCTACATGTGCCACACTATTCTTACTGTAGAAATTCATAGATGATAGGTGCTTCCTTTCACTCTCAGTTGTAGAGAAGTGTTGACAAATATTTTCAAGCCTGGCATCATTTTTCATGGGACTGTTTCATGGAACTACCAGTGGAAAGCTCTTTGCTGCTCTTCATCACCTTTTCCTCTTCCACTTCCACTTCTGTATTTTTTAACAGAGGAATCACAGTAGAAAATCCAAGGTCTGAATTTTGGTGGTGGTGCTGGGTGCTCTGCAGATAACAGTAGGACACTCATCAAAAACCAGCAAAGGATAAATGAGACTAGTTAAGGGGGTAATTCTATGCCTTTCTTTTGAGGTAGCGAGATTTTTTTTCCCCAAAGTATTGAAATTTTAATCTATGTGTGAAACTAAGAGACTAATATAATTTCTGACCTATGCATTTCCCTTTAAACATAAAACAGAAACAGGACTGCTTCATCTTGATATCAGAAATATTCTAATGTTAATTAATTCATTATTCTGTGAATGACTAATGATGTAAATATATGTTTTGCAAGCACATACACCATATTATGTTACATATGTAAAGTTGTCGGTGGGTGAAAGAATAAGGAAACTTTGTATGCAGTTCCATGGTACCTGCTATGTTGCTTTTTTACCCATCATTGAAAGAGAAAATATTTTCTCACAATGTCTGTGCATACTCACGAAAAATGAATGCCTCCACACTTCTTGTTTAATACCTTCATATCTGTGGTTACCTCTGTATTGTGTAGATTAATCCACAGTCAGTCCATTGATGCCAAACTGCCTGGCTGCCCTTGGTCCTGGGTGTCCTTCCCCTCACTCTTCGTGGTCCTGAGGAACATTTTCAGTGCCATGTGGCTGAGGTGCTTGGAGAAGCACTCTCCTCTCTTTCCCTGCCTGGAGGATGCTGTCACCTGCCCCACAGAGCAGGGCTGGTTACTTCACAGCCCAGAAAGCATAAAATGCTGACAAAAATGACTCATAAAAATGCTTACATTGGAAATTTATGCAGCTGTTGGTATTGCCACCCCATGTGCAGGGCAGGATGGCTTGTACAGCCGCTCTCAGGGACCTCCCCGATGGTTCATGGGGACAGCCATGCAGACAGACCCTGTCCTCTGGCCTTGAGGGGGGCAGGCTCTCTTCACCCTCCTCACCCTCCTCACCCTCCTCACCCTCCTCACCCATGCCTGCCCCCTGCCCTGTTGCTGATGGCTCTGTTCCACCTCCCCTCCCAGGTGTCTGCCCCAGCGGATGGTGGATCACAGCAGCCAACCCAGCTGGGCTGGCAGACATTTCCCCACTTGCTGGTGGCCAGCCACAAGCTCCTGGTGTGGGTGGTCAGCCTGGGCTTAGCATCCAGCTTTTCCCAAAGCCCAGGGGAGGTGTGCTCAGGTGCATCGCTTCTGAGGTGGTAAGAGGCCCACCTGCATCCAAAGCCAGGGATGTGCTGAGAGAGAAGAGTTATTGATAGTTGAGAAACTGGAATTAAAATTGATACAACCTTGTGTTGTATCAGCCAACCCACTTTCCTAATCCTCCCTCTTTTAAATCTGAGTGGCCATGCTGGCACAATTTCACACAGCCAGCAGCTTATCTTCTGACTTGGTGCTCTTGCAGGTAGCTTGCCACAAACTCCTACATTTTTTTTCCCCAAAAAAAGCTCTGTGAGGGTTTTCCATCTCTCTCTTGAGGAGTCTGGTGGGCTTTGCAGTTCAAAGACCAAGTTGCAAAGCTTTCTTCCAGAGAATGCTCGGGCAGGGAGTGATGGAGGGTGACTGTGGGATATGCTGGTTGTCCCCTCTCCAGTGGGAAAGGCCACTGTGCTCAGCGAGGGATTCAGGCAGGCTAAGCCTGTGGGGCAGGTACTTGTTCTGCTGTTTTATTGCATGCTGCCAGATACAGGTATAGACAGTTCTTTGGAGACTGGTGAAGGGTAATAGCCTAGGGGTCTGGATTCATCTTCTCTCCTTCCTTCCCACATTTTCCTGATAAACAGAAGAGCTGGTAGGTAATGGTGAGAGGCAGACAATTACTTAGGGCAAACAGCCTGAGGGCTTCACAAGTGGGGCACAACTCAAGGGCTACCTGAGATTTCTCAGGGGTGCTGGAGAGGCTTGTTGAATAATCAGCATGTCTGAAGCAACCCATGCCTGGGTCAAGCAGCATGAGTACAGGCAAGGTCCCTTCACCCTGGGGCACTTTCCCTTAGCTTATGTCTGAGGCTGATCCTGGCTCTCAAGAGAAAGTTGACAGAGCAGGGTAGGCAGGTCCCATGGATGTACTCAGTGGATGTGTTACTCTTATGCTCTGTGCAGCTGATATAGAGTGTGTTGGGCTTGTCCTTAAAGGTTTATTTCTTTTACTTTCCCATCACTTCAGCTATCAGGACAAAACTTACAAATGTGGTTGTGTGTAAATAGTATCCAAAGAGACACTTTGGGTAAATCTTTTAGAAGAGATGAATGGTATTTTCTCGGTGTTCTGTCAAACTTTTAGTTTTCCACCAAGCCACAGTACTAATGAATCATTATCAGTGTTGACACCTCTCATCTTGTTGCTATCAGGGAATGTCATGACAATACAAACAAGACTTACCAGTAGGTCAGAGCATCCTTTTCTATTTCTATAGCCATTTGATATTTTTTTCCTTAATTCACTACAAATCATAATCAGTCACAGAATATTTATGCAGCAATGAATAAAAAGGTATGTTCAGTAGTTCATACTGATTCATGCATGATAGGATCCATTTGTTTCATGCTCTAAAAATTCCATATTAATAACTAAAAACTGTTTCCATTTTTAGATTTTTTTTTAGTTACATAACAGACATTTTCAGTCTTTAAACATTTTTTGAAATCTACCTTCCTTTACAAATGCCAATCAAGCCCCATTTTTTTTTTTCAGAGAAGCAAAGAAACAGCAGCTGGAAAATTGTTTCATCAAAGGTATTTAAGATAATATGTTGAGGTAAAGGCAAAAAACTAAATGTGAAGCTGAAGAGGTAACATTATGAGTAAAAAGATGGCTATCCACCATTTTGTATAATAACCTTTCAAAAGAAAGGCTAACTTTAATTCAGTACAGGTAATGAAGCTTTAGTGCCCAGTAAACCTAGAGCTTACCAAGCTTGAATAGGAATAGGAAAGTTGGAGCAACTCAAAGCAAGAAGTAAATTTTTTTGCATGGATTTGGTTTCTAGAAAGATTGCTTTAACTTCCTACCTTCATTTAGGTTGCAAACGAAAGGAAAAAAAAAATCTATTAGAACAGGGATAAACAATGAATTATAAGGGAAATAAAGAAAAAAAATAGATTTCTAAAAGGAATTAGATTAACTTTACTGCATATATCTTTCTACTCAATTTTATCACCACTGGAAGGAAGTAAACCCCAGGCAATTTCTACTAAACTACCCCATATTGCCACACAAGTGGTCAGAATCACAAGTCAGGCTTTTAAGTAATAAGATCAGCTTAAAAAGTTGCATTATTTTTAAAAGCAATATATCTCCTTTTGTGTAAGTGTGCACATGTATTCTTTTAGACTAACCTTCCAGAATTTGAGATGCTATCATCCCTAAGCTCACTCTTTTTATTTCCCCCTTTTTGTTTTTATTTTTTCTTTTTTTCCCCACAAACTAAGTGGGCTAATTATTGTGAAACTTACAATAAAATCACAAATATTGTCAATGTCATATCTCCCCCAGGACTCAGTTAATAAATGCAAACTAGTAAAAACATAAAATAAATTCCCAGGACAAGATCAAACCTTGTTTTTCTGCTGTGTTACCACATGGGGTAAATAGTGGGTGGGGATGTAGGAGGGTGCACAATAAAATACAAAATAAACAGAAAGTCATTAAATTTGAAAGAGAGAAAAAGCCCTAAACAGATCTGTATTTAGTGAGCCTTGAACAATGAGTATGGCCTAAGGACTGGAGCAGCACTGGTGGTAACTCCTGCCTGCTGCAAAACATATTGCAGGGCAAATGGAAAAATGGTTTAAAGTCTTATTTTAATATTGCCCATCAGCACAGGCAGGCAGCTGATAAAGGGGCTGATAAAAGGGCTTGTGGTAGTTCCACCACAGGTGGGCAGGGTGAACTGATCAAGGTTTTCCTCTCCAAATCAAAGCATTAATGAGTATTTTTTTTTGTGGGTACTCAAATCAATGACAAACTTTCAGCTGTACACGAGTGGTATTTTTGCCTAGAAGTTACCTAAAAACAGAAAGTCTCTTCCCTTTCCCATTGAAAGTATGTGGGTTTGCTGTAGTACAATCACAAAAGCCAAACCTGAGCAGTTGTTGTTTTTTTTTCAGTGCAGAGGTTCTGCAGACTTTCCCAAACCTGTGTTGGCTTGTGCAGAATGACTTCAATGACTTCACTGCTCAGCAACAGGCACATGAAATGCAATCAGTCACTGCAGGTGCCTGTAGCCCCACACTTGGCTATGCTGTAGTGCTTTTTAGCATGATAGAAAATATCACAGAACTTTAGAAGAAATGGTTACACCTGATTAAACTATTTAAAATCTCTGGAGTTACATCTATTTTTATGGCATTAAATTGACTTACCTGTTAACTTGGGGAGTATTCAAAATCCTACTAAAATTTTATTGTATTTAAACTATAGAGGCACTGAGAATGGCACAGTGAATTATGAAACAGCACAGAGACATACAATTTCTCATTAAAAAGCCTTTACCACAATTAGATAGATCTCAGAAGCATTTTTTTATTTGTATTGCTGTTCAAATGCCATTTTTACTATTCAAATGTTTTGAAAATTGATTTTAATTTCTATTACCTTTTCAATGTCATTTCTTCTGGGCTAAGGGACTGCTAACAAGAGAGAAGAAGCAGATAGCAATAGGACAAGACTATCTGGCATGAAAGGCTACTGAGTTCTCCAGAAATAATATTAGCAATTTCCACTGTTCAGATTGTATTTTATAAGGGGAAAAAGAGAGTCATCTTTTTCTTTTTCTCACAAATTTGAAGGGAGAACTTAGTCCCTTTTGGTAATGTTTTGACTGGCAGTGAAAATCTTAAAGAAAACAGAACTGTCTTCTGAAAATACCTTATAACAAGGTTTTTGCTGGGCAGTGATTTACTTGGTATTAGCAGGTGATATAATTAGTATAAGCAATTATTGGAGAAAAGGAAAGACTGATTCCAGTCTTTGTGTGCACTTGTCCACTCACCTGTCATGTAAGATGATTTTTCTATTCCCATTTCAGGGTATAATTTTTCTGAGAATTTTCATTAAGAAAAAGTCTGAAAAGTCAAATATTTATGAAATATTTAACTCTATTTTCTGAGTACCCAGACTGACCCTATGTATTATGGCTACTTCTATTTCCTCAGGCTTTTCAGGTAATCATTCTAGCCAGAAAAGAATTTTATATAATTCACAGATCAGAACAAGTCTGCTTTTATTTTCTGTTTGGTGCTGTTGGTTTTTAGTCTGATATCACAGATCTGAATTCTCTCTAGGACAAGGCAGTCCTTTGCTCATGTGGCCTGGAGCCCCAACAACACAGCCAGACTTAGGAATTTCCTCAAATAAACCCTCAGGTCCTAGGTTAAGATCCACAAACCAATTTTTTAATGTTGGCCAGTAGACAGGTGATAACGTGTATAAAACTATTCATTTCAGATGTAAGGACATAGATATCTTTTTAATTTACTTGTTTTTCAGTGTTAGTCAGAGTTATTTGCTTATTTGCACATATATAGAGAAATATCTACACCCTGAAGTAGGCAGATGTAAAGATCTGATTTGCATGCATATATCACACATTTGCAAGAATGTATGAGGCATTCATGTCTAAAATAGAAAATCTGGCTTAAGGTATTTTTCGAGTCTGAGAAAATTTTATTTATTTATTTCACAGATGATTAGCGAAGAAACCCACAATGACTTTTGACTTCACTGTCACTGATTTAACTTAGGAAGTTTTTGGTTAGAAGTGGTCAGGTAAGAAGGATACTTTACTCCCAAATTCTCTCTTGAAGATAAAATCCTTGGGTGGCTATATGCAGGTGACTAGCAGCAGTTTTTCAGCCTGTATCAGGAATGTCTTTTCTGTGTGTGGTAGCTCAAACAAGCCCAGCTAAACCTAAAAGGGAGTAATCATAAGGGGATTTGGTAATGGAAGCAAAAAGCTGAGTGGCAAAATATTGAGGAAACACTGTTAAATAATATGTGACGTGTGGGACAGAAGGCTGCTGGCATTCAGATCAAGGTGACTTTCAAGTGGAAAGTGTCCTTCTGCTATGCACTGAAAGCAATACAGGTGGGATGGGAAACCTCTCCTCATAAAAATTATTAAACGTGAGCACTTTTAGAAAATATTTACTTGAAAAATGTTTCCAATCACTTAAAAATAAATAAACCTGTGGCATTTAAAAAATGATGTATTTATTGAAACCACTTAGTAGGGAGAGTGTTGTATGTATTGGGGAAATATGCTGGATTTGTTGGTGAGTATACAGAGATACTAGAGAAGAAAAAAGACTGCTTGATTCCAAAACAACAGATTAAAATAGTTCTTGAAATTACTTTACCTATCTGGTTGTCATGCTGTTAGGATATTTTCCTCTGAAGTTATTGAAGAACATCTTTGACCTCTTTTTAAAGCTAATGGATTTTTATCACGCAGTTACAGGTGTCTAAATGTGCTCCTTTTGTCCTCAATTAAATTTAGTTGTGGTGAAAAGTTGGCTATATAGACAGGCACATTGTTTCACTTTAGATTTGGATTCCTCAGTGCTTTCTTTCCAAGTGCATAATAACTTAAGTTGCACAAAATATAAGTAGTAATCCCAGTTGCACAAATTTCAAAACATATATTTGTCACCCATTATGGTATGTTTCGCTTCTGTTAACACAGGAAATCTCACACAAACAAGTGCACTGATAACTGTGATAAACAAGTTGGTGTAGTGCTTATTTTTTACTGCTTGCAGATTTGAGGACTGCAAAGTATATCTCCATTAAAATTAAAAAGAAAAGTAGAAATGGCATGTGTTTCTTAACTGACAACAAAATACTTTGCACTTCATCCCTGCATGATCAGGGCCAAAACCATAAAAGAGTAAGATGTGTCTTTTTCTTTTTTGTTCTTTTTTTACTGGAAATTGGTTAGCAAGAACAGGAGTCAACCCCAAACCTCAGTTTTTTTAAATTCAGATTTCAGATACTCACTGAACAATGTGCAACATACTGAGTTTGTAGCGACTGACCGTCAGCTGTCAAAGCTCGAATTTCCCATTCTCTCCCACAAGGTTTGCGGGTACTTTTAACCACAAATACTTTGAGAATCATTCCAAAAAGAAAGTTATGGGAATTGCCTTCCCAGGTGTTATGAATGTATGAAGTGCACCTGCAAGCATACCACACCTATGGCACACTTCATACCTCGCCTCTTTTTGTCGATCGTCTTCCCCCAGGGACAGTGTGAGAGACTTTCATTTTCTCATACTTTCCGTGTTGGTTAATTAGTAAATTCATATCAGGAGTTCTTTAGCTGAGAGAACATTGATCTAAATCAACTTAAATTCATGAGATGTTCCTTAGTTCTTGGCATTATTTTATATTCCCTACTATTTTCAAGTATTTAGGTGAGTAATAAAAACTGTTAGGCAAGACTAGCAGTGATTCTAAAGGAGCTTCTCCTGATCCTCCCTGCTCTCTAAGAGGAAGTATCAAGAAATTTATATCCCTGTAGTGACAAAATTAGGGATAACATCAACTAGATAATGTTCACATTTAAACAGTAATATTAAAAAGAAAATTTGTTGAAACAGAGAATAAAAAGTGTAGGTCAGAAGGTGCAGAAAGATAAGAGAAATGAGCTAAACAGTTCAATTTTTTTCCCCAACTTTGTTTTTACCAAAAGGTGACAATTCACAAGCTACAGAATATTCTGCTTAGAAACTTTGCTGATTAGAAATTTTCAAAGAATATTTACATTTTAAAAACACAAAGTTATTGCAGAGGTAGAAATTCCATTTTAGAGTAAAAAGGTACTTTAATTTAGAGTAACTTCTACGTTAACTCTTTTCTTTTCTTTTCTTTTCTTTTCTTTTCTTTTCTTTTCTTTTCTTTTCTTTTCTTTTCTTTTCTTTTCTTTTCTTTTCTTTTCTTTTCTTTTCTTTTCTTCTTTTCTTTTCTTTTCTTTTCTTGTTAAGCAGAGTATCTTGATTAATAGGAAATGGCTTTTGTGTCTTATGTCAACATGAAAATGTTAATAAACAAACTTTTTTTCCTTTTCTAGAATAGGAATATTACTCAAAATTGGAAAAATTCTGCAATTTAGGTATGCAGGTTTCTTTGTAAAACCAAATAAAAAATAACATGCTCCTCTCAAAAGACGTATTTTTTATAGCTGGGACAAACTGAGCTCTTCTCTTAGGAAACATCATTAGCATCTCTGCAGATTTTAGAATTTTTGAGTAACATTTATAAGAAACAACCCTTAGTTATAGGTACCAAAATATTTGAATATGTTCTCATCTGCTAATCACTGGAGAAACATTGTTTCCTCTCACATGCATTTGAAGTACTGCTTTAGAAATTCTCTTGAGTCTCTTCTTCACATTGTTCTGCTGTCTCTCCTTTTTCAGTTGCAATTATCAGATTCCTGGTTTGGCCAGGACTGTTCAAAATTTTTGCATTATGACCCATTTTAAAGATTTTCCTTGAATCACTATTATATGTTAAATTTAGAGAGAGGACATGGCAGCTTCCCCAGAATTTAAAATTTCAGTAGAGTTATGAAAATAAACACACAGCAAAAGGCAGAACACTGCAATATCACCCAACATACATGGTTACAGCAGAATTGTGATGTAAGCTTGATCTCTGAGTCCCAACCTCTCCTTTTTTTTATGAATTATCAATGTATATTATAAATAAAATTGAATAATCTTTTAAAATTGTTTATGCATATGAATTATCTTAGGCTTGTCTATTATCTCTTCCCATAGTCTAGTGAGAATGGAGCAAAGCTAATGCTTACCTGCTATGTAAAACAGATTGCAAAACACAGACACATCCCAGAACAGAGGTGAGCTGTGCTGACTGCAGAAATCTTTCAAAACTGTCAATTTACAAGATGAGTATTAAGAGATAGCCTTGAACCCACTGAACTAAGAGTTTAAACCAACAGCAAAAAAGGAAGATATGCAGTAAGATAAAGGTTTTTTTCCATTTTACATCTTAGAAGCTGAGTCATAGAAAGATTAACTTGCTCAAGGTTATATGGATACTTAGTGCCCTACCCCAAGCTGATCAACACTCAGTTTATTCTTTTACTCCTCCTAACACACAGTATTACCTTAGTATGAAAGAAGTATTCCCATAACAGAAAAAAATGTTTCCACCATGTTTCTGGGCTAAACTGTTCATGAATGGATTTAGCTTCACTTGCTGAGAAACTCCAGAAGCATAGATGTTATCAAATGAACTGAGTCTGACAGAAGCAATGTCTGCTGATACAAAAGTCTGAGAACCTGTAAAAAACAGAATATTTGCCTTAATAAGAGCACCTTCGTGGCTCTTAACATTCAACTATTTCTAAAGAGAAAGACCTAGAAACATTACTGTTGTGAATCTGTATAACACACATAGATGCCCTAGACAGATTCAGTTGATGTGATATATTGTGACCTTTGGCTGCTGGTGGAGAGTAGCATGCTTAGCAAATGGAGCATGAAGCAAATGGAGCTCTGGGAAACAGCACCTGGTGGGTCTGTGGACATAACTGGGCCTGTGATGCAGAGAAAGCTGTCTGGGGAGCATGTGAGAGAAGAAAGGATTTATGCATTCTTTGATGGAAGAAACTATTTTTGTGTGTCATACACAATGAAAATAAAAAAATATATACGTCATATATCTATATGAAATACAGGGAGCCAAGAAACTGGGCAAGAGAATTGGATGTAGGCAATGCTAATTACAATTTCTTTTACCTGTCCAAATGCCATATGAGTTTGCTTATCCTCTTTGTGCCAACAAAAATATGACCAGAAAATAATCATTGAAAAAAATTTTGTCTGTATGAAAAGATCGGAGTCCTAGTCCATAATTTTGGCTCTCTAGGCAATATCTAGCTAAGTTGGTTTTACAGAGTATGGCAAGATAAATATGGCTCAAATGTAATAGTTCATCTCAGTAGTGCAATTACAAAATGCTGATAGATATGTGAACTTTTCACCTAAAAGTAAAACCTCTTTTCCAAGTTCTGAGTTCATTGTTTCCCTGTTCTTCCTGAGACACTCCTCCTAGTGCCCTAGTTAGCTTGCCAGAGCTTGCAAAGAACAAGGATGTGGGAATAATGAATTATTCTATTCATTTTTTATTCTTGATGAATAGTAAATTATTCTAATAACATTTACTATTCTATTCATTTATTACTGGAGAATAATTAGCCGGGAATGGCTTCTAAGAAGTTTTTCCAAAATTAGACTTCAATGGTTTTACTGTGTTTATCTTTACCTGTATGAAAATATCTTTGTAGCTCTCCTCACTTAACTGTTCCCACCTCCTCCCCCACTCAGACATGTATCTGTTTCCCAAAGCTACTGTATTGTTAAAAAAATTTTAATCTCCTCTTCCAAAGACCCAGCCCCTTCCTTCACACAGCTGAACTCCCATTGCAGACAGAAACCCTTCTCCTTGTCAGATGCATCTTCTCCCTGCTAATGAGAAGTGTATGTGAGTGGGGGAAAGACCTGAATGAAGATCAAAGAATAGGTGTGTCTGGATGAGAATAGAAGGTTATAGGTAAATGAAAGGAGGTGATTATGGAAAGATATGAGTAAGGAAGAGATGCAGTGTCTGCACAGGTGTTATATCCAGCTGGGATTTTAAAGTTAATGGGAGTACAGAAGTGTGCTCATTTCACCTCATGCAGAGGTCTTGGTATTGCTGTCTTGACTTTGACCAGTGCTTTTTTTGGGACTGCAGTGTTTGCCTTTTGTAGATTTCACTCTGCCATTTGAATTCTATACTTCTTTTCCTGGTATTTCAAGTCCCTCATTCTGAAGAAAAGAATATTCCCATGGGAAACCTCCAGATGTCCTTTCTCCTTGTCAAGGCAGGAGAAACTGGACTGTGTTTTGTTGTTTTGATTTAGACCTGATGTGGAGGAAGGCTGCTTTTCTGCATAAAGATACCTAGCCAGACTGAATATTCGTCTATCTCTAAATAATTTCCATATTTTACTACATTCTATATTTAGCCAGAATCAATGTTTCGTCTTCTCTAAATTCCTTTCCTTCCTTTTATGGAAAGAATGAACTTTCCATTTCTCTCTTCTTTATAGAATGAATACAGATTCTATGAAAGATTTAAAATATAAATTTCACCTTGAATATTATGCCAAATAATACAATGAAAACTTAATGCTACTTTACATCCAGTCTCCTTTTCCAAAGTCTCTTCACTTAACAGTTTAATTATTACTGATATAAGTAGCACAGATGAGGCTGACTGCCTAGTGCATGACCACTTGCATATTTAAATTGGACCTGTCATGGGATTCCACTCAACTTCCCAGCCAGTTTGGTACAAGAACATCCATTAGTCTTCTGAGTCTCTAAAGTATGACTTCAGGGTATAATCTTGCAATGCTACAAATATCCTTCCTCGTGATGTTGTACTTTGGAGTTCAAGTGGACCAAGCCCAGAACAGCCACCGCAGCAGTTTATACCTGTTCCATCTGATACCAAATGCTCTCTCTGACAGGGACAGTAGAAACTACCCAAGGAGAGAGGTGAGGAAAGGCATAGAATCTTTAATCTCTCAATCGATCTTCCCATGTCACAGCAAACAATATCTTAATTTAGCCATCAGATCCTGAATGGTTACATTCACTGTCCAAACGTGCCTGTAGGTGTACTCTTAAGTACCCATAAGTCCTAAAAAACTTTCCCCAGGCCTTGCTCTAAGCAGATCATAGAGTTTCATCTCCCTTTGCCAGGATCTCTGGGTTTTCTCAGGCTCCTCAAAAAGAATGCCTTGCTTCTTGTGAGTCTGTGAAAGTACATTCCTTATTCAGTCTAGTGGGAAACATCTAAGGAAAAGAGGCTCTTGCTGTAACTCAGAATGATGTTGCTGTTCACAAAAGTCAACAGCAGAAAAAAATTCATACAGAAAGACAAATTTTAAGAATCATATTTGCAGCCAAGGTCTGTCCCATTTCTTTCTAACAGTATTGAAGAATATTTTTGTAACAGTGTTTTATAATTAAAAATAGATATTGTAAAATTAATAATGCTCATTTTTCCTTGGAAAGAAGCTATTTTTCTAAGGGATCCAGGATTCCCCACTTGAGACCACTTTTTCTCATTCATTTTTTGTAAGTGGAGAAGTAACAAAAGAAAAATATTAAGAATAAAATATAAATCTCCTGGGATGAGTACTTATTTTATTTTTACTGTAAAAATTGGTTTAAGTATATCTGCCAAACTTAGGTAGACTATGTAACATGAAACACAGGGGGAGAAGATTATCTTCATCATCAGATCTTGTTGGTGGGAGAATTTCTCTACCGCAGTACTTATATTGCAAAACTTACTTGTTTGCACGTACATTGTCTACATTTTAAGAGTTGCTTTAGGCTGTAAAGAGAGAAAAATAAGTTAGCAAGTCAAAGGTTGTAATGCTTCCAACAGTTTGCCTGGGCAGGTTGATAAAGATGGTGAGAGATGTGTAGATTTGATTTGTTTGGCACGTAAAATGGTCCTGAGATGGTAAGTGAAAGGAATCCTTTATGCAGTCCTGTCACTGTCAAACAGAACCAGTTGGGGCAGGGTGAGTGTCTCCTTTGACATTGCAAAAGACAAAAAAAAAAGGAGATTAAAAATAGTTTGCACTTATCTAATATCGCTAATGAAACCACAGTGATGTCAATTCTGATCAAGCTGTAATCGGAGTTGCTGATTGTGTGATAACAGACTTCCTTTTTACGTGTTTTCTGCATGTTTGCAGTGGAAAAGACCATAAATGATTAACTGTGGGTGAGTGGAAATAGTATAGAAAAACATAACTTTACCACAACAACAACAAATGAGAGAAAGAAAGGACTTCAGAGTGAATGCAGAGAGGAAGGGGAGAAGAAGGGAATTCTGAGTATTATTAAATATGTGAAAGAAGACTCATTTACTTTATAAGAAGTAGATCACTCAGACACATTCACAACTTTGTGGTCATTGAAATTTGCGTAAGTGCTATTAATCAGCTCACCACAGATTGTCATAGCTGTTTCTTTGGAAATGATACTTGAATTCAAACCCAGTGTTAAAAGGGAAAGCAGTAAAAGCATGACTCAAATAATAAGAAAACTCAAAAGTTTTTTTAAATCCTTTTGGATCTGATTCTACCACCTATACTTAGAGTAAAACCTTACACAATAAAAAGTCTTTCCTGAAGCCAGTGGGGTCAGGAAAGCAAGTGTTTGATGATAATAAAACCAGCAAAACATCATCCTTTAAAAGTTATTGCAGAGGAACCTGTCTGCTGGGTATAAAATAAAGGATTACCCAGGGGTGGATTTATTTGGGGTGGATAAGGCAGTCACAGCCCCTCCAATTAACACTGCTGGTTTGTGTCACCTGACTTGGTTGCAGCTGCATCTCTGTGTCACTGCTCCCGTTCACAGTAGGGCTGGACCTGTCCCCAAATAAAGCAGAAGTGTAAGCAGAGTGACTGTTCTGGTGAATATTGTAGGTCAGGCAATAATTTATTCTGTCAGCCTTTTTCTAGCTGGACCCTGCTGCTGCTTGGAGAGGAAATCGCTTCAGCAGATTAGTTAATAAACGGGCTTAGCTGGATAACCACTGATCTCAGACCCTTTAAAAGAAAATACAGTAATTACTTTCAGTATAAATGAGTAATAATCATCCCCTCTTCCAGTACCAGGAATTTTTACCTGTCAACAAGTATTCTGAAGTAAGAAGGTAGTAAGTTGTTGCTAGTCATCTCATATCTTTCTGTTTTCTGTTTTATTCTTTCTTGTCCTCATAGCAGGCATAGAGGTCAACACATGTATAGAACAGACAGAACATTATCAATATTATTTTTAAATGGAGATACCTTTCTTATGATTAGGGTGGAAGTCTTCACAGGTATATTCCTTCATACATCTTAGGCAGCTGAAAACCAGTTTTATTTCTAACAGTAAGCGAAAAAGTAGCTTTTGACCTCTTATTGTTGGTGTGTACTATTTGGTTAATGTTCTTCTGCAGCATTGCTTGGATAACATTCCTTTAAATGGAGAAGACCTTTTGGCTCCAAGTCTGACTGAAAATGATGCTATCTACCAAAATCTGCTGAAACAACTGAAATATGTGTGACCTGAATCATGTGTGGGCATGAATGGATGGAGCTAAGACAACACTTGTTACCATCAAGGCATGGACCTGTACTCAGTTTCCCCAGTGCTCTCTGTAGTTTAATTCAGTCATATTTACTGTATTTTTTATATCCTCTAAAAACTATGAGTGAGACAAGTTATCTACAAATATGTGGCTTCTTTTCAATGGGAGCAAATTTGTTCTTGTTGCTCCCCACAGATAAATTTGCAGAGAAATAATGGGCAGAGAAATGACCTCACACTTTTTCTGCACTTTCTCTGCAGCTGTTGAGGCAGCTGAGGTGCTTGTATTCCAATGAAATGGGACAGACAGAATGAAAACATTTTAATGATAAATCATAATTAAGGTCTATAATTATGGTCTATAAGCTTCAGTCTTCAACAGGACTTCAGATGCATGCGTGTGTATGTGCAACTATATATGTACGTGTGTGCGTGTAAACATTTTATTTTTGTACATTTTTAATGCTCTTTCATGAGCATTGTTTTAAAAGGATAAATTATCCCCAAATGGATTTTTTAAAAAAATATTTTTCTCTGCTTTCTGCACCAGAAATGTGGGATAACTGAATTTTCTAAAGTAGATAATTTTTGAAATATGAACTGATGCCTCAGGGCAAGTATGAGACATATCTGTGAAATCCTTTTGGACGTTATCTTTCAGAATTGAAGGCTAAAAAATGAGAAGTCCTTTCTGTTGGCCAGTGTTTTGTAACTTTGTCATATTGAAAATTGTGATGGATATTACAATAATAGCTTAGCATCCAAGAATAACTTATTCCCAAAACAACTGAAACACACAAGAAAGCAGAATTTCACTGATAGATTTTTCATTTAAATAAAAACATCCAAAAATATTTTAGAGAACTTGTACAATTACATAAAAAATAAGCTTGATCTCACTTTTTCCTCTCTAAAGAAAAAGACAAAAGTAATATTTTAAACAGAATAAGAATTGAGTAGCAGCAAAGTCTTCATTGAACATTTGAGGATAATAATGGAAAATTGATATCATAAAAAAGCCAGCGTAATATGGCAGTCGTTGCCTCCTTATAGATTTTCTTGTATATTTAATATATATGTAAGAAGTAAACTAGCACTGTTTTTTTTTCTGATTTTAATGATAGGTACTTTTTGACCTAGCCCATGTTACTATCAGCAATTATTATAGTTCAACAGACCCATCATGATGAATGTCTCCCTGTGCTCTGCCACAAGCAGAATGGAAAGATAGCTCTTGTCTCCCTCATGGAATCCTTCATCTAAGGTCATCTCATCTCTGTTTTCTCTCTTTGTAGGGGATTTTGAGGTGTTATTAAAGAAATGACACTTCTGTGAAGAAAACTGTGTTGATTTCTGCTGTCAAGTGAATGAGAGTATTTTAAGTCCTGCTGTATCCAATTTCCAGGTGATAAAAGAAGCTGCAGAGATGCAGTTATGATGAGGGAAAAGTGGCAAGCAAATAACTGGCAGATAAAAACTGGTTTAGAGGGTAAATGGATGCATAATCTGACCCCAGGCTAGGCTAGGAAGCAAAAAGTTATTTAAATATGAAATTTTGGACTAGGGAAAAAAAATGGAAACTCAACACTTTCTCATGCTTCATAGAATGACAAGGAAACGTTTGCTGCTCTGAAGTTGCTCAGTGAAGGGAAAGGATGTTGGAGAGCTGGAGATCCTTGGAGATTTGCTGCTACTGAGAGCAAGAATATATTGAAGCAACTGCTCTTGTTCAAGGTGTTTTCTGTACAGACATATTTGATTTGTCCTGGACATAACTAGGTCTCTAATTTGATAAGGCACAGTATTTTAGGGCTGAGACTTAACAGGTCAGTCGGTAGAAAAAGCTGAAACTTGTGGGAAATCTGTTTTGTTTCAGGTTTCTTTTAGAAAGTTTTGCTAATGAGATTTTGATTTTGCTATTGTTTTTGAGGAATAGCTAAGAATTTGTCATAAAAAAATTGATTTTGATTTGTTTTACATGACTACTACTACAATATAATAAGTAGAAATATAAATATTGCTACATATAAAAATACTACTCTTTAGTTTTAAAAAATTAATTTTTCTTTTTTTTTTTAATAGCATTTATTCTGTCTTTATCTGGTTGACTACTCATGAACAGACTGCTTACCTCTTGCAGTTTTTTCAGTATGTTGTGTTAGAAACTTGTCCTGTAAACCTAAGAAGGACTTTCAGCTACAGCTTTTAAGCAGAATTTTTATATTTTGAAAAACCATAATTTTCTTGTGTTTCTGCCCATTAATCTTGCTAGCATCTGGATTGGGGTTTTTTATGTCATCCTAACTCGCACTAAGCCCTCATTTTAAAAGAAAAATAATTATTTTTTATTCTTTATGGAGTATTAGAATCTCAGAAGGGTTTGGGTCAAAAGGGATCTTAAACCTCATCTAGTTCCAACCCTTCTGCCATCAGCATGGACACCATTCACTAGACCACATTTTACAATGCCCCATCCAACCTGGTCTGGAGCTCCTCCAGGGACAAGGCATCCACAGCCTCCCTGAGTAACATCTTCCAGTGCTTCACCACCCTCATAGTGAGGAATTTCTTCCAATATCTGATCTAAACCTGCCCTATTTGTTACAGCTGTTCCCCCTTCTCCTGTCACTAGGTGCTCCTGTAAAAAGCTGCTCTCCAGCCCTGTTGTGGGCAGCCATCAGGCCCCAGCAGGCTGCAAGGTCTTCCATGGAGCCTTCTCTTCTCCAGACTGAACAACCACAACTGAGCCTGTTTTCACAGGAGAGCTGCTCCAGCCCTCTGCTCTTCTGTGGCTCCCCTCTAGACTTGCTGCAGCAGGACCATCCATTGCCTGAGCTGGATGCAGTGCTCCAGGTGGGGTCTCACCAGAGGGAAGCAGAGGGGCAGAATTCCCTCCCTCTCCCTGCTGGCCACTCTGCTTTGGATGCAGCTCAGGATATGATTTGCTTTTTGGACTGTGAGTGCACACTGCTGGCTCATGTCCAGCTTATTGACAACCATCACCCACAAGCCCTTCTGCTCAGGACTGCTCTCAATCCATTCTCCACCTAGCATACGTTGCTTTAGGTATTATGATCCCTATTAAACCATATTAGGGCAAATTAATGTAGATACTGTCTGAGGCAATGACTGGGTGGAGTCTTTCAAGAGTGAAAACAATATTCCCTTATAAAATTCATAAATATTTTCAGAAAAAAAAGTTCTATTAGTAATTTTTTTGTTTACAATGATTTTCTGTTTCAGTATGCTCTGTAAGCAAGAGAATTCTCTCTTCATTTAGATACCTCTTTGTAATCCTAATGGAGATTTGTTCTTGGAATATGTGCTTCATATTTTATTTATAGCAAGTCCTAATAACAGCAGAACAATTCCCTCTGGGTTTCCATATTTCTACCATTATGATTGAGCCAGATATGTTAATCTATACACAATCAAGTGGTTTGCCTGGGTTTTACAGAGACCTTCCCCTATTATTAGGTATTTAGAACACACAGAATTGCATTTTTCATACTAGATGGGAAAGTTTTTAATTAAGTGTTGGGTCAAGAAAACAAGTTTGTGTGGTGAAGTAATAATCTGGAGGAATTTCTATTTTTAGATTTCTTGTCAAGATGAAGAGAACATATTCTCCCTAGCTCTAAAGCTTATTCCTTCCAAAGATTTTTGCTCCATTCTCAGTGGAAAGCACATTAGTTTACAAGTATCTTGAATTTGTCAAATTGTCTCTTTTAGTAAAATGTTTGTGTATTTGTAATTTGTTGTCATATCCACAGGGTTAAAATATACATTGAGATATAGGACTTTTTATGGCATGAACATTCTGATTTTTTAATTTGTTCTACTTTTAAAACAACTAATAAAATTATACCTCATAAGACATCTTTGGTGGAGGCATATATTAATATGCTACTTTTGCCTTAGTCATATGGCAGCTGGAATCCATGACAAAGATCATCCATTAAAACTGGTAGAATCAGGCTAATGTTGTCGAAACAATATTCCTAGCAGTAATAGTGGGATCAATTACAAACCAGTGGTTTAGCTCCTCCTCTCAAGAGAAAAATTATTGCAATAAACCAACAGATTTTAACAGATTTTCAAGTAAAATAGTCAGTAAAATTGATTACTAAAAATGTTGAAATTGTCATTCAAAACCAATTCTGTTAAAAGGCTTTTATATATCTCACACATTTTTGGGAGCTAATAGAAGGGTTGTTTACTGTAGGTAAAACCCACAAAGAGAAGCAATTAAGAGGCAGGGATGAGTCCAAACTTTCCTTAGTTTATCAATTCTTTGTGAATACCAAGGTATCAGAAAGCTATTTCCAATTTATATTGATGCCATCTATCTACCCATTATAGTGGGAAAAAATACATTATGCCCTGTTCTTATTCATTGCTTCTGCTGTTCTTGTAGGAGAAATCAGAGCAGCAGCAGGTATGGGCAGTAGGGCATGGAGGTAGGAATTATACTCTTCTACCTCTCATACACAGAAAAATAAGTCTGATCAACATTAGGCTGGCAGGTTTTTCAGAAAATAAGGTAATGGAATTATCTAAATGCCTGATGTTCTTTTAAAAATGGTTAAAGACATCAAATTGAATATTAGTCCTAAAATTACATTTAAACCTGTGTTAGCAAATACTAATAACCTTTTCTCTTTGTAACATCCCATGACATCTGTTTGCTCCAGTAGGGATTGGCCTCTCTGCCACCTCAGGATGTGACCTGATAGAGCTGGAGCACCTAGTTTGAAGGATGTTCCGTGGCCAATGCCGAAAGTTCAACACTGTGCATGGACAGCCCACTGCACTTCTGTGTGATAATTTATGCAAGTGCAGGGCATAACCCTACATAACCCTATGTCCTGTGAGTCCAACCTGCACACAAGCAGAAACTCTACCTAGAAGTGTAGAGGATGCAAAATATCAGTCATCACTACCCAGATACAGCAACTTTCCCAGTCAGAGGCGCTGCAAGGACAATTGGCAACATCACATTTCATTTCAGTTTTATTCCACTGCTATTAGCAAGGATTCCATGCAGGTTTTACCTCTCTTACTGTGCAAACTGTCACAGTCTCAGCATTAGGCACTCCATGATCCTTCCTGCTCTTAGGAAATAGTTGCTGCAATCGCAGCTGAGCAGCAAGTGTTGCTCATTAGATACCTACTGCAGTCTTGGTGAGCAACACTGTGCTGTGAATAGCAAGAGCCACACCTTCCAAAAGGCAAAGCAACTCCATCATCTAAGAAGTGAGACCCTGAGTCTCCAATTTTACAGGTCTTGAGTGTATATCTGAAATATGCCATTGACTTAACATAAGGAATAAGTGTTTGCACCAAAACCCTGAAATTAAGTGCATTTGCAGAAAGTAAGACATTTCTTTCTCAAAATAATGCTTCGTTACTCCTGCCATTTTCTGCTGATGAATGTTAAATAGCTCTTGATTCTGTCATCTGTCTAGAATTTAATGTTCTGCTTTTATTCCTACCTTTGTAATATCTGGTAACTCAGCTTTTTCTGCTAGTACCTTGAACTTGAATTTTAGTTTGCTGCTGAACAAGAGGAAAAAAGAAAGCAATTTAATTTCACAAGAAAGAATATTTATCAAAAATGTGCATTTTCATAAATTTAGAACACCAGAAAAAGAAAAAGAAGGGAAAGAAAAGCAAAGAGTTATTCTTATTTTTAAATAGTAATATTCAAATGGAAGGAAATTTGAATTAAAGGACTGTATAGACAGTAAAGTAGTCTGGCTGGTGATCAACAAAAGGCTTGGGACATGGCACTTACAACTGCAAACAATGGTGCAGTTTTTGCTTGCAGGTTCATCAGTATTTTGCCAGAGTTTATTTTTGCCTTTAAGGTTCCTGACAATCAATACTTTGAGGTCATTTGAACTGCTGTATTATCCATGACTATTCTGAAAAAAATCAGGATCTTATTCTGGATAAGATGGTTTCCTTGTTTTACTCTTCCTGTGATCTAAACCCTGTGCTGCACTTATATTGTTGATCTACTTTCAAATATGCAGTCTGGGCACCTTTTCTACAGGGTGAGAATCCAGTTTTTGAAAGATATCTCTTAACAGTTGCATGTAAGATCACTCTCAGATATGCTACTTGGCTTGAAACAAACAAACAAACAAACCAACCCCAAAAGAATGAGTAAGAGTGTTCCAAATCAGCCAGGTGTACTTTAAATTGCATCTTAAAAGATGTTCAGAGATTACTTATTTCAACAAAGGGTTTCTGAGTGTGACAAAACCTCACTAATTTAATTAAAAAGAATACTTGTTCATTTTTTTTGTTACATTTTAATCCAATAATCAGTGTAATGTCTATCTTTAAAATCATGGTTTATAATGATCTACCTAGTGTAGTTGCTCTTATGTTAATATAATTCAGCAGTATTTACAACTCACCTGCATGTTTCAGTGTATGTTTTAGTGTCCAGTTTCCTTTGTGAAACATTGCCTATGGAATATCTCGTCACAGAAAAATCTAAACATGGTGTGGCTTACTATTTCCATAACATTTGTCTTTTCTACTATAAATAAGATTAACAATTATGTCTTAAAAAAAAAAAAAGAAAAAAAGGGAAACAAAATAATTCAGCTTAGAGAGCAGTAGCTGTGATACATACATGTCAGAGGAAAAGGTCTCTCCCACAGTGCAGCTGGTAGGGAGCACACTTTGCACACTTTCCCTTCTCATCGTATAAGAGAATGCTGTATTATTTCTATTACAAAATGATTATTGGGGGTGTGGGAAGGGAAGAGATAGTAGACTCTCCCATCCTCCTCTTTCCATACATGCAAGGCTTTTCAATTGTGTTAAGCAGTATAGCAGAAGGGTTTTTTTTTTTTAGATTGGTGTTTTGTTTTAGCAATGGTTGCTGATGTGTACATGTAATACAGTTTTAATCAAATCCCAAATGCTGAAGACCTTTCAGCAGTATCTTAGGCAGCACTGTGCAATGCTTATTCCACTTGAAGTGGCCACTAGGGAGGTACAATTAGCTGTTCCCATGGAGAAGTTTGTTATACTAATAAATAATAAGTAGTGTAGGTAGAGATGGAATCAATTAAAGATATTTTTGACCATCTAATGGTTTATGGGAATACTAAATAATTGACAACAAGTTTTGACTATGTGTTCCATAAGCATGTTTTATTGTAACTGAAGTGTTACCACAGAGCAAGAAATGCCTCTGTGTTGATAGTTGTAAAGGTTAACTTATACCACTTTCTTAAACATCACTGCTCATAATGTTCCCTGTTAACCCTTCCTAGAGAGTTAAAATGTAGACAAAATATGCATGCACTCGACATACTTCTGCAGAAAAGCTTATTTTCCTTATATTTTTAAGAAAACCAAAAAGATACTTGAAATGTTAGAAAAACAAGAAGTTATCGCTATCTCTATTTTCATGTGTTTTCTTGAATAACTCAGAATTAATTTTGTTATTTAAGACTGATTTGGCAAACTCATTCAAACCATAGCTTAATCACTTTTATTTGCCTGAATTAAAAATATTGACAGAAATTCAAACCAAAACCAGCTCTAGCCATCCCTTTGGGGGGAAAAAGGATTTGTTCAGTAGTATTTGCTGAAGGCAAAAAGCAGCAAATAGAAAATCAGATTCACCAGTCCTTTAAGTCTGATTCGTTCCACTTCAACAACAGCTAGTTTTTGAGGTTTCCCTCATTAGAGAATTAATGGATGACCTGAACACTGTCATAGCTCTAATGCCTCCTCTTTTTTTCTCTTCATATGTGTAGAGACTTTAATGGAAAAGCAATTGTTGGCATAGATACTTGGATTCAGAAAGCAGATGAAGTTTCAGGACTGAAGCTAAAATGAAAATATGCAGTATGCAAAAAACCATAGCTCCTTTATACTTTATACTCCTCAGTATCTGCTGAAGAACCAAAATACAATGTCATTTGGCAATGGTCCTAATTTTTTTCAGTTAGGAGGATAATACCACTACTGCTAATAATGTCTCAGAATATGATGGCTCTAAAAATGGAATGTCTGTTATGATCTATCAGAAAATAAGTTGAGGTCACTCAATAACTGCTGAGGACTTGAATGAAACAAAATTACAATTTTATTAGAAAAAATTTTTACCTCTTCATTTTGTGAACAAATGTATCTACTAATGAACATTATTTTTGCACTTAATAAGGACTTCTAGAAAGCTGGTATTATTATTAGCACAGTCTCAGTGAGAAGTAACAAAATATACAACTTTGAATCCTTTATTTCTCCAAGATAAAGAAAATGCCCATGACATTCCTTCACATAAAGAACAGTTCAGGCTACCCAAAGTTACCACTAACTCATGAGCTCACTGTGACTACATTTTCTGTTTCTGGTCAGTATGCTACAGGAGGTCTCTGCTAGAGCTAGCAACATTAAATCCTATGTGCTTCTGTATTTGATATTATCCTGGGTCATGGAAACATGATGGACAATATGTAATTGCTTTAGGAAATCATCTGCAAACAGATTTCACATGCCATTTCTTGAGGAGAGTTCTATTTCACTGGTTTTGGAAAAACGAGTACTTTTCTATATGATTTTTGTTCCTTTATCTATTGTGTCATAAATTAAACCCATGGTTTAGAGAGAGAGAAAGTTAAAAATTTCTACCACACATTCAGAAACATGTATTTTTGTGCTTTGCCCCCTTACATCCCTAATAACAAGCCCTAATCTCTCTCCCACGTTACTTCCTACCAGTATGGTCTATTTAGTGATGGATGGTTTGAGTTCTGGTGCCCTAAAGCTGAATCAAGCCTTTGTAAATATGAAATTCTGGGATTTCAGTCCAATCACCTTGAAAAACCCTTCTTGTTATTGATCCTGCAGGTTTCTAGCTGTCTTTTGACTTCCATCAAACCTCCTGGGTAAGTCATTTTCCTTCAAACATACCCACAGTCATAGATAGATTTGTTGCACAACCATAAAGCATGCTTTTATTTCTCTTCTCTTCAGTCTTGGTTATTTGCTATCATGACTGACTTGCTATCATGCTTGAGGAAACAGTCTTGCTTGAGAAAATATTCTTGCTATTATCCAGAATTTAGCATATAAGTTAACTCAGAATTTTCAAACGGCAGCTTGTAAAAAAGAAGGTGAAAATATTCTAGTGTTCTAGGCATTAGACACAAAAGTGACTAGAATAATTGATGCACCACTTACAATTTTTGTTAGAATAAATATGGCAGTCTTTGTTTCATTTTTCAGTTTTGAGAGAATGAGTAGCCTGTGTGTTTCTCTGGAGTCGAAGTAAAAATTAGAGAGAATGCTGGTGCTATTTCACACAACTGATAAAACTGCGTTGAGTATCTGAAGGCACAGGATTCAGAGGTGTTGATGAATCATTTCAAGATTCTTCATGGTTGCAACCCATGGACAATCTATTTTTTTCACTACTCATTTTAAAAAATTGCTTTACAAATTAATTTGTAAACTCATATTTTCAATTATCAAGAAAACCATTGAGTTTATGGATGGGAGTATTTCAGGGAAAACACTTTAATGTTTAAGAGCATTGAGAGAAGTCAAATTTTGAACTGGAACGTGTGGGCTTTCTCAAGCTGCATGTAGTTCCAAATATTCATTTGGGATCTATAAATAAAACTATTTGGTAGCATTCAGCTGATTAAAAAAAAACCAAAAAACAAACCCAAGTGTTTGAATTTATGAAATTTACACTCGAAAGCATGTACAAGTGACTCCATTAATATGGCACGTAACATCCAAGAAGAGTACTGTGTCTCCATCTGCTGGTCAGCAGAATAACCCTCTGCCTTCCTGGAACTGGGGCGTAGTAACCAAAGCCCAGAAGGCTTTTGTTCTCTCTTCTGTCGTCAGTGGGTAATTAGTTTGAAAAATCTCATTTCCGATACCGAAAGGACTTTGAAAATGGCAGTTACCAAAGGGACATACTCCACAGTTTACAGCATAAATAAATTTTTTTATTCCGCTACTTTAAAGTCTGATTCGTTATCATCCCCATTTTCCTTTCGAAATGGATTAGATTTATACCGCAGGGAAAAAAAACCCAAACAATGAAAGTCACTTATTCAATTCAAATTTGGAGAAAATGGCAACATTTTATTTCAGTAAAATCACTGAGAAAGGAAAGTGTTCAAAAAGTAAGAGGGATGATCAACAATTAAAAAAGATTAAGAAACCCAATGTTTATTCAAAAGGTTATGATTTCAGTAGCGATTTGTTCAGATTAAGGGATTAAATTGAGCCATTAATAAGAAAAGATGTGTAAACATATCTTGACTATAGCATAGGCTCATTGGGAGAGAGTCTTTCACCTTTAAGAGTTCTCTTTGTGTTTGAATTGGTTTGGGTCACTGAAGGGAAAATTTGTTATATTTTGGTATGTTTCAATAGATTTCCTCTGTCAGTGGCAGAATTTGTGGTGTCCAAAAGAACCCATTCAACTAAAATTGAGGGTTTTTTAAAAATTGATGCTTTTCAGAGAAGAAGATGCAGGTAGAAAATCCTATTCCATGTCTCTGATTCGAAGTGGGGATTCAGATCTAGGTCTTCTGTGGACAATTTTCAGACCTGCTTTACAAACATTATAAAATTAGACAGATTTAAGGGGTATTTGTTTCTGAAAATGAACAGAAAAATTCTTAGAGGAGGTTTTGTCCCTGTAATTAGTCATCTAGGCTACCTGGGGATAAAGGAGACCAGTCCACTTGTGTGCTTGATATAAAAGATAACAAACTGCCGTGCAGGCTCTTTTAATCAAAGCTGTCAGTCACAACTAGCCTGCTTTCTGGTCACTCTTGTTTGCATAAAAGAGTTTCAGAGGAATTCCCTTTCACCCCCTTCTTGCTTGTTCTGGAATACAAAATCCAACTGACAGAATTTTTCAAGTGAAGTTCTGGTTGCCTCTGCTATGTATCACTCAGAAGATTTCACACATCCATAAGTTTCCTCTTGAACAGTAGTTAAAAAAAAAACAGAGGAAGGTTGGAGAATAATTACTGCTTTTTGATGAATATAAAAAATGTCAATTAGAAGTTAATATTAAAGATTACAGGCATTGTAATCCTTGCACTCCAGTTGAAGGAATTACTTAGTATACCACTAAGATTAAAACCTTCAGCAGATATCAGTATTGTAATTTTTCACATAGATTTACGATATGCCCTTGTGCCAGGGCCTTGATGTCAGAATCAGCTTTTGGATCAAATCTTGAGCTGGCATAAGCAACGTAGCTCCATATCGTTTTACATTTATTGCAAGAAAGCAACTTATGGCAGTAAAAGAGTGTTGTAAGTTATAGCAAAAATCAAAAGCTGTCATGAAAGTTTACTGAATAATTTTCAGTGCAAAGCTTGGCTGAAGCAGTAATGAACTGAAATGTCCCACTTACAGCTGCTTCAGTTTTAAACAATGAAAGCTGCTGCAGTTTTTTGTAGCAAAGAAATTATTATATGAAACTGATGCATCTGTTAACACCGATCTCAACTCTGTCACAGTTGTGTAGAAACAGCAAAAATCCAATTTTATTTATTGAAAAATTTGGATACCCAAAGTGAAGTTATCAATGGTTCGACTAAATTTTATGCTACAACTTTGTATTTTACATTAAATATGTAATTGAAGTGCTTTATGTACTGTTTATCATTGCAATGAAAAGGTAGTCAGAATGAACTTCTCTAGGCTGTTAAACTGCCTTTTATTAGCATTGAAACTATATTTGCAGCGCATTATCTTAGACTAATTTTTTTTTTGTATAAGGAAATTGCCATCAAAGCATAGTTAATCTGAGCTGAATTAGATTATAATTGGAGTCCTTATGAATGGGGATTTAAAATTATTCTGTATTGTCACCGAGTAACAATACATTATTAGGATATTAAAAGTAGTTGGCAGCAGTATCATAAGAATACATTTCATATTAACACTTTGTGCAGAATTATTTCAGTCCATTTCTTTGCACATTTTTCTTGTATCTTCTGTTACAATAAACTGCAGAAACGTCAGCGCGTTAAAGGTTTTCCAGCTTTAAAAATGCATCACATATTAAGATATAGCTTAAGAAAGGAGTCTATCCAAAGCCTTTTGAAGTCAATTGAAAGACTGCGACTTCAATGAGCTTTGGATGGGGCCCACAATGTGCTTGTTGCAAAGTAACAGCTGTGCAGGCCTTTGTTTTGAGGAGAATCTGAAGTCTTATATTTGATGGTTGGGATACAGTGAAAAGCAAAAAAGAAGAAAGATGGAGGCAAAATAATACATAGCATTTAAAAATGGAAATGAATGCTGTTTGTCTTAATTAGGAGATGCATCATAAGCCTTTGGCTTTCATTATTCAACTGAAAATATTTGAACAAAAAGCATCTGAAGAGGTCAGGATGTTTCTGTGAAGTTTTTGCAGGAGGGCATATGAGCATTATCTTGCAACCAAAAGGGAGTAACATCCTCACAGCTCTTTCATATACAAATGAGGAAGAATGGCATATCTACTTGACTTTTTTATTTCTCTAACATGTACACTGGGGGTAGTGTGGGGGGTGGTTTACTTACAGCTTACAGCAGAAGGAAGTACCAATGACTCAGAACTCAGTTTGCTGGGGAGTGAAATTCAACTACTTTTTCATGTCATATATGATTACGTAGTTGGTAACCTTTAGAAATAGTTAACATGGCAAACATTGGCATAATGTAGTCAATTCTATGCCCAGTGAGTAGAAATAAATGTGAGAAATAAACATTGTCAGATAAAATATATTTGAATAGCTAAATAGATGTGCCAGCTGATGCTTACTAGATTCTTGTGTGCATATGTATATATATATATATATATAGGTATCTCACTTTAAAGAAATATAATTACGTAAGTCAAATACCTCTTGACTGTCATTTGCCACAGTTTTTTCTCAGCAAGACTTGTTAATAGCAGAACAACACTACAATTTTTTGAACTCTTGTTTTGCAATACCTGTCTCCATCATTTCTGTTTTGCTCTATATACAAGACACTGCTGAAGGGGCAGTGGCAGTGGCAAATGCAGCCTGTACATTTCAGATGAACAAAATTAAGAGGGAAACATAGAGGCAGAAGTGAAGAAAGGTCGAGGCATTGGAACCAGTTCCCTGTTATCAGAGGGTACACATCATATAATGCCTTAATAAAAGGATCAAGATGTATTGGATATATTTTTACAATCACTGCTCTACTTGAAGGATGGTTCCAGATGTTCCTTGTTGTGAATGTTGTGAAATGTCTTTTAATTAACAAAAGAATTTTACTCTTGATGAAAACATACCAGTTTATTCTTCTGACAATATCAATTTTAGCATTCATTCTTTAGTGTTAACCACTGCTGTACTTCCTGATGGCAGCATATACCTATCTCAGCCTTTGTTTGATTAGAAGAAGCAAAGAAAACCCCTTCAGCATTCTCACACATTTCTTGCTTATTACATACCTATTATCTGTATCTTTTTGTAGTTTGAGTTTCCTCTTTGTTTTTGTAGCCATAATTCTATGTTTTTGGTATTCCAGATAAGATCTTACCAATATCTAGCTACTTTCCTGCCTATTCTGGAAATACCTTGACTGTAGCACATTTGCCCTGACTGCTCACATGCACCTTTTCTTTACTGCATCACAGTGGCTGTGTATAAACTCCAGGCCACTTGTGCCTTGTGGCACCCCACATGTTGGTCCTGGCCTTCTTGAAATTCTGACTGACTACCCATACAGAGTATGGTTTAGATGTGACTAGTGAAATTAATTCTATTAGCACATCTGGTGACTGAAAAAAAACCTGCTGCTACCCTATCAACCTTATCTACAGAAACTGCATTTTCAGAGAAGTGCACCCAGCCCTTAAAGCTGTATAGAAAATCTTCCAAATGGTAGCTGAATCTAGACCCATGTAAGGCCAAGCATTCTGCAAACACGAGCACAGAACTATGTATGTTCCTGTCCTCTTTTAATTTTTATTAACTGTGAATGCAAAGAATAAGTTTCTGGATGGGCTCATGTAAAATACATTGAAAATTGCATAATCAAACATAAAAGAAACAAGACTAGGAAATACTTGGCTTTTGCAGAGTCCTAGGAATTTTGTTCACTAACATTTTACAAAAACAGAAGGAAATATTTCCACTGCACCTGTTTTCACTTAAAAAATTATTTTGTTTTTTGGGGGAGAGAGGACCTTGTACAAGCCTTTATATTATGATATTTAAGTACTCTTAAAGACTTATGCATTGAACTGAATTATGGAATATTCTTGCATCTTTCTCCTTTTCTGTGTGTTTTCAACATCTTGCTGAGTATTATGGGTCAATCAAAGCCCCAGAAGTATGTATTAGAAGATGTATATACTGATCAGAAGCACAGAAGTAGCTCGTCTGGATTCAGTAGCAACACAAATTTATGAAAGATTGTACCAAGCAGAGCATGCAAGCATTAAACACTTTGACACTTTGAGGAATTTTGGCTAATGTCTCTGTTAAAGACAACACCATTTCTTCAGTCATTGCCTGGCCTGGAGAGGGAATATTAATTTTCTCTATAACTGGTATGATGCTTCCTTAGATTTGGGAAATAAATCATATCCTATATGCGTTTCTTCACTTCAGAGCTGACTGCTTCTACTCCTTTGTGACTGCAGCAGCAAAGGAAAAGATCATGCAAAGTCTATTCTCCATGAGACATTTTAAAATATTACTTTTTGACAAGATTTTCTGTTTTCTTTTTCCTCTCAGCTTTGAATGGCTAAAGATGTCAAAGGCAGGAATACTTTAATAGTTTTATTTGTTTCATGTTACAAATATCTCTACCATAAGTAGGTGCTGTAGAATGTGCTTCTAAGCTTTTTAATGTATTATCAATGTCAGCCTAACTCTCAGATAACTTCTCTGAAGCTAGCTAGGACTTGAAATAATGAGCTTCTTAGAGTATTGAATCAGGGCAAAAAAGTATTGGAAATTCCACTGCGAATATTGTGCTTGCAAAACAGTCTTGGCTGCCTGTAATTTAGTAAGAGTACCAGGCAGTTTCTTTGATCTTAGTGTTTAAATGTCTCTAAAGAAAACTTTGTTTAGTTTTATTTATTTTTTCATTTACACCTGAAGTCATTTTCTTTGCTTTCCTGTTAAATGTTCAATAGAAAATTAATGTGTTTTGGATCAGGCACATGTGCGTTTATTTGGCCTTGCATTATTCATTAATAGCATTTATTTCTTTATTTATTTACCTTCTCAACAGGGAAACATGCTTTTTCCTGTGAGACATATTTCCCAATTGTATTAATATTGTTTATTGCTTATGTTGAGTGGAAAGACAGTTAACATTTAAGCATCAGATCACCTAAATTCAGTGACTTTTGGACATTCATTAAGGCCCAATTCACAAAGAAGCTTAGAAAATGGAATAAAGTCGAGGCATCCAGGAGCAGAATTCAATGCAAGTTTTTGCAGCAAACAGAGTTTTAGTTGACCCAGAAGTGGCATTACAATACCCTGCACACCGCAGTGCAGTCAGTTAAGCCCACGTGGAAGGAATATTCAGGGAACAAGTATGCCTGAAAAAACACCAAACTCAGAGAAACCTCTCCCTGCTTAGCTGCGAATGTTGTGATGTAAATTCAGGGTTTACAGCACTCTCTCGTGGACTTAAATGTCCATGATGTGCTCTGTGATTTCACCAGGGCTCTGTGTCTTTCCAAGCAATAGCAGTACTAGTTATTCACATTTTGTACAGTAGTCTCAATATTAGAACCGTTGACAACAAGGAAACCGGTTTTATGCACAGCTGAAGAAATTACAGATTGCTTTTCTGGATTACTTTAAAATTAACCTCAAAGACATACAACAAATTAATTTGACTTCACATGGATCATCTATCACTGGCTTCCAGCTGCCACCTAAATCTCAGTTCAAAGTCTTGTGAGTATCAGGGTTTTTTTGGAACCTGGAAGAGGAGACATATGAAAAACACTTAAAAGGCACAGTGTTCTATAAGAAACCAAGAATTCTCACTGTTAAACATGATCACACTGGCAATTTGTTTAGTACTTGAGACTCTCACACTTCTCCATGAGTTTAAAGCAAGGAGTAGCCTTTTTTTTTATATTTGAGAGGGTTTTTTTCTCATTTTCAGGGATTAAAAGCTTCTTATTCCTGTTGCTCTCATCACTTCATTGAAGATAATGGCTTGATAGCTTGGGGCAAATGCTGAGCTTTGAAAAGTGACCTCTGCAAATCTGCTATAAAAAGACACTGCTGAATGCTAGAGAATCAGTGGGAATACTACTCAAAGGGTGGGGTTTTAGGGTTAGTCACATTTGTACCTCAATCTAAAGGAAACCAAACAGAAATTGTGTTTCACCAGAAATTTCAACCCATCATTTTGGAAGCATCCTGTTTCTAAATATCTCATTAGACCAACCAGCTGCTTCTCAAGAAGTTTCTTCTTTGCCTTCCTGAATACTAGAAAGCATGCATGAATCCTGCAGGCATATCAGAAGATTAGACAGTTATATCAAAATAGTTGAGGCATGTAAACTGAAAACTGAAGAGTATTGCCATGCTAAATTTCATAGAAAACAGGAATACATAGGAAATTTTTCTATGTTTTCATTCAGTGAAAGGTAAATACAAGATGAAATGTGACAGCAATACAGAGAATTTTATGCATTAATAGGGCTGATGTGTTTTCTAATGATCTTTAAACAGAGAAACAGGCTCTATGTTTATCACTGATGAGATCAGACTGCTGGAACATTTGCTAATATGCACTAATTCTCACTCAAGCATCCTACCTGTTCTTGAGCTGGTGACACCACTCTTTTTTTTCTTTCATTGCAACTCCCTTTTCTTTATTTGAGGATATATAAGTTGAAGTGAAAATGGAGGGATGCATTCCTTTTTCCCTTATTGCCTACTATGTAAGCAAGAGTATTTCAGAGCACTGACAGTTTAATAAATATGTGTTATAAAATGCTTAAAAATCATGATGTTTGCCAACAGCAAATAAAAAATGTTTTCATACAGTTACTAGTTTTATCATCAGAAAATTTACATAGAGAAAAAGAGGGATGCCAGAATGTACAGAATTTGTGTTAAAAGTACTGAAATTTAAGAGACAACTATGTTTGTCTGAGGATTTCTGTAGGTTTTGTGAAATTTCAGCTCACAAATATGCCTTGTGGACCCCACTTACTGTGTTCAATGTCTAAGAGCTGTGCTACAAGATACAGCACAGAAACAAAGCAATAGCTTTTGATCAGTCTGGCTCAATTTAAAACAAGAAGTCTTTACAACGAGCTAAGATTCCTTTTGTCATGTTGTACATTCTTTTATCAAACTTTGACTCCATTTTCAATCTATGCAATCATGCCTAGATTCAAGATAAAATTGCACCATATCCCCAGTAGATATACAGTGTTAATAAAGATTATTGGGTAGGATTTATTTCAGTAGTTTCCACTAAGCTTCAGGACTGCTCCATAATTTTACCTACAAATTCTTGTAAATTTATATTTCATCAGTTTCCTTAGTTACAATCATGTCGTTCGAGCTTCTGCTTAGGAATTTGTTCATGATCAGAAACATGAACCCATGTCAAAAATATGAGTTATTTAACACAATTTTCAGCAAATATTATTTTAAATAATTAAAAATTGACTTTCTAAATTCCCGAAGAAGCCACGTAATTTTGAGGCATAAAAAAAGGTACCCTAATGATGAAGATTTTGTTTCTGATAAGGAAATTACTTTGATGCAAATACTCCACCAAGATTCTAATATAAGCTGCTCTTTCTAAACAAATAGCTTAATATGCAGGTACTAAGAAGGATGGAAATCCCAGGGTTTTTTTCTGCAGATATTGAACTCTTGAATTGAAAAGGTATCTCAAACTTTCATTTAAATGGTGTGTTTCACTTAGTTTTGGAATTACTGCTCAGTTAGCACCATTATGTGAATAATGAAGACTGGCTTTCTTTAGAGAATGCAACTCACATTTTAATGCGTTTTTAAAATGCATTAATTTACCCTGAGATGTAGCAAGAAGTTTTAAACCTTTGCATTATTTGAAAATTGAAGGTGTATAAAGGTCATTTTTTGGAAGGTGTATGAAGGTATTACCGTCAAATGAAGACAGATGGTGACCCCATACATCACTGAAGACACACTAAATAATGACTCTTTCCAGCAAACCTCAACTTAACTCTGGTCTTAGCCAGACCAGAAACTTTAACCAGAAAATTGCAAGACACATAACTGCTACTATGAAATATTTAAATTTGTGTTGACTGTGTTCAGCCATATTGTAAGATTCAGTTCAGTCTTAGAATATCCTCTTGTTTTCACAGAAAAGGCAAAACATCTAAATAGGGGATCTCAGCTAGAGAAGTTTGTAGGATTTTCTTTCTCATATTGAAAATACCCATGGTGATGTCTATGTTCTTTACTTCTGGAAGTCATTCCTATGACTTTTGGCTGTGGTGAATCCTAGCTTCCTGTAGGACACAGCTGAAAATTTCTGCAGCTGATGGACAACCATATGTGAAGGATTTGCATATTAACATGCTTTATTCTGAGCACAAAATATATAAATTAAATAAATAAAAAGAAGTTTAAGATTGTGATTGTTTTCATTCCAGTCTGATAACAATTGTTCACCATCCTAAATATCTGTCTAAACATCAGGACGCTAAATCATTGTAGTGGGTAGTAAGGCTAGCTCAATTGCCGTGTTCTAAGAAGGGAGGGCACTTGCAGCAAGGAAAAAAATTGGGGGTTAGTTAGTTAGTTAGTTAGTTAGTTAGTTAGTTTGTTTGTTTGTTTGTTTGTTTGTTTTTGTTAGTATTCCCTCATTTATTTTTCTGTATTTGTCTTGTTCTTGTGCATAATCTGAGTAAGTTTTCTAACTGATGGGACTGAATGAAAGGAGGAACATTGCTGAACATAGGAAACAGTGTTAGGGATGCAAAACTTTGGCACTTTCCTCAATTCTGGAAAGAATTGAAATTAATTATAAAGGGCAAAAAATTGACTCTTTTTTCCCTACACTTGGTAGAACACTTTTTTTTTTTTCTGTGTTATTTGTAGTGCTAGCTACTTGGATCAATGGATTGCTAATTAGAAACTGACTTTGGAAGGCTGCAGCATGCTTCTCAATGATTCATGTGTTTGCATTGATTTTTGCATAAAAGCAAAATCTAGCTGTAATATTTAGCACTTAGAAATTGGTCCTCAATGAACTATTTGTAGCTTAATAGGCTTGATAATACTTGGAAGCTCATTATTGTGTTTTTATAATTATTTCTTGGATTAAACTATATACATACACACATATGTATATACACACAACAGTCACACTCGCATACGGAGCCGCATTCAGCCAAAAGACAAGGTAGGCAGCAGCTTATGGCAGCAGACTGTGTGCTTCCTCTATGCCAAGGATGGGGCCTGGCTTTCCAGGAGGAACAGCAGGTCTTTGTTTCCCGCTTTATACAGCCATCTTCCTCTCCTGCTGTTGCTGACACCGAGTGAACAAGCAGGATGGAACCTAGGGAGGTGCAGCTCCCTAGGGAAAGGATAGTCACTTTTCTGTCTGCTGTCCCTCCAGGAAGGTGTGTGGCCCAAGTCCTCTGTCACAGCCGCCCCTTCCAGTGCTCCGCTGTTGCTTTTCCCAGGAGGAGCTGCCTTGCCTCTGTGGGAGCATGGCACACTGCAGGCCTTCCTATCAGGAAAAGGGTAGTGGGTGAGGTTGGCTCCATGGGTGGTGAGGTGAAAGTCCCGTGCTTCAGGACAGTGAGGAAGAGGGAGATACCCGTTATTAAAATAGTCAAGGTCTCGGAAGCGCAGAGGGATTGAAGAGCTGTCATTACCCTGATAACACAACCCCACTAAAGCCTCAGTTAGCTTCTCCAGCCTTTTTAGTCTTCCCAATCACTTTGTACCCAGAATATCATGGACCTTCATTGACCTTTGAGTTGCAAGCTCCAGTCTTACTCCAGAAACCCCATTCTCTCCCCCCACAACCCATCTGTTCTGTCCGCTGAAGCCTCCACTGAATCTTTTTAGCCTCTTTCTCCCATCTGCTGTGACCCATATTGCTGCTTCCATAAAACTGATCCTGCCTACACTGCTGAGAAGCCTTCAGCTGAGTTAGCATATACAATATGGATTGTTGGTGTCATATGGCCTATATATATATGTGTCTATAAATAGATTTATTGTCTGGATATGCAGCCAACAGTTCAGCCAAGGTTCCTGTGAACATTCTTAACTTTTTGTCCATGAATACTTAAAATATAAATGTAGGCACCTGCTAAAGTTCCTTGCAAAACTAGGGAACTAATATCCAGATGGTTAGTTACAGGATCTGTATGTAAGATTCAACTTCATTCTCAATCTGTGGACATATTTAAGGCTATTGATGAGATCTTTGCTTCCAAATCCATGAACCTTCAAAGAACAAGTTTTTGCACTAAACTGCCAAGGTCAACCTGACTATTTTATCATATCTTTATTTATCACAGCCAAGAGATTACGGAAATTTTTTTTTTCGCTCCATTTTCCAGTTCTGATTTAAATTTTGCAGTATGAAGTCTGTATTTCTTCCTGAGAAGAGGTTTCCAATTTAAAACTTGCAACACACTTGAACCCTTTGAAAAGAATAGCATCCAGACTGACCATTTAGCAAATCTCTTAAGCAAAATACTGATATTGTAGTGATTCCAGATTTAATTTTCAAGTTTGAAAACTATTTCTGCCTGTTCCTGTGACGAGCACATAAGCTGCACTAAACCAGAACAGTTTCAATTAACCACAGACACCCAACTGTAAGAGCTACTTTAGCAGACAGGTGGAGTTGGACAAATTATCATACGAGGTTACACAGAAGGAGAAAAGACCTGCAGTTTCTCTAGGAGAATTGCAAGCCAGAGATGGCCCCCTCCCTTTGCTGCAATTATCTCCAAATCACACCTGCCAAGCTGTAGGGAAGCGTTCCCGTGGTTTGTGACTAAGAACACAGTCAGGTAAACTGTTATTTTAGTTGGATTAGAAATCCTCCATACTTCCACTTTTTTCAAAGAATGCTGTACTGTAACTGTTTCTTCAGGAAAGTATAAAAGTCACACTAGAAATTAGTCTTTTTAAAAATTATTATTATTATTAACGAGTTTCAGGGTGGGATACCATTGAAAGATTTTAGTTTCAGAATTAGAGAATGAGTAAGAATGATTCTTATCATGGCTAAATTGAGATGCTTTTGCACATAGGTATGAGAATGTAGCTCCTCTGTTGAAGGAGACCAGGATCTAGAGAGCATTTGTGCTAAATGAAAAACTTGCTCAGTTTCTAAGAAAGTGGTGTTAATACAAGACAGAAATTTCAAGGCCTAAATCTTTGGAGAGATAGATGAGATATCTGAGAGGCAGAACATCACCTCTTGGGATTCTCAGTGGTGAATCTTAATCTGTTATATCCATTAAAATATCTTGAAAGTGATGAGATCAGAACTATGGAATCAGTCCTCCAAATTTTTGCAGCAGATGATTTCTATGTTAAGAATCCAATTCTCTCTGACTGCAATAAATTGCTAACGATTCTTCCTGATGGTCTTTTAGAATATGGAAAAATCACATGTGTGCAAATTATTTGAAAATTATTGTTTTAGAGAAAGTAGTTCACACTGTAAGAGCTCACAACTGAAAATATTTACTTGTGTGAAAGAAAATTGTGTTAAATGCAATCGCTCTCATTCATTGTGTCTGCCTCAGTACATGGAAAGACAGTGAGAGGACAGTACTTTATGCAGGCAGTCAAACCCCATATAGAGGAGAAACAAAATGACAGCACTATTTGTATGATTGACTTTCTCATGATTGTGCCATGGCCAGTATTTGAATCTTAGCTGCAGAGTCCAGATGGAATCCTATGGAGAGCCAACACTTCGATCTTGAGCACTGGCTCACTTTTTTACAGGTCTAGAGCTAAACCACTGGATAAAAGATCTGAGATTTATGCCTGTGGTCACAAGATGGTCTAAGGCACATCTGGAATCAGAGCACTGACATGCAGACATAGCTGCTGCTATTCTAAAGAACAATTATCTGACAGAGAGCGAAAAATGGGGAGATTGAAATAAAGAACATTGAATTTCAAAGGTGCTCTTGACAAAAATACATTTAGCCTCAGTTATTTTTAGCAAATTATCAAAACATATTTTCATTGCAACTTAATTATCTTCAATACATTAATTTATTTTACATGATAAAAATATTATACATACTGCAGTGTTCATAAAATATTAACTTAAATATAAACATTTGCATTAATTCATGCAATGGTGATCCATGGTGCCAGCAAATTTTAAAAACCGTCTTACATTACACATGATTGAATTGCCTCTATTATATTGACAGATATCTAGAAATTAATATGATTCTACCATTAAGCTATTTCAGAGATTCATATCAGAAATGCTTAATAGAACCCTAGTGATGTTATTGGAAAAAATTCCTTTCTTCAGTTTTTGTGTTGCCAGTCAGAGTAGGGACTGGTCCTATAATTTCATAATCCTACATTGTTGTCAGGATTTATGACTTTTTGGTGGTATTGGTTTTTTTAGAGGAAAATTGGCTGAAAAAAGTACACTTGGGAAAGTGGCTTATAATGCTGTGTAGAGAGAAGCATGCTTGGTATTGTTATCATATCCCTTTGGAATCTGCCATGAGAATAAATTGTGTCCAGAATGGTACCTGGGGTTAGGTCAAAGGTGAGAGAGAAGTTAAGACTCGTTTTCAGTCACTCACCCTATTTTATTTGGCAGTGTAGCTGTACCTAGAGAGCTTATATCTGAGCTTCCTTGTCTTTTACATGGGAATTAAAGATGAAAGAGGTATGATAAAGGTAACAATGGTCTACATGGGATCAGCTATTGCCACAGCTTTCCTGTCATGATGTTTTTTCAAGAACATATGCAAATTCAGAGCGTTTTCATGGTCTTGTCCCTTAAATGTGATGCTCACAGTTATGTTAAAATGCAAATTGCTGTGTAATAGAAAGAAAACTGATGTTGTGTTAAATGCATTACTTCAGGTTCTCACATCCTTGCCACAGGAGGTGATCAGCCTGTGCTAAACATTCTTCTAGCAGAGAATACAACTGGCAGTGAGTTCCTGCAAACTTTTATGCTTACTGGATTGCTCTGGACTTTTAGACGAGGCTTAGGCCTGTTCTTCATTTCATTTTCCTACATAATTTTTCTTTCAACTAATCATAGGCAGTCACAGACAGAATTTTACCAAGACATCTAAGGATTCTCTTTCCAGATAGCGTGATCGGAGCTGCTTTTTCAGGCAAAGGGCTAAATTAACTTAACTCTTGTCATAATTTTCCTTTAAGGGCAAGAATGTGATGGTAGGCCTGAAAAACTTAAGCAGGTGTAGAGCTGTAATTCAAATACAGGTTCTTCCCTCCATTCTCCCTCTGCATGCACACAAAAATCCATATTTTCTTCTTGAATCCATGCTTCATCCCTGTGTCATTCATCTCTGGTCCTCCAGGTTTTCAACATCTTTCCACCTGCTTCTCATAACATGATGCTTACACTTATTCCTTCCAATGTGTGAAACCTTCATGGTGAAGCACGTCAGGATAAGCCATCTCTTTGTTGCTTCTTTGTGTGGATGCAATCTACTTGATAGATATCCTCTGAAATGTATGTCTGTAGACTTATGGGAAAATTAATAAAACAGAAATTAAAACTGACAGCTTTGAAATTATAGGCTACCCTTAGCATATGGACTACCTCACACGAGCACTTTACAGGATTTGTATCAGGATTATGGACAGTAACTCAATAGGGGATAACTTCCAAACTATATTCCTAAATCTCATTTGACAGGTTTTGGATGCTGTATAATTCTTACAGTATTATAATGTCATGTCAGTGATGCTACAGTCATCATTAAGATAGTCCTTTCATTCTTAGTGCTAATTTTGTCCTATAATTGCTTTTGCAGTGAAATTTCATATGCTTTTTCTAAGCAGACAAATGAGCTTCCTTAAAAAAATTAAATGCTTCATTCTCCAGTAAGACATGCTTTGAAGATCCAGTTTCCTCAGAAATAGGCAGTTATATCTGGAGAGGAACAACAACAACCACAACAATCCTTTATGCTCTGAGCTTTTAAATCTATACTAATGATTTGCATTATCAACTTTGGCACCATTAAAAAATATGCTAGGAAGTAAAAATAGTTAAACATTAATTGTATTAGGATCCTATCATAATTTACTTGCAGTATTGGTACACTTCAAGGATCTTATATCTTTAGGGGAGTGAGTGAAAGATGGGGACAGGTTTAATTACGTAAGACAGAGAGCAGAGTCCTCTATCACATCAAAATCCTTGACCAGTGGTTAAGTAATTTTCTTGGAATATAGAAATAATAACAATTTAACCGGGAATACATGTCTTCTGGCTATCCTGGTTGGTATTTTGTGAAGTCAATTTGCAAATGTTGCAATTTACTCTTCTCCTCTTGGAACAGAAATATGAGGAAAAAGGTGAGGTGACTATCAAAGTTCTTCAGTCAGAGCAGCTACACCCTGAAGTGAGAAAAACAGGGAACTTGAAGTGAAAGAGAGATTGCTTACTGTGGATTGAAAACAGTGCTCCTTTCTGCATAACTCTTACTAGCCTTGCTGGGTTAATTGCCCTGAATAACTTTATGCAACCTTCCTGAAAAAATCAAGTATTGCCTCTGGTTTGGCGTAAGGGTAGTGGATGTCTTCAAGCTTTGCTAACCATTTCTATCTCTTTTCTGATAGGAGCCTTTGATTTATTTGCTTCTGCTCATTCTGTAAAATATACCACAGATGTTTGACAGTCACTTGTGCTCCATGCTTGTGCTCTACATAGAATCGAGCTAGCTTTGCAGGATAGATATAAACTGTATTTTGTACTGTTTGAAGTACCTTTGCTCCAGAGCATGCATCTCCTCTATGATTATTAAAATATTCTAGAAAAAGGTTTTTGCTTTCTTTGGAGACTGATTGTTACTTTCAAAGACTATTAATAACTACTTTCATGCTATAAGCTTTTGTGAGCATAAAATGGAATTGGTTCTTCACTCCAGATGAAATAATTTTATTGATAGTAAATACAATTTTTAGTTGATTTCAGTAAACATGTTGTTTTTTTTGGTGTTAGTGGCATTCCAGCCATTGTTCTGCATCACAATCCCAACAGCTTTTGAAGCTCCAGCAGAAGGACTTGGTGAGAGTGAGGGAGAAGGAAAAGCAAACTGCAGGTCACGTGGAATAGTTGAAGAACCAGTTAATGGTTCTTCATCGAAACTGTGCAAGTGTCTCTGCCAAGAAGGGACTAAGAGGTTCTGTACAACATTGAATATTCTAGCTCTCTGTTTTTTTACTCTCTGTTTAGAGGCAACAGCATAAGGAGTTTCAGTTAATTTTGGCTGCCTGCAGCAGAGACAATGTAGTCTCCCCTAGTCCTGTAGGAATTCCTGTCGCACATGTGCACTATATGCATATGCACATCCTATCTTCTAGCCTTGTTTTATTTTGTTATGGAAGTATATTTGAACATATATGAAAAAAAAGTGGGTTTTCAAACATATGGCTGATCACAAAACAGTGAAAGTGGCATATAGGGGGTTAATGGAATGATGAGGCAAAAAACTGCGCTGCCAGCAGAATTCCCCAAAGGGTAAACAAAACTCTTAACTGTTGCAAACAATAAATTGTCAATACCTTGTAGAAACAGTGGATAATGAAAAGTTATAATGCCTATAGTTAGTACCCTCTTTAAAAGAATTTACACAGGATATGAAATTAAATTCTGTGCACAGTTCTCTTAATTTGCCCTTAATTAAACAATACTCCATAAATGGTGCATTCAGTGACCAAATGTTCAGAGACAGCAAAATGGTGGGTCCCAAGCCATTAGGAATGAAATAAAGTCAGTCCCCTGAGAGCCTGCTAGAATCTGGTCTATCTAAGTGACAACTGATGGTTTAGGAAAGATAATTAACTTTGCAATTACAAACCGCAGCTTTCACCAATGCTGTTTCTTTCAGTATTCTCTTCTAAATGTTCTACTATTTTTACAGTGAGATAAAATGCTTTTTAAATTGTTGAGTTCATAGGGGCCCATTTTTCCTACACAAATATAATTTGAATATTTTATTTTAAATATTTCAGATCATTAATTATATGTACAGTTATTTTATAAATTACAGAGGACAAATGTTATATTTTCTATGACTGTCAAGAGTTCTTTCTTTATTTGAAAGATAAAAGGGGCATGCTGCGTCAAACAGATTTCATTTTTTTCCTTTGGTAGCAAATCCTGGACCTAGCAAATCTAAATTAGGCTTGTTCTTTAGCTATGTAGATTGAAATTCTCTTCAGTATAGGGAACATCAGTTCTAATCTGCTAACGTGCCTTCATATTCATAAAAAATGCTTGTATTGAAGAAGGTTTGCTAGTTGAATCCATATGTCTGTACCCTGGATTATCTTTACCATAATGTCTCCTAGCATGTAAATGAGTGTATTTTCATGCTGGCATACGTGTCCTGAAATCTTCAAATATGCCATAGGCACATACTTACATGTACAAGCATTGGTATTTCGATATGATGTATTAGAGGATTATGAGGAAACTCAGCTTAGAGCATAAAATATTATGTTCAAGAGTAGGCTTTTGTTATTACTGTGGATGTCCGTATACTGAACAGAATTCCAGGTAGGTATAGACACGGGTAAGGATGAAGACAGAATCAGGACCTAAACTTCATGAAAAATTTGTTGCAACTATATTTGCTGTGATTTCACATACTGTAGTCCACTGAATAGCTTTAGAACTGGCTTCAGAAAATCCCAATTTAAAAAAAAAAACTGACCGAGCTAATTTAGTTTGCTACAAAGGACGAGTTATGTGCATTGATTTAATAGGTGAAAGCAAAATTTAGCCCTTGCTGGAAGCGTAGCTTCTTCCTTATAATCACCTGCAGACTGATGCTGATGCCTGATTCCAGACCGCTGTAAGCAGCAGATGTCCTGACACTGTTTGCAGGTATGTCCCATGGAAATGTGCTCCTGGAATCAGCTCAACATTTTGTCCGTGCTTGGGGGAAGCTGATTTATCTCTCTATGCCACCATGATAAGTGATAAGGACATTTTTCTCACTCCATTTGTGTTTGAATCGGAACCTCATCGGGAACTCTCTAGCTGCACTCATGTACAATCAAGGATGCAGCACTCTCAGATCTCAGTCACTGACTCTGGATGCTCTGTAAGAAAAAGTGAATTTAAATTATGTAAATCTTTTTGGTAAAGGTGTGTTTCTGTGAATTATTCTGTATAACTCCAATTGCAATGGTCACGCCTGTGTGACTTCACATTTGTCACTTATGTGCTGTTAAACTTAGAAAAGGAAGGAAAATACTGTGATATTTAAATTACACTTGTTTTAAGTGGCAGTTTTAAAGACTTTAATGACTGGCGCTGTATAGTGACATGTAAATTTGTAGATTGTCAGGGAAAGGGATATTCTTACTGGTAATGTGTATATATATTCTATTTCCCTAACCAATCTTACTTCATGAATATGCTTTAACATATTCAGCTGTCTTGTATGTCATTTTGTCCAGCTTTGCCACTTGTGAAGTGTTACACACATATGCTTCATCACAGTTAATAGTTCAATCTTACCAGAGGGCTTAGGGTTTTAAGGTAGTCTGAAAACTTGTATGAAAGGAATCATTGTCTACAAAATGCCTGTTCTTGTACTCACTGATTCTTATATGGGCCTCTGAATGTTATGTTGATATTTGTGTTTAACATCTCTTTCCACTGGAATGTGATGCAATTCTCTATATCACCCTTAGTGAGGCATTTAAAATTCTTGTTGCTGGGCATCACACAAGCTGCAGTTATTTTCCTGTCCTTCAGTATTGAAACCTCTGAAAACAATACACAGAACAAGAGAAGGATTATTGTGGTAGACAAATCAGTAAAGAATTTACTTTAAAGTACCAGAATGTTTGCTCTTTTAAAAATTATTTATTCATATAAAATTCATGCAATTATTGTCAAGCACTGGTTGCGGTTTGATAGTTAGCATGAACTTAAGAAATTGCATTATTTAAATTCATCACAGGTTAACAGGAAATGGAAGAATTGTGAGATCTATGGGAAAATACAGTTGATATATCTGAATTCCTATAAATACAAAGAAGGAAAATTATACCACTTTTAAAAAAGAATTAACTTAGTTCTTGTTCTTTCCTTTTTTGTGCAAAGATTTTCCAATGTGTTTTAGTAGTTTTAATTCTAGATCTTAGTTTGGACTGCTGCTCCATATGGATTAAAAAACAGATAGTAAGAGATGGATTCAGGTTTTCAAAATCATCAAGTAATTTGAAAGAAAAGTGCTTCACAGTGTTAAGTTCCAACAATTTGAATTGGCTGTTATTGTGGAACCCTGGTATCCAACACTGAATTTCTTCAGAGAGGAAAACTTTATCTCCACCCTCTTTCATGATGTGTGATCCAAAATGCCAATCACTGGGAATGGAATACAATTATATTCACTAATATGTCTAAAATAGAAACTCTTGCTGTCAATATATACTCATTAGTACTGAGTTGCAAATGAATTCTGGAATTGTGCTCTTATTAATTAGGTGGCAGACTAGAAAACTTCTTGCTTCTGTTTAGCCAGATGGAGGGACAGTGGGTGTAATGACCTGTGTTGGGCCTTTCCCAGGGGATTTCTTTGGTGTTTCTTGGTGTCAGTATGGGTCCATCTTCCATTTGCCATTTAAAATAAACAACCCAAAACTTGCACAAGTGTACATTTGAACTACATTCAGAAAAAGAGATGGTAATTTTGTTTAGTTTTAAAATTAGTTATGCATTACATTCTTAAAATTCCAGAGGGACTTGGGCACACAGATGCAAGGTGAAAAATAATTTTTAGGAAAAAGTAAGTCAGTCTGTTTGTTTTCCCCGTTACACTATCCTACATAGTCTGCCTCCTAAGCCAGCAAAACAGCGCAGTTTGGTTTTACAACTCTGTTTCTTGTTTTTTACTATTTTTTTGCTGTATGAGTTGTTCAGAATTCTAAGAGGATTCAGTGATTCAAAAATGGATTTCTGGGGGAGGGGGGGGAGCAGGGGAAGTTGGTAATCAGCCCACATGAAAAGTCCCTAGTTCTCTAATTGACCCTGTATATTCTAAAGAGTTGTCAAGTTACCTAAATGTGTATCTTCATTAAAGGGTATGAGTAATACCATGAACTGAATGGAATTACTCATGTGGTTTAAGTTTTATATGAATCAACTATCACCCTGCATAGTAGCCTACATAAGAAAATATTTGTTAAGATTTGCAGAAGATACTTCAGCTTTGTCAGCATAAAAATAGATTCTTTGAAAGCTGGTAGCTTGTTTCAAATGAATAGGAAATAGTAAAAAAGCACCTTCACAATAATACCTAGCATCAAGCTGTGGTTTTTCATGGCTACAGTTCTCTTCTCAAAGTTTTAAAATCTATGGCACTTCAGTTAATTGGAAAAAGAAATTTTCTCTTGACCTTATGGATGACTAATTTTCCACAAATAACTTTATTCTGTGTGAGCTCCCAACTGGTGTTGGTTCTGCCAAGTAAAAGCTGATACCAAGCAAATCAGGTGAGCACCCTCATTTCCCACAGCGCGTCTCTTCATCTCCAACTGTGCTACTTACTGTGCAGACAAACACAGACAAGCGTTATGTGGATCTGAAAATTTTCTCTTTAAATGCACAAGAATGTGCAATTTTTGCTCTCTAAAGAGGAAAATTTTTTTGCAAAGAAATCCGGTTAATGACTTCAGAGAAAAAAAGGCCTAGATTTTTATTGAATAAACAAATAGAGAAATATATTTAACAACTTATTCCTAGTAGATTATTCACTTGGTTTTACATTTATAGAACTTCACTTGGCTTTACATTTATAGAACTTTATTACAGAAATTGTGAAAACATTTTGGGTTTTGTGAATATAAAATCTCACATATAAATCATGTGGTAGCTATAATTTGATACAGGAATTAAAAGCTTGCTTTGTATAGAAACATAGTTTCTCATTCTCATATCAAGTGTCCTTAGATTCCAAATAAGATGGATAATTATTTTTTAGTTTCTTGTGTGTGAGTCTTCTCTCTGCCTTATCCCTTTCAGGAGATGCAAAGGGATTGGCCCAATGAGTCAGTGATTTCCTTCCTGTCCTTCTGAAATATGGGGTGGACAGCAGTGTGATTAAAATCCCCTGCAGGCCTAGGAACTATGTACCTGAAAGCAGCTGGGATCTGTGCATTTAAATGTGGAAGAGAGGCGTAAATGATTGAAACAATTATGAAGGTCATGTCATGTACAACAGTGTATTTGATCTCTGCATTACAATGGCAATGGAATAAATTGAGCTCTTGAGACTGTTTGAGATATGACTGCAGTGGTCCAGTATAATCCCAATTTTTTACCTCTGAAAATTATGAAACAATTAAGAATAGAAAAGAAAGAATGTTTCAGAAGCACACAAAGAGGCTTTAACTGCAAAAAGACAGCAGATGAGGAGTAAGCAAGAGGGTATTTTTACGTAATTCATTTTCAGAGCACAGTTGTAAAACTGTGAAGCAGTTTTACAGGCACAACTCAATGAGCACCTGCCTGAGGCCAGCCATATCAACTTTGAAGCCCTCTGAAAGCTGAGGGGAGAGAGACTGGGTACTAGTTGTCAGAGCCTTTCAGAATAATGTAAAAGGGCATGACACCTTTGAGATCTGTTTTTCAGATCCCTACATAATAGGTCACTTTTTGAGACTGACCCTCTATCAGACAGAAACAGTAAATGTACAAGATCTGACATCTATCATGTCTGCCCATCATGCTCAAAGCCAGATAAAATAAATTTCATTCTCCTTTTTTCTCTCAAGGTTTTTATTTCCCTTCTATTCTTTTACGTATTTTTTTTTAACTGAAAAATATGCCCTGGTGAACTGTTAAGTGCTAGAGAGTATTAGACCTTTAGTGTTCTCTTTGTAAATTTTGCATGTAATTTTTAATCAAAAAATGCTAATGAAGCAATGGAAATATATGCAAGTCCTTATTTAACATTTAATGATTTTTCAACATTTTAAAATACTTGTCTGTTCAAGATTTTTATGAAGGCTTTAAGTCCTTAAGTGTCTGAAGGACCACTTTATCAGAATCTAAATAAATACATTAATATATTCTGCACTGTGAAGTAGGCTCAAAATAATATGTACACAGAAGATAATGGAAACATGTTGACATTCTTAAGGTTATAAACACATTGGAAGGTATCCTAATTGTAAAATTGAAGATTGTGAAGTGCAATGTCCCTGAAAATCCTAGAACAGCATCTTTCTCATTTCTTAATTGCTCCGGCACTTGAGATCTCAGTATGATGTTTTTTCCTCCGCACAAATGAGCAAGTGGAGGCCACAGAACCTCTTTTAAAAGGCAGTTGCACTAAATAATTGACCTATAAAAAATTAGTGGCAGGACTAGTGTACAGCTGTTATGACATTGAGGTCAGGTTTTGGTGGGTGGAACTAGGTGTGCAACTTTTTTTTCTCCAAGACACACAAAAAACTTTTACCTAAATTGTCATTTCTTCTTGGCACAATATATCGCATTGCTGGCATCCATAATCTGTGTCCTATGCTTGATGGTGTGAAATGGCTTTGGTACTTAAGGCTGTGTGTTCAACTTGTGCTTTTCTCTGTCTTTATGCAAGGATGAGCCTCATCTCTCTTCAGAAATCCAAAGCAAAATGTTTTAAACTTTTCTGATAAAGGATGTTTCCCTTCTATATTCTTACTCAAAATGCTCCATTTTCTTTGCTGTTTCTATTATTTTTTTTCAAAGAGGAGGAACAATAAAAAACCTGCAACTTCTGCAAGAAAGAAAGGAGCTGTTATCAATCACTGCCTGATAATAATAGAATGTCAGGTGTTAATTTTGGCTTGTCCAGCAACAAATCAACAAATATGAAGAGGCGTAATATAAAATTTGCTGCTGCAATTAGGAGTTCTCTATGCTCCTTTTAGTAAGAAATCAGAGGCATGGGGGTCTTCAGGTCAAACTGTAGCTGCTGAATGCTCTGGACACATACATCTGGCCCTTATAGCAGTGATTGTAATAGAAATGAATTCAGACAAAGTAATTAGAATATTTCTGGGGAAAACAGTCCAGGTGGCAAAGCATCTGAAGTGATCATCCCTGAACACCCTGGTGTTTTTGAAGCCCTCTGCCTATTGACACCCACTACTTCAGGCAGAATATTCTCCTTGTCATCCCCAGTGGTTGTTTCTCTGCTGCATATTTTGAAACCATCTATGGAAAAAAACTGGTAAGGACTTTGTATATTCATATCAATTTTGACAGAGAAATTATATATTTGAGGCTGAAGATTAAAGAAAAGTCAATAGAAATCATTGCCTTAAATAAAAATTCTCTGAATTGAGCAGAATGATTTTTTATTCCCTTGGGGATAAGCAAAAACCAAAGGCTCCATGTCATCTGAAGAGCTGTTTGGTCAGTACGAAAACTTGGATTATTACTCCCTCCATGTAACTTCTCAGTGATCTTTACTAGCACTGATTTCCTTCTCCTGCCAAACAATGACCACAAAGTCTCCTGGAATCCCATTTAAACTTCAGCCATACCTTGTAGCGTGGCTTTCTTAATATCGTGTATTTAGAGAAAATATAAGAAAAACCTTTTCTAATGACTAAAGACAAGAGAATATTTTAAATGCAAAACACCCCAAGAACTTACTATTTTCAAATTGGCAGTAAGATTTTTAAAAATTGGGACGGAAAATCTGCATCTTTCTAGCAAACTCTTTTATTGTGTATTGTGTGCATGGTTAAAAATGATTTAGAGATGGTGATGATTCAGCCTATTGTGATTGAAATAGATAAATGGCTGGAAAACTTTGTTCACAGCTGCCAGAGAACTACCCAAAAAAGTGATGATGTATGATAGCAAAGATTGGAGACACCCCTTTTTGAACAAAGATTTCTTAAAATTGCACTTCAGTCTTTGTATTCAGCATTATGTTAGGCTCATTGAGATAACTTTTTATTCTAGTAGACAGGAGAAAATTTTTCAGTTTAGATATAACCAGCAGGATTGCAAGGTTTATAATATATGAGTAATATAATATATGGAGGGAATACACTAAAGGAGTTAAGCATTTTGAATATTTGTTAAAGATGATCCAATTGATTAACATAGTATTATATGCCTGAGGAAAAATTCTTTTTAAACCTCTGTGAAATTTGATACTATTTCCAAAGTTTTTCTCTTTGAAAAAGTTATTTTTCAGCAAAGTAATCTGTAGAATATAGAGAAAAAGAAGAATTTGCAGTAGAGAAGTTTTTTGGGGAGGAACCCGACTGGAAAGTTTTCAATTGTGGCTTCTGTAAACAAATATTGTACACCTGTACTAAAAATCTACTAGAATCTTTACGATCTGTAAAATTGAGAACTGAATTTTTCTTCTGAGGAGCTTCTGGATGTGGACTCTAAAGTTTAGAATGCATCTCTACTTTTTCTGTTTAGCTACATTTTTACCTCATGCAATGTGCTTGTATCTGTTTATCCACTGTTTACCATACTTAGACTTCAAGCGCTTAAGATATTTGGACAAACTATTACAATTTCCTAATAAAATGCCACGCATAATGGACCAGTGATACAACAACAACAAAAAAGAATTTCCTGCAATATCCATGACATTCAAAGGTCTGTGTGTGAGTGGAACCCCAAATGCACGTTGCCTGATTCAGCAAACAATCTGAGTAAGAGATAATGATAGAAAGATTTTTCACAGTATCTTAGAATTAGATTAGTATAAGAAGTATATTAGTGTAAGGCAGTTGGCCACATAGCTTTAGAAAGTAACTGATGGAACACAGCAGGGGGATCCAGTGAGGAAAAGTGATAAGGTCAGCAGGGTAGATGTTTTCTATTGGTGAGGGGAAAAAAGAGACAATGAAGGAAATATTTGGAGATAGGATGTGTGCAAGCTAGAGACATAACCTGGAAATGGATCTTACTTTGATCCATTCCCATCCCACTTGCAGTTTGGGAGAGATGAGTGAGTGGAGTTGGGTGGAAATACTAACCTGGCTCTGTTCTTTGTACTGTTACATGTAACAGCTAAGGCCTGGATTGAACGCTCCAGGCTGAGCATCAGAGCCATACAGAGATATTGTGCTCTCTTCTAGGATGTATCTGCTCCTCAGCATGTTTTTAACATACAGAGTCACTTGAAGTGCATAGAGACATTGCTGCAGTCATCCTCGTCACATTTTCAGCACACAGCCAGATTATTGCCTGGCATTAGCAGATTGACAGACTCCAGGATCCTGGGAATGTTGCCCTTTGTGAATACATCAAAATCTTCATTATTTTTCCAGCAAAATACAAGGCACTGTGAACAGAATGTAATCCAAATTCTGAATGCCATCTCTGTGACAGTAGCATGCACATCTCAGCATCTGGTCTGTGCGAGATGTGCCAGATTCTAAGGCTCAGTCTGGGATGTGAATGTCTGCTCCCAATCTAACCACAGAGTCCTGTGGTTCTCTGTAGGTAACTCCTGGTAACTGGCTGCTCACTTAAAAAGAATGTTCAATAAAGGTATCTTTTGCCAAAGAAACATTTTTCATACCCGTCCCTTGGCATTAGGGACAAGTGCTGCTTGGCCCGCTGTCTCCTGTTTCTCTGTATTTAATACATCTAAGGAAAAAAAAAAGTCCTATTCTTGATTTTCTGTGTTTCATCTATCTTTCTTTTCTTCACAGGAATCTTGTCTCTTTCCCTATGCTTTCTCTTTTACCTCTGGTAAGAAACCTATGGTCAAAACCCGTGTTCTTCTTGCTTCATAACAGAGCAGACCTGTGATGTCTCAGAACAGAAGTAGTGGTTTTTTCACCATTTCTGCTTGATGCTGCTATTATGAGAGTGTGGCAAGATGATAAGGGCAGCTGTAACTGATAGAGAAAGGCCTGAAGGAGGGGGCTGAAGATGAGGTGCACCTCTGGATGCCAAATTGGTTCCACATCTGTTCAACAAGTTAGTAGTGGACAGCTTGTTGTCCAGAGTAAAAAAACCCACAAAACTCCCTCAAACAGATGGCTGTCTGTGAGACAGAATGTGTGTAAAAGGATTTGACCAGCAGGAAATTGGTCCTACTTAGGATAACTGTTGCAAGCAAAGCACTCTGTAAGAGGTTTATAAAAATAATATTTTGCAGGCAGAATTAGGTCTACCTCCTTCCAACCTCTCAGGGCTTATGACTGTCTCCAGTGTCCAGGAACAGTGCAGCATGGGAACCAAACTAATCACAGGGGCGAAGATTGGCACTTCAGTTATGACTTGTGCAGTAGCCTTGAGAATATGAATCACACTATGTCTCATAAGAAAAATGTATTGAATGCCAAAGTGTCACCAGGGTTCATCAGCCTCTGAAACTGTGACAACAGTTGGAGAAGGATGTTGTGATGAACTGCATCACTTGGGATGGGAGCTTAGACATTTAGGGTGTGTTTTATTGATTATCTAGGGTAGATAGTCATGTCTCTTGGGTAGTAAAATCCTGGTTATGTGTTGATGCCTAGGGAGCATTTACCAGAAATTTAATTAGGGTAACTCCTCTGTCTTCTTTCCACACTTTTTCTTATAGACTCTGACTGCACAATAATAACTTGAATGAACCAGTGACTGTTCTGTGGCATTGAGGGTGACTGGTGTGGAAGGGCTTCAGCCACCCTATTCAATGCTCTTATCCTTCAAAACAGGGTGACTGCATGAAAACTTCTACCTGGGAATGGTACCTGGGTTTTGCTAACTTTCCAAATGCACCTGGATATATATAAAAATACCAGTTTATTCAACACTTTTATTTTCTTTAAACGGGGATCTCGTTACTGTAGTTTGACTTATCACTAGATTTATACTGATTCACAGGATGTATTCCTATGTGTGTTCTTTAAATGTAGAAGTAGATGATATTTTATAAGCAATGAGATATTAAAATGTTTTGTTTGATAGTTTTGGCAAAATATTATAGTACTTACACTAAAACCTAATAAGAAGTTGTGTAACTTCCAGAAAGCCACATAGCAAGTCATTGGCATAGCTAATTATTGGTTTATTTTTCTATCTGTACTTTTTGCTATTTCTATTATCTTTTACCTGTACAAATGTATCACCATGGCACATTCACACTAGTAGGCATAATATGTTTGTTTGCTAACATATTTGCCTGCTGTAACCAGTCTGCTAAATCTGATTTTACTTCTCTTCCATCAAATACTCATTGCATTTCTTGTTACAGAGTCTGACACTGGGGATATCTAGCAATCAGCTTACACATTCATTGGTTTGCATAAGGGGAGGAGACAGGACTGCACAGTGGCAGCAACTATGCAAACAACTCATTTCATGCTAGCTCCCACAGGTAAGAGATTCTTTCAAAGGAGATCATTGAATTTGTGTGTTTCATATTTCAGCCACCATTGTCTGATACCCAATTGCACATAAAGCATCTGGTGTAAGCAAAACTAATTTGGATCTTCTTTTGTAAAATGTTAGCTGGATTAAGGGATCAGGTAGCCTCTTTCCTTATAAGAATCACTAGAGGGAACCATACTGTGAAAAAGAAAAAAATAATTAGGGCAGCAGAAAACAGGCAGCATGGATCTCAACTGCAAATGTTCCTGTGTAAACTCAGCCTATATAATCACATTAGTTTGCTTATCAAGCAAGCCAGCTTCTTTTGAAATTTAATAGCTATCTGTATTGCACTGACTGTATCGACACCTGTGACTATTATATTCTAGAGTTTCCCAGCTCTTATGGGCTTGAGTTATCACACAGGCAAAAACATTAATATTCCAAAGCCAGTTCAGTGTTTGAAGTAATTCTGAGGGGAAAAGGCAACATAAACTCAACTTCGTCAAATGCAGGCCGTAATGTTCATATTTATAGTAGAATAAACACTACAGAAGTTACTAAAAGTAAAGCTGCTGGCCAACATCTGAAACATGTTGCAAGGATTCCTAGGAACTACCATAATCCAAATAATTAATAGTAAGAAGAACATACCAAAGTGTTAGGTATTTTTAAATGCAATTTTTTATTTTTATGTGTGATCACAAAAAATCTGCAGAAATCTGCTGTGAATCTTTGAAAAAGTGATTAATTATTTTGCATGTTGGTAACTATTATTTGAGATGACCCATCACACACAGTTATTTGTGTTAGTTCACATGATCTTCAGTAGATTTAGAGGCTTTTGCCCTGCATAGTCCCAATGTACCCAAAAGGTTTTCAATCTCATGTCAGTACTAGCACTGAGAAAATCAAACATATAAAGAAAATAAAATTGTTGTTGTGGAATGGCTAGTTCTTATTACTGTGTAACTAAGGCTTGTTCTAAGAAAACCAATAAATATTTTCATCACAATCAAGCAACTCAGCATGCTATTACTAAAGTAGTTGGAAATTTTTAAAAAATTTTGGCCTAGTAGGTTTTTGTACCCTATAGTGCTTTACACATTTGTGAAATATGGCCTAACTTCTCATATTTCTTTATCCATTACACAACTTTCCAAATCTGGGAAAAGAATAAGCAAATATTAAGGAGTCTCTTGTCCATCTAAATTACACTCATTACAGAAGTGCTCAGGCTTTTCTTTCTATGTGATATACTACTTATTTCCTTTACATTTCTGCTGTATTATAGGTAAAAATTTCTGACTTTCTGTAATAAACCTTTACACTCAATATCTTGAAATTTACTCCACATGGCAAGAAAACAATGTAATGCTTTAAAATATATTTCGTTTTCTTTATGAACGTGAATCACAATTACTACTTACAGAGACAAATGCTAACACAATATTTCAATGGACCATTAATCTTCCTGTTCAGTCTTCAGAATTCCCTGTAGGCTCAGTTCCCACCACTGCTCTGAACCTGGGAACAGCAAAACCCCAACTGACTGCTCTGTTTCCTTTCCTTTTCTAGGAAGAGTAATACCCTACATTTAAATGTTCTTCTGAACACTTGATTTCTGAATGAAAATGTTGCAGAAATATGTGTTTCTGATTTAGAAATATTCTATAGAGCTTGGAATAAATACATACGTAAAAACAGTGGAAGAGACACTTCTGCATTTTTACTTTGATTCTTGAAGAGAATAAAACAAAAATCTACTGAGGGGAGCCCATGGGATTACCCTGGTCATAAAAAAATAAAGTTATATTTCAGAACTGATATTATAGTGGTCCCCATATATTAAATGTTCAGACTCCCTCTGAGGAGGAAGAACTACACTTTTTGCATGGGTAAGCTTACTAGATCTTTCAAGTGATTTACCAATGTCTCATTTGTGTGTGTCACTGGATGCAGGGGATAGAGTGAAGATGGAAGCTGTGGAAACAAACGAAATTATTTTTATGTTTGAGAATTTTCTTCAACTAGCTGAAACATCAAGGACCTGTACTGAGGCTAAGCAGCATCAAAACATGGATGGTCTGAGGAATTTAAAGAAAAGGTACTCCTGAATATTGCAAAAACATTTTTTTACCACAAGGTGGTATAAAACTGTAGCTGTCTTCAGTACCAGTAAATGATCCACATTCCTAGTCTGGATGTCATTCTCATTGTGCTTTGCTGTGGTGTATCTCCTTAGTATCAGTGTGGCTGGGTTTATCAGTGTGGCTGGAAAACCAGGGAGCTACTGGAGGTACCCTACTACCAAGGGGCAGAGAACCAAGTGCTCTCTGTAAGGCGTAGGTTTCCAGAACAGTCTTGGAGCAGTGTCACTTTTCCCAGTTGCCCTGTGAGAAGACCCCTCATTGCACATTGCAGACCACTCAAAAAAAAAAAAAAAAAGAGTGGAGATTTGGGTCTGGATGAGTTTACCTCATGTAAGAAATGACCATTTCTGAATAATGTCCATATCAGGGACCTAAAATGTGAGTCTTAATATTTGAGTTGACCTTTCTCCAACAGAAGATTCAGAATGTCTTTTATGTAGCTAAAGTCCTTACAAGAGAGACCTGAAAGTAAAGTTGGTGTAAAGGCAAGACATACTTTCTAAATCACCAAAAAAATTCCCTCTGAATTAGTATGTCTCGAATTTGGACTTTTTTGTTGGTTCATGTCAGAATCTAGTCCCACATCCTCTGCAGCTGCACAAGAATTCAAACAGGTTGTTTGGGTTTTTCAGAGGTTGTTTTTTTAAATTTTTTATTTTATTTATCTCTTCTGTCATCTACAACAGCTGTAGATAGTTGATTAACACACCTGTTGTGGACAGGAAAAACTAAGTGTGCTTTTGATTTTTTGTCATGCGAAACACTTTGTAAATTTTCATGTGAGAAATGCAGATGCAATGAAGTTACAAGAGTAAAATCAAAGATCAAAAGTGTGAAGACTTTGTTTACAGCAGAGTATTTGGTTGAAATGAGGTTGTATGTAGACTTCAGTATTTCTACTAGTGGATTATTATTATTTCAAGGAAAGCTCATCCTAAATAAAAATCCTGGATGATGCTTTTGACATCATCTGCTTGGTCATAGTTCTCATAGGCTGGTTAATATTTAAAATGAATAGTTTTCTGCTATGGTGTATATGAGTATTAGCTGTTAGTGTGGAAATGGTTGTTTTGAAGAGTGCTAGGTGAAATCCAGCTTCTGGAACTATTCCTGAAAAGTGAGTTCTTAAATAAAAATAAATATTAAGTAGCTCTTGTATTGAAAATTCCTGCCAAAGTTACACATAGAAAAGAAATAATGATATTTAAAAAAAACAAAACCCCAAGCAACACTAGCAAATAAATTCTTATGCTTTTATACACAAATAAAAATAATAATATTTACAGTAGTTTATAAAGCAATTTCATTAAACTTGTAACACAGATCTTAATATAGGCTTTGTTAACATTCTCATTCACATTTTAGCTTTTGAAAAATTTAAAATTGGTTTAAAAATCTGTCTTTCTGAAGAAAATAAAAAAAGGATGACTATACAAATGTCACAGTTCAAAGGGGACAGTGCCAGAACTACCTTTCACTGTTTTTTTTTTAATACTTTTTGATAAAGTTCTATTTTCACGAAGAGTTTCTATGTATTGTGTTAATGTTTCTCTTTAAATTGTAAAATCAGCCACATTTTGTGTACTGTAGGGTAAAAAATGACTTGCTAAAAAATAGGGGTTTATTTGCAAAGAGAAATTTCTGATCTATGCAAAACGTGGGTCTAACAGAAAATATGTCAGGAACTTTAGGAAATGGGAGACTATGGCTGGCAATCTGTAGTTAAATAAAATCTTTAAGCTAACTTCATATACATTGCCAAAGATATTTAGCAGAAGCTGTCATTGAATTATCCTAGTTCTTAGAAACCCAGGATTAAGAGGGAGAAGAGGGGAATGTTGTTTGACAAGTGCACTCCCCCATGGTTGCTGATGTATCTGGCTCACGACTGATCTAACAGTGCTCTTTGTTGTTGTTTCTCTTTCCTCAGTCATGTAGCAAGCCAGGACAGACAACAGGTAGTTTAGTTTCTCTCCAAATAAATCTACAGCCATGAGCACTGTCTGGTTTTGTAGTCTTTCCTACCTGGTGTTGTGTCTGATTTTTTCTTTCAAATAAGGAAATCAATTTTTTTGATTTCACTTTAGGTCCTTTCAAATTACTTGTTTAGTTGTGTTCTTTCCTTCTATACATTCCTACTGATCTCACTGACTGAAGTCCTGATTGCCTTTCTTTTACCAAAATGAGACAAACAGATTGAAGCATGTAATGTGAGAAAGGAGGCAGAAAAATGCAATAATTTGGTTCAGATTCTTGTCAAGACTCTTAGAACCAACCAGTTTATTGAATTTTCCTAGTCTTCTTCAATGACTGTGGCTGTTTCCCTAATTTCTCTGTTACAGTGTCAGTAATTATGCTTCTTTTATAGCTCAAGGATACTATGAAGATAAATGCACTGGAAATTGTGAAATATCCTGATACTATCTCCTATAAGAGAAGTTGAATTAATTTCTGAGAAAGAGAAAAAATTGAAATGACTCATAAATTACGTTACTTTTAGGGGGTTCTCTTTTGTAGTTTTATCTCAAGTGCAGATGGAATATACTTGTAGGACTTCAGCTGTGAAGATTTTTACAGCCTGTCTTAGCTCTTTCCTCAGTCACTCTGTTGGTTGCTGTAGATTGCATCCTTAGGCCCACATATCTACTCGGCTAAAGGTTATGTAACATGAAATCTGACAGTTTTTACTGATAAGACCAGCCCCCAGGGATCTTTGACCCAGAAGTCCAGGGTATATGAATGTTTGGGAGAAAAACCTTCCCTTGGTCGAGGACTATTTGGTCCAAGAACACCAGAACAAACTTGGCATCTACAAGCCCATGGGCCCTGATGGTATGCACCCACCAGGGTTGAGAGGATTGGTGCACATCATAGCCAGGTCACTCACGGTCATCTCTGAAAGGCCATGAGCATCAGGAGAGGTGCCTGAAGGCTGGAAGAAAGCAAATGTCACCCTGGTCTTCAAAAAGGGCAAGAAGGAGAACCCAGGGAACTACTGGAACTACTGGCCAGTCAGCCGCACCTCAATCCCTGGAAAGGTGATGGAGGATCTCCTTCTGGAGGCCATCTCTATCCACATGGATGGCAAGAAGTGATCAGCAGTAGTCAGAGTGGATTCACTGAAGGCAAGTCATGCTTGACCAACCTGACTGCCTTCTGTAGTGAAACAAATACCTGGGTGGATGAGGGGAGAGCAGTGACTATTTTCCACTTTGACTTCAGCAAGGCTTTTGACACTGTCTCTCACAATATCCTCATGGGCAAACTCAGGAAGAGTGGACGGGATGAGTCAACAGTGGGGTGGATTGAGGACTGGCTGAGCCAGAGGTTGTAATCACTGGCACAGAGTTCAGTTGGAGGCCTGTCAGTGCTGGTGCTCCACAAGGTTCAGTACTGGCCCCAGTATGGTTTAACTTGTTCATCGACAGCTTGGACAAAGGAGCAGATGCCTCCTCTGCAAGATGACTGATGGTACAAAAGTGGGAGGAGTGGCTGATATCTCAGAGAGTTGTGTGGCCCTTAGGAGGGACCTCAACATGTTGAAGAGATGGGCAGAGAAGGACCTTCTGAAATTCAAAAACAGCAAATGAAGGTCCTTCACCTGGCAAAGAACAACCTCAGGTACCAGCACAGGCCAGGGCCAACCTGCTGAAAAGGACCTCAGGATGCTGGAGTCTAACAAGCTGTCCTTGAGCCAGCTTTGTGTATTAGGAAGAGCACTGTCAGCATTGTCAGGGAGGTTATCAAACCCCTCTCCTCAACTATATGTGGCTCCTGGAGTGCTGTGCCCAGCTCTGGACTACTCAGACAGACATGGAGTTCCTGGGGCAAGGGGCTCCAGGCAGGGGATGTGTATGGGACTGGAGCACCTCTCTTGGGGAAGTCTGAGCTGGGCCTGTATGGCCTGGAGAAGACTGAGAGTGGACTTTGTCAGTGCAGGTAAGTATCTGAAAGGTGTGGATCTGAAAGGGGATGGAGCCAGATTCTTTTTGGTGAGGCCGGGCACTAGGACAAGAGGCAATGGGCAGAAACTGATGCATGGGAAGTTCCACCTGAACATGAGGAAGAACTTTTTTCCTGTGCCAGTGGCTGGGCACTAGAAGAGATTGCCTGGAGAGATTGTGGAGTCTCCCTCACTGCAGATTTTTAGGAACCTTGTGGATGTGATCTTGTGCCATGTGCTGTCAGATGACTCTTCTCAAGCAGGAAGGTTGGACCAAATGATCCACTGCGGTGCCTTCCAAACTTACCCATTCTGTGAAGTTACTTTATTTTTAAAATGCATTTTACTTTTCTACTTTACTTTATAATTATTTTTTAATGTATTATGTTTTGCTTCACTTTTGTGTTTTAATTAGGTTTGATATTTTATTTCTTTAGTTTATTTCTTTTTATTTAGTTTTATTTCTTTAGTTTTATCACTATGTTTTAATGCTAGAGCTTCTTACTTGGAGTTCTTTGTTCACTTTTTTTCTTTAGTTCTCTTACATTTACTTACTGGGGTTTTAGATTGGGATTTTACATTTTATTTGCATTTTGTTGCTTACTTTGGAATACTTTGTTGTTTTTTTGACTTTTTAAAATATTGTATTTAGTTTTATATTATATTTTGTTTTGTGCTGGGGTTTATGCTGGGGTTTTGCATTGGGGTGTATGTGGAGATCTTACATTGGGGATTTTGAGTTTGTGTTTGTTTTGCTATGCTTTTCTTTTTTGTTCTACTTTGTTGTAGGGTTTATGGTATTTTATATTAGGATTCTACTTTTTCTGGGTTTTTCTTAATTTATATTGAGTTTACTTCAAATTTCATGGGCTGGTTTTTTTTTTACTTTCTGGTTTTAAGTTTTTTGGTTTTACATTGATTTTATCTGTTAGGGGTTTACTTTGGGGCTTTACATAGATGTTTTAGGTTAGTTCTTTTCTTTTACTTTGGTTTATGTTTGGGGGTTTTTTAATGTTATTTTATTTCAATTCAATTATATTGGGGGCTTTTATTTCATTGATTTTATTTGTTTACTTTGTTGTTTTATTTATGTTAGCCTTTTGAAAGGTTTTTTGTTTACCTTTCATTTTCTGATAGAGTTTAATATCGTTTTCTGTTGGAATTTTACTTTTTGTTTGCTTTACTTTGTTTTATTTGTTTGGGCTTTTAATTGAGGATAAATTTTGAGGTTTTTTGTTGAGATTCTATTTTGATGTTCTATGTTAGAGTTCTACTTTTTGTTTGTTTTGATTAATTTACTGTTGTTCGCCTTGATTTAATTTAGTTTAGTTTGCTCTTTTTACTTTTGGATAAAAAAACTGTAGTGCCCACAACCATTGCTGATTCTACTGTCATCATGGTTTTAAATTAGTTTCCTGCCAGTCTTTACCTTCCAATAGCAATTACATGACAAAAGCCAGACTTGCATGTCTGCAGCCATAACTCTTTTAGGATTGCCTTCTCTTCATATATGAGAAGATCTTTCTCTCTGAAGGATTTCCAGAAACATATTTGGAAAATGTGGAGAGTTCATGAAAGTAGGACTGTCAGTAAATATTGGTCCTGCAGAAGTAACAAGGCTATTTGCGGCATTCTTTTCTATCTCATGCTTGTACTTTCTGCAAGTTTAACTCATCATGAGTCTGTGGCTGAATTTCATGCTTATACTTTGCTTTTGGTTCTAAATTAAAATTTGGATTTCTTTTTTATTTTGTAATTTCCTGAAACTGCAATCCATTTTCGGTACAGACTATTACATATTTTAATACTCCTCAGAATAGCACTCCAGGGTCTTCTTTTGTATCCTAGACACACAACAAGAGTACCACAAATGAGGCATCATTGACCAGGTTTTATGCTTTTCCTTGCCATTTTGCAAAAATGCTAAATTACTCAATGTTGTCTTGGCCTTTTCCATAAATGCTGACAGCCCACAATTTCCTCTCCCAATTTTTAAGTATCACAGTTTTTTACAGTAGTCTATAAACTACGTCGTTAATCAGATAGTGTAAAATCCAATTAGAGACATTAGAATCCAGAAATACAAGTGTTAAGGAATTTATTTCTTGATTGACAAGAAAGCCAAATAGACTCATCTATTTAGAATCTTAGCAACAATTAGCTGCCTTAGTTTCATTTATTGTGACATAAAAAATCTGGTTTATTGAGAGCTCTATTGAATAAGATTTCTATGATATGCACCATGAGAAAATATCTTCAAACTAAAATGATTGTTTTGCTGTAATAAATTGAACCATATGTACACTATGTTATTCAATCCTTTTTCTTCAAGGCATAAATTGATATTAAAGAACATTTAAGTCATAACACATGGTTATCCAGGCATGAACGAGGCAATAACCCATATAAGTTGTCAAGGTGAAGCCAAAGCATTTATTAGAGGTTTGTGTTGTTTTTGAAAAGTGCACGGTTGGATAAACATGGATTAGTGCTATTATGCTGCTACGATGACTCAAGTGTGTTTTTACAGTGTCAGTAATTTTTATGTTTAAAAATCACTGGTGCAGTATATTAGCTATAATTTATGTTTATCATCTTGTGTACTCTAATAGGTTTCAACAAACCATTTAACACTTCAGCTTGTGCATATACATTACTTAATAGGTATTTATCTTAAAAAAGAGATACTTAAACGGGACTTTCAAAGCTTGCAACTGCATGCTAAGAGCAAATACTGCAGTCAAGCACATTAACTTTTTTTTTCTCTGGGTCTGCATTTAACTTTGAACAGTGTGACCACACAATTTCTTTGTACATTTTGCTCCTAACCAGAGCAAGAAAGATATATCATCTCTAAACCCCATCAGCCTGAATGACATCGAAGTCCCTGACATGAAGTGTCCGTCACACTTACTAAGTAGAGTAGATGTGATAAAGCCTACGCAGCTGAAAATGCCAATAAGTTCCTGTCATCAGAGATTGCCCTTTCAGGATAGCATAGGACTTTATGCTTTCCTAGCTATGCCTTCCTATTGCTAATAGCAGACTCTATTAATTATATTTCTTTTGCTGTTCTTTTTTGGTACCTTGGCTTGCTTATTTTTGAAAATCAGTTACCCATAATTCTCAGCACTTGGTTTGGAGAGCAACCTTATCTCAATATAAATATAGTAGAGCTGGGGCTGGCAAAAGAGAGAAGTGAAGTAAAAGCTTCACTTGAGGAGGGCTTTTGGGTGGCAGTGAACGAGTTGAACATAATTTACGATACTATCAGGTGCTTCCAACAATGTGTTGCTTATTATATGGGTTGTGCTGATGGTGACTTACTGTTCTAGACAGTCTAGGTTTGAATTACTGGTGTTTAGTGCTTCCATAAAAGAGATTGATAGCAATTAAAAAAACATCACACTGGTCTTTTCTTGGGGCAAGAGTTCTGTGGCTTCCTGAAGTTAGATATCAGTCAGTAATTTGCAGAAAAAAACCAGCCAAAAAAATATTGCTCTAAATTCTGTTTGCCGATCTCATAAATGCCTGATTCCTTCACTAGTGAGGTCATTTCAGAGGAGGAAAAGGAGTTGATGCAGAACCCTGAGATTATGGACAGGCTGATCTGGTGTGTAATAATTTTTTACAAAGAGGTTATCAGTTCTCCTGACTCAGTCAAGCATGTCTGCTGGCTGAGTCAACAAATAGGGAGGATTTATTACTCACATGGGAATAATTGACCAAGATGGACTAGTTGTTATTACAGACTACTTTTTTGGAGTAGCCTCTTTCTTAGACATAATTTAGAAAATATTGATATAATTTAGAGAACACTCTTAAGTGCCTACAAACAGATAACTTACTCATTCAAATTTAATTTTTATGGAAGTATATTCAAAATATTTAGATATCAATTGATACCTGTAATAATTTCATATGCATAGAAATGACATTTCTTTAATATTCTTCCATTTAATAATGGCCTACTAAAAAGCCGTTCCTTACATTTTTTTACACCTAAACAATATTTGCCATTTTCACTGCTTTAGAGTACACATTTACACTCTTCTTGTGTTGCAAAATGTACTGCTTGCCTTCATGTTAGGCATCACGCAACTTTATTCTGTTGACATTTTTAGCAGTTTTAATGTTCTGTGCAGTAGGTGGTGCAGTGCAGTCCGGGTTTGATATGTTTCCTGGAAGCTTTACTTATTTATTTTGTTACAGAACTCCCTGCAGACCACATGGGAATGTGGTCCCATTTCGCAAGGTACCATACAAAAGCATCATGAAAGAGTGTTTCTGCCCCAAGGAACTTACAGTTTTACCATTACCTATTTAGAAATAATTGAAAGCATGATATTTTCCATGGTAAACAAGGACAAGGAAGTCAGAACTACATTTTTGTGAAGGTCTGTACTGTGTCTTTCATTTTTCATTTTTTGTCTAGTTTAAGAGTGATTTCATATATCACAACAGAAGTAAGGAAGACACTTTGGAGCAAAACTGACATCACCCTCCTCATGCTAAAATGGCTTTACACTTTCCACAGCAAAATTCTTACAACCTTCCTCTGGGGAAGAGAGTGCAGATCCTTGCTAGTACTGCTGTCTCATCTGGAAGGCTTTTCAGAATTGCTTTTTAATCCTGTGCAAAAATTCTGAGCCTTCCCTGAGTGAAGATGCTGCGTAGGCCAGCTGTGGTCCATGCCACGGAAAGCCCTTAGCCAAGGGCTGAGCAGCCACAAGGACACGAGGGCAGGTTCATCACTGGCTACAGCGGGTCAGAGCACGGCATGATGGCCAAAGATGTCACTCATCAACCCAGTTATTGGGCAAGCTGATAATCAAATGCATTCATCAAGGTCACTGTGATTGCCAATCTTAAAATTATGAAAGATAAATCTCTTTCATAATTTCATAGCAAATCTCTTTTTCTTCTCTGATGATGGTAGTGGCCATTACAAGTGGCTGCAATGTCAGTGTGATTTTCTACTCACTCTCTGGTGGAAGCTCCTCTATTATTTTGGCCATGTTGGTAGCCACGGGAGTAATGGAGAAGGACCCCCATCATATCTTCTGCTGTTCTGCACCAAAGGCCTCTGAAGGTACTAACTCCTTCCAAGACTATCTCTAGAAATACTGTCTTCTTTCTGTCCCAGTGGCTGTTTAAATAGCCTCCTATCTATAGAACAGATAACAAAATAGGAGAAGTTGAAACTCATGGAGAAATGAAGGGATAAGACAGCAAGGTTGCCTTATTTTTTGTTACTCACTGGAAGGGCCTTTTACATTGCCAAGGCACCCAAATGGATTTATGTCTCAAACAAACAGTTAAACCCCCTACATCTAAAGGTACTGTCTAGAACTGCAAGGTTCAGAAAGAGTGTTGAGAGATTGCAGAGGAGTTGGAAGAAGCTTCTTAATATAGCTCAGGTTGTCATGTACATGACCTATTGGGAAAGGCTGAGGGGTTTGGTTTTATTTATTCTGGTAGAGTGGTTGTGAAATGGAGATCCAGCTGAAGCCTAAAGCTACTTGAATAAAATGGTAAACATGGAGCTGTTCTCGGTACTGACAATGTGGTGAGGAGGAAGAGTCATATTGCAGTTTGGAAAGGTCCATCTGAAGATTAAGAAAATGTATCAGTGAGTGCTGTGGATATGTGATGTTTTCCCAAAGACCATGGGATCTTCATCCTTGGAAGTTTTCAAGGCAGGGAGGTAAAGACAGGCTGACCTGATCTGGATCAGTGAAATAGATTTTTATTTTTTTGGGGGGGGGGGAAAATACCAAGAGATTATTTTTTCTTATTTTAAAATTGTTTACTCTGACAAAGTGATGGTACCCTTTCTAGATTTCCTCTTGTCGAAGATTGAATTAAATCTGCATGAGTATTCCTTACCTTTAAGACCTACCACATAGGTTAAACTCTACTTGTCTTACAAACATTCTTTCTTATATTCCTCTTTCCTCATGGGAAAAGCTTGTTTCCAATTGCTGATGAAAGCCTATTTTGAGCATGAAAGAGGTTGAAGGAAAATCTTATCTCCAAAGGGTTCTCAGGGTAGAAAGCTCACTAGAAGGATATTGGAGGATGCTTTTTGCTGACAAGTTTTTGTAGTGCTGTACCGGTAAAATTGGAGACACGGTGTATTTCCACAGTAAAAATTGTAGGTCCAGCAAGGCCTAAATCTACAGCAGAAATAATTTGGGAGGGCTGGTAGAACTGTTTTTGTAAAACCAGCCTGAAAGGCTGAGCAAGCATGGCTCTTATGAGTATCTGGAACTTATTCTTCTCTGTGCTATCTTTTTTTTTTTTTTTTATATCTTTACTAATTGAGAGAATTTCAGTTTGGTTTAGTATACGTGCTTAAAATTATGATAATCTTCTAATGCACAGAAAGCTTGATGTTATTAAAGCTAGAGGGGCTGTAGGTGGAAGCAGGATAACCAAGACCTTGATGCCAGTCCTATTCTTAGTTAATCAAGATTAGCTACAATGACTTTTCATATGACTGCTGATATTGTTAAAATTAGATGAGCTAAAAAAATAGGGGAAAGAAGGTAAATATTATAAGCAAATTTTGAAATAATATTATTTAATTGAAAATCAAATCAGGAAAGAATTTGGTAAAAATTTGGTGTATTTACATAGATGTATATATTTAGATTTTTTTCCTGTGAGATAGGTAGTTTGCATTTACATTACTGTTATGTAAGAAGTTTACCTAATTTAACCAAAAGGCTTTTGTTGTTTATTCACCACTCTCAGTGGTGAAAGTGTGCTGATATTTTCACAAACAAAAGAATGGATGCATATTTCTTCAGTAAGAACATCTTTTTCACTATTACGCAAGAAATAGATACGTGCAGAATTTCTCTTTGGATACTGCCCATTTTAAACCCATTCTTGCATTGCAGAAGAAGAAGCCAAACAGTTTTTTTTAGGCTCAAACAGTTCAAAAAAAGAAATTTACCTCCATCTCTTCAAATATATACATATACAAAGAGTAAACACTCGTGAATATATGTACATATATAAATAATGTGTATAGAAAGTAAGTGAAAATCTTCCAATCTCATTTGCTTCTTATTTCTTTTGTCAGATAACTACTGAAAATAAATCTTTAGTTATACAGAGAGTGTGAATTTAACTCTGTTATTGATGGTCTTGTACCAAAGGAAGTGAAGATGACATTTAAGTTGAAGGGAACAGAACACTCTATGCCTTAGCCAGCCCATCGTCCCTGATAAAACTGTATCCACTACTGGGACATTATTTAATTTTTATTTGTTTGTGGCTTAGGACCCCTGCTTCATAGATCAAAACTGCCCCAGAGAATTTTAACTTCTAATTTGAGAAAAAGAAAAACTTCAAAGGTTAGGAGTAGGGAAGAAGGAAAAACATTGAGAAAAACACTGAGGACAATAAAAATCATTGCAAGTGTATGAATAATTTTTTTATTGTTTCTAAAGTATCTTAGAGGGTTTATAAAATCCATTATTTCTACACACAAGTGACAATATCTTAAATTATTGCAGCTGTGCTCAAGTACAGCTTTATACTAATATAAAATTGTTTAGCTCAGAGAAATATAATTTTCCTAAGATATTTCTTTGGATAAAAACGTTGACACTTAAGATATCTGCTTACCTTGCTTTTCAATAAAATAAAACTGTCATAGACTGGCTAAGCCAAAATCTGAGTTGCTTTTCTAAGGGAGTAATCTAAAATCTGCATTACATGAACAGGCACAAGACAATCTTCTGCTTCCTGATACTTGTCTAAGTCTACTCTAACAAGTAATACAACACATAAAAGCAAACTGTGAAAATAAAAAACCACCAAAGAACCACTCTAAAGGGCTTTTTCTTTGCTAGTAATGTCTCAGAAAGCAGGAATTTTTTCCTCTTCCCATTTTGCAAAGCAGTTACTTGTTCAGCTTGTGCAAATCTCAGACAGAACATTGAAAGCATAGTTTGGCCTTTATGCTGAAGATGTGTAGCAAAATACCAGGCAAGACATTTTGCCTGAATTCCAAGGTGGTAAAGTTTGTACACTTGTTCACTTATGAAGATTTTGGCTTCTATGTAGTCATTTACTGCTCAGAGTTTAGATTATTTTCTAAACAAATACTTATAGAAAACTATACAGACTAAGGAACTATCAGTCTTAACAGAAGCAATTCTGACAAACAATTATTTTCATTTTAGCACTGACAATTATGTAAATGTGTCTGGAACAGCAATGGGTCCCTTAATTATGACACCTAATTATACCAATTTATTTATACACCTCCTTGAACAACAACATTTTATTTATAACTCTCCCACTCATTCAAAGACAAGAAAAAATAAAGAGGAATTTCATAAGATGGTTGCTTTATCATTGAAACATAAACACAACTTGAACTATTTGAACTTGAACCTTCACATATATAGCATGTCCACATTGTCCTACTTTCTTTTTGTTTTCATATCTTTCAAAGAAAGATAACTTTTTATATCTCAGTATGTAAGAGAAACAATCTTTCATTCCTGGTAGAAATCTTTCAAATATGAATCATACTTGAAAAATACAACCCAAAATAACCTACATTCCACAGCTTTTTAATTTTTCACATTCTTCTTGCTGAAAATTACAGAATCATGAAGATTTTAGGTTGGAAAAGACCTTTAAGATAACCAAGTTTAACCATAAAGCTGACATTGCTGAGTCCACCAACAAAACATGTCCCTAAGTGCTAATTTACATATCTTTTAAATGACTCTAGGGATGGTAAAACCACCACTTCCCTGGAAAACCTGTGCACATGATGGACAACCCTTTCAGTGAAGAAATTTTCCCTAGTATCAAATCTAAACCTCTTTTGGTGCAGCTTGAGGCCTTTTATTCTACTTACTTGGGAAAAGAGACCAGCCTCTCCTACACCTGAAAGGAGTTTCAGGCAGTTGTAGAGAGCAATAAGGTCTCCCCTGAGCCTCCTTCTCTTCAGTCTGATCAAACCCAGCTTCCTCAGCTGCTTCTCCAGACCCTTTACCAGGCTTTTCCATTCCCTGGACATGCTCCAGCATCTCAATGGCTTCCCTGTCTTTCCACACTATTTTTGATACAGTCCAGGCTGTCATTGGCTTTCTTGGCCACCTGGGCACACACTAGCTCCTGTTCAGACACTGTTGACCAGCACCTCCAGGTCCTTTTCTGCTGAGCAGTTTTCCAGGAACTCTGTCCACTCCGTGGCACTCCCTGGGGTTGTTTTGGCTGGAGTGCAGGACCTGGCATTTTGATTTGTTGAACCTCTCACAAATGCCCTCAGCCCATCAATCCAGCCTGTCCAGGTTCCTCTGACGAGGAACTCACCTCCAGCAGATCAACACTCCTGCCCAACATGGTGTCAGCTGCAAACTTACTGAGGGTACCCTCCATCCCCCATCCAGATCATGGATAAAGTTACAAAAGGGGACTGACCCCAACCCTGAGCTCTGGCAGACTCCACTTGTGACCAGCTGTCAGCTGGAGGTAACTCCATTCACCACCACTCTCTGGGCCTGGCCACACAGGCAGTTCTTTACCCAAAGAAGGATGCGTTTGTCCAAGCCAGGGGCAGCCAGTTTCTCCAGGAGAATGTTGAGGGAAAAAATGGCAAAGGCTTTACTAAAGTCCAGGTAGACAATGCTCACAGCCTTTCTCTAATCTGGTAAATGGATCACCACGCCATTGAAGGAGAGTTCCATGTTATATATGAAACCAAGAGTTATAAAGTTATTTTATGAAATGTAAGATCCCTATTCTCTGCTTGAAAAAATGCTGCAATCTTCCTTCTGGATTATTATAACTTGTCCTTTCCAATAAAATCATGTTTTTCTATAGACAAGTAGAACAATTCTATGTAAATTAACATGACCAGAGTCCTTGCTTGGGACTTGCTTAGGACTGGGTTAATGCAGTTAATAAATAGTAGGAATAATGAATCAATGAGGGCATCTCAGCTTTCCAGTTAGGCTGTACTTTCTGTATTACAGAAAGTATCTGGATGTGTCTGAGTCTTTCCATCTCTGAATTATCTGAATGGCTTTTGGGTCAAGCACAGAGAGTTACTTGAACAGAGATGTTGCTGGGGAGGAACACCTGTAAGTGGATATGCTCTATTGTGTTGTGGTTTCAATTTTTTTTTCCCTGCTACAGTCAGAGAAGCAGAATTTTATAACTGTTTTTTAGAAATCATAGAATCATAGAAAGAATATCCTGAGACAGAAGGCACTCATAATTATCAAGTTCAACTCCTTGTTTCAAATAACAAAGTCTACTCTGATGGATACACCAGATGCCAGTTTCTCTCCCAGAGGGCAGAGCCCTAGGCACTGGCTAGCACTTGGCTAACAAGGCAGGACTATTATGTAATTCACATAACATGTTCTAAAGACATTGACCTTCCCTGTTACCCTATTATTCCCATTTAATTTCTTTGAAACATTTATTGTCCCAGATCAGTAACTGTGATTGAGTCCTCAGGTTAATTTTCCTCACTGTTTTTTATCCAAGGAAACAGTGATAATTATGTGGATTGTTTAGGTTTGGGGTGTTGGAGGGGAGGGATTTGTTTGTTTTTTAAAACTGGTTCAAGATGTGGTGTGACTTTGGATAATACGATTTTTAAATTCATTATTTTGTTAAAAACACCCTAATTTGTGTGCCCCAGAAAAAATCCTGATATATAAATCTCCCATTTGCAAGCATTTATTGTGCCCTAATCTCACTTGTTTTAATTTCTTGACAATGTACTCAGCATATCTTTATAACCCTCTTTCAAGTTATTCTGTAAGATGTTCCAGCCATGTTGTAATTTAAAAATTATAGTTCAGGGTGCTGCCATTATCCCTAAGATTCCTAGTATAGAATGAATCACCCAGCCAAAGATTTATATTTTAGCAATCATGACTGGCACAACTCTTTCTAAAATTTCAGCTGTACATTTAATATGACTAATAGCTTCTGGTCTCCAAACTAGATATATTTCTTCCTTTACATGCAATTAAAGTTATATTTTCAGGCACAAGAGTTCAAAATTACTTCACCAGCAAGTGAGATCACTAAAGCTGGATAAAATAGAGATGACAAAATTGTACCAAGAGGAACCAGAGGGAATTAAACAGATTAAGGAAGTGGAACAAGACTGAGACTGAGAACAAATTTGACAAAGTTTGATAATGACAGAAGCCTTCTGCTTTTTTCACCCTTCTACTCATCCTCTCTCATTTCTCTCATCCTTTTTTGCTAGAGCTTTGTTTTTCAATAAAACAAACCATGCACTTTTCACAGGTGTTGCTTGAGAAGCTCAGGACAGAATTTCACTTCAGACTTGTGATTTTAACATTTATAGGAGAGTGGGATTCAGGAAAAAAACCACTGTGTCCTATCTTGAGATATGAGCTCAGATCAGAGCCCGAAACTTTGAAACCAGGGCAGTTGGAATGGGAACATCAAAGTCAAGAGACCTCGAAGTCAGGAAAGTTCTTGATCTAAACCTTTAATATGAGGAATGCAGGAATGGACGGTAAATGAGTACTTTATAACTACAGGAAGCAGTACTATTCTAAGAGGATTAGTAGCTGGATCATGGTTCATTTTCACAAGAAATATGTGCAGTATATTCATGAGCGTCCTCAGTGGGGCTGATTCTAAGACAGAAGCACATGGTTGATACCTTCCCTTTTGGCAGATTTGTTTTCAAATTGGTATCAGTAATCTGGTTCCATGGAAAGAATAATGTCTAGGTAAATAATGGAGCTGAGACTGAGAGTGCTGAGTTTGGAGCCCTAGAACAACAGAATATTTCTGATGACTCTCAGCTGGATGGTGGTATTTTCCCACATAAGTGCTGTAAAGATACGTAAAAGAATTGCAGAGCATTTCAAAGCTCTAAACAACTTGCTTTCTGCATGTCATTAAGGGTGCTGGGGATATCTACCATGCATCTGTTCACAGGTATGCACAGGCTTCCCTGAGAAAGCTTTATATCCTATAGCCTGTGACTCTGTAGTTTTGAAGTCAATAGCAGAGTGAGCTTCAGCTTCCAAGAACCTGTCAGTCTTCTGCTGGGCCTGTGCTGCCTGCTATAACACCTGAACTGCTTTGGTACACGAGCTAGTTGAAGGATGTCCACATAAGATGCAATTCCAGGCACCTGGATGGCAGTGAACATCCTTCACTTTGTAGCCGCAGTGCAGATCATAGAACAAAACCCCCCGCATGGGTAGAGGGTAACATTCTTAAGTAGAACTAAACCATCTGCCTACAAGTTTGCACTGCTTCTTTCCAGTGAACAGAAGCACTATCACATCTGCCTTGTGAAACTGCTTGTAGCTGCTCAATGGCTGCTCAGTTCATAAATCCATAAAACTGCTTATCCCAGTCCTTGCACAGAAGAGATTTAGAAAATGGGAGGACTGCTGGTGACAGCGTAGTCTGGACGTGTTGACTCTTATTTGCTCAGAACCACTGCGATTTCCTACATTCTACAAGAACAGCAGGTTTTGAGTTTTGTAACAGAGCAGGTGTATTCTTTTTCTATGTTTACACCATCAAGAAGTTGTTATATTAAACATTGCTTATAATTTAAATATGGCCTGCTTGGAGAGAGACATATGAAAGAGTCAAAAAACTTCCTATTATTAGTGGAACTAGAATAAAATATTTTAAATGTTCACTCAGAAACCCCTGCTGATGTCTAACAACAGCATGCATTAAAACCGTGACTACACCCTGTAATTTTTGGTACAGCACTCAGATTATCAGAACTGTCATTAGGTGGGGTTTAAGTGGACACAATTCCAAGAGAAACTGAGTGTCCAAGTCCCTTAAAGTAGCTTTGGAAATTTCAGTCATGCAGTCAAGCCTTATATCTTTTGAGTCATTGACATGTATTACTCACTTCACTGATCTGAAGAGGAAAAGATAAATAAAAACAAAAACAGCACCTCCAGTTAAGGAATTTCTTCAACAAGGAATTTTAAATGTGCACTCATTTGGCAGCAGCCGTATTGCAAGATGATTATACAGCGTATGAATGTTTATTGCCTGACTTTAAGATGCAGAATGTAAGATTAACAATTATAGGAGGGGTTTTTTTTCTGCAAATGCTGTATTTCTGCTATTGTGTTTGCAGAATACAGCTAGATAATAATTGATTCTGTGACAGGGATTGGCTAATTTGCCAACAGTATAGTATAAAACACATTTATACAGTCAATTACACCCAAGTGCATGGCCTATTTGCTTTATAATTTCATAAACTTGCCAGCAATTTAAATAAAAAAGTTCCATTAAATTATCATATCATGTGATAGAATGATATTGCCAAGTATATTAAACCATGTGTGTTCAGCCAGAATTAATTAAATAGTATTACTTTTTCCTTATTAACACATTGAACCTATCCTTCCTACTCAGTACTAGAAATAGAAGCCTATTAGTGAACAAAGTAAACTTAAGGGCAAAGTTTAAACATTTTCCTGAGGGTGCTTCATTAAAATTCCTCGTTCTTTTGTTTAAACATTTGCTTATGCTAAATGTACTTGTATTGTGAAAATATTTTATGTTCTTAGATATGAATACTGGAGAAGTTTAAAGGTAATACTTAATAATAATACTCAGACATTTGGGTCAGATCTGATCTAACTTTTCTCATCCAACTTTGTTCTAAACTTCATTCCCTACTTATCCTTTGTCATGTTTTCATAGCCTTATGAAGTAAAAGGTAATATTAATGGTTCAGCACGACCGTTACCCAAAATCTCCTCATCTTCCCCTGCCAAACAGTGAACTACATAAGAAATACCTATTTTATATGAAATATATTAACATGATGGCTCAGGAGAGCTTCTTATTTGAAGAAGGTGACAACAAACAGTGAGAATTATTTCCATATAATTTTAATACAAATTCACCTGCTGAGTTATGAAACAAAAATTCCTCAATAACCTGCCCCATGTACATGCAAACAGGACTTCTCTCCCTCTCTCCCTGTCTCTCTCTCTTTCTCTCCTTGTCTCTCTCTCTCTCTCTCTCTCTCTCATATCAGGTGTTGGAATATCAGGCACTGTCTGAGATCTCTTGGTTTTAAGACACAGGGGATCCTTTTAGGCAAAGCTTTATCATCTTATTTTAAAAAGACTTTTAGAGAACCCCAGATTTAAAAAGTGCAGCTTTGTAATTACTGGCATGTATTTAGTCTAATAAGATAGTGTGTTTGAAAGTGGATAAGCATATCTTTAACAGCAGTCTACCAGGAATCAGCAGAAATAATTACTGTCAAGATTTAATTATGTCAGACAAGAGTATCTGTCCTGAATAACAGTGTCGACAGTAGAAGCTGGCATTGCTGTATGCTCAAGCCAGCTCTCTGTATACTTCTGTTAAACAAAGTCTTAGCTATTCTGCTGTGACTGACTTCAAACTAATGTAATTGAACATATCAAAACAATGAAAAAATTATGGATTAAAAAAAAAGAGTGGAATATGAACAAAAAGAAACTTTGGAAGGAATCTGAGTTGGCCTTTCTCTTACATGCAAGACATTGATCAGAAACATCTCAGCATGTTAATGTGGGAGCAATGTGGTATGACTGTATAAAAGAGTTCAGAGGTTTATATGTAAGAGTCTCTACCTTCTCTTCAGAGGAGCTTCAGAAATTATGCAAAATTATTTTGACAGTGATGTTGTTATTTTCTGCTTTTTTAAGGCAGGCTTTCATTAGAATGTCTCCAAACCATGCAGAATACTATAGCTTGTGTTGCAGCCGAACCAAAATACAAAGTTTTTGATTAATCAAGCAAGTGGTGTTATTGAGCAAAGCAAATCTGTAATCTGAGTAAATATTGCACAGTATTATTAAACAGCTTAAAAAAGAAAGAAAAAAGAATTGTACTAGTCTTAATTAAGGCTTCAAGTAAAGCTTGCTTTTATTGGCAATTTTTTGCTGCAACAAGAAAACTAAAAATTAAGAGGATGGTTGGCAGCAATATTGATATGCTAATGGATAAACATGCTAATTTAGAAAAAAACTAATCAGCAAAGACATTACTAATGGAAATGTACTGGAAAATGGCTAATGCTGTATGCAGACCTGGTATCTCCCAAATTAAGAAGAACTCATTTTGTGTTTATAATTGTAACTTGGAAGCTAAGCCTTGATCTTCTGTCTGCTTTGCTTTGGTTAATATTCAAAGATATTTCAGATGACCTGTCCTGGTACTATGACACCTGTTCAGATTCTCTATGATTATGCTGCTGAAATTACATGTTTTGTTTATTGAAAGGAGAGCTAAAAGTCTTACTTTTTTTTTTTTCTTCTATCTAATTTACCAGACACTTTCTCTAGACAAAGAGACCCTTCAAATTAAAAACTATGTGTCAGTCTGGTCTGCTGACTGAGGTGTTGCAGAACATCTCTCATTATCAGTATTAGATGTTCACTGCCTCAAGGATTGAAAGATTAATGAAACATTTAGGCTCTACTGTAGGACTTTAAGAACACTTAGTGTTGGCTCTGCTTTTTTTGAACCATGATCCATGGCTTTACTTGCAGCTGAGTTAAACTATTTCTCAGTTTTTTCTCTCATTCCACTGTCACTTGTGTGCCTTTTCATCTTTTTTTTCCCCCAAGATGGCTGTTCCAAATACTTTTTAAGAGGGTACACACTCTCTTTCTAATTTTAGTCCATATTTTGAGTGTACAGTCGTAAAACAGGTTATTTTATCAATAACTCATGTTATGAAAGATTTCTGAGGTGTTTTTAAGTCTAATAAGCTTTTCTGGCTGGAATTCAAAGATATCAATTCAAAGATATCAATTAAGGAATTAAATAACAAACATTGCTTTGAAACAGTTTTCAGAATTTTCCAATGTGCTGGGGACGTGTGGAGGACAAAACTTCAGTGCTTAGCGTTGTATGGTCTGAGAGGTTGAAATTGATTGAAGGCTGGAAATGGCTCAGTTTAGTGAGGAGGGGGAGTTTGAAGATCTGGGTTACATGATCCAATGGAACATTTGCATATGTACATTGCAAACCACTTTGGACTGTTTTAATGTAGTTCTCACCTATTTTTCTTGTATCCTATACATTTGAAAGAAACACAAGCAGTGGAATAAACTGGGATTAACAGATAAAAGATAAGATGTTTTAAATGGCACAGATGTACATAAATTTACTCAGATTAATACCTTCTTTTAAAACAATTTTTTTTTGTTTTCAGAGTGTTGTTACATGAAAATCATAGAGAACAGGTTCTTAAATTGAAAAACACTTATCTTAAGGTGATATGGATGTATTGCATAGTGATAAATAATTTCAAATCAATTTAAATCAGTCTGCCTCATAACATAAAGCAAGATCAGAAGACCTATTGACACTAGAAAATTGCTCAAGTCTAATGTTTATAGAATACACTTATGAAGACCTAAATTCCCAAGAATTTTGTAAGTGAAAAGAATTCTAAAAGAACTTCATGTCCTAGTAATTGCCAGAATTCCATGTTTTATGTCCTACAAATAAAAAAGTTAATTAGTATCACTTTCCTGACTGATTGGATGCATAGTAAATTGTAATTATTTTTTTAAGGATAACTGACAATGTCTGTGAAATTAATCTTTTTGTCAGATTGGCACAGGACTAAATAAAACTGACTTCTACAAGACTAATGTAATGAGGGAGATTTACTAAATCTTTTATGATTAACCTAAAAACAGGAATACTTCAGCCCTGAGAACAAATGGGTCATACACTTTGAAATCAGACATGGCATTTGAAAAGAGAAAGACAATTTTAGGACCATTTTAATTAGACAGTACTTAAGGCTAAATGTTAAAGTTTACATAGCTTAGACTATTAACTGAAAATAAAAAATTACTATTGAGTGCACAAAAATTCTTTCCCCTAAAGATCAAAGCACAAAACCAAACAAAATCATTGCCTCAACAATTAGAAATTTTACTCTTTTTCCCACTTATTTACCAATGAAAATAAATTGGAGAAGAAATAAACATCAAAAAATTTCTTTTAAATAAATAAATTACATCAAAAAAGCAAGAAAAATAGTAAGTTATTGTTATTGCCAATAAAATTTTAAATTAAAAAATACTACTGTTATGGTGGAACTAGGATACCTTTGTGTGATGCAATGAATGTACTTCATCATCCCCAGATGAATGATGATCATATTCTGAATGGGCCATTGTCCTGAGGTTACATGTTTCTAACATGCAACTGAAACTTTATTGATAAATGCACCCATATAATACGTCAAATGTGTGGGATAAATTGCTTATTTCATATGTTGTGCTTATTTCTTTCATCACAAAATTGATTTAATTTGTTTCATTCAGGATATTCCAACAAAGACTTTTTAAACAGAAGATAAATCAAATTTGTGTCTGGCAGATAATTATCAGCAAATAATAAGTCAAAAGTAACAAGCTGATGCTGGGGCCTGGAGATGCAACATTATGTGCATTTGGAGATTGTAACCTGGAATAGCTCTATTGTTGTCCTAGGAACTAAAGGCACCTTAGCAGCTGGAGTGAGTTAGTTGAACTCCTGAAGCCCAACTTCTGGTTTCATCCAGAAACAATCTGTATCACAGGATCTCAGGCTATTTCATGGCTCAAAAAAGAATACAGACTGGAAAAATATATACTGCCCTGTTTTTGGCTGGGACAGTTTACCTAGCTGGTACAGTGCTGTGGTTTAGATTTACTATAAGAATAATGTTGATAATGCATTGAAGCTTAGTTGTAGCTAGCTAGTTCTTAGTATAAGTCAAGGATCTTCTGTTTTTCCATGTTTTTCCAGTGTGGAGGTGAACAAGAACCCAGGACAGCTAACCCAAACTGGCCAAAGGGATAGTCAGTGCCCTAGAATGTCATGTCCAGTATGTAAATCAGGAGGTGTTGGCCAAAAGGCACAATCACTGCTCAGACACAGACTGGGCATCCATCAGCAGAGGGTGAGTAATTGTAGCGGACATCAGTTGTCGGTCTTAGATTTTCTTTTTCTCTCTCCTTTTAATTATTACTATTATTACTGATATTATCAGCACCATTATTATTGATATACTTTGTTTCAATTATCAAACTCCATTTATCTGAACCCACAAGGTTTACTTTTTCCAGATTTTCCTCCCCACCAGGAGGGTGGTGGGAGTTGGAAAGGGGGGAGGAATGGGGGAGAACGGGAGAGAATGGGGGAGAACGGGAGAGCTCTGTTGGCAAGTGTGTGGCCAATAGGTCAAGATCACAAATTATCCTTCTCTGTTCAGCACTTCTGACATTACTTCTGAAATATTATGTCTGTTTCCTTCAGCATAAGAAAAGTGTTAATTTGCTGAAGTGAGTGAAATTGAGGTGGCTGTCGTACTTGATGAATGAGGAAAGTATGAAAACCCAGGTTTGTTCAGGGTTGAGAAGAGAAGGCTCAGGAGGAATCTTACTGCTTTCTGACTAGCTGCTGGGAGGTTGTGGAGAATACAGAACCAGTCTCTTTCACACAATTTTGGGACAAAAGATAACACACAGGACTTGGAAAGGTGAAAGTGCTGACTCAAAAATTTAAACTTTTTCTGACTGAAAGTGGCCAGTCACTGGGTCAGGTTTCTCAAAAAGATTTGGAATCTCCATTTTTTGATATTTTAAAAACTTGACTGGAAAAAACCCCATTACCAATCTGATCTAAATGGCCCTGCCTCAAGTAGGGTGTTGGACCCCCAAAAAACTCCTTAAAATCTTAATTATTTTATAGTTCTGTGAGTTTTGGTAAGTGGGGAACAGTCAGAACACCTGCTTCAAAAGTCTGTTCCTGTTTTGAAGTGAAATGTTACTGTAATGTAATACTGAAATGTTACTGATTCATGCAATATTTTTCTAGTGAGTTACCCTGGAATTATTCTAACATTGTGGTGTTATGATACTACAGTGTATTCCCTAAATTCAGGTTAATTATTGCTTGGTTGGTGTTACTGCAGGTCAATTGATTCAGTACTATGTGTTCTGTAATGGGCAATACATTTGGCAATACTGGATGTATATAAATACTAAAGTTTCTTGATGTAATTTGACTTAGTTTTACAAAGCTCATTTTGCAAGATAGCATCAACATGTCACCCACATCTGATAGGCAGTGGTCACTTTTCACTTTAAAAGTTCAAAGACGTATATAGAAACAGAGTGCTTATTCAAAGTACAAATTTCGTCTGCAATATAATTGCAGAATTGTTGCTTAAGTCCACTTCCAGCAAGTTTTTTTGGTAGTATAAAAGATAGGATTGAAGCATAAATGAAACCGAATGATTGCCAAAGGATTGTTCAATCCAGTTGGAGATAATAAGCCTTAGTTTATTTAAAAGTGCTTCTAAAGAACTAAATATGAGTCCCAAAAATTCATACCAATCCATCTGTTGCATTCTGAAGACAGAGAACAATTTTACTCCCACTGTACACATAGGGGGTGTATTTTCATTGTTGGTGTCAATGCATTCCACCTTTGGCTTTAAATAAGCTGAAGAGATCAGCTCCAAGATGTGTGGTGCCATTGATTCACTGAGGGAAGGAATGCCATCCAGAGGGACCTTGACAGTCTGGAGACATGGGCCTGTGTGAACCTCATGAAGTTCAACAATGCCAAGTGCAAGGTCCTGCACATGAGTCAGGGCTATCTCAGGCACAGAGATGAAAAGGATCCAGAAAGACCTTAGAGCAGTACCTAAAGGGGACCTACAAAAGAACGGAGATGGACTTCTTGCAACATCATGAAGCGATAGGGAGAATGGAAACACAAAGAGGATAGGGTTAGGTTAGATATTAAGAAGAAATCATTTACTGTGAGGATGTTGAGGCAATGGAACAGTTTGTCCAGACAAGTTGTGAAAGCTGCACCACAGGAAGGCCTGGCTGGATATGGCTTTTAGCAACCTGATCTAGTGGAAGATGCCCCTGTGCCGATGGCAGGAGAGTTTGAACTAGGCCATCTTTAAGGTCCATCCTAATCCAAACCATTATATGACTCTGTGAAATTATCAAAATGTTCATTACTTAGCATTGCTTCTTCCTATAGAAATATAAGGGTCACTCTTTTGCAGCAGGTTGATGGACCCCATGATCTATTGTGAACGTTTCTGGACTTATTTTTTATTGTTTCTAGCGAAATGCCTTCTTGTCTTTATCTCATTCTTTCTTAGAAATAGAATCATATTGCACTGAATAATGAGTTACATTCTGCCATTTAAAATGATATTAAGTATAGTTGTCGCTCCCCAAAATTGTAATTCTGTAGGTACTTAAACAAAAGAAATACTCTAGACCTTTTTCAGGGATAATTTTTCAGGAAGGTGACACATACATTACTGAAGCATGAGAAATACAAATAGCTGTAAGATATTTATGCTTTTTACAGGCATTCTAACCTTTTTAGAAAATGGCTATAATTTGAAGATATAATGTGAAGGGAGTGTTCTTAATGTTACATTAATTACAAGGGCTCACTTTCATTCCCTCTTTGCAGACATTTTTGTATTTTTATATGAAAAGATGCATGTAATATTGTGGCAATAATGAGCTTAATGTAACTGGAAGCTATCAGATAAGATTGTATCAAAATTTCAAATACAAATAGCACCAGCTATTGTATGCCTGAATGTCTCTCTTCATATCTCACGTACTGAAAACTTTTTCCTTGCCACTAAGTGGCACTGTATTATTGTTAGTTTGTTGTTCAGATGATATTAAAAACTTTTGGGCCAAATTTATTCTTTGTATTCTTGATAGTCTTATTAAATCAATGGAATATATGTGAAGTGAATTTGGCCCACAGTTTTAACAGCACCTAATTCTAAATAATTGCTGTACATTTCCATTATGGAGGCCCAGAAGTAAAATAAAAATCAGTTTGTGCTTAATCTTGCAAAGAGCTGACCCTTTCATTTGGTGTTTAACTGTTTCATTATAATTTTTTTCTACTGAATTAGCCCTAGTTAGAAAGGATCATCTTATCTTATTTCCATAGAACTGTCAGTAAATTTTGATTTAAAAACGGATGAGCTCTGTGATCTTTGCATTAACCCTTAATTTTCATCAATATGATATTTATTGAAAAGTATGTGAGTCTCCTATTGAAAACCTTGTTATAATCTTAACAAGATATGTCAGGAACAAAAACTAAAGAAGATTTGGTTTATCAAATGTCACAATTTGATCTTTTTTTTCCTTACAGTGATAGAAAAGTAAATAGGCTCATGAGAATTTTCAAAACACCGCTTAAAGTCTCTTTTTTCTTTGTCTTATCACTCTGCAGAAAACACAGAGATGTGTTAAAGCCTTGAGACACCATAAACTTTTAAGCAAAACTGCTTGCAGCTTTGGTACAAAACAATCCTTTCCCTCCTAATATCCATTTAAATTGTTACTTGCTTAGATAGTAAAAGAAAATGACAGCTATTTTCCTGAATTGTTAATAAAGAGGTAGTTTACTAAATCCTTTATATATGAACTGAGAGACTTATTTGAGAACAAAAGGCTGTGTTCACATCCAAGAATACCTGTCTCATTGGCTTCACACAGAACAAGTAACATGTGCATGAGAATGGAACATGGCACGGGATCTCCGGTGGCAGAAAGTATACCTGAGTGAGCAAATATTACCTTTGGAGGACAGACTCCAGCAGCTGTCTAGGCCTGGGAAATATTTCCCTTCCAGTTTTCTGTTAGACACCCACATTGTTTATTCTTTCCACACTAGCAGTACAAGTATTTATTTTAGGTTGTAGCACTGCCTTATCAATATGTGGCAGGATATTTAGAGTCAGGGTTTTTTCTGATAAGAGCTATTATTTGTAAAATGGGAGAGATATTACTTTCTTCACAGTGTTGGTTTTGTTAAAAAAAAAGGAGTATTTTTTTCCTTTATCTAATACTATTCCTTGTTTAAGGTTTAAAAAATTACTGAGAAACCAAATATTACAGAAACTGTATGAGGGTGGCAAGGCTGATTGGGTGGCACCTAACTTTTATTGAGAAAGTTAGCCAAAGGACAGGAGGTTTGGGGCTCACCAATATCATCTCAATTGTACACAATCTTTTGGGATATTAGAAGCAGTAGTGAAGTAAAACTGTTCTTGCAATGTGCATGGAAGACTTTGAAATCTGTCTTACATTGTGCGACCAAACTACCAACTAGCAGAAACCTTTCAAGTGTTGTTTCTTTATTTTATTTTTAATCTGGTTTTGAAAACACAAACACATGGAATAAACTTAAATACTAGAATAATTCTTTCTCTGATATGAGAATTTAGAGTACTGACAAATATTACTTTAGTGTATTTCTGTTTGCTTATTTGCTTATTTATTATTAATAAATATATGAAGAACATATACTTGATAGGATGATGGTAGATTATCTTATAGCTACTTCTCTTTTAGTGGTATGGTCTGTTCATATCTGTTCTGATTTAGCTACCAGTATTAACCAGAAGAAACTAATATTCTGATATCTTGGGAAAAAGTAATGTCTTGGAGAACTAGTCTACTTTCTTCCCAGCTTCTAAAAAAACTTGGAAACTGTAAATATAAATTAATGTGAACTATTGTAAATATTAAGAAAATTTTCTGAAAGGGATACTTAAATAAATGTTTTAAAAACAGCAAAAATTTGGAGCAGCTGACTTGGCTCTTACAGTTCCTATCTCCAGCAGAAAATTTGCAAAATGTGTGTTGGTCTCATATATGGCTACTGGACCCACATAAACTAGCTAACTTTGGAACTGGAATTGTGCACAGACTGTGAGAGTCGGCACTAAAAGTCGTGTAGTCTTAGCATCATTTACAACATACTGCAGAGAGACTTGGTTTGGTTTATCCAGTAAAAGTTTGACTGTACTGATGCCCATTTTAATATCACTCTTGACAGTGCTTTCTGCATGGCTAACCTCCTGTTTTGTGATGCAGTAACCTGGAAATACATCCTTGGTTACGCAGGCTGAACCTGGAAGAGCAATAAATCCCATCATGTTTCCTAAGTTTACTTACTGGAATGCTTCATGCATGAGGTATCATTGTGCTTTTTCTCTTGCTCAGTACTTTTTTTCATTAGTCTGAGCTACTGCAATCTTATTTCTGCGGAGCATTTATGTACTAGGTATAACTACCTTGGAGCCCTGACAATGAAATCACTGCAGTTTATGGCCATTAATAAGGTTAGTTTAGCAACTTTTAAGAACTGATCTGTTAGTTCTTTGCTGACATCTCTGTTCATGAACCAATTGCCATTTAAAGGTCCCATCTGACATTTTCCATCAGTAACCATTATTCCATCGGTAAGCCATTAAGATGAGTCCTATGAGAAAGTTCTATAGCCACTCTATTTATTAATTTTTTTCCTTCCCCCTTGTTAAAAACAAAAGGCCTTCAGTTTCATTATTTCATATTATTTTATAGTTGTAAGTGTTGAGGAGAAAATAATTTTTTTTTTGTACAGACCATGAATGTACTTTTTTCCTAGTGCTGCTCTTTCCCATCAGGGAATAAAAAAAGTCCCCTCATCTTTAGCTTGTTATAAGATATTTAATTTCTTTTGAATCTGTTGACTGGCATACAGAGTCTTCCTAAATAAGGAATAGGATGTAAGGACGTTTGGATTTCGTACAGTCAACACTTTCGTACAGGTTACATAGAAATGTTTTAAATGAAGCAAAATTGAATCCAGGCTATTAGATACGTCCTTTTATAAATCACACATAAAAATACAAATAAAATAATTTTTCATGCATACCTGCATAAAAAAATACCATGTCTTGAAATTAGTATTTAGTAAAAAGCTCTTTATTCTCATTTGCAGTAGAACTGTTAACTCTTTTTCTCTACCATCTTCCAGGAATAAGAACTAAAAAGTGAATAATATCTACAGTACATGGCTCATAGCATGTAACAGTGGTAACAATATTTATTAAAGAAACAAAGCGTGCATTCTCCAATTTTATCTCTCCAAGAGTTAATCTTTCAGCTCTTTGACCTGTGATAAGCATCTGTCACTTCATGTGACTATCTGGGAACTTAAGAGCACAATTTTGTGGGCAGGTGAAAGTCCTGAATGTAAGAGTATCACAATTGGGCAAAAAGAAATCTACTGCCAGGTCAGCTGGTGAAAGTGTACAAACTTACAAACTCTGATTAATGCAAGATAGAGCATGTCAGTGAGGAGAAGATGCCCATGTTTAACCTGTAATTTGAGATGTTTCTAAAAAAGGAGCCTTAACCAAGCATTAGCTTCATGCTACAGATAGAAAGGATAATACAAAACGTGACTTGAGTTTGTTTAGTGGTAAAAGGGAAGATGGCACACCACCTTATCTGGAACGTCAGAGTTAACGCGTCTCTGCCCCACCGCTCATCCCACACCGCATTCTGTGGGTGATGCCTCTGTTGACTGCACGCTGTGGGCTCTATCTCCCATCTGAGATACAACATGCATTTATCCTGCTCCTCATATGTGGTAACGAGAGATTTGTATAGGATTCAGCACTTACTTTCTGAGATTATACATCTCCGAGTGCTGAATCCTGCTTCACACCAAGTTTGTGAAGAGGCTCGGAGCCTTACCCATGATTTACAAAGACTGCAGCCTACGCACACCTACAACTTACCCACACTTAGAAAGATCATAGAAATCCGAGTAGATGACATGGTAACCTAAATATGTAGCACCTGGGGTTTTGCACGTTTTCTCAGGGACTTTTAACTCTGCTTCTGTAGGCATATGTTGCTGTTCTACACATGGGCTGACCAACACGTGCCTAAAACTGTGAGATGTACTTATCGTTTGCATCAAGACCAGTATCTCACACACACCCCTCCATAACTAGCAATGACCTACATAAATCCTCACATAAGTTACTGTAAAGTACACTTGTCAAGCTGCAGGTGTTTCTGCAGTAGTTAATATAGGGTTTTTTGTTCAACAAAGCTTTAGAATTTCCTGACTCTTTCCATTCAGAAAGCTTGCTGTAAACTTTCTCTGTGATTTTGCAGTAATTAATGTATTCCTCTCTTTTTTATGGAAGTTGAGAATGTTACTGATGGCATAGTGGCATGCCTTAATTGTTTTAAAAGAAAATTGAGGGCTGATAATTGCTGCCAAAAAAGGCTTTTTAGTACTACCTCTCTGCCCTAAACCGGGACACTCTCTTAACAATTTAAAGTACAGAGATGAGAAGTTCAGTGCTGGAGTTTTTTGTGAAAATAACTCTAGATCACCACTCAAAGTGGTTTTTTAATCTCATTTTTAAAAATAATTTATTTTCTATAGTTGGTTGTTAAAATAATAAGCATTTTATTAGTTCTTTTAATCTTTCATAAACCCCTCTGTTTTCAGAAGTGCTCTTTAGTGCCTGTGCAAATATTGACACTAGGTCTGCTTTTGATTTGCATAGCCTGAGTGGGAAAACTAGGCAATAGATTAGAAAAAGGTCTAAAAAATTTCAAAAACACATTTCTAAGAGCAAAAATTATTTTTTTTAAACCGGTCTCACCACACTCACTCTCAGGTAATATATGTGTTCTGTCATTTGAACTTGTCCTAGAGTATAAAAGGTGAAGATTAAAAAATAATTGTTTAACAGAACCCTCACTTAAAATTTTGCAGAGACTTATATATAGGAAATAAAGGTAGGAATGACAAAAATTAATTCCACCCATTGACAGACTTGAAAATATTTCATCTAGTATTCTTTCAGGTGTGCTGAGTAAAAGTAAAAATTCAGCATATTTCAGTTTTGTTCCCTGAGTCTGATCTTGAATAAAAATGAATTCTCATGGTGTACTCAGTTTCAAATTATAACATTGATTTTTATCATGGGCTTTAGTGGAGTTGGAAGCAAGAGTGCAGTTGGCTTGAGTCAGATAATAACCAAAGAACATTTCCAGGCATGAATTTTCAGTTTCCTTCTAAACAAACAAAGGGATAACAGCTTGGGCCTAGTCCTCCCCTTTTAAAATCAGTGAGAGTTTGGGCCCTAGAGTCTTTTTTAGCAGTTTATATTATTTAAATGAAATGTTACAGACAGTAAAATTATCCTTCCCAATGGAAACACTCATTAAAAAAATTCTTTCAAAGAAAGGGAGAGATGAGAAGGGAACAGGAATTTCTGTGCTTGTTGTGCACTGAAGTGTTTTTTTTTTTAATTTAAAACTCTTTCTTGTTTAGAGGTCAAAAATGTCACTCTATCATTGCCTTGTATATCAAGCAGGAGACCCTTAGACATCTGTCTTCTGATGGACCCTGAGCACAGCAGGAGACATACAGAGCTGTAAATTTGAACGTTCTCCGTGAAAAATTTCACTTGTCCTTGTACTTCATCTCCTCTTTCTACCAAAATATTGCATTTTCGCTTCCAATAAAGATGTTTTATAATGGCAATAAGGGGCTGTAACTCTAGAAGGTGGTATTGCTCATATTTTCTTTGTGTCATGCAGCTCCCACTGCATTATGATAGCATATGTTACCTCTCTGTCATGAGTTATTGCCTAAGTGCAGCACATTTTTATCTATATTTAGAAAACAACCTTCTTTTCTCACAAAAAACCCCATGAGCAATGGTAGGCTGGCCATATTGCATAATGGTTTCTGTGCTATGCAAAATAATTGTATGTGGCACTTCCTACTTGGGTTTTGCTTCCTAAATTCATAATTGGAAAATATACTTTTTAAGTTCTATAGGCATTTGAGACATTTTGCCATGCTGTGTTGAAATAACTATTCAGGCTGTCTTTGTACATGTGAGATCTATAATAAGAAAATTTATTTTCAGTCCATGAGAAAAACAGCTGAGGTCAAATAATACCAGTTCCAGAAAAAATAGAAACATTAATTTCCAGTCACCAACTCCTCCACTCTTTCACAAATACTGAAAAGGAAACTATCAAAATGGCTTGTCTTTGATATTTTTAGAGCAATTTTTGTAATCTCACTGTAAAGAAGTTAAAGAAAATAGGTGAGGGCATAGTATTGATGTGCAGCAGTAAAAGTCCTACAAATTCTGAATTTGTGTTTTGTGTTGGATACAATACTGAAACTGGCAAATTTTATGTAGAGTATTTTGTATTTTCTAAATATAAGGACTCTGCAGAGATAATACATATGTGTTTATGTATTATCAGATTACTACGGGAGAAGACTGCAGTTGCTTTGAGACTTCTTCTTTTTTCTTAATTTCTAATTAATGTGGAGTATAATATTTAAAATTTGCTTATAGACTAACTTTTAAAAAAACTCACTGCAATCTCAACATTACAGGATGCAGAAGCTGAATTGTTGCCTAAAGGTAATATTTTTGAAAATACACTAATCTCTGCTACTGCCAAGGTTCTTACTTGAGTGTTTCTCAGACACAGTCATTGCACCCTGACTGTGGCTTTAGAAAGTCCTTCTACATGGTATTTTAATTTTTTTGCCTTCTACAGAATTATAAGTAGATAATTCAAGTCATCAAGCTCTGAAGTTCCTTACAACAGCAAATATCTTATTGCACCCTACATGCACAGATTGTCCTGAGCTACTGTTGACTGAGGTGACTGAATCTCAACATGGAACTAAACACACTGACTGTGACTCAAACTGTGTGGATGAAAGCCTGAGCTCAGGCCCAAGATTTAGATAAGCTTCAGAGAGTGAAGACAGGGAGAAATCTTCTACCCATTCCATCCTGAATGAGGATTCTTGCTCATATATCTACCCGGAACATAAATTTTACAGCTTCACTATGTTCAGTGTGACCATGTCCATATTTTTTCTCCTCTCTGCACATATATCTGCCCTTACAGTTTGTGTCAGAACTGCAACTTTGTGAGGTTCTCTGAGTAGAGATTTCTTTAAAAGTAATTTTGAAGCTGAAACATTTCATAAGTCATATAAATTAAAAGCAAGAAATGCAATATACTTCGGGAAGTAATTAATTTCAGAGATCTAGAAACAGAGCAAGGATTTTTACAATTGGCAAGCAAGGAAAAGTTGTTCCTATCTCAACAGTGGGAATCAATTGTAAATTTTCTGGATACAAAGGAATGTCAAACGTCAAAAGTCCATTCAGAGAAATGAGGGAAACATGTACCTAAGTAGAAGGGTTTTCTTATTTCAAAGTAGATTTCTGGCTACAGAGAGAACAAGAGATGAAAAACTTACTGGCTGTTTAATGATGAAACTGAGAAATTAATGGAGATCACAGATTTTGCACAGTAACGCAAGGTAGGTTTCTGATTAGGCACACTTAGATTTGAATTAATGGCTGGAAACAAAACAGAAGCAAAAAAAAAATGAAGCTGTTTCTTACAAACTAAGAATGTATGAAATATAATGCATGTGTGATGCACCTGTAATTTCTAGAAGTAGTGACAGAAATGTAATAGGAAAGCGTACTCTCATTTTTTCAGATGATAAGTAAACCAGAGTGATCTTACTTTGGGAATAGAAACATCATGAAGAACAAAACAGTACCTTTTTTGACATCAGTCTGTAAAGACTGGTCAAATGCAAGACAAAAGTGAAAGCAGGGCTGGACATGATGTAGTGGTAATTAATAAGTTCATGAAGAGATCAGCTTTTAATTAAAGTCCTTACAATATGTCACTGTTAAAAATAAATAATAACAAAAATTATGTGAACTGGCTTGAATTTAGTAGTAGACTTGGTTATTAAATAATATTGGTTTGTTATTGGTGTAAAACATTAACCAATATTTTACTTTGGATTTTACTGAAAGCAAAAATTTTTAGTAATGCTCCTAGTAGTATTATATATGGCTACTGATTTATGGGTCCCAACTTTTTGTTTACATATCATTGACTTCAGTAGTTTTCTTGAGGAAAGAATTAACAACAAATAATCTTTCTGCCTCTGCTGGAGAGGCCTTGAAAATCTGACTGTTTATAGATTGAACAGACATGGTTCCTTTCAATTTTTCAGAGGTCATTTGTAAATACATGTAAGTATAAAAGGCATTATTAAAAAAAAATCTCAGTTCTAAACTGCAGGTATTTTCCATGACCATTAATTGTGATAAATGTGGGTTTTTTTAGCTATTTAAGAAAAATGAAAACCATTTAAATTGCTACAGTCTTTTTTATGTCGATCCCCTTTCCTTTTAATTAGTAGCAGTTGTATAATACACGAATTCTATTTCCATCCTAGCAGAAATGGCTTACAAGCACGATTATATTCTTGTATTTCTAGGTAGATTTCCAAGACATATGATAACTTTAAAACCTGATACAGAGACAAATATATTCTTTTTGATTTGAAGTGATAAAACTCATAAATTTATGTAAAGTGTAATAAAAAGGAAAAGTTGTTGCCATTATCATTAAAAGTAGATTTACCAGATTGAGGTGAACCAATTGCTTTTGACAGCCCAGAGGATATTTATATTTTCAGTGAACTTTTTATATCAATTTTTCATCACTAAACTATTTACTCTTGCTGGTTTAGCTAGATTTTGACTCCCTTGATTGTTCATATGGGAAGCAGATGATGACGTTATATTTGATTTTCATTACTCCTGTGAGTGTATACAGTTTGAGATGCTTAGTGTGATGCATTCTATTCATATCATATTACTTTAATTCCCTCTTATCCCTAAGTTTGTATTTTTATATTTTTATTAAAAGGAAAAACCTTCCAAATAGGAAAAAAAAACATTAAAAAATTGACACAAATATGAAGAAAGGGAGTCTCAGCTATTAGAAGATGCCTTTTGTGTTCTAATGAATGATATTGTCTTGATCCAACATGCAATGAGTACTCCAAGTTTGTAATAACTGAAATGAAGTTCCTTTGCTAGCCAAGCAGACATCCAGAGTAAAAAACTTTAAAGTGGATGCATATGCTAAACAGAATCTGAGCATACTGTAATTCATTTTAAGCAGAGATTTAATAGAACTTTTTAGCAAATTCTATTTGGCTATATTCCAGTTACTGTTCCATTTATTTTCCCCAAAGCTGCTTCTCACACAGAAGAGTCAAGGAAAGATATATACATACACACACACACACACACACACACACACACGCATATATATATATATATGCACATACCAAAAATAATTCGAAAATCATTCAATCAAAAGCTATAATAGTATCTGTGATTTTAAATGACCAGTGCAGCTGATTGGAAGATAAACTTCAAAGGCAATAAAACCAGAAGAGCTGTATGACTATTCTGCTAACCCTGTTGTGGAAGAAAGAATATTTTTCCGTATCAATTTCACAGGTAATTATGCTCATCTTCAGTTCTATCTTCAAAAGTGGTCACTATTGACCAGTGATTTGTGATTAAAAAAAGGAGGTGAAAGAAAAGCCAGAGCCCCTGAGAGAAAGATGTCTTCTTCTGAGCTCAGATAGGACTTTCAACATTCAAAGAAAATTGGGGTTTATTGGTTCAGACCCAGGGAAACAACATAGCCGTCTGAAATATAAGCAGTCTTTTTTGAAGGAATTTAGTGGAAATTACCTGAAGAATACTGTTGGAGAAGGTTTCAGCTGGCATTTAGAGACATTTTCATACTATCCTAGCTAGGGGAAGGTTGAGTCCTTGCTGATAGCCCTGATAATATTATGAGAGGTGGATAGCAGGTGCTCTCTAGAAGAAACAAAACATATTACTCAAGAGCAAATTTTTGCAGTCATTCTATTATTTGTTAACTTGAATACCCAGAACAATCTATCCATGCCACACATGCCATGAGCAGTTGCCAATTTCTTTGGAACTCATAATCTGCTTATGTTAAAGGAGAAGATATTCTATAATATTTAATGTAGAATGTCATCAGTGAAGACAGCTCAGATACACATACAGAAGGAATAACCTTTTATATACATCTGTGGTAATTGACTAAAACACCAAGATGACTGTAGGAATAGACATATGTGGATAACACCTTTTAGTGGGATACTTGGGACACCTATCTTCTGAGGGGTGAGTAAGGGAGATGACAATCTGTTTTTAAGGCACTGGAAAGAAGCCTTTGGAACTTAGATGAAGGACTGAGCATAACAACTGAATGAAATAGCAGTGTTTGGTGCAAAAGCTCTGTCAACATGCAGGAGAAAATCCATATGAAACAATATTTATAGCCTATAGGAGCAAGCAAGAGTAAAAATTTTAGTGAGATAAATATTTCACGCTTCAAGGAATGATATCCAGTGCAAGGAGTAGAAGAAGGATTATTTTGCCAAGGAAAGATGTAAGGTTCAGTACAGGAAGCCGAGAAAAATAACTCCCAATCTTTTATTCTTTATGTCATGCTTATGATGTTCTTATTCCTGATTTTCAAACATATGCACTATACATTACAGTCCTTAAAAACATGACTGGTATTTCTTGAGGGGACTGAAACCTTCCTTCTGCTGTGTCAATAAAAAAGAATTTGTGATAAAATGATACTGTCTGCTAACAAAATTAATCCAATCCCTTCAGGACTGAGTAGGACAGAAGCAATTCTTTACAATAAACCAAGGTCTTTGCATACTACTGGACAATATGAAGTCCAATAAAATGAGAAGATAATCTCAGATCTACAGACTGGACATGAGGAGGGTCAATCCACACTTACCTGTTTCTGGGGTTAATCATCCTGCAATAACAAAATGTGAACATTCAGAAAGGAAGTCTGATGGACTGAATGTCCTCTACCTCTTTACAAAAGGAAAAAAAAATGATAATAGAAGAAAGCAAAATCCTCTTTACTTAATGTGGACCTCTGTCTCTGGTGTGCAAGTCCTTCGTGTCCAAAGATAATTAGCACTTTATAATGCTAATTATTATAATTATGTCTGAGAAAAAAATCATTAAGGGGTAGGGCTGTTCAATGATTTTCAATTGCCCCCTCTATTAAAAAATAAGGTCATTGTTTGATTAGCTAGTTTTAGAAGCTAGAAGATAGAAACTGTTACAGAAAAGCCTTTGGTTGTTTATTTTCTCATCTAAGATATTTGGTAAATACTTTAATAAGAAAAAAATAATGTCATAAAATATGGCTGTCATAAATTTACCTCAAAATTTCTGGCTACATGGTATACCAATATATATTATAAAAAAGGTATTTATTTTTATAATTTTTCAGCATAAGAATGTGAATCCAGAACTGAAATTATCTAAGAGAAGTCACCTTATCACTTCTTCTGTCACATACTTATTGGAAATATCAAGGGTAGCAGCTGAAAATTGAAAAGCATATGTTGTAGGACATTATTAGGAAACTTACTTTTGGACCAAAAGTAAAAAATTCAAACTATAACATGTGAAAACAATGTGGGCGTGAAAACAACAAAATTAATTCAAACAATGTCCTTTTTTCCCCCCTCAGTCAGCTTAAAATTTGTACAAGTATAGTTTAGTTGCCGAAAACTATAAGTTTCAAATTGTATTTTTAGATGTACATTCAAAGAACCCTAGAATTAACATTATGACCAGTAATTAAACTGTGAGTGATGTCAAGTGTTGTGTTTGTTCCTGAATATAGTGAATTTGTTTCACTGCAAACCTAGAAAGATAGTTTGCCGTGAATTCATTTGGCTTAGTTTTGTTGCTGAGCAGGCAGCCAAGCTGGGGGCTATTTTCCCAGCAATATACAGAGATATGAGAGAAGGAAAATGGTGATGCTGAGTAGGCTGTACTACAAATGGAGCAAAAGATGTGTTGATTTTAAAATATATAATAGATGACTTCTAGAAGGCAATGTACCTTAGCTGTCAATTCAGAAGGTGAAATTAGTTGTTAAGATACCTTTTTAACACAGTCTATTCAGGTAGACACAGGGGCTAAAAGGAAGTGTATTTCCTTATTTTTCCAAATTAGGATTATAGAATTGAACTAAAATTAGAAAATTACACTAAAATCTGTCTTCTATTCCTGATGAACTGTGTTCTCTGACTTGGGCTGATGTATCATGTTGTCTTAAGTATTTGAGTGTAGAGAAGATATGACATCTGACATATGCCTTAACTAATATTTTGAGAAAAAACTAGTTTAACCATTTATATTCCATATACCATTAAAAAAAAAAAAGGCTGATAATTTTCCCACATAAAACTGTGGTGTGAAAACTCAGAAACACCCTGATGGAATTCTCCAACATTTAGCTACCACTTTTGCAGATTTGCTTAAATGTGGAACCTAAGCTGAATTAAAATGCTTTTGCACTCTGGATCAGACACTTCCCTACAGCTCTAGAGACAGCCCAGATTAAAAAAAAAAAAAAAAAAAAAAAAAAAAAAAAAAAAAAAAAAGTAAGTTATTCAGGAGGAAAATATTTCCCTCCCAAGGTTGTGAAGAAGAATGATCCTCACTGATGTCTCCAGATGGAAATTAGCCCTTCACATATAATTTGACATATTAAAAGGAAAAGCTTCCCAGGAGAAAGCAAGATATTTGTTGCATAGATTGAACTCTTTAAAAGGGAAAAGCTTGAATGAATTTTGAGATGGCCACTTCACATTTTCAGAAGATAGGTGCTTACAAAAAAAGAAATGCAATGAAAAAAACCCAGTAATACAAAAACCAATATTCTGTTAATGTTCTCCTTCTAAACACGTATGCAGATTTTTTTTATTTATTTAATGACAAAATATGATCCACTGCACATCTGTGATATTTCTAAAAGAGAAGCAGAAAGAAAACAAAACACAGGAGAACACTGGCTTAATTATTTCAGAAAACAGTTTAAGTGAAGTAAATATCAAGTTAATATATGATAAAACTGATCAACTTTCTATTTTTCTCCTTCCTTTCAGAATTTCCATTATTATGACTTCAGGCAACCATCAGAAATTCTATGCTTAAATTCATTTTAGTAAAGCACTCAAGCCTGGTCTTAATTTTGAAAGCCAATGAAAGTAACAGAATTACTTGCATGCTTAAAGTTAAGCACACTCACAAGTACTTTTTCCCTCCAGAGCAGCATCCCTTCATCCCTAATGAAATCAAAAGAGTGTCTTATACCTAAAATTAAGATGCTATACCTTTTTTTAGTATCCTGTGGATACTGAGGTCAAAAGCTGATCTGAATGAATGAGGCAGTCAGGCATTCCGAATTGCCTAGAGCTAACACTGATTCTAGGGTGCCTCGATTTTAAACACCAGTAGAATGTATGAGTAAGGATGTTTTTTGACTTAGCTCTTTTCTTGTTGGCCTTGACACTCCTGATATGTCCTTGACAGTCACCTTTTCTCACAATGCACTACACTATGGAAAGAGAATAAGACCTCAGCCCAAGGACTCTAGTCATGCATGATATCAGTTGCTATCACAAAGATATTTGACAGGCACCAGCTTAAAGCCATAAATTTTTGTCATTTCAGTGACTTTGGTTCACCTAGCTTATCAATGTTGAGTACCTAAATTATGAAAAGGCTGTGTTGAATGGGTCTTGGAGCAATCTGGTCAAAGTGGAATATGTCCCCATGGCAGTGGAGTTGGAACTGGGTGACCTTTAAGGTCCCTTCCAACCCAAGCCATTCTATAATTCTATGATGTCTTTCATTCTTTGCATCAGAGAAGGAAGGTGGGCAAGATTGATTCCTTTCAGCTAAATTATAGCCATGAAAGGGACAAATCTGAGAGTAAAAGAGTGATTCATGGACCACTGGTATTGAGATCATGGTGGGTAAGCCTGCCCAATATGCAGATTTAGTGTGAGCGTTTTACATGAATGGTTCAGCTAAAAAGTTGATGATAATGTTACTTGCTTGCTTGTGAAGAACTGAAAGGGATTTTTAGATCCAAAGAACCTAAGGAATATAATATGTTTCACTACAGACAGATTTTAGCATGGAATCACAGAATGGTTGAAATTGGCAGGCATCTCTGGAGGTCATCATCCAGTGCCCCACTCTAGGTCACATAGAGCCAGTTAGCCAGGAACATGTGTAGATGGGTTTTTTTTTAATTTTCAAGGAAGAAGACTCCGCAACCTCTATGTAAAACATGTTGCAGAGTTCAGCCACCCTCACAGTAAAAAACACTTCCTTGTGTTTATGGAGCCTCTTGTGCTGACACTGAACATTGTCGATCTGTCCTGTGTGCATGGACTCTTCAGGTAATTACACACATTTGTAAGATGCCCCATTAGCTTCCTCTTCATGAGGTGTAATGGTTCCAGTTCTCCCAGTCTTCCTTACATGTGAGGGGTTCCAGTCCCTTAATCATCCTTGTGACCTTTCAGTGAACTTCATAGAATGTTGAACAGAGTTTCTATTGATAGAAATATTGGCACTTTTATATGCCATAAAGGAGAATAAAAAGTAGTCTTTCAAAGGAAATGTCCCTGTGTTTCACTGTAAAGTAGTGAACTCCAAGGCATGATTAAAAAGAGTCATTTCCCACCTGAACTGAGTTCTGAAAAACATATAATTCAGCCATAATCAGCCATTTTTTCATTGGAAATAAGACGTAGATGACATAGCCAATTGTTTATAGCATCTTCTATTTGAGTAGAGGTTCTGACCACTATTCTGATCAGCATTACTCAATAAGTAAAGGACTACTTAATGAGGTAAGAACTTCTAATAAAGGCAGATGGTAGCTAGACTGTAAAAAATATTGCTTATTATTTTTTTTTCCTTTGCTTCATATAGTTATTCTGTTATTGCAGGCTGGGTGCCAATAATTTGGGGTGGTGAGACATGGGACTAATACAAAATGTGTTCAGTTTATAGTTGGGCTAAAATAGAAGCAAAGTTGAAAACAAGCAAAGTTTAAGTCAGGCAGTTTCAACTTTATAAACTTCCTTGCTCTAGTTTAGAAATATTACTTGTGATGAAGCAAATCTGTTGATTCTGGTGGGTGTAGGGCCCCCAGTGCAAGCTGTGAGATCTCTAGCCCAAAGAATCAATAAATCTTCTAATTGTGTCATGCCACGTCTGTGATTTAGGCTGCAATATATTCTGTGATTTGTTTAATAAACTTGCAAGCTTAAATACCATGCTTTTGGTGGATGCTCCCCTGGGATTCATCCTTAAGGGTGCCCAAATGTATCTCCTCTTCCAGTGACCTACGTAGGAAGTGACATGAGACATGTGGTGGTTTAATTAGCAAAATGTTGGCATCAGATTAATAAAGAAGAGAATATCCTTTTCTAGAGTTTCTGTTTCGTATAAATATCTCTCGCAGAGCTCTGGTTCCATATGGCAATTAGAAGTACTTGTTAACAGTTGTTTAGGTATATGAATAATGAAGGTGAATTTTCTCCAAGACTGAAAGAAATAAGGATGGACAGACTAATTCAGATGGAATCCAAACTCATCAATCCACAGATTCATTGATTTTTTAAAATTCAAACTTTTATTGTAAGCTTTTAATATTCTCATTTCTCTTCAGGTTTTCAAAATTATAATTACTATTTTAATTAGGTTTTTTTATTTTTGCATTGCTAAGGCTTACTTGGAAATAAAAGTCATTATTCCATGAGAAAAATCAGCATCTCAAAGAAGCGCTCATATAGGAATGAGAAATTTGATTATCTGCATAAGTTGAGTACAGCTTTTAAATATAGTGGAACACCGGGTAGTAGATTTTAAAAAAACCAAACCCACAAACATTAACTATAGTTCATTTATTCAGTTGAACTACCTTTCAACTTTGGAACACTCATCAGAAAAGAAAAAGAAATTTTGAATTTACATATATTCAGAATCTTTTAAAGATTCTTTCAGTCTTATTGTTTGAGAGGTGAATTGCAAAAGTCTGCATTTCATCCATAATATTCAGTATTTCATTGATGACAACAGAAGTCAGAGAAATAGCCAGACAGCACACTTGTGCAAACTAGAACTGCAAGAGGAAAGTTCTTTAGGGAAACTTCAGTGAAGAAAAAACCTTGAATTAAGACTGCTCATGTATAATTTTAAAATTTTGCTCCTGGTTTGGAAAAAAATAAATGTCTTCAGCTTTTTTGGGTCTATGAATGTACTGTCATGCTTTGCATAATTGACACTAAGATTGCTGAGATAAAGGAAAATGGAGGTAAAACCATGATGAATTTTTTTTCAATTTTTTTTTTTAGCCCAAAAGTGGAGTTTGGGAGTATCACAATCCTCAGTGCCTTTTAAATTATATTTTGTTCTGCCTTTGCTCATTTCTACTTCTTCTTAAAAGACAGGAATGGTTATTTTATTTGCATGTCTTCCAAAGAGCAACTTTTAACAACAGAAAAAGAAGACCTTAAACAAATCAGAGACAGATCTTGACAAATAGACTAAATAGCCAGACAGACAACTGATGATCATGAATGAAAAAAAAAATCCTTTAGTCTTCTCTATTTCTATTAAAAAAGCATTTCAATTTTTTGGACTTCTGTGATTTTCTGGGATGAGGAAGGCCAAAGGCCCACTTGGAATTGAGTCTGGCAAGGGATATCAAGGACAACAGAAAGGGCATTTACAAGTACATCAGTAGCAAAAGGAAGATTAGGGAAAATGTGAGACCACTGAATCAGATGAGTGTCCTGATAATGGCAGACACAGAGAAGGTAGAATTACTGAATGCATTTATTGCCTCAGCCTTGCTGAGGTTGACCCTTGGAGTCCCAGACCTCAGAGGTAACAGAAGGCTGAAGAAAGGAAGACTTCCCTGAGATTGGGTTGGGTTTGAGATCAGGTAAACAGACTTTACACCATGAACCCATGGGCCCTGAGGAGATACACTCATCAGTTCTGAAGCAGCTGGCAAATAGCGCTGCTAAGCCATTCTCCATCATCTTTGAAAAATGATGGAGAATGAGAGAAGTGGCCAATGAATGGAGGAAGGACAATGTTACTCCTGTCCTCAAAAAGGGCAAGTAGGAAGACCAGGGATACTTCTGGCCAGTCAGCCTCACCTTCCTTCCATCCCTGGAAAAAAGGTGGAACAGATCACCCTGGAGGTCATCACCAAGCATGTAGAAGAAAAGAATGTCATCAGGATAGTCAGCATGGATTCACCAAGAGGAAACCATGCCTGACCAATCTGATAGCCTTCCATGATGGCATGGCAGGATGAATTGATAAGGGGAGAGCAGTGGAGATTGTCTACTTTTACTTCACCAAGGCTTTTGACACTATGTTCTGTAACATCCTTCACAGGTAAGTTTGGGAAATGTGGATTAGACGAGTGTACAGTGAGGCGGTTCAAGCACTGGCTGGTCATGATACGTGGAGTAGAACCCAGTTGGAGGCCTGTAGTCAGTGGCATTCTGCAGGAATCAATAGTGGGTCCAGTCTTATTTAACTTGTTTATCAATGACCTGGACAAAGGGATAGAATGCACCCTCAGCAAGTTTGCTGGTTCAAAACTGGCGGAAGGGGCGGGTACACGTGGGGTTGGGCAGAGGAACCTAATGAAATTCAACAAGGGCATGTGCAAGGGCCTGCCCTGGGGAGGAACAACCTCAAGTACCAGCACAGGTTGGTATTTGACCTGCTAGAGAGCAGTTCTGTGCAGAACGACCTGGGAGTTTTGGTGAATGACAAGCTGACCATGTGCCAGCAGTTCTCTTGCAATCAGAAGGACCAGTGGTATCCTGGACTTCAGTGGGAAGAGTGTGGCCAGCAGGTCGAGGGAGGTGGTCCTTCCCCTCTACTCAGCCCCAGTGAGGTCACATCGGGCTCTGTGTACAGTTCTGGACTCCTCAGTACAAGAAAGTCAGGGAAAGGATTAAGTGGAGTGCCACAAAAATTATTAGGGATCTGGAGCATCTCTCTTATGAGAGACTGTGGAACTGGGCTTTTTAATCAAGAGAAAAGACTGAGAGGGGATGTCATAATGCATATAAATATCTGAGAGGCAGACGCCAAGAGGATGGTGCCAGACTCTTTCTAATGGTGCCCAGAGACAGGATAGGGAGCAACACGGCCATGAAACAAACCACAAGAAATTCCACCTCAACATGAGGAACTCCTTCACATTGAGGGCAGCAAAGCACTGGAACTGGCTGCTCAGGAAGGTCATGGACTCTTCCTCTCTGGAGACATTCAAAACCCACACAGATGCGTTCCTGTGTCACCTGCTCCAGGTGACCCTGCCTTGGCAGAGGGGTTTGACTAGATGATCTCCAGAGGTCTCTGTCAAACCTAACAATTCTGTGAGTCTGTGAATCATGAAATCATGGGCAAAAAATATTTTGTCACCCTTCTGACTGAATTAATTCATAGTTCATTTTAATTCTCACATGACTACAAATAAACAAATTCCATTTAATAGTGTTTTATGTTCAACCACACATTCAGAATGATACTATTTTTCACATTTGCCTTACAATTATAGGTATCTTATTATCAGAATAGAACAGAAGATTTTATTTGGAAGGAACCTACAATGTCTCTTTTTATTTGGAAGGGACCTACAATGTCCCTTTTTATTTGGAAGGGACCTAGTCCAATGGCCTGACCAATTCATGGCTGATCAAGTTAATGCACGTATTTAAGACCATTGTCCAAATACCTCCTAAACACTGCAGCTGTCAGCTACCTCTCTAGTAGGCCTGTTCCAGAGTCTGACCATTCCCTCTGTAAAGAAATATTTCCTAATGTTTAGTTTGAACATCTCATGTTGCACCTTTGAGCTATTCCCATGCATCCTATCGCTGGACACGAGAGAAAAGAGATCAACTCCTCTCTCCACTTCCCCTCCTCAGGAAGGTACCAAGAGCCTTAATGTCTCCAAACTCAACAAACACAGGGTTTTCAGCCACTCCTTACAGGACATTCCTCAGGGCTTATCACCAGCTTTGTTGCCCTCCTCTGGATGCATTCAAGGGCCTCCACATCCTACTTATATGGTGGGTCCCACGACTGCACTCAGTGTCATGGTGAGGCCACACCAAGGCTGAATGCAGTGGGATGGTCACCTCTGACTGGCTGCTGATGCTGTGTCTGATGCACCTCAGAATGCTCTTCAGCCACGATCTCCCAGCTTGTGCAGGAAAATTTATGCTTGAGCCTGGGATCAGAGTTAATTGCCATTGAAAGCTTCTGAATTTTATTTATTTGTTTTCTTGTTAATTATCAGAATGGTTGAATATCTGCTGTAGAATTTCAAATTTCTTGAGCAATGTGTCAAATTCTCTTTACATGCAGTGAAATTGTTTTATTCTGCAAAGACCGTACCCCACAAAAGGAGAGGAAGCCCACTTTTTCTGTTCTTAAATGTAGGTAGGTTAGCAAAAACTTTCTTCAAAGGATTTGAGTGAGACTTATGGAACATATGCAACTAAATTATGATACTTGCAGAATTCTTCAAAGAGTGTGCTACAGGATATGGTTTATATTGTTATCTAGGTAAAACCATTAACTCAAAGAGCAACAGATCTGCAAGAATGATTTTCTCAGAAAATATGACACTTATACAAACTAGACATTCGAAGCTAAAACATTGATTTAAAATACTTGGGGTTAAATTTAATGAAAAGAATAATAAAGAGCTCTCATGTTGGTTAGTACAGGCAGGTATAACATAGTCTTCCACAATTCATTTCATCTATTCACCTTGTCCTGCTGTTACACCACTGCTATTACAATTTTGAGCTTTGTGAACAGAGGCATATCCATGTTCTGAGCTCTACTGGTTAATATAACAGTGATTCTGCTACAAAGGTAAAAGGAGAATAAAATAATCAGGTTTTCCTTTTTTTTTTCCTTGTAACGTCCATGTTTGAAGCTAAATTCCAGTAACAGAAAGGTTAGTATCTTCATTTAACAAAGAGGTCTTCATGGACTGTCTCCTTTGAAATCAATGGGAGTTTGTGAGAATCACAAAAATGGCATTGGCAGGGAGTAATTGCAGGGTCAAGGAACAGTATGTCAGAGCACTTACCTCTGAGATATTTCTCTCTGCCTATCTGTTAGCAGCAACAAAGAGAATTTCTTTCATTTTCTTGCAGCAACTGGGCCTTTTTAAATACAGGAAGAAAAATAAAACATGAATTCATTCTTACTCAGATTTGAATTGAATGAATAGAACTAATGTATAATCTTCTTTCTGCAAAGTGATAAATATTTACAGTGTGTAATGAGATTTCATGTCAAAAATTGATGGTATTTATTGTGTTTTAATAAAAGCAGATTTGAAAATGTTAGTTTTATTAAAGAAAAGAAGTGTTGAAAATATTGCCATTTTCACATTTGCTTTTTCTATGGAGACCTTATATGCAAAGACAGATTTTGAGCTAACTATATTACTATGGAAATCAGTTGCAACAGAGTAGAAATGGTATGAAATAATGAAAACATTAATACTTCTTTACACCTTGTTTCATTTATTTATCAGTTACACTTTTTTTTTCTTTGCTATTAAGGCTCACACATTTCAATAATAAAAAGGTTTTCCTTCTCTTTTCATAATTTCTTTTCTCGTTTCAAATTTCCAGAATTTATAACAAGAAACAGACATTTAATACACAGAAATATGGAAGTTAAAGGCACTGCCATGTAGGTGTTCAAGTTAAGTGCTGTACAGAGATTTGTGTCTCAGTGAAGAAACTATTTTCAGCAATATGCAGTTGTTAGAAAGAAGCTGTATCCTCTTTCTGCTCAATGATGAGTCCAGTCATCAGTTACTTTCAAACTGACTTATGGCAGTACCTTAACAAATGTTGCCATTAAGTAATCTGCTAAGTCTATAGAGCTCAGCTTTCCTGGGGATTTAAGACACATTAGTCAAAATATCAGTACACAGGTGCTGAGTGCTTGAAAATATCTATGTGGTTCCTTCCATTTGTATAAAACTTTTAATCATTTAATGTTTCACAAATAGATGAAGCAGGTGATCAGGCTTGTTTTTAAAAAGCTAAAAACTCTAAGCAAACTCTAAAGTAGTTCAATAATATTTAGTTTCCAGGTCATGTAGCTTCAAAATCCCTGTTGGCTGGTATTTATGTTAAATTAGTGAATAATTTTCAAAAAGATAAACGCACTTTTGTTGTAAGTTAAAAATATAAAGGAGGAAAGGTGAGGGCAAAATATAGTAAGATGTGAAATTTAGCCTATTTTGTGCAATAATGATTATTTTAGATTGCATGTATGTAACATTCATGTGTGTATTAGCATGTGTAACTCCTTACATCAGCATTTGTTCTTCAGGCAAACAGAAAGAAACCTCTTTACAGCATCCCTTTAACTGGCATGAAGCCAACCTTGCTCATTTTCTGCAGCTGGCATGAAAATAAACTCATTTTCCAGAAGTGACCCCCATTATTTCATTTTTCCTAGCTCCCAACAAGTTGATGAGCTATAATACAAAGCAAAGCAATTAATTGTTATATGGCATCTTTGTTAGAATAGCAGTGGTGATCAGCAATTGGGGAGGAGGAAATAGTCTTGAGCATGTAGTAAAATACAGATTTTCAGCAGAACAAATAAGTAAAATGGCTTCAGATAGAAGTTACACACTATTTAGTCATGGGTGGAGAAGAAAAAAAAGGTCTTGTGTAAAGTGGACTAGAGATTTCCCAACTATTTGAGAGAGCTTTGGGGAGCTTTTTAATTTTTTCTTTATTTTTGCTTGCTTGTAAAATTCCAAATCTCACTTCTCCACTTGAAATGCAAGCTTCAGCTTTGGAAAGGATGGAATTCTCTTCTAAGAAGAGGTGCTGCTGCTCTGCTATGGAGAATTACAAACCAGAGCAGAAAGTCACCCAGTCAATCAAGACTAAATCTTCTACAGAGTGACACCAGAAATGGCCTGGGCTTCTGCACCCAACCAGTAGATATTTGTTGTATTTCTTGTTGAACCTTGTTTCACTCTACATCAGTAACTAAACATTGATTGAAGTTGCACTGGAAGTTCAGCCTGTTCCTATTTCAGCATTGCAAATGTAAGTCACTGGCTGTTCTGTTGGTAATTGAGGTCTCTTCCTTCTTTGTCACATTCTCTTTCTCTCAGTACTTCCCATCCTAAAAATTCACAGGAAATTCCAGGAAATTTTAACCTCTTACAGACTAGAATTCTAATTCTGAGCTGTGGACATTTAGTGGGAGGCCAAACCAGGGAAGCCCATGATAAAAAATGAGGTATTATAAAGCAAGTCAGTGAGGCCATTACTGTCATTGGAAGCAGAGATTACAACTCTACTGTTGTAGAGAACTGCCAAAGCTGGGAAAGATGAAGGGAGGGATTTTACAGCAATGAATGGCTAAAAAGACAGACAGTAATTCCTAGAGAGAAGGTAAGAGTAGGAGATCATTAAAGTAAAAATTGAATATTGCAAATGACCCATTTTGGCACCTGATATTTGTCAGATAAAGAGAAGAGCAGAAAGATGTCGTGCTGTTGAAGAAGGATGAAAGAGGCAATTGTGATCTGGATCATCATCTGGATTCCATGGAAATGACAATGAATTAAGTCTACTACCTATGTTACTTTAGAAGATACAGTAGAAAGGGGAAGAGCCTGGGGAAACAGGAATGCAAATTGAGAAATTCTTTTTAGCAGCAGTATGACTAACACAGGTTAAAACAAATTTATTTTAACAGATTATTTTTAATCCTTGTCAGTTCATCACATTCCCTCGCTACTGGATGTACAGCTGAAGAGTATAAAGGGTGTGGGAGCATTTAGCCAGGGACCAGAAGGATGAGAGGGAAGATCTAGGCTGTTTAGGATGGTGTTCTTCATCACAATATAACTTTTCTGCATGGTGTGATGCAGTCCATATTTCTTTCCATGATCAAACAGCTAAAACCAATTCCTCCTCTGCACCTACCCAGGGAGATGAAAGATAACTTTGGATAACTTTGGAGTGGGTAAGTCACTTGATGAGAACTTAGGGTCCAAAATATCTCTCCAGTTAAGAACATTTATCTTACTGATTTATTACAGGTCTTTGGAAGGTTATCAGAAGTCCTAATACAAGTTATATATTAATTTTTCAGTTATAATCTGCAGAAGGACCTATCTTTACCAGTAGTGATTTTATTTTTCTTAAGCCCTTTCTTAAACTACAGAATAAGCAAGTCTTCTGCCAAGCTGTATCTCAAACCTGGGCTAGAAGACCTTATTACAGGCATAAAGGAAGTAGTCAGGTGTGTGTCACCTGAATGTGAGGTTCTAATCTCATGTTCTGAGACAGCTGAACTGTAGCAGATGTCGTGGGTATGTACTGTGTTTGGAACATCTGCCTTCTTCAAGGCTATCTGAGAATGAGGTTTTTTCTCTTTTCATGCTGTATCTTTTGATGTATCTGGCAAATGCAGCAACCATGAACCATTAACCACTTGAATGGCATGTGTACTTGTTTCCCATAAAAGACAATGTTTTTTGTCTTGCTGACAACTGTTTGAAATAACCTACCTCGCTGCAGAAACATGCAAGTTTGTGAGAAATGTTTAAAGTCTTGGTATTGCTGTACAAATGTAGAAATGACAGTCACTGCGTGAAAGTGAATTGGTGAAGAAGTACCACAGCAGCAACAACAAATAATATGTTTGGTCCTTAATTTTGTGGTAGAAACTACCTTCCCAAGGAACTACAATAAATATCTTGAGAGAAATGGAAAGACTGATCTTTTGAATAGTCTCTGATGGAAAACACTTTCCACCTATGACAAAGGACAGAAGGAGCCTTGAGAGAGAAAGGAAGGAAGGGAGTGCTGTCCATAAACAAAATGTTGATGAAAAAACAGTGGCATGTAATTTCCTTGTAATGTGGCATACAAGGAGGAAAGATGTAGAACACCTCTCTATCAGGAAATCCACTTAGAAGAGAAGTATAAAAACCAGCTATTATTCAGCTGAAAACTGACAACAAAAACTCAGTTAAAGGTTACCCAATGGGGTGGCAACAGTAATATTGACTTTGACATTCTGCTTTAAGGGAGGAAGGAAGAAAGCCTGCTTTAATTGGAACAGTAATGTCTATTAAAATGTCATTAAATTTTGTTAGCATTGCATTTCTATTTGGGAACACAGCATGTTAGATGGCAGGACTTCTAAAACACTACTAAGACTGACTACCTATTGTAAGGCTATAGTCTTGCAAGTAGTATCTGAGGAGAATATATATGACTAGTCCCCATACAGACTTGTGAAGATAGTCACATAAACAATTGCATGGAATTTGTAGATCAGAAAAAACATAGGAGGAGGACATGACAACATAATGAGGAAGCACACAAATGTATTTTTGATAATATTCAATAGAGTCTGAGGGCCATATTTTATGTAAGAGAAAAACATTAGAAAATCTTCAACAGTTTTTATGATTTTAAAATATCTACGGATACTTAAATGGACATCCATGTTGTTGAAGAACATTTCTAGGCAAGTGAAGACTCTACAACTGTTAAATTTTGTTTGTATGACAGTATTTTTATAAAGATATTTATAAACAGGAAAAAAATTCTGAAAAAAATTTTTAAACCATCTATAATATTTATTATGCTTTCTGCAAAATACAGTTCATGTTGACCATACACTGGATAGCAGCGAGAAGAATTTCTTTGTTTTAAGATATTACAACATGGCTTTAATGCTATTAGTGACCAACCAATCCCAAGTTCAAGTGACAAAATCACAAAGATGGAAAGACTGTGGAAACTTTAGCCCACCAGAGAGATAGTTGGCCTACATTAGTCATATTCTACTGAATATCCTTTACTTTGTTATCGACCTGAGATTGACCACTGGATCCATCAAATGTGTAATCTTTTGCCTGTTGGAATAGCTAATACACTATAAACATTTGAAAATAACCAGGTCAAAGGCCATTAATTTAGTTAGCAGAGCTTCCTGTAGTGATTCTCTTTACCCTTTCTTCTGATCATCTTATCTCACATAGGTTGCACATTTTGTTCTGGTCCTGGATATAAATCAAACTTAAGTCCCTTTCAGCAAAGAGTGATACAAAAGAGATCAGTGCTGTGTGCTGAGACAGGCTGACTGTCTCAGCTGGCATAAGCTCTTGTAGTTGCAGGAGGGCTAAGTTATTTTACCCTAGATGAGAATCTCTTTATTGTGTGTCTCAGAATAAGCCTTTATTGAACCAAGCCCAAGGGGAGAAAGGGAGAGAAGAATGATGGAAAGAAGGAGACCAAAAGGTACGCAGGGCAGAAGTAGACAAAACCCTCTTCCCCTATCACTGATTACAAATTATTATACAAGCTGAGCCCCATATTGTATACTTCATTTACAGTAATTGTACAACAGCTGTATAATAGGTGTAGTTTAAGGTATGAGTGTTGCTCAGAGTGTAGCTTAAATGTCCACAGTGAGATGTGAATATGAATATGAATGGTCCTGACTGCATAGTAATTGGTGGTATTATGGGAGTGAATGGAAAAGCTACATATGGATGAATGGGTGGGGCTGGGGAAGGGCTCAGCACAAGAGACTAATGGTAGATTTTATTTTCTCACATAGATGGCTTTTCCTTTCAATAATTAGCCAGCGGCAGTAGAAGCAAATGAAGAGAAAGAGAAGGAGACTAGTTTGGCACATTGAAGCTCTATACTCATTACATTAAATCATTCCAATTTCCCTCTCTTCACCCCACCTACCTAGACATTGATTCATCCACATTAAACTTGTAACAAGTTCCAACCTGCATGGGGAAAAAGGTTTTGAGAATGTGATAGCATTAAAGCAAGAGCATGGTTGCACAATATACCTCAGAACTCTAAAAAAAAACCAGCCAAAAGACCCCCAAAAATAACCAGTCTGGAATGGAATTATTCTTTTTCACACATACTACTGGTTTATGTGTGTTGCTGTTAGGGTGTTAAAAATGAGAGGTGTATGATGCTGTGCAGGAATGATGAGTTTGGAGTCAGAGCTAAGCACAAAATTACATTTGTTCAGTTTTCATCTTTTGTTACAATAAAATTTGGAAAGCTTTTTCTGGCTTTGCTCAGGGGGTTTTTCCCTTTTTTTTTTTCTTTATTATTTTTGTGAATTCAAGTTCATGGCAACATGTTTCTTTGATCCAGCAGAATATGTGGTTATCAGCCAAATTATGAAATTTTGATTGCTTGGACGATTTGAACAATTTATTGCTATATCCAAAATTCTGTAAACTCAAAGCAAGAATTATATTTCACGACAGGAAAGAGGCTTTAAAAATTCTTGTATCTGCAGCATCACAGATACCACTTATACTGAAACTTCATATGAACTCAGAGGCTGATCCTGCAGATGTTAACACTTCAGAAAACTTGAATTCAGTGTGATTTGCTCACCCAGTACATGTGCTCATATCCATGACTGTTTGGGGGTTCTCCCTCCAGCCAAAGCATATGAATCTGATTTTGTGTTTTAGGTTGCAGTGCAAAGCTATACAGTAAGAAGTAGAAAATTATAAAACAATTGAAAAATATATCACATTAAGACAGAAAATATATTTTGTGTTAGAAACTTGACAAGTTGGTGTTATACATATTGCTAATCCTCCAGGTCCTTGTCTTTTTGATGACCATTTTTTATTTTGCCAAACATGATTTCCTAGAGAAGACATTAAAACCAGAAAACCTGGTATTGCATCATGCCACCTATTTATAAATTCTAAGGAATAAACACAGCAAAAATTAATTACAATTATTCATGTTCTTGAAAATGACAGTACATCTTAAAAATGACAAGCAAGAAGGGTCACTATTGCTCACTTCTTTTCTAAAACAATCTTTGTTTACCTAGTTCCCAAGTGTTAAGAGCCAGTACGGTACATTTGCATAGGATAACTAACATATACCACACCATTTTCACGTCTGCAAGTACACGTGAGTAACCGTAATTACACGTGACACCAATTACTCTATTACTTTGTATTAAATTATAATGGAAAATTCCACTAGAGAATTGAAGCCTAATTGCATCTTAATTTGCATATTTTTGCATATTAATTACATCTCAGATGAATAATAAATTTCAGCAGATTTTTAATTTATGCATAGACACAAAAACAAGTGGAGAAATAATTTACAAAAAAATACCAGCAACTATTACTTAGGGCATTCAACTAATTTTGCTTAGTTTAGCAAAACAAAACTTGGTTTGTTTAATATAGCATCTTTAGGCTGATTGCTGTTTATTGCACAATATGTCAGTTTTGAAGCACAGAGAGAAGCTGAGTCTTTTTGATAGAAAAAATAAATGTTAATTCAGAGCATTTTAAGTTGGGGGATTTTACATTTTTGAACAAAATGTTTGCAGGACATTGCTATTTAATTAATTTGAGAATGGGCTTAATTGTGATCGTTTTTTTACTTATAAGACATCTTATTTAGTTGCATTTTTTAATGGATGAATAAAAAATAGAATATTTTTTAAAAGTCTTGATGAGGAAGTTTCTCTGTTAATCAAATGTGGAATGTTTTCTTGTTTAAAGACAGCGGTTAAGCCACTACAATTTTGATGACTGTTAGTTTCAAACAAAGGGCAAAATTGAGGCCAGGAAATGTGTAACACTTTAAATCAACATATATTTAAATAATTCTGGAGGTATTCTGTTTATTTCAGAGTCATTTTATGCACCAAAGAAATAGCTACATTATCAAAATTCACAAAAAAATTCTTACTTAAACCTGCAAAGCTTTTCTTAACTTTAGAGACAAAATCCTTCAAGTTTCCCCTATTAAATTCAGCTGGACAACACACTTATGCAAAGTTAGGAAGGTAGGAAAAGGCAGAGTTAATAACAGTGTTTGCTCTTTTTGGCTTAGCAGTTCTCAAATCCTTATTTGAAAATAAATATATATTTTACATGTCTCTGTAAAATTTATTTAACAAAAAACAACTAACATTATGAATTTCAGAAAAAGGCTTTGCTTCCATAAATTTCAGCCACATTATCAACCCACTAACTGCTTCTCAGCCTAGTCTATAAAACTGAAGTCCCTTTACGCTGTCAATTCATCCCAAAGCCTAATCTGGTATGATGCCTTTTGTACCTGCTGCCGCAGTCAATCTGAGACTGCCTGCACAAAAAATAATTCTATTGATCATTTGCCAAATTGTACAAAGAGACTGGATGTCAATGCTCTAATAAATCAGGAGACTGTCAAGATGAATGAACATATTTGTCTTCTCCTGTGCTCCAAAAAATTTTTTAAAAACCCACACAAAACCACCAAACCCTAAAGAAGCATATATTTTCTAATTTGTTTTGTAGTTCTGCCACTGTAGCAGCTAAGCAGATAGGAGAAGACTGTGTAATCTCCAAGATTCCACTCTATCTGTATCTTCTGGTGCAGTATTCTGGATTTTGCCAGTTGAAATGGCCTGGGAGACTGTAAAAACGAGTACTTCATAGCATATGTTTACATTGTACCAGTTATGGATCATTATTTTTACTTGTCAAGCAGGAATGTGATGAATACCGAGCTATTCTTTTTGTGTTACCGTGACACTTTTTAAAATTAATATATCTCCAGGAAAAGTTTTCTTTTTCTCTAGAAAGCACTGAATGTAGCAAATGTGTTCTTGTTGTGATGTCTATTGCTATCACGTCTCTGGTTTCTGGTATCGGGCGCCTGTCATTTGGTTCCATCTGCATAGCTCACCAAATCCCATTAGTAGCACCATCTTTTGTACCCTTCTTGTTAAAAGTTAAAACAGTCTAGCTTTCAAAAATAGCATTCTAATGAGGATCGGGATTGTCCTTTTACGTTCTGAACGTCCCATTTGGCAGGGTTCAGATAAGCAGAGGGAAATTGCGCTGAATGAACTGAAGTGGGGATCTGAATCTTCAACTGTTAAACAATAGTTCCCTCTCATGGACGTTGAGAGCTACCACAGTTTGCAAAATATGGCTGGAGAGTGGCAGCATTAAAAAAAAAACAAAAAACATTTTATTTCTTCCATGCAGCAAATTTGCTTAGGGAGGGGAGGAGAAATGGTCCCCACAACACTCACCATTACCCTAGACTATGGCAAAGGCAGGTGGGAATGCAAGGTCTTTCTTACACTTTGCAAAGAGATGCACTTTTTCTTTTCTTTTTTTTTTTTTTTTTTTTGTCTCAAAGGTCTTTTAACTGGGAGAATACTTAGCAGGAAGTTTCTAATAATATCATGTATTGTTTATTCAGCCCTCACCAAAACAGAAAAACTTAGCATTTCATCTCAATAAAGTACAAGTTAGTGTAAATACCTTGGTGAAATGACATTATAATGGATCATATATTTTGTAGTTATATTTAAGATCAGCCTTTGAGATCTTGAGATTGGGTTTGATGCTGAAAGATAGTAAAGCCTGGACCTCCTTTTGGAATTTGGAAATGTAAAGTAATCCCGGTAATCTGCATGGATGTGAAAATTCTCTTCCCACAGCACCTTCCTTCTCCCTTGAATGCCCACTGCAATATTTCAGGAAAAAAGTTATCTCCTTTTCCTTAAATTGGTGTTATTTAATTCTTCTGCTGCCTCCTTCTGTAACATTAGGTTGCTTTTTCCCTTTCCAGTTAAGTATCACACGGGACATCACACAGAAAACAGAAGAGAATTTGCCAGTTCATTTTCTGTGTTTATATCTCCTAACGAAATGCCTTTTAATCCTCTGCAGATCTATTTGGGCTTTGAATGTTAACATTTTCCGGCTTTATTTTGGAAATCAAGACCAGCTTGCAACTGCACTGTTGCAGAGATGTCTTTCAAAATCCCTGAGTTATCCCTCTTTCAGAAGCATAGTGTGATCAACCAGTTTAGCAAATGCATATACAAAAGGTTGAGGACAGATGACAGGTGACATTTTTCCTGGATACAATTTTCAGTATTTTACTTATATCAAGACAACCAGGATATGCTACTCCTTAGATTCCAAATTGATCTTGGTACAAGATATTCTTGCAGATGTTAACAAAAATTACTCTTAAATTCAAAAAATTACTTAAAAATTACTCTTAATTTCAGAATTGCAAAAGACATAATGAAATTTTTAGAATTAGGATGGAAACAGAAATTATTTATCTACTGATTTATTCTAGCATCTTAAAATGTTTTGGAAAAAAATTTTTTAATCCAACACAGCTGTCAAAATGAACTGTTTGTAAGGGGGAATTCTATTGCAGCATATGTGAAAATATTTTTGTTAATTTACCAAAGTGTAAGAAATTTGCAGGGAGAAGAAGAAGTTCATTTAGTGTGAATTTCAAAATGGAAGTAATGGACACAATTTTAGAATCAGCCACTCAAATGCTTTTGACATCTGTAATATAATGTCATTTCTGAATCTATGTAATGTTAGTAAAAATATATTGCCTGTACAAAACAAGAAAATAATAGTGAAAAAGACATGATTCTGAAAATCACATCACAGGGCTGTGTGCAGGCAGAAGATATTGATAGAAAGGCTTGAGGAATAATTTCTACTGTTTGTCTATAAAACATGTAAGAAGGTGTGTCAATGCTTTTCCAAGCTGCTTTATTCTTGTTCTGATTAACTCAAAATTAGAAGTTAATTCTTGGCTTCTTTTCAGAAGGTGAGCTCTAAGTATCAGTTCACACATTTATATGATGTGGATGCCTGGCTTCAGGGAGACGAGTTAGAATAACAGCTCATTTCACACAGAAGTATCATACATATAACTGAATCCTAATTTCCCTCCTTTTTAACTCTAATTGCCCCATTTCACTATGCTATGCACCTGTAATACTAGAGATAAATAGGCTTCTTTGAGGCTGTAATGGTAATTTTTGTCATCCCTGTCCACTTCAAGGAGCAACAGAAGATGTCTGTTTCCACTAGCAACAGAAAATGAAAAAGATGAACTGAAAATCTGATGCAGCCATGCCTTGTGTAGGCATGATCTTGTCCAAGTGACCAAGCTGGAGTTACCCCAATGAGCTCTAAAATTCAGCACTTGCCTGATACATTTCAAACTTAGGGTGCTGCTGTGATTTCCTCAACTTTTGTATGTTGGATGCCGGGAATCTGTGCATTTTGTCAGGTGAGATTTTTCATGTGCAATGCAATGTCGTTGAAGGATAAGCTGAATTTTCAACAGAAAACATAAATCCATCAATCCTGGAGTCAAAAGACTAGAGCAGCCAAGTGGGACCTGTACAGTCAGGGACTGGCTACCAAGCCTCGAAGCAAAGTAGACCCAGGTCACAGATGGCCAACAGGAGCAGCAGTACCCCAGAAAACTGAGCTGTTCCTGTGTCTCTACAGTGGATTAGGACATGTGGCTGTAGGGTTCACTTTTCCACAGTAATCTTCTCTACCCCACAGAAACAGTGAATCTGCAACTTGGACTGCACAGGGCTTTCCCTATCCTGTTTAGACCACCTCAGCTTTCATCTGTGTGCTTATTTTTCCATAGCTGAGCCTCCTGAGTTTGAATTAATATTGATCTGTCATCTTTGGGGTTGAAAAAATTGGTTTTAACTCTCTGCTGAGATGCCTGGTGTGGGTCTGGTGGGAATAATATGACAATTACAGTTACATACTTATCCAGGTGCAGGGAAAGGCAGGAAACTTTAAGTTAAGCACCTGAATATAAGGCAGAAAATGCTATAGAGATTTCAGGTAATCTTTTACTTTCATTTCTTGCTTTGGTGTATTTATATGTTTTAGATTTCTACTTTGTTATATCATTCAGGAAATCTTGGAAGTAGAAACAGGAGAAAGAGATGCTGAAATAAAACGGATCCATTTCCCTCCTTTACAAGAAGATATAAAGAATAAATTCCATGTGATGAACTGATTGCTGTAGTTGTCTTGTGATTTTCTTTGACACTCTTTCATTTATTTACTTGCAATGCAGAATACAGCAGGAGAATGGCACCTCTGTCCTATTTACTTGGGGGCTCGGAAGGAATGCTCAACGTGCCAGGTACGAAGACATGAGTATCTCTCAAATGAGTGGATGTTACTTCAGTCTTCAGAGACCTTGGGTCAACTCTTTTCCTTAAATTAGACTCTCATTCCTTATTCATAAGATTGCCATTTTCCATCTCCGCTTATGCTTTCAAATCTCAGCTTTGGAAAGGTGAGGTTTGCTGAGTCAGTAGCTTTAACCAGGGTGGTTCAGTATTTTACTTTTCCCTGTAGTTTTTTCTTAACAGCACCCATGAATGTTAATCAGGATGGGAAAGTATTGGGGAAATCCTAGCTTTTCTTTAAATCAGCAAAGTATTAGCTGCAGAAGAAAAAGCACAGTATGATTTGTAGCTGCCAAAACATTTTTGGGTTACTAAGCTGCTTACCATGTTCTTTGTCTCCTATCTGCTATATAAAAAGACTGTTTAAAAACTGTGTGAAAATTTTCAAAAACACCTTTAAAAGATTCCATTACTTAAAGTGATTTGGATAATTGTGTTCAATGGTAGCCATTATTTAAAAATATAATTAGTTGCTGAACTCAGAGAAGGAGGGAAATTTCTGCAGGTGTTTCTCATTATTTGCTATGCATACAAAATATCTGCATAAATTACCATTATTATTTCAATGTATACTAAGAGACAATAAAGCATTAGCAAGCAAAGGAAAATGTTGTTGACCCACAATCTGTGTTAGCAGCATAGAGTTTTGGCCTTCAGTGTTTTTTAGGCACATGTGCAACAGCATTCAAGATTGAAATTACAATTTTGCACCTGTAACAACATTAAATATGTAACAAGAGTGTATCAGAAGAATATTGAAAATGCAAAGATATTTGGAGAAAGACAGTAGCACATGCTACATGACTGTGCCACATAAAGCAAGCATTGATAGGCAGAACTTTTTGTTCTGTATTAAGGCTTCAGGTAAAGAAAGTCATTCCATAACATCTGAGCCTCCAAGAATATATTTTTTATTCATTGATGCTGCTACAGAATTATTTGTATGTGAAGTGCAGAGACCAGTCAGGAACTTCTGACTTTTTATACTGGTTCTGAGCAAGACATTCTGCAACTTTGTCTAAGTTTCTATTTCTTATTCTGTGAAATGGAGCAATAGTAATAATAAGAGATGAACAATAAGAAAAAAAAAAAATCAAGTTGTCTACTAGATCAGTCATTTTGAATATGTACATGCTTTATGAATACAAGTAAGAGGAAATTTCAGACAATCTTGAATTTCATAGAAATTTATTCAGTTTCAGAAACTTGAGGTATTCACTGCTTTGTATGTTACTTTTATGAGCCCTTGTAAAAGTAAGCTTTGATTAGTTTACTGGAATGTTGATGTTAAAAAAAACATTTACTCATTGCAACAAAAGTTTTATCTTTCCTATCTGAATGTTTTCTTTTCGTCCTTTTGTTTTTTGAATGTTATCCAATAAAGGGGAAATGTTACTAATCTGAATAGTAAACAAATTAGTCCTGTCTTATTGATTATGAATGCTTTGCATCTTATCACAGGAAGTGGTATTCATAACACCCCACCATGTAGAAAGAGCTGCCTTGAAGGGAGGAATAAGATTTTCTCACAGTACACACTCAGGATGGAATGGTGCCCATATCAAGATTTTTAACACTTCCAGGTTCATAAATTGATGATGAACTTATGCTCTGAAGTATTTATGCTGTGAGCACACTTTGCATTTTACAATGCAATCCTATGATGTTTCATTTCAATGAGGGAGGTGCAGTCTCTCTGAGACTCAAGTCCACAAAAAGTCTGGAAGGGCAAAGGATCATAACTAGAACTCCTAACAGAAAATATTAATATACACTTCAAATAACCATTTGATGGTTTTTACACTAGAACAGAATTTTTTTATTAGTTTTACAATCCCTTTAAAAAAAAAATCAAAGGATAATCTGGTGGTAATTGACTTGCATTTGTTACTAAAAGAATGTGATATGTATAAATGCAAGATAATGCAGTGTGAATAAAAGGCTTCAGGAAGACTGAAATGGTGCAGTGGCTGTCTGCATAGGAACAGATTTCAGTGTTCCCCATTCCTTATTCCTGGGGTAATGCAAGACCTTGGACAAAGGTGTATAGGAAGTGATTCAGCTTTTTTGAGAATTCTGTATTTGCAAGCCTCCAAAGTTCTTCTGTGAATTCAAGGATGGAAATTGGTATTTAAAGTCACTAGGAAGCATCTTAATGTTCAGGTTCAGAATTAATAGCAGAAAATATAATGGTTATGTCCTATGGGAGTCAAAACTTTCAAAATTTCTGAAAATCAGTTGCATTGGTAAGTAGTCAAGTTAGAAATTTTTAGTCATCCTCTGGTAATTTTAGACCATTTTATTCCGTATACTTATCAGGTTTCAATGAGCATTTTCTTCTGTTGAGCAATACCTTCTATCCTTACTATTTTAATTTCCCTTGCTTAATGTAAAGTATTTTCTCTTCTGAGCAGGATGTTTTATTGTGGTTGCTTTGATCTGTAAATTCTTTTTAATTTGCAAGGCCTATTTTTTTGTAATGTTCTTGGTGGTTTCCTTGGTTTTAACTGGAAAGAGGTAAGAAGTTGTTTATAATTAGTTGAAGTACGATTATTTGAAAACAAAACAGTTGCAAAATTTAAGTGAAGGAAAAGCAAGAATTCCAGAGCATATGACAAATGTAAAGATATACTGTATAAAGGTGTCTGGCCAGAATGACTATGCTGTTCATTTAGAAAGCACTGTATCTTTCATTTACCTAAAAACTAGCTCCATTTATTGAAGTATTGCATTTATAAAACTATTCCTCATCCTCCTAAAAAAATCCTGTTACTTAAAATTCCATGTGGTATACTAATACTTTTAACAGTTCAAGAGAATAGCTGAATACTAGCCTTGAAATTTATAAAGACTCTGATCTCCATAATTTTGGTGGTGTATCACAGTAATATGAAGGAGCAGATTTATTCATTCTTTCTTCTGAGATTAAATGTAATTGGTTTAAAGAAATAATAATTCTTTTGTTTGAGTTTTATGCATTTCTTATGAAGAGCTAACACATTTTTCTGCAGTCTGACAAAGTGTACGGTCTTTTATCCTCATTTCCCAGTGGATAAATACTTTGTTAATTAATAAAGTATTATACTAGCACTTAGTGTCTGCATTTAACAGTGGAAGGATTTTATTCAGATTATGTTAATAGATTGTCTTCTTTTTTTTTGCATTAATTACAACCTTTTCCTGTGATGTTGTCATAAAAGAATTGTCCCTATGAATACAGGGGACTTGTTTGGATTATTTTTGTTTGACTGTTCTGAAACAATGCCTGTTATATATTGTTATTTATGCTATTAAGCTGGATGATTAATCATATACTCACAATTACAAAAAAACACTAATTCAACTTTTCTTCTGCTTCTTAATTGTTTACATGTAAATCCTGATATACATATGTGTCTGTATATAAGTATTTAAAGCATGTACAAATAGCAAACAAATTTGTGAGTATCTTATATTTTCTTGGTGCATTTTTTCTTTATTATGTGACTTTTCTAATATCAGCTAAATCACCTCCTAGAGTGGTACAGTTCCTAAAGAAAATGTATGAGATTTTTTGTTAAGCAAGACTGAGGAATGAGAAAAAATACTAACCAGAGTGAAAATAAAATTTCACCATAAATACTTAACTTTGTAACAGTATTGTAATTCTGTGCATATTGCTGGATGGAGTTGGTCTAGAGAAATCTGTAGTTGCAGTGACAGGTCTTTGCATCTAGTCTATGAGATAGTGAATGTATGTGGGAAACAGAGGAACTTCATGGAATTGTAATGTGGGACATTCTTAGCCTTCACCTATGTCTATGTCTATGAAATGAGAAGAAGAAACAGTTTCATTTTCAATGTCTTTTGGACACATTGCCTTGGAAGGGGAAATTATTTGTCACAATAGGAAAGCATATTGTATTATTTGGTTTTGTATTTCACGTCTAATGATAGAAAGAGAATCTCCTTGTTGGTCATTTAAAATTAGTGAAACCTCATTGCATTCTGTAGGAGTCTAATCATATTGGCCTGTAAATAGAAAACATGTGACAATTTTAGAATATTCAAAACAAATCTAGATGTGAACTAGGGAATTAATTCTACAAAAAATGTGTTTCAAAATTGACTGCAATTAATATTTTTTTTCTTCTCCATTTCCCAATGATTCTGCTGAACTGCTGATACATTGGTAATGAAGAAAGTGCCAAGTTTTCTATTTAATCTCTTATTTACTCAGCTTGTTGTGCTTATTTTCAGATAAAAGTCTCTCTAAAGGCATAGATAATTTTTAAAAATCTATTTGCAATCATAACAAAGATAATTACTACATGTGCTTCCTAAGAATGTCGGAGGTACTGGAGATATTTTAGTGGAGTTTCCTAGTTAGAGCTTTGCCCACGTGCCCATGACTCAGAAGGCAAACAGCTATCCCTGGCTTTGGTTTTTTGGGGTTTTTTTGGATTGGTTTTTTGTTTTGCTTTGGTTTGGTTTGGTTTTTGAATAATTACAATTATTTCCTGCAAGCTTAAATAAGTAAATAAATAAATAAATAAATAAATAAATAAATAAATAAAGGTCTAATTTTCCTGTGTGAAAGCTGATGGTCTATACATCACTATCTGCTCCAGAACATGACTCCCAGCCCCTCTCACACACCCACACTGTGACACCACAATAGCTTTGATGGCAGCCTCTGCACAGAGGTGTCCTGCCCTAGGAGAACCCTACCTCTGCAAACCATCATCAAGGGATATTGGCAAAACTACCTGCAGAAGCTTTCTCACAGTGCTCACATGTGCTGCGACCTATCTAGACCTCTCTGTTGCTGTTTCTTCTATTGTAGTCATCAAATTCACCAAGGAAAATAGGTGAAAATGAAAAGGCAAAAAATACAGATACACCTTCCAGTATTTTATATCATATAAGCCACTTCTACCATCTAAATATTGCTAGTTTTATTAACTTTACTGGCCACACTCAAAAAAAACCCCTCAACTGAGTGTTAGATATAGACAAGCAATTTCAGGCCTGGGAAGTCTTCTGACACTGGTGAATCTGAAAGAAACCTTTTTTTTCAATTTTTGAGACTTCAGTTTGTCTCTTAAGAACTTATAGAATTTTGGAGGCTAGAGCATGAAGAAGCTTTCAAAGGCATTTTTCTTGAGGTCAGGAGCATGTTTTTGCAGTGAATCACCCAGTAATCCCCATTGCCATGATGCATTGGGCATTTTGAAATGGTTCAAACTTGGAGACGAAACTGAAGAGGAAGCTGCACTCCCCAATGCGTATCGAAAGAATCACCAAGAATGTTCATGTCAGGTGTTCAGCAGCCACAGTTTTGTTTCACAGATCTGTTCCTGATACATGACACAATTTGCCATTACAGAGTTGGCCACTGTATACCTCAGAGGATCTGCTAGCAACTGGATACACAGATTGTGGGAAAGAAGAATATCATGAGCGCAAAAGATTGCCACTGACTCCAAGTGGGAAATTAGTATTACAGAAAGGCTCTTAACCTTCTGCTGTTTTCCAAGGGAATTGGTGATCCTTGAGAAGACAATGTGGACAACACTGAGCATCTCCTAGGTTCTAGGAGAACATACAACTCATGATGTTTCTGGATCTTTTCCCCAGTCTAAAAGCTGCCTGCTTCTGATGACATGGTCCTACCAGCTGCTCCTCCTTCATGCTGAAAACACTGTGAAGTTGTAGGAAGAAGCAGAAGACATGGTCAAGACTGACAACTACCAAGAGGAAGATGCTCTGCTAACTAAAAAAAGGTCCCTCTCTTTTTTCCTCATTGAAAAAAAAAACCCAGGCACATAAGGGCAGCTTTATTAATTCAGTGGTGTTGACTGAAGTGCGTGCTTGAAAGAAAATCAAACATGCCCAGAAATTATTGGTATGAAGGTGACCTTCTGATAGTACAAAATCTAGGTTTTTTTGTGGTACAGAACTGAGAGAACCAAAATGCATTTGTTCTTTGGAATGAAATGATGTTTTTAATTATTGTGAAATGTTTAGAGAAACCAGCAGACCGGTATTAGCAACTTTTCCAGATAAGCAGGAATCTTTGTCATTAAGCATGTTAAAATTCGATGCAAACACATTGCTACCTTTAAAGTGGAACATTTTTCTTTATAAACCTCTAAATATTGTGATAGCTATCAGCTGTCATTCATTTAAGGACAGTGATGTAAAATGGCTGGAATTTCAGAAGCAAATCTGCAGAACCTATTATATTTTTGTAACATATCTGGAGGCTTTCCAAGCCACACTTTCAATATAAGACTAAGATGGGCAGTATTATTGGACTATTTTTTGATAATGTAGTTTAACAGTTTGTTTGGAAGGCCCTGGGCAATTTGGTTAGTGCTGTTTGATGGAGCAGTGTCATCAGCATGAAGTGGAACAGTTCTGCTTGTAAGTGTCTGGCAGGAGATCCGAGCTTCTGAGCCTCATACCGGCATAAGCAATAAACAACATGTTATTGTATGCTCCATTTTATATTTTTATAGCTGAAGGAAATTAATAATGCATGAGCATCCAATAGGTCTCCATAAGACTCTGCCTTGAAAATAAAAATACAAACTACAGCTTGTGGTAGTATAAATGTCTCTACTTCATATCTGTGAGCACACTTTCCTGTCTCTCGAGGCAACAAGAACCTGGGCTGAATTCTGGTCTTGCTGAAGTCAGAGCTCCACAAGACCCAGATGTGCCAGCATCTCACCCTGGTTTGCAGTGGTGAATTGTGGCAATGTTGCTGCTCTAGAGACTGCATCAGGTGCTGCTGCTGCTAGGCAGTGCAGATGGAGAGCAATCCCTCTTTGTAATGCTCAGCTGCCCTTTTGTTCCCCCATGTTGGGGTTGCACAGCAGATACTGCATAGGCATTCCTCATCAGAGGAAATATTTGAACTCAGATGTCCCTGTGCCCATACTCTGAAAATTTATCCTTATTTGCCTTTCATCCTTTTTTTTGCCAGAAAAGTCTTCCAGATTATTGATCATCTGAAGCTGCAGAAGGACAGAGGTGCAATGGGACTGTTGACAGGTGAAGAGTTGATAGGGTTTGCCACTAACTGTGCTTTTTGGTCCAGAACTGTTGAAAACACATGAGAGCGGGACTGGGTGTGATGGTTTCCATACCAGAGGCAGTGTGTGAACACTGCTTATCTGAAACTTTCAGGTAGGATTTATTGGTTGAAAACACAAAACCAGAAAATTAAACACCTTGGAATTGAGCATTATACCTAAACAACTAGATAATACTATTGCCAAAGTAATATTTGAAGCATTTTCAATTTGCATCTTGCAGACTAATCTTCCTTTGTTTTGTGAGATAGAATTGAAATGGCATGAGCACTTAAAGCCATTTTCTGGTTTTTATGACACAGCTGCAGAAATCCTAGTTGGTTATCTACAAATTCTTGGATGCTCTGCCATTGAATTAGATCAAATATTGCTTTTCACTTTGCCTTACCCAGGCTCTATACACTCTTGACAGCTGCAGTTGTGTGGTAACAGATTTAGGTCTGTGAAGTGCAGGATTACTTCACAGTTTATACCAAAGTAACCAAAGTTAGGGTTAAATTATCCAGTGTACATAAACCAATGTTGATATTGGTTGTGAGGGACAAAATTAATCACATTTAGCATAACAGTGGAGCAGTGTTGGAGAGTTGGTGATACCCAGTCTAGGGATGATGCCTGCCTGGAAGACATACTTCCACAGTGTTTTGGACAAATATCAATATGAAAAGCATATTCTAGTTTTGGTCTTCATATTGTGGCTGTGGTGTTTCTACTCTACTTTGTAATGCTCTGAAACCTGATTTACTGTATCACATAAGGTAAACTGGAATGAATAAGTTCAAAGGCAAAGCTATAATCCAGAAATTCGGCCCCACTTTGCTGTCTCTGACAATGAACCAGTCTTTGGCTGTATAACTCACCTTTATCAGAAGTCAGGCAGAATTCAAGTGCTCATGGTAATATATAAAAAACCTTTATTTGCCCTTCACAAGAGCTAGGCTCTAATTCTTTATTTATTTGTTTATTTATTTTTTAAAGAGCAACCATAAGCTGAAACCTAAGAGGAAGAGATTCAATTTTCATTTTTAGTGTTTGATTGCACAGAGTGACACCTGATGGCTGCATAGAAGATTGTCTTTGTAATGCACATGGTGATAGATTAACAGATTTTCAAGCCAGAAGGATCCTATTAATGTGAACCACCTGGAAATTGGCACAGGTCTCATCATTTCCTCAGGTGATTCTGGTCTAGCATAACCCTAATGAAACAATGCCATTCATCACCTGGAAGCACAGTGAACCCTTCAATACATTAAAGTGTGCCTGTAAAAGGATGTAAATGGAATTAATGTGCTCTTGTCCTAGGGTTGTTAATGATCTAGGTAACTATTCTGGTCTCTGCTTTTCTATATTGTTTATTGTGGTTTATGTTAGGTCAAAGCTGCTAAGGTGTAGAAAGTCTGCAGTTTCCATGGGTAAGTTCTTCCATTATTTATATAACTTTGTGATTAGCAAATGAACGTATCTTGTTGGTTTATTTTCTCTTTCCACAAATTTTCTGGTTTTGGCTAAAAATTCCGGAGCATAGCTATTATCATGCGAGTTTTTCAGAAAATGCTTCTTCCAAAGGTCTTTGGGTGAAGAGGTGGTGGGGTGTTGTAGAGGAGGAGAACTTGCTAGATGTTTTCAGTGAAGACTAGAATTCCTTCTACTTGCAGTAGAAGAAAGGATTTAATAATAAAATGTAATTTTGGGGCTTTCCCTTTTCACATTTGGTCTCTGTCCCTGAACATTTGAAGCAGATATAGGTGTCTCTTTCATGTGATGCATGAATATTCACTAGGAGCAAAGTAACAACTCTGTATCATTAGTCTAATATAATCAATTGCATTTCAGATTAGGGATTTAGTTTAAGCAAAAGAAAATGAAGCTCAAAAACAAGGGAATAAGTTGTAAAATCTGGTTAACTTTGTCTTTATGTGGTTAAAAGTCTGACAACTTCTGTGGTTAGTAAGACAGATTAAGTTTCTATCCTCTTCAGTATTATAGTACTTAAAATACCTGTTGGATTTTATTTTTGAAATTTTCCAAAGTTTTTAGTCAACATGAATAAACAATAGATGGAAGAGTATTTAAAAATTACATGACTTTAAATGTCAACTGTTTTGAACTCCATGGAAAAAGAAACTTGGTCAGCACTTACAAGCTGTATTCCACTGCAAAAGTTAAGGAAATACAATAAAGAGCCCTTCATACAAAAAGTAAAATATTTGCAGAAGCAGGGCTGTGCTTTTCACATCAGTAGTTCCATGTTTCTTAATTTGTAGGGATTTTTATAAGTAGCTGTATGACAGCTTTTATGATAATATAGAGATCTGCAATGTTGATAAGGATTTAGATTACTAAAGAGAGAAAGCAAACAAGATCAAAAATATGAGGGACAATGCAAAGTAGAGTCTTATAAAAAGGCTGCCTTTATAGCTCATCAGTGCAAATTTCTTGTCAAAATGCTCCTTGAGCTAAGTAAGGGTTACTTATTCATGTGAACACCTGACTTATAAAATCAATCAAGCACTGATATCAAAGATGTCTGGCTTTTACATCTATTCAGGTTGATGCTTCCATTAACTTAACTTCATACTCTAAAAGCGTATTTCATTTCTAAATATGCTGTGTATAACTCATTAACATCAGAGCCCCCAGCAGTAATTGCTTGAAAGTGAGTAAAGAAAATCGGAAAAGATGAAGAGCTGAATTGCCACTTAATGAAAGGAAAAAAAACCACAGACACACACTTAAATTGGCTATCATGCAGTACCAAGCCTCTTCTCTATGGAAAACATTCAGACTGCATTTACAGTTTGTGTTGAGATGTTTAAAAATGTGTTAAGTAATACTAAATACTACTTAAAAGCTCAATATGGTCCTAGATGGAATTTAGCTCAGAAATTATGTTTGTTAATGATCCTTTCTTTGTGTTTACAATATTTTATGCTTCTTCACTCTACATATTGTGGTTATGTCAGCCTTTAGAAAGAGCTTAAGAATGAAGTAAAACTCAATTTTGAGAAAGTATGAAGTAGCAGAAATCTGTTTTTCAGAAAACTTCTGTTCAGGCAAAGCAACACCACCACTTCTGTTTTCTGATTGACCTTTGGGAACTGAAGCCTTTTGAGTCCAAGACAGGCCTGAGAATGTGCTTGCACATGTTTCTTGCTGGTGGTCACCACGTAACAGAGGGGATGACTTCCCAGTGGAGTCTGTCAGCATGGCTTCATTTGCCTTGGTGCAGCTGGATTGACTTCTGTCAGCTGCAGATCTGTGTGGGAGTGTGCAGGGAGCATCAGGGAGGCAGGCAGACGGCAGCTTTAAATATTCTAACATCATGAAGGCAAATAAAGGTGAGGACAACTTTTGTCAGTTTATCAGGCTACAGCAATAAATGCTTGATTTGATTGTTATAATGCAGCGCAAGGATGTCTTTGTGTGTGTGCTACTAGAAGCTAGACTGAAACATTCTGCAGGAACTGTTGGATTTAGATTGAAAACTAATTTTTGTTGGTGCAATTTATATTGATTCGTCTGGTGCTTTTACTTCAGTTTTGTGACAAAAAATTTCTTGTTTTCAAGACAGTTCTTCCAAATTCCTTCAGACAGCTGTTAGGAAAAAGAAGGTGATACAGTGCATTGGCACGGCTTAACTCTAAATCATTCACAACTCTTGCAGGAACTGTTACTGCAGGATGAATACTTGTTATTCTTGTCCTGGGAACTAACCTTTCAGCTTAATAATGCAGCAAGATTTCTTTTTAAAATATCTATGTAGATGTGATCAAAGGAGGAACTAAATATTTAGTGACATATATGCTGTGTGCTAAAGGTGGATAGGGATGAAAACAACTCCTAAGAACTGCTCTACCATTGAGGTATGGAAGGCTAGATCAATGCTTTACTGGAGCAGCTATAGAGATTAATTTTTCCCTTTTGCTTTACAGTGTGTTTTACAAAGAGATTCCAGGTAGAAAGTTTTGTGTTAGAGTTCTCTCATTTGAATCAAACTCTAAACTTGACAGGGTCAGGATGGAGGAAAAAATCCCCACCACTTTGGGGATTTGCTTGGTTGCTGAAGTTTAAAAAAAATCCAGTGTTTTCAAGACAAAGTGGAGTTTACTTTTTTACCTTAGCAATAAAATTAGGAAACAAGATATTCATTTTCACACTGCACCTGTTTCTGAACACCTTCCAGTCATGAACAATATGATTCCTATCAGGCCACATGCCACTACTGATGTTTTATCTTCCTAGAATGAAAAATGCACACAGACTTTTCCCACACATATGTATGGTACTTTGGGTGTGTCAAAGCTGTGCTTCACGTTTTTAGCAGTAAAGGGAAAGTTGAAGGTCGATAAGCCTTTAACAGAAGTAAACAAAAGTAAACAACAGCAGTTTTCTGTTTGTTCCTTGGATCTACAAAGCCTCATTTTACAATGCTCTCCAGCACAAATGTATTTTTCTTCTTGCTTCTACCCCCACTAATTCCTATTGAGCCTAGTTAACCACTGCTTCCAGGGTAAGCACTTCTTCTGTATATATTTCATTAACTTTTCATGGATTTAAATGTATTTTTAAATACTTCACAACCTCCTGGTTTTACATTGCACACTTTCTAGAAAGCTGTCTTTGGTAGTTCCCACCCTTTTCAGGCACATGTTGAGCAACTCCATTTTGGCAAACCAGTATGACCACCTGCCATGACCATCTGCCATCATACAGGTCAAGCACAGGCACAAGAATGGCAGAAGTGTGGCTTGCCCTGGGACCTGCACCGACAGCTGGCCATGTAGGGGGATACACTATGGGAGAATGAAGGTGGTATGGAAGGTGATCTTATCCCCAATGAGTTGCAGCTGGACCAATTAGTAAAGATTAGAAGCAGGCCTGATGTTAACAGGGCACACCTGCAGCCAGTTAGAGCACGTGGGATAAAAGAGTGGATTGGGGAGATCTAGAGAAGGAGGAGTCAGATGACTGCTGCAAGGACCAGGGACAGGCAGTTCATAGAGGAGCTGCATTGCCAGAAACTTCAAGGAGGTATGAAATCCATGCACTATAATGACATTAGAACTCGTGCTAAGATGACAGGGCAGGTCTTGGTGGCATCTGTATTGTGGAGTGATGTTTTTTAAAGACTTGATGGCACGTGCTTCTATTGAGAAGGCAGAGCAGCTTTGTCTTTGCCACCTCAATGGTGTGTTGTTTCTGGCCTGTTTCTCCTACTTCAATCATGTAGGGACACTTTTGTTGCTGGCATGGGAGGTGTGGAGTGAGAAGGTACCAGTGTTCTTGTGCTGCTCTTCACAACAGACAAGTGCCTGCTTGGACCTGTGCTAGCAGGTGCCATGGAAACAGGATTTGTTCCTCACCACACTCTGGGCTTACGAGCACACAGCTTGTATCAGACAAGTATGAACTCAAGCATAAGCTTGGACTCATGCTTAAAATCAATGCTGAAGCAGCCATAATAACCACTCCACTGGTAGGGCTGAGTTTGCAAGAGCTATTTTGTGCTCTGAAAATGTGAGCACTGTTTGCAGTGTGTTTCCTTAGTTGTAGGATTTGTAAGTACACATCCAAAGTGACGTAGCCTTTTCCAAGAATAGAGTCTCTACACTGAAAGACTAATAACTCATGTTACAGGAGACAAAATTCCACAATGAATGAAGTATCAGGGCTTAAAAAACGATTACTAAGTCTAACAGTCTGCCAAAAACCCCCCACACTAATTATAAAGCTTATATAATTCTTCATGGTATTCATTAATCTAAATTGAAAACATGGACCACAAATTTGAGCTCACCACAAGTCAGTAACCTGTTACCTTTTGTTTTCATTATCATCTGCCGTTTTTCTATGCACACAAAAAAATTCTTATCCGAATGTCCAAGTATTTCATAAATACTTAGATGAGTAACGCTCTTGTTCTAAGGAAAACATAGTCTAAAATGGAACAAAGCACAAGTTATTAGAGGAACAAAAAGGAGATTATAGATAACATAAATGGGATCCTGCTGCTTTCCTATGATATTTTTGCTTCATTCTGAAGTTGTCAGATTCTAAGTGATAAATAAAATCTGTTATTTCCAACTGCTGCACAAACATGCCAATTGCAGTTTTCTGGGCTTTACTGTTGGACCTGCCTTTGCAATAATGATTAAAGGGGTCAGTTTTCAAGCAAATAGTTTCGTTGTCAATTTGGAAAGTATTTTACAATATCAAGTAAATGCAGAATTAATATTTGGAGATGCTGTAGAAGCTGGAAATGGAGCATTCAAGACCAACACCCTTAGTGGAGTAGGAAATATGTGCCAGTGTGCTTGCATAGTACAAGAAATATTGTGAGAAAGGAAAAAAATGTGGGTTGCAGATGAGAAAGACGTGTAAGGGAATGTTTTAGGTAAAGACAAAATAGAAATAACTAAAGGTTAATGTGGTGTATTTGGCTTCACTGGGCAGTAGGAAATGACAGAGAAATATGGCAGATAGCTCCCATACTGCCTGTGGGAGGCTGGCAGAGAGAGCTCAATTAATTGTGTGCTGTTTTGAGGGTGAAAGTTTAGGTATTCTAGGGACAAGGCTCCAATGAGACTTCACTGCTAATCTGAAGATTAGGCTTGTTTCTAAGAGTTCAAGGCTCTGGTTTCTGATACTCACACAGACACACAGTTATCATTCACAGTTTAAAATGCTTTATCTTTCCATAAGCTACTAAACGATCTCAAAGAAGAAAAAAAATCTTACTGTGTCTGTTTCTTTGTTGTGCAAAGATAAATGCACAACAAACCTTTCTGAGCTCTCAGACTTCACCAGTTAATACATTTGTATAATTTGGCCTCTGTCATTAGTGACTCGTGGGAGGTGTAACAGCAAAGCACAGGATCAGTTTTTGTTATTGTCACCATCCCCGTTACTCCTAATTAAAGTCAAGCCATTTCTTTTTGTATGACTCCCTCATCATTGACATAGCAAAGAGGAGGAGGAAGACAGCCCGCTAAACTTCTGGCGCTGCATGGAGCCGGTAGGAATGATGTCTGACAGGCCGGGTGACGCTGAATTGTCACCGGCCTCCCCTGCGCTGTCCCAAGGAGCCGCCGCGGGGTCCCGGCTGCGCTGGGGCGCAGTGCGGGCAGGTGGCCGCCAGGGGGCGGCAGTGCCACGCCAGTGCCACGCCAGTCCCAGCGCGGGAGCGATCCGTGCGGAATCCCGGATGGAGCGGGGCTCGGAGGGAGCCGAGGGGGAAAAGGGCTGAAACAGCACCCACAGAAGTGTTATAGTAAGAATCCCCCTGTGGTTGTTTTTTCCCTGGACCCCTTTAACCCCGCTTAAGCCAGAAGTGTCGCGACAAATTATCTTAGAAATTATTTTAGGTGTGTGCAATAGGAATTTATTAGTTGTGAGGTGGAATTTGTAACCCAGGATTTCTGAGTGAGATACTTGAATATCACAGAATCACAGAATAATGAGGTTGGAAGAGACCTCTAAGATCATCGAGTCCAACCTATGCCCTAACACCTCAACTATACTGTAGCACCAAGTGCCATGTCCAGTCTTTTTTAAAACACATCCAGAGATAGTGATTCTACTGCCTCCCTGGGAAGAGCATTCCAGTACTTTATTATTTTTTTGGTGAAATTTTTTTTCCTAATATCCAGCCTATACCTTTCCTGACGTAGCTAGAGACTGTGTCCTCTGTATGTGTTAAGCTTGCTGAACAGCCTGTTTCTGTTACTGGCTTGGTTTTGTGCTCACAGTGTGAAATAAAATTTGTCAGTTCTTGATTAATGAATAAGGCTTGTGCAAAGAATGATACAACAACAAAACCGTTTAAAACACCTGTTCCTCTGATTTAAAAATCAACCCTTCTGTCCCTTTGAAGACAGTTAACCCTACACCTGAAGTGGGCCAAAATATTTCTTAAAGTGCTGGAATGCTGCTTCTAGAGGTTAAGTCCAAATATTAATTTGGGTCCATTCTTTTTGTTTGTAGGATATGTGAAAGGCTAAGTAAAAGTTAAGGTGGGTGGATGTGAAAGAAAATGAAACAGTGAAGGAATTATTAAATAGGCATCTAAAAAAGTCCTCTGAGCTCTCCTTCAAAGAAGATTTTGAATGAAGGATTCAAAGTATAAATACTAGTGAAATATCCTGTCTCTGAAGAGCAACAATGTTGAAGATCTTCTTTTAAGCACTAGAAAAAATTCTATGGAATATTTCAGTGTTCAAAATACCTAATTTTGCCAGGAAAAACATCTAACACTAGATAAATCTAGAATTTTCACATTTGAAACAGAATAGGTTTTAAGAGACATAATTGATTTGGAGGTAATGAGGCAAAGTATTAGCTTTGAGTTTTCCCCACAGAAAATCAGATTCCAGAGGCTTTCCTGGAAATGATTTGTAATGTCCATTGGAAGTAAATGCACCAATTAATTGTCATAATTGCTGTCAATTTCACTAATTAGAATTGTGAGATTAGCTTCTTACTCGGTTTCTTCCCTCAGTCTTCAATCTGACAGTCAATATTCAGAATTCTTCCACTTGTAATATAAAAAAGTTCACTCCCTGGTTAACATAATGTCGTGGTTTGACACTGGCCAAAAGCCAGGCTCCAGGAAAGCCATTCACTCACTCCCCACTGCAGCTGGACAGAGGAGAGAAAAATTGACAAAGGTTCATGAGATAAGAACCAGGAGCAATCACTCACCAAATACCATCACAGGCAAACCAGGCTCAACTCAGAGATATGAAATTAATTTATTACTAACAAAATCAGAGCAAGATAATGATAAGTGAAACAAGCCCTTAAAAATACTTTTTGCTCCAACCCCTGTAGCAGCTCCTGCCCCTCCTTCTCCACTGCCCTTGGTGTTTGCAGAGTTGTTCTCACTCCACTCTTCTCTAGTCACACTTGAAACTGCACCACAAGTTTTGTTTTGATTTTTTCCCAAATCTTTTATCACAGAGGCATTACCCCCATTTCCAATTGATCCAGCCTTGGCCAGCAGCAATTGCCTCTGCTGTACATGGAAGAAACTTCTAGCAGCTTCTCACAGGGGCCAGCCACCCTGCAGCCTCCCCCATGCCAAAAATCAGGCCACACAAAACCAATACACACAAATACCCACAAAAGTGGGGGAAGCACAGGAGGCCTGTGCTGAGTTTTTGAACTCTCAGACAGTTGTGCCTTTTGGGCCAACTCTTGCTGTCACACATCAGAGAGGTGTTGTTGTTCCACTGAACAGTTGCATACAGTTTTTTTTCCTGTAGGTCTCTTCTGGTCCCCTTATGCATGTGCTTATAATGGTGTTTTCTTGATAATATCATCAGAAGTCACGTTTTTGAGTAGATTCTGAGGAAATGCATGGGGCCAGCCCCATTCCACACAGAAATGAGTAGGCTGTGTCTGAGTAAGAGAGGGAATTATGCAAGTGTTCCCTCTTGATCTCTGAAGGCTAAAGTCATTCTGAAAAGATCCAAAAATATAAAGTTTAATTATTGCAATTGCATACCTGGAGCAAAAAGTTCTCTAAATGACCTGGGGGATTGGGGGTTTGGTGGGTAGATGATTAGATGCTAGACTAATCATGGTCATGTCTTGGTTCCTTAGAGAGCTAATAATTTCAACGTGAGTGACTCCATGTCTGTTGTTGCATTTACAAGTTGTGGTACGCTTGGACACTGCAGCACAGCTTGATCCTTACACAATTGGCTGCATACATCTGAAACTTGTGTTGTGTGATTGCCTGGTAATTAATGTATGGAATAGATGGAAGATTATGACATATGCTTAATATGCTGCTTACATGTATAGTGTAGGCGATAAGACGTTGTTTGGATTTTCTGAACCAAGCTGTTGGATGGCTAGGAAGTACTTGGTGTTACAGCCAGGCTGTAATTTGGTGCCTTTCTTCCCCTAAAAGAGGCTTTGTATTCTTCTTTTAAGGTCTTGATTAATCACACAAAAGAAGCTGGTTATGTTTATATATGGTACATTAATAAAACTTCGTCCTGTTGTATCTCAGAAGTTAGTTTGTGGTACGACTTTTGGATGGATTAAAGCCATGCTTTCAAGATCCATTATTTGCTGACTGTGGTATTTTAATTCAAATAAAAGAAGTTGTCTGATTCTGTTACAGAGGTAGTACAAACCTAGTTCAAAATTAGTTGAGAGTAGTGGCAAAGTACTTTTCTGCTGGCCTTAAGGTGTGCAGGAAACTCAAAATGGTCTCAACACCCTAGGAGACAATCTGTTATTTCATTCTCTAGCCTCTAAATCAGTATGTTTTTCTGTTATAAATCATCATCTCTGGAAAATGCAAATGCTGCACTGAGGAGTTGCATGCAGAACCACAAATGGAAGTGGAGGGTGTCTGAGTTATTTTTATTCTCTGTTCAGTACTTCTCTCTTGTGTAAAAGATACAAACCATTAGTCCAATTGCTGCTCTTTCCTGAATTGGTCACATGTAATTAAAATGTGATTGAAATGTCGTTCCATTTAAATTTGTGAGCAGAGGACACCTTTAAGAAACTGCGCTGTGTACTGCCTCTGGCAGCAGAGGTGCCTTCAGAAATCTGTGTCCCCAGACCTTGTGCTGGGAGCCTTGTCCCACACATTGTGCTGACACAGGTTTTGGCAGGGCTACAGTATAACCTGAATCAGAGGAAACATACAGGCTGGAAAAGGAGTTTGATTCCTGAAGTTTACTCTGAATCTAGAAAACTTTGCTGATTTGATTCACTGAGCAGCTATTAAACAAATTCCACTGCCAAGAGTAAGGAGGCGGAAACTCTTCCAGGGAAGTTAGGAGCACCGAGGAAGGAACTTGTTAAGATGGTTTTGTTTGCTTTAGGCTACTTTTCTGTTTGTTTGTTTGTTGGTTGTAGTAGTAATGGATTTTTTTTTTCTGAGATTATGTGAGAGAAAGCAAAGACTTACAGAATACTCTGCAGGCTGGAACATTGTAAACATTTATGTACGTTTCTAGATACGTTGCTACCCAGGTTTGAAGCTTACAGTAAACTGCCTATGCTGAGTAGATAGATTACTTTTATTTCTTACATGCTTTTCCTTTTTTCCCCCAAACTGTAACAAAGTCTTAGATATCAAAGCAAGAATCACCGAGTTGCCCACTGAGCAACCAATCCAGAGCTTTTGAGCCAAAGACTTCCTCTGCTATCTTCAGTGAACCGGAGAACAAACTTGGCAGGCAAAAACTAAATTTATGTCACAAAGTAATGCTATTTTCCATAAGTACAACATTACCTTTTGAGTGGATGTGCTCTTTCAATTAACAGTAAAGAACTCTGCTCCTCCAGCAGCAGAGCACCAATTTTTACATGATAAGCTGGTTGTGAAGCTCTTTCCTGAGCACTGGACTTGTGCATCAGAATCAGGAAACTTTCGTCATGATTGCTTCCAGGTTACCTTATGTCATTAGGAAACTGGTTTCTCTTATTTTTAATTCAGGCTGTTTAGCAGTAGGTGGCATCCTACTTTAAGATTAGAGTGAACTGTAGACTTCCTAGCATGTGTTGTAGCTGAGTCTAGAAAGTTCTTAGAATTTCTTTTCTATTTCTACTCTGTGTACACTATTACCAAGGGAAGACTTTTTTGTCTTAAAGTAAACAGGAATGTGTATGAGTTCTGATGTGAGTACTATATACTGGAAGCTTGCTTGTACCATGCAGTGAAAGTCCTAGTTGAAACTGAATTTGGAATTTGTTTTGCAAGACTTGAAGAAGACCTTTTTAAATCAGGAGAGATGAGCAAAATCAAATTATTAAAGGCTTTTATGAGAAGCTGGATTGGTTTCAGCTTTCTCAGATGCTCATTGTGTTCTGTCTGCAGTACCAGTGGGAAGTGAAAATAATTAATCCTGAAAATTAGATTGAACGGCTGTTCAAAGCAATAAAAGGAAGGAAATTAATTGCTAATATTGATAGACTATCCTTAAGTCATCTCACTCAATACCACATATCACAAAGTGTCAGATTATGTGCTTAGGTAGAAGCTAGTGAAAAAATATAACTCAGATGTGTTTAATGGAAAAAATCTAAAACAAAGTTTTGAAAGGAAAAGAGTCAGTGATGGCTCTAAGTGGTAATGCAGGAGGAAATTGGGGATGATAAGAGTCTTGGGAGGTGGGTGACAGGGAAATCAATCAGTAACTGAAGCCGGTTTTGTGAGATCTTAATATGCTTCACCAGAATCCCTGTGACTTGGATTAGCTATTCTCTTTTCAGACTCAAAAAAGGTTGTCAAAGCTGCTTTAGCAGCCTCCAAAAAGGTTCCTGACTTCCTTTTCCTCCCTCCCAGTCCCCTTCCCCCACCCTGAGGATTTTGTGTATAGAAAAACACTTTCAGTACAATTTAAGTATGGATTGTGAGGTATCCCTGAGAGCATTCTTTGAAATGCCAGTGCTCACTCAAGTTTGCATGGGAACTACCAGGAGTAAATAACATTTGACACAGTGTCCTGAACTGGGTGGGGTACCTTTATTTTAGCATGTATTTATTTGTGTGGATTTTGGCCAGGACAGATTTACCTAACAGCTGCTCATTCTCTTTCTAATATGATAATTGTATCACGCTGAAAAGGAAGAGTACTCAGCACTTAAATGTTTTTGTGGATCTGGCCCTTGTGATGCAAATAAGCAGCTTTTGTAATATTCAAAATCACATGGGTGCTCAACAAAAAAAACATTTCATTTATTGTCCAATCTTTTCTCTTTAAGCTGATCACTTAGATTTTGCATAAGAGAGCAGCTCTGTTTTAATAAGTGGTAAAAGATTTAAGCCTTGTTAAATGTTCCATGAAAATGTACAAAGACATTAAAAGGTGTTTAAACGTTAGTTTGATATGAATTGTGTACTTAACTTCATTATAATAACTCATTTGCTTAACATCATTCATGCACTTATGTAACCACCTGAATGTGGGCTGTGGAGAGACAGGTTTATGAAAGAATTTTTATGGCACACACTTTCATCTCAGTATTTATATTTCTGAAAGGAAAATGTTACAGTAATGTGATAGGTCTTGGGCCAATGCACCTTGGGTATTGCTGTCTCTAGAGTCTGCTTCATTACTGATGTATTTGTGAAATATATCACTTGCCCATTTAATAATAAACAATAACACTGAGTTACATGCAGTCCTGTATTGCAGATGAAGCCTGGCTAATGTTAAAAACAGTGTTTGGTGAATGGGAATGGTACTCCTCAAATAAAATAATATCTTCCTGCTTATGTTTAGCTCTTAGTAATTTGCCATCCTTAATCTAATTACAAAATAGGCAAATAGTTAGAACTGGAACATGGGAATTTCAGTATGTTTAGGCTGTTTAAAAAGTGAGAATACTAATTCAGGAAATATAGAATGAGTTGCTATGAGACAATACATGTGCAAAGCCTATAAGGGAGAAGACACCCCCCCCCCCCTCCCCCCAGTTTTAGTGTCAATTTTATGCTTAGACCATAGCTGGAAGTATTGTGTTTATCTTTTTCCAATTTCAAATGTTACATAACAGTTGTTGAAACACTTTCTTAAGGTTTTTAAGGAAAGAGAATGGATTGTTGACTTAACAAAATCTAAGTGAAACTGCTAAAAAAGATCCTTCTTTGATGAAAGTAATTATGTGTACATCTAAATCTTAGTGTTTAAAGCCACATCAAATATAGCCAAATGAATTAACTAATCATGTCTGGGTATTATTTCAATTTTTAGGTTTTTTTGTTTTTAAATGTTCACTTGCAGTGAAAGCAATAGATCCAGTGAGAACTCACAAAATGTGTATGTTGCATAGTTTTTAGAGCCAAAAACTCCAAGGACTGGAAGCTGTGTTGTATCTCCAGTGCCATCAGTATAATTCCACCAGCAGAGACTGAGGCTTTCTGTCTATTCAGGAGCTTTAGAACATATAAGTAATCAGGTCATGCTGTGGCTGGAGGCAAACATTGACCACAGTCCTGGAAAAATGCATGTTGAGAGTTTAATACTTGAGTATGCTTATCTTACAAAATACACTGCAGCAAGTGCTAAGGGTATTTCACTAAACAGAGCTTAATGTTAAGCATATTACCAGTCCTATATTAGCATATGTTTTTAAGTGTTTTGCTGGATTAGCTCTGGAGAACATTAAGCTTGTGCATACAGTACTAGAGCATTGGTTCAAAGTTCTTTTTCAGAAAAGTAACTTTAGAAAAAAAGCATGTACTTAGTTGAGTACAAGTTGTATTCAAAATATTTGCAGCAGTTATGTATACTGCTGAGTTGAAGTGGGCCAAAAAATGCTCATATAAACTCCTTTCCTGTAATTCAACTAGTGGTTAGTAAAAATATTAATTTGAACAAATTTCTGCCAGTTATAATATTCAAGTAGCATATTGCCCAAATAAACTATAGAAATGGAGGCACATCTACTTGTGAAAATAATATCCAACCTCTTCTACCGCATTTCTATAACCCAAAATCACATGAATGATGGAACTGGTTATCAATCAGCTTGTATTTTCACCTGAGGAAGCAGCTGGTCCAAATTCATATTTCAAAGCATATTTTTTAAGTTAATTTTTTCCAGAACCTTTCATGTGCTTCTTATATGCTCATTAAAATTGCTTCATGTTCCTTGTGGTAAGGAACATGGAGCTCTTTTAGGGATGTAACTGCACTGGAGAATGAGGGCCCAGATCATGTATGATGCAAGGGCCAGACTTCCAAAGTGTTCAGGGTGTCACTGCATCCTCCTTCAGCAGCTGCTGCTGGATGGCTGAAGAGGCTCCTGCCCCTAATCACTCATCTCTGCTCTCTGCATTGCCTGGGATGGTGGTCCTTGGAGCAGCCTGCCTCACTCAGATTTATCAAAATGGGCTGGATAAGAAAAGGTGAGGGAATGATTATAGGGAGATATTAAGACTGGGGAGAAGGAGAATGGGAGTCCTGATGACTACAAATAATTTGCTTCATGCACGGTGGAAGGGAAAATGAGAACAACTTCTTATGCTTCCATTGGGACTTCCAGAAAAAACCAAGTGATCCTCAGGAGGCAAAATTATACAAACCAAATAAGCATTTTTGTACATCCTCTATCTTTCTCACCTTCCTCTTTAATCACCCAAAAACCTTTAAAAATTTGATCTTTATTTGTTAGTACCATGAACTCAGTGTTTTACCTGACCTTAATTGAAGTTTGAAGCTGATCCTTGCCTTTTATTTTAGTCAATATGATGTTGCAATCTCAACTGAGATATGAGAAGATTCTCCACTGTAATTCTATAATTCACACCTATTAGTCACAAGATGCTTAGTACAGATACAAAAATTCCAAAGATAACTTTTGCAATTTACTTTTTGTTTATTTAGTGTCTTCTTCAGAGTAAGAAAATGTGGTAATACTTAATGTGAAATGCAATGGTTGTCCATGTTTTGGTTTAAAGAATATGAAAATCCAAATGCAATCTTGCATTTTGTGGTATTTTAGGTAGGATAAGAGGCCCAAATAGCAGAGGTGTTAGAAAAAGCTTTTACTATGGGAAATTGAATGAGATGAACTTTCAAGAGAAGGACATCAATATTTAGCAGCTATGAGAAATGTAGAATATTCATTCCAGAGTCTGGAAGTGTACTCAAATATGCAAATATTCAAAATTTGGAAGACACATACATAGCTTTGAAATTAAATGTTTGTGAAAAACAACAGGATTAGTCAAAAGTTATTACAATAAATCTGAGAACCACAGTATAATTTCATAAACTTTGCGTGTCTTGTCAAAGAGGAGAGAATTCATTCCAAAGGCAGGTTGGCAGTTATTGGGTGACAATTTAGACTTTGCGTTCTGTTTTTCTCAGTTCTGTACAAGAAAAATACTAAATGAAAATGACAGAATAAGGCAATAAGACTCCTTTAACTTATCTAATAACCTACTATGGCCTTTTGATTGCCAAATGCTTGTTTTTCTTGTTTACCATGTTATATCAGTTTTATATATATATATATCCTTGGATTTTTCAGCAGACATTTTCATTGACTGTTTGCTCATTATTTATTATAATAATTCCTTTTGTCCCGTAACTGAAACAAACCTCCTAAACCCTGGTTTCTGCAATAGTTATGATCACATTTCAGTTCTTTACAAGTTGTTCAAGTGTTTATTCTGCACATAGTTTATCATAAAATATAAACAAAAGCTATATGTTTTGATGACTAGGGAAAAAATAGCAAAGTGCTTATCTCAACTGCTAAGAGAATATAACAAACTAAAACTACTGTGAGTGATGATTCTCTGCCCAGGGCAGTAAACTCTAGAATGTTCCAGCTGTAAATTTATCTCTCCATTTACAGAGCATAGATAATATCTGTCTCTTAACCTGTCTAGTAAATACCCGACCTAAATTTCTAATGAAAAAAACCAGCTGTTTAGATTTCAGGAGCCAAGATGTTTATTTGGTACATATATTTTAGTAATGTTAAATTTACTTAGGAAAATTGTCAACTAATACCAATGAGATAACACCATGAACGGCATCTACACGTTTACCTGTGTATATATAACTTCAAATAAATTGGATAGAGGTTCCCTTAATTTTCTGTGTTCATCCTCTGGCAGATGATCAGGGAGTGGAGATATTCATAAAGGCCAGTTCATAATATTCATATATTAGTTCACTTGAGTAAGTTTGTGATGCTTATTTTAGTGATGCTTTTGATTGTTTTTTCCTGTTGATAGCCTGGTAGAACAACCTAAGTAGAAAAAATGACACAAAAAAGTGGGAAAAGGAATTCTTTCCAAATCTTGGATTCCAAACTGAATGTTTCAGCTCACCTTGAATTTGATTCCACATTATTTGATCCCACTAAATCACTAGATAGAATAATTCCCACCTCTGCTGTTTGACACCAGCTCAAATACTTGAACATGATCACAAGTTTCTGTTCCTTAATATGAACAAATTAATTTAAACCTTAATCTGAAGAGGTTTTTAGTACAAGCAGCATAATAAGATGTTATTCCTTGGAAAATAAATGTGCTTCAGAAGAACACCTGGGAAACTTTTTCCATGGCCCAGAAATCTCAAAACAATACTTAGAAAGTGCCCATGGATTTTATATTGTTCAGTTATTATGAGCTTGGAAGAAGCTGTGAGCTTTTTTCTGGACCGTGGCTACGTTATCTACTTTAATGTTTTAATTTCAGCTCTTCATGGGACAAAAAGTGCTGACACAAATTCTGTACTGAGCTTTAAACTGCACTGTAACAGCAAATGCCATCCTAGATAAAAGATTAGTCCTGAAAATTGTACCAAGAATATACCAACTAGTCTATGCAAAAAGGATAAGGATATTAATTCAACCTGACTAGGGAGTAGATTATACTATAAATAGGACTCTGAGGCTGCATCTAATGCAAGGCTGGTAATTTCCTACAAAATCCATTGCATGTATATGTGCCCTAATCCTGTAATATGATCCTCAGTCTAATCCTTACACCTACCTATTATGTCATACTAATTTTCCTTTGCAGAGAGCTCTGCATACCTGAGGCTTTACTTGCTTGGATCCATTGTGGGATCAGAGCACTGCTTATAGATGGAACATATAAAAGTATAAGGAATATTTTATATAGAAAGTAAGCTAATAGAGGATTGACACATCTGAAATCCCCAAATTTTTGAAATATTGGAAAAAAATGGGGCAGATCAAAATCTAAATAAAAAAAAGAATTCTTCAGGTTCAAAGTGTCACGCAGACTATTTTGCAGTGTATTTTGAAGCTGACTGAAGTTCAAGATTCATTTCTTCAAAGTCCAAAGATAACCTGTTTCTGCCCTGTTGGAGGTTTGCTGGAAGAAGAGCACACAAAAACTAAATGGGTGTGTTTGCAGCATAAAATTCCCTTTAATCCTGATTTCCACCTTCTCACAACTGTTTCACTTACAAGCAAAAATGCTGGGTTTTATTTTTTTTCCTTTTCTTTCTTTTTTTTCCTGGTCTCTGCATGATTAAGCATTACTTGAATCTTCCTGTTCATTCTTAGAACTGGTGTGCTGCCCACCCTTCTCTCCCTTGGTTTCATCTCCTCCTACTTAAACCCTGTTTTGCCTCTTGTCACGAGTGTTGCATAACAGATTTAGTCCAAAGCTCAGTCCTGTGCCAAACATGTTAACTTTCACCCGTTAGATGTTTCCTTAACTTCCTTCCATGGGATTTCTTTGCCAATTCTTTGCCTTAGCCATTGAGATGGTTTTTCTCCGAACAGTGAAAATTCTTTCCTGCAATCTTCTTCCTCTATCTCTGTCCTTTTGCAGTGTTCCTCTTTGCAAATGTCTAACTCAAAATACACATTCAGGGAAGACACATTTATGACAATCTCTCCAAAATAAGAGAGTAAGATATATGTTTTTCTTAAAAGGGTGAAAACAGGGTAGTTTGTATGATTTATTTGTGAAGATTTGGAGTATCTTCTAGGTAGAGAAACATTACTTCTGACTACTGAAGTATCTACTGGTTCTTCTGTTTAAATGGCCTCATGAGAAGAACAACTAATGAAACTCTTATTAAGATGGAAAAGAAGTTGATGAGTTGGAGAAGATTAAAAAGCAAATCAATCAGTATTAAGGCTGATCTGTTACAGCCTTGATGGATCAAGTTAGACTCCTGTTTCTTAATTACTTGCTGTTTAACTGTTGTCTTCTGAAGAACTTGGTATGTAGAAGTAAGATTCACTGCAAAACAAAGGATTGCAGAGGATTTCTTGTGTTTGAGGGGTGTTCAATTTATTTTAAAACAGTCATGAAATTGACTTAAGTAGAAGAAAAATTCAGTAATCACTGTTATAATTGAAAAGTCATGTAACCTGAACTGTACTTAACAAAGGTTTTATTGAAAATCTGTGGGGAATGGTGCTTTTCTTCTATTTTGGGAAAGATGTATGTATTGCAGTATTTTAACCAATTTTACCTAGTCTAGTTGATGCAAGGATTCTTGAAAAAACTCTAATCCACTTGAAATATTTTTTTAATCATTACTCCTTTTTTTCCTTGTCCCCCTCACTCTTTCTTCAATTAGGAGAAGATATTCATTCAGTGGTCTGGCAAATTTATTATTGCTTCAACTAACTCTTGGCAAAGCATTTGATCTTATGAGTCTGTACTTATACTGATAAATCATCTTGGGGTTTTTAAAGTGCATTCACACTTTATAGACAGGTATTTTGGAACTATAGGAATATATTTTAAACACATGTTTCTCTAACAATTTGGGGATTTTCTTAAGCTACTGCTCATGATATTTTAATGATACATTAAATACCTTTTTTTGTCTCTGTGAGCATTGTATTTACAATCTTCTATGGCAAAGATTAAACACCTCAAAATAGCTTTAAAGTACACATCAATTAAGTCACTTACTCTATGTATTAAAGTAGAAGGTACATTTGACCTGCCATAAGTATTGCTCCTGAATTATTTCTGCGTAAAACAATGCTGAAAGAATTAAGTTCACATCATCCAGTTATTGTCGAGATATTATGAAAGGTACTAAAAAATATGCTGATTATACTTATGTAATGGGGAGAACTTCCCTTTTCTCTGTTGGGAGTTTTCTAAAGCAAAACTTAATCCCTGACTTCAAGTTATTGCTGTTGACTTCTGCAAAGCTTGCCAATTGCACCTTAGAGAAAATGTGCTGTTACTGTTAACACCCAAACAAGCCATATAATTGAGTGGTATTTATATTTACCATCAGAACCCCTAAATATCAGAGAATTTTCACCTGTGTCTCTCTAGGAGGGTGTTTTTGGTAGACAAATTAGATGTCAGGTCTAATTTATATATTAATATAAAGGTCTATTTAAAGTGCATACATCATAGCACTAATTTCTGTGTCTTTATGATATGAAGTGATTAAAAATACTTTTATGTTATGAGCTTGGAATTTTCCAATGCTTTTAACTTGTTTTAAACATAAATCTTATATTTTAATATTACATTTTCACTTTTTAAAATGCAGTAAAATCTAAGGAAAAGAAAAAAAGGAATGAGACCTAGTAATGCCACCCAGGCTTTTTATTAATGAATCCTCTGTCAAGGCAATTGCACTGATAAATCTGAAGATGACATCTAGTGAAGTTCTATTCTGTTTCCTTTTGAGTATTCTGTGTCCTGGTAGTCTTTCGTGACTTGCAATGATTTATAACAAACAATGTTGCTCTCTCTTCCTGCTCTCTTGTCACTTCATGGTTGGTCACCAAAATCTTAATCCACATCAGCACCACGACAGTGCAAGGGACCAGCATAGCTGTACTGCTTAATTCTTTCAGCATTATCTGTGGTGCTCTGCAGGTCAGAAAAATTAATAAAGTCAAACCAGCTGGTGTGTCTCAGCCTCCTCTCTATTGCTCTGGTGCAAGTCAGGAAAAATATGGCTGAGTCATGTGAGTTATTTTGGTGATGTTGAAGAAGCTTAAGAATGATATAAATTGTGCTCAAAAAATACCGGGGAAGGAACAGAAGAAATTATTTTAGACTGATCTGGTTTAAGGATTTTAAAATAGGTGTACTTATGAAGGGATTTGCTCTGTCTTTGGAGTTGCTTTTCAATAATGGTATTTAGAATGGGATCATGAAATTTAGATAGCTATTTCCCAGTGTTCAGGGGGATATCTGTGTGGAAGCATGGTAGCACAATTTCTAATTAACTTGGAGGGATCTGTGGGAGGAATCACTTTTTACACCTGCATGTAGGAAGATGATGTTTAAGGCTTAAGAGAAAATCCAATATCCAGAGCTGTGCTTGTGATTATTCTGTATTCAAAGCATCCTTCTGTGTCTCTTATACAATCAGTATCACCTCTTAAATTTTTGGACTGAGTTCTCCTTTGTTTTCTCTGAGCACAATCTTGCTTTGCAAATAATTCTGGTACTGTACTTTTTGAATCCAAGCAGATAAATGGTAATGGACTGCATTTTATAATGAAATTATTTTAAACCCCAGGTCATAAAAAAGTGAAGTTCTGATAATACTATAAATAATATTGTCAATAGCTATTTTGATATTCAGTAAGTGAATTCATTCCTTTTTAAAAGAGAGAATTTGGAAGTGAATTAACCCTCCTTATTAACAGGTGAACTGAATTTGCCACATTTTTTGAGATGTGGAATAATCTACAACATCCTTTAACGTTAGCATTTCCTCTAATGCCACAGTGAGGGTGAAAGGCTTATGATGTCTTTCATACCCAGGAAATACAAAATAAGCCATTACAATACCTCAGTCTCTTCTGAATTTAACTTTATTTTTAACTTTTTTTACTGCAACAATTTTAAGAAAAAAATTGTTCCTATTTAGTTAACTATAAGGTTCGTCACCAGAATCGCAGTGTAGCTATTTTATTTTACTTTTTATTTAATTTTAGTAGTATTATTTTTGAGGGCTTTGGCTTTAGTTTGCTGGGGGATTTGGCTTTGTTTTCTGATGAAAACCAAAATCTTCTGAAAACAGATATTGTTTATTCAGCTTTAGATGCTAATTTTGTGCATAGAGGTACATTTCTCCTTTATGCAGTACTTTTTTCCAATGAGTTTTTCCCCACATGATGGTGCTCAATTAATGTTAGAGCAATTGAGTGCCTACTTAATTCCTTGTTGTTTGAAATGTGGTTCAAAAACTTTCTGAATGCTATCCAATCTCTTCAACAACAACTGCTAATTTGTTTCTAGCTTTATCAGAGGTTTTTGTGAAATTTTGATGTTTTGTGGACATTAACCATATCCACACAATACTTGGAGGTGAAAATTATGATTCTGCTTTTATAGACAGGAAAGTGGAAAACAGAAATTTTATAGTTTTATTCATTTTGAGATCTGATAGTCTTATTCACCCTATTTTTTTTGTTTGACAACAGATTTACTTTTAGATTTTAATTCATTTTCTACTTGGTAGAAAACAAGAGAAAGCATCTTCTCTCATTGTAAATCCAATGGACACATGAAACCTGGGTCTGTGAATGTATGAAGAGCTTTTTTAACCATAAAAAACACAAACCAGTATTGTATAAATCATTAATCTACTTAGTTGAACAATATGTATAATAGAATTAAACCTTATGCATGATTACTTATATATTTCAAAAGAAAACAAAAGCATAAATGGCAGCCTAATACAATGGTGATATCAGTCTAATTATAAATCTACCACAGTGTTTTTTCAGTACATTAGTGAAAGGCATGTCTCTGAACATCAGGTTTGCACCCTTTAACACCAGTACTAAACAGAGATGAGGCTTTTGCCAAAATGCTGCATGGGTCTCCAGGAGCAGAGGAGAAGTGAGCTTTAAATCCTAAACTTCATTCAAAGTACCATCATGTATGGATTCTCCTGTTTGCTTACAACTTCATCCAGTCTGCAGGAACTTAATTTCCTCCTGAGCCAGAGGTGCTGGCTTTGCATTTATGCTTCAACCCAAACTGTCCCTTGTTTGTCAGAGTTTTAATTATGCAGCTCTCTTCTTGAAAAGTTCTCTTGTTGGCTCATGCACAACAAAAGGCAAGAGCCAGCATTTCTTGAAGTGCAACAATCATTTATCAGGATCATATTCCTAACATGCACTACTTCAGACTAAATTTGCTTAAATTAGCTATTCATTGCAGATGAACAGCAGGTTGCCATTCTTTGCCATTTTCTAGCATTTTCAGGCTTTTTCATAATTTCTTTTTTTTTTTTCCATTGGATGCCAAGGTTAACACACAAATAAGTGGGTGGCAATTTCAAGCACAAAAGTAAGCTGCAGGCAGTCCTTGTTAATTTGATTTTCACTCTCTGCTTTCATTTGCATAATTGTAGCAGGTAAATTAAGGTCAAATGGTTATGCCAGGGAAGCAACTCCTGACTTCTTGCTTCATGAGGTAATTCATGATACTGTGGAATATTAAAAACAAGATTTGGGAAAAGTTCTGTTGCTTAAATCATAAATGAAGAAAAGTTATGAGCAAAAATGCTACAGCATGCTTCTCCTTGCTTATATTTTGCGCAAAACTCTGCCCAAGCCCACATTTCTGGGTAACAAGCAATAATATAGATTATGCCGTGCCTCACAATGTAATGTGGTATGTTGAGTGCCCAAGTAGCTGTGGATAACTAGGGGGAAATGTGTGGCTGAGATTTTATTTATATGTTGTTGAGTATTTTGAAGTGGCAAACCTTATTTTCTTAGATAGTCCTTCTAATCTAAACTCTGAGCCCCTGAGTAAACTTCATTTGCAATCTCTGGATGCTAATAGCATCCTGAAGAGTAGCAGCAGTGCTATCAGTACTTAATTTCTCAGCTTTGGTACTGTTTATCTGTAACTTTTATCCATATATTTTTACATATATTTATGCTTTTGAATTCAGCAAAATGCTCCACAGTGAAAAAGAAAGTAATATGGGGAGTGGGCTATTTAAGTAAATTGGATATACATCTATACACAAAAAATGAAGTTAGATTCCAACTCTTGCTTACCTGTCCTTGCCAGCAAAAATAAGTATTATATTGGGCACTATGTCCAGATATTCCAGATATTAGAAATTGATATAGCAAAATTGAAAGCTCATTTCTTGAAACAAGATAAAAAATCAGCCAGGTTTTTACTTTAATTTTCCTTAAACATTAATATAATATATGTGTGTGTGTATATATATATATATATGTGATATGTGTGTATACATATATATATATATATATATATGTCTGTGACTATTCAGAGTACCTTTGCTTTTCATTTGAAGCTTAAAAATAATTTTCCAGGACTTGACTGCAAACTTTCAGCTCCTCCTTTTACCTCCCTTTTACATATGCTCAGCTCTTGTCTGTTTTTCTTAACTATTTCATCTTTGCCTACCGAAATTTCAGCCTGTTAAATTTGTCTGCTTTGAGCAACGTTAGGAGTTTACTGTTTTGCAGTAAGGTCTCTGAAGTACCACTTTGTATTAAGGAGGATTACTTTTAGAAGTAAAAGTGTCTATAATTTGCTAAATACAAGTGCAAAACAGGATACGGCACTTCAATTTCTCATCTTTTGTAGTTTGAGCCTTTTTATGTACATTATTTTTGTAATATATTTTATTAGCTTTACTTCAAAGACATTTGGGTGGTTGCTTTCTGATACATAGAACACAAACACAAAATTTTTAGGAGCTTAATTTTACTAATTTTTCATAGTGTGTAGCAATTTCTACAAGCAATTTTTAACAGTATTGTATGATTGTGAGTACTTATGAAGAACAGCAAACTTCCTCTTTCCTGAAGTTCTCAGGGATGAAGAAGCTTTCAGCAGCATTTGGTATCCTTCCCTCTTGCGCGTCAGCAGAATTTCCTTCCACTGCCATTGCTATCACATCCCCCTGGCTAGTGGTGAATTTCAATAACTTGTGTTCATCCCAATCAACATGGAATATGCCATGTAACTCCTCTGGCACTCATCCATCCTTTCTGAGTTGTGTGTTTGCATAACTGTTTGCCATTCTTTGTCCAAGTTAAGTCCTAAGGCTTTATTAAAACATTTTTTGTCTCACGATTAGGAAGTTTCCAGGAGCTCTCAATAAAGCTCTAAACTTACTGAAGCTGTTATGTCATACAGCTATCAAAACACTATGATTAGAGCTCAGACTTGGTGTGGCCATTTATGGCCTTGCAGAATTATCAGGGAACAACTTGACTCCCCTTGTCTCTTTTGCCTTTTGTGATGACCAAAATTGAGAAGTACATTTATATGGGTTTGCTTCTCCTGACTGCCTGTACTAGGACTAAGAATGCATTCCTTTCTTTTTTACTGCATCCCTACTTAAATGGTGTTTGGGCAGGACATGGAAAAAATGCTAACTGAAACACAATTGCAGCCCCACAGGCTACAGCATAGGTAAGCCTTTTGTCAGGTTTCAAAGCTTTGTATTTATCTTAACAACCTCTGCTCCCAAGGACTTTGGCAGAAGTGAAAACCTGATCATGCTTTTCAGTTTTCCAGGTATTGAAATAGGATTTTCTTTATTTCACTAGTGAGTATGTGTACCATCCAACCCAACTAGCCAGAGGCCAAATGGAAGACTATAAATAGAAATTAATTTTGTTACCCTGTGTGGGAACTCAGCGCACTTCTCCTGAAGGCCAGAGCTACCGAGAGAACCCTTGGGGAGCTCGGGAGCCTTGGGATGTTGCAAAAAGTACCTGGTGGCTCAACTTTGACCCTGCAAGAGATGTTCCACCTATATGTGGGGACATAAGAATCACTGGCGTGTAAAAGATATAGAAATAGAACATTTATAAGCTTAAGCACAGTTTTTAAGATTTGGTACAGGGGGGTTGGAAAAGAACAAGATGGAGGGAGTTAGGGCCTGCCACATGGTTCTTCCTCCTTCTTCTTGTCTTCCATTTTCCGGGTGACGTAGGTATTTTTGATAGGTTTATAGTAAAGGTACACTTAGTAATAAAAATTATAAGTATTGGAGACAAAAGATAAATATAGTTTACGTAAACTTTGTTATAAAAGGAGGTGGCCGCCCTGTGGGCGGTCAGAGTGCCTTTGGCTGCCTTGCTGGTCAGACCCCGGCTGGGCAGAAAGAAAATTTTTGTAGATAAGAAATAATAAACAACCTTGAAGACCGAACCCGAGAGTCCAGCCTTGTTTTTTGGAGCCCGAAAAGCGAGCCCATCTCACCCTTGTCTGGGCAGAGACAAATAACAGCCCGAACCCGGACAACCCTGCTTATATTGAACTAGAAGAAATGCGAATAATAATGAAAATTAAAAATTGCTGGTTTTAAAAATTGTGTACTTGAAGAACAAGGCTGCTGTTTATATACTTTAAGGACAAGACTGCTATTAATTTGAAGATTATCAGGTAGCAAGAAACTGATAGTGCTTTGGGATCTTGAAGACTTCCAAAGTACTGTACAGGCAGTCTCTCAGTTCATGGGCTACTTCTGAAAGCTGACCTGGCAGCTCTATATCAACTAGTTTGTGAAAGGCTTCTAGTACAAGGGCAACTGGACAGATTCATGATCTCAGCAAAATACTGCTGCATTCTCCAGAGCCAAGGTGAGGTTGCCATGGGTAGGCTTTATATTGTGGTAGAAACCCTGTGTATCAGCATTTTCTGAGGTTCTGGGGTTTTTTTGTATTTCATTAGCTGTTTTAAAGAAAGGCCATTTTTTCTCTTTTGTAACCTCTCTGTGCTGCTTATGCTAAAAAGTGGGAATCAAAGTCTTCTAACCATCTGGAGAAAGAGAGAATCCTAAATAAACAGGAGTAGCAAAAAATACAAATAGCAGTACTGTGAAATAGCAAGAACACAACAGGCTTCCTCTGCACCGTGACTTTGTAGATTAGGGAGTGTACTCCCACTTCTTTTCTCTAGGGTCTTTTAATCCTGAAAGAACATGGGGAAGTTTTGCCATTGCTGCTACAGTAAGTGAAATGACTGTACTACGAAATGACTGTCTGGCAGCATTTAAAGAGCCATGATACCAGTCTGAGCAGGTTGCTCATCTGAATGTGGAATGCCACTTATTATTACTGTTGTTTCATATTTACTTATTGGAATTTACACAATAGACCTTCTGGGCTAGGGTATGTATTAATTGTCTCTGGTTGGCAGAGAAAATTGGCTGGCATTAATTGGCTGGCAGAAGAAAAAAATATTTCAGGAATTTTGCAGGGAAGAATGTTGAAAGAATGTTATAGGATGTACTAACAATCACAGAAAAATGCCTATTCCTCAAATGAAATAGGGCAACAATGCAAATAATGTCTGAGGCCACACAACTGGTGGAGAATTATCCATGTTCCAGTCTCACTCTCCAGTGAGCATCTCCAGAAGCATTTGCTATCAAGGGTGTTTCTTCTTGCAGCAAAGTAAGAGCCTGTGCTTTACCCTGTGATACTGTCACTCATAAAACAGGGTCCCTGTGAGCTGAGATGCCTGGGACCCTTCTCGGGTGCTGGAGCCGAAATGTTTGAGGCTGCCGGGGGCGGAGGAGGCTCCGCAGCCCCCGGGGACCGACGGTCCCTGCGCTGCCCCGCCCCACCCGGCTCCGCTACAGGTGGATAAAGGTGGCTCTTCCCCAGCTCCCTGCTCTCCTCCAGCCCGTCTTTTCTCACGGCGGCTCTCCCCAGGCGCCCCCCTCCCCCTCGCCTCGGGAGGGGTGCGGGGAGGGGGAGCGGGCGCTGCCGGCCGGGGGCGCGGCCCCGCACCTGTGCGCGGCTCCCGGGGCGGGAGCGCCGTGCGGGGCCGGGGCTGACGAGCGGGGGGCTCCCGGCGCCGGAGGCGGCGCGGCGGCATCCCCATCCTCCTTCTCCTCCCTATCCCTCCGCCTCCTCCCTCCCTACCTTCCCCCGGGCGCCCTCTGCACTTTCTTCTCGAGCCACCCTCGTAGACAAACTTTGATGGGGAACCTCGCACCGCGCTGGAAAAATGCCGGTTATGAAGGGATTACTGGCACCCCAGAACACCTTCCTCGACACCATCGCCACCCGGTTTGACGGCACACGTGAGTCCGGGCTGGGGCTCCGGACTCCCGGAGAAGGGGATGCACGGGGGGCATCGCCCGTACGGTGGGAGCTTCCTCTTCCCTCCGCCCCCCGGGGGTTCCCTGGTACCAGAAGCCGGCGATGAGGAAGGCGAGGCGAGGGAGCTCCCAGCCTCTCTCTCCTGCCTGGCTACTCCAGCTTTGCAGGCGCGGAGAGCGCCGGGTCCCCTCCGCCTTCGATGCCCTGTGCGGGGGCTCGGAGGGGGCTGAAGCCCGGCTCCCTACAGGAAAGTTGCGCGCTGGACCGGGGCTTCCCCCGCGCCCCGGGCAGCCGAGAGACCGCCAGGGAAAGGCACGCTCAGAGCTTGGGCAGGGCTTTGGTAGGAGGTTTGGGGAATCTATTTTGTTAAGTACCCCCAGCCTTGAGGGGGTTCGAAATCTCCCCGAAAGCTGAATTTCTGCGGGTCGGGCTCAGCAGCGGCAGCAGCTGTTGCAGGGCGTTGGTGGAGGCAGGCAGGCGGGCAGGGACGAGGGCCCCTCGGCGGTGGCGCTGGCAGAGGTGGCGGCCCGGCTGCAGGACCACGGACAGGTCCGGCCCGGGCGGGTCCCGGCCCGAGCTCCGCTCCGCTCCCCGCCGCGCACGGCTCCGCCCGCGCCGGGCAGCTCTCCCGGCCGGGCGCTGCCTTCGCCGCACGGCTGGCGTGCTCCCCCTCCGGCCGTGCGGGAGCACCCGCCTGTGTCTTGACTTTTGTTTCTTTTTTAACGGGGCTCGCGCGTAATAAAAGGAGCAGGGAGATAGCGGATTTGGGCCAAAATGGACTGCTTTGCCTTTAATTCCCTTTTCAGAAATCTAGACATCGATAGTGAGAATAACCAAACTCAGATTTGAGTTGCTGTTAGCTGTTTCTTGACTGAAAACACTGCTATCTAATTGGTTTGGTATCTTCTTGATTATTGGCATTCTCTCTATGGTTCAATTACCGTGTGATTAAGACAGCTGAACTGTGATTACTGAATCAGCAAGTTGTAAAACGTCAAGAAAATGATGCAGTCACGGAGATCAATTGCAGAGAAGCACAGAACTGCATTATAACTGCTCTGCTAGTCTGAGGATACACAGATAATTATGATCCAGGGTTGTGTGTAACTGATACTTCACTATAAAGCAATCTCTTGTAAGACCACTTAGATGTACCTTTAAATTCCTTTGGCTACAGAACTCAAAGTCCTTTCTCCCCATCCTCCAACCTTTTATTTCTACAAAGTGTATGGGTATTATTTACTGCATATTGAAGCATGTGGCTCTTATTAGAGTTGTGTTGCTGATACTGGCATTTGCCAGAAAAGCAATCCTTCCCTTCTTTGTGCTCAGGACCCTCCCCCTTCACAATGGTTTCCTTTCAAAGGATGGAGCACACAGCCTGTGAGCTGTACACATAAACACTTCACGTACTCTATCCTGTTCTGTTCTTCAAAGATTCAATATAGCAAGCAACATTAGCGATGACATCCAGATCTCTTATTAAATACAACACCAGAGAAATGTCTAATCTCCTTCTCCTCAGTGACACCAACAGGCAAGTGTGGTAGAAAGCTCTTTCCTTAGCTGGATTCTACACCCATATTGAGCTACCTTTTTAAGCCAATGATTTTGCTGACTTTCATGAAGTGAAGGACTGACCTTTTCTTAAACAAAAAACAGACCCCAGTGTCTTACATTGAAATTTAATGCTAACAACTCATCTACTTTTTCCTGGGATATAATTGAAAAAGAATGTAATTAGATGTTTAAGTTCACCAGAAAGTACAGCACATTATCTACTTATTAGAGTAGTTGAAATATTTCTTTTTAGTTAGTTTTCCAGAATCTGGCTTAAATATTAAACAGGAGTATTCTAGAAGTTGTCATTGTGTGATTATTGGCTTGTGGAATATTCCAGGACGTTCATACAGAAAGATGTTTTATGTACTATGTGATTTTACACCTAGAAAAACTTTGCAGGAAGATGCTATTCCATGGAAAAATGCTGGCATGTCTCTTAAAATACAGAATAACGTAACCTCTCCTTTAGGGCGTTAAAGTGATGAATCAGCTTCATGTCATCTGAAACAAAGTTTCAGAAATAGAAATTATTTCAGTTCAGAAGCAGCTCACCTGCTTTGTTGCTTTGGAAATGCTAAATTTAAATATACAATTAATACTTCTTTAACTGGCCAAAAAAAATTCAAATAAAAAACTACAATTTTTCAAAATATGTGTACATATCTGACCATCAAGTAGAAAAATTAACACCAATTTATTTTTCATTTAAATTGCCTGTATGGCTGGCATTCCTGAGCTTGCTCAGGTGGCTAAAGCTAGAAGTAGTAGCCATGGCTAATCCTTGCAGGAATCAGTCTGATGGGTGATACAGAAAGGGTAATACATGGCATTGAACTTGAGGTTATGTGTCACAAACTTTGACCTCCTACATGCTGATATTTAAATGTTAAAATACTGTCTCATGTTCAATGTATTTTTTTTCCCTGTTGTTTTAATACAGTCTGTAGTTAACAGACCTCTTTTCAGTTTAAGCCTCTGGGAAGGATATATTATGTTGTCATCAGTGATAGACTAATCCACCAATGCATCTTTAATCCAGAAGAGGGATAATTCTAATTCCGGGCAAAAGTGCAAGAAGGGATTCCAGATAATATTAGAAAATATGCTTTGCACGGAATTTTCAAAATTTCATTGACAGAACTTTTTAAACTATACTATTGCAGCGACTCATGTCTAATTAGCAGTTATAAATCACACTATGAAATACTGCATATCTCAAAAAATGTGTAACACAAGTTCGTGGCAGGTGCTTCAGCTGCTCAAAATTTTCCCAGTAGATTTTTTTTTTTTTGCAGTATGTTACCCATCAGTATTCTTTACATATAAAACCAATAATATGTGCTAAAGAAAGCAATTAGATAAATTTTGGGGTTACTATTAGCTGTGCAGGAGATTGCAGAAGTCTCCTGCAAATTTCCCATTACCTGTGTTGCGCATGTGGAAGAGCAGCACTAAAGGTTCTCTTCTCTGGATTTCCAAGGCAGAGGTCTTGGCTCTGCCAATGTGCTTTTATACTTCTTATACTTTCTTCCAACTCAAAAAATATCTTTTGTGTTCCTGACATCTTAATTTAAGTTAATGGTTTCTCACAATGTTCCCCTCTCCATCCAAACTGTAAACACCAAGTCATTCAAAGACTTTTTGCCCCCTCAGTTAACAATGTGTTTATTGCCTGTGTGGAAAACAAACATAAGCATTTCCAAATGAGTGGTGTGGGATTTAGGGGTTTTAGTTTAGTTGGTTTGGTTTTGTTTTACTTTTTATATTTTTGAGACAAAATAGCATTTTCAAGTGTGAAAATATTTCAAATATATACCTATGATTGTCTGAAGTGACTTATTACACTTCAAGATTTGATATTTGCATATTGTTTCTTAACCTATTTAGATTAGGCAAAGTATTCAGAAATGGTTGCATGGTAGGAAATTATGTTCTATTGTTTTCATATATATATATACACACATACATAAATATTTGGCATGCATTATTTATTTATTTATTTAAATAGATTAAATACACAGTAAAGTGGTGGTTTCTGAAAATTTGTGAGACTTTTTCAGGAAGTAAAGTTAACAGAGATTCAGCAAATAGCCCTATTAATTTGTGTTTTAAAAAGAACAACAATTTTGTGTATGGTTATACTATGAAACAACAGCTGAAGTTCTATAATTATCTCCTGTCTGTCATATGTGATCAGATTCCAAATTAAGTGTGTACTTCACATCCTTATTGACAATTTTACACTATCCCTCTAACCTGAAGATCAAGCTGAGTAAATTTCTTCTTGCTCAGTGTCAATGATGATAATTTGTTAATTCTCTTTGTGCTGAACAACTTTTACATTCAAATATATTTTCCAATTAAAATCGTGCTCAAGTACTAACAAAAGGATCTTTGCACCCAAACAGCAATTTTCATAACTGTTTGGTTTTTTTCCTTCCTGATAAAATGGAATCAGTTTTCTGATTGTCTTAGTTACCCTTGAGGTGTGATTGAAAAGCACCTGATGAGAACATACAGATTTAGGCATACCAAATGTGATGTCAGCATACTTCTGCTGGCACTGTGGGTAGAACCAGGTTGTCTCTTTTGCATCATTGTCAGTTGGTACAGATATGAAAGCCTTTGTATACAGTCATCTTTCCAGATTGCAGGGTCAGATTCCTCCCCCACTCTTTCCCAGCTACCCCCAGCACTTGCTTTTCTGTCTCACAAACAAACTGGTGATGTCTGCTAAGTTGAACCAATGAACTAACACTTTCTGCAACTTTGTTGTCAAATTCTGTCTCATTCAGAGTGAATCCTATCCTCTCTACGCCAGTCAATGTGCTGCTTAATAGTATCACAAAAACTTCAAGAGCAGAAAAGTGCTTCTTGGCTGCCTGGGGGTTCTCCCTCAAACAGGCTCAAGGAATTGCAGCAGTGCCAGATGTAGGGAAGCAACAACTGAGTTTTCAGGAGGAGGAACCTTTTCATCAGACTCCAGGATCAGAATGTTCCACCTGACAAAGACAAAATATGCTTCAATTACAGACTGGGAGCAGAGTGGCTGGAAAGCTGCCCAGCAGAACAGTCCCTTGGGGTGCTGGGTGACAGCTGGCTGAACATGAGCCAGTGCATGCCCAGGTGGCCAAGAAGGCCACTGGCATCCTGGCCTGTATTAGGAATTTGGGGACCAGTAGGACCAGGGCAGTGATCACAGCCTCGTACACGGTGCTGGTGAGGCTGCACCTTAAACACAACGTCCAGTTCTGGGCTCCTCAGCTCAGGAAGGACATTGAGGTGCTGGGGTGGGTACAGAGCAGGACAGTGAAGCTGGTGAAGGGTCTGGAGAATGTCCTATGAGGAGCAGCTGAGGGAGCTGGGGCTGTTTAGCCTGGAGAAAAGGAGGCTCAGGGTGACCTTATCACTCTCTACAACAGCCTGAAAGGAGGCTGTAGTGTGATGGAGATTGATCTCTTCTTCCAGGCAGCCAGTGACAGGATGAGGGGACAGTCTCGAGCTGCCCTAGGGGAGGCTAAGGTTGGGCTTTGGAAAGAAATTCTCCACTGTCCCTGCAGGTGTGTAAGGAAATACTGGATATGGCACTTGGTGTAGACATGGTGGTGTTCAGTCCTAGGCTGGACTTAATCATCTCAGAGGTATTTTCCAACTGAGTTGATTCTGAGATTCTGTGAAATCCTGTGACTAAGGAAAGATGATTCAAACTATGATAAGCACCAATCAAAGTCAAAGAGACTTCAAAGCAGTGACAGTGGGAAATCTGGTGGTCTGTCAAACTGTGGCTCTGAAGAAACAAGAGCAGGGAAGCTGGTCAAGTTCTTTGTCATAGAGATGGGGTGAGTTGGCCAGAGGGAAATTTCCAAAGATACTTCTATTCCTGCTCCTATGTTAATGCAGAATTGTGTAGTGCTTTTACTCATATGCTTGAACAAGTAAATAATGTGGTGTTGAGAATTAATCGTTTGTCACTGGAAAAATATACAATCAACACCGAAAAGAATGTTGCCTGTTCTCAGCTCAGAGCCCCAGAAAAGCAGACATTGCCTCTCTCGACTTTTCTCTGTAAGATGTGACCAGCACTGCACCTTTCTGTGGCTCCATTACTAAAAATGGCAAATATGATTTTTAATAGAAACCAGGGATTGGATTTTGGAACCTGTTTTGTATCATTGCTCATTGCTGGAAGTAAACAAGTGGCTAGATTAGGCAGCTACTGGAAAATCTTTTCCTCTTCTTTTGGCACAAGTTTTGGGTGTATAGGACTTCATAATTTAAGGTCAGTTTATCTGTTTTTCTTCACTTTGAGCAATCAGAGTAACTTCTGATTCCAGCTTTAGCTAAATTGGACCTGAAAGATGGAATTCCAAGGGTTTCAAGGCATCTTAGGACCATGTTTTGCTTAATTTTTCAGTTCCAGTCCTAAGGATTTGATTCAAAGAAACAAAAATGTATTTGGGATTTAATCACTTTAAATCCATGAAAAATGGTCATTACTCTATGTTTTATTCAGAGTCCATGTTATTGCTAGAAAAAATACTGATGTACTCAAATCCTTGGGTGATGTTCTCTTATTTTTTGCTAGACAGAAATAAGACAGGATGACAATTCTGTAGTTCATTCAGAGGCTATATAATTCAGTAATCACACTAATCTTAGATTAGTATTATAAATATAAAGTTGGAGTAATAGCACACATCATTACTTTAGAAATAAACCCTGTATTTGAATTCAAGGCAAGCATTTGAGATTTAAGAGTGAAAATATTCATTAAATAAGGGATTTTTTTTTTCCTGAGTGACAAAGGAATATTATCTTCTGTATTGTTTTTGGGTAGAAACCTGATACACAGTGCAGTGATCAAATCAAATCTGTATATTTGAAGTTACATACATTTGAATGAACTTTGTGTGAATGGAAGAAATTTTTTAGGGTTTCTAAATCATAGATGATTATCTGGATTCCCACTGGTGAGTTTCTGTAAATGTCCCTTTATTCAATTCCCCAAACATATATTACTTTTTTCCCCGTCTACACATTTCAGTGAGTAAATAGATTTATCCTGGAAAGAGATTTCTCTTATTGTTACCATTACATTTGAACATTCAACTTCTATTTTATCAATTTTTATTTTATTTGTGCAGGTAGCAATTTTATACGCATTCCCAGTCTTTTTAGATGTAAGGAGAAGATGCTCAGAGTATTTTTCAGGGCTCTAAAGAGCAAAAATGCAACAAAAACACTGCCTCAAGCACATGTAGGAGTGTAAACAAATAGATGCACATGAATATATTTAAATAAATTAGGCAAGATATGGGTTTGCAGAGCATTCACTGCTCCTAGTACTAGTCTGAGGAAATGAATTTTTGAAAGAAAAACAAGGTACCTACATTACATATGCTGTAGCCTGGAAAGGGTTAACAAAGGCAGTTGCTACAGCAGTTTTGCATTCTCACAAGAAGCTCATCTTGTGTTAAAGTGACTAAAAGAAAAAAGCAGGTAAGGAACAACCTGCTCACAGAGTAATTTTGTTTCTTGCCCACTCAATCTAAAAATAAATAAATAAGAAATAAGGAAAAAGGGAAGGATGGCAAGGGAAGGGAGTGGGGGAAGGGGAGGCACAGCAAAATAAGAAACAAACACAACATTCTCAAATCTCAGAGAGGAGAGAGATTTCCTTAACAGTAAAAAAAAAACTCTTCTTTTGGACTTTATCTTGCCAAGAGCTTCTGGCTCCTTCTGTTTTCTGGGACTGATAGTAGTATTCAAAGACTTTGGAACAGGTGTTGTTCTTAAAATACAAGCGCATTCAACGTTGAACTTGACATTAAATATCGTCTGAGCATCCCTAAAGCTTAATGCTGCCTGTCAATCATTTCAGGGACAGCTGAAGACAATTGTGTTATGGAGAAATATGTTGTCTTCCCTGTTGATCTTTTGAAGAGAAAACAGCTTCCAGTGTGCCAGAACTTAATTCACTTTCTCCTCAGGCCTTACTTCTGATGACTAGGAGTCAAGGGTTATTTTGGTTTTTTCTCTTTTTTAAACCTATAGAAATAAAGAAGGATTCATTCTGAGCAGAATAGACCTGAAATTCATTGTTACAGCTTTTTTTGGTGGCCTTTTCTTTTTGCCTTCCATCTCACTCAATAGCTAGTTATGATATGTGACTAGGCATCTTATTCCAAAGGTACGAAAGAGAATTCTGAGCTGGTCCTTGTGTCATTTATTTGATGTTTAGAATGAGAAAATTGGCCTTGGACAAATAGCTTGACTTTTTTCAAATTTTTTTCCCCTCTAAATGTCAGATAACTCCTGGACAAGTGATGAGTGTGTTTTTGCATAAGTTCTGCCTCTTCTTACATTTTAGTTAGGAATTTCTCACAGTTTAGTTTAGCAATTTATACTGATATGAAAAACAGTAGGGAAACTATATTGTTTTAGAGGAAAATACTTTTGCAGAAAAAACAATATTCTTTGTGAAAGTTCAGAAGGACTCTTTGGAGAGTAAAAAACCTTCAAAAGTCAATAATAATTACAGTGTATCATTGACAAACTGTTTTTCTACTTTTTGTGTGTTTTTAATGGTTGAAATCAAAATACATGGTATTTTAATCCACATCTTTTTACTGTATGAATTCTGTTTGTGAGATGATAAGACATTCACTGCATTTATTAAACTGGATTGTTTCTTTATTGCACTGAAAGATCTTGAGGTTTGGAATTTGGACTTAACATTTTATTTTTTTCACTTCCAGAACAGTGGGAAGAAGCATGCACCTCATAAAACGTGTAGTTACAGAATTATATGTTAGTGATTTAAATAATTAAAAGTTTGATGTAGGAAAGAATAGTTAATAAATATTAATGAAAGGTCTCGAGCTCCGCATTTGCCAAGATTAAGGAAAATTAACAGGATCACTGATTTACAGGGGAATATATATAGCTGTAAGTTGTGTCTGCTTCAGTGCTGTAATAATTGGGTGACAGCATGGGAGGAAAAAGGTGAGAGAATAGTGTGGTTATGCACTATATTTTAGGGGCCTTTCAAGGTCTTACTGTAAATTAGTCTTTGTGATTTTTAAAACATGGTTTTAATGGCCCTCTTTGAAGCAGAACTGCGACTAAGTTATCTTCTTAGACATGCTCAAGAGTTGCTTCTGCACTGGAAACAGAAACCAGGATGCATTAGAAATCCTGACTGTCTTTGCTGCCTCTTGGTACATTTACAGGAATATTTGTCTTGGTTGTTGGTTTGTTTGGGACTTTTTTTAGTTGACGTACGTGACAAGTTTAGACTTCACCAGGAGAGTGGCTCTGCTGACATGCCTTGCAGAGCATGCACCTGAGAGTGGTTAGAGCCAGGCATGGTCCATGGATCTGTTGCTTGGTCTTCCTGCCTGGAATTAGGCAGGTGATTCTCTTCCATTGTGCTGCACTGAGCACTTTCCCTAAGGAAAGGGGTGGGAGGCTTGGCCACCCACACCAGTCGTGTGAACTCACTGCGGGGCAGTGTGGGACCACAGGCAGGATCCATCCCTTACACACTTACAGGTTGAAGCATACTTCCAGATTTTCTTCTGATAGGGTGGAGGTTTGCATCCCACTCTTTTCAATTCCCTTTAAAATCTTGCTATTTTCACATTTGAATCAGCAGTTTTTGTTTTCTTCAAATTCATTAGCAATTACAGTTTATTAATTAACAAATTTTTGTACCTGTAGAGAGTAGCCATAAGTGATGTCCGAATTTTGAAAAAGCAGTTTCTTATCCTTTAAGAACCTTTAAAAAATCCAGATTATAATCAACCTTAAACACAAAATTGATTATTTTTTTTTAAAGTTTACTTACAGAATGAACTGCAGTGGTGATTGATTTTTGGAGGTAAGGGATAGTCCTGGGTGGTAAAGTGTACAAGTGATGTTTGGCCAGGAAGGGAAAAAGGAGGGAGCAGCTGTGAAGAAGCAGAGATGGGTTGACTGATGGGCTTGCTGAGTGAGCAGCAGGCATTGCTCTGGAATGAACCAAATGCTTCCCCACGCTGCTGATCGATCCCTGCAGCAGAGGCAGTGATCAACAACAGCCAGGATGGACAGGTGGAAATTGCTGCAGACATTTAAACACATCAGTCATGATTCTTATATAAATAAGGCAGGCACGTGTTGAACTGTGCTGATACTGCTGGGAGCAGGATCCAGATGGGGATTTGGGATTTTGGTTCCAATTACAACCATTGCTAATCATCAAATTAGTGGGAGCTGTACCTCTTGGAGAAATGCAGAGACTTTGCTGCCTGCATCCAGTTGGAGCTATCTGAATTGCAGTCCCCCCCTGCTTTTGTTCTGATTAAATAAGACAGTTATGTATCAAAAATGTGCTTCCTTTGATGCCAACAGTATCTTCAGAAAAGCAATTATCTGGACATTTCAACACTTAGTATTTCAAATAAGCTTTTAAATAGAGAAACATATAGGCTAATGATAACCTGCTTTAATTACAGAAGAAATCATTCTTCAGATAGGATAAACACTTAATTTATTAATTTTTCTGCTGATAGGTGTCTCCTGGGAATGATTGCTTGAACTGTCAGGGGAGCTACAGATCTTCTGTTTGTATTTTTTGTAGTGAATTATTGTAATGTTGCTCATTTCAGCTGGGTTTTTTTGTGGCTATGCTTTTTAAACATAAACAATCACAACCTGACATTATATCAATCTCACCTGGAATATATCAAATTAGTGAAGCAATAACTTTTTATAAATAGGTATGATTACTCAAAGAAAAAGGTGGAAATAAAACCAGCCACTTTATGCATCAGTAAGTCAGATGTGAAGTACAGGTAAATAGCTCAACTGGCATTCTCACAAGTGGTAATCATGAGGAGTGTCTCTTCCAGGGAAGCAGCAGACTAAATTCAAGGAAATAAAAAGTAATTTAATAAATAAATAATCTGGAATTAGAGTACTTCTTTTGCAGTTTTACTTTATTCTTCATTTAAAAACAAGTTTCCCTTTCATGAGTTCAGTGTAGGAAAGGTCCTCTCCCTTCCTCTCACAGGGAAGACAAAGGCCAGAAAGCCCAACAGTAGAAATACTGTGTAACCCACACCATGATGGATGGATCTTAATAAGTTGAGTTTTAGGAGCTGAGTGAAATAATTATGAGTAAAGCTAAGAGGTTAGAATTAATTGGGAGAATATTATTAGGTTTTTCCCCAGGCTGATATGGTTGATATGTCAGTTTATATGAACTGTCATTGAAAATAATGCTTCCAGGTGCTCTATTAAAGGTTATGAGACATCTTCTGCCAACTCTACATATTCTGTTCTATGGTATGACTTTCTAAGAAAAGCAAGAATGAAGAAGAAGGAAGTTTTTTACATTTATAGAATGAAGGCATTCTATAAATGCAAAAAGAAGGTTAGAAGCGTTGGCTTCTAACCTCTTGGATGCTCAGAAGTCTATAAAATTGATTGTTTGTATTTAATTAAGATATACATAACTATTTATTCAATGAACTATTTTTCTAAAGTGAAGTTAATGAAAAAGAATCCTTGTTACAGTGTTTCTTAGTTTGATATAGTAGCTGTTCTTCTAGCTATTAAATTTTGACATATTGCTGTGCTGAGAACAGTGTTTTAGTTCATCTGTTTCAATGCTTAGAGTATTGTAGCAGTTTGCACAGCACTTGAATGTTTTGGTGTTCATTTATCATGGCTAATTCATGGCTTCCAGGGAGGATCTGTGAATGGAACAATAAACTAAATGTAATAACAGAATAGTTTGCTCTTGAAAGCAGGTGCTTCCTGATAGGTTTTTCAGGCTTGGCAAGCAAAGTTGGTGCCAGCAAAATAATGCAGTGAGTGTTCTAATAGTTTGGCTGTGCAAAAAAATGGAATCCTTCTTTTTTGACAGACCAGTGTTTTCTTTGGCACATAACACAGTGCCATCTTGGGCCACATGATGCAGGATATCTCTGGGGTTGGTGATGAGAATTTGGATATGTCTTTCAGCCAGGCTCAGTCCAACTGCAGGGCTTGCTGTTCTGCTGCAGGGAAGCATCAATACTTCTCTTGTTCTGGGAACCTCTTTTCCCATTCAAGTCCTTGAATAACAAATCAAGTGTCAGAGCTGGCATCTACATAAATAGTGTGGATCCCTGACAGGAAAGGTTCTAAATTAGAGCACTGTCTGACGGTCACAGGCCTGTCTGCTGGGATTATGAGGCAAGAGTCAAGAGCTGTTCTCTGTATTATCAAGAAAGTAAAATAGTCCCCAGAAATAAATAAAATTTTCTACAGAAATTTAATTTCTTTCTGGTAGCACTGCTGCTCTACACTAAGGGATATGTTTGTACATTTGTTAAATCCTCAATAGCTCCTACATGAATTTTATCCTTGCACTTAAAATCAAACATGTGGTATAATTAGAGAAAACAAACCAAAACATATTTCTGAAGGCAAAAAAATATCTTCAGTTTTTAATAATCTGAAATTTGGGATCAATCCTGAAATTTTATCAAGTTTTAAGCTTTAGAAGTAATTTTCAGTAACCTTTTACATTTACTCAAGAAATGTCATGGTGACCAAAACAATTTCAAGATCTCTGTAGCATCTAGGTATTTCTGTTGTTAAAACATGGTGCTAGAGAACATAATAGCTACAGCAGAAGAGAAATAGAGAAGTAAAAAAAGTGAAGGCTGTATCTTATTTTCAGAAGTGTAAATTACTATGAGAGTTGCAGATACAAGACTTTTCACCACTAAAAACCACCCTTGCACCTTATCTATCCTGTTCTTGCCATGAAAGGGACACGTTTCACACCCTTAATCCTTCCAGCATAGTTCCTTTATCCGAATGGATTGTTGCACATGAGAAGCATATTTCCATCCCTGTGTTTCCAAAATTACTCTTATAAAATGACAACCTGACAAGACCAGACTTGCTGGAAATGTTAAACTTGGCTTAGACTGTACTGATGACAAACAGGAAGGAGCAAAGCATGGAACTCGATAGTCTAGGCCACAGAAACTCATCTTGCATTAGAAACAGAAAATATCTCACTTTTTCTAGTCTTATAATGGTCTCAATCACAGACTTTGAAGAAATGAAGAGGATTTTTCATGACAGGAGATTTGTAACAACCTACACTATGATGAAACAGCACGTCTATAAAGAGCAATTCTATCTTTACTTGCAATGCATATCTTACAGAACATTAACGCCCAGTCAGCAAGACAAAAACTTTTCATATAAATGTGGTTTTAAATGTCCATGAGGAAAAAAAGGTTCCTCTAAAAATGGTACTCTACTTTCCAAAAAGTTCTTCTAAGACATAGCTTTCACGTAGCTTTCAGACCAAAATCAGAAAGCAAATTATATAAATGTTTAAAATGCAAAAAAAAGCCTATAACTAAAAGAGGAACCCAAACAAACTTACATTGGTGAAAATGTGGCAATAATAAATTTGTGTATTTTATCACATTGATATATTTTTATTTCAGAACTTCAGGATTGCAATATTGTGTTCTACCACATTTTGGGAAGCATCAAAAACAGAGTGGCTTTTACTGGTATTAACTGCATTTTCTGAGGGACAGCTGAATTTGTTTTCAATCTACTGAAAGTAAAAATAGAGCTACTATGAATACTCTAAGGTGTCACAGTGTGTTTTCCTGCTTTCAAAATCATCAAGACCAGAACCTCTCAGCACTTCAACCAAGTGCACTCGGCTGTTTCTTCAATGTAGTATCTTCTCCAATTCCTTCCATTCCAGCTGGATACCAGTGACCCAACCTGACTTTCTCCCAAGACAGCTCTTGACCCAGCTCAGATCAGTTGGAAAATGTCTTTTGCCAAGTGTGAGAGAGTTGTCCTTGAAGTGTGGGGACGTTTAGTTGCTTCCTCATTCACCAGGCTAACTGTAAAAGTACTGGGAGGTTTTATTTCCATAAATAATACGCAGGTTCCAAACTGTTTTGTGTGAACAACAGCACAAGCCCAAGTTTTTCTCCATAGCTGAAATATAAAATCAGTGATGAGAAATGAAAACCTTTAGACCCTAGCCCTGGACTTGTCACCTTTAGTGGGGTGAAAATGGTACCAATTCAAATGAGCAAATTTCTTTGGATAATCCTTTTCTCTTTGTTTTTAGTTAATAATTTTGTTTCCTAATTTCACAAAGTGCTGAAATTCTAACATTTAATATTTGCTTAAGTATCAGAGATAAAAATTTCTTCAACTCTTGCAAATATATGAAAGGGGCAAAAAATGATTCTGTGTGCCAAAGAATCCTTGTTTACCCTTGCAGTTGAGCTGCTATATGAATATTCTGTAATCCAGTACAGTCAAGCTGACACTGAAATTTTGTGAAATTGGGGCAGGCATCATTTTTCTCCTGGCTGTTTTATAAAACCTATTGTATCTCTTCTTCCCTGATAAATATGGCTGAAAATAGGTAGGGGATTTAGTGTTTAGAAGAGAAGAGATCGGGAGAGGAATCTGAGGAGTGTGGAAAACACAATCACTTAAGTCCTGTTTATTACAAAAAGCAGCAGTGCATTAAAACTTCCTTGAGAGATTGAGCAAGCATGGGCAATCCATGGCAGTTTGAATATCCCCCTTTAGAACACTCTGAAATAGACACCTAACTGATTCTGTATTGAAGCTTTCCAATTTAAGTTTTTGGCTTCAGTAACCTGAAGTAAATGTGATGCATTAATTCTGAGTCTGTTGCTGTGAGGGAGAAAATAAATCAGTTGAAATGCTCAGAAAATAGTCATATATGCTTTTTGTCCTTCTTGCTATTTTAGACAGGAGGTTTTTTTAGCACTGAATACCTCTGAAAGGTATGGTGAATGTGGCACTATTTTTTTTGCTGAACTGGTTCAAGTTATTTGCAGAATGGAGTACAGGAAAGTGCTTTTCTTTCTTTTGTCTGCAGAGGGAATCTTACATTCCTAATCTTTAGTGCTTCTTGGATGCACTCTAATTAGAGGTCTAAAATAGACTGTGTAACTTCCCTTCATAACTGCATAAAACTTATAAGAATCTCATAATAGCTCCTCTGAAATCTCTCATATCTGGAAATAGTGAAACCAATTATGTTTGAGAGTTGCCTTTTTCTGCTTTTATGGAAGGATCTTGCATAACACCCTGAGAAGCACACCTCTTAAGAGAACTGATGCAGAAAGTGAAAGAGTGGTCAGAGGCAGAGCCACCTAGTTTCTTGTCTTGCATTTTTTTTCCATATGGACTTGAGCTAATTTCATCAATAGAAATTACTGCCTAAGTGGAATAGTTTATTTGCCTGAAACAATTTAAAAATAAATGACACTTAAATGAGATTTTTAACAACATTAATTTTTACACTGTTTCAGCTAAATCATATATTAGCACACAAAATTAAGCAGCTGGAGATAGTTCTGACACTTGAGAAAAGACCCAAATTTATAGCCATAAATTTAACCCATCTGGGTATGAAGAATATTTTTTTAGATATGCATGATATTGGTAGCAGTCTTAATATGCACATTATGTATTTTCTGATAATTGAACCATTATTTGAGTATATATTCAGTTGTTTAACATCTCTAATATGGCTGAATACAATTTTGGTTTTGCCCAAAAATGTACTGGTGGAGTATGAACTTAGCTGGTTTTGTTATTAGAATCAAAATCTTGTTGCTGTTTGTTTGGGTTTTTTAAAATACAGAAATAATCATTAATGTAATTGCCAATGAATCACACATTACACGATACTCCAAATCTTTCATGCAGTCTTTTGTGGTTTTCCCCATGAAAACAATTTCTTCCTAAAATAACAGCATACTCTGGCATGCAGTGTCTGAACATCTTGTACTTACTACATTCTCTGTTGTTGCATGCAATGGTAAAGATTACATCAGAGTAGTTTCCATATAAACTGAACCATTGATTTATAACATTTTATGCCATAAGTATTTAAAAATAGTTTTATCCACTGTTAGGATGAGTTATGAAGTTATGCATTTATAACACAAAATCAGCAGAACAGAAATACTTTTAAATATTCCTTCAGAATCAATGATTGCAAAATGCCAGAGCTTTATCATTAACAATGAAAAATAACTCTCCAGTTTGGTTGCCTTGGCCTGCATTAATATTTTCATGTGTAGAAATGGGGTAATAAGGAACAAATTCCCCTGATAGATCTCAAAATACAGATACAGAATTATTTCATACAAAATCATCCATATCTGATGAGTCAGCATGTTATAAATAACTTGCAGAGCATTATTTTTTATAAGTGACTTCATTCTTGGAAATATAATTTTCAGATAAGTCTAAGGAATGAAGTCAATTTTAAGCTAAAATTTGAAACTTCTGGAGGACCAAATGTTTCAGCGTCTTTATTAGGAACACACTTACTAAATAGATTGCCAGACATAGGAAGGGGACAGGCAGGTCCAGATGGTGTTTTCACTGTCTGAAAAGTGTCCTTCTCTCCATTGATTAGAGTACAGAAGTATAGAACAAATGCTTGAAATTTGACAAGACAAAAGGGACCACTAGTGGTCTTTTTTCATTGTCTTTAAATGGCCATAAAGGCAACAGTTTGAAGTTCAATCACTGAAGAATATTGATTATTTTAAATAATTAAAATATATTTTTATAGATATATTACAGCAAGTTCTAATTGCTGCAGTGATTGAATTCAAAACCAGTTCAGATATGAAATTTCCTTCTGGCATACCAAGTTAGTACTGATAATTGAACTTAATTCTACTGGCTGTATTTATCATCAATAGTAGGTTACATCTGCAGAGCAATGTATTGAAAGCTGTGTGCCAAGTTAAAACTGGGAATGGTATTTCACACAGTTGCTCTAATTTTACTCTAGGTCTGAACTTAATTTTTATTTTTAATGAAGGTAAATTGCAAATTAAAACCCCTGTATAACTCTTGGCTTTCAATGCAGAAGTAAATAGGGGAGATGTAGAAGCAGATGAATGTGAGAAGCTGCCCACCCTAGGTTAAAAGGAAACATAGGTGGGTCAGGAGTGACTGGGTTGTTGTTTGCACTTACCTCATGTTAGCTCATAATTCCATAAGCCTTTGGGAGATTACTGTGAAACAGAGCAGTCCTGTAACAATGCTTCTCATAGTCATAATCAGGGAAAAAGCTGTTTCCCAGTAAACACAAGGGGCTCTGGGCACCTACCAAACCATTAGCCTTTTCAGGGTAAGCCCTCTCAGGCTGGAAAAATACTGGCTGCTTGCCACTGTATGCTCTCCTTCATTGCTCCTCAGGAACCTGCAAGCCCAGAGTTCAAAAAGGAAAGAGGGCTGAAAATGTCACTATGCAGATCAGATCATTCACAGGTAGAATATTTCCCATGGGAATGTTATCCTCATCTAGATACTGCTTGCAGCTGTGCAAGGTGTTTCATTGCACAATGGGAAAATACACAGGCAGCAAGTACATAGTCTGTGCTTTGTAACATTATTATTACTTTAACTCAAACTAAGATACATCATTGCCTCTTGTTAAGGAGTTTGCATCAAAAATGAGGTGTGGTTTGAATAGCTCATAACAGTGGGGTTGGAACTTTAAGGTCCTTTTGAACCCTAATCATTCTGTGATTCTAAGACCAGGTCTCCTATATGTCCTTTAATATAGATAAAGCCTGTATGTGTGATCCCTCTATGGTATCTGCAGTGTGTTTCACATTTGCTGGGTGCATTGCACCAACCAGAGTGCCCTGCTAATTCCATGCAGTCTGTGGCACAGGCAGAGTGGGCATGGAGAGCTCGTTCATTCCTGGTCTGGAATGGCAGGAAGCATGGCAGGCACTGTGCATGATGTCCTGTGCATGCCAGATCCAGTGAGACCACAGTAATATGCACAGTAGGCTGCACTCCTGCAGTTTTCTGTAAGAGGTGATCCACATGTTGCATGCATTGGTGCTCTGTCCCTCAGAAAAGGCTTTGCTCACTATTTCTGGATTTCCCATGGTCATGCTTTTTATCTTGCTCTTTCAGAAGTCCATGGGAGTATACTGCACAAAAATACAGGAAATTAAATTCCTTCCAAGTAGGAAGACTGGGTGTCATATGAGGGCAAATCTGAGGGGAAATTAAGATATCTGATAGTTCTAGGGTTGAGTAGAAAGGTAGCATTTTGGATTATTTAAGTTATACCTTCATTCTGGCTCTTGAGGCAGTTTCAAGGCTGAGTAAATAACAAAATTCCCTAAATCAATTTTCTTCCATCCTTGAAATGAGACTTCATGTGCACTTAACTTGCAAGGGAGATCCGAAGAATATTTAATGCTTTTAAAACATCTTGAAGATGTGCAATGATCTGCAAGTATTTGCTATCATTCCTTAATTACTAAGAAATTATTCATTTCCCAAATCCATTAACACTGTTATTATTTTATCTTTGGTTACTGCTCTAAATGAATATCTTTTAAAAAAGATCAATTAAACTTAAAATAGAAAATTATTTTTACTCTGGTCCTACTTAAACCTCCTTTGGGATGAGTGGCCAATTCCATGGAAGTCCCATCCCTGTTTGGCAGAGCAGTAGGGTTGTGCTAAGTTCCAGCAGCTGCTGTGAAATGTCACCCACAGAGCAATACTGACAACATAATTTTGTTTGTTTAACTCCAGCTTAACCAAAACTTTGGGGTTTTCAGTTATGATGCCAGTTTTGTTTTAAGATTTATAGTATTTGTGTAGTTTCATGTTCTCCAGGTATCATTGCCAGATTAATTGAAACTGAAATATGTTGTAGACAAGGGCATCTTTCCATGTTTTTTTCAAAGTTAATAAACAATGTTGCTATTATTACTCACTATTATTTTGTGCCTCAAATACTCTTTTTGTTTTCTTGTAAATTTTTTCAATTGCAGTTATCCATTCTTTCTTAATGCAATGTAATTTTTTTGAAAACATCACAATAAGAAACAAATTAGAAAGGCTTCTCCTTCTTTCTTTTTTTTTTTTCTTTTACGTACTTTATTTTCATTTTAAAGTTATAGTACTTACATTCTCTTCCTTTCTGTGTGTGAATGCTCCACACCCCCTTTCTAGGGGTCAGAGTGATGCACAGACGGGACAGATCAGAGAACTTAATAGCTGGAAGACCAGAGATTCTATTTGTTAAAGACTGCTGGTGCTTAAACCAAAAATGCAAATGTATATTACTCTTTTGGGGGGTTATTGTAGAGAATTCCTACTACCATGGACCTATTAGAAATCCTGTTCCTGGAATTTCCATTTTCTTCCTTTCCTTGACTTCTGAAAGTCTCGTTTTGGTTTGGGTTTGTTGTTTTGGGGTTTGTTTTTGGTTTTTTTACATCTATTACTGTTCAGTGTATTTTTACATTCTTATAATGTAAAGCCTTTTTTGCTTTCCCACAGAGACTGGGTGTACGTGTGCAGGGGAGAGCATGATCACAAATGCTCTCCTGTATGGTCCTCATCCTTTCCAGCTGCACAGCTGGCTGTTACTCCAGCTGCTGTTCAGTTATCTCATCCACTACTCTTGTTTAGGAGGAACTGAGTTGTCTACTGGCTCAAAAAGAGCACTCAACCCTGTTGACTCCTGACTTATCAAGGGCCAGGGCTTAGTGTTTTCTCCTTTTCTGTGCTCTATGAGTTTTTTCAGGCCTACTCTAACTTTTTGTCTATAAATCACGGGAGTGGTGGCACTTTATCTAAATATGTTTAAGATTTCACCAAAAATAGCCTTTGAAACATATAAAAACAAGGTCTTATGTAATCTTAGCAAGAAAAATATCTTCTGAATTGTAAAGTAAATAATTATTTCATGGGGATAAATTCCAGAAGTTCACATTTATTTAAATCTTAACCTTTAAACCCTCGGAGGAAGGAAAAGTATCTACAGGACACTATAGCTCAGCAATAGCTTACTGTTCAGACTGAAATATTTAAAAAATTCCTGTGCCTCTGTGCAGCCAAAAAGATATAATAAATGATGAATGCTGAAACTTAAATCAGGTTTTCATTTGAAGGACAATAGGAGAAAATATGGATTTTTTTAAAAACAACATTTTAAGTCTTGTTTGCCATCCATTTTTCATAGTAGCTTTTCATATTATGTGCTACAGTTTGTGCTGTTTCTTGAACATTTTCATACAGACTTTCAAATCAGGATGTGCCATAAATATCAGAGTATAAATAATCTATTATTATCCAGACATTTAATAAATAATGTATGGCTGTGACAAGAATGAGCAAGCATAACTTCTAAGGCAACCTTTTGAAACACTGATAAATATATGCAACAAAAATTTGTAAAATTTCTTCTGAAATTGTAACAGCTAAATACTGATGTAGTAAGGAGATGAAGAGAATGGTTAATACACAGAAAAAAGAGTGTTTGCAGACACTGTTAGTTGTGAATACATATTATAATTTTCTTTTAAGCTATTGCTGTGCTAGGTGAGAATATTACCACACTATTAGTAAATCAGCTAAGGAAAAAAGCTGATATATATCCCACTTCTGAAAATCATGATATTAAGTAATGGTGCTCTGTGAAATAGTCTACGAAAACTTTCTTGGATGTATTATGATCAGATGATAAACATATCAAAATGCAAAGGTATAATCAAAATAATTCTGCTCAACTATTGATTAAAAATGCAACATTATTTTTCCCCCACTGTTATTGATTTATCACAGAAAATAATTTTCTTCCTTGTGTGTGTGAATTTGAATCTGGAGTACTTCTTTTTAATTAACTACTTTGATTTCTTAAGCATATTTTATATGTAGAATTTCTTGATGAAAACCATTCCTTTCCCTGTTATCTCTTCCAGTGATGATATGTTCTATTCACTTGTGAAATTTTGTAGACTGTAGCACTTTCTCTCTGAAAACCCTTTGATAATTCTAATAGTTTATCTTCATATATGCATTTTTGCTTTGAAAAAATACACAATTTAAAACTAGTGGCAGAGGCAAAAATATGTGGGCAATTTATTATAAATGGAGTAAGTTAAGTTTTCCTAAATATCACATATCATTATGTCTTAGAGTCTTCCAGCTCCATTAAATGACATGGAGATAACTGATTTTAGTAGAGAACAAGAAATGTTTAAATATCTTGCATTATGCAAGTTGTTAAGTAGGCATGCATTACACTTTTATTTAATGAATTGCAGTTACCAGCAAATGATGTCATGTCTAACTTCTGGTATAATAGCGAGTAAAACTATGATCATGACATACTTTAATGACATGCAGGGCTCCAAATGCTCCAACTGTTAATCACTACAGGATCATTCCTCTTCATTTTTCATGTGTGATTTAGAAGTGGTAGGTCAGATGTGCTTTTGAAAAGTGAAGCAGCACTAGGCACCTTCTACTTTCCTGTACAATCAGATTATCCATTTAGATTAATTATAGTGTAGAAAAAGCACTACAAAGATATTCTGTTTATTAATAGTTTTCAAATGCTAAAAGGAGTAACAAGAACCAGCAAAAAGTTAAATTACCCTTCTCAGTGTTTCTAAAAGTTGCAGCAAAAAAAATACCCAGATGTACATGTGGCTCCTGAATAGGACAGTATTTCTGTACCAGACAGTGCTATGCGTGCAAAATCAGGGTGGGGGGGAACACTCATCTGGGATTGATTGCACTGAAAAGCACAGTGAAATCCTACATTTTTGGAAAGAAAAAAAAAAAAAAGTGGGGCTCTGATTATTTTGTCAGAGGACAAATCCTTTGCTTGTGTTCTGTGTCCCAGTGGCTGGTTTGAAATTCTGCTCAGCAATTTGGTTCCTTTGATAAGTGGCCTTGTTATCACACCGACTTCTCTCACAAAGTTGTTTTTCTTTTTGTTCTTTATCCTTTATCATCACACAAAGTATCTTCCAGTCCTCTCTGTAGGGAGATTAAGAATAGGTTTCTGTATCTATCAGATCCCAAGGGGAAGGGGACATCTTTGGGACGATAAATCACATCCTTTTGCTTAAATTACTTGCCAAAACCCTGATTTAAGAAAGGACTGAAACAGAAACTTGAGAGGAAATGTATGCCCAAATCTAGAGTCCTTATTTTTCTCTTTTCCCTTTATTTTGTTTTCTTTAGTTTCTGCTTGAGTGGAAAAGGAAGGACATTACATTAAGTGATAGGCTTTTTTCTTCTGATTGTGACTCAACCTTTTGGTTTACTAGATTATGTCTACTCAGCTTTTTTACATTTGTTCTTTTGAAATGTGGAACTATATAACATAGGTAATACATACCTTTATTTCATCAAGAAAATGATAGATATTAGTTTTGTGGCCATTAGGTCTCTATTTTTTACCCCACAAAATAGATGGTCCTCCTAACATACCATCTGATCTTTCTTTTTTTAACTTTTCCATATTATTTAACTCATTAACCTTGAGTGTTCCTCAGTTAGTCAGGGTTTGTATTTCTTTGACCACAATCACAATTTGATGATTATGTATTTATTGTGTATGTATGTGTAAGTATATATGTACATGACATAACTTCATTTTGTATAAAGAAATGTATACAAAATACTAGAAATGAGTCTGTGTAAATACTAGATTTTTTAATTTGGGGAGCCTAATAGAGTCTAAAAACTAAACAAAAAAAGAATTTTGGAGCATTTGTGAAAAAGCTTCCAGAACTGTAGTGATCTTAAATGCTTTCAAAATATTTTGAACTATTTTTCCCCTTTCAGTCAGAGTCGCTGGGATGAAACCAACCACAGAATTCAACCAGTAGGTGGTATTAGCTCAAATTTATGAAAACATGGTTCACGGAGCACTTGCTACTTAACTTACATTCTTATTTGGGGTTTAGTTTTTGTCAGGCTTAGTTTAAGTTACAGAACACATCAGAACCAGTTTCCTGGCATATGCTGCATCCTAGGGTTATCTTCTGCACTGCAGTGCACCTCAGTAATGATGGAATAACATCCCCACAGCAATTACCCTAAGTAGTGTTGCCACTGTATTTAATACTCTCTTATCTATTTTAATGCAGTGTAACAGGTGGAAATTGGAGGCAACCTGCAGTCAACACAGCAGCCCAGCATGATGTTTTAGCATTTCTGTGAGAGCTACATAGATGGTAGACAGATTATAATAAATGCAAGTAATTATATAAAGTTTAAGAAACTCTGTCAAAGTGGAGAAAAATCAGTTACACAATGGTTTTTTTCTGCTTCAGATCTGTTAAATAGATATGAAACTAAAGAGTCCTAAATGACAAAAGACTCCTCAAACAGGAAAAGATATTATGACTGGTTTTAGTCCATGTTGTATGATTATTTGTTTCATTTAGATGTAAATATAAAGATTTGTTTAGAAAATGAACATGTGTACTTATGAATATATAACTTGGATTAGATTACATTTTTTATAAATCTACTTTAAAACCCATATTTAATAGACAGTAATCTGTCACAAATATTCTGATTTGGCATGTAAACTTTAGAAGGAGGTGAAAAGCCTGTGAAAACAGACTTTAAGAAATATAATCATGAATAGTGGTCATAAATTTGTAACTTTAAATGGATTCAAAGCGCTGATAAGGACTATTATTATTTTCTTTTCTAGTCTAATTTTGATTTTCTTTTTTCTCTGAATATATGAAATTTTCTCTTTTTGGAACAAAGTCTGCTTTAAATTATTTTAATTTGGTTTTTCAGGGTTTTTTTCTTTCATTTCCTTTCCATACAGTTTTGCTTTTTGAGTTGTACACAAGCCACTGCAAGTCATTTACTTCAGCACTCAAGCTAGCTCTTTAAAGCTTCTTCACAGAGCTTTCCCGGTCAATATGTGGTGAAAGGAACTACCTCAGCCCACTGCTGGTTGCAATTTCAGCTTCAGCTTGAAGCATGCATGGCATTTCTATAGAAAAGGACAAAACCTGCTCTTCAGGTCAAGTCTGCGTTTCATGTACAATCCTAGCAAGCTAACTCTGCTGGAGAATGGTTTTAAATTAATTCTAGCTTCACTAATAATAACAACAGGGCCAGAGTCTGCAATTATTCCCTTCAGCCATGGTCTAATGATTATTTCACCAGCAGCCACGTTGATTTACAATGTTTGTATTCTCTTGGGGGTGATTAGTATCTTCACAGTGCAGCCAGTGTAATGGATATTATTAGTGCTCTTGATATGTTTTTGTGCCAAAATCAGCCAACATAGATTAATATAATTTCTGCCTACTTTGTAGAGAGGTGGTGAGAAGTACTCAGGAGAAATATATGGCAACTGAGACACGGGGTCGTGTTTTCACCCGGTGAAGACAGATTCAAAGAGGAAGGCAGAAACTCAGTACTGATCATCTTTAAATGACTCTGCTTACTACCTTATGTCACTAAGAACTCCTTTAATTTCAGTGGAGTCATTTTCAGGGCAGATAAACCCTAAGACAGAAATTATGAGGATGGACAATGGTAGTAAATTATCTATGTGGGGCTTGATTTCTATCCATTATGGTCGCTCCCATAATTCCCAGTAGAATCCTGGAGGAAGAAAAGCAGCTGTTTCCCTGGTGCTGCTCTTCTTCAGCAGAGGCAGGCAGGTAGTTAGAGAAAAATAGTAAGGAGCAACTGAAGTCTTGAGAGCTCCTTTCTCTGTCATACATCACCATCTGTAGCTGAGGGGAAAAAAAGAAAGAGGTCGACTCCTCTTTCTTTCCAATTCTCTATTTCCTCCCCTAAATCACAAAGACAAGAGGGGATGGAAACCAGGTTTTATATACTGGAAGGAGCACTTACTAACCTCTCAGACCTCTTTGGTGTAGAAGGAAAAATGCAGAATATGGCCCATTGATTTTTAGGTCTGAGGAAGTAATTAAAGTAAATTTGTTGTGGTATTCACCCTGCTCTAATTACAACACAGAACACTTCAAATGTAGTTGTTGCCAGATCTTTTTGCATATTCAGTGCAAATTAAAATAATCATCCTGACTATATGACAAGATCTATGTAAAGTGATCATAAAATAGATGGAATACAGCATTAATTTTCTTACTATAATATGTTGCCTAAAACTGAAGTGTTGTGGTCCCAGGAGTGATCTATGGGTAAATATTAATCTATAAACTTGATATTGCTTTTCCATATCACGCTTGTAAGTCACAGAAAAGTACATAAAATATTTCATTCTGTCTTTTCCAGTTTTGAGCAGAAAGGTTATGAATCTGTGACCTGTCATTATGACCACTAATAACTGAAGACTGCATTTAAGAAACTGTTTCTGAGGAAAGTAGTCCTAGCATAGTGAGCTAAACTTGTAAGAGCTTTCTTTAAAGAAAGCTGAAAATGTGAAATGAAAGACAGATTGGTTACACATACATTGAAAAATGATAAATAAGGGAATTACTCATTTTCCCTCCAAGTGTTTGGATGTGTCATCACAGACAAGAATCTGGCTGTAGAATGATATAGTCATCTGAACTCTTCCTATTCAGATTCCACATGGTATTTTAAAAACTTAGCACTTTTTTTTGCTTGTTTTTGTAACCTGAAGACGTGCTCAGCATTAAAATAGTATTGCTGAAAATTATTCTATTGGGCAAAACAAAGCTAGTCGTGTCATTTTCAGTTGACTAAAATGCTATGTAAAAAGGGAAAAGAATTATTTTACATAATCTAGACATTCTGATGCAGAAACAAACTGAGGTTTTTCCGTTGCCTTTACTACCTCCTTTAGATCCTTCTCCATTTCATCCTAGCTTTTTTTTCAGAGAAGCACACAATCTAAATTTAAGGCACAGATTCTTCTATACCTGTCCTGAAATTACTGACTCAAAAAAAGGTAGGAATAAGGACTGACATATCTATTATGCTGAACAGCAGACTGTCAGCAGTGATGTAGATGCAAAAGATGAAGGAGGAACAATGGAAAAATACATTATTAATTACATGCTTTGGTGAATCTTTCATGTCAGTTTTATTTTGGTATAACTTAATTATTTTACAGTGGAACTTGTTTACACAGTATTAGAATAAAATTTATTTTAAAATTCTCTGTGAGTACTGAGTAAAGTGCTTAAATCTGCAAACTGGCATGTAAGATGTTCATGCAAACGAGATTTTGTGTCTCTAAGTAAACATCTCTACACATATTCTTAGGTTTACAGCATATGCAGCTATGGTTACAAGTAAATGCAAGTACTAGACAAAGCACAGATATTCACAGTTTCATTGAAGAAAATGGGAAATCTGTCTGCTGTTACCAGCAGGATTTAGCCTGTTCAGATTTCATTTAATTTCTTGTTGGCAGTGGTATCAGTCTCTGCTTCTCTTCAAATGTTAAACCATGTGCTCCTGGCATAAGTAGGGGAAATGAGCAGCAACTGAAATGGTCATACCCTTGTTGGCAAGGAGAGGGAAGAGCTGCTGGAATCTGCCTTGGTAAAAGCACAAAACAGCATCACAAGGTGCCTAAAGTAATACCAGCATGGTGCCTTGAGATTTTGAGATAGGACACTGGATTTAAAGGCTTTCTAAGGTGTTATTCTGAGATTTTTTTAAAAACTACAGGGTTTACATTTTAGCTGAATTTTAGGAAGTTTTAATAGATAACTGAATTGTGTACAAAGGATTTTGGTAGACTCTATTTAGCAAAAGTTGCTAAGTGCACATATTTGTCATCTTTCTAAAGCACACAAGATTAAATTTATATATATGAAAATCTGTACACCTCTTCCTTCAACCAACAACATCATCAGCCAATTCTTGCAGAGCTGCTTCTGAGGCACAAAAACATTACTTAGTTTAATATGAAAAATATGTTGTTCTGGTGCAAGGAACACTGAACAGATAGATTTGAGTTACTACATCTCCTATAGTGCTATTAGAATCGGTGGAGAGAAAGAATTAAAATTGATTAATGTTTGCTCTTGGGGATAGTCTTTCTTAGCAGATGAGATATGAGGCAGTGAATAGACACGCTAAACATAATTTTTGATGAAACTTTCATCATAGTGTCAGATAGCGTGTTTGTGATGGTGTCTGTCACTAGGAGATCAAACAGAGCAACAGGCAAGGCTGACCTGGGTTTTGTTTATAGAAGTCCTTTCCGAAGTTCTGTAAACTCAAGCATTGCCTTTCCAGTTCTGCAAGCTTTAATAATCACTCCATTACAGCTCTTATGCCGTGTCTTTTTTGCCTTTTTTTTTTTTTTTGGCATTGACTAGTTAGTTTAACATAACAAAATGCTATACAAACAAGAGACAAAACAATAACCATACAAAGAATGAAGGGTCTTGCAGATGTACATCTTGCTACCAGCCTTTAAAAGGTGTATTTGTAAGATTTTATCCCTACTTTTCCTTCTTATATATCCATTTTTTAAAATATCTTTGAATTCTAGTGAACCCTTTGAGAAATCCATAATTACAACTGTTCTTATTAACTAGTGCCTTGAAAGATTTAGTATATTGTGGAGGGATAGAATGTAAGAAAATAAAGATAGTGCAGAAGGCAGTCTCACACCTGAGGAGTTGCAGCTGTACTAATCACCAAAGATTGGGAACAGGCCTGCCCTTAATAGGCCACAGCTGAGTCCAATAAGAAGAAGAGTGCTACAAAAGAGTGGGTGAGATGGTTGAGAGAGAGTTGGAGTTTGTTGGTTGTGCTGTGAAGAAGGAGTCAGTGCTGTGAGGAACTGCTCATGAGAAATCATCAAGAAGGTATGGCACTTTTGCAATAATATGACAACAGTATATTGAAAAGGAGGAAAAATACCTTGAAATATTTTCACATTATATAAAAATGTCTTGGGTTTGACTTGGAGAGTATGCTTTGTTTTGAAAAAAAATTGTGAGTGACTTTGATGGATTTCTTTTACTATGCAGATGAAAGAAAATATTACCTGGATTAGAGATGATGAAAGGTTTTCTCCATTGTAAGGAGGAGAAATATTTAGAAAACAAGTTTCTGCCTCTCACCTACATGTAATTTAGTGACAGGTAGTAAAATACTTTCCAGTGAAATATTTAGAAGGTGGGGGCTTTGGTCCAAGGAAATTTTTAAAGAAATTTTAAGTGTTGACAGACTGATCAATTTTAGCTGTTGATCAGGAAAATTTGCATTTTACAAAAAGGCTTGGAACTCTGAACTGCTATGGATGACTGTGATTAAGCAAATGCAAATGTTCTTGGAGAGGTTTGAATAGGCAGACACAAAGCCCAACAGCAACAGATCTACAGCACATTTTAAGTGTCAATCCTTTCCCTAACGTCTTTCTGTCAGCATAGCAGGTCTATTTGGAAAAGAGGTGCTGACTTCCTAAAAGAAAAGTGAATAGCTTGACTGTCCAAGATTACACTACTTTTGAAAACTCCTGTGGCTGGTGATTCAGCCTGTAACAAACTGCTTATCACAGACAGGGTTAGGCTGTGAACCAAGGGCAATACTCCACCAGCACAGCTGATTGAATTTGCAACTTGCTGTAAGCATTTTGTGTTTATTCCTCTTTGTATTCGAGGAAATATATATGGGACAAAAATGTGAGCACAATCCTGATGTATGTGCTTAATATACATGGAGAACAGGATTGGATCATGCTAACTGGATGTCCCAGTCCTGATCCAGTCAGAAAAATGTTCCAATTCATGAGGGAAGAAATCTGCAGGAAACTTCTGCCTAATTAGATCTTTGATTAATTTGTTCATTCCAGGCAAACCTTTCACTGTGCTTCACTTATTAGTAATGGATTTTTCGACCATATGCAATGGATATTTCGACCATATGGTCTGGGTTTAGGTGAAAGATTTGCAACAGAAATCTCAAGTCATGTCTTTGAGGTTCTTTCCTTGAAGGTATAAAATGAGATTCCTTCTGAATCCACACCTCTTTCATAAGCAAAAATTCACTAAGGAAAACATTCAGTTTAATCCACTGGTGTCTGTCAAACTCCCACATTTCTTCCTCTGTTACTAGTTGCTTCTTTATAGAGTGTGCAAGATTAAATAGAGAAAGTTTAAGGTATCTTTTGTAATTGTTTTAAGTAAAATAACTTGCAAATTGAATAAATACATTAATAAACTGCACAGCTAAAGGACTTTTTTTTTTCTTCTTTCCACTTTGGCTTTTGATGATAATGATGAGGTGACAAAGGATAAGGTAAGAGACTGTAACTGCTGAGTATTGACTTGTGACTGTGTACGTGCAAAGATAAGCCTCTGTGTCATGTTTGATAATATCAACTTAGGATCTACAGGGATAGAGAGAATCATTCTCTTTAGAAAGAGGAATAGGGAGGTTTTATGCAAGTCCAGTACACGAATGGACCCGTCTTTATGTCAAGAGGGTGAAAATGAAAATAGAAGTATGAAAGTCAATGTCAGATTTAACAACTACAAATATCAGAAGCAAAACTTTTGCTTAAAGTAGATGACGAAATCCTTTCTGTCTATACACGAGATATTAATGTGTCTTACAATAAGCCAAAGAGTAGTTTTGGAAAAATATTGAGTTTGGAATCACTAAGTTAAAATACTCACTGTGACCCTTGGTATAAACTATGATTTATACATATGCTAAATTGCTTTCTGTTTGTAGATAGTTAGGATTTTTCTAATTCTTCTTCTTCAAAAAAAAATTTGCATTTCATTAGGATACTTTGAAAGAGAGTTTGGAATTTTCTTCTTCCATCCTATATCAAACTCCTCTTCGAACTATTTAATTTTTTTAAAGTATCAAAAGTACAATCAATTTTCCTGCTCATGTGTCCTTAGTAGCAAGTAAGGATTTGTCATATGTGAAGATTATTACATAAAATTGACCTATTTTAACATAAGTAGTATCTATGCAGGCTGGTCAATTCATAAATATGAAATTATAATACATTACAATGAAATATTTCTTTCATGTTCTTGTTAGTAACTACACTGACTAGGAGATAATTTGTGACTAGAGAGGCATTTCCAAAAGTATAATTATTGCTGGAGTTTTTTTCCCAACTCTTAAGAGAAATAAAATTACATCAATATTCTGAAATAGGAGACTCAGGAAGATGTGACACAGCTATATATTCAAATGAGTCTCCAGGACAGAAATACAAGCTATATATTTCAGTAGTGCAGCAGAATAAAGTGGGGAAGAGCTTGTTGTGGTAAATACAATCCAAGCATATTTAAAAGGGATTGGCATGCCCCTGTAAAATTTGTAGTTTAAGCAATTGGAAGGAAAAGCAAACAGTATTGTAGAAAGTTGAAATCACTTATGTTTGTCTTCACAAAAAATATTCAGTCATAAATATCAGAATGGAACAGTGGATGCTCTTCCTGTCTTGGTTTGCCAGTTTGGCTGCATTCACCAAAAGTGTCTCTAAAAATAATTCAGGAGCAGAATAAACAACCTTTAAAAAATAAATAGGCATCCTCTTCAATGTTATTATGCATTCTGCATTTCATGGAAGCAGTATAACATTTGCTGTTACGAATTCTGTATTTTTATGAAATGAGCACATGGCCGCCCCTCTTTCTCACATCATGTGCCATAGAGGGGAAAGTTCTGCAGGATGCTTCTGAGTTCTTAGCACCTGTCAAGTTCCATGTTCAGTTTTTGGCATTAGGTTTAATGCTGCTGCTCATGTTTCCAGACCATTTTCTGCTAAGGAAATGGAACACAGGTCTGTAGGTACTTGCTTAAAAAATCTTATCTACATTTGCTTTTACATGAATTATTTCATGACTTCACTGAGTTGAAGGAAATAGGATTATTCTGGTTTTGATTTGTCCCTTTATGTACACTTACTGTTTTCCTGATTATCTTGTAGTGTTTTACAGGAAAATATAATGCTGAATAAAATCTTTCACTCATTTAAATATGAATTTTCTTGAAACATAAGGGTAAGAAGTAAAATGTCTGAGCATATACATTTGAATGCATTAGAGTTTTTTCTAAGTTACTTTTTCATTATATTTTTTGACATTTTTCTTTTCAAGATCAAGTCCCCATGCATTTAGGTGTTGCTCTGTGGTGCCACATAGGTGCTGCTACTTTTCTGAGCTTTGCTTGGATCTTGTGGCTACTATCAGAGTTCAGGACCAAGGAGATTGTTTCAGGAAAGCTACATACAGACTTCTCTCATGATCAAGCTCACTGTAAATGCCTTAATTTAAAAGGATAGCATATAATATAGTCCCATTGAAGCTTATGGCCCAATTCCCACTGGATGCATTCAATACAGCATTATCTCAAATACACTTTGAGTTTACTTACCAGGCAAAGAACTGAAAAAAAAAAAAAAAAATCAAGTGGTATTAAAAAAACAACCTTAAACTTTCTTGTATTTTTCTAGTGATTTTTCATTTTTTATATGAAATGTATGTTCTCCACATGCATATCACAATTGCCATAGACTGGAGAATTTTACAAGATGCTGCTGACTTTCCAAGATAATTTACATTGTTACAATTAATTTTCAGTGTGCTATTTATAGTGGGTCCTCCTTATTTTGAAACAATACATGCTAAGAAAATTATGTGAGTCTGAAAGGCAGAGCTATCCCAGACCTGTCAGAGGAAAACAGCACCAGGCAGAGTCATTCTGTTGCATCCAGACAGAGGGCAGGAGCTCAAGGCTGGTGTGACCCATTAGTGAGTCAGAATGGTACATCGGGATGCTGAGGTACCTGCTCTCTTTTTCTCTGTTGCTGCTGTGGTCCACTTCAACTTCTGTTGGGTTACTCGTGATCAAGTTCATCAGGGGCAGGTAAGACACTATAGATTCTTGGATTGGGTCTTTTTCTGGTTGTTGAAGGTAGAATACTTTTTATTGAGCAGCTTAGACTATTTCCTAGAATGTGTCTATTTTTGATGTGCTTGTGGGGGAAAAGCGATAGCAATGCCTTTTTCTATAAGTAATGCATTGGCCTTTTGAGTCAGCAGAAATTATATGAAATTACTACAATGGTGTAAGAATATATTCAAAGTAAACATTAACCAGAAACAGAGCTGAAGATATCAGACATATTCAGTGACAACCTTTTGCAGATAAATTATCACATCTTTTGTCTGTTTCACTGGGAGTTGTTTAATTCTTAAGATGGAGCAATCAAAATTTAAAAGCCATATGCAACCTTCTCATTCTGAAAGTACTGTTGTTGTGGTCTTGATGTAAACTAAAGCAGTTTAAAATATGTTTATGTGAACTTTTCGATGCTGCTAAAAATTAACATCACATAGCTGCAATCTCCCACTTTATGCTCTCTTCAAACACCTGTTTGGGGTTGGAACCTGCAGCCTGTTGGTACTGACCCTGTTAATATTTGCTTGACAATCAAGAGAGGAAAATTTGCCTGGCCAGCAACAGCCAAAATCTGGCATCTTGCTGTAGACTGCATGTTAAGTAAACAGGAAGAGAATCTCATTCAAACATGAACAGGTAATGATCTTCCATAAGTGCTTTAGTTGAGAAATTAATTTTTGAAAGCTGTTTACACTTAGGTTCAGTAATAAATCAGGAAATGCCTTCTCAGTGATTTTCTTTCTTTAACATTGAAGTCTTTCTAATCTGGTTGATTTAAAAAATGACATGGTTAAACCACACAGGCTGTAACAAACCTGTGAAAGGGTGCAGCCCCCCAATCTGAGGGCTGAGGTAGAAGCTTTCTTTTCAGGTTGTGTATGGATATTCCTTAGGTTGATGGTAAACTTATGCTTTGTGATATCTAACCAGGAAAACAGGAATGGAACATATATGCAGATATGCCTGTAAATCTTAATAATAAGCTTTATATGGATTTTATTTCCTTTAATTTCCTTTTCATTTTTGAACAGTAATATAACTTACACTGGCATTTCATTTCATTTTAGAGGATTCTTTATAGTCTTTCACTGAAATCGTTATTGTACTCTTACATTGAAAAAAGAATTGTCAGCAAGTGTGGAATTAATTTCCTCCCTATAAATCTAGACTCATGATGACATTAAAAGAAAAGTAACTTATAATAAGTAAGATTTTAGATTTTTATTTCATTGCAATCTTTCAGTTTACTATCATAAGCTACTAGAACTGCCTTGAAATTTTCCAATATTAATTTTATGGATGTAGAATATCATCTCTAAGAAAATGTATACAAATCATTAATTCACTGTTTTTTCATTCTCAGGGGTTTTTTTTCCTAAATTTAAAAAAATCCAACAAAACCAAACCCAAAAAACACCTTAAAAAAAACCTGCCTATATTTTAGTCAGACTGCAAGTTTTACTCTTCAGTAGTATTTTAAGGTGTAATTTATTTCACTAAAATTCCTGAAAGGTGTAATGTTCAGTCATTAGTGAAAATGAGAGGTTTCAGAGGATGGTGCATAATGTCCTGAGCTAACTGTTTGCAGGGTATGATTCATCCAAGCTCTCCCTCCTCTTTGGCTTGTAGGTGTAGAGGGTTTCTGCCAGAGAAGACGGGTCTCAATTCAGGATGCTGGTGTATCTCACAAATAGCCTTATATATTAAAAGTATTTGAGGACAGAAAAGGAAATGTGTTTCAAGTGTGTTCTCTATAGCCAATATATTCTCTAGACTGTTGGGAAAGGCAAGATATTGTCAGTGAGCACAACCTGAAGTTTATTGCATGCTGTAGGTGACAGTGGGAGGCCACAGCACAAACCTGAACTTGTGTTACTAGTGAAATGTGTGATGCTAAACAAATTTAAGGCATATTTTCTTTGTTCTCCTGTTTTCTTTTTGCCATATCTAGCTGATTGATATACCAAAGCCCTAGGTTCTTTAAAGTCAATCTTTGAAATTAACCTCTTTTCAGAGAACATGGTCCAGATAAATCACAGTACATAGCAAACAAGGCCATATATAGCTAAAATTTATTCCATTGCCTTGTCAGGCCTCATACTACCTGTAAGAAAACATGTTATGTAGGACCAGTTCTGCAAACAGTTTTTTACACAAGGGCACATTCGGAATTTCTGCCCCTATTTATAAACAACATGAATCATACAAGATGACTCATGAGAATAACGCACATAGAAGTGTGGGACTGTACTGGGTAAGGTTAGGCTGCTGGTTCTTGCTCAAGGAAAAAACCTGACTTGTAGATTATTTCTGTGCTCCCTTGGCGATGTGAAGCTGTGTGCTATGCCAGTGTGGAGTCTCCTGGACAAGAGGAATCAGGTATCCTGGCCAGAAAGGCATTTTCCTGTCCAAACATATCAGGAAATTACTATGAACCAGCAAGTTTGACCATGCATATTAGCTGGTGCTTCTCTATAGCCTGCATTGAAGGTTTGCTCCAGGACAAAGTCACAGGGGACCTCAAGTCAGAGGATGTTTGAACCACTTTTGCATTTATGGTGGAGTAGAAGAATCCTGAAATGTTTGTGCAGGTGTCTTCTGTAAGCAAAAGCAGGCGCAAAATGGAGCTTAACCTTTCAAAGGGTTGAATTTAAATTTGTTATCCAGATTTTCATAGAACATGGTTTGCCTTCTAAAAGAGTAGTAGAATGGAATAACAAAAGGGAGGTGACCTCTGCTTTTCCATAACTTTGTGGACTGTATTAAATATGTTGCTCCTCTTATCTAAATATCCACCTTAAGTTGAAGCTGTCATCTCCCTTAATAACTAGGGGACAGAAATAGACAAATTCAGGGCATGATTCATTTGACCTCACTGTGACACCTACATTAAAACAGATGAATGGTGGTCAGGAAACACCCATTGTCCCTCTAGATGTCTTTACTAGACTAGATATCTAGTTCAGATTTGAAGTATATCTAGTCAGGGGAGACTTCACCAAGGTTTAAGGACTGGACTTTTTAAAAAATTACAGTGAATATATACAGTCTACCTTTTCTTTCCTGTGTGTGGCTGCTGTTTCTTTCCTGTATGTATGTTGTCTAGGTACCTCTGACGAAAAAAATAGCTTCAAAGACTCTGCTACACAAATATGTCAGAACATTCTGTAATGTGGGTGGCAAGGGCATGGATTCCTGAAGTCTCTGTTTATAATACTTATTTTAGAATACGAGAATTGCAAAAAATTAATATAAAAACTAATAAACTCCTAAGTATTTGTTGTTTCTGTCTTAGATGTCTTAGAACTTGCAATAGATTTTATGGTGTCAGACCTGTGAAGGAGAAATAGGAGTTCACAGTGGCAGCTGTGTCACAGAAGGAGTAATTTAAAAGAAAGATGGTTAAAATTTTCCTTTTTTCCAGTTAATTGTACGTTTGAAACTATGGTGTCCGTCTTCTTAAAAAGAAGGCAGCTTTCTCTCATGTACTCTTTAAAAAAATTCAGTCAATCTACTAGAAAAAATTTCTGGAGAAAGAAGTTAGAGGTGACTAAAACCCAAAATATGTAATATCCTGGGATATTGGTGACTGTGGTCAGCTCAGTCACTCTCTGACTCAGTGAATGTTATTTTTCACGTGGGGTAGAAAGTACTGAGAGACAGAAATTGAATTCGTAATTCAATAATCCAGGTATTTACAGATTCCACCCATTTGGGATCAAATCTTGCGTGCTGGATAAGTGTCCAGTCTTCTTAATTTCTGTTTCCTGGTAAAAAAGAAGGAAGGCAACAAGGACAAAGATGCATGCAAATCTCCTTTCTACTAGGCAGAGGAGGCACCTCGTGTTGAACAAAACCTTAATTTCCAGACTGCAGCATTTCTGATGAAATTGGTTCTGTGTTCTCAGGGTACTCAGTTCCATGGGGCTGCGAGTTTAAAGTCTAAATCTTGTTGCAAGCTTGCTGAAGTTATAAGTGACAAATACTGCTGTGACTCTTCGATGTATGCCTCATGTTGCCACTCAAGTTTATGCTCCTACAGTGTAATAAACTTGAATCACTGTATCTAGAGACCACTTTCAAAGCACGCTTAATAAATGCAGCCCCTCCATAAACATTGCTTTTAAATTGGAACTGGCAGGGTAGAATACATAATGCATGTATGCTTAGTTGATGGAAATACCCTGATTTCATTCACTCACAGAATGAAATCCAGAACAAATCAAATGTCAGTTTTAGAGTAGGGAAGTCCTGTTTGCCTGCTGCAGCTCTTTATCCATAATGGGAAATCTGCTCATTTAGAAATATGCTGCCCTGTCAGACTCAGTTTATTGATGTTTCTGCTTATACCACTTGCTTTACTTCAGATTATTGTTGCACTCCTACATATGTCCAGAGTGTGTCCAAGGAAGGCCAATAAAGCTGGGGAAGGGTCTGGGCTTGAGGCAGCTGAGGCTGTTTAGCCTGGACAAAAGGAGGCTGTGGGGGGAACATATTACTCTCTACAGCTGCCTGAAAGGAGGTTGTAGCCAGGTGAGGGTCACGCTCTTCTCCCAGATAAGAAGAACAACGAGAAAGTTGCAACAAGGGACATTTAGGTTGGTTATCAGGACAAATCTCTTCACCAAAAGGATTGACAAGCATTTGAATGGGCTGCACAGAGAAATGGTGGAGTTACTATCCCTGGAGGTATTTAAAAGACATGTAGAAATGGTTCTCAGGGACTTGGTTTTGTGGTGGATTTGGCAGTAACGGGTTAATTTTTGAACTCAATTTTAGAGCTCTTTTCCAACCAAAACAGTTTGATGATTTTAAGCTTTTATTAGCTGACTTGGAAAATATTGTTAAATAATTGGTAAGTAGTTGTTGCAAGTGACATAATGACTGCTTAATTAATACTTTTTTCTCTCTATGTGCTTGAAGAAATATAAGTACACTTTTTCAGTTTAAACCAACTTCATTTATTGTAGATATTGTGTTTTTAATCTTGAGGCTGAGCACAATGTCTCAGCTTAAAGGAAGTTATAAATTTCAGTCAGCTTTTCCCAGTCTTGATGAATCTCTTCAAGGTGACAATCTTCTTGCAAGTCAAAGAAGGTTAGAATTGGCAAGGAAACTGCCACAGGTCCTGTGTCTATACCACAGATCTGTTGGGCTATATTAGTGGATTGAGCAGTTGGCTGTCAAGAAGGTTACCTACCCTTTGCTCTCTGAAATTGTTATATATCACATTATACCTGGCTGCACAAATAGGTCACAAACAATTAATTTCCAGGCTCAAAAATAATACAAAAAAATTAACTCCCATCTTCAATCTTTCATCTCAGCTGCAGGCAGCACCTTTGCATCCTTTTTCACTAATCTTCTGACTGGGAATGTGGGACTAGAAATGGTTTGTACTGAGCTAGATAAATTAGTCAGAAAAATATAAATGAGAAAAATCAGAGAGGTGAAAGGGGAGATACTAAAAATCAGAGAAGTAAAATAAACATGAGAGGGAAACCAGAAGTGCAAGTCCATCCCATGTGACAAAAAACCCTGAACTATCCCTATCCCCAGTATAACAATTCATATGGATCCAGTGGGTTTTTGGGGGAAGACTGAAACCCATTTTTATATAGTTCAGCCTGGGCACTGATTCTCATGCACAAATCTACTATAACTGTAGGTTATAGTAGATTTGAATTTCATGTTTATTCAGTTTTGTTTTACTTCTGGTGAAAAATCAGTTGCTAAAATTGCAAAATAATCTTTAATAATCAGGCTTGTAGAATGAGTATTAAACAACAGTTTCCTCCAGCAAGCCCTGTATGCTGGAGCAGGATCAGCTCAGACAGCAGTTCCATGCAGAGGCAGGTCGCATAACAAAATCCATCAAAAGTTCTTTTTTTTCTTTTAAAAGTAGTAATGAAGGTATGATTTTGCTCTCTGAAATCTTTTCATATATCTGCTGTTAGTGATTTGCAGATAGATGCGATATTGCAGAGCTTTGACATCAATGCATCTTGAATTAACTTCTGATCTGGTGTCAGGGAAAACACTGAATTTTTATAGTTCTTATAGAGAAAAAATGGGGATTTTTAAGGGATTGAATCATGGGAGTAGATACTCAGTATGCAATTGCAGGGGAGATCTCAGAAGACACAAAAACTCCATTCTAAACTTTACATAATGCTCTGTGCATTATTGGAAAAATCATATTATAAATTAAATTATTGGAAAAATCATATTATAAATTAAATTTCAAAGTTTGCATAATACTTTTAATCTCTTTGGAATGTCTTTTCTATGAAAAATCTTTTGAACAATTTATTAACATTCTTTTAGAGAGATGCCATTGATGCTGCTTTACTTTTATAGTTTATAAATATTCCAAGTGTATTAACTTATCAAGCAATTAGTCCTTTTGATACTATTGTAATTTCTCTCTTTAACAGATAAAGATGAAAAACCTATCCATACATGTTTCAAGCTTGTCACATATTTTCAAATTGACAGCTGAATGCTGTTTGGCACCCTTGTTTTGCAGGGAGAAATAATTTTAAAAATTAAACTACATCAAACTAAAAATAGCAGGAGAATAAATAATGTAACATCTGTTGTAAAGTGGAACAAAACAGTTTATAAAAGAGAGAATGTGGAAGTTTAGTAACAAATTCTATTTATTGACAGTAAAACAGCAACCTAAAATGATTATTGCCTTAGTTGCTGTTTCACTGGTTCTCTCTTATAACAATATTGCAATTCAATAAAATTGGTTAATTGCTAGATTGTGATCCTAAAATCATTGTCTCTCCTTCAGTATGCAGAGAAAATATTTTGCAAAAAAATGCAAATGAATATTATTGAAATCAGAATCTAATTTGCCAGCTGCCAGGGTAAAAGTGCTGGATTCAAATGAAATGTCTTTCAAAAGTACTAAAACTTAATCCAAGTTTCCAGATTTCCATCTCTTCTAGAATAAGATAAATTTATTACTGTTAAATGAGTTGCCCTGGAGATGTACCAGAGTAACTGAGAGCATGGAGAATGTGATTTTAAATATATGTATCTCTGAAGATGAAGATGTGAATGTGGAAAAAACATACATAGATAAAAATGGCATTAATTCCTTCTCAATATGAACTGTTTTTTTAGGGAGTCAAGGAGAGGAAATTATGGTGCTTATCAGGAAAGGGTTTTTGTTTGGTTCTCCCCTCCCACCTTTCTTCTTACCCTCATATTAAGTAGTAAAGTACACTTCAAGTAGTACACAGAACCATGGAATCATAGGATCATAGTATGGCTTGGATTGGATGGGACCTTAAAGTTAACTTAGTTTTAACCCCTTTGCCATGGGCAGGGTCACCTCTCATTAGATCAGGTTCTCAGAGTCCCATCCAACCTGGTCTTGAAGCACATCCAGGAACGAGGCATCTACAACTTCTCTTGGCAAACTGTTCCAGTATCTCACCACCCCCATAGTAAAGAATTTCCTTCCAATATCTAATGGAAACATAAGTTCTTCCTGTTTGGAGCCAGTCCCACTTGTCCTGTCACTCCCTAGTAAACCATCCTGTTACTCCCACGGAAAATGTCTCTCTCCATCTTTCTGTGGGCTCCCTACAGGTACTGGAAGGCCACAATTAGGTCACTTTGGATCCTTCTTTTTCGAGGTTGAACAATCCCAATTCTTTCAGCCTTTACTTATAGGAGAGGTGCTCCATCCCTCTAATCATCTTGGTAGCCTTCCTCAACAGGTTAATGTCCTTCCTGTGCTGGGGATCCCAGAGCTGGATGCAGTGCTCCAGGTGGGGTCTCACCAGAGCAGAGGGGGAGAATCCCCTGCCTAGCCCTGCTGGCCCAGGATACAGTTGGCTTTCTGGGCTGTAAGTGCACCCTCCTGGGCCATGTCCTCTCATCCAGCAGCACCCCAAGTCCTTCTGGACAGAGCTGCTCTCAATCTGTCTATGGCCCAGCCTGTGTTGGTACCGTGTCATCCTGCCCCAGGTGCAATGCCTTGCTCTTGGTCCTGTCAAACCTCATGTGATTCCCAGAACCCACTTAGTGAGCCAGTCCAGCTCTCTCTGGATGGCATCCCACTCTTCAGGAATGCCAACTGCACAGCTTGGTGTTATCAGCACATTTGATTTATTCTTTTTTTGATAACATGATTTTAGTCTGCACACTCATGACTCCAAAGAAACATCAAGGGAAACCAAAGAGGTTGTACTTGAACAAGCTTTTATCAGGATCCATTCACCTGAGTATTTTCAGACAGATTCAGAATCTATTAAATGGAGAAAAACTGTGGGAAGCAGAAGTATAGAATTTAACCTTGAGTTGCTAATATCACATTTACAAGAATAACCTTTTTTAATGTATATTGTGACAGAAAACCAAGATGATATGAGACAGCTTTTGCATACATTTGGAATCAAAGTAAAGAAAAAAATGAGGGAGAAATAATAATAATGGGAAATAAAGGGGACTTCAGTGCTCTCACAGCTCCTGTAGGAATCTTATGAAGGATTGTAACTACAATTTGCATATCTAGTCAATAGAAAGCTTGAGAGTTTCCATTCTGGCTACTACTTTTTAGTTATGGATATGGCATCTTTGAACTATGATCAGTGGTATTTAATGTTGAACAGATTAACAAGCCAAAGGAAGAATTAGGTTCAAAACCTCTTAATTAAAAAAAACAAAACAAGCAAACAAGGAAAACTACCCAAAAACAACCAACCAAAAAACCCAAAACCAAACAACTACAAAAACAGTGGGGTTGTTTTTGGCTAAAGAGTCACTGGCTAAAAAGCCCAGTGACTGAAAGAGGAGACTCACATTTGATTTGGGCTCCTCTGCCCAGTAAAATTACAGAAGTATATGCACTGGACCTTTATATTGTGCAAAACATGGTACAGCAGTGACCTAAAGCTAACACCTTTGGATGAGCAAAAGCTGTGAATTTTAACAATTCCAAAGAAAAGTAAGCATACTCGTTATCAATGATTTTACTAAATCGGAATTGATCTAAATCTGTATCAAGAAAACAATATTGTTTAGAGATTTTCACTTTCATAATTGTTGTTATGCAATGCTGTTGCATCATCTTACAATTCTGAGTACTAAAATTAATACCAGAATGCAAACACTTCTCTTTGCCTTAATTTCAAGAAAAGATGCCTGTTGTGTTATTCTCTGTCAGTTCTCTTTCCCCAGAAAGCAGTCTTGGGAACTTGCTGGATAAATTAAAAAATATTAAGTTTGTGCTACTGGCCTGCAGAAGAGACAATCAGAAGCCACAAAAAATATTTTGAGCCATTTGTTTGGCTCTCAGCATCTGAGAAGTTTGACTTGGCTTGCTCACTTTGAAATAGAGACCTCAAGAAAAAAGGGAGGAACTCATGAGGGAAGCATGCAAGGAAAACTGCAATAGAGAAAGAAGAGGATTTTAAGTACCATGGCATAAAGAAAGGAATTAGGAAGATGCTCTTTTCATAGTGGACTGCAGTTATGAAGTCAGGGGCTAGGAGCTGCAAATTATCCATATACCTGATGGTCCTAGGGCCTTTTCCAATCTAAACAATTCCATGATTCTATTATAAATCACATTAAAGAAACTCAAATTTTTGTTTCTCAGCTAATAATTAAGAAATGCCTATAACTCACTTGCTATAACTCTATTGCCTCCTTAGGATTTTTTTTCCCCTTACAAATATACCTGAAATTTGAAATCAGCTCTAGAAAACACAAATGCAGAGAGTTTGCATGCACCTCATTTCCCTTTCAAAACAAATATTGTTTGGGTGACAGCATCACTGATGGTGCCAGTCAACCATCAGTAATTCTGTGCTCTGAGATGGGGTGCTGAATGCAGTGGAACATTAGTGGGGCACATCTGTCTCACAGCTCAAAACCAGACTTCTTGTGAATTAGCATGTTCCTGAAAAGTTTTATAGATTGCATATTAATCTTGTTATGAATGTGGTCTCTGTTTACTTGTGACTTTGCAGAGAAAAAATCCTTTTGGAAATGAAACACCTCAGTTACAAAAATAGGATGTCATGATCAATACAAATCTTGCTTACGTGTCCATGCAACAGAAGTGTTTGGCTAGATATGGATTTTAATTTTTCTCTAAGGTTTTTTTAGAAACAACTCATACTGGGTTTGGAAGTGAAATAAAATAAATGGGCCACTTGTCTTCTAGTTTGGGTTGAGTCACAGAAAGTGAAAACTTACTCTTTAGTTTCAACAGCTGAATAGGACTGGGTTAATTACCATCAGCTCCCACTTCTTCAGCATAATTAAGAACAGTACCTGAAAATGTCTGGCATGTCAGTAAGAAATTGAGAAACTAATAATCAGAAATTAAATATTCAAAAAATTGCATACAAATATATTGAAAAATGTGAATGTCACTGGAATTAATTGAAAATGTTGGAGCATGGTATATACTTGTAAATTGAAATCCTTAACATTGCCTCTTTTTACAAAGGAAGATGTTAAATGTAAATTTCACAGTTTCCTTCACTTCTTGTGGAAGCTGAAATATGTACAAAAGATTTTTAGGCTACTCACTTTTCTACTGTGGGCATACAGCTGATAGAATAATCTGGTTTAGTTGTATCTCTTGAAGGCTAGGATAAGATCAAGGGACTCAAACTCTGAATGAGGCTCTTCATTCTTCTCTGGGAAAGCCAAAATGGAAGAGAAAGCTCTTCAGGAAGGAGATTAGTTGTTAAATGCTGCAAAGGCAAAGGTCCACGTGACTAACCTTTGTGTTATAACCTTTTAGTACCACAGATTGAAGATCAAGAACATGTGATTCTCAGTTTCTTGCTTAGTTCAAGTTTGAGGCAAATGCTATTTCTGTCCCACTCTCGTTATTTCCTGCCTCCTAAATCCAGTCAGTCAGATACCATAATAATCAACATAAATCCCCTTTCCTAGGGATTCAAACCACCCAAAGAAATAGTGATGGTTCTGGGAATTGCAGTGGCAGTGGAGGCCAGAACAGGTGGGTAAAGAAATGAGAAACAAGTTTGACCATTGTTTAAAGCAGGAGGCCTGGATGACCTCTACAACTGAAAGAAACTGCTGAGAATGCCTCTGGAGAATGAAATTTAGTGTCTATGGCATGGAATTTGGTCCTCTAAATGCCATTTATACATTTCCAATTTGCTCATTTGTTAAAATGTGGGGATAAAATGCCAAACAGAAAATCCTTTACTGAAATGTCACCAGTGTACTACTTTCCAGAGCTCCAAGCATATTTACTTTTCTTGCCTGCTGCAAAAATGTTGGTTAATGCATTATTGAGGCTATATCCTGAAAAGAACAAAAGCTTTGGGAAATGGTTTTCTTTATTTCTTTTCTTAATTGATTTTTTTTCCCTATATGCTGTTTTATATTTTCATTACCATGGTGCATGAATTGGTAAAAAAACGGCTTATCCTTATTACCTTTGGTTTCTTCTTATTTTTTATAAAGCCATTTTTCATAATAAAAAATTCATTTACTTGAAACTTTGATTAAATTTTTATTTCATTTTAGTCTTAGTTTAAAATACATGGATGCGTTTGAATAATTGTTTGAAGTCGTGCTCTTACAATGTAGAGATTATATGGACAAGGTATTTTTAAAAGCAAATTTAAATGCTAAGTAAAAGCTAGTTAGTAGTACTTCCAGAGAAATACATAATTCACTTCCTGCTTCTGAAGAGCCCTTTGAAATATAGTCAATTAGTTGGTGGGCTAGAAACATAGGGAAATACTACTCTGGGACAGGCTCAAAACTTAATCCTATGACAGTATTCCAATTAATTTTGAAAAATTGTAATCAATCACATATTTTTATATAGTGAAAAATAAACTTCAAGGTATTATTGTAAAAAAATGCCTCTTATGATGGCTTCAATAATAAGAATATCTTAATTATATTGAAAACTCACCGCTTATGCACTTTTCTCTTTGAAATCTCTTTAATGAAATGGAGTGAGGAAGTGAAGCCAAGAGGTTAACAGTCTGACCTGTGCAGACATCTGTATCCCACAGTGTCCTCTGGAATTGGCAAGCCAATTATGTCACTAACATAATTTCCTGATTTCACCTCCATTTTTTAATCAATTTTTTTTTCCCTATTTCTAATTTTTTTTTCTCTCTGTTCTCTTCTTTAGTGTATCCTAATTTAAATTTTGGTTCATGATTAAAGCAGCTTCGAGGACTTTTTAAATTTTTGTGTGGATATGCTTATAAAGCACTCTAGAATATAAGCATCTAACAAAGTGCAATTAGTTACTAACACTAACAAGGATGGGGAATGCAATGGGAAAAGGGGAAAAGGAAAACCATTCAAGTAGCCACTTTGGGAAGCAGTGACAGTATTCATTGAAGAGCTCTGGGCAGTTCTCTAGTGCAGTGGTTGGCAGCGAGGTAGATGATTTTTCACTTGTTTTTTCTCTGTTGCTATTCACTTTTATCAGAGCCTTGTTTAACCCCCCTCCCTCTCTTCACCACTGGCTGGTATAATTAAATGAGGAATTAGTGCCAGCTGATGAATTAGCCAGCAGTGGTGTGTATTTATTACTTGTTAAGGTTGTGTATACACATTTTGCAGGTTAACATTTATTGATACATAGATCAGTATTAATTATTTGCATGTGCACAGTGTTGTAGTTCTGTCTGATCTCTTGTGAAGTGAGATAAGGAGGCAGTGGGAATGGAGGGGTCATTCTCAAACCAGTGTTAGGTGCTTACTGTGAGAGGCCACCACTGTTCAGCCTTGCAGGTGCAAGGCTGGGAGAAGTGTGATATGAGAACTTCAGTATATGGAGAATAAAAGTAAAATACTACTACAGAGGCTGAAAACTGCTTAAAAAATGCAGGTAGAGGTTACAAAGCCATAGTATTGCCAAGGTTGCAGTGTCAAAGACATCACAAAACATTTGTTCCTCTTTCTAATGCAAATCCACTGTGTCATGTTTTCTACTCTTGTGGGAGGTTATTTGACTTTAAAGGTCATACTTCATACCTTTTGTTTGTTATTTTTTACCAAGAGTTGTAGATTTTGTGAAAGTTTGCCCAGACTTGTGAAGTTTGCATTATTGCTATTGTAATTTAAGAAAGGTAATTTATGCTGCTTTGCACAGTGTGTATAATTACCCTGTTTATTTATATTTACAGATATGGAGTGGTCTGAAATGGAATAATTTTCCTACATCACAATACAATCCACAGGTTCAGACTCCTACTTCATGCACCTTATTCAATTAGTATAAAAAGAAAACCACCAAAACCAGCAACAAAAAAATGTACCTTTTTTCTCTTAGAGCAATTTCAAATTAAGAAATTAGTTTACAGTATCTCAGCTACAGATGTTCTTTGACCTTTATTTGCAAGAAGGAAAGACATGAGCACAGTCAGGTGCATTTACTCAAGATTTAGAGCCTGGCTGTGTAAATGTAGTACAGAAGTGCTCTGATTTCTATCCTGGCTTGATGTTGATGTTACCCACTTCCTCTGCTTTAAGATGATGCTAGAGCTGAAGGATTTTGGTCACACCCTCCACATAGATAAATATAAGTCCTTATTCTGAGTACTGCCTTGAAGGTGTCACTTCCTACCATTCCAGTGGAGTTGAAACTCCCAACCTCACTACTGAGGTTAAAGGAAACATTTTACATGGCTTTGGTGGTTTGGCCACCATCTGGTTTGCAAATAGAATTTTTGCTGGTGTATATGAAGCTGTTGGTTAAATTCTCCAACTGATTTTTAGTCTCTGTATTATTTTTTTTACTTTCAAAACAGTGTTTAGAGCAGCAATGAATTTCCACATTTATAGCCTCAGATTGCATAGGAAATGTGGCAGTATAATCATGTTGTAATTTATAGGTTTCTTCTACTTTTGGTGTTTCCAGTTAGTGCAATTTAGGGAACCTTATTTCTGCATTTTTAGTATTTTTCTCTGTTTGCTCAGTGCCACTTTTACTTGATGAGATAAAGATATAAATATCTGGCTTTCTACAAATTATTTCCAAACTCTCAGAATCAAAAAAGATTATTCTCTGCAGCATGAAAACTTTGCAACCAGATACAAGCACCTGCTGCCACTTGTAAAGATACTTTTCATCACTTTCTTCACATTTGGCTTCAGAAAAAATAAGCAAGACTACAAAATACCTCCCATAACAACACTGGAATTAGACTGCAGGATTCTTATACATTTTTCCTGTGGGGGAAAAAAAAAAATATTTTGCTTTTGTCTAGCAAGTATAGCACCAGAAACTGGTTTTTTTTTTTTTTTACTTTAAAATATTTTGGACCAGTTAGAAGAAATTAGTTAAAAACCCTAGTGGAATTTGTATGTTTTGACTGATAGAATTCTCAGAAACATTACCTGGTTCCCCAATGATACTGATTCACTGCAGTACAGTTAATAAGTAACATTTTCCTGGGATTTTGGACGTTTGGGACTTACATTCATTATTTAGCACTGGCCTATTGTTCTCCTGAGGGTCTCTTTCTGAAGTGAGGTTTGGGTTTTTTTATGTTTAGTCAGCACTTTGGGGAAAAGAGGTGGGAAGGGGTATTGGTTTTGTTCTATGGCAAAATAAAACTTTTGCTTTAGAAATACCAAAGCTGGTTCTGCGATACTTAGTCTCTTTATTTCCTGTAAAACAGAACTGGAAATAGAACAAAGCAAGCAGACACCAAAAGCTCTAGATTTGGGTACATTTGTCTTCAGTCCTGATGTTATTTTGGTGTATTTCTTCTCTTATCTGCACTGTTTAAGTCCTTAGAGGTTCAGTTCAGTGGATGTTTTTATAGCAATCTCTTCCTGTACCTGATTTCTTTCATTGAGATGATACATAGTCCAAAGTTGTTTTTTTCTCCTTCAAAGGTAATCAAAACTCTGACAATTCTGTGGTGTATTTATATATGTATTTCTTTATTGCAAAGAAGTACCAGATGTTTTGTATCTTCAGATCATATTCATTTCTTCAGCCACAACCTGGATTTTTGTCCAGAAGACCATCTTATGGCAGTGTTCACTTCAAGACTTTCTGGTTCCCCAAGCAGCTTCTTCCATAATTATTTCTATATATTGCCTAAATCAGGAGGTCCAAGCTCAGGTACTCCTGTTATAAACTATGCCAGTTCTTCAGGAGGTCCATAGAAACTTTATTATAAGAAATAACAGCCCATGTCTGCTTCCCACATCTGCTTTTCCATTAAGGTTATTCTACTTGTTTATTCTATAACAAAACTCATCCTTCCACATATTTTTAGCATTTTTCCTCTGGATTTTTTAAGGAGATAATTCTTAGTTGGGAAATCCACTACAAGATGATTAGTTTTCCTTTGAATATGATAACTTAATTACATTCTCAACTGTAACCGCTCTCATGATTTTCCACCCTCAAAATATTGGTTTTTTTTAACAGATCTTGCTCAAGACAATGTAAGTGATCCCCATATTCAAATTCTTAGGGTATTTTTATTCAGAAAGGGTGAGTTTGGCTTATACTGTGTAATTCTTTATTATGGCAGATAGTGCAGTATACCACTCTCCCCTCTGGAAATGGCATTTCCTGGACACTGGTCATTATTTTATGAACCATTTTCAATATGACTTGTGTAAATTTTTCAGAAGAGCATTCTTGGAAATGGCTTTCTTTTCCATGGCATTATTTCAGATTATTGTTCCTACTCTGAGAAAACTGTGTGCAGAAATCCTTGCTGTTTACAGAGAACTCATTTCACTGGAATAGGCACAAGGGAGTCTACATTTTCTGCCCATTAAAATTAACTCAAGATTATCCTTTAATTTCAGGGATTGAGAGATGAGCATATAAACTACAAAGGTTCAAAACAGTTACTCTTCAAGTTCTGACACTTTAATATCGAAGTACAGAATTTATAAGGGAAAATCAATAAGTAAAACTCACCACTAGCTGTCATGAAATTGTCATGGGAGTCATAGGGGATTATAAAAGTGGCAGTGAAAAGCCCAGAATTTATGTATAAGGGCTAGTATACATGAAAATCAGCTTTGAGCCTCTTTGAGTAACAACTTCAGGTTAGTGTAGCACTTGTATAAAATGGAAAAAAGTTTCTTATTCAGAGCACAATAGCAACATGTGGTATCTGAACAGATAGTGGTTTTGACGTTGTCATTTGGGTATCTTGCCTGTGAAAGTCATATGCAGAATTGAGGATCCTGCATCACCCTCTGTGGAGCGCCAGGGCTGCATTAGGCAGATGGTGCTGAGGAAGGATGACCACTGTCCCCTCTGCCTTCAATTTAAAACCCAGGTGTGGGTCTGGTTTTATTCTGAGGATACATAATTTTGTTCAGGTGAGGAACCTTGGCATAAAATGCCCCTTCTCACCAGAGGAGAATTAGTATGGTTATGATTCACGAGTCCCTGGAGTTGCTCCACAGGGGACAGCTTGGTCTGTTTCTTCCATGGTCAATCCCAGGGCTGCAAGTGGAATTTCTCCTCCTTCAATCTTGGGAATGGTGGCTGAAAGTTCCCTTTGCTCAGCAGGTGGACAGTAAACACCTTCTGGCCACACATGGTAGAAGCAAGTGGACAGACCATAAAGATTTTCCACTCTCTTTGCACTAATATCTTTTTATATTTCTGTGTTGAAAAGATTTACTTTATGTCCTTACTGACAACATTCTTTCATATAGGATTTATAGAAGCCACACTTTTTTTAACATGGTCACTTTAAAGGGGAAACAAATTTCCATGAAATCTCAAAACTAATTTCAAAACCCTGGCAATTTTGCTGTGTGCTCATATATTTGGTCCTTTACTGCAAACAGTTCCAGATACTTTGAGTCTTCCAGACCATATCCACTTCAAGTGATAAGATGAAACATTCCCAATGACAGGTAAATAGTCCTTGAACTTCTCATCATCACATCATAAAGAAATTCAGTTTCTTGTTTCTATTATAGATGGTATCAAGACATTTTCCAAGCCCCTGATCTACCACTCCATAATTAACAGTCTCATAAGAAGAAAGGAGCATTAGATTTCAGAGCCAGGAAAATGATCTTTCAAAGCCATTTCACACTGGCTTCAAAATGTCTAGCTTATGTTCTTCCTCTCAGCTGTGCAAGAATAATGCCTGGTAAATCTTTTTCCCTGTATTCTTCCACTAGTTCTCTTAAGCAGCATCTGTAGCATATGGCTGCCCATGTATTGCACTAGCAGCAGCAGTGCATACATTGAGTGCAAATATCAAGGGCTTACCCACTGCAATAGCATTATGAATAGGTTCATCAGGCATGTGTATAGTAAAGGCAGGATACTAAACACACAAAATATTATGAAATGGTGAAAATTTACTATGCCTGTAAATCAAGCTCCAATTGTGAGTAGGTGGCATAGTGCTTAATACAGCTGTAAACAAAACAGCTTTCAACTTCTTATTTCATTTCTGTTTCAGACAAGTGACAAAGGAAGGTACAGACAGGATCACATTAATAAATATTTGTTCATCATGTGGCCCTTGTCTTTGAAAATATTTCTATTCAGGAAGAGTGTTGTCTGCAAACCTTTTTCCCAGTTGAACATTTGAGAGCAAGTCATGGTCCCAGGCTCTTAAATCATTGGGCTGTATGATTTGAGCTTATGAGAACCCTATGTGTTAATTTGATTTATAGCAATGTCATTTCTAAATTCCAGGTGAATCTTAAATCAATGGAACAGTTGGGAAAACAAAACGAACAGCAAATCAAATATAGCTGGGCTAAACAAATGGTTCTTCTGCCTAGTGGATGAACTTAAAATTTCCATGTATTTTATTGGAGAAATTACAAAACATGATTGCCTTGGAAATGTGAACCTGTGCAGTGGGCACTCACAGAATGCCCTGAACAGCAGCTGAACTCCCTCACCAGGGATGTAGGGTCCAGTTCTGTCAGAAAAGCAAGTACCCAGTGAGTAACTTCTGGATGACACTGCACATTGTCACAACATGCTGGTGACTCAGGAGTTACAGTGTCTCTTTATTGCTATTGTCTTTGTTTTTCTGATTTTTTTCCCCAGTGCCATGTGCTGTTTTACTTGCAACACTTCAATGCCTATGAAACTGGCATGTAAATATTTGACAGCTGCAATATAGCATTTTTAGTTACATCTGCACTGTGCACTGGCAGTCACTGCACAATCAATAACACAAATAAAGTTCATCAAATATAATGTAGTCGTTTTTTAGTGAAAAATAAAATTTTGTTAATATCCAAAAGTTTAAGTGGGAAAAGAAATATTTTGTTGCAACCTTGATTCAGGTGACATATGTAAATTTGTAATTCCAGATAAATATAAAATCAAAAGCAAAGATTTATTTTAGACTAATTAATATTTCCTTCTGAGGAAATGATGTAGCTATTTGCTTCTGCTAGTGGAGCTTAATTTTGAAGAATTTGAAAGTCATCTCTACTGAAAGTTTTTTCCTTTACTATAGTCCACAATTGCACTGCCTGTTTATTTGGAAGGTGCTCTGTGATGACAAATGAGCAGCCACAGCAGTACTACTATTTCAACAAAGTCCTTCTCAGTCTTAGAGTTTAGGTAGATTCAAATGATACTGAGATTGGAAAAGCAATGGGAACATGCACAAAGATTTCTAATGGAGGAACAAATGATCTTCTTCCCTTGCTAAGATGCCAGAAGCCCATTTCACCACAAGGTTTGCTACTGCTTTTGTTTCTCACTTTGTTTCTCTCTGATACAGTCTGGCTTTTTGGTCCACTTTCTTAGAGGAGTAGGTAATTTTACTGGTCATGCAGAAAGCTGCAGTCATTATTCCAGTATTGACCTGATGCGCTAATGGCAAAGAAAGCTGGGTTGGAGATCATTAAACACCGAGTCTCTTAAGTGGCTTATGATCTTGTGTTTATCAATAAGACTGGGAAATGATTTAGCAACCAGATGCCCAAATTTTGCTTAGATATCTCCATGCTGAACTGCATTGCAGATTACCTCTTGTAGCTATAAATATTGTATACAGTAAAGCATTTTCACTGTCAGACTAAATATTTTGTAAATACGAGGTGAAAGGTTTATTTCTTAGCTGCTGAATTCAGAACTTTACTACTTACTGTAAATTATTTCTGTCAGTTCAGGTCAAGTGAGAACTATGGAAGTTCACCCCTTTAGCTGAGTCCATAGGTCTGGGTACTTCAAATACAGAATCACAACTCTGTAGCTGTTACCCAATTTTATGAATCCTTGTAATGAAATATGTAGGACAATTAAATCAATTATAAAGGTTACAGTGAGTTACAGAGGTAGGTCTTTTGTTCATCAGTCCATACTTGTACTTTATAATGTAATAGTTTTTCCTCTTACTGTACTACAATAAATTCATTGGAATATGAATTCATTTTCAGAGAAGAGTGGGAGAAAATATCAGTATAATCAGCTTTTTTTCTGATTTAGATCTAGATAAATCTTCACCTCGCATTAGTGACCCAGTCAACTGTACTGAGATTTTTCAAAAGGAATTTTAATGTCTGGAAGTGTATGCATTATAAAAATCATCTTGGTCTCAATCAGATTTAAAGGAACACTAGCTGGCAAATGATTTTGAGCTCTAATTAAATTCACTTGCATCTAAATGTGCTGACATAAAGCTAAATGTTTTCATGCACTGCTTTAATCATTCAATTAATCAGCAATCTTAACAGTTCATGTGGTCGTGTTCTCCGTCACAGTAATTTGCATGAACCTGGAATGAGATTTCCCTTGTTCAGTTGCCTGTGTACAAACTGTGAAATCAAATCTAAGTGTAGTACATCCTTTCATCTAGAAGACATGTGGACTGCTCTACAAGACGTAGGGCAACTATGTGAGTCACTTGCTTATTTAATGCAGCTTCTTTGATTGCTAAAGATTTTTTCTTTTGTAGATTTTTTTTCTTCCTCTTTAATTCTTACATTATTTAACTTTTAAAATTTGAATGTTTGTTGGCTTTTCTCAGTTGCAAAAGAAGTCAGGTGTTCTCCTCATGAAAACTTCTGGACTTTGAAAAGAACTGGGGAAGCACGATGATGAGATTTACAGCAGACATAGCCACAGTATTAAAGCAAAACTCCTTTTGTCATTTTTTGCTGGATGTGACAGTAGGATTCATGAAGGGAGTGCAGTGTATAAATGTAACATAGTGTCATTACAAGCACATAAATTGTGGGCATTAATTAGGAGGAAGAGTATTGCATAAAGCCTTTTACTTTAATTATCTCAATTCTAAAACTCTATCATGGCATGTTTGCTGAATAAGATTCTCTGTATCAGTTGGCATGAGATCTAAATTTCTGTTGCTCCAGTTTTGATTTTTGGGTATCACATCATTGAAACCAGGCAAGATTGTCTAACCTGTGATTGAATGTACAGTTGTCATGGTTCTGGTTCATCTTATTTGATTGTTTCTGGCTTTATGCTGTGTTTCTGGCAGAGATTTCTGAAAACCACATGAGTCTTCAATTGGTCAATGTCCTATCTTCTCCAGTACGTTCTACTTCTGAAATGAAGGCAGGCATGCAAGGTCCTAATAGTCTTCCTTCAAACTTTCATGTGAAAAAATAACTTGATCTTCATGGAGAATGAGCTTAAAGTAAAAGAATCACAATTGAAAGAAATCTGCTTTTATATTGCACTAGCAAGCCAGGGACCTCTCTCATATTCATCCATCTCTCCTGACTTGCTGCTAAAGGAAAACCTCATGAACGTTGGACGTTTTGTGTTTAAGCTTCTTTTCCCATGTTAGCAGGAGCCCTTTTAAATCATTATTCACACAACTCTTGCAGGCTTGGACAAACAATCAAGAATTTTTATCCAAAGCTAATATACAAATATCCAATTTGATTTTTTAAAAGTTTATTTTGCAGAGACTTACACCACTTAATTTCTGAGCTAAAACCTAGGGTTGAGTGGTTAAAAAAGCATCCACTCTGCCCATTCCCTGGACTCTCTGGCAGTCTCACTCCCAGCTCAGACACTTTCACTGCTGGCACCAAGGCCCCTTCCCCATGGGTGGCTCCAGTGACCCGACAGGTGCCAGCTTGGCTCCCTTCCCACCCCACACTCAGACAGTCAGACCAGGTTTCCCTCCCAGATCCAGCCCAGCTCTCCCAGAGCAGAGCACAGGTGACCCTTTCCTCAAAGCCATTTGCTCATGGTGCAGCAACACAGAAACAGCTGCAGCTGATGCCCCCAAGGAGGACCCTCAGCAAAGGAAACACAAGGATTTTATACCCTCACAGTCTCTCCTCACACAAGTTTCTCTTTCTCCTGAGTCCTCTGCTCCTGCTGTGTCTCCCAGAGTCCATCCACCCATCTTTGCGCCCTTTGCTAACCAAAGGGTTGGCAGCTCATGGTCTCTTATTTCGGGCTCCCAATGGAAGCTCAATTTGCATCTCAGTGAGCAGTTGACAAACTGAGCTGCCTGCACCAGATTTATTCCTCAACACTCCAAATCTGCTCTTTCTGACACAGATTTTCAGCAGCTCTACTCTGTTACTCCAAAGCTCAGGATTACATCTTTCTTAATAGATCAAGTATTTTGCTTGGATGTATTTCTCATCTAAAAATAAAATTTAAAAGAAACATCCACCAGTAATCTAATATTGTCTCCTGATCAACAAAATAATATTCTGGCCAAAGTGCTGAAAGAATAATATGGAATTCAACTTCTATATTATTATGGAAGTGTTGCAATCTACACACAAACATATTCCAAAATACACAGACCAACAGGTTAGCATCACTCATTGCAGCTTTCCTACTGCAGGTTCAAAAATAAGAAAATGTGTTGTTTTCCAGTCCAAAAGTTTCTAATGAATTATTCTAAAGATAATGTAATTTGTCTTACTCTAGATTTTAAAATCCAGCTAGTAGTTACTATTGAAGATCATTAAATTAAGTGCTGGAATTGTTATTTGTGTCACAACAGTGACTGTATGATAGAAATTTCACTCTCAATAATTTTTTTCTGAAATATTTATAATGTTTTATATACAAGTAATAGCAAGTGATATTAAAGATTTGAAGCTATAGAAATAAATTACAGAAATAAAATTTTTAACCAGAATATTTTAAGGTATGGGTTTTTTGGGCTTTTTTTTCATTTTCTTTATGCAATAGGTAAATATTAATTGCTTTGAAAATGTGGCTGAAGAATTGGATGATACATCCGATTAGTAGGCATAATATCCCTTGGTCCTTTTTAGTAGGACTAGAATTTTTTCAACAAATTATTTAGATATGTCCCTTAGTTTGGGATTATAGGTGCATGCTCAAGAAGAGCAGCAAATATAATTCTGATTGCATTTTCCTGATGCTTTGCTGTTGTACTCCAAAAAGTTCAGTAAAATTTGGCTTACCTGCTGATATTAAGAGAAAGATTGGCTGTTATTCTAGCTAGTACGGGATTGGCATTTATAAGTAAACTGGTTTATTCCATGAATGTTAAAGCAACCACAACTATTCCGGATTCATTTTGGTGTAACTGACAATAGAGTTTGGCTACTTCTATTTTTCATAAAACTATAGTATGCTTGGTAAGCTCCAGTGTATTCCTGTTTATAATGACATTCATTCAGTACTGCACATCCTCTCCACCTTTTGTGTCCTTTTTGGTGTTCCAGATTCTGCTTCATACAGCTCTCAACAATTAGAATTAAAAAGAAAAACAAAACCCCACAGCAGTCTTTGCATCACATAATTGTATCATAAACAACAAGAAATAGAGAAGTAAATTAATTTGCCAGCTACAAATATATTTGGTATGAATGATCTGCTGGTCTTGCACTGTCACACTTTCATTATGCACTGCAAGCATATGATTTTAATTCTTTTGGCAGTGTGGGGATTTAGTTTTGTGTTGACAGGGGCAGCAGCATGTTAGAGCATGAATGGTAATGATCCTTATTCCCCAGTTAGGCAAATAAAAATGACAGGGCAAGTCAAGCACTGGGCTGAACCAGAATGCATTTTAAAAACACATTATTTGGTAAATGGGAAAAGACTGTTTAAACATAACAATCATTTATTAAAAGAATTTAATTAAATTTGTAAAAAATGTGGGTAACTGGAGGAAAGTCTTGAGAGAAAATTGGTCATTTAAAAAACCTCCATTATCTTTAAAATACGGAAAGCAGTATAAGACATAGTGTTTTATCCCTTGGGTAATTATAGAGTAACATAGCTGGTTTTGGGGATTTTGCAAATGCAGAGCTCTTGTGGCAGTTCAGATTGAAAAACAGACTTTTTTTCCCCTCTATTTTAGTGTATGGATTCTGTTCCTCCCTTCCCAGTCATAAATAATATATCCCTGTATGGGTATTAGGTAGATCAACCTGAGTTTTCCATTAAAATAATTCATTTCATTCTCTTTAAATTTATGAATATTTATCAAGGGATTATGGATTAGTTAATAGTATTTCTCCTTAATACATACACATGAATTCACTTGCACATAAGTCTGAAAAACAAGAGGTGTCTGTCTTGGGACTAGACTGCTCCTAAGTTCCTGCTAGCAAGCTGTAAGGTAAACATTCCTTAACAAGCAACGGATAAAAAATAGTCTTTCCTCCCTCCATGTGAAATGTAGGCAGATTCTGCCCATAAAACTTTTTTTTTTTCCACTTTAAGATAAGGACACACAGGCAAAACACCTGTATGAGAGGTTCATATTTTATCTGGAAAGGGTCTCTGTAATAACTGAAAAATATGGTATAGGGTCAGAGTTGTTGACATGGCTTGATGATGAAGTTCTGAGGTACAAGAGAGATTGGAATGAGCTATTAGGCTGCCAAGACGTTCAACTGTTAGATTTGCCAAAGATTTGAAATCAAATTAGGACACCACATTAGGTTGATTGATGTCCATGTCAATATTCTACTCTTGAATGTGTCATACACAATAGCTGCAGCTTAAACACACTGAAAAAATATAAAGAGCATTAAGTATAACAGAATGGTGAATCTTTGATGTGCCTGTTGCATGTGAAAGAAGTATGGTGGGACTCCAAAAGGCAGGTGACTGATTTTGAATGCAATCTTTTTTACTCAAAAACAAAGAAAATAAAAAGCAAACAAATGAACAAAAAACAAAACAAACAAACCAACCAAACAAAAAACCAAAACAAAATCAACCCCACCTCCCATAAAAGGCAAATAATTCTTTGTGGTTTAGAACCAATTGGTTTAGAACCTAATTCCATGTTGCCTGGTGTGTCGCTCAACTGTGTTTTTAAGGTTTCCCTCAGAAAGTTATATAGAATAAATTAGTTTGCTGACATAGGTCAGCATTATCTTATTGAGATTTTTGGGGTTTTGATGATGTAATTGTGTCTGTTCAAACTGTAGAGTAGTCTGAGTGGCGGCATAACATTTGAAATTTCTCCAAAATTTTTATATTTGTCACCAGTTTTTGGTCAAGTGGTTGTTTCAGTGAGTTGGCTTCTGTCTCAGAGGCAATTATCATAAAGCATTCCTTGAGGAAACAATGAGGCAAACGAGGCATACTGTACCAAGCCATGAAGAACTATTGTTCTAGATCTGTGGACTAGATCTTTGACTCAATTTCAGGAGGCCAGTCTGAAACCAGAAGTTTTATCCTTGTTTCCAGGCAGTTAGGACTTTGCTTTACGATATCTGTCCAGTTGTGCCTTCTTATGATGTTATAGAAAGTACTGTGTCAAGCGGTGCAGAATTTAGACTTTAATTCATATTTTACTTTTGTGTTCTTCTGCAGATAGTAACTTTATCCTTGCAAATGCTCAGGTGGCTAAGGGATTCCCCATTGTTTACTGCTCTGATGGCTTCTGTGAGCTTGCTGGATTTGCACGGACTGAAGTCATGCAGAAGAGCTGCAGCTGTAAATTCTTACTTGGTGCTGAAACAAATGAGCAGATGATTCTTCAAATTGAGAAATCGTTGGAGGAAAAGATAGAATTTAAAGGAGAAATCATGTTCTATAAGAAGAATGGTAAGTCTTTCTTTCCTGTTAGTCATAAAGAAAGAAACTTAGCATAAATGCATATAATATATAATGTTCATTTCTAAGTAATAATTTAGTTGTCTATCATCAAGCCTATGAGAATAGATTCGAATAATGACAATAAGGTACAATTGAGACCATGTTTATATTGGTGTTATTGATTTTATGTAAATATGTTTCAAAGTTGCACAGATTAAATTCAGGGTTCTAAACTATATTGTGAGACTTTTTGCAGTCAGTATGACACTCTTTTTTCTGCTCTTTCATATACTGAAGTTTTTACCTCTTATTGCTGAAGCTGGAATGAAAATATTCATATTCACCACAAAAAAACCTATGTAAATTTTTCAATGCCATCAGTAAAATGCTCGAATGTCTGAACGAGCCAAGTGATTTCCTCTCAACAGCTATTATACATAAACAAAATATGTTTTCACTTTCAAAAAGTGAAAAATTTATATTCAAGTATGTATTGTCACCTAAAGAAAATTTCCAGGCATTAAGCAGCCCCAAAGACTGTAGGAAATTTCAAGTTGCACCAGCAGTTTTGACTCTTATGGCAAGGCATTTATAAGGAAAATTTCATAGTCAAGATGTATGAGGCACAGAAGACAATAGCCCATGATGCACACTTCCCAGGTCCTTTGATTCATATCAGTGCACTCATTCCATATATTTCTATTGCCACATTCATATGATCTTTAAACAGGTGACACTAAGTTTGAGATAATGACAGGATTTCAACCTCGATAACAGAAGGAGTGATCCATGGACTCAGTGGATCCATGGGTGTTGAGTATCACCTTCTCTTTTATTATATGGCTAGAGTTTATAGGCATATGTCTAGACCACATTCTCCTCATAGGTTTTCTCTTCTTTCTATATAAATGAAATATTTTCTTTTCAAATAATATTACTTCTATTATATGCTTTAAAAACTTTTTCTATACAGTAAAAAGTGATTACTGCATAATGACAACAAAGTGATTTGGAGTGTTAGGAGAAGGCAACTTCAGTTTCACTAACAAAAAAAAGGGAAGAATTTTCCTTGGTTGGCTTGTGTTCCTGATTGCTGCTCTTCATAGTATAAAAGTTTGAAGTCAGTCTGGAAGATCCTGCTAAATGCTTCCTTGTCTTGACTTTTTGAGGAGGCTTGGGAGTGTGTGAGTGTGTTTGGTTTTGCTTTTTAGCATATAGAAGAGATTCACACAGTTTCCTGAAATAGTTTCAGGAAGGTTATGCAAATAAAGTAGTTCCAAGTTGTAAAACATGCTGGAATAGAGAGGAAAAATTGTTCTAAACTGGAAAGATAAGAGCTGCTTTTTTCTGCTATTCTATAGTGATAACTGGGCATGATAAGAAGATATTTCAAGGTATTTAAATTAAAGAAGTAAAGCTAAGACATTCATTTCATAGATTTTGCCCTGAATGATAAATTGTGATTCCTTTACATTTTGAAGGGGTGCTTCAAGTCTGTAATAGGTACGATTAACACAGGCAGAAAGAGATTGCAGGTCAATTATCAGAGAAGCAGCTGAATCACAGATAAACAGATAAAGAGAAATTGTTCAGGCTAAAAGAATTCCCACTATGCATCCTACATGCATCCCTCTGCATAATTTGACTGGAAGTTTTCCCAGTATATTTTCTGAATAGGAATAAATTTCCCTGACTGCCCATTATATTTTTCATTTCCATGTGTTTCTGTACCACTGGGTAACAGAAATTAATAGGTATTAAAATAACATGAGAATATCTTGTATAAAAGATAAATTTATCTTAAAAAATAATCTTGGTTTTTCAATAGAGCTGCAAAGCGCAGGCTCCAAATTTGGCAAATCAGACATTTTAGCTAAATGTTTTTGCTTTTGGGTTGGGTTTGGGGTTTTTCTCTGAGGAAAATTGGAACTTCTAAAGCTGTTAAGCTTATTCAACTTTTTTTTTTTTTTGTCCAGAAAGAGGTTTTTAAACTATTTTAAGATATAAGAACTTTGGGAATAATATCCCTGAAATTATTGTATGGATACTTTCCAGTATATCCAATATGGAAAATCATTGATTTTTGGGCTGGAATAATGCCAGGAACATAGGTCAGTGGGAGACAAGTAGCTAGCAATGCCTAGTTATCACAGGGCTACATTTCAGTGTCCTGCCAGGGCTTTAGGGTGTCAGAGGGGAACCCTCATTTGCCTTTAGTCTGCTATTTAGCACAGCCTTGCTTTGTAGGCCTAACTATAAGACCAAAGGAGCACTTCCAAGCCTCAGGGGTAATTCTGAGCTCACAGAATTATTCTTGAAATCTTATTAGTTAGTACAACATTATGATAAACATTACTATGAGGGACATGGATGAATGAATACAATAACTTACTCTTGGTTTGTTCTTCTGGATTTGGTCTAAAATGTAGATCATGTGTCCTGTTTTTTAGGGCAGACACTCAATGTTACAAAACTGAACATGCATCTATTCCTTAATTGTCACATTTTTCAATATTTTAAATTTGATTTAAACTTATTTCAAAGCTGATTCAGTTTTTATCATTCAATTAGACTGCTCATTCTTCACAGCTTTGATCAGAATTTATTAAGCTTGAATATGGACCTTTCACAGTTATTTAACGATCATTAAAGAATTCACATAGCACCTCTGCTCAGTAATCGTTAATTAAAGGAATGATTGCTATAACTAAAGTAACCCCAGCAATCCACGTGCAATTTCATGGAAATTCTGACTGCTCTGAGCTGATGCTGCAGCAAGAGTGGTGTGCAAGGGGTTGGGCAGGAATATGAGTGAAGTGGGTTATCTGTCTGTGTTGGATGAGCCACAGTATTTCATTCGTTGTCATTTGGGTTTGGATTTCAAGAGAAGAATGATCTTAAGTAGTTGTGCTCTGACCAATCCTCCTGAAACCACAAGAAGTGGATAAGAAATTTTTCTATGTGTGTTCTCATTTGGGAATTTTAATGAATTCTTAGAATAGGATAAACTGGTTGTAACTCCTCATCCTGAACATTTTCTGCCATGCTAGCAACAGAGCAATATTAGAACCATGGCAGCAGATACAGCAGCTTCAGGGAGAGATGTCTTTTGAAAATTCAACTCAAAATATACTTTTCATCATTGTTCCAGTATTTATTTTGGTTCCTCAGAAAGTTTCTTGCTTTTTCTTTGACAGAGCTATATTAGTTTCTTGAAGACAATCAGAAAAGGAGGCTATTAAAAGACAAGGAATTTTATGATTGTTGCCTTCTTCAGAAAGTTTTAAAATTATATTGCTTAGGAGCTGATTTTTTAACTTTTTTTTTTTCCTCTTACTATTTCTACATTTTCTTTAAAACATCTGCAACAAATTAAGTTGTCAATTATGATAATAGAAATGCAAATAAACCTTTTGGAATTCAAGTGAGTTGAGAGAAAAATGCTCGCTCCTGGATCTCTTGTTTAGAACAATCTAAAAGCAGTTGGACACTATGCTGAGGAGCTATATTTAAATAAACCTGTCTTTTTCTCCCTGTCAGACCTCTTCTGAAATTTGTCAATAGCGAGTACAGGTAGTTAAATGTGGTCTTCACGTTCCCTCAAACTGAAGTACAATTAAGCAGCTGTGTGGATTTTTTTCCTTTTCTATTACAGCCTAAGATAATAAGCTACAATAAGCCCTATAATCAGTGACTTAGTCCAGTCTAAGCTCTCCATCTTCAGTTGCTGAGAAGGTCACAGCTTGGGTCCTCTATGACCCCATCAGATTTATTTCCTTTGTCTCAAAATTAGGTTTGTAGTGCTTGAAAAGAGGTCTGTGCTTACCTACAACCTTTTAAAACATGCAATAATTCCACAGCCTTCCTTCATTGAAAGGAAATCGGCCTCTTTCTGTGTATGCCTAAGTTGTGTGAAACACAATATAATCAGCAGTGGCCACTTGTGATTTATGGACATTTGAGAGGCTCCACTGTGGTGACCATCATATCTGTGCACCCCAGAAAAAGGCTGCTTGCACAAGCCTTTGTGCATAGTTAAAAATCCCCATTGTGAGAGGACTGGAGCAAGGGGATGTTGCTGGGACTGTCTTTACAAGGTGCCTCAGGACTTTGGTGCAAGCAGAGTTTGCTTTGTCTGCGACAATTAACCAGGACTCAAGGAACATTTTGTCAACTTCTATGTGTACACTGATTTAAACTCTCTCTGGGTCATGTCTTAGGCATGTTTTGGTCCCTCAAGGTTTGGTAAGTAAATTGTATGGTCAGGAAGATTCAATGTATTCAATTTCTGTATTTATTTCTTCATTTATTACAAGTCAGTAAGATTAAATCAATGTATTTTATCTCTTCTCATCACTGCATGAGAATATCTGTTTTGGTAAGGCTGTATCCATATCTGGAAGGGTGGGATCAAGGTATTTCAGATGGGCAGAGTATGAATAGAGAAAGGATGAAAGTCAGACCCTGTTACTGAGCTCCTGGATTCATCAGCAAAAGGCTGTTTGAAGTCAGCCATGACAGCCACAGGTAAATGAAATAAGACTCAGGCCATGAGACATCATCCATTGCCTCTGCCATGATTGTGATTGAATAATGAGGCTAGAGAACAGCAAAGGCTGCACAACACCATCTATATTTAATGCGTTCCTTGCGTTAAGAAAACAGAAAAGCTTTATTTTTTAGATCAAGAGTTTAATGTTGTTTACAATTTTAGAAGAATTAATTGATTATTAAGAAATTTAAGAGAAATTAATTTCTGTTAAAATGAACGAAAATTGGATTTTCCTCAAGCTTCTCTACAGAAAGTATCTGCCTTTAACAAATTCCTGACAGACACCATGTCTTTTGGAAGTCAAGCCCAGCAATAAGTAGAGAGGCATTTATTAGAATTTTCTGACTGAAAAAAAGATTCTGTACAGAGGCCTCAATTTTCTTGTGACTACTTTCTACTATTTTTTAGTGACAATTTTCTAGTTACCAATGTAGAGGAAGCCACTTGACAAGTTGCTTGACAGAGGAGTTTGTAGCAATGTGGCCTCACTACTGCTCCACTGCTTCTCTGCCTTGAAAACCTCATCTAAAAATAAGAACACTAAAAAGCTTTTGTGGTTGGCTTGCTCACATATGCTAAATTATAGTACAAAATACAGGAGGAGGGAAATAAAAAAAGTAAGCAGCACTGAAAGATTAATCTGAAGGTAATATCTAATTGCAGTTACCTGAGCCATAAAAAATAATTTGTAGCTTTATAAAAGAATATTTTTTTCTTCTTTCTTTTTCTCTTTTCTTTCTTCTTTTCTCTTTTCTTTTTTTTTTCATTTTTTTCTTTTTCTGTTCTCTTGTTCTTTTCATTTCCCCCTTTCATATAACTCATCATTAGGAAATTTCACTGATTTTAGGGAAGCCTTCCTCTTTAAAAAGCAGTATCGAATATTGACAAAAGACATGTCCTTATTTTCCTCTGTTTCACAGAATATGAAATTTTTATCTCCTTTTCTCTCCAAACCCTTCATTTGCTTGACCTATGGCTTCTGATGAACAGTAATGTGTACCTCTGAAATGTTTTGGTGTTTTAGAGACAGTCCCAGCTTCTGCAGCAGAAGAGGAAGACAGAGCAGGCTTGTGCTCCTCTGTAGTGCCCTGGCTAAAACTTTACGGAGACCTGGGTGAAGTGGTCAGCAAAAAGCCTGAAAGAAGGCAAAACAAGGGGATGAATTTCAGTTACAAGGCAAAAGAAAAAACACAAGGCAGCAAAATCCCCTGTGTACAATGTGATCTAAACCCTCTGAGGTCTTTTTCTAGAATTTAATGAGACATCAAGGCTGCAGCTCACTGACAGTGCTGATACTTTGTTCTGATGCATTCAGGGTGATATTAGCTAATAGCTTCTTTCAGCAGCAACATGATGCATTAAAAGCATAATTCACTGAGAAAAGACTTGTTCTTCCAGAACCACATTGATATGTAAATAAATCTGTGTGAAATTTTCATGTTCCTTGTTATATTGCTACAACTTGATGCCCTCCAATGCTAACAGATGCAATTAGTGTTTCCTCACAGGCACCCTCGGCTTCCAGCTTCACCTGGCATGAATGGCTGTTGGTAGTGCTGGATGCTTTTTTTTTTTTTTTTTTTTTTTTTTTTTTTTTTTTTTTTAGTTTTTAAAAGACATTTCATTGTGCTACTTTTTATACACCCATTTTTAGTAAGAGATATTGGTATTAATTTTGAAGTAGGATGTTCATAAGGCATCAGACCAGTCACCTCTCTCTTAGAATCTTTTCTCACAATTTTATGGCCACACTGAGTCTGCTGCCTTTTATTTTTTTCTGAGATTTAAATCAAGCTTTGGCTAAAAGCTGACTTGGGTGCCTGTGCTTCACCATGAGTAGGCTGTTCTTTGGATAAAGGGAGTTCAAAGTGTCATTTCTCCAGATGCCTCTCTTTGGCTGGCATTTCCTTATTTCATCCCTGATCCCTAAATCCACATTCTGGATTATGATGCAGACTATTTGCCACCTCCTGGGCTGACCACCACGATGGGTTCTTGCTTTAGCTCCTTTAGTTTTTCAGAAGGTGATAGGAGGCTCATTTAGCACTGTCTACTGAACCCTCCCACTGATTTGGGCAGGGAATTACAAAAGCAGTTTGATTTCACAGAGCAGTTAAATAACTAGCAGTTTAAAACCCGCTGTTTTCCAACTGGTGGGGTTACTACAGTTTCCTTGGACAAGCTCAGAGCCTGTTTACAGCATGTGCTCACATGGACTGAAGTGGTGAATCGGGAGGATTAATCCTCTCTACCGTGTTACATAATTGCTCAGTGTGTGTTTCAAAACCCTGCTGTACAAAACCCTCAGACCTGACGGGGTGGGATTATCAGTCCAGATCCATGACTCAGCTCCATCTCAGGCCCCAGCTTTAGCCCCCTCCTTCCAGAAAGGCGCCCACAGACTGCATATGAAGTACAGGTTCAAGTTCTTGAATCACAGCCTCAACAGAAAATCTCTAAACTTGCTGAAAACTTCTGAATAATATGAACAGATAAAACAGGGATTATAGACAAGGATTAAGAAGTAAAATATTTTCTGACCTAACCCTGTGGGAAAAGCAGTGTAAAATAGATCAAAAACTTGATCAGTTTCTAAAATGTAGCCTTTCAGTGTAAGTGGATGAGTAACCAGTAGAATCCCCTTTTTCTCTGTGTCATGCCTTTAGAAAACTTTATGAAAAAGCACGAGGTTGCAGCCAGCACCTCCTCCAGTGCTGGGAGATCTCCCATTCTGCAGATTCCAGACTTCTGTTTCTAGGGGCTGCCACTGCCAGAGACACCAAAGTGAGAATCACAAAAGTATTTTGCAGATATTTTAGTTTATATAATTATCACTTGTTTTTTGAAACCTAAAATGTGAAATTTTTTTCATAGGTGTAGTGGTGTGTTCGGAGATTGCTGGGTTTTTGATTGCAATAAATTTCACATCATCTTTGAAGTCTCTCTTTTCAGATTATAAAATAATGAGTTTAAAAGCAAAAGAATGTAATTTGAAAACATGGCTATGTTTAGGAGAATGTGTGCTTTTAACTCCTTCAGATATGAAAATATAAGGTGAAATTTTTGAATAATAAATACATTTTTGTTCATATATATATATGAATATATATGCAAATATATATGCAGGAATACATAATTGTATATGAGAGATCATCCTGTTTAAAAAAAATTTCTTGCCTTCTTTTCAGAAGTGCATCCCTCAGTAGGCTGAGAAATCATATTTACTGCTGTGTTTATATCTACATGTTGATTCTGAAAGTCCAAAAGGAATAAGGATCATAGGTTATAAACACAGTTTTAACAAAAGATTTCAAAATTACAGTATTCAATGGAAAAAAAATTGGCTTATTTGGAAATTGTTTGAGTTAAAGCAATGAAGACTAAACTGATGAGGAAGGATCCTGACCATTTCTGAAACAGTCTGTGTAAAGATATTGAAGTAACTCTTATTTTGTTTCTTCTGTTGCTTTTGTTTGGTTGGGTTATTTTTCATTTTAGCCATAGATGTTGTATATTTGTTTACATAAGTATATTGTCTCAATTAGTATTTTCCCAGGAGTTAGTTGACAAATGCTGAATGCCCTGTACTAATATAACTGTGACAAAGTAATTATCATTGGAGGGGGAGGGAAAGTAAGTTGCAGACTGATAATGTTTATGAGTCTGCCCTGAAGCTTTTTGCATTTAAACAGAATGCATCTCACTGACTTAACTTAGTTTCTAGATAATCCTGTATGTTTTGCTAATTGTCATAACTGCAACCCAGTAAATGTATTACATCAGGGAAGGGCTTATCTCCCTAAATGTTTTCTTTTCTAATCTGGATGGAGATATGAAAAGGAAATTAGGGCAGACAAAAAGGAAGTGGTACACTTAAGGGTAATGTATCTAACATGGCATTAAAAGGCACTGCTTAGTGCTCAACTTTTGCTCAAGAAAACTCAGGGTAACTAGAGCATTTTGAAATGGTTTTATTAATTAGGGAAGATAGTGGAGCTGTACAAGGAAAGACCAGAAAGCTGAGTAAACAAAGCTGAGATGTAGATGTGCTGGAGCTCATAAATCAGTTTGTATAAAACATTCACTGCAGACTGAACTAGCTGTTGCATGCAGAGACTGTTCCACTAAAGCTGGAAAAGACACCCACTCAAACTAGGAGCTGCCATAACACTGACAGTCTGCGTCCAAAAAGTGACAAACAGAAACTTTGGGGTTGTGAATTAAGCTTCTCTCTGCTTAACATCGGCAGTTTGCAGGAGAGGCAAGGATAGGAGATTGCTGTGTTGAAAAGGATCTTCTCTTAGGGCATCCTTTCCCTCTTTTCATCTCTCCATCATGGCAGAGATGGCACAGAAAATTTGGCATGCTGGGCAGTATCATACATATGAGGCCCTGGATTACCTGGCGACAGAAGGGACGGAGCATAGGTTGAAGCTGTTCACAGAAAAGGCTGGGAAGACATAGAGGGATGGATTTGGGTATCTCTGATGAGGTGTAATAGATTTGAATAATTGCACATGGTACTCCATAGGGTACATAGAGGATTGGGGAGCCATTTTTAACAAGTTTTAAATCAACTCCACAGGATTATTAATTCCCTACTTATTCATACTGAAATGCAATTTTGGTTTTGTTATTGCAGTATCTTACTATAATCTTCCATCTACCAAATTCTTGGGACACAACTGTATTCTGCTTTGAGATGTAAATAAATTTTGGAACTGATCCATTTTGGATGCATTAATGGATTACAAATCCTTTTTGGAATAGATTTACATTGACTGTTAAAACTCGTAAGGAGACTTTCAGAATATAAGTGTTATCCGGTGGTCACACAGAAGTAGGGGAAAAAAGTTCTTTAGTCATCTTTGCCACTTGTTTGGAAATCTAACACAGCCACCTGTTCCCATGTAAGTCAGTTTCATCATAGCCCACATGAGTTCTTAATTTTGCAATTTTTTCTGACCAAAGAATGTCACTAGGGGTAGCAGATAAGCTGGTACCTTCAGTAGCAGAATTCAAGAAAAATAAATTATAGATTTTATTAACTTATAAATTTGATTTTTGCAGGGATAATGGAGAAGAATGAGGTGATAATTTCCTTAAAGCAGCAGAACTTTTCATTAGCTGTATTAATTGATCATTGTCAAAGTTATGATATTTACAAAAGAGAAAGTACTTGAACGTATAGCTATAGTTTTCTTGCAGCTCGTTTCCTTTCCTGTTCAGGCCAGTTGCAATTTTTTTAAGCATTGTTTTCCTTGCACTTTGCTCTCCTCAACAAAATGTTGACATCTTGTCAAAAGCACTTAAATTTCAAAATGATGTGTTATCAATGAGGCTGGGAATTTTGGGGAAAGCTGATGAAAGAGAGAGTTTGGTTTCCTCAGACAAAGTCTTTGGCATCCCAGCCTGCCAGTCTTGAAGTGCACACTTTCTGTGATGGAAAAGTGGAAATGATCGGGCTCAAATATCTCTGGTTTTATGATGCAGGTATATTTTGCTAATAATTAGTAACCTCCAATGAGAAGTGAGGATTGTAATGCTGAGTATATAGCATCAATCTTGTTGACAAGTTATTACACCTATCTAAATGAAAATATTTTTATCTTTGTCTTCTACATAAATCCCTGGAAATTGGGTGATGTGTTTTAATAGTTTTCTTTAAGGCTTGATTTGCATCTCCCTACAAGAGCATTTAGTTTACTAAGTCACCTACTTAAATAAAAATAAATATTCCAGATTTATGATGGCTTGTGAAGCCTAATTCTGCCTTCTTATGCATATATATATAATTATTCCTTCAGAAGCTATTGTTTTGTGCCACAAGATTTTTATATCTAGTATGCAAACCATTTAAACTTTCTTTTTTTCTTCAGATACTTGAGCTCTTAGTCTAGGAACCATTGCATTTGGTTAATGTGATGTGTTATGTGCAGATTCAGAGCTTCTCAAAAGAGCTTGACCGCTCTTCCTTGTGCCACTGAGAAGTGAAGATAGATCACAGAAATTTGTGTGTTTCTTATTTCTGACCCCTGATGATGGAAGGGACAGCACAAAGTGGCTCAGCATCCCTCTGGAGAGCAGTGTGGCAAGAAAAGTCCTGAGGAATTAAAAGTCTGGAAGTGGGTATAACCACGGCAGTCAAAAAGTAAAAGGAAGCCTTAAGCTTCTCTTCGTGGACAAATCTACTCCCAGACTGTCAAGGGCAAAAGGAAGCCATAGCTTGGCATGAGTAGCACTCATTGCAAGTATTTCTTAGATATTTGTATCGCTAAAAAAGTATGAAGCAAAATTCTAACAAGATGGATGTAGAGTTTATTTTTTTTGTTAAAGAATTACATAAACATCATCCCACATCATATCTTTGTTATGAAACCTCTGCAATTCCCACATATCCACCAAAGACATTTCTTTTCTGAGTGTTTCATTGGGCTTTGTCTGGGGTGGGCATCACTACAGATTACCTTTTATCACACGGTGAGTGCACACAGCTTATCAACAGAGCTAATGGGCCCAGTCTGTCCCATGGTTCAAGCAGGCTTTATTTTCTAGTGAAAAGAGTGCTTGGTTTTGAAGGCTACTGGCATTCTAATGACAGGGTTTTGTATAAAATCTCCCTTTTAAATGCCGTGGTCTGTTGACCCTTATTTTGATTTCGGTCTGAGGACAGACTTCTAGCTGTCAAAATGAGGAAAGGTAGAAAGGGTGGTTGAGAGAGTGACCATAAAGCACTCTCCTTTTTTTGTATATATAAAAGGTGGACTATAGCCAAATTGCCTTGTGATAATATTATGCTTCATTTGGTTTCTTTTCTCCTTCCCTGTGATGTGCTTATATAAGCCTTGAGGATATTCAAATATATTTTGACCCTTCATAATGCAAGAGAAAGATTAGCCTCTTTCTCCAAGAGTGGTGGCTTGAAGCAATAAAAATAGTCTGTATATAAATAAACCTCCAAAAGAAATTTCTTTGGTAGGTGACTCTTGACAATACAGAAAACCTTTGTATGCATCATCTGAAGCAGGGAAGGAATTTCTGTCTCACAGACGAGCGCGTTCAAAAGAACCGTAACAAAATAGGGTACTACTTTTTTTGATGTGGAGAAAGTTCTGCTTTTAGTTAATAGAATTATGTGATGCTGGCTTTCAGTAAAAGCTATGTAACAGATTGCATTGCAGCTTATTTTTCCAAGGATGCTCCTCAATAGTGAAAGAGAGAGAGAGCTCTTCTGTTCTTGGCGAATGAAACCTTGTATTGACCTAGTCCTGACCTAAAACAGATCATCTCACCCAGTCTAAAAACAACTTCATATTCATTTGCTCCTTTCAGAGAAAAGGCAGAAAAAACAAATAAAATTAAATCACAGAAAAAAGACCACCAAACCCACCAGCTCAGATTTAGAACTTCTAAAGATTCATTGTATAAATACAGTCAGAACTGACAGCCCACCACAGAGGGTATTAGCCTGGAACTCTTCAGGAGAGAAGTAGCCTGTGCATGTATTGGATATGTGTTTTCTTTAGAGGCACATGCCATATTTTAGAGATGTCTGCTTTGCTTTGTCAAAAGAATTTCAGATATATTTACAGAGAAGGAGAATGAGAAAAGAAAACAAAAGAAAATATGATTGAGAGAAACTAAATGATGACAAGATGTGGAACAATTTCAGTGGCCAGTGTTCAGTGACAAACCTCTAAAGAATTCAAATGCATTTTGATTATGCAAAAGAATCAATGCACCAAACCATTAAATATTTAATAGGTTTGTCTCTAATGATTAACTATATTGTAATAACTCCCTTAAACATACAAATTACCATTTTGAACGATATTACTATAACTGAGTTAGGTTTGTTTGAAATTTCTGATGTCTGCACCTTTTTTTCAGGCCTTAATAGCTAATGTGTGTGTGTGTGTAGAAAAGACATGGAACAATTGAAAAGAGCAAGATATACTTCCACTTCTGGAGGAGATAGAAACATCTTAAAAGACCATTGGCCCTCTTGGTGGTGTTTAGAAGACAGAAGTGAGAGAGACTTCTTGCCCACTGAAACTACTGGTAGAATGCAGCTGGGTAGAAAGTAATTTTGCCAGTAGGAGTTTGGCCAGTTTAAAAGTTATGATGGTATTTTGTAAAGACTTATGTTTCTATTTTTAAGCAGTAAAGTTTCTTAATGCTTCTTCTCCTTGAATGGACTACTTCAGACTGGGACAGTGTGACTCTCTAAAACATTTCTGACAATAATGCTACAGAGAAGTTTTACCCAGAATTTTTAATAGAGTCAATTCTGAAAAAAAAAAAAAGGAGAATGGAGAATCAAAGTTGTAGAAAGAAAAGAACAATAGAAATGTCTTGCTTCTGATTCTGTCATGTTTTACCTTCATTTAGAAGGGAATCTTTCCTTGCTTTGTCTTCAAATAAGAATATTTAAACCCAATACAAAGCCAGTCCGCTTCTTTACACAGGTTTTTCTGTCCTCCAGTTTTCTTTCCTCATGTTCCAATTTCTCCATGTCCCTTCTTTAAATACCTTAAGTGGAAGTGCTGCCAGATTGCTGAACTAGTAATGTTAATCTCAAAGGTGCCTGTGTGACTCTTGGAAAGTTTGATCCGGGCGCAGAGGACCAGACGAATTTCCTTTGAAGCCAATTTTTTTACCTTTAACTGTTGTGGTCCTTCAAAAGAAAAGCTGCTCTTTCACCTATCATGCTCATCTACAGCGTTCAAAAGGCAGCCAGGGAACTTCCACATGAACATCTAAATTATAAAATTTAACTGTGATCTTCCTGTGCCCAGTTCTTTTTCAAAACTGGGAACTTCAGAAGACAGCACAGCAGGAAGTGGCTAGTCTGCTTGCTGCTCCAAAGGAGCCCTCCAAAGCTCAGCTGATCATTTGGCAGTAGTCAGCTGGGGCAGCAGTGGTCCAGGGAACCAGTCTTGTTTCTTTTTCTGAATTTAAGCAGACTTTTGTTTGTAAATGAATGCTAAAAATAGTACGTTGTGAAGCAGCAGATTGTGGAAGCGTAAAGATGTACAAAAATAAATTTTAAACTCTCTAGTAGTACTTATATCTCTTATAAATAGTATTTGTGGACTGCTGGTGGGTGCTGGTAGTTAGCATTGATACCTAAAACCTGAAAGAGACAAAAAGCTGGTACTGGGCTGAGTTACCCCAGAATGGATGGGAGTGGGATCTAGGATGCTTGTATCTGGGCATTAAATATTTTTTTCTTCCAAGTGGTGTTGATAGAAAACTTATGAATTATGTCATTGGAATCAAACAACATATCTTGCAAACAGGACATGTGAAACAAACAGTAAGAATATATTATAAATTGCATCATTATGTAGCAGGTGTGGACAAAGAAATGTTTACAAGAATTAAAAATATTGTCGAACAGTTTTGTCCAACTTCAGTCTTAAAAAGGTGAACATTATGAAAGTAAAGAAGATGGCTGATAATAATTTTAGAGATGATGTGTGGTACTCTGCCTGTGCAATGGGTTTGTTTCTATTCTAAGTCTGATATCTGGTTAATTTAAATATCTTTGAATTAGTGAAATGATGCTCTGACTATCAGGTCTTCTGTCAAGAGGTTTTAATGAGTATCAAGTCAGATGATGAAGGTAGAATGATCCTATAGCAGACATGAATGCTTCAGATGCCAAGTTAACAAAGTGAAAGCTATTCCAGGAAATAAGCAACATCAGTGGAGAGTTCAAAAGAAAGCATGGTTTCAGAGGAGTAAGCAGCTTCATTAAACTCTATTAATGATCCCTGTAGATAAATTTTGCATTTAAATTAATGTCTTGTATCTGGAGAAAGCAGTATTACAGAGCTTCAACCAGTAATGCAAAGTGATTTACATGAGCTGAACATCTGTGATTCCCTGACTACTGACCTCCTAAATAAGCAGTTCACTTTTTTCCCCCCTCTCTCTGCTAAAAGACAGCTGTTTGAATTAAATTCATTCTTTATCCTTGCAGGGTCTTCATTCTGGTGCTTACTGGATATTGTTCCTATAAAGAATGAAAAAGGAGATGTGGTACTCTTTCTGGCCTCTTTCAAAGACATAACAGACACAAAAGCGAAGATTGCCGCAGAAGACAAAAAGGAAGGTTTGTGAGAATTGCAAAAACATTGATAAGAACCAACATTTATATGTTTTTAAGAATTGCACCTGCATGAGCATTCTCTCATATGTACATTATTCAATATAGAGACCTCCTAGTATTTTCCAAAGAAGAAATTAATATATATCTCATGGAATGATAAATAATCTGTTGGGTGCTTTATTATTTACATACTGCTTCGGGTTCTGTAAACATAGAATTTAGGAGACAGAGTATTTTTTCTTAAAAATTAAAATTGTTTTTATGTACCATGATTTAATGTATTTACTTTCTGGATTTACAGATTTTGGTAGTTTGGAGAAGCTTTGGGCCTTTTCAAAAGTTCCACCAATGAATCTAATTTCAGCATGGCTGAGCGTAAATGAATGTGTTTTTTCATGTTTTCCAATAAGCAAAATTTAAAACAGCTTTAGAAATTACTTTGCCTGTTGATAAACATATATTTTCTTGTGTCATCTCATTTTCATTACACTTTAAGTTGTAAGACTTAAAGTGTATTGACTTATCAGAATTATCCAATAGTAAAAGAACTTCTCAATTTTATTTGTTTCTGAAAGGAAACACTGCAAAGATTCTGTTCCATGAATTTGGAAAATTGTCTTAGGGTAATGGCTCACAACTGGTATAAAATAATTTTGACTGTATAGTGTAGTCAAGGTTTGCTAAATTTTGCTAACACAGAATAAAGTTAGTGTAGGGGAATGAAGGCTATGCAGTGAGCACTGAGTTGTGCATCAAAGGCACTGAACTTATTCCAGATTTGCATTTTGTAAAGGTATGGTGAACACTTTAGTTTTGTAATTTTTCAGTTCTCTAAGGTACTGCTTAGAAAGAGTTTATCTGTAGACACCAAGAGTGGGTGTCAAAATTCTTTAAAATGCCATTGGTGTTGAATTTTCCAACCTGTTACTACTCTGGGATCTATTTAAATTTTTCACCCCATGATAGCCATTGGTGTCTGCAAAAACTACATAGTTATGGCCCTTAGAACACATTTACTCCTTGTAGGTTTCTAAAGTAGGGGGACAATTATTATTAAACTTTTTACATTTTAAATATTTATTTATCAAAAAAAAAACCCAACTATATTTCACTTACAGACGTGTGTGATTCAGTATTATTTTATGCATTTTTATGCTCTCTTGTGCTGATTAATACTTATAAATTAACATTTATGCTTACGATGTCTGCCTCTTGTGTATGTTTGGAAAAATAACTTCAGCTTTTACTTAATTTTCAAGCTCTGAATATTAGAAGGTTTTGGGGGGGAGGAATTTTGCATCCTTCACTTTTTGCACTGAACATATTTGAAAATTTCAAAGCTGGAGGTCTGAAAAGTGGGTTTGAAGTCGTACACAAGTACCTTTTACTGCTTTTCCTTACACTCAATTTTAACCAATTACTACCTCTTGAAGTATTAAAAAAAAATCTATGAAAAAATATTTTACCTTTTTTCTCCTTAAGCCTCATAAAACCTTACTCTTATAGAAGTTTTAGGAAAGTAATTTATTAAAACCTGATACCTGGAACCATGTAGGAGAGAGATGGTCAGAACATCTGTGCTCTAAAGGCTTATGATTTACTCACAAGTGATGCAAATTTTCAGGATAGACTCAGTGAGAAATCACATTAAGTATGCCAGGGATGACTTGAAATAGGTATGTTGCTGATTACTTGCAAAATGACAGCTATTGTTTATCTGATGAACGTTTAGTAGCTGTGTGCTTATTTTAGGATGGATTAAGATGGTCTTTGACGTGGGTTCATGTCAAATTATAAACCTAAGCAGATTTTAACTCCTGTTTCCTGTAGGAGGTTTACAAATTAATACAACTCTGCTGAGTGCTGACACAGGAATGCACTTGTGCAGGGCTACACCATACCAGCAAAAGCCCATTCAATTGCCACAAGAGTGAATAGTGACACTTGGCTTTCTTCCATGAGGTATTTTTTGGAGCATCATCCTGGAACTTGGTTGTTCTGTCCCTTCATACTAATTTTAAAATCATGACAATCATTTTATGTTATTAGCATCATGGAAGCAGAAAGTAGCACTTAGTGTGGGGCTTTGACAATTATAGCATTTTATTAACTAGAGTGAGATAACAAAAAGGATTTAACCATTTATTCAAATTTTCTTTTTAAATTCAGCATTTTAATTTTGTGTATACCCACCTAACTATATAAAAATAAAGGAAGAGGTATACCAGGTTTTTTTTAATAACATTAAAATTCTTCCTCTGCAGAATGATTTACTAATCCTCCAGTGGTGAATATCATCTCATTATTTTCAGAAAAGAATTCCCAGTACAATCTATGCAATTCATTTAGTACATTTCAGAATGTTTAACTTCTAGAAGTAATTGGTGCTTCTTTACTTAGACCACAACTACTATGAGGAGTGCACCTTGTACTAAAAAAATTCTTGAGTTGCTCTTTTGTCTGGATGTATGAAAAAACCTTTTTAATGTTCAGAGATTGATTTACTTTTTCAAGGATTACTGAATTTTTCTTTTCAAGAATCAAATAATTTTTAAACCTGTAGTTGAAACTGAGCTATTGCTACTAGGTAATTGACATCACACAGAGTTTTCTGTTGCCTTTTTAGCATATCTCATGAGGTTAGACTGTGTATGGAGGGAGAACCTAGATCCAAACGTTCTCAGTGTGAAACTATTCTGCCCATGCAAGGTGCCTTTAGCAATGTTTCTGTTTCAGTCTTTCTCTTCTGTTTTCCGCCCAGAACTGACTTTTATAATTTGTATGGGTCATTAATAGTGATATTCCATTTCACTTTAATTTCTAAACTCCTTAGAAAACTTCTCTAAAGAAATCCTTTCATGCTCCTTTTCTCTTGAATCTGCCCCTTTGACATCCCACCAGCGCTTTAAGGTAGCACACACTCCCTGGCTATGCCTCCAAAAGCCTTCTCCAGACTCCTACTTCCTCAGGTCTTTGCTACTTTTGATATCACCTGTTTCTTCTGTAAAATCTTGTTCTCCCTGTACTTTTACAATGACACCTTCATGAACTTTATCTTCTGATTTTATGGCCTCTTTCTTCTTGTGCATTGTGTATTTACTTTTGCAAATCTCAGGAGCCAATGCTGACTGATTTTCTGCAGACATTTTCTTATCAATTTTATCTCATCTGTTCACACAACTTTAGCTGGTCCTTTGTGCCAATGTGCCTTGCAAAAGTCCACTTTTTTACCTTATTTTCTTTTACCCAGCCCAAATGTCAGATGTCGTCTGTGACCTTTTCTTTTGAATGTGTCATTCTAAATACAAATTTAACAGGGTTTTTTCCTGCTTTTCTTCTCTCTATAAAACTTTCCAGTGAAAAGAGCCCTATCAACCAATGGGAAAAGCAGATTTTGTTCTAAGACTTTCACATAAGAAAAATGGGAAAACACAGGCCTGAGAAGTTTGACAGTCTTTAAGAACTCCTGTGACAGTCAGCAACTTTCACACTTTGGTTTGGTTTGGGTTTGGTTTTTAAGTCAATTTGACAATATCCTTAAAGGATTCAGTTTTTCAATATTGCTAATTTGCCTTCAACAATACATGTTTGCCCTACCTGTAAGTTTACTGTAGAAATATGCTCTGCTTTCCAGCTGCTTAATAATATCTGTAATCGTTTTTCTGTTCAAAAGCAACTCACTGCCTTTTCTTCCTAAAACTATGCACTTTAAGGAAATTGATGGTCTTTTCAATATACAAGAAAAGGTTTGTCCACTTTTTTATTTTAATAAACTGTTTCTTAAGTGGATTTATGGGAGTTTTATTTTAGCATTGTAACTTACAATGAGCTACTTTTTGATAAACTGGTTGGAAGTTCCGTTGTCCTTTTGGAGGAAAAGTGATTAAACTGAAAATTCTATTCTCCAAATCTGGACTCCAGTGAGGCATAGCTGTGTCAGTGCTTTTTCATCTCTGCATATAGCACTAGAACATATGCAGGAATTTAGTGGAAATACAGGAATCCAGGTAGGAAAATAAGAAATTAAATTATTCTGTGACTATTTTCAGACCTCTAATCTGTGCGCTAGCGTGGAATAACTTAGGTTGCATAGATGCAGGGTTCCACTGCTATAGTCATTGCTAAAATTCCTCTGATTAATTTGACTCATTTCACAAAGATATTGGTAATCTATTTTGGTTTGTTTTGTTTTTTATTATGAAAATTTTGAACTCTTTGTTTGAAAGCAATTATTTTAGGACAGATTTCTCAGCTTTATTCCAGAATTATGATAAAATGTGTGTAATATATAGCAACCACAGAATCACACAATATTTGAGGTGGGAATCTCTGGAGCTTATCTGGTCCAATGTCCCCTTCTCAAAGCAGGGTCAGATTGAATGGATTGCCCTGAAACACATGCAGATATGTGCTCAATAGCATGAAGGATGGAAATGCCCAACTTATCTGGGCAGTCTGTTCCAGAATTTGACTCTTCACAAAGCAAAAACAAAGGTTTTTTCTTAAACAGAATTTGTTTTAGGTTGGTCTGCCTGTTGGTAAAGATGCCTTCACTCTTGAAATAATCTGAATTAAAAATTGGACTACACCTTCTGCCACAACAGATTAAATTAAGATGCATGTTATGGTTCAACTGTCTGGCTTTTTCTGGCTTCTTAGTAATCCTTAGGTCCATATGAATTTCTGAGGAGACAGATTTATTTTGATTATGCATCATTTGTTGGAGGGAGGAGTTGTTCTTTTCAGTGTGCCAGAAGTGAAATACCATGTGCCAAACATTTTACATTCCAGATTTTTTATGTTGAAAATGTCTATTTGGAGCAGCACTGGTCTCTTGTAAGAAATTCTGCAATGTGCACTTTGATTTATTCTGCCTAATTACTGTCTCAGCTACTTCATGATTGCTCAAGCTACTGCAGTGAATATTCAGGAGACATTTTTTCATTTTAAAGCTTCTTATACCTGTCAGGAGGCAGTATGTTGGGAGGGGAACATAACCATACAGTCACCTAGACTTACAATAACCAAAGCAGTTAAAATTGTTTCAGGATGCATAGGCACCATGCAGTTCTATCAATGGAGGAGGTGGAATAGAAGCAGAGTTTTACCCCAATATTCCTGCTGCCCAAAAGAATTATTCTGCAATGAGTCAGCTACATCCCCCCTAGAATGATTGTGCTCCTGGCTCACCCTCAGAGTAAGAAGGGTCTGAAACTCTTCTGCCATCATTAAAGAGAAACTTCTTTCCTCCTGGTCTGTGGACTTTAAATAATTAGGGGACAAAAAGAGAGCTGCCTTTCTCTCCCTGTTCCTTTTGGCATTTGTGAGCACGTAGATGCTCTCCCTCTCACCTTTTCACCTTCTTATCCAAGCAATAAGTTTTATTTGAGCCTTGAATCTTTAGAGACATATCAATCTTTGTAGCTCTTGCTTTAGCCTTGCACCGAGTGCTAAATGCAAGTGGCAGTTCCATTCCAGCAGCTCTCAGAGAGGCACAGGGCATGTTCTGGAGCTGAGGGAAAAGTGTCCTTTGTGATATATGTAGAAGGAAAATGATAAAAAAGACAAGCAAAGTCTGATTCTTGAGCAAATGTAGAGCAGCAGACTATTCTGGGACATTCTGGAAGGCTGAGAGAACATATACATTAGCAACCAAAAAGTACATACTCACCAGTCCCCAGATAAATTTATGCCATTGCTTCCAGATTTTCCTTAGAAAACAACGTTATCGAGGTGGGGGAGAAGGGAGAAGTTATTCGTCTGGGTTTCTGTTTTGTTTTATTTTTACTTTTGGTGGCAGATTGTTGAAAAGTATCTTCAGACATTCCCTTTAAAGTTTGAAAACTCAGCCATGTAAGAGAGACAAGAGAAAGCACAGAAGAAACAGGGAAAATATCTTCAGTACATATGTTGCTGAAGCACTTTTCAGAGAGTGTGTGTGTGTGTGGTAGGTGATTTTGTAACGAGTCAGACAGTTTACAACCTTCTTATATAATTTACAATCTTTCTTATTTCTGTGGGGAAAAAAAATCTGAAAAGGGAGAAATATCTTTAAAGACTTTCACTGGCCTGGACACAGCCTGGTATCTTACATTTTATTAAGGAACCACGAGGACTAGAATGCATCTTTCACATGTACTTTGTGTTCAGAAACACATTTAGAAGGCCTTGGGCCATTTGCAAAATTTAACTGTAATTAGAGTTATAGGGCATGTAGTTCATGCTGCAGCTTCTCAGAGCAATTCTGAGGCGCTGTAAAGACACAGCAGGTAAGATCTCTTACAAGTGAGTTTTGCATAGCTGTAGAACAGATGGATTTACAACTATCCCTCCTAAATTGTGTACTTGGAATTGTAAAACAGGTTGGGCTTAGGGCCAGTCACTCTCAGAGTCTGAGCACATCCTTCCTTCAGGGATAATCAGAGATACTTTCAGGGTCTTTACAAGACCACATGGAACATATACACAGACATCACAGCATTTTGAAATTATTTATTTCTTAAGTTTAAAAACTGTTTTTTAAAAAATCTATTCCCCCTCCCCCTGCTGTTTAATCTCAGGGCAAGTTCCATGGATCACTAAACATTTTTATGTGTACTTATCTGGTTCTATATTTTACATATATTTATTAAGAACACAAGTCTTCATTCTCAAAAGGCATGCTTTCATTACAAAATAGCAATTTTTCAGGTAGATATATTACTATTTTAATTTGAGTGAGCAAGGTGTACTTTAACATCATCATCTGTGCAAATTATTTTAAAAATTTGCAATTAATGACTTTGAAATTATGATAATCTTTTCTGAATATAAAAAAAGGAGGAAAAAATTTCAATAGATAAAAGGCATTATTAAGTTTTATGGAATTAAAGGAAAAAAGAAAACCCTCAGGTTTCATGACATTATGTCCTTAAATACATAGGAAGACATATTAACACTTGCTGAAGAGAATGAAAAGTTTCTTGGTGACTTAAATAGTTGGCATTATTTCAGTTCTAGGGGTTCTTGAAAAACATTTTAAATATTCTCTTTATTATTACATTTACATTTTTGTTCATAATGATATATGAGCATATCACTGTCTCATGAGCTGTGTGGGAATTTGCTGGGGGAAATGCAAACTACTCCTGGAAAAAACAGTCACTTTAAAAACAGTTGGAAGGGAGTGATGACCCAGCTGTAAATTCAATGCTGTAAATATTATTCTGTAAGAACAGCATATGACCACTCACTTCAATTGAATCAATAGACATGTCTCAAGTTTGATGACATAATAAAAATGACAATTTTCCAATTTGTGAGACAATTCTAGAGTACTAACAGTAGAAAGCTGGCAAATAAACAATTTTTACAGAATAATGAAATAGACATTTTTGAGCTGGAGTATTTTACTTCATTACAAAAGTTCTGTAACTTTTGGCAGTAGTATTAATAAATGAGAAAATAGTTTAAAGTAATTCACTTTCAGAGTTCTGCTGAAACTCAGCCTATTGGAAGCAGTTGAAAAAAGGTATGTCTTTTGGAATTTCTTTTTCTTAATTCTTTTTATGATTTTTACAATATAGACCCAAATACATGTATCTAAAAAAGGAAAATTTGTTTATTTATTTAGTTGTTTGCTACCATCAACCATCAAAATGGAAGAGGGGAAAGAAGATTTTTTTTGGCATTGTGTGTCTCTTTCCTCACACCTTTTTTTCTTCATAGTGGAAGAATCAGCAGACCAAAACGTGGTTAAGGATTTTTTATCTCATAAGCTGTTTGAAGGCCTTTCTAATTCATAAAAACATTAATAATAATGTATAAAATTGCTTCTTTTCTCCTTCTGTTCAAAGTGAATTTTCTCTGAAGGCATAATACTAAAATTATGATAATCATACCATTGATTCTGTGTAAAATTTGCCCCTTTAAAAAATGTTCTGTAATAATGTTTACAGGGTATAGCTGGTATGTGTGTTAGGTACATCTTCTTATTGAATCAATTAATCAGTTAACAGAATTAAAAAGCAGCTAGAGGCTAGCCTGGATCCACCATACAGCAGAGTTTTGTGAATTGTTGGTTGTTGCTGACAGTGAGAATGTGTCATACAACCAACAGAACTCGTGCAGCCTCTTGCCCATGGTAATGCTTTTATTCTGCCATTAACACCAAAGAAGACTTTTATCAGTTTTCTATTTATTGGCAACTGCTGGTGTGCTTTCCCCTGAATAATCACTGAAAAAAAATTCTAGATTTTTTGAAAGCCTAGAAAAAATTAAACCAGTTTTCCGTATAATCTGGTTTTAGAGGGTTTTTTTGTGTTCATTCAGAGTTGCTTTACCCCAGTTGTCTCCTTCAGAATTTCCTTGGTAGTTTGCTTTCCTTGAGGACTGCCTATGAAATGTGTTTGTGTCAATGATACTGGATATGTTTTTAAACCATTGTGTTTCCTGTAGACATCATTGTATATATTTTCTTGCACATGGGTTATTTATGGGGACCTTCAAAGATCACACTTTCTGTTGTGCTATTCCTTACCTTATATGCAAGTGATGAGGGTTTCTCAAGACATGTATTAAAAGGACAAAAAGAACTTGATTGCACTTCTAACAGGAAGCCTTTTATAAATAAAGTTGTAAGATGAATAAATGATGGACAAATTCTTTAACAAATTATTCACTAAACCCAGGCTCAAAAGGGAACAAATCAGTACTTGTAAGACATTCCAGGTAAAAACATATCTCTGTGTGACTGGGCTGTGTGTCTGGGACAGCATAAAGATATACACAGGACAGGTAATGGGGGATGTTTATTTCCCTGCCTGATTTCAGAATAGAGCAGCAGGAGAGATCACACAACTAAGACAATGTGACACTGTGTCTTGAGCAGGGAAGGGTCCAACCAGCATTAAAAATCACAGCATTTACCTGGTTACTACGCATTTTCACATTGTTCCTTCCAGTCTGTGCGTGGAGCAGCATCATGGATTTCTTCAAGTCTGTCTGTATCTGGATACCTTTTAGCAATGGAGTCCATTTGTCCTGTTCTACTCTGTAGTTGGTGTTATTGTTCAAGTCTAGTTTACACACTCAAAACTATGCTATTTCTATGATAAATTTTCTTAGCTAGGAGTTGGCATTACTTGCTGTTTCATCTCATGATTGACTTTAATTTTGTAAACAATGAAATTAATGAAAAGTTCTTATCTACTATGCCAACTTACCTAGTCCTTTGAGTAAAATGCTGGTAAAATAAAAATTTTATCATTTTATTCCTCATACTCCTGGCTTAGCTCTCAAAATATCTAAGCTGAAATAATCTCATTATTTTATGGAACATATTTATGTACACCACACTGCTAAATAAACCTAAAATTTAGAATTTTCATAGAAAACACCCACTATAGAGTCCATGTAAATCTGGAACTCACTGGTTTTCTTCTGGACTCTTCCTTGAAAAGTGTTTCAAGAGATCTACATCTATACTACCTTTCCTACTTTTGTCCAGTCAGGGCTACACACCATGACTTGAGATGGTCACATTTACTATCTTTGGAGGGGAGAGTCAATGTGCCTGAATCAATCTTACCCTAAGCCTGACAACCCCACCTGCCAAACAAACAGGACAGTGGTGGCAATCAAGTCAAGTGGTTGGGGCTGGAATATAATTTTGAGCATGGAGCTAAAATTCTTGTGAAAATATAAAAAAGCAGCAAAGAGTCACAGTCCTGTCCCTAGTGCTGAACTTGTCTTTCCTTGGCTACTGCACTGCAGAAATCCTGCTTAGAGATCCAGGTCTGCAACTTCACAGCCTTTAGGATAATTCTGTCACACTGGTTGTTGGTAGAAATACCATCTCTGAATAAAGTTACTCAGTTGTGCATCTGTTTCCATAACTCAACTCCCAGGCTACTTTACATCATCCCTCTCTATTTCATTCACATTCTGCCAGGATATTGTGTTTTGGGTTAAATTTGAGAGGTGCAGGTTGCTTTTATTCATTCTCTATGTTTTTAGGTAAACACAGGCAAATCGCTTGGATTTTCCGGCGTCATATGAATGAAATACTAGATCTTAATTTTCTATTTTGTGTCCATGCACACTTGTACTGAAAATTTTCAGCACAAAATCATGGGTAATGACCCATGATCAGACTGGGAGATGTTTCCATACAAGAGCATATTTGGAATGTATCACACCAGAGGGAACTGTAGGTAGTGGTTTTAATTAATGCACAAATGAGAAAAGTGAAAACGGTTCTTTCAAAGGGATCCAAGTGAATTCTATGAAGAATGAGGAAAAGCTACAAAAACTGAGATTTTTTGTAAATATAGTGCAAACTTTCTGGCAAGAGCAGGTTAGTCCATTTTGGTATTTGGGAAAAAATGCATTTCATGGTCTCTCTCATGCCACAGGTTGTCTGCTATGGAGGGGCCATAGTGCTTCTGGGTCATATCAGGGTTACTCAGCCTTCACTAAGAGAGTGGGGAGGCACTGGGACAGCTGAGAACTGGAACAGAAAAGTGGTGAATGTTCCATTCCTGGAAGTGTCCAAGGCCAGGTTTCATGGGGCTTTGAGAAACCAGGTCTATTAGGAGGTGCCCTGCCCATGGCAGGAAGGCTGGGACTAGGTCATCTTTAAGGTCTCTTCCAACACAAACCATTCCATGATTCTATAGATGTGTCAGACTTTACCTGGAGAATGAGATCATTATAAATCATAAAGAGTTCTGGACTCTAATGCTATACTTGGACTATTCTGATTTTAGGAACTAATTCTTCACCAAAAGTGTTATCAAGCTTGGAACAGGCTAGGGAGCAGGCCTAGGGAAGTGGTTGAGTCACCACACCTGAAAGTATTTGAAAAATGCATCAGAGTGGCACTTGGGGACATGGTTTAGTGGTGGAATTCACAATTAGTGATTGCAAATTGATGATCTAAGGATCTTTCCAACCTAAATTATTCTAGGATTCAATGAACTGCTTAAAAGGAGAGCAGACATACATTTGGTGTCAATTTAGTCAGTAAAGCTGACTTTCCAGCTCTTCTGCATTGCTAGGGCAGCATATACCCATGAAAGCTTGTCAGAAGCTGTCAGGGTTTATATTTCTGATTTATACCTAAGAAGTGGATCTTTTGGGTTTTTTTCCAAAGGGACAAGAAAAGAGTTATGCCTCCTCTTTCTATTAACCTTAAATGGATGATTGAAGCCTCATGTTCTTATAAAAACACAAGAGTTACAAAGACATTTGTGTCTGGATGTGCTTTCTTTTGCTGCAACCTTTCCCCACAAGATTTTAAGTCTTAAGCTGTTAGGAGGCTAATGTTAAGCTTAGCAAAGAAGTGTTCTGTTATTTTCTTAGAAAATATTTTGTAACTGTCATGTCTGATGGTTGTGGCACTATATCTGTGTTCATTTGAAAGAAGAACAACTGGAAGACAGCAGTAAGAGTTAAAAAATGTATTACTACTTTTCTGATAAAGGGGAGATGAGACTAAATTGCAAGCATCCTTTTTAAAAGCTATCTTGGGGAGAGGGGAGTGGGGAGATTACCATTACACAGGAAGGCTTCTGTGTAGAAGCAACAAGAAATAGACCCCAAAATCTGGGATTTTTCTAGAATTAGATTTCTTACTGTTTTTAGGGAGATGAGAAGTCCTTTTGATTTTAAGCATGGGGCAAAAATAAGCCAGTTGTATTAAAGTGACTTTCTGCTTATGCTTGATTTTATTCCTGGATCTTTTTTTCTAAGATCAGCCATGGAAAAAAATAAAAAATCAAAGTCTGTCAGGTACCTAAATTTTTGAAGAACCAGAGAGAAACAGATGGAAGTTTATAAAAAATGAGCTGTCTTTCCAGAATAGTGAGCTGTGAACTGAGTATGACAAGAAAAGAGGGTAGTTACAGAAAATAATCACACACTTGTAGGTGCACACCTGAGCAATGTAGTTTGCCAAGGCTCGGGATTGATTCCTTTCCTGAAGGCATTGGAAGACAAGAAAGCAGGAGAATTCACAAATGTCATTCACTTATTTATAAGCTACTGACATGTGCTCTGATGGCATCTTGTCTTTACAATAAATTAATTTTTTTTCACTTCTAATAACAACCATGAAACCTTTTTTGCCACTTCTGGTTAGTAAGAAAATACTGCTCCATAATGAAGGTAATGCTTTCCTTATTGATGCATGCTTTTCTGTATCTAGGAGTTGAGTGACTCCCAATATTAACACAAAGGCAGCATTAATCCTTTGCAAACAGTGTAATCAGCATGTGATGGAAGCCACTTGCTGTAAAAATATGTAATTGGCATGATTCTAAGCTCCATACTAAGTCCCACAGCCTGAGCAGGTTAGTGAGTACAACATCCTTGGTGACTGAAACTCAGAACCTAGGTAGGAGAGATGGAATCTGTGTAAAGCCAAAAATTTTCAGGCCGCTGGTACATAAATTTAAAATCTTACAAGGTACCTGTCCTCATTTAAAGAGTGGATAGAAGGTGAAACTCTGTGTCAGTAATATATGGGGGGAAAAGGAAACAGTAACTGAATATGTGTACATTGGCTATTTCCATAGTCTCATGGCATTCTGGAAAGAGATGGAATTATGGACAGCTTTCAGGTCAGTGCTCAGTATGTGAGAGAAAGGCACATCTGAGGTTTAGGAGTTATAGAGAAAAAACCTGAAGGCAGTATAACACCATTGTACCAGGCAATTGTGCATCCACAGCTTGAAAGCTGCATGTTTTTCTGCAAATAGCTACTGAAAGGGTACATTTAAAGAAAAATTTAAAATGTCATGGTTGATCTAGCCAAAGTAAAGAGAAGACTTCCAAGGCTGACCAGAGGTAGGGAGATCCACTTCCACACTGGAAGGCCTTGTATTGCTGGGGATGTTGAAGTACTCAAGGAAATTCCACCGGAAGGTACCAGGTACCTTCTGAACACAGCTCAGTGTGTGTCTCACAACAGATCACATCACCAAGGCTGTTTTATCTGCCAGCATGGACTGCCTCAGGCTCCATAGGCTTAGGACAAGAACAGGTATTAGATAGGGTACAGCGTGAGGATGGAGCCTGTAGCTAAAGCATCTCAAAAATATTGCTGGCCACAAGGTCAAGAAAAGTGTTTTCCCAGCCTGCCTCCTTGCAGATCTGAAGCTTGTGTTTTATTGACTTCTTTTGGACACAGTAGAATGAACTGGCGGCCTGTAAATAGTTTTAAAGAGAATTTCAAAGTCATATCACAAAGCCACGCTACTAAAGCTAAGCATTTTGTTCTTACCCAGAATTTAAGACTCAAAATCTAGTTTGAGTGTAAGTGGTTTGATGATTGAGAGATTATTTTTTTAAAAAACAACATTAATTTATTTGGGTCTTTTCCAAAATAATGCTTTTTTGTTCTAGCTTTCTTCATTGTAGCTGATACCAACATATGCTGAGATGGAAAAGTTTGAGGCTTCTCCATCTGCCCCCTTCTACTTTTGAGTGGCGATTTGGCATTGAGATTTTCCCTTCTTGTTTTTTTACTTTTCTTTTTCCCTCTTCTCTTTACTGACAAGTTAAAAAAAAATCCTCAACTAGAGAGTGCTTTTGCATGAATTACACAAAACTTCTTTACTGAGAAGTTTGGAAAATTTTTCCTCCTACACATTTTGTTATGTATGGTTTCATGCTGTTAAGCCAAATATACATCAGTCTCCTATAATAGAAATCTTTCTTGCTTTTCTAGGCAGGTTTCAAGATGTAGCTGTTTTGCTTGCTTCTAAATTTTGGCTCTGCTAATTAGATTTGTTTTGTTAATTTTTTTCCCCTTAATTTGTATGCATTCAATTGACTTTAATTAAACCTCCTTGACAGACGGCTTCTTCCTTTAGTCCCATAATTTCTTTTTTCTAAATCCTGACACATCACAAAAAGTCTGCTTTCATTTACTCTGGCATCAATTCACTGTAATTCCATCAGAGTGACTGGAATTACTTTGAATTTACTGCTTTATAAGCAAGAACAAAATTTGTTCCCATGATTGACAATTACAGACATTTGAATTGAGGTAAAAACCACAAACCTTTCCAAAATAATGTTCAGTCTTTACTCTTAATGGGTTTCATGTCACCAAGGAATATGTCACACGATTTTGCCAGTGGCCATGTGATGAGAAAAAGGATCTAAACACATGAATGTAAGAATTGTTTATTACTAATGAGCAAGCTTACAAATTAGCATATTCTGACATAATGGCAGCCTTGTACAAGCCAGACTCTCTGTTTTTTAGAATTACAAGGGATTTTTCTTTCTTTCTGAGAAGTGAGAGAGAGAGTAGGATCACCTCAAGGATATTTTCAGTGGTTACTTCTAGACCCTTCCCTCTGGTCTGAAACAATAGAAAGTACATTTATCTTATCTATGAAATCAAATGTTGAAATTACTTGCTTCTGAGTTTTGTGAAGGCATTTGACAATTAAAACTTTACAGTGGTTTTTATTTGCCCTTGGGGGGGGGGGGGGGGGTGTTTCTTTGCTGCAAAAGATTAAACAAAAGAAAAGGTGTGCATAATATTTACATTTCTATCAATGTCTGAAATGCCAGTAGTTCAGGTCCCAAAGGTTAAAGTGTTATTTCCCCATCTTTAATGCACTCTCACTTCTGTTCTGCAGAAAAATGGAAAGGAAGAGGAAGAGCAGGATCGCATTTTGAGTCAGCACGCAGACGGAGTAGAGCTGTCCTTTATCACATCTCTGGACATCTACAAAGAAGAGAGAAGAACAAATTAAAAATTAATAATGTAGGTGAAATTCTTTTCTTCTCCCACTTCCCCCCCAGCAAAAAAAAAAAAAAAGAAAAAGAATTAGCCTTTGCACTAACTTTAAAAAAAAAACTAAGTTCTGTAAAAAGGTCAGGGAGTACTTGAGTTATATCCTGATCACAATTTTACAGCAACAATGATTAGGATGTTTCTCACTGAAGCATATTTCTGCCTTCTGTGGTGTTTGCTACCATATAGCAAGATAGTGCATTTAATCATACTGTAAACAGACATTTAATGCCATGAAAGCCACATTATGAAATTTCTCAGAACTAAGATTCCAAAGGTTCTCAGAATTTTAGGTTCCAATTTACCTTGTCATCTCAATTATTCTATCTCAATTATTACTATTTTCAAAAAAAAAAAAAAAAAAAAAAAAGACTCAAGGTCTTCCTCTAGCTGAAACTCTTTGAAACTCTTAAAGTTGTTAGGCTCCAAAAGGTCACACTTCATTTAAGCAAGTTTTCATATGAATTTCTCCAACTTTATGCTGTGATATTTATCTTTTAATTTCCTAATTAAAGTAGTAATGTTTCTGTCTTCAAATTAATTCTGTATTCCCCAGTAACTATAAATAATAAGTTCACAAAACATGCTGTGAATGTTGCTAACACTAAATCAAGCTATAGACAAACCAACAATATAGCAACAGAATGACCTCTAAAGAAATGTTAATGAGAAAAAATAACTCTCCTGCTTTGTGCAGTACAAATTAAAAGCAAAAATACTTGGTATAGATTAAGGACATGAAAGTACACAACTGCTATATGTGTCATAGGGCATACAGCCACTTCCATTGAATTTAAATCTCAGATGTTGAAAAAAGATTAAATATTGAAAAATTATTAAATTTTTTTAAGTGTTTCATATTGAAGAAGCATAATAATAAAAAAAAAGCCCTACAAAATACAACCAGGTCTTCCAGAGATATTTGCATTGTATAGTAATATGATAATATTTTTTAGGAACATGACTCTTAGATAGTGTTTGATGCCTTACCTGTACTGTCAAAATGCCAGTGCAGATGTTAGTTTACCATGTTAAAATGTTTATTCTGAAACTAATTTATTAGATTTGGTACATGGATTTTTGGAGCTATGGGTTGGAAATAACATGATTAAAATATGGGCTGACTCTAAGAACAGTGAGAATTCAGCTGCTTAAATTCATGAATAAGGACCAAGAATAGAGAAGGCAATGACATCAATATTTCAAAGGAAACACAAAGAGAAAGGCTGTGACAGACAAGGCAGGTGTAGTTAAGTCTACGGTTATGCAGGTTTTGTCTTTTTAATTTCATAGTGAATAACTTCAAGATCAGAAGTAATCTTAGCTTCCTGAATGCACAATATTGGTTTGGGAGGCTCTTTGTTACTGGAACAGCATTAACCAGGAGTACAGTAACAGTGAGCAAGAATTTTGTCAGTAAATAATGCAAGACAGGTCCTACAGGCTGCTTTTTGGGGAGGGTAGGTGTTTTTTGTTAAAGCTATGAAAGCTGAAAACTAAGAATTTCTACAGCTTAACACGGAAATCTTGATTGCATAAAACAGTGGTAAGACACAGGCTCAAGACAAAGCTAGTCTAGTTAGAAAGGTAGTCAGTTCTGGAGCTATATTATGGTAGATTAATATCTTGATTTAGATCAGCAGTGCAATTTTAAAGAAAAACAAAAAATTATTGCTACTAATTGTGCTTTGATTCACATGAACTGGATTCCTGCAGGTGAAACTAAACCAGAGGAGGTGCTCCAAGTACTGGAGCTGTTCAGTCTCTAGGACCAAGCTAGAGATAGTCTGAAAAAACCTCCTCACAGCTCTGTGTACAGGATGTTCTTCTCCAATACCAGTTACTTCTTTCCATATGTTCCTATTTACAGTACTGTGTCTTTGTGTATTCAAAGATCTCACCTATCTGTCCAGTAGAATAATATTGCTCTGCAGTGAGAATTAGTTCAACAGAGGAAGAAACAGTTTGCCAGATGCAATCCCCTCTTACTCCATTTAATCTGTAACTTATTAGTCTTCTTCCTGCCTCAACATTCACAAAAGTTATTCTATGAACATGGGTATAAATTAATGTGAGGTCTAGGTTAGAAACAAAAGTAACATTTGTTCTTGCCTGCATATGTTGTTATGATTTTTACAAAAACATCAACTACCTAAGGGCTCCATTGCAAGAAAGCCCCATTGCTGTGTAATCAAATAATTGTTTTGTCTCATTTAATTTTTTTCTCTCTTTTTCAGAATGTATTCGTAGACAAACCAGCATTTCCAGAATACAAAGTTTCAGATGCAAAAAAATCCAAATTCATATTGCTGCATTTTAGCACTTTTAAAGCTGGCTGGGACTGGCTTATTTTGCTGGCAACGTTTTATGTTGCTGTGACTGTACCTTACAATGTTTCCTTTATTGGCCATGATGAGCTGTCTACAACTCGAAGCACAACTGTCAGTGACATTGCTGTGGAAATTCTCTTTATCATCGGTAAGATTTGTTTGGGGGTCGTTTGGGATCTCTTTTCTGACATTTAGGACTTTCAAAGAATTAATAATATTTTAGAAAAGGAAATAATCATCCCTTTCATGACTTTAAAGAAAATCAATTTTAGCTGTATGCCTTGATATTTTATCTGAACTTTAGATCACTTTTTTTTTTTTCTTTTTTTTCTTTTTTTTTAACTTTAAATTGACTTGGGTAGTTCTGCTGTTACTCTAAAGGGACTTTTGATTTCAAGGAAGATTGAAACCCCTTGTTTCACCCTGGGAATGCCTCAAACCTTCCCAGTATAGGGATGTGCCCTAGAATTGCTACAGTTTTGTTCTCAATCTATGGGGTAATTTTTTTATTTCACACTTAGAAGAGTCATGGACCACAAACTGAATAGATTTTTTTAAAAATATAAGGTAAGATTTAAACTCTTACTGCAATAACACACATGTACAATATCAATATGCTATATTGATAACTGGGATGGAATTTGATTGGTTTAAGTCTGTCATCTGATCCATTCTCTAAACTTTTTATTTCTGTGATCCATTTAATTCTTATATGTCTTGACAATCAAAAAGGAGACAAGGTCATATCTAATAATGGCTTTGTACCAAAGAAATGCCTGGTTTTTGGTTTTTTTTTTGGTAGTATCTTTTTTCTATTTACTTCTGAAGATTGAAAAGAATCTCTGAATAGAGTCAAACAGATTTTCCCCAAGATTTTACTGTTATAGTATCACTCAGGGCTGTCACACTGACAAACCAGAGCTCAGATCTGTTGCTACTTGCAGGTGGAGAAACTGTCATTTTTAAGAAATAAGCCAAGTTGGGGGTGTCTTTCTTGAGCATGAAAAGGTTTTAGATGGGTTCTGAGAACGTGTCTTGGTTTGAAAAGACAGGTATCTGCTAATGAAGGCAGGAGCCTCTCTTGAAATGGGAAATGCAAACCCCCTCCCTCCGAATTATAATTTTGTAATTAAGGGGCTCTCAGGTAAAGATATGAAAGTAGGAATAACAGTTCTTTATTAGCAAAAATAAAAGGAAAAATAAAAATAAAAATGCAGTAATACAAAGCAACACTGACAGTGTTAGAACATGACCTGACACCCTGTGGGTCAGGGTATTGGCAGCAGTCCCATTAAATGGTGGCTGCATTCCTCCTGGAGTGATAGGTGCGGTTCTGTTGAAGCAGCAATCCTGTAGAAGGCTGTAATTTTCCTCTGAAGGTCCAGTGGGGTGTAGATGGGCCTGGTCTTCCTCTGGGAATCCAGTGGAAAAGGCTGACTGTGGTGCTCTAAATCTCACATTATATCCAGGTAGGAATGCTTGGCTCCTCCCTCTGGGTGGAGCATCTCCCAATGGGTTGGTGTAGTTTTATTGGTCACGCAGTGAGACTCAATGGCCCATTAACAGAATGGAGGGAGGGGGGAATTAGTTGTGGTAGAGACTAAAAAATATCTGCCTCACCTGGCTCTGACAGATGGCAATAGAACATGCACTGCTGGCCACATCTTGCATTTGCACACCAAGAGAGAAAGAGAACAAAAAAACCCAATAAAATAATTTTCAGGTTTGAAGCTTCTTTCCATTTTAATGTTCCTTATATTTTTGTGAAAAAATGCAGCTTAGCTCAAATATTAAAAGCAACATTACAATCTTCTTTAGAACTAAAGAAAATTGAAACACCACAACACTTATAAATAACTCCGGAGATTTTCTTACAAAATTTTTGGGAGTTTATTCCTTTTCTCTGTCAGCTTTATTGTAGACAGTAAGACTGGTAGGCTGATGGAAGAATCAGATGTTATGATGAATAAATATTTGTTTCCTCCTTTGGTCATTGTTTTGTCATTAGACTAAAGGTCTAAATGTTCATTTTATGTTCACTATTAGATCTTGGTAGACTCTTTCACATTAATGCAAAATTTCACATTCAAATATTCTCAAGCACTGTAGTAAGAAACTTGCATTCTGCAATGCTGATCATCGAGGATCATCCTTGATGCCATGTGTAAAATGAGTGAGGTTGTGACTCTAATCAGTCATAAATTAATGTTACATTAAGAGTACTAAATCAAATAAGCCCACTTGATGTACCTGGGTGACTTTATAGAAAGAGTAGACTCAAGGTTACAATATTTTGATAATGGTGTAAATAACTGGTTTGTGTTATAAATGTGTTTTTTTAATATAAGCACCAGAGAGTATAATCTTTATCTAACTGATTTATCTGATATAGTATTCATTTGAAACATGAAAGATGGTGAACTGCTCAGAACTGCTCTGGTTATAAATTTTGCTGGAAATATGGAGTGTATATCAGGAAGTCAAAAGCAAAGACACATCTATGATCAATAGAACGGCTGAGTAAGAAAAATAAAACAAAGAAGATTTTCTGTAAATTTTACTTCATATTTTCTAGTTACATTTCTAGGTCTGTAGTCCAGGAAATCACACTATGACTGCAACTAAATGTATTCAAAGGAATGTGCATGGAGCACTAGAAGAGACTTTGACTAATCATGTTACTGATAACCACAAACACTGTACTGTAGGATACTGATAGTCTTCCCCCAGAGTTTGAATAACGGCTCAATTTTCCCCAGAATAATTTTCTTTTTCTAGAGTTATTATCTGATTTAAATCTCCAGCTCTGAGGAAAGGTTTATGGAGTATTTTCAGGACATTGTCATACTGCATTTAAATCCCTGAAGTGAATTTAAAGAAAATAGTGTGTTTATGATCATCTCTCAAGGGTCCCTTGTCTGTAAAAATGCTGAATTAATGTGTCTCAGAACATGTATAACTGTACTGAAAGTAGTAAGATTGACAACATACTTAAATTTAAGCATAAGTTTCCAGGCATTTGTTGCATTGTGGCTCTGACAAGCACATCTTTGATGGATGATCTATGTGCTCTGAGAAAAGTCAATGGGAAATTCTTCTTATGATGCCACTGCCTCAGAAATGCAGTGGGGAGATCTGTCTGATACAGGATCTTCAGTTGTATTACAGCTTTGCAGTCATGGATTGAAGAAATAGAGTCTATCTACTTTGATTTTATCCATATTTCTGGGAACATGGAGCAATATTCCTTTGGAAAGCATTGTTTGCATAAGCACTCATTTGGACTTGACAAGGTCTTTGTTTTTAGCTGTGTTATCCAAGACTGACTGTATTCTTGGGCATATAGTGTGACTCCTGGGAATGGTTCTGTGGATGGCCAGGAACTGCACCTGATGATCCTGGCGGGTCCCTTCCAACTCAGTTTAATCTGTGATTCTGTGATGTGTGCCAACCTATACTTAAGCATGATAAAAATAAATATGAAAGTGTTCTTCTGACTTGGGGTGATACAAGTAAGAGCATTGATATGAATTAAATTATTTATGAGAAAAGCATCTAGCTGGAGGTGTAACTGCTTTAGCCTTTTAAGTTCTCTAAATCACAAGAGAAGGAGATACACAATAATAACAGCTCATTTTGTGACATTGTCAGGGAAGAGGATGAAGGGAGAACATAATTAGGGCTTCTCATATGAAACTAAATTTTTCACTTGATGTTTCCTGTGATAACTTGTGTGATGCTGTATTTGAGTGTACTTCCATTATCTGTTTCCGTCTGTTATGTATGCAAACCTTCTCTAACAACCTCCTGTAAATAAATCTTTTGCTTCCTCTAACCAAAGATAAAGTTGAATTAGTTTAGTTTTAGAATTTTTATGTTGTCTTATGTATTCAAAAACCATAAAGAGGTGCAGAAAAAAAAGCTTGTTAGTCTTAGTGCATTTTAAAAACTCATTAAAACTGACCTAAGTGTTCTATCTGGTGAGGGCTATTACCTGTTTTATTGCATTATTTTCTTCAAAGTCTATGCTCCTGTATTTGCATAGACAGTATCTGGGTCCTTCATTTCTGGATAGGTATGTCTGGGAACCTGAATATCAATACTTCTAAGAAGCATAATGGATCTTGGTTACTTTTCAATAATATTTTTAAAGTTTTCTGTCTTCTGAAAAAAAAAAAAGGCAGGAGAACATCTCACCAAGTTAATTAAATTTAATTAATAATAATCTTCCAATTGTTTAATTTTGCTCCTCCATAACTATCCAGTGCAGTGTTTTTAATTTCTGCAACAGTTTCATTCCAGTTTTCAGATATTGCTTTATCCATTTTGTTTTTTTAAAAATTTATTGAGCATCCTGATTGAAGAAAGCAATAATATCTGAAAAATTATCAGTACTTTATTGTCTACTGAGAGGACTATTTGAATAGGAGGCCTTCAAAAGGAGTTGAGATCAGTGCAATGGTTCAGTGAAAATATGCACAGGCTTTCTGGGCAATGGTAATGCATTAATTGCTGAATAAGATCAAAAGGGTTTGAGTATATTGTATCTCAGGTGGAAAAACTGTAGAGAGAAGAATAACTATAGAGGGTAGAGCTCAATTTTCTATTTGTGGATCATTTAGTTTTTAGTGGAAGACAAACACTGGATATTAATTATGGCTATAAAATTATACTTTCTATGAACAGACTGGAGAGTTATGTTAAGTGATTTCCTGCAGTACACTTCTTTGCCACCTGTGGGGGGAAAAACCTATACCCATCCCTCCCTCCACTCTCCACACACACACTGACATCTCAAGACTTGATCCATGGTTTACACTCAAGAGAAAAAATTGATCTTGATTTACACTAAGATTTCCTCTATTTGTGTGTATATTTCTCTCTGTCCCTCTAAATATTATTTAACAAAGTGTTTTACCAGCAATTTATGTTTTTTAAAGCAATATATTTGGCAGCACTTAAGTGCTGATTTGTGTGGCATGACACTGTAGACTAAGGGAACTTGTGTGACCTTTACTGTCTATCACAAATGTAAAAGACTCAAAATCTTTCAAAAACTGTTTTAAGTCACATGAAGTCCTTGAATCTCACACATTTGATATGTAGAGGCTTAAAACTATGGTATAAACCTTGCAGAAATTAATATAATCATTCATGACTTACACAGTAATTCAAGTATACATATTGTACTGAAAATAAGATGAATGAAATTCATTGGAATAAGATGAGAAAGTACTGAATGCTATAAATTTTTATTAGATTGTTTTAAAATGGAAGGCTTGTTTTCTTTTTTCATCTTCTTATTTATTATTATAATGATTATAATTTTGCATGTAACTTTGCAAGTGCACAGAAGGTCATTTAAAACACTTTCTGTGTCTGGGGGACACATTTAAGAAAACTTCTGCATTTTGAAAAGAAATGGCAGTGTCTTGAAATTTTGAAGGTGTGGTTTCAGGTTGTAATAGTCTAAAATTCAGGAAAGGATCAAGGGAGTGGTTTAAAATTATCTCCAGGAATTTATTTCTAAGCAACAAATGGTCTCCTCTGTGAATGCATATGAACAGAGCATGTAAACAGATAGAGTCACATTGTTGATACACTTTATATTTTAAAGAGGAGGTCATAAGAAAATGTTCATGCTTTATGGATCGCCTAGTAATGTGAAAATACAGTGCAAAATATTTATGCTGAAAAGCAGTAGTAAATTTGCTAAAGATTCTCCCTCAAAACATCGAAGTCAGATGGACAAGACCACCATAATGTTAAAAATCTTTCCAATAACCTTCCTTGGATACTTGTAAGGAGAAGAGATGCTTGTCCGCACACAAGATCCTGTTTCCAAGCACAAAAACATCAACCTCGACCTAAATGAGAAAAGTGTAAGCCACAAGTGATTATTTCATGGAAGTATTTCTGTATCTTAGGTAGATGCAGATAAGTGTTATGGTAATGGAGGCACCTTGAAAATTTTACTTGTACTGCCTCTACTAACTCCTCTTTATTAGAGCTACAATCAGACAAAAGTTGTATTTTTCATTTACTATCCTATAATACAGTGATAATGCAATATTGTATTTTTCAATAAGATTAAAGTCTTTAAATCTTTTCTGGGTAATCTAATCTAGGTAATTTTCATGGAAATTATTTGATGCTTAATAGTTTACCACACTTTTTGTGAATTAGCATGTCGTCTTTTTTTCCCTATTTTTGGTATGATTTATGGCTATTATCTATGTGAAGTGTTGTCAAACTGCAGGGGGTAAGTTCTGAGAAAAATATTTCAGGTTTTCCCTTGGAACTGGCCAAAAATTGGAAATGAATGAAGCAATTATGCCCCTGCCCACTGAATATTTTACTGATTTGATCTTTGCTTTGCTTGCTGCAACATTTGTGTGAAGTAAAGTCTGTTCATTAAATACCCAAATGTCTTCTTCACATAGGTTGAATTTAGTGAAAAGCTATATCATATGATTGATGTTTCTCCACTCTTTGGAATTATTTCTTTCTGCCATATTTCTGCAGGTTTTATTTAGAAAATTGCCCATGTAGAAATTTTCACACTTCTGCAGTCACATCTACTAGCTTCTTTTCAAAGCAGAGCTAACAGTTCATTTTTCAGAAATATTTCAGGTTCTTTGCTTTTCTTTCAAGACTCCAAAGTCTTTCTTTGTAGAAAAGTCCATAAAACATATTTTAGCTATTCAATATGTTCGGGGATTGAGTCTGTTTTCAATAGATACAGCATAATATATAAGAAAAAAAGTCTTTCCAGTTTAGTGTGTTATTATTATGGTCATATGTGAAGCTTTTCTGGTGTGTCAGCTACTATGGGACTGAGATTAGCTAATCACAGTTAGGCACCCTCATAGTCGAAGAAAGCAACTAAAAGGGGTGAACCCAAAGGCTAAAAATCAAAGAAGCAGGTAAAAGAAATGACCCCCCTCTCTTGACGTAGGGGTGCTGGTCATTCATGTCTACAGCAGCCAAAGTACTGAGTTTGATAGAACATATCATGTAAGTACATTGTCACTGACCACGTCCTTCTGGAGGGAGTGACTTTTGTTATAAAAATACCCACTCAGAAGATGCCTTCAGATTTATTTTTTTATATATACTAATGGGTAATTTACCCAAGGAAAACAGTATTTCCACTTGGATGTAGCTTCAATATCACCTTACTTTCCACTGTAAGAACAAATAGTAAGGAACAGCAAATCAGACTGTCAGTTGGAGATGAATTTTGGGAGTCAGTTCTGCTATAATCCATCACACCCAAAAATGAATTTTCTTCCATTAATATCACTGAAAATGTTGTTTACTTGACAAACTTGAATGAATCAAGGTTTAGAACATACATCACAGCACTGCCTTAGGACAGGGACCATGCCACTCTTCATGTACTGTGTAGTGATAAGCAACTTGGTGTCAAATGGTAAATAAACTCTTCTCACTGGAGAAGTTTGCCTGGTAAAACACTCAGTGTATTCAAACGTGACTTTAACAGCAAAAACTCTGAATTATAGTTACTCCATGCTAGCAGAAATCTCTTATTCAGAAGTCCATCATGTTACATAATATCACGTGAATTGTGGTAAAGATTTTAGGAATTTGTAGTTTTTAACCATGTTCCTGCTGTTTATCTGAACTCTAGTCATCCAGCTAAAGCCACAAAACTTCTAAAAAAGAGCTGCTTTCAGTGGAGGGGTAATGTGGCTCTTAAATGTATTTTCCAGGCTCTGTGACTGCCCACACAAACTAAATGGTGTTGTTTGCACAATATTCTGAAGTGCTAGTGACCAGGAGAAAATGATATTTGAGGTTTCATCCAAAGGAAAATAGGAGGGAGAGGTATGCTTGATAGCCATATTTTACGTTTTTAAATGTACAGTTGCTTAAGGGCTAATTCTAATCCTTTTCCATAATTTTCTTGAATGATAATGCTCCTCAATGAGATTTTTTTTTTCTGTTTAAGTAGGAGAAGAGAATAAATTTTTCTACTTAACAAAACACCATCCTGGTAGTACAATGATGGGTCTTGATATTCCATTTTAGATGTCAAGTTCATTAGGATCTAGACATCATATCTTGGGATACTTAATTTCTTTAAGTTCCAGCAGTATATAATTTGGTCCAACTTCTTCCTTCTCATCAACACAATACACCTGAGATTTCAGTTATATGTAGTTTTGTATGATCTTCCAGTTCTTCTTAAAGATTCTGACAAGAGCTAGAAATTTTTACCATCTAGTTGGGTCTTCAATAGAAAATGCCGTATTTAACCCATGTATTAAAGAAACTGTATTCAGATAAAGCAGGTTTTCCTGAAGGACATCAACTCTTCTTCAAAGACCCTAATGAATCCATAACTCTATATTCTTATGGCTTGTCAACCACATATTTCTATTTGTGGAGTTTTTTTTCATCAAACTGCAGAAGTGACACCTCATTAGGTGTTTGGTTTTTAAACAGTTGCTGCCTCCTGACTCTTATTTTGGGCACACTGGATTGCAATTTAACATCTGATATGACACAGCCTTGCTTTGCTGCTTAGTTCCAAAATTAGATAAGATGTATTGAATACATCTGGATTTTCTGGGAGATTACTATTAGCTTCTCTTGTAATGACATGAAACTGTTAATCATTATCCTTACTATTTACAAAGGAACTCAAAATTTCTATTAGTGTTTCTTCCCTAAAACTGTAATTTTCCTTCATCATGGACACCAGTGATTTCTTACTCAAACAGATCTAGGTTTTCAATACAATTTTTCTATAGTTTATATTGGTTGCTACTTAATATCTGTTCACCATTTGATATAACTTTCTAAAAAAGAAGAAAAAAATACTGTTCCTCCTCCACCAGCTGCAATAGGTTTTTAATAAGACATAATTCTGATTATATTATTTATATAGTATGTATTTTATATATTTATTGCATAAAATTTCTACATTTTATTACTTCGTTTATTGGCACTTAATGTTTGCTGGGCTTTTTTTTTTTTTCTTGTAAGCTTTATTTGATTTCTTTATGGCTCAAGGTCTTGCACAATGGTATAAGATAAGCATTACTTTATTTTCCTACGTAAACCCAATTCCAGCTCCCTCACCTGATCGTGTCAGCCTCTGAAAGACAATCATCAAGCTAATTGTGGTTATAAATGTCTGGAAGAAAGATACTGAACTGAAAAATCTCACTTCCGATTGAATAAATTGTTCCTAGGCAATTTACTAGGAATGTAAATTGCCTAGGAATGTGAATGCTTATCTCAGTAGTAGAATAAAAAAAGAAAATAGTAGAATAGAATAGTAGAAAAGTAGAATTAAAAAATAAGAGTTTATATAGGGACAGAGAAATTGGTCTTCAAACAATATGGCAAAAACATTTCCTGGAAACTTTCCTAAAAGCTCTCTGGCCAGATTCTAATATCATTATCCTTGTATCATTAAATAAAATTTGCTAAAACAATCAGATACATGAAAGAGCCTGGACTTTGGGGAAAGTATTACTACCTAAGGACAATCAATATAAAAATCACATAAAGGAAAGTGAAAAAACATACAAGAAATTAGAGACGAGTCAGTCGTACCATCTAGGAGGGAGATAATGTAGGAAACTGCCTTCTCTGAAAATCAGTGGGTTTAACATACCTAAATCATCCAGTTTTCAATACAGGGTTGAATGACTGCAGTCTAACAAAACATATAAACAGTCTACTGCTTCTGTGTATACCACTTGCCCTAAAGGCACAGGGTTTTTAATCTCATTTAGCTCCCAGTGAAAGACACTTAAACTGAGGTATATTACACTGCATTTTCTGAAATTTAAGACTGTGTCATGGGCAGTTATTGAATCACCTGCCTAATCCTGAAATGTTATTCTGCTATAACTTGATCATATGTTTAATCCCAGCAGGATTTATTTTTAAACAATCAAGCCTAAAGAGAGAAAAAAAATGTTGTCACAGGGAAATCAGCTGCTTCAGGTAATCCTGTTTATGGGTGAAGTGGCTCAGCTGGCCTCCAGATAACTATTATTTTAACAGGGCTTAGAAACTGAGATTACACAAAACACATATTGCACTTTTAAAATTTTACAAGGGGAAAACATCTTAATGATTAATAGGTCAGCTTGCTGGCTATCAGTTTGTGGCTTTTGTTCCATTTAAATGATTTAGGAAAATAATCTGCATTACAGCCTAAGTAGAACCTCCATTTGTTTAACATATTTTTCCCCTTTGTTGAACATCAGCCTCAATTGGTGTTTTCCTACTATTCAATGCATAAATTTGTCTGTGTGTGAATGTGTTGCATAGTAGAAATCTAGAAAGAAGCAACTTGGTCAAAGATGTAGCATGTCATGCAGAGCTTTAATCCAAGAGAGGTCACCAGTTTCAAAACCTTATGAGCTTCCTTAGATTTCCCAGCTCTTTTATGCCCAGCTATGAAATAAGTTGCCCTTTCTTAGGAATTGAGCATTGCTAGTGTGTGGATTTCACACTGGAAGCTTGTGAAAAAGAAAATAGTTAAAAGCCATTAGAACACTCAAATAAGGAAAGTAATTGTTTAGAGCTTTCCAGTTATAACATGTTATTGGAATGCTATTGGAATTTATCATGTATTTGGAATGAAAATCTCACAGACTCATGTAGATGTGATAATTACAAACTTGGAAGACATTTGGGGGATAATGGTCCCTGTGTTCTGGTGTTTACTGCTGTCAATAATGTGTAAGAGCTTAATGGGAACAAAATATATTAATAAATTAGGAACTGCAACTGTATATAAATTACAATTTTAAATTCATTTCATGGCCAAAAAAGCTGGTTTTTTTTTTATAAAAATGTATTTTCTATAATCTTTCAGTGTATCATTGCATGAGTTTGAGAGATATCATAGTTATTACAAGATTTTTTTTTTAAGGGATGTGTGTCTACCAGAAGTGGAAATAACAGGCTGAGAGAATCCATGCAGATGGAGCTAATTAGCCATGGGATCCAACCAGGAGAAAAATCACAGTCATGGTTTCACAAATTCACTGTTTATTATCTCTGCATGCGTCTTAAGGACTTAGTGCCTAAAGGGGCTTCAGGTCTGTGTTGGGTTGGGTTGGTAAGGAAAGGTGATCAGCCTGCAGGGCAGAGAGAAAGGGGACTCAGAGGAACAGGACTCAAAAAGTAGAAAGTAATTGCACCAGCAGGGAACTGTGATCAGAGGGTGTGTGGAACAGAAGCCCATTTTCCTACACAGTGTGCAAGGGTGATGTGATTCCTAGTTCCAAGCCTCGTGAAATTGGAGATCTTGCATACTCTCTGTTGGATGTTCAGGTCAAGTTTACCTTTGTGTTCAACAGACAAAACAAACCCTCACTGCTTGGAGGGCTGACACTCTTTGCTCAAGGTTCACACAGAGCAGTGTGTGCAGAAATGAGTGGGGAAGGAGGAGATCGTGGCTGGCTTAAGACACATTGGTGTTTGTTAACACAACGTGTGTCTGTGTGAAACACAGTATAAGTCATGTGGAAATGGCCATGTGGTTAAACATTATTTGAGGACCTTTCTTAAAGTTAATAGGATGCTCTAGACTTTATATTGAGTTTTAATTTGCTTGAATACTAACATTTTTTCTGTCTAATTTGAACTGAAATTGAATTATATAACAAAATAAGAACTCAATTTTTTCCTAATGAAGATGTTTCACTCTTTTTTCCCCTCTCTACTTTAAGAAAAATATGGTATTTTAGATATGCCTGTGCTGTGCTTCAAGACAGGTGTAATGAGTTAAGCAGTTTGATATTTTCTGCTATTCCTTCTGTTAAGTTTTAGGCAACTTTGTAATGATATTTTTCATGTCAGAGACATTATTTAAATGCTCTCTTTTGCTATCCTGAGCACATGACATGTGTGGCTCACAAGACCAGTTAAAGTGATCCTTTCCTATCTCACATTAAAAAAAAATGCAATAAAATAAATTCAGATTTCTTTTCCTTTAGTAATAATCTTTGTTATTAATGTTTGGTGAGAGGTGCTAAAGCAGAGGAGAGATTGCAGTCTTTGTCCCAGCTTGAAACAATCAAACGCAGCTTTAAATATGAAGTTTGCACCGGCTGAAGTTTTTGTTAGAACATACTTAAAGATAGTGTGAATACCCTTGAATACCTATGTGAATATCTTTAAGCATACTTAAAGATATTCAGATCTCTTGTAGAAAAATTTTAACCCACTAATTATCCAAATATATTGGGGTCACTTCATATATGATTTAAGAATCTGCTCAGATGTCCCTCCTGCCTTGTTTACAGGTGTGAACTTAAAATTGTTGCCCTTCATGTTGTAGGAAATGATTAAAACTCACCTCATCTGAGAGCAATTGGAACAAACTCAGCTCTAGAGAATACCATTAGTTTTGAAGCCCTTGAGTTATCTGGAATCTGCAAAGCTTTACATTATTGGTGCTTATGATGAATTTCAGACTGTTCTTTCAATTGTCAACAGTTTGTAGAAACTGCTGCACAATAAGATTAAATAATATTAAATAATGAATTACTATTTTCTATTTTTACATTAGTAAAGAAATTATTAGTGATAAGAAAACATTTATTAAAAAAAAAATCTTCACTTTCTTAACAGAAATCCCCCCAAAACTGTGGAATATATAATTCCTAGAAATAATACAATCTCTCAGAAGAAATGGTCATTTCTAAACTTGTGTTAAAGATTTTGTTGTGATCTTAGAAGTTTCTTGCCTCAGGAGTTCTTTTCTTGTGTTTTCCCTTACAGATTTCTCAGTAAGTACTTTAGCACAGCAGTTAAGCTGTAAGTAAGATTGCTCAGATGAAGAAACTCTTTACACCCAAGTATAGCTCAGAAAATTGTTACGAAATACAAGATGGGTCACTATTATTTCTCACCCTCTTGACTTTTATCTAATAAGCTGGATGCAGAAAGAAGCACTCAACATTTCCTATTTTCTTTTTTTTTTTCTTGTGTATATAGCTATTATCTGGGGCTGTTGCCCTAAAATGCTTTGATAGGATGGCAGAAAAGGGTGCAGTGCAGAAAAACCTCTAATCTCATCAATCTTGAACAGGGAATTGCATATACACATTGATAAGCCTTTGGTGTACTGGATGTACTTACATTTAAAGCAAGAATTTATCTCCTCTTCTGTTAAAGCTTTAGTGGTTTCACACACACTAATGGGCAATAAATAAGCAAATACTTTTTCTGACTTTGACAACTACGCTTTGGAGTTTGTGACACAAATGAGAATGAGCGGTTTCAAAATACTAGTGATGCAAATACCTTTATCTTTCTTATATCTATGAAACAAATCTTCATGAAAGTGTTCTGTATGCGACTGGTGTTGCCATACTGATCTGGAAATGGCTAGTAACCAACTATCTCTAAAAAGCACCTGTGGAGTGAAACTCACTGCCTTGCTCATTATGAACCATGTGAACTTATGCTATATTCCCATCTTAGTTGTATTATTGAAAATTTCATAACATTTTTGCAGCTTTAAGAATGCAGGGACAGCTGAGATTACTTCATGAGGTAATCTAAAATTATTGTATCTCTGATTTCACTTATATGTGCTCTTCAGCCTGAGGATCTGGTTGAAGGAAAACAATCTTAAACCATGAACCGATTATAGCCTGCAAGACCTCAGTCCATGAACCAGATACCTGCCAATGTGTGTCTGGGACACTTTGTGTTACGGTTTTGCACTAAATCCTAAAAAAAAAAAGCAGAATCAAATGATTCCGTGCCAAAAACCTGAGAAATTCCTCAAAGATTTAATTTATTTAGGCATTTCATTAATTGACTCTTCTGGGTCAAAGGGAGGTAGAAGCCAAGGTCAAACTGTTAGAAATAGTACAGGTTTATTACTAGCAAAGTACAGGTTAGCCAGTATGACAAATGATCACAGCAGGCTGTCTAGCTTCCAGCTGCAGAAGACAGCATAAACATTTTCTGCTGGTGAAACCTCGCAAATTATTATTCTTCAGATCCAGAACATTAGAACTTGGGACTTGATCAAAGTTTATCCTAAATGAATCTTTTCTGATACCCCAAAGGAGTGATCCAACATGATTTTCTCTGTGCGCTGAACCTCTCTTCTCTTTTGCCCCCAGTAGGGAGGAAAAAGATAGTTTCCTGTCTTCTTGAATATTGTGGTTAACAGGCTTGAAGAAAAGGTCATACTTTATGCAGTTTTAGTGTAGCCTACCTAAAGAACTTCTAGGGAGAAATGCGAATCAATCTCTTTTTTTCCCCTAAAGCTATCTTGCTGTAAAACACCAGCCTTAATGGTTGGCTGCATTCTTTTCTGACTCTGTAAAAGTTGCCTGAGTAGTTCTCACTAATGTTAGTAGAAACAGGGTGCATAGCTTGAGGACAGATTATAGTCTTTGTCTTGTAGGACATGAAAATAATTGAGACTTTCTTGTCAAGACCTGAAGTTTTTTTTGAAGTGTTAATGTGTTTTGGCAAGACCCGTCAAAAGTACATCTCATACTGAAAGACACTCATCCTGGAATGTTAGATGGGAACATACAAAATACACAAGTCACCAAGCAATTCCTATCACTTTTGTGATCTCCACCATAGCCCAAAAAACATTTTGTTCAAGTGTGTTCAGCATTTTTCAGTTGATAAAAAAATGGTTATCCTTGAGGATGACATTCGTCATCTGTGCTAAGTAGTTATCACTAGAAGAGCTTAAATCACATCTTTTAAATAAAATAATTATTGATTTTTTTATTAAAAAAAAATTAAGTAAAATTTATGGACAAAACTAATACCCTTTTTTTTTTATTTAGAAAAATACCAATATTTGTACAGTTTATAGATCAATGTGTGTGGATGTTGTTTTTTAATTCAAACCCCTTTTAAATAGTGAGTGATAAATGTTTTAGACATTTTGCTTAATCCTTGAGAAGAATAATGCATTCATCGGTTTAACTCTGTGTATGTACATCTCTTACTTCCATGGGGTTTTTTGTTTCTGTATTAGATTATTCACCTGGTTTTTATAATGTAGAAAAAACCAATCAGCATTATTCTGGATTCCTGATGTTGTGCCCAGGAATTAAGAAATCACTGCCTCTGATTCTGTTCATTCTTTGTCAAGCAGATATTATTTTAAATTTCCGAACAACGTACGTCAGCAAGTCTGGCCAAGTGATATTTGAAGCAAGATCTATTTGTATCCACTATGTGACTACGTGGTTTATCATTGACTTAATTGCTGCACTTCCTTTTGATCTTCTTTATGCTTTCAACGTCACTGTGGTAAGTACTAACCTGTCTTCTTAATTGCTCTCTTTTTCCAAGAGGTATTTGTTGATGTGGGGTTTCTTTCAACAGATCTGGACACTGAAACTGAATTAACTAAAATACCTAGGTGTCTTGTACAGCTTTGTGGTGTATTTTCACCCTGGACATACCAACCTTTTAATTCAATTAGCTTTGCTTTGTAAATGGTTCCATCTTTGTTAGCTTCATGTCTAATTACTTTACTCAAATACAATTTGCTATGACTTTTGCTCTCTTACGGTGTATAAATTCAGTCCTTAATTTTTCAAGACTCACACATTTTTGCTGGGGTAAAATAAATCATTGTCATGATCAACATGTTTATTTAGTTGGGAAACCTCTTTCTCTTTATTTGTGGGAATTTTCATGCAAAAAATTGCATCATGACTACTAATTTTTTGTCTGTTCTAGCATGTTTTGCTTACAATTGTCACTTACTTTGACTTTGATTTCAACTCATCTTTTTTTTTTTTAGGAATGTAATGACAAAAAGCTTAATCTGCTTTGAAAATGTTTGTTCTAAAATTAGGTGATGTCACAATCACGATGGATTACATTTGCATTGGCTTACTTATGCTAAGACAAAGGTTTTTATTCTGCTAGCCCTATTGGATTTTGTAGAGTAGGGATCTACAAAGCAAAATTGCAATAAACAAACGAGCAAACAATCCCCCCCCAAAAAATGCAAACACCTCCTGCCCCTCTAAATCAAAAGGTTTAGATTTTGAAAAAAATAGCAACAGATGTTTCTTACTTTTGTGGATTTTTGTCATAAAAGACTAAGGTTATCAGCTGTCCACTGTCTAATTCCCGTAATTTTGGTCCTTCATAAACAGATCCACTCAATCTCAATTTTACTAAAAGTGAGTTGCAGACCAGGACAGAGATGATAGGATAAACACATACCAAAAATAAAAACAAACCAACAAACATAGAAAAACACTAGTCAGGAAGGGTCCCATAAAAGGTGTCATGCTTGATTTTATCATTTAGTTTCATTTCCTTCAATGAACTCCCTTTTCATGTCATTTATTACATAAAGAACCATCAATCTAATGCTAGTGCAGATGCCATTTAGAACCTGATAGTTTCACATTGTTCACTGTTTCCTTATGAGAAGTGGGCAATCTATCATTTCAATACATTGCTCTCTCAGTTTATCCCTTACACTCCAACCAAACAGCCAGCATAATAATGTTGGATTAATTTATATTAATAATTTTCATTAAGTTTACCGTGTTTACTTTTTCAGTCAAAGAAAAAATTAAAAAACCTGAAAACAAATTTTTTTCCCCAATGGAAGGACTGATAAGATTTCTGTACTTAATTCTGGTAAAGAAAGAACTATCCAATGATTATTTTTACAATTAAAATGTCACATTATTAAAAATGCTGCCATAATACGATTAAAAAACATCTCCTGTCATACTTTTAAGCTTTTTCCCTTAATGAGACCTCTGTATGATTCCTTGATGGGAACACAGTGCCTTACTGTATCATATCTCCTGTTGTGACAAGACTTGGCAACTGTTAATATAAACCTCAAGATAACAATGACTTATCAGCTGTCTCAAAATGGGGGGAGGTGTTAATCACACTACACTGTTTTCAGACTTCACGATTTAATGAGCCATTTCCTCGTGTCTGTTCTCAGATTTTCACTTCATCGACTTTCAGATGGTGAGAAGGGGCATCAGGGAGCATCTCACCCCTTTGCTGCTCAGGCCCTGGCACAAGGGCCAAACCTTTAGGGATGCCCTAAATTCTGCAAGCCATAGGTATAGTGCCATACATCCCTGTGTATGTATGGCACAGATATGTCACACCCCAGCTGGAGATTGATGGAGCCAGAGTACATGTAAATGCTGTGGAGTCGTTTGCTGGTTTTGTCTATATTTTGAAAGTTAAACTGTATGAGTTGGCTCTACTGCCTTTACCCCTTAGCTGGATTCTGCCCTAGTGTTAAAATCAGGGACTCTGGGGATCTGAGACCACAGGCACATTCCTGCCTATTTTCAGTGCATGCCAAGACCCCAGCTCCTTCCATCCTTGCGTTCATCTGACATAAAGGTTCCCTTAACCTGGAAAAGATGGTTTCAAATGTTGCCATAAAAACCAGGCCATTAAGCCCTAGTTATAATGATTTAATTGCTCCTTTTTGAGCAGCTATTGATGGTTGTAGGGCAAGAGTATCATCTTTTGAGGAAAAGCAAGTAACCAGGTGGACAAAAAATGATTAAAAATCTCTCCCACCAGTCATTTCTTAAAATGTATCCCGTTTCTTCATTACTTCATTTTCTGTGTAGGAGATGACTTTTCCAGGCAGAGAACTTCATCACTGGTTTGTAGCAACTTCATTTTTTGTCAGTACTTCTCAGGACAATGCTGATTGAGTTTGTGTTAGTCTCAGATAAAATTCTCTGTCCTTTTGACAGAAAAAGATTAACCCAGCTAGTCTAAAGCGATTAACAAAAAGGAAAATTTTGATGATTTTATAACTGTGGGCAAAGAAAAATCTATGCAGGCACAAATATGAGTGCTGACTCCTTATTTTGTCTTCCTAAATTTGTGACATAGAAAAAGAAGCTGCCTGATGGCATTTTAGATCTTCCAATGACATATTGGGCACAATACCAGAGGAGCATTTGGCATGACTAATGAGAAAATTCAGTGCAATAATACATGATTAATTACATCTGTGTTCAATTTTATGAAAAAATGATTTTGAAATGGGGCAGTCCTTAGGCCTTAAAATGAAACCTGCTTCCACATTAAAAAGAATATTATGATATATGATTCATGTCTTTATACCTGTAGCTTAACAAAAATGGTCAGAATTTAGAGAAGACTGATAACTGGCAGGGCACACATAGAAATATACAATCCTTTTGCCATTTCTTGTTTGTAGAATCTTTAAAAAATAATGAAATAATTTCTCCAAGGCTATCATTATTTAATTGTGGTGTTTTACAATGTAGGCTCCCGTGGGAAGATGAAGGCTCCAATGTGTAAGCCATAGCACTTATACAATCATTATATAAAAAGACATTATACAAATATTTGTATGTTACTGCTACACCTTGAAGAGTCAGTCATGACTAGGGAGCCATTTATGTTATAAGTGCAACAGAGCCATGTTTGGTTCAAACAAGCTGATGAGAGAGAGGAAAAGGAGACTTTGTGAAATGAATTACCACTGAAACTGGCAGTTGGTACAGTTTCATGGCAGTTAAAGAATAACTATAAATTAAAGCTATATGATTGTAATAATATAAACCTGGCAATTACTTCAAATATTTTGCAGCCTTCTGCCCTAGATTTGCTGATATTCTTGGGCTTAAGGCCACAGACATAACTAATTCTCTGACACTGTAGATGGAGGATGACATAGAAATGAAATGCAAGAAATGACCTTGTAAATATTTGTGTGCTCAAATATCAGACCTTATTTTAACAATGTTTTTTGAAAAATGCCATATTTTTGTTGATTTTCTTTTTATCCTTTCTATGTACATGAAAAAAAATGTAAACGTTCTTGAGGAAAAAAAAACCACACTAAATAATGGGCTGAAAACATTGCCCTTTGAAGAGGCTCATGGGAGAAGTACTTATGCACTACCAAAACGATTGTGACAAAAAAAAATAGTGCTTGTAGATTCCTTATTTTCTTCTTTAGAGGTTTCTCACATACTTAATTCCTGAGAGTGGAATGTAATCAATGAGTTGTTAAATCTTTGAAAAAAATCAAAACCAGCTGATGTTACAAAATATGTCAGTCACCTCAGATCTAGCTGTTGGTGAATGCACACCAATAAAATTTAGATTTCAGATTATTACTTTGATGACAGAAAGGCTGAGCATCAGGATGTTCTGGATTAGCAAAAGCAAAAGGATATTGATTGAGCTGTGGTTTTAGGCTTGCTTTTGGGAGAGCTCTTTACTGTGCTCTGGGAGTGCTGTGGCAAGACATGTCAAGTCTGATGTCACTTTTCCAGCTGATGCATCAAGTATCAAGCTGAGGCATCCTGTATCAAGCAGGCCTTAATCCTACTGATTTATTAATGAAGGAAGAAAAAAAAAAAGCTTACAGTTAATAAAAATTGTGGCTATTTAATCTTAGACAAATACATTAAAGCTGTTTGTATCCTAATCTGTATATTGTTTGCTAACTCTGACCAACAGCTGAAGCAGAAGCCAAGTACGTTCCCTGAAAAACTGTGGGCTGTGCACAATATGGTATGGATGTAGGTTGCAGGATGCTCTGGAAGGGTTGGGGTTATCCAGAGACTGTTTGCTTTATGCTGGAACTCCTCTAATGACAGAGCCATATGCTTCATAAACTACTGTGTACTTAGGGTGCCGAGCAGATTAGGTGCTGCTTTTGCCACATAAACTTGAAAGGCAATAATATTATAGTTAAGGAATTTAAGAAGCAGTATTAGAAGTTTTAATGAAAGCTTCTCTGGACTACTGCTTAGCGCAGAGCAGTAAAATATGCCCAGGTCCCTGAACAGAGGGTTAAATCTCAAGAACAAATCTGAGCCTTCTCTAACTTCTCTGCTTTATTGTTCTGCAAAATATCTGCTACTTGTTATTGCTTCTTCCACGCTAAATTGTGGGCTGGTTTCATCTCATACACAGGTTAATTAGGTCTGAAGCTGAAAATCATTGTGTGCTTGGAGATACTTATTTTGTGGTTTCATATTGCAATCAAATGATCTTTGGTCAGTTTGAGAATTGTCTTTCTCTTCTAGAGCTGGGAAGAATCAATTTTTCACAAACACAAATTTTAAGCTAAATCTGAAGGAAGACTGCATGAAGAAAAGATAACATGAAAGATCTAGTATTTCAAGTTTGGTTTACACAGAAATAACAATTGTGTATTTACACATCAAAATTTCACACTTTTTTTTAAAATATCCTCGCTGTTCTCTGCTGTCTTATGATTTAGCCTAGTCAGCTGTGCAGCTGAATGAAGAGTGGGCAACATTTCACAGAGCTTTAGAATTTCTGTTCTTGAAGCAAGAGGACTGTGTGGTAGAAGTAAGCTGCTGCCAAGCTGCTTGGGTGCTCAGTAGTGGTTTTCTCTCCCCCGTTCTTCCAGGTTTCCCTTGTCCACCTCCTGAAAACCGTGCGGCTCCTGCGCCTGTTGCGCCTCCTGCAGAAGCTGGATCGCTACTCCCAGCACAGCACGATTGTTCTCACGCTCCTCATGTCCATGTTTGCCTTGCTTGCTCACTGGATGGCCTGCATCTGGTATGTCATAGGGAAAAGGGAGATGGAGCAGAACAACCCCCTGACTTGGGACATAGGTAAGTTCTTCCTGCCCACATGGACATATACATGAACATGTGTATATATATATATATATATATATATATATATATATATCCATAAATGTGTGTAAATTTATAAAAGTGTGTGTATGACTCACTAAAAATTTCAGGTTTTATTCATCTCATACCAGTGTGTAAATATATAAAAGTGTGTGTATAACTCACTAAAAATTTCAGGTTTTATTCATCTCATACCATTATTTAGTGCTGTTTGTAGAGAAAAGCAAGGGACTGGCACTCTCTGAATTTCCAGTCAATCTGAAGAAGAGAGTTAAAATAAAAATCAGTTGGAAAAAATGCTAAGTAATTTTAGATTTTTAAGAGTGATTCAAAGTTGGGAAAATTCAGGATCTGTATAGGAAATGACTAGGCAGACTGCGTAGAAGAATAGATTAGACAACTCATCCTGGTTTCGCAAATTAGGAAAATTCATCAACCATAACATTCCCTCAAGTGTGCAGATTATTTCTTCCTATGCATTGAAACAGATAGGCCCTGAAATGCCTTCAAGTTAAAAACTCCCTCTGAAATTACTTTTTAGAGGATCTGCAGGCTTAGATTTTTGCAGAGCAGATGATATGTTTGTTAATGGAACGCTCAGTTTTGGTCCAATCTTTAGTTTCTACCCCAGCCTTCATTCTGACCTGAGTGTTCCACATTAACTCTTCAGATGTCAAGATTTTCATTTTTTGTAATGAAACATCTTTTGTAATGAAACAAAGTTTATTTAAAGCTGAGACAGTTTCCCAGCACAAAAAATATTTGGTGTCGGGAAAATAATGCAAAAACCTGTGACCACAGGCTCAGTGATATGCATTCAAACTGCAGATTGCCCTATTTTTATCTCATTTAATTACTTCAGTTTTTCTTACCCCCATTATCATCTGTCTAAATATCAACTAATTATGATAAATCTGATAGGAAAATGACAATCATATAAAAGTGCTTAACCTCAGAGAAGTGAGGATGCTGGGTCAGAAGAGAAAAAGAAGAAAGAGGAAAGTTCAGGAAATATGTGTTTCTAGTTTTTCAATCGGTTACTTAAAGATTTGTGGAGTCCTCTTGTTCTTCTAAGTTGATTCTTGATTTGTCTTTTCATTTGTAAACCAGGTCTGCGACCTGCTGCTGAACTCTTTATAGAGAGCAAACTTCTGACAAAAAAGACTGCAGCTCTAGGGGAGAATATACAAAGAAAGCCCACTGTGCAAAAATTGGTCAAATTCTGCTAACAGAGAAACAAATCCAGATAATAATAATAAAGATAATAATGTCTCTCTGGTGGGAAGTAGCTCTGAAGGCACTTTGTCAGCTTATGTAGGCCACAAACAATAGCTGCTTTCAAAGCATTCATTGCAGTCCAAATGATGATGGTGGGCTGCAGCCTTGCTCCCTGGGTAGGGCTGTTGGCCATGCTCCCCATGCTCCTTTTTCCCTGAGGCAAGGCCACATTCAGAAAACTCTCCTCATATACCCTGGGGCTCTTGGCATTTATTACTATGAAAACATTACCCTTCACCCACCAGTTTTGTCCTTTCTTGGGCAAGAGCAGTAATAACCAAACGTCCCAACAACCTCGCTAGAACCAATCCCACTTTAACTGAACAGAGACTTTTCCCATTTGTGTCTCAGTGCAGGGGGTTGTATCTGGGTTATCACAAACTGATCATCTTCCAGAGGGCTTCCCAGGCTGGAACTGCTCCTTAACAGCCCCTCTCCACCAACTTACCCAAACCTGTGACAATCAGGGACATTCCCTGGACAGCTGTAGGCAGTGCATTTCCACACTGGATGGGCCAAAGCACTTAGTGGTGCGTGCTCTCCGCCTTTCACCTTCTACATGGAAAAAGGGCTGTTCTATTGGGCTTACAGATAGGCATTCTTTTAGGGTTTTTCTTTCCTAAAGGTATGAGTTTGCATTTCTGCCTGGAAGGCTGTTCCACCACCTTCGTGGATGGTCTCTAAAATATTTAGAGGCTATAAATTTATAATAAAAATTATACTGCAATGACTCCTGTAATGGTCCGACAGATATTAGTTCTAGAGCTAAGTTAAATAATTTATAGCTTTGGGGATTTGTTTGGATTTTTTTGTTTGTTTGTTTGGTGGGGTTTTTTTAAAATGGTTTTAAAATGTTAAAGTTTTAAAATGTTAAAATATTAGATACTGGTTGAAAGAAAAGAGCTCAGAAAATTCCAGATATCTGTCATGAAGCTGTTGTTTTGCAAGGACCACTCCAGCCCTGACAAAAATTCTGGTTAAACTTATGTGTCACATATATGAGCACAAAAATTTAGATTATGTAATTTTTTCAATCAGTACAAATTCTACTGCTCTCCACATGCAAGCAACTTGCTGATGAAACACAATGAAATTAAGTCTTGGTCCTCTGTGTATCTTTTGCTATTCTGGTGATTATATGTAGCCAGCTTTTCTTTGTCATTTAAGAAAACTTCAAATGAAAAGTTCACTACACCTCATAGCATCCACACTGGGGATATTTTGAGGGGAGAATAGTAGTTGTAATTTAGAGTATGAGTGATTAAGCAAAGTAAAATGAGGTCTGGAAATCATAATAAATCATAAGCAAATAATGCACACAGGAGAAATCTTGCTTGGAGTATAATTAAGGTAGTATTACTGTAAAGCACTGAGGATATTCTGTTCTCCTAAAGGAAGACCTCAACTGAAAAATTTGTGCTGTTTTGAAGAGCATGTAAAAGAGGTTTCTTACTGCAGGCAAAGCAGTAGAATATGATCCTTACTCTTATACATGCAGGTTTTAATTTTTTAAATTTTAATTTCTATATATTAATACCAGAACTGGAGACTCAAGTTTCCATCAATGCATCATACACAGAGTTTATTTCAGCCTTTGAGAGGCTTCCTAATGGCAAACATTAAAAAATACCGTACAAAAATTATAATTCCTATACTTTTTTTTTTAATTAAAGGAAATGTCTCTTCCTTGGAAATTCTATTTTTTATTCTTTGCTGGAATGTCTCAGGTGATGTCCACTTGAAAACAGTATGGCACCATGAGTATGGATAATGCAATGTATGGAATAGCTGAAATATAAGGATGGATTTGTTCTAAGAAAGGAAAACTATATCTGGAGTAAAAAGACTAATTTGCTTTTTATGTTTGCTGCTATTTTTGGGGAGGTACAGGCAGAGGGAGAAAAAACTATTAGCTTTTATTTTCTCCATTTAGTGCTTCCTCAGACAACCTGTAGCCCAGATTTCAAAACTGAGGTTTGCTAACACTTAAAGCAAACATTTTAAAGCTGCAGTATTGTTAACACAATACTTTGAACCTTGCTGTGCCATCAGATATGCACCATGGCCCAGATCTAGCAGCATTTGCTTCCTGGATCTATTTCTCCAGCTAATTTAAACAACTGTGGTGCTTAATTTGCATTTGAATTAGGGCAATGGGAGTGATAACATTGTTCCTATGAAAATACCCAGAACAGAAAATGGCATTTGTTTTGTTCTTCTTGGCCTGATTGTAAGCCTTTATTTCATTTTTTTGTCCTTATTCAGGCAACATTCCCATGGCAAACAATTTAAAAACATGGTTATATTCACAAATTTAGCCACGTGGTTGTACAGTGAGAAAGGTGAAGTGTCTGGGTCTGTTACTGATGAACTGTCCTGACATGGGGGCATTGGGACAGAATGTTAAAAACTGGATCTGTTGCTTAGCTCTAGCACTGCTAGATTTAACTGATTACATTATTTGAAAGATACACACCATGCGCACTGCTTGTAGATGCTGGAAACCTTTACCTCAGCAAGTTCTCCCATCTTAGGGAAGACTTGATCCATGTGCAGCATTTTGGCTCTAATATCTGATAAAACCATGACTCTTGGACACATCATTCCCACCCACTGGAGACAGTGGTACAGTTCTTGTCCTGTTTTGCCCTTCTGACATTTTCAGGTCCCTCTCTGTTACATTTCACCTTGTTCCCCTCATTTGTTTTCATTGGTGAAACCAATGTCTCAGGGGACATGGCATGATCCCCACCAACCTGTAAAAAGATAAATTTTCTGTTAGCTGACACAGAGTAGAGGTTAGACTGTGTTTAGGTTCCTGGCTGATCCTAACACTCCAATTCCACTGTATCCCATTTCTATAATTTAATTGGCATGGGCTCTTTATTTGCTGATTGCTGTTTTATATTAATATATACTGAGCTATATACTGTACCCTTTAAAGATCTTCTTAAACATGAGAAAATTATTTTTCTACCTGACTCTAGAGGAAACAGATAGTATTGAAAATATTTCCTGTTTCTGAAGGCATTCATTCTGTGAGAACCATGTGAGCTGTTAAAACCCAGCTGTCTTGAGTGCAGCAAGGAGATTAGGAGAGGGCCAAGAGTCAGGTTGCTGGCTCCCTCAGATAATCAAAACTGTCAAGTATAATTTGTGCCACTGTCTCCAGAAAACATTCCTTCCTGTCCACCAGAAATTTAGCTGCAACTTTTTATTATTCCTACAGTAACACAACATTCTGGCTATGGATGGGGTTGTTATCAATGCAAAATACAGTAAAAAAGTAACCTGTGTTTTTTATAGTTAATAAATATTTTCTTTGGAATAAGCTTTAAAATCAGTCCTGTAAAGGGCATTGTTCTTCAGCTAATTAAATCTTTATTTCGGTTGAATAACTCAATTTTCATCTCAGGTTTTACTCATTTTCTATTAGTTTTTTCATGTACAGCACTTTTGAAAATAAGAACTCGATTGTGCTTGGACCACTACTCTGCAATATAAAACTTCCCCCACACACTTTGTTTATCACACTTCTGCAGTCAGAGCCTTTAAAAGGACTTAGATGCTGACTCCCAGTGAACACTCACAATTAGCTGTTGGTGGCAAGGTACAGAAAAAGATGCTCAACATCTGAGTGGTGCCATTAAGAAATTTTGAAAAAAAGACTGTGCCTTTCACTCAGGTGTTATATGTCCCATGTTGGACTGAAGAGAATGGCCTGAATTCAAAAAACTACCTTCCCCACTGAGTTCTTCAGTAAATTTAGGTGCAGGGACAAGGTGACAGAAAGATTTCCACCTGGTGCAGATAGGAGAGAATCTCCAAGTATCTTAAACATCTAAAGATTGTGGTGCTTCTGGCCCAATGCAGAAGTTGGCTGAAATGGGCTTGTCCAAAATGCAGGTGTCCTACATCCTAGATGCAAACTTTAGGATAAAACCTTGAGTTCAGGTTCCTAAATTCTGTCCAAGTCCTTTCTGGTCCCTACATAGCTTCACTCTCGTCAGAATTTTGTAAGTCAGTATCAAGCTGGAATAGCCACTAAGACATTCACCTGTAATTCTCTTGAGTTTTAACAGCCTGGGAAGTTTTAGTGCTAGGAAGCTTTTTTCTAGTTCATGCTAAGAAACCAGAGGCAGCTGGTTTTAATTTTCACAAGGTTCTGAGCAATTTTAACAGGAATTCTGAAGGTATAGATTTAAGCTTATCCTTGACAATAGATATCCTTGATAACAGATTGTGGCATTGGTATATTTATTCAGGGTAAAACTCAGGTATCTTCTTTTCAGAAGAAAGACTACTTTTAGGTATGTATGCATCTGCTAGTTCTTCCACAAACATTGTATATTAGTGAGCTAACAAGTTTCTAGTGTTCTTAAACCCAGCATAACCATTAGGTAAATAATCATACAGTAGAAATCAAATAGTAGAAATCATATGGGAAAGATCAGTGCCATTTTTTCCATTCTTGATCAATACAGCATGTAATTTGTCAAAGCAATAATCAACTATTAACTCCTAGTGTTTTCAGATTATAGTAAGTCTCAGAATGTACTGTAGAAGCAGGTAAATATGAATGTGTTTTTGCAAAGCAAAACTACTTAAATGGATAGACATGACAGAAGACTTGGTATGAAAGTTGAGATAGAGGTGGTGTTTATTTTTCTTTTATATATATGAATTATCTTCACTGTTAACAATCTTAGGTCATTCCAGACTCGTCCCTGTACAACATTTCCTTCTTCTAAAGGATTAAAAAATTGGGTATGAATGTGACATGAACACTTTTTGCTAAATCTAAGCATTCAAAAAACATTTTAAAAATATGAAAAGTAATGATATTTTTTTAAATGTGTGGTTATCAATCTGCTTTTGAACCCTTTGAGACTCATGTTTGCAACACATTCTCAGCAACATTGGTGACCAGGAACTTAGTTCCAAAAAAAGAGAGTGAAAACTGAGATTTTGTGTGATCACAAATCTCCAGGTAGTGGGGCTGTCAGGAAAATCAGCTAAGGGAAGCCACATGGTAAAAGTGTAGCAGTAAGGAATGAAGAGGTTTTGGACCCAGATGATGGAAATGTTTGGTGCATGCAGGTACCTACTTCTGTATTCCAGACCTACCTTCTGGGGTTTGAGCCTGGACCTACATCAAAACAGCTTCCCGTAATTCCAACAAATGTTCAGCTTGTGAAGAGCTCATTCTAATGAGCTCCAACTGGAGCCTTGGGAGAGGCTGCAGCTGGCCCTGCTCTCGTGCTGTCGGGCAGATGGCAAGGCTCAGCACAGGTGCCCAGCATGCCCTGGTCTGCCTTAGTGGGAACATCAGTTCGGTTTGTTTTGTGGCACAGTAAGAACTAAGGGAATTCTCCTCACTGCCAGAAAGAGTACTTGTAAATTTCCAAGGATCTCAGCCAAGAGAACTGTGTTCTGCTGTAAAATATTGGTCTGGTTTCGCTGCTCCAAACACACATCCATCAGGTTAGAAGTGACACGTGTAGATTTATGAATCCTTGTGCAGAACAAGAAAGAACATCATGCTGACTACACTGCTCAGCACTGCACAGATATCATAGTGTATAAAATATTATAGTGCTAGCTCATTCACTAGCAGTGATCAATTGTTCACTTCAGTCTGTCATCTCTCTACCTGAATGTTTAATTTCTTTTCCAATCTGCTTCATTATGTTCTCAATTATCAGTTTTCTTCGTTTTTAGTCATTAGTAATAACAGAACCTATACCTCTAGAAATATGGTCCTTTCTGGTTTTGAAGATGCATCTTTAAGAAAAAGAGTCTCAAAAATACACTTATGTCATGCATGAGTGCTGGTATCTTCAATTTAGCAAAATCAATTTTAATGCTCCCTTGACCTGGGGTACCTGTACTAAAGGTCTATTATTGTGTGGAATAGAAATATCTGTATACTCACCTGTCTAGTTTCTTTGGTGGCTTTTTTGTAGGAAGCAGGGCTGAAAATTCACTGCTAATTAATATTTGAAGGAAATGATTGATGGTTACCACTCTTGTGAAGTATTTGGGGTATCAATATCTGAGAGACTCAGCCAACTAGTTTGGGTGGTTTCTTGCAGCATTATAGAAAATAATTAGCCCATGGAGTGTCATAGAGAAATAATAAATAGGAATAAAGTAGACAACCAAAACAAGATGATCACTTTGAAGATATGAAACTTTTCAAAGTACTCATCTTACGTATGACTACAAGCAGTACTTATTATATTGCACATACTTTGAAAAAGACAAGGTTATACCAAAATTCTGAAGCATTACATAGTGCTGAAACACTCTAGAGCAGTTCAAACAGAAAATTTTAATCCCAGGAGAATATCTGACATTGGAATGCTTTTAAATAGTTTGATTGCCAGTTTTAATCCTTAAAAGTTTTAGTTCTCTGTGAAAATAATGCTTTTATTGTACACACAGTGTGTAAATTTTCCATGAATTCTTTGAGGTTCACAATATCTAGCTTTGTTAGAACAAATACAGATAAAATCATTAAAATCATGAAGAAATTAGAATTAATGTACTATATATTTCAAAATGACCAAAAAACATTTAAAGTCTGCTGGATTTCTTACCTGAATGGTGAAAATAATTTTTGAAGTCAAATGCCCTATGTGAGGCCATATGTATACATATATTTGGAAAAGCTTGTGGTGCAAAATATTAATGAAAGAAAACTTTTTTTTTCCCCTCTAATTGAGTTAGACTTTTGAATATTGTAGAAATGAGGAAAAGTTCACCTGGCTTTTGAAGAAATCCTATTTGCAGATAAACATAGCTATTCATTATTTTTAGTTATTTAATTTAATTTTTAGTTATTTAATAAAAACAGAGGCACATAGTATTTTCTGTGTCTGTCAGTGGGTTAGATTGGACAGAGAGAAATTTAACTGCTGCAAGGGAGTTTCATGTTCAAAACTGTAATCACCAGAATATATGTGGGAAGTATGTGTGGAAGCCTGTCTGCATGTGGTAAAGACCTACACTTACAAATTAACGTTTTGGAAGGGCTTATAAATTTATATTTTAAAATACTCATAGAAATTAAGTTTGTGGAAATTATTCACTTTCTATTTGTAAATCCAAACCAGTGTTTTTGAGGTGCAGGCGTGTGAAGCTAAAATATCACTTATTGAGCTGAACTGAAGCATTCCCTTTGCATTTAGATTAACATCAAGTTGTATTTTAGCTGCTCTGAGCCTTAGTAAGTCTTCCCTGCTGTTCTTTCCTATGGGCTCAGTTCCTTGATTAAACTGTGTTTTCCTTTACACACCGTACTTTGCCTTCTGATTGAACAATTTTAAGCAATCACCAAATAGCCCAGGACTGAGATACCCTATTGGATTTGTAGCCCAGAAAAAAGCAGGCATGAAAGTAGCTTATTAAATGGAGTATGAATTTTTTACACCATTATTAATACATTTCCAAGATTTTGTAACTAGCAAAAAAAAATTTGGACTGTTTTTTGGTCAAAGCTAAAAATCTGGTGTGCGGACTAAGCCCCTGAGATTTGACAATGTGTCCTGTTGCATTGAACCACAGATTATGTGGGTATCATTTATTAATTCTACAAAGCATTTTTTATCTCAGTGGAAAAGCTGTATGTGCACCAATTTCTGCAACCATGACAGAAGTTTTTAGTGCCACACATAGGAGGAAAATCTGCCTAGTAAACAGCCCAGAAGAGGAGGTGTTCCCAAGAGGTAAAATAACGCCAGGATCTTTCCACGTGGCTTTTGTAATGGGAACACCAGAGCGTATAATTAATTGCAAGTTGAAAATATTGTGCATAGAAGCTCTGTTCAATCAATTTGAAGTTACATCAGAGTCTTTAACCCTTTACTGTACTTGGAACTGTAGATCTCTTGTCTGCAGAGAGCCTCTGGGGTTTCTTTTAACCAGTTAGATAGTTGAACCAGGAGTGTCACACGCAATAAATTGGGCCAAACACAGCTTACTCCATCCAAGCCCTGAAAACCTTGGCTGGGTAACTTGTACTAGGGTTACACTACCCTCCTCCGAGAACTTTGTGCAATTTGCTAATACATTAGTGTCTCTTACACATTGGTGTTATAGGAAGTCCTGTTAGGACTTGGAAATTTCAATTTCTGTTGTAAAGCTCATGGCTTGGCTGTTCAAACTATAATTTTTCAATCCAGTTTAAACCCATAAAGCCTTTGCTACGTATTTTGAAATTTTTCCAGCAGCTGCTTCCATAGCTGATTGGACTGCCTCAGCCCCATCACATAGGTAGAAGTCCTAGGGTGCTAGAATGCCATGTTACATTCCAAAGACATCCCATAAAGACTAAAATAGCTTTTCTTTTCTTTTGTAGCACAAGAACGCCTTAAATTTTTAATGTAGAGATGTGCTTTGCATATGTTCCTATTTTCTATTTATTTATCCTTTTTTCTCTGCCCTTTACCAGAGCAGGTGATTGATAAAAAAAGAGTTTTCTGCTGCCAGAATAGAAAATCATTTCTGTACAGAAATGAAGAAATTATTCAAGAGTTTTTCCTTTCCAGTCTCTCTTCCATTTTCCTATACCCTGAAAAATATTTCTGTTCCTTTTCTCCTTTTAGGTGATAGTGCTTAAAGTTATCTAGTACTTACTTTCAGTCAAGCCAATGTGAAGCTGTGAGAGTATGTCAATGAATTCTGCAGCACGTAAAGTTTTTCACAAGACACATTGTGTAAAAGTAATTATAGCTAATTATTTTAAATTGTTTTTCCCTGTCAGGTTTAAGAGAGCTGGAGATAAAAATGCTAATGCTTAGGATTCCCTAATGTCACACACTTCAAAAAGACCTGTCATGTCTGCAGACACAGATGTATTATTGCAGAACTGCAGCAGCTTTAAAAATGTAGTGTACTTTTCCATTGAAAGACCACCTTTCTTCTTTACTTTTTACTCTTTCTTTACATCAAGGCCTTATTACACTGCAAATTCTTGGGGTTTTTTTATTATCTTTAGTTATAATCCAGAGTAACAGATCCCCTGTTGTTGATCTCCCCCTCACAAAAGCCAAATATGTTTGGAACTAAACTACCTTGATTCAAGTGGCACATAATAAAAAAAGAATTGAAAAATGTTACTTATATTCTAGAATCAAGGAATAAAAACACTAAGACAAAGCAAGAGCAAATAAAGTGCTAATACCATTTATCATAGGGCTGCCTGTCAGAGGCAGGTCCCTGTACAACACAGTGGCTCCTTAGACAAGAACACAAAGGAGAATGTTTAGACACTGCTGTAAAATCTATGGAGCAAGCCAGGAGAGGATTGTAGCAAGGGTTAGCACACTTAGCTGTTATCTAACCAGCATGGATGTCAGCAATAAAGAAGACGAGGAGAAATGGATATCATGTAGGCTGCAGCAGTCTATGCTGACCCAAACTGAACTCCATACTGTCATTACCATCTCCTGTGTGATCATGCAGGCCATTCAGATGGAAATTAGCATGGTTTTATTGTAATTCTGCAATTAACCTTTCATTTGCAGTTAGACCTACAGAAGAAAACAGTTTCTGTGCTGAGGCTTCTGTCTGTGTTTTGCCAAACTGGGAGACAGCATTGAACAGGTAGTAGGTGCTTGATTTCTGAAGTGGGAAAGATGGCAGGAGAGGGGAAGGTACCACTTCTTGCATTACTCAGATTTAAAAAGAGGAGTCTGGAAGTAAACAGCTCTACTCTTTCAGACTGCTGACAGTTAGACAGAATGAAAATATAAAATATGTGTAGCAAATGACACTGCTTTTCTAAAAAAATATAGTCCTCTTGATATCTTGCTCTTGCAAAAAAAACAGTACTTTTTTTTTAACAAAGATTTTAAGATATTGATTACCACTGTCACTGCTTCCATGAGAATTTATTTGCAGATTCTGAGTCAGAACTTTACTATATTAACTCTTAGGACTGAGAAATAGTCATAAGAACTGAAAGACTTTATTTTGTATTTCTCTGATGGTGAGACCTGAGCAGTGAGAACAGCAAAGGTGAGATTAATTTGCCAACTATGCCATGCTGCACACACTTAGACACAAAGCTTTGCTAGCAACTTTAAAACTTACATTCTGCAAGGCTGTGTTGCGTGGGAGATTTTGGCATATTTTGATAATAAGTATTTCATTTTAAAGTCATCTCTATTGCTTATGGAGGAGAGTGCTTAGTTCTTTAAAAAGATATGAATAGCCTGCCTGTAGTAGCTCAAAACCTTTTGGGCATGATTTGGACTCCAAACACATAAAGCTGCAAAACAGGTTCCTAACTCTTTAGCTGACACCATAAAAAAAACCCTCATTAGCATCAATATTATTGCAGGAACACCTGGGGTGCTACTTATGGGTCAAGGCCCTCTTGTCTTCATTGCTGAATTAACACAGGATAAAAAGGCTGTTCTTGCCCAAGAGGATATTACAGTCTAAATATAAGATCAGAAAAGCTCTAACAGATGGGTACAGACTGATGGAGCACAGGGAAGCAAAGAGGGCATAGATGGACGTGCTCTTTGCACTGAATGGACCACCAGCACAAATGTGTCTAATTCCAAACTTAGCTGCAGGGCATTTAATAGCCTGGAAAAAGACAGTAACAGCCAGATTGCCTAAGGAGCAGTAATGTTAAATACTGAAACTCTCTCTGCAGTGACACTGTGAGCTTTTCCTTAAAGAAGATGATATTCACATAATTTACATACTTCTGAATATGGTCTTACAAATTTATTTCTCATATTACCTATGCATTTAGATTTGTATGGTTTACCTATAATCTAAAAATTAAATTAACATTATACTATTTTACCAAAAAAGTAGTTAATTTACTTATGCTACTAATTTTTTTTTTTAGTGTAAGAACCCTAGGAAAATATACTGGGGAGAACAAAGCAAGATAATTTTCAAAAAATGAAAAAGTGTTTTTCTTCACTCCAAAGATGTTAATAGCATTGGAGCTGTTTGTAATCTCTTCCTAGTGCAAAATAAAACTTTTAATAAAAACAATAAGCTAGATTAAGTGCTTTGCATGTATTGTCTTCTACTATTGCAGAAAGTTTATATGAAAAATTTCCCCATCTGTTGCCCTGATTTTTTAAGATTTCTAACCTTCTGATGTTGACATCATTGTAGTGAACTTTCTCACACACTTCCTGTAAATAACTCATTGTTTTACATTCTTTTATGGAGGAGGAGAAATTTTATGGACTGTTGGTTTGTCCAGTGTCATTGGAGAGGTGGCACTGTCACCCTCCAATCCACTGTCACTTTTGGAAAATTATAAATGTTGGAGTCAGAAAATAAACTTCCCTTTTTCTTCTTCACCTTGAGAACAGCGGTGTGCACTTGTGTCCTTTCGTGTCCTATAGTGACACCCATCTTGTCCTTTCTTTGGACCTGATGGTCCAGAGGTCTTTCCCAGTCTAGCTGATTCTGTGATTCAATAGTGTAAAGGGAGAGTAAACAGCTGACTTGCAAAAGCAAGAGGGATTTAAATCTCCCACATTTTCAAACATAGTCATCTAACAAATTACTGTTGAGAAGAGCTGTACCAGCTTATCACAGAGAAGAGTTTCAAGAACATTCCTTTTCTAAATGGCTCTTTGATAAATGAGGCAGAAGGAAGTTATGACCTAGTTCTGCAGGAATGCAGGTGCACTGACCATGCACACTGGAGCTTCTTTGCAACAGTAAGTCTAAATGTTTAGAGAACTGTCATAAAATATCAAGAGGAATGTGTTCCTTTCAGGTCTGCTGAGTCAGCTTTTAAAATCCTTATACATAGCTCTTGTATGTAATATAGACAGGTCTCTGCCTTGGAATAAATGTATCTCTACTGTAAGAGGAATCTTTATTACATTATACTGTGAGACAAGCACGGAGGTATATTGGAGTCTTCCTCATAAATGTGAGGAACAGATCTGATTCCTTTAGCCATCCACAGAATACCAGCTGCATGTCCCAGAGATGCAATCTGCAGCCTTACGAGGCAGCAGTGCAGTGCAGGGGTGAGGGGGACAACTCACCCAGAGCCTTGTGGAGGTGATAACCTCTGTGTTCCTGCAGAGCATTAGCTGGGTTTTTGAGACTGTCTTGAAGCTCTGCCCAAAGGGATATATCCCCCCAGTACCACTCCTTTCTTTCTTCTCTCACCAGAATAAACTCTACTTGAAGGCATGAAGTAACTTCTCCAGAAAGATAACATTTTGCCACGTGGTGGAGAAGAAATGTAAACAGCTAATTCACATGAATTATCTACCAAAGAAGCATCTAGGGCTCTGACTGGGATACTTTATCTGGACTCTTCCTCAGGGGTTTCTCACAGTAGGAGAAAAAGTAAAAGTGCAAAACTTTATTTTGCAGACAAAAGAAGATAGGACATCATTTAGAAATTTTAAGAATTAACGCATCTACTACAGTTAGATTGTGGATAGAAATGTGCAGGGCTTGAAATGTGGGAAGCTGTTGGTAATTCATGTGGACTGTGTTTTGTAGAGTGCTTATGTAGCATTTTGCATTAGGTGGAAGATATGCCAAACTCCAGACTCTTCTAACTTGTTGCTAACTAAATATTTTTAAATATAGCTTTCTAACATTGTTTTCTAATAAAATGCTATATTTGCAAATATTTAATATCAGGACTTTTGCTCTACTATTTTTAAGACATGAGTGATTAACCAGAGGCCTTTTGCATTATAATTCTTATGGTGCCTTCACTGGGGTGGATTGCAAGCTTCCCATGGGAGGTACCTCTCCTTGTACTTAAGGCTTCCCAAAACGAAAATCTTAATTATTTTACAGACCGCACCTTGGCAATGACAAGAAATTACTTCCTACAAGGAAGTTTTCTGCATGTCTCGAAGGTGGCAGCAATTTTACCAAGAGAAAAGAGAAATGTTACTTTTTGATTCAAAGTAGTGAAACTTGCAGTTTAGAGTTGAGTTTTATCAGATAATTAAGGCCTAATTTTCAGGTTTTCAGCACTTCTGTGGGCTCAGCTGTATTTTCTTGTTATAAGGAACATTGCAATTAGATCTTAGATTTTTTTTTTTCCTTTTTTAATTCCTTGATTGAGCTCCTCTTCCTACTGAAACTGATTAGTTCATTGAGTATTTATTTCACCATGAAAGTTTCATTTTCAGGGAAAACAATGGGTCAATATCTTGTTATGACTTTGTCAAATTAGATGAGTTAAAGCTCAGTGAAATGTAATTTTTTTTCATGCTACCTTTTAAGGGCACGTTCAATTAGAAATACAACAGGCAATTTATTTACAAAGAGTATTCGTTAGCCTTATAGAAGAATTCATCTTTCAACTCAAATTAACTTTTGGTAGACCTGACAGAGGTTAAGCTTGTATCTAAAGATGCTCTAACACAACAAGGAGTTCACATTTCATTTGGAAAGCTCTTCGGGTTTTGAAAGTATTTAAAAAACATCTGTCTCAACATACATCTCTGGATAGTCAAAAAATTCCCTAAGGATCTTAGGGATGATAAGGTTTCCTCCAGACAATTGTACCTGCAAAGGGTAAGGCAGGCATTCAAAAGGAACCAGATATAAATGTATTCATGTCACCTACCTGCCTGTGACTGCAGAGGTTTGGCATCTTGAATGTCCAAGCCTCATGAGCAATACAGGAACCTTTAATATTTATCTTTGTTTCTCTCTTCTGACTGCATTTTGTCCAAGTTCAAACTTTGTCTGGATGATGTTACAGATGCTCAAAAATCAGTGGTATAATTCCCAAAGTCTGGCAGAAGATTACAATTTCATCTGATTTTTTAATTTCATCCATTAAAAAGAAAAAATTTGAAAAAAAAAAGAAAAATTAGATGCAAGGGTCTGAATTGTCAGCTTTATTAGGAGTGTGTTCCTTGGATTTTGGCTCATGACTATCTCCCTCTTCATGTGCTAATTTGGGAAGAGATATAATAAAAATTCTATCCAGTTTCTCTGCAATGGAAATCAAATGGCATATTTATTGAATCTATCCATTCCTAGTGTTCACCTGAATTTTTATATTCAGGATCCTCAAATTTGCTACTGGTGGATCTATAATTTTGGAGAGATGTCTCATCATGGTTTGTTTCTGAAAGTGATGTGGCTTTGAAATTCTCAGCTATTTTACTTGTAATTTTAAATTATTCCATTTTTGTAGTTTTCATTGTTTGCAAGCTCCCCAAAAATATTCTGTTAATGTTTTCACAGGGATGTTTAAATGACATATATATATAGCACTTACATGAAAGAAGACTATTTTTTTTATGGATTAGACTTTAAAGAGGTGAACATCTGAGATCTGAAGCATGAAATCTTATAAAATGTCCTCTCCCCTCTGAAGATTTTATCTGCTGAATAGAAAGAGGCATAGAGTACTTGATGCAAAAGGGGTTATTTTTCTCCTCTTTGGTTGCATATTAAAGGGGGTTTTGAGGTGTTTGCTTTTTTTTTCTTATTGTCTGTAACATGCACAATCATTGAGTAAATGTGTATAATAAACTCCCATATATGTCTGTAGAAAATCTTGTGTAGTTTCCATCAAAGTAATATCCACATGTCTCACATTTTTGCACTTGAAAATCTACTCAACCAGAGGTTAAGTATAATCTGCTTGTACAAATTTAGCATAGCCCTTCATTACCTGGGTTAGCTGATGCAACCAATGCACCAGAAATTTGCCAGGGATTATGACCTTAACATAGAAAAATGGGGGAAAATACTGAAATAGACATAAACTAGATTTAAATGTTTACAGATAATGGGTTTCAAAGGTAAGAGAAGGGCAATGCTACGATGTGTGGAGGGCAGACACCCCTGCCTTGCATTGATCCAAAGCACTTATCCCCATCCTTGCTGCACACATGGCAGTTCCAAGTCAGCACAGCTGGTGCCTGGGCTCTGCTCCCAAGGTCACACAGGGCAGCCTTGAGAGCACCTCTACCACAAGGACTTCAGTCACAGGCAGTTGAGATAAAATTGTATTTCATATAGGCCCAGTTAAACCTGTTTCTTTGCCATGTCATGGCAAAAATTTCCTTCCACAAAATTTGAATACTGCAGTAGGTGCTCCTTTACTCCTGTAACACTAATAGTCTCATTCATAGCCAGGTTATGTCTTTCTAGTTTAAGGAAAAAAATCATTAAATTCATCACAATATTGAATATACTCTGATAAGGACCATATTTTTCAAAGCTAAAATAAGAGGGATTTATAATAGATTATTTTGAAACTTTAACATTTTTAAGCAGTCTCGGTACTTGAGAAATATGTTATTGTCTTTAGCTATTTGTTTTCCTTCTAATTTTAGGTGTCCACTCTTTGCAGGAAAGTGTGTTAGCAGAATAAAGATCCAGGGAACTAGATTAATGCTAATTATTCCTGATTGTCCTGCAGCCATTATGGTTGTGTCTGTTATAATAATATCGAAATCACTCTAGTTTAAATTTCATGCATTGCCAATTAATTTTTACTTATCTTAAATTATTTTTATCTCAGCTAATGTTCTTCAAATATAATCCTCTTGGCCAGAGCTGTTCCTTTGTACCCTGTACTTGTTGACATACCATATAGACACACTTCTGGTTTCCTCTTGCACAGACAACACTTATTTATTGTTTTATTTTTAAATTCATGTCCTGTATTTTACCAGTGTGCAATTCTGCACATTTAAGCACAGCTGGAGCTGTGTTTTCACACTCTCAGAGCCTGCAACTGTGTCACATGCTCAGGACTGTGTCTTGTTTGGTGGGTTTTTTTGGGGGTGGGGGCAGGTGGGGGGAGGGAAGGGGAAAGGTTTACGAGGGGGTTTGTTTTTTTTTCCTAATTTGTGTGAAATAAAAGCCTGATTTCTGTTCTTCTTATTGACCCAGTCCAGTAAGATCTGGCACATTTACTGTCCTCCAGAAGCAGTGGTATGATTGCTCTTGTCATCTCTGGGGTTCTTTAATCCTAAAACCATCTGCTCTGCTACCTGGGAACCTCCCCTAACTTGACAGGCAAAGCTCCACTATAAATCAAATCTGTAGACAAATGATCAGGTTTTGTGACAGTGAAAGAGTAGCAGCACTATTCCACAGGGTGAAATAGTAGGAATGGTGCTGTTTGGTCTATTAAGAGTCTGGGGAAAAACTACAAATGTTTTAGCAGGGAAAAGTTGCACATGTCAAAAACGTTTTGGCTAGACAGGGATAAAAAAGCTTTGAAGCTCTTGTAAAGAGCCTGAGTAATCACCATGAGAACAGAGGCAATGATTATTCAATAATGCAGTCAACACACAAGAAGTAAAATGATTTCATCTTCTTATACACCTTTAGATTCTGAATGTATTATATCAGTCAGCAACATCTAGAGAGTAACTGTGCAAAATTCTTTGGAAGCAATCTTAAAAATGAAGCTACTGTTTTAATGTCTAATGAATGATAATTAGGGTTTGATATGGTAAAATGTATTCATTATGCTGTTCCGAAAAATCTCATCTCAAATACAATATTAGCTCTGGCCTCCCCTCTTCAAATGAACTTCAGCTATGATACATTCTGAAGAAACCACACAGACAGTTGAGGGAAGTGATTTGGACATCTAAAATCAAAGAAACTGTAATCCCAGGTGCTTTTACCTAAGAAGAAGGAAATTCCCCTACTTGGTCTCTCTTCACAACTGTTCTGCCTTAAGGTTTATTGTGTGGAGGTTAATACAAAGAAATATAGAGATGGATACAACCGAGAATCTTGGTTCATTGAGATCAATAGAAACTTGGACCATTTTCCCCCATTTAAATTGGAAATATGAGATGTTTATTTGCAGATCAGAGGGTGCTGCTAAGTGATGAAAGGGTGGTATGCTTTGCTGTGCAAACCTACAGCTCTAGATCTGAAATTGGGAGCTATCAGCAGTGATCAGGGACTACTGCAGTAGGAACCAGCACAGCTCTCAGGCTACACAGGGATTTTAATTTAAAAATGCATTCCAGTGATGAAGGATCTAATTCCCCTTGTACAGTTTTTGTCTTCTCTTTAATGGCACTAAACTGTTCACTGCAACACACATTAGTAGTCATAGGATAGTGACTTCTGTATTGAAACTTAAAATCTATTTATATCATAAGGCTGCATGTGCTCCAGTTCAGGACATTTTTCTCTTATTATTTCTTTTCAGTTGAGTGAGAAAAAGAAAACTCAGCCTCAGACATACTCCTTAAATATAATTCTCACTAAATACAATCCACAGTGTCCTTCAGTTAATTCCAGCATTTCTCACTACATATTCTCTTTTTCTACTATCAGCTTAGTATTGCTTGCTCTCTCTCCTCACTAGCATGAAATGGCCAAGTATTGTCTGGTCCTGAATAAGGTAGAAATACTGTTTAAACATCAAAAAATGTGTTTATGTGAGAGCAGATAGGCTTTTCTACCTTCATATTTCCCACAGGAATACTTGAAATCCCTAAATTTTTTGTGGAATCATAGCTGAGAGAAGCTCAGCCTTTGTCTCATACTTTCCTCTTTCAGCATCATCACTGCTATTGCTTTCAGACATTCAGGGATGCTCTCAGAGGCACTCCTTATGCACACCTTTTTACTCTTCTTGACACTGTAGTGCAGAATAAACCAGAGACTTTGGGACTTTTTCTAACTGGAAAAGAAAATGTTGCTCCTGTTTTTAAAATAAGTGCTATAGTTAATTAATGCATTAGAAAGTGCAACTAATTTCTAAGTTTTTGAAGTACCAGACAGTATTTTGGTATGTTAAGTGTCTGGCATAAAAGGAAAATCTAAGTAGTAGTATAGAACGAAGCTGCAAATTATAGGGAGTATTGTAATATCCAAGGCAGAGAAAGCACCAAGCCAGGGGAAGGACTGATTTTCTGGATGTCTAGTAAATGAAATAATGTGATTTACATCCAGTCAAAAAGTATGTAATCTATGGAGGTTTAAAAGCTTTTTTTAGGCTTCTGCTGATACTTGAGCACTTCCCAGATATAAGTAAATGAAACTCAATACAGATTCTTACAGCAATTTTCAAAGTAGTCTAATGGAGCTAGATATCCAATTCCTATTGACTTTTCCAATGGGACTTGATTACTTAAGTGCTCTTTTTCCCTTTCAAAGGCCTTCCTCTTAATTATGCTAATTGGTGCTTTAAAATGTTTTCAAAGTCAGAGAGCTGTGCCTAGACAATGCTAATTCTGAACCAGACAAGATTCATAATGCTAGGTTCTAGGAAGCTTCCTCTGACTACAAGGTGTATTTATTTTTCTCTTCTTCCCTGAGGGCACAAATTAATTACTCAAGCTTGCCAGAGAATCTGCTGAGAGCTGTTACCTACAGGAACTGAAGAGAAAAAGGCATTAGTCAGTGATGCTACCTCATGACCATTGGCTGATGAAAGTATTTACACCCAACTGTATCTTGCCTCTACCCTGAAACTGAAAAAAAAAAAATAAAAATGCGGTGCTATCAACAAATATGAGAAGTACAGTTGATCTGGAAGATATTGCAGCATTTTACATACTCTGGCTGGAACACCACTTCATATAAGTTTTTCAGAAGTTCCTGCTTAGGATAATCTCTGCCAGCCAAAATAGAAATGAGAAGCTGTAAACATGGTCTTATCTACAAGTCAGAAAAATATATTTTTGGGGTTTCCCTTTTCAGACATACATTTTCTATTCCAAGTCTAAATCTCTAGATACATTTATTTCATAGATTTTCTTTACATTGTGGGCATTATTTTAGCAATCATTAAGAAATGCTAATCATTGCTAACTGCTGCTGTTATAGCTCAGTGATAAGCCATATATCCTACTGAGGGGATGATTTGTCTGACCTTCAGTTATACCACAGAACTAGGCACTGGAAACTAAACTCATCTCAAATACTGGTATCTTGGCCAGAAGTGTTTGCTAGAAATTGTAAAATTATTATATTGGTATTTTGGTAGTAGAATTTTTGTAGGAATATTCTAGAGACTTCTACTGATTGACACAATATAGACACATATCTTTGTACCTTACTTTTACTAGCAGTATGAATCCTTTAGGAGCAATGATGTTTCAGTAGGGTTGGATGAAAACCTTGAACATAAAGTGAGTTGTGAAGGAGAAACCAATTCACATAATATCTCTCAGTTAAAGAATGCAGTCATCCACCTTTCCTGGACAGCACTGGAAATGCACGAAAAGTGAGAAAAATGGAAATACATGGGCTGAGAATCGGTGGATTTTAGAACACTCTGAGGCAGGAGATTTTCTCATAAAAGGCATATCTGTTACAGTTTTTAAAATAACTTATTTGTTTCAGTTTTGCAGCTGAAACAGTCTTGAGCTGATCTTGAACTTTATGATTGTATTGCTTTATACTAGGTTTAGATAGACCTTTTTTAACTTTGTCCCCTCTCTGCCAGAGATTTTCTTAGGTTTTTATTCTTTACCCTTTATTGTTTATGGTTACATTCCCGACTATAGAAATATAGGAATTAAATCTGCCCTGCAAAGGACCACACTACTGTTGGGGAAATGTAGTGTAATCTCAGAAAAACAGTAGTGCACAGAGTACTTGTATTGACTCAGCTAGGCTCCTTTTTTTCTTTTTCCCATTTTTGCTCTACTTTCATTTTAAATAATTGGGAGCCACAAATATAAAATAGCCCCACTTGATCAATGCTATCTATCCAGGCAAAATCAAGGAGATTTTCATATGCTTTCCTGTCTCTTGGCAAGGTAAAACATCCTTCTCAGTGCTGCCATTGTATCACAATGAAGATTGCTTTCATTTATTCTTTTGATCAAACTCCTTGTCCTGCACAGAGTGGTTCAGCAGGGTCATGGCCAGACCTTGCTGTGCCATTCCCCAGCTCTTCTGGCTGAGCTTTCTCTGGAGGGCAGCATGCCAGAAAGCATGGAGCTGGGCATGGGAGCAACCATGGTTCAGCAGGTCTTCTCTAGGTGCTAAACTCCTACAGACTTTTTTCCCAACTGGATTGGAAGTGCTGGGACAAAAACTCTTAATCTACCCCCTGTTTTTGCAGCCATTCTGTGCAATGAGATTTCCCCCAGTTCATATTTGGATTAATCGAATGGATGAATCCATGGATTCTGACTGAATTCATGGATGCTGACTGAAGTGGAGAGAGAATAATCTTCAGGAGGTGATTCAGTCTATCAAGTCCCAGCTTGCAAAAGGGGGACACCCCGAAGAACTTTTCTAAAAATGAAACACTGTCTGTCAGGATTATTTTCTTTTGGCAGTTCTCCCTGTATACCCAAGGAAGATTCCCAATCTCCCAAGCAAGCTGTTTAACAGGCAAAACTGGGCACACAAATAGATTTTTATCCTTCTTTTTTCCCCAGTCTTGATTTTTGTGAAGCATTGTGTTTATGTAATTCATTCAGGTTGTGTTCGCCAGCTGGATATTTTTTCCTGCATTGTTGCTTTGGGGTTGTTTTGTTGTTTTTTTTCAAATATCTGAAGCAGTAGCTAATTCTGCTTTCTATGGCACACATAGACCCATTTATCAAAATGAAAGGAAGGATTTAATGAACAATTTAGAAAATACTTACTGAAGCATGTTTTGAAAATTAATTCTGGTTTGTAAGTTATGTTTAGTTCTTTGAATCTTTTCTACTGTAAAAAGAAACATGTGAAAAGCTCTGAATATGTAATTACTATTATAATGATTTAGTCTTAGAATGTCAAAAAGCTTTCCAAGCATTAATTAATGGAAAGAACCAAATGATGTTGCATTGTTGCTGCAGTGCTATTAGGTGAAGATTTTTTTCCTTTTAGTCACTTAATGGATTTTATAAATTATATGATTAGACCTGTAATATGCAATTCAAAACCACTTGATTTCAATGCAGAAATACAATTCTTATCATAAAAAAATTGCACATAAAAATAAATATCCCAGGGACACAATACTTAACATGCTGCATAAATTCCCACACTTTAATGTTCTTTTTATTCTTGGAATTATGTGAAGAATATAATGTTTTTTAAGTAGATTTGTGGGGATTTTTTAAACTGTTTTTTTAGTATAATGTAAAGTTTTCATGGTGGTGTCAATATTACTAAAAAGTAACTCTTTTTATGCTTTATTTTGCAGGTTGGCTTCATGAGTTGGGAAAACGAATTGAATCTCCTTATTATGAGAATAATACACTTGGAGGCCCATCAATCAGAAGTGCCTATATAGCTGCCCTGTATTTCACTCTCAGCAGCCTCACCAGTGTTGGCTTTGGAAATGTTTCAGCCAATACCGATGCTGAGAAGATCTTCTCCATTTGCACAATGCTGATTGGGGGTATGTACAATTAAGTGTCATTTAAAACCTTTTCAAGGACTGGGAAAAAGTCAAATAAAAGCTGAAATTTTGCTAAGTTTCTTAAAAGAAACCCCAAACGAACACAGCAGAAAGCTTAATAAATTTAATTTAAAATGGCAAAGTAAGCCACATGCTCATTCATGGTGTCCTTCCTTCTGCTGAGGCACCTGGGTACAACAAGCAGAGATTTGTAAGCCAAGTCCTTTAGGGAAAGTACCAGAACCTCTGTCTATACATTCATCTTCCTCCCACAAGAAAGCTGATGTGCTATTTCATGATGTGTACATTATACAACTCAAAACTGGCACACTGGCCATGAAGGGTAAAAGCAAATCTCTGCTTGAGTGCTCTGTCTTCCCTTTTTCTTTCTGCTGGCTTAACTGTTCTGGAAATACTAGTAGGTGTCTCTCCAGGGCTAGGTGTCAGCTTTGCACGATAAATTCTCCTGGCAACAAGAAATTGGAAATTTGGCACTTGAAAGTAAAAGAACTGTAAGCTATATATTTGCAGCATTAAGTGGTAAAAGAATTTTTCAATGAATTATTTTCATTTCCCTCAGTCCTGAAAATGAGAGGCAATAATATAATGAATCATCCAAGAATGAAATAATTTTGGTTTTCACAATGTCACAAAACCACAAGCAGTTCATGAATTTCTTTTGGCGGTTACATAAAATTATAGCTTTAAAATACACTGTGGTCTCTGTTCTTTGGGGCTTTCACTACATAAAATATGTTGTAATGAAGGAAGGAGTTTTCATTTCTATCAAGAAATCAAGAGGTCTCCTGTATAAGGCAGTGATGAATGTCTAATTCTCTTTAACATGGCAGAGCTTTCATAGAGTAGAATATAGAAGTATCCTATACATTTATTCCGCCCAGTTATAACAATTTCACATGTATTTCTTGTAATATGCTTGTGCATTGAATAAATGGTGAAGAACTAGTCACGTGAGTGGAGTAAGAGGGAACTGATGACTGAAAGGTGAAGTTGCTTAAAGGCAAGCAGGTGGGAGAATGGATTTATATCTGCGAGGGTCCAGTGAACAAGATATGTCCAGGTAAAAAAAGCAGAGCAGGCTGATCTGCAGCTGTTTTCTTGAGGAATTATGTTTTAGACACTATTGAGGAAAACCAAGGAAACATGAAAGAGGTAGAATGATACCATGAAGATTGGTGGGCATACCTTAGAAAACTCTGCTAGGAATAAAGTGCTAATCTGTATGCTAAGAGACATTATGCCTCATCATTTCTTAAAACCTATTTTAGTAAATCTTTTTGGCTGATATTTAATTTTAAAATTCCCTAATAGAAAGTGATGTTTTAAGAAAAATTGGTGTCATTTTTTCAGAGTTTTTGACCAAGCCATTAGTTAATGAAATTTCATTAACTAATGTATAATGGATAGGGTGAGTTAGTTTATCAGTAGTTTTTTCTGTATCACTTTAATGTATGACACTACAAAAAAATGAAATAAATTTACTTAAACCTTGAAAAAGTTGAAGACAGAAAAAAAAAGTGTAAACTTAACAAATAAATTGCATATAGAATACTTTTTTCATATTTACTGGCCTCTTCACATAATTTTTTACGTAGATTTGAAATTTAAATTTTTAAAACGTCATATTCTGAAGATAAAAGATCTTGTGCAATACAGTAAGTCTTCTTAAAGTTGGAAAGAAAATTTACTTATTAAAATGTAACCAGAATTCCTAGGACACCCAGCATCTCTAAAATACTGATCAGATTTGCCCCCTAGCAGGTGATCATACCATATTCTCTCTTATACTCTCCATGTTCTTTCAGCAAATAATGTATATTTTTGTATTTAAGAGATTGGAGGCCCACTCTAGTAGCTCCGGTCCCATATGGGATCAGAGGTGTTCCTCTGTTCCCTAAGCAAAATGTGATTTAAAGTATCTATTAAAATAAAGGCCAGCGTATGAAATACTGTTCCTAGAAGTTTTGAACTTGTCCTACTTGAGTTTAGACAGAGGCGTAATGGGTTTCTTACAGAAAGTAGGGTAAGTGTATGATTATTTGAGAAAGAATTCTGTCACAGCCAAGAATAGCTCGTCATTATGAGAAGCAGTTGCCTTCCAATGTATATAGGCAAAGACAGATTCTACCACAATAATAAAATTCTAGATGATATTTGTGCATATAATAACATCACTGAGATCTCTACTCTGTCCAGCTCCTAACCCAGGAGTCTAATGAGGGATTTACATCACATGTAAGTCTTGTATTTGCATTCATACACCACCTAACACTTTATCCCATCCCCTTTTTAAACTGATTATTGCATCCTTAAAGAGGTTACGCTATTTCTTTAACCTATTTATCAGTGTCTGGCTGAATTGTTTCAGACCTAGCTGTCATATTTCTAATAAAATATCCTGTATCTAGTATTATACCAGTCCCTCACATTCTGTTGCTCTAGCCTCTGATATTAATGACTTAGCAATTCACTGCACCATCATGAGCAGAACCTAGCTGAAATAGCTGATTATTTTTAGAAATAAATTTCCAGTTGGGCTTACTATTCTTACTACATCCACAATACTTTTTTTTCCTGCTATTTCTATACTGCAGTTCTTTATCTATTTTTCTGCACTCCCTTCACAATAAGGACATAGATATTGTTACCAGCTCCTTTGCATTTTTCCCAGACTGTAAAAGTTTTCTAACACTCCAAACTACAGAATTTTCTATTTCTACTATTTCAAAGTGCATCCTTTCCTCCTCCTGTTCTCCCTTGTCTCTTCTCACTCACATTGAACTTCTGTAAAGTGACATACAAGGTCAAAAACTTGTTTGTCTCATTTATAAACCAATTCCTTTGTCACTCTGAGAAGTCCGTCTGCTTTCTTTCAAGCACCATAAAGACAGATGTCTCTTTAGAGAAATAATCAATTTTTTTAGTAATTTTTTAAAATCAACTATTTGTAGATGTGTATGTTCTATACATCAGATCAATATCACATGACAGACAATTTTGCCGTGATTTTTCCAACTCAAATAATCAAACACATTATTGCACAAACAAACCCAGATGACCTATATTTGTAAATATTTCTTCAATTTTGCTTCTGGTCTTTTTATTCCCAAGCCAATCACTAATTGCAGAAAAACTCCAACATGTCAGAACAATTTTAACCATATTTGATCCTGTCCCGCAACATAAGAAATCAGGTTGTCTCTCTGAATGTTTCTTTTAGCCTGAATTTCTGCTTTTCAATAGGGTTGTTTTCTGACTTTTTAAAATATCGCACCCAGAATATGATACATTTTAAAATGTTATTTACAACCTTCTTCCTCTACACATGGTCTTCATTAGTGATTGCTTTTATTTATATGAGTTCTCTGATATATATGAGTTCTCTGACTCTGTGTCCTTTCCAACTGACCATTTGAGTCTAGTTTCCATACTGATTATTAGTATCTCGTTATTTTCTGAGCATACCTGCCTACTTGTGTTCCTTCCTGTGCTTTTTGCAAAGGCCTGTAGTGACAGCACAGGTGGGAATGGTTCAAACTGAGAGCAGGTTTAGATTAGATATTGGGAGAAATTCTTTGCTATGAGGGTGGTGAGGCTCAGGAAGATGTGGATGCCCCATCCCTGGCTGTGTCCAAGGCTGGGTTGGATGAGGCTTTGAGCAACCTGGTCTAGTGAAAGGCATCCCTGCCCGTGGCAGGGTGATTGGAACTAGATGTTCTTTAAAGTTCCTTTCAACCCAAACCATTTTATGATTCTATGATTCTGTGTTCTGTTTTCCTCTGCTCTTATACTATGGACTTTATTTGACTTAATTCTTTTGTTAGGTACCCTGACTAGATAGAATTAGTTATTGTTCTACCCTGTCCCATGACGATGACTTGTAGCATCTCAAACACCAGAAATGAGTAATCATATCAATACCACAGTATTAATATACCATTACTCAAGGAGTTTTATATTCAGCAGCTTTCTTATATCTCTTATTCAGGAAATTTTCATTTTGTGAAGATGCTGTTTATGTTCTGTGTGAAGTTTTATTGATCAACAAATCACTCCACATTGTGTGTAATTTCTGTACTTCCTAGCTCTGATGCATGCCTTGGTGTTTGGCAATGTGACTGCCATAATTCAGAGGATGTACTCCAGGTGGTCCCTTTATCACACAAGAACCAAGGATTTGAAGGACTTTATACGAGTCCATCACCTGCCACAGCAGCTAAAGCAAAGGATGCTTGAATATTTCCAAACCACGTGGTCTGTCAATAATGGAATTGATTCCAATGAGGTAACCAAATGTGGGGGGATTTGTGTTTGATTGTTTTGACTATGAACTATGACTCTGAGGCAAGGAGAGGGGTCATTTTTCTTTTGTCATGCTGTGTTTTGTGTGAAGTTACATAGCAAAGAAAACCATGCCTAAAAATAAACCTGGATTATCCCAGGAAGAGGGTACACAATTGAAAAAGCAGTTTTAAAACATCAAATAATCTAGAAAAATTCAGTCCTTTGTGATTCTCAAATGCTGAAGAGGCATTCATCAGAAACCTTTTAGATGATGCCAGCAGAAATGCTATAATGAGCATTTCTATCTTTCAGTAAACAAAATATCTACATGGGGATTTTAGCTCCTTTTTAAAAGAGGGACTTTGATGCCCTTTCCTTCCTCCTTCATCTTATTTATTCCAATACTGTAAACAAATTATTTAGGCTGAATTTTTGTAATATTTATATCACTACCTTTTTAAATATTTCACAGTGTAACTTGAGAGTGAAATCAAAAGACAGATTTCTGGTGGTGTCTGTGCTTGCTTGTTTTAAATTACTTATCCAGGTTATGTGTTACTGAACTGCAGGAGAAGTAATGGCTTCTCTCTGCTGGAGTGTTATTTGAATGGAGCACTCCCTTTAGGTTTCTTGTTATCTGTGTTATAAAACTCAGTGGTCTCTAAAGATAATGTGGAAATAAGCAGAAAGATTTGAGGTTTGGAACATTCTTTTCCTGATAAATTCTTTTTGTGCTGTGCACAGCACAAAGAATGGGATTTTCAACAGCACCTTAGCAACAGAAGGAGCTTAGAAAGATTTACAAAGGTACAAAAATGACTTAGATGTCAAAGCTTTCCTAGATGTGGTTAATGATCTCCTTCAGCTTTTGTACTTTCTGTACCTTTAGTCACACTGAAAGTGAGTGACTGCTGTACTGCAACCACAGCTCCTGGAGAGACCATCAGTCTTTCATTATTTCCCCCCTACGGATAAAACACCTTGTCTGAGCCCACCTGGTCAAGCTTTGGCTGGTTGCACTGTTCAGATGCCATATCTACAAAAAAACCCCTATATTTGTGGGCTTGCAGCTTGGAAGGAAAAAGTGAGACCTTGTTGTCTTTTAACTTTCCATAGGTTCTTCCACTGAACGTGCAACTTGTCTCCATTCCTTTCCCACCCCTCCTCCAGTGTCCAGTTACATTATTAAAAAATGAAAATAACAACAAGAAAAACACATTCAAGGCAGATTTGTTTTAGTTATTCCTCTTGCAGTGGTTTTAATATAGAAGAAGTAATACTGCATATTGATGATTATAATGGAATTCTCTGTTTTCATTGCACATGTCACTATACAATGGTACACCTGAGCAACCTACTGTGTTCTATCACAGAGAAGAACTTGGATGAACTTAAATTGTGCATTAGAGGGAATTCGTACAAACAGTATTATTGACCTTTTTTCCTGAGGGTTTTTTGGGGTTTTGTTTTTCTTTTTTGTGAGGCTTTTGGGGATTTTTTTAGTAGTGGAAAGGTATATATTTTTTCATGGTTTTCCTGGAATTTATCGTGCTAAAATTTCTTAAAATAGCACATCTCATCAAGGGGATAAGAAAAATCAAAGGGAAATATTTGCAACAGTATGACGCGAGCAGCACCACTAAATCAGGCCACTTCTGCAAAAGTGGAAACAAATAATTTTGCAAATTTTCTCTTTTTGATAATTTTTTTTCCTTCTTTTGGACAGCTTTTAAAAGACTTCCCAGACGAGCTGCGTTCAGACATCACCATGCACTTGAACAAGGAGATTTTGCAGCTTTCCCTTTTTGAGTGTGCCAGTCGTGGTTGCCTCAGGTCTCTGTCTCTGCACATCAAAACCTCCTTCTGTGCTCCTGGGGAGTACCTCCTGCGGCAGGGAGATGCCCTGCAAGCGATCTACTTTGTGTGCTCAGGTTCCATGGAAGTCCTGAAGGACAGCACTGTGCTGGCAATCCTTGGTACGTTCACAATCATAGACCCCAAGAGGAAGAATTGTCCCCCAGTGCAGGAGAACCTTCACTACTAACTGGTGGCTTAGTGTGTCCTGATTGTCTGTTGAGAAAGAACTTGTTTAGTTTTAATCTGCAATACCTATTCTATGTACACTTCTATTTTTAATTTTTTTTTTTAGTTTGAAATTGCTTATATTTTGATGTAAGGAGCTTTCCATTGCCAGATTGTTAGCTGTGCAATATTTCACTTCTGGTTTCCTTCTACTTATTCTCTCTTCTTTTCATGTAAACTGGTACTTGCAAGCTTTTGACACAGCTTGCTGCTTTCTGCTATATTTGGTGATGGTATTGACAGCTCAAAGAACATTGATCATCAGTGCCTAAATCTTTCATGAAAATTAGTGTCCAGGCAATGCTCCCACTAATGCTCCCAAGTCAAAGAAAGCAATAAGAGCCTACTTTTTCATTCTTTGGCACTTACCTATGAACATCCCTTGCAGAAAAGCCATGTGGTGAAAAATAAGCATTGTTGGCTCTGCTCCCCCAAGATACTTCATGCTAACTGATGCTGTCAGCAGTCATCTGAGTATATTAGAACTGAGAAAGGCCAGAAATTCTGTTCTAATAAATTTTTAGTTGTTGTTTGCAAGTGACTATTTTTACAGTCATTGAGGTTTAAGCATCTCTACCTATAAATTTTAGTGATTTGCCTCAATTTAAGTGCTACTAAAGAAATTCTCTTTATTTTCAGCTAAAGAATGATTAGACCTGTCTCAGTTAATGTTTATGAAGTTTTTTGGCAAAATAAAATATAAAATTTTACTCTAAAAATATAGAATTATTTTATTATTATTTTAATATCTGTTTAGACTTAAATGTATTTTTCTTTCTAATAACTTTTAATATTCTTATAAAACAAAGTTAAAAAGAACATTTCCTTTTTTGCTTTCCTTCCTATTTCATGGGATTACACTAGACTGTTGATAATGGAAGCTTCTGGTCTTCTGTAATTGAATTTTCTTTATTTTACTAGAGTGCATTTGATTGGTCTTTTTTAGAATATAAATGTGATACAGGTCCTATTTGTTTCTGAACTCTTTAATTCTATTAGATTGATAGTCCACATCACTCCATCTCTTGTTTGTTTTTAGAAAGTTTAAGAATCTCTTGATTTCATTGGATCACATAGATCAGAGGTATAAAATAAACCTTAAGACATAAGCTAAAAGCAAAAGTTCAAGAGGTAGTTCCATTGGAACTATGATTTTTTCGTTAATGATTCCATCTTCAGGCACTTCTGAAAGAGGTAATTAATGCATCATTGTGTAATGGTGACAATCAAAACAACAAAAAAGAGATTAGTGGATTTCTGAGAGAAGTTAATGAAATCATAATGCAAAAAACATAAACATAACAGAAAAATAATGTTTTGTTACAGAGAGTGGGAGCTTCATCATTTAAACCTAATTAACACCAGCAGAAGGTAAATGCATCGAACATGTAGGTCCCTATGAGAAATTGTGTTGCTGATGTCATGCAAATTCAAGACAGCAGTTTTTTTCCCTGACAATGTTGAGTTATTTGCAGTTCCCAGAATATTTTATAATTCTGTCCTGATTCTAATTCTAGTGGATTAGTTTTTGTTTACTGAGCCATTCTCACTAACAAGCAATGCAGCAACAACTCAGTGAAATGCTCTCATTAAATACATCTTTGCTTCCTCTAGAGACTATTACTTTATCTCTAATAATGATGGTTAGGAAATATTTTATGGTAAAATATGTTTTAATATGAGTTGTGTACTGTTTGAGCATATATTGTTGATTTCTTAAAAATATTAGACATAAGTTATTTGAAATATACCCATAATGAGAACATTTATAACTTTGACTACATATCCCTGATTTATTGAAAAACAGATGTGTCTGTGAGAAACATGTATATATAAGCTTGTTATCCAATTAAAGAAAGAAGAAAAGAGCTACTAAGAATAGCTGAAATTATTCTGTTATGTAACAAATGTTGCCATTCAAGGTAGAATCAGTTAATCACTTCATTAATTCTACATGAAACTTCAGGTTACTACCTACAGCCTTTGCTGAATGATTTTCATTTGAAAAATAAACATATATTAGCACTAGCCGACCAATTTTAGTATCTTTAAGCCTGAAATTACTTCAGAATTTTAAATACAATCCAATACAATTAACATTTTTTCCAAAATGTTTATGCAGTATGGACACTAATACTGTTTATTTATCTAAAAAGTTTCTAATTAAGATATTTAGGAATGTGTTTTGGTATATTTGAAAAATTCTCTCCCTTGTCCAGCAATACAAAATGTCCAAAAAAACAGCAATAAATTAACACTGACAGCCCGTTGCTTAATAGAATGAAAGAAATCTAAGGAATTGTTGATATTTACAAAAAAATGTAAAAGTGTATAACTGCTTAGCTTTATGCTGTATTTTATTATGTGGCAATACATGTTGTGTTGAGCAAAGACAGATGCTATCATTACCTATCAAATTCCTCTTTCCCAGACTGACCTAATCTCATTCTAGTTCTCATGTATACTAACTGAGATTTTTAAGAGACACCAAAGTACACTAATGTATGTACATTCCTAGCATAAGAGAAAATCCCTCAAGGTACGGACCTTGAGTTAATGATATGTACTGTTGAGAAAGTTGTTCAAGCTCCACAAAAATAAGAAAAAAAATATTTTAAGGTACTAAAAAGTATATATTATAGTGTGAAACTATCTTATTTAAGGTTCAAGGATGATTGACTGATTAGTTTAACTTACTCTGCAAGCTGACCGTTTCCTGTGTAATACACAGTTGGAATCACATGCTGGGTGGATTTTCCTATGTTACAGTCTTAACTTTTTATTTATACATCACAGAATAATGTAAGATTGAAGGGATCTTCAGACCTTCAGAAGCTACCCAACTTAAACCTGCTTAAAACAGGGCAAATTTATCTCAATTGTATTGACTGTGTCCAGGCAAGTTTTGAACATCTCCAAGGATGCTCACAATTCCACAGCCTCTTTGGGCAGGCTGTTCCACCATTTCTTAACTTTCATTTCCTGATTTATAGTGAGAATTTAATTTATTACACATTGTTCCAAATACATCTTATTGCCCCGTGCACTCTGAAGAGAAGTTTAACTCTGTTTTCTCTACGATTTTCTGCTGGGCTGTTGAGGACAGCAATAATATACTTCCTTTGCCTTTTCTTTGTAAGATGGAGCAATAGCCCGTTTTTTCAGCCTTTTCTCATAAGTTATATTCCTCAGTCCCTGATTCTTGATAGCCTCTTTTTGACTCACTCTAATATGTCAATATTGGGAAGCCCAAAAGCGGACACAGTGTTCCAGGTAAGGCATGAGAAATATAGAGGGAAAGAGTAATTTCCTGGGACCTGCTGGCTCCACTCTTGCTATTGCTGCACAGGAGCTCCTTGAACTCCTTTGCTGCAAGGACACATTGTTGGCTCATGTTGAGCTTGTCCCCAAGGAGCCCCAGGGCCTTTCCTGCAGAGCTGCTGCCCAGCTGGTCAGTTCCCAGTCCATACTGCTCTAGGGAGGGTTTTCACCCCAGGTACGGGACTTGGCATTTGGTTTTGTTGAACTTCATGATTCATTCCTAGCAGCCGTTTTATCTTTAATTGAGGTCCTCCTAAATGGCAACTTTGTCCTTCAGTATCATCAACCAATTTCCCCAGTCTGGTATTGCCCATGACTTGCTGAGAATGCGCTCCATCACACTGTCCAGGTCTTTAACGAAGATCATCTGCTTTAACTTTTGGGGAAAACCTCTGGTTCAATGACTGCTTTTTGGAATTTGTACCTCAGATCAGATATTTATGGACATTTTTAACTATAAAATATTTGTGCTTCTCAACATATGGGCAATTGAGGTTTTTAATACAGACAGCGTTCTAAGGCAGTCTTGCCCATAAATTAAAAAAAAACCAGACAAGAATTCTTTCTTAAGCAATTTTTTCTTCTTGACAGAAACGTTAAAATGCTACCTTAACACCTGCACATTTTAAGACACGCACAAAAACACCTGACAACATCTTTTTTTGAAAAATGATCGCACCTGTGATTAGCCACTGGTGTAAATCTTCATTTTATACATGTTTAATTTATTGCTCCCTTAAATCAGCCTGTCTGGAAATTAGTTTTTGTACCTCCAATTAATTGTGTATAAGTTTGCACCTGCAAAAAGGCGGAAAAAAAATTAGTCCACGATCCTTTAGCATGTTCTTAATTAAACTAGGCATTAGTAACAATGGGATTTCAGGTTCAGGTATAGCAATTATATTAAACAGCTTTATGATTCAAAAAAGTAAAGAATTTACGCTTTGAAGATAATTACTTTTGTATTCTCTTTCAGGTAAAGGAGATTTAATTGGAGCAAACCTATCCATTAGGGATCAAGTTATTAAAACAAACGCAGATGTTAAAGCTCTGACATACTGTGACCTCCAATGTATTATACTCAAAGGTCTCTTTGAAGTGCTCGACCTGTACCCAGAGTATGCTCACAAGTTTGTTGAAGACATCCAGCATGATCTCACTTACAATCTAAGAGAAGGCCATGAAAGTGATGTAAGTATCTTTAAAGGTCTCTGCAGTTATTGCAATCCTTCAGGTGTTTCACATACCTCAGTAATTTCTCATAATTTTGTTGCAGTAAAGACATAATGCACAAATTATGTTAAAGGAACTGCTGATTCCATTTGTTTGATAATTCAGATATTACCTACATTAGTTTTTTATCAGTTGGTCAGATCATAAATATTAAACAACCTCTCTGCTTCTCATTTTCCATAACATCATCCATGAGAGTAAATTCTTTGGTTTTTAATATTTTTTGTTTATGTCTAAAAATAATACATAGTTATGTAAGCTATGTGTCCAAATAAAGGGGTTTAGCCATACCTTTTCTAGACGCTCATGTGCCAGCCTAATGAACATTCATTTCATGCATCATTGGTTATCACTTTTAGTAAAGAATGTCATCACACACACTGAAAATAAAAAACAGTTGTTTCACATACACTGCAATTAAAATGCTTTTCCACTTAAACAAGTACTTTATTTTTGAAAAAAAAAAAAAAAAGGCCAAACAAACAAAAACCCAAAGCAAAAACAAAACTAGAAAATTCCAGATAAAGCACTCCTGAAAGGGTTCAGTACAGACTTATCAAAGTACTTTCACGGATTATATGATTACTTTCATTATTATATAGAAAATATGTGTATTCAGCTTTTAATAGTGAAAATCTTTCATGATATTTCTCTTTTTCTGACTTTATCACATGAATGCTCAAAGACAGTTATAGCCAAACTTTCAATTTGGTGTTTAACAGTTCAGGTATTTGTTTTGTTCTTCTCCTAACACAGAGAGAAGTAACATTGAAAAAACATGAATTTTCACTAGGATACTCTCAAAACAGGGGACAAATATAATGCCAAGGAAGGGTGCATCACAGTAGTTTTCAGTGCAAAACCCCAATGAGTTTGATATCTGGGCTGATTTTTCTACCTAGCTTCCTATTAGGTGCCAGTGTTTCCACAGCAACACTCAGTTAAACCACTGCAGCAGAAAGGAGCCCATATATAAGTGTGTACTTCTGGAGAGGAAAATAACCAGGGTATCTCATTTGTTTGTCTCTTGAAATGTCTCCAAGCTTCCTGCTGCTGAAAACAGCAGCTGGGACTACACAGCTGTTCTGAGAGCCTGGTGATCAGTTTGTTTAACACTTTTCCCTCAGGGAGGAATGTTTGATCTGAAAAGGAGTAAAACTCCATCCAAAGATAGGGTTTGAAGATTATTTCATGCCCCACTACAGTTTTGTCATGGAACTTGATGGATCCCCTCAATGTGTTGCTTCGTGCTTTTCTTTATGGTGACAGATCTGGGGGTCACCCTCTCAGCTGCATTCAGGTTTATAAATTCAGGGACAACACTTCCCAATTAAAGTCAGCTGGGTGATGTGCAGACTCTCTGCTGAGAGCAAGCCTGCAGCAGCCTTGAAGGTGAGTGTTTCTCAGGCTCTCTGAGGAGGATGGGATTTAAAGTAATGTTGGATACACCCAAGTAACTTTTCTGCTTTAAAGTAGAAAATATTTAGAGCATTTTTTGAATCTATGCTAAAATTTCATGGTATTATCTGTTACCTTAAAATTAAAGGAAAAAATATCCTGACATGGAATAGCATCCAGTCTCACAGGCAGATAAACAGAATCCAAGACAGGTTATGACTGTCGCTTTTGCCAACATCCTCTCCTTAACTATCCCCTCAGCTACTATTTCTCTTGCAGTAGAACGTCTCATTTTTTTTTCCAACCATTTTACTTACCAATAAGGATAAAGAGCATAAATAAGCACCCAAAAATTGTACTACCTCAAAAAGGGATTCAAAAAAAGGAGGACAGATATCTATATCAGTCGCAAGTGTGCCTGGTCAACCACTCACTTTGCTTCAGCAGGAAAATACCCTGTCTTTGCTTCAGCTGGAATATACTTGCAAACAGAAATAATTGCAGTTATCTGATGTTTACTCTCAGAGAAAACTAAAAAGAAAGCTTTCAGTTTGTGGGTATGTTGATATGACTTCTTGATTCTTTTTGTTGTTGTTTTTTTTAAATACAGTACTTGGGAATGCTGTTATGTTATTGTCAGCTAGGCCACTGTGTCTGAATTCCCTCTCCCTAATATAGGGAGATTTTGCTTTTGAGAGTATCTGTGATTTCTGCAGCTTTATGGGATTTTGGGTTTGGAGAACTTTTCCATAGTTAAACAGTAGATCTATTCATTTGAATAAGTCGGTTTCTGACTCTATTTTTCTTGGATGCTTTAAGTGACTGTAAATCTGTGGCTGAATGTGAATTTAATACTTAAAATGAATCACCAGCAGTATTTAGGGTCAGGTGAACTGCAGGGTGAAATAACATGAATTTCCCCACTATGACTTGTGAGCTGTCTTTCAGTCTTGACCTAAAATGTTATTGCATTTTCAGTCAAAGTCCACAAAATCTACTGTAGGGTGAAGATTTATTAAAACTTTAAGCCAGCACTAAAAAGCAGAGAATGAACAAGAATTTATTCCTGGTTATTCACTATCCCCTTTCCACCTTCATTGTTCTGATTAAAATTGAATCAGAGATTTGAACTGAATTAGAAGCATGTGGACAAAAAAGGGCTCAGAAGTCATCTATAATGTCCTTCTCTTGAAGTGTCAAACTTGGATACTTGGAAGATTACATATCTTCCCTACCTACACAAACACAAAAAATAAGTATTTTAAATTTGTTTTCTTGGCTCATATGCAAGTCTAAGAGGATATATAATGATGTGGTTCATCTGCACTAAACTCAGTAAGGTACAACAGTGGGAAAGGCTCAAGGACTTCTGCAGTTGTGTCCCTTTCCAGTAAAATGAGGAGATGTAACCAGCTCTCCCAGGGACAAGTAGAAGCTGTAGCTGTCTTGTTACAGACTGATTGAAGGAGCTGTTTAGCAATCCTGGGAGAAAAGCCCAGATTTTGAGTATAGGAGCAGACAACTATTTCAGGCTCTAATGAGTAAAAGGTAGAGAAACAGACACAAAATCAGAGAGAGTTTGAACAATTCCTCCTGATAACTCTTAAGCCAGGAATTACTAATTGTTTTATTATTAAAACCATTGATGTGTGTTCAGCCACACTGGCAGTGCTACTTGGCCATCTTTTTATACATTTTCATCACAGCAAGATATGAACTAGGAGAAGAGACTTTTTGTTGATTTGCATATTCTGCCCCTTACTTTCTTTGCTCCCTTTTGATCAATAAACCAATAACTGTGTTTGTACATGTATTCAAATATAAGGGGCAGTTAGAAAATACTAATTTTTCTGGTAGCCGGAATAGACATTAAAACAATTCAGCCATTTCAACCAATTTATCTAGGTCTGTGACTCTGTTGTCATAGTAAGGAAATAGTTTGCCGAGTGACACAGATTTTAACATGTGCCTCACCCTATCTGTATAATTTTTCACTATGAATTACAGATTTCATAGGTATTAGGCAGTGAGAATGTCTCATATCTGATTTGATAAAACTGAGCACTCAGAAGAAGGTTCTTAAAAAGTATGTGGATGCATCTATACTCACACATTAATATGACAGAAACTGGAAATTATTTTGTTATCCACCAGCCCTGGAAAATGTGCTAATTGATGCATTTAGAGAGTAGCAGCAGCTGTTCATAACTCTGAATTATCCTATGAATATCCTACAAAAAACTCAGAATAAGTAAATGTTTGGACAATATCTTTCTAGGCTTTGGGAGAGTTTGTTTCTGATTATTGCTTATGTACACACAAAAGAATTTACAGACAACATTTTTCAGATTAAAAAAAAAAAAATTCTGGTTAGAGTTACACTGACAAAAAGAAAAAAAAACTTCCTTGACACCTATACCATCAAGCCATAATTAAGTCCCAAAAGAAGACAAGGTGCATGCAGGCACAATCTTTGTCTCACTAAAGCTCTATCAATGTGAGTCATTTTCAAAAAAAAGAGGTTATATTCCTGAAGAGCCAAAAATCTCTGTTTGTAGATAGGACTTGCAACTAAAAAGAATCTGCTTTTCCTTTTGGAGACTTAAAAGTAGTGTTCTGGCTCCTACAAAAGCTTTCCTTCCCCTCTGCCCAAAGAAGAAGCTGTTCTCTAAATGAAAACACTCTCTTTGTGAAGCACAAGGAAGGGCTGATTCCGTTGGTGCATCGCAGTGTAAATGAAACATAAGGACAAGGTTTCATGAAAATGTGGCAGGTTCCTTCTCCAGTAGGGAACATGGAGTCTTACTGCACCTTAGCCAGGCTCCTTGATAATAAAAGAAATAAATAGACAAATATATTTTAAAAGGCAATCTAGCAACCAAGAAGCAATAAAAGCAAAGAATCTTCCCACATCTTCCCTCTGGAAGGCATTATCTGACAAATAGGGATTAATTCTTGTCCTTTGAAGAGGCTGGGGTTTAGTATTTATTAAATTTTAATGACTGAGTTGTGAGGAATTTTTAATATAATAAAGCTCAGGTTGTTATTAGCAGTACCTAAGAAATTCCAAGGGATGCTCCTCATTTTCTATTGGAAGAACTGACAACTGACCAAATCAATTGTTGATAAAGCTGAAAGTAGCTCTAAGCTCTGGAGCACAGAAAAGAGGGCACAGCTTGGGAAGAAAAACCTCTGCAAATTCTAATCTAAAATATACTGAGCTTTCTGGTTCATTCCAGTTAAGCCTTGAGTAAGTATTTAAAAAGCATATGAGTAATTCCTCTTCATGTCATTTTAACTGCCTATTTGAAGACTTTTATCTTTCTTTGTTCTAACTGTTGGCATTGCCCTTGTACTCAGAAAATTAATGGCGAAAAATATTTTGAATGCAAGCACAAAACTAAAATTAAATCCTGCCTTGCCACTGTTTGTTTGGTTTTCAGCTACTAGATTACATATCTGACATGAATTCATTCTTGCCTTTTAAGTCATGCTTTTTCTAGATCTAGATTTCTACTGTAGGTCATCTGAATTTATGAATGCTGCTTTCCAATATAGCAATAACACTTTCTATTACATATTTGATTGTCTATTATGAATCAGCATTGAAAGTAGTGTGAAATTTCTGATTTTTTTAATGCACTGATTGTCTGCATAGAAAATAGCATTTCACTTCAAAGAAGCAAATGACTTATCATATTTGCTACTCTATGAACATTAAGGAAACAAAACCCCGGTTTTTTTTTTTAAAGTTGTTTTTAACTTTGGCAAGTTTTATAAGCTAAGAAAACCTGATATAAACAGTCACATAATTACTTATTTATCGAAAAGCAGGGTGCCCCTGACACAGGGAATGATTGGCATCTGACTCCATTGATTCAGAAGGCTGAAAAATTGCTTAATTAATCTATATTATATTACATCATACTATACTATAACTACACTACAAAGAATACCAAAGAAAACTCACGACTGTCTCCCGACAGTCAGGACACAGCTTTTTCCAATTGGCCAAGGAAACAAAACAATCCTCAAGAGAATCCAATTGACAAATCACTTCAGGTAAACAACCTTCCTAACACATTCCACATGTGCAAAACAACAGGAGCAGCAAGTAGAGCTAAGAATTGTTTTTCTCTTCTTCTCTCTCTGCTTCTCCAGGAAAAACCCAGGGAGAGAGAATTATGTCTCTCTGTTCAGAGACTATGAATGCCACACTTATTGATGAGTTTAACTTCCAAAGTAAAAAGAAAAAAAAAATTCTTATTTAATGGGTATTACCTGCATGTTTATAGTAAAATTCATGCATTGAAAAAAAATGAATTTCCAAATCAGCTCTTACTGCAGTGCCATACTTAGTCACTATTCCTCTACTCCAGCCTAGATCACAGTTCATCCTGCACACTGTAGGACAATCACAGGTTGCAAAATATTTTTAATAATAAGTAATTTTCATAGAACATTTCCCAAATAATTCTAACCAACTTTTTAATAGAGGAGATATTTTTTTTCACACCACCCAGCAGCTATGTAAAATGAAGTGGTTTACCTTAAAAAAGTCAATCAGTCCTTTTTTAACAGTAGGGCTGGATAAATTTCAGGAAAACTTGTAATTGTTAAATATGCTTAGAGCATATTAAGCACCCATCTTTTTCAGTAGCTTGCCTGGTGGAGAATCATGTATTATTATTGCAGGTGTTGTCAGTAAGTATAAAGCTTGCAGAATAAGAGACCAACCAATGCCAGTTTTTGTGTTTCTATACAATTATTACAACAGGTAGAATATAGAATTGAATACATCACCCAAAGCAACTGAAGTCTAGAACTTTATCTGTATGATTATTCAAAAAGCAAAACCCAACAAACAACTAAAATAATTTTTAAACTGTGAACCAACTGTTTATAGTCTTTCCCTTTACTCCAGGTGCACATGTTTCCCTTTGCTCTAGTGGTTCTGGTAGAAGCCCTAAGTGACTGATGGCTGAACAGCCACTGCTTCTGCCCCAAATACACCATATATTAATTCTTCCTTTATACCTCTTGATATGGAGTCTATAAACTTCTCAGTGATTATAGTGGAGGAATGAAGGTGTTCCTCATTCTGTCAAAAACTAAACTACTTTTAAAACTCGTAATATATAATTAACTTTGATTCCTGTTATGTTCATTAGAGTAGGTCTCTTACCTGCCTCTGTGCACAGACTACTCTCCAATTAGGGTTGCATTCAAATATAACTCAGGGCTCTCACATCTTACAAGCTACTCAGATTTTTCATTTATACTTCTGGGACGATCTGAATTTTTTTTTTTCCTTCTTCCCCTCCCCCCTCTCTCTCTCTCTTCCTTTTCACAAAAAAAGTTACTCTATTGGTGAACAAAGCTGCACTCACACAATGTCATTTACACAGCTCAATTTCTCTATTCCTATGGAACAAGTCATGCAGCTGTACATGGGCATGATCACTGGCAAAAACAAACAAAATCAGAGCAGTCCATTCGCCCATTTTACACTTCATTTTTGATATTAAATGGATGAGGTGTATTTTGGGAATGAGGCCTGTCCAATATCTCTCTGCAAGAAATTTCACAGGTCTCCTACTTGTATTCATGACAGTAAGTATGTTTTGGTGGATCTTTGGCTATTAAGTTGGATTCTAGTTTCAAACAGGGAAACCTGCTGCAATAGCCTCCTCCCTGTTCAGGGTTACAGTCAGTCCTTCCTCCAGACCCTCAGCCTGACAATTAACTTCTTCACTTACTATGGGAGCAAGACTGACTTGAAGCTATAGTGTAGGCCAGGTCTGATGCCTTTTTTCTGGTCTGGTAGCTCAAAAGCTTTTTTACTAGCAGTTACTGGTGAGCCTGATGTGTGGTGCCTCTGAGCCATCTCTTCCCCCCAGTATCCCTCAAGACAATCACCTCACTGTTGTGTTTCTAATCTATCCTTCAATATGGTATGCGGCTGAGAAATAAAGCAACAAGGAAATGTGTAATTCAAAAAAGATAGATTGGTTGGCCTTTTTATTTTCTTTCCTAATATCTTTACCTGAAGAATATTTTTTCATTAATAATCTCCTGTTTCATTTCTGTAGCCTTCAGTTATTCTAATATTTTTGAAAATAATGACACAGACACCTTCACTGTCTGGTTTTTTCTCTAATAATTTATTCTTCTGATTTATGGTCATTTTCCAGTTAGAAGATTCATCCCACCACAACTTCTTTGAGCAATTATGAAATCTTTCCCATTAATATTTTTTTCATTTGTTTCTGTATTTTTATAAATCTTTCCCATTTTACACCTAAAACAAGTGGCCAATTCACTGTAAGGGTGAATCACAAAAGATCTGGAAAAGGACAAAGAGGAGGGGAGGAAGTTAACCTATTTACATTAGTCTGGGACTATGTTAGGTGTATGTGAAGCACCCCCAAATCTCCCCCAAACTCTTTTACTTTTGTGAATGGATTAAGAGACAGGAATTATGAGCTTTACATTATTTATTAAAAGCTTTACATTATTTATTAAAAGATTTTCACAAGTAGACCTTAGCACTTTCTTGACAAATGCAAAATATTTCATTGTAACTAGAATTAACATGTTTAAATAAGTGATGAAATTTTACTTCTAATTTTAGCTTTTGATTATTTTTGAGCGCTCTCCATTCCCATTCATTTCACTTCCTGGGATTATTACATTCTCCATCAGATTATAAAGCTTAACCGGAGGTTAACACATTGAAAAAAATCCAGGCTAGCAAAGCAGCTTATTGATGTTTCTAGACTGTTGAATGAGAAGGGTATAAAACACTGTGTCAAACAGAATTTTAGACAGGAAACGCTCCTGGCTTTCAGAGTATTGCCTTGGAATCTAACCATATTTCTATTTTAATTAGACAGGCATACTAGGGGATAACTTTTTTCCAATATGTCTCAGTATGCTTTAGGGAACATGATAATATTACTTTTACAATATTAATATTATCTTTGTCTCTACACTGTAAAAAATGGAAAATAGAATTAATCTTAATATAGCTAAACTTTAAATGATATCAATTTGGAAAGTGGATTCATTTTTAATTTTCTCTATGTTATTACTCCTTTTATTTTGTGTTGATAAAGCACTAATCCATTGGAGACCTTAAATTTAGAAGCTCTTTTACAATAACTTGTCCTTTTATTATTCTGGGTAATATAGGACTAATTAATGAAGGAAATGATAGTATCACAATGTCTTCTATAAAAACATTAGTTCTGAGGGCATAGACTACCACCTTGATATCTAATGTTCATGTCAGAGTGGCTTATGTGGTGAAGTTTCTACATGACTTACAGAGTCCTTATAACCTCAGGATACACGCTGAAATGTGTACAAGTAAATGTACTGTAGCCTTTGAGAAAACTGTCTATAACCTGTGCAAGTTGTGTATCAAACTGGCATTTTACATTGATACAAGTGTGTGTTCTCAATTTTGAGCTGGTAATGTTTTTGGTGCAACTTTTCTTTAAACCCAACAGAGCAGTAGAATAGCAGAGCTCGGAAAGGACCTCTGAAGGTCATCTAGACTCACCACTCTGCTCAAAGATATGAAAGCATGTAAAAAGAAATAATTATGTATGTAAAAATGCAAAGTTTTTACTGATATCAAAAATAATGTATCTGCATATTTTTCTTTTTAATTATATATACTTTTGCCCAGTAAAACCAGAGCTACAAAACCTGCCTACATAAGTGCAAATGCTGCAATACATGGTGAAAATTTGATCCCCAATACATATATTGCACTATATTATTATAATCATGCTATTGTTTACCACATCACTGAAAACTTTCAATTATGTGGTAAATAATAACACGATTTTAATAATAAATATATACATACATTTTGTACATATATACTGTATATGCAGTACAGCACTGCATAGATAGTAAGTGTTCAGAGACAGATTCCTTTGCTAATCACACTATGTTCAGTGTTCATTCCACCATTGTCCAAAACTGATATTGGATTTCTATTACTGTGTTTCTTTTTATGTCATCCTAATACAAAGAATTCAAGCAATTTTCTTACAAATTCTCTACAGATATACTGCAGTCCTCAGGGAGACACTTGCTAGCACTTATCCCACTCATTTGTGCTGTGAGTGCTAACAAAACACCTGGCCAGCATTTGGAATATGTACAAATAGGCAATTGGCAGTAATAAATTTAACTGGAGATTATTCTTCAAGATCCACTTCATTGTCCCTCTCTATTCTTTTCAAGAGACTCTCTGAAGTTACATATACGTACTTACATAAATACTAGTATGAAATTTCATTTAAAGATAAAGCTAACATAACAAACACGACTCCTTCACTGTATCTATAGCCTCAAATCGAGAATTCTAACAGAACATCAATCCAGGGCCAATCATGCAAATATTCATAAGCCTGTTTAAAACTTTGGAGCTGCTTGAAGTTGAGCATATAAGTTTTATTGCTTCAGAAGGTGTTAGCCTTTATTGTAATTTCTATTATGTAAGTCTTTACTTGACTGTAATCAAACTGTAGGAGTATTAACAAGCTTTCTCCACTATATCTTTTTTCTGCAGTAATCTGAAAGCTCTTCCAAAAATACAACTTGCCAGACAGAACAGTCAGTGCCAGGTCTATTGTCTGTTTTAACAATTCCTCCTTTTGTTTTCTTTTTGTCTTATTGATAGACTGTTCTTTTTCCTTTTTTTCCCCCTTTTTTTTTAATTCTTACTGCTACAGTGCTACAGTTTTACTGTGAAAGATGCATTTTCAGAGCAGTTGAGACCCTAGTGTCTTCTCCTGCTTTGGGGTGCAGAAAAGGGATGTAAGCATATAGAAGTAAAAATTGCTAATTATACCATCCACATTTCCCATTTATTTATTCCTAATGTGGCACAAGTGGCAGAGATATTAGTTTTTGCTTTCTGTATAATCTTTTTAACAAGAAATGCAATACACCCTGTATTGCTAATGAAACATAGTATAATTTAAAAAAAAATATTAATGCAGTGATGTTAACATTCAGGTTTTAAAGAAATATATTAAAAGTAAACTTTTAACACCAAATATAAAAGCTCATGTGAGAATTTTGCAATCAAAAAAGTATTAAATTGAAGAAAATAAAGCAAACTTAAAAAAACTATCCAAAGCTAACCACAAGCAGCCAGTTACAGAATATTTGTACCAAGTTCACAAGTTAATTACAAAGAAACAAAACACTCAGGACAGCAACTTAACAGGAGATTGCAGAGCTCATGGCAATTCACAATTGTTGTCTCCCTAGGAATAAAACATCTGTGACAGATATGCTGTTCAACTTTTCTGCTGCTATTTCAATGTAGTCTGCATTGTAAGAAGCATCAGAGAATTTCTTTATCTGTCCATTAAGTGAGGAAGACAGATAAGAATAACCCTGAGAAAATGCAGGAACACACCAATGAACAATAGACAGTCTTAAAAAGAAAAACAAAACAAGAAAAAAAAACACAAAGGGGGTGAGGCTGGCAAATTGTTCAGTATAAAACAATTATATCTAACAAGCTCTTTGTGAATGATTGAGTCTTTTGTTATTTAGAGGACTTGTGATATTTCATTAAAAATTTCCTAATTAGAGAAAACTGAGGCCTGAGCACATGTGAGGCATTACTTTTTGCAGCAGTACTATAATCTCTTGTTATGTACTTGTAACTTTTCCATTACCATACAGTAAATTTGCAAACAATAGAACATCTGGCATGCATTCTTGGGGTTTTTTCCCACCCTGTCAGTGCTCCTAAATGGGCTTTTCCCATGTCTGAATGCTGACTAAGAACATTAATGCTCCTGTTTGATTTCAAATCCTTTCCTGAAAATGCATTTTATCCTTTTGACTCCTCAATATAAAGAATTATGAATGTATTTTAGTACCAAAGATTACAAGAAAATAAGTGGAATTATGTTTCTATTTTTTTTCCTACTTTTTGTGAAGGCAACAAGAATCAGACCACCAAACACTGGTAACATTCTATTGAGCCCCAGCATGCAAACTTATTGACTGGACATAAAATGTATTAGCCTCCAATTTAGCTGTGTCTCTATATTTTTCTCTATAGGGTTTTATCATTAGAATTCATCTTGAATCACTTTACAGCTAATTACCTGAGCTGGTCCCAGTTCCTGGTAGAGATTCTTTATAAATGACTACTGCCTCTTGACACTGAAAAATTTTCACATCTTCAGCTTTCAAGAGCAAGCCACTAGTGTTTTCAGATGGAGAAATATTTTTTTTGTGCTCCTAATAAACCATGTTAAGGATTACTGAATTTTTAAAATCTGTGATAAGATATTAAAAAAATGGAAGATTCTAGATTTGAGATTCCATACCTGGAAGAATTTTATATGAGTCTGCTTTTGGTACATGATCTATTATTGTATTGTCTTGTAAAATTAAATTTAGTAGCTGGTTTCACAAGACATAAAGAGAAACCAGAGCTGAAATCATACTTTATTTAGACTCTTTGACTGTATTTCACATAACTCATGCTAACAATCACTCTTTCTGGTTTTTTCTCATTGCATAGTAAGTTAAATATCGGTGTTTTTTCTTTCAGCAGCCCATATCCTTTAAGAGCTGTGCTTCTTTTAAAAGGCATATGAGGTATTTGGCACACTCTTGGCATAGGGAAAAAATAGAGCATTTTATAGAAGACTGCACTAGTGTGTTGCCCTAAATAAAAGGTTTTAGCATCCTAGAAACTAGGGCAACACCTCCTAATTATTTACTCTGATACTACATTTTTACAAAGATAAAACTATGTGCATAATGAGGACTTCAAATTTACTGCACTTTGACTGGCTTTGTCCAAGTTCTTTTTCATCTTTTCTCTCTGAGACTGGAGGGAGAGACAGAGAGGAGGTGCTGGAACAAGTTTAGAAGTAAAATCCTTGTGAATTCTCTCTGGGCACAGATTAGTTTCTTTTGCCAACTTTCAGCTGCTAAGCCATAAAGCCCAGGCCCCAGCTGTGTGTGCAGGACAGGCAATGAGTGTGCTTGCTGTCTATTTATACAGAAGCGATTACAAGGCTCTTTACTGTGGATTTTGTGCTATGGAAAAGATAGCTTATAGGTCCATAGTTTTTTGTTCCCTAGTTTATTTTAAAATATCAGTATTTTCAGAGTGAAATTGTCCCCAGTGGGTTAAAGGAGCTAGTTTGGGGGAGGAGGAGAAGGCTGATAAGCAGCTTCTCACATCATGGGCTCTGTGTTTGTACTCTTCTGTTCTGCTGCACGGCCTCCTGAGAACACTCCCTCCCTTCCTTGAAAAATGCAACCTGCCTTCAAAAATTCCTTTACCCTTCCTTGGGAAGGTCACAGGGCAACAAAGTGCTGCCACTAACCCCATCTGCTGTGCTTCCCCCTGCTGCAGTGACCAAGGCAGGGCCATACAGAGCAGAGGGGGATGGATGGGTGGATCTGGCTCCCGTGCTGAGGAGCAGCAGCAGGGAGGTCCAGGAGCAAGGGCACGGCACTAGCAACTGGTTGTGCAGCTTAAAACCCACATAATGATTTCTTTGTCTGTGTTTTCAAGATGTGCAGTCAGGATTAACAACATTCAGGAGGGAAAAACAGCAACATTAAAACAAAAAGTGAAGAAATCTTCACCCACGTTACCAATTACGAGTGACAAGTCACTTCTAAAGCCTTCAGCAGGAAAATGCATACTTTCTGAGATGTTTTTTGTGAAGCTGCTGATATTTTGGATTGGCCTGGAATTTTAATTAAGGCTGCTATTTAGCATTTCTGCTCTGCCTAGAAGCCAAGCAAATTGATGTCCCAAAATTCTGGGCACAATTTTAAACTAATACTTTACGCATATGTGCAAAGCAGGCCAGTAGTACTTCCTAATTCTGACTTTAATATTTTAGCCCATTTCTAGTTTCCTCTCATCCTGAATCTCAAAGATACTGATTTTTCAGTTGGCATAGATTAAAATGCCACTTATGAGATTTCAGTATCTGACATCTCATCTAGTACTCTAACTCAGTAAGAACACAGCAGTTATTTTGTTTACATAGCCTCATTATTGCAGTTGTTCTGTTTGGCACTTATTAGTTATTAGTATTTCTACATTTAATGATACACCTGCTGCTGGCTTGGCTGTTGTGGAGTAGGATTTCTGCTTGCGAAAACTTAAATATTCTGTATTTTATTTCTGTATATTATACCACTACTGGTACCCTCACTACAAAACAATTTTTAGGTTAACCTGAAAGACTTGGAACAAAAAAAAAAAAAAAATTACAAAACTACACACTATTATTATTTTCAAATCTGTGCCTCAAATTTGAATATTTAGGAGTTCTGAAGACATTTGTCAAACAAACTGAGATGTTCAAATGACTTTCAGAAATGCTTAACTTCGACCTGTGTTTAGAGAAAAATAGATTGGTGGGTAAAGCACTTTTTGCCTTGATATGTGGGTTTAGGAAAGCTGAAAAAAGTCTCTCAAAATTTTCCCTGGCAGACTGAAGTATTCATATAAATACAGTATATAGGCTGCCAGAGACTTGCTCACAGTCAAGATGTGGCCATTCAAATAAACAGCAGAATTTTCACAACAGATATTACTCAGCAGTTCCAGTGGATTTTATTACAAGTAGTTACTCTTGAAAGTTGCATAATTCTTTTATTTTTCCTTTTCTCTCATTTTACTTTCTGTGTAATTCAAGAAAAGAAAATATTTATGGCCTTGAATAAGTTAGACACCTCTCCCTCAGGACTACCTTGCTCCTACTTGCTTCAGTCCCACCACTGCTTTTGAAAATTTCTCAAAGATGCTGGAGATACTTAGTTCATCTTCATATGCAGACTAGGCTGGCACAGAAGCTAAAGCTAAGCAGGGCCAAAGTAGAGCACTTGTTCCTGCATTTCCATCAAACCAGCACTGAAATCTACCAGGCATACTTTGATACATCTACATTTATTTGCCGGTTTGGAGTCTTGATCTATTTTTTTATTAAAGCATTTTTTTTTTTTATTAACTAACTTTTTATTTAAGATGAAACAACTTTTTTTTACTCTCACAGCACCTGTTTGCAAGGATTATCCTTAGTTCAGTGTTATACCACCATTTAATTTAATACACCATTTAATTTAATATCATGAATGTCTTTTCTTGTATTGACATAAATGTTTTGGTTTAGATGTTTGTATCCCGTTGGAATCCAAACTGTACAGATGTACATACTTCCTACCTTTTTGGTTTGTTTTTTGCAGGTAATATCAAAATTATCCAACAAGCCTACACTATCCCAGGTATGTTGATCACATTTTAATTATGCCAAGCTCCACTTTGAACATGCACATAACTATAACCAGAACTCCTTCCTTTCCTTCTTGAAAACAGACTTCAATTTTTTCAGAATGAGAATTCAAGTAGAATCCTGCAGATAGCTCTCCCACTGCCCATTTTATGAGTAACAGCTTATGATCTTTTTTTCCCAAGTGCTAAATTTGAATATCTTCCTATAGCAACTACATTTTAGATACATGGCTACCCAAGCAAAAGTTTTGAATATGTGTAACACTCATTCTCTGTAGAGTATAGGCAGTGTCAGTGCCAGGTCCTGTACAATTTAATCATCATGATAGCCTTTGAAAGACTACCACAGTTGACAACAAGGCTTTTCTATTTTATAAAGACATGCCTTCTGTCACAACTTGGAATTCTTACTTCTTCATATATACCTCAAATTAAAAGATACCAGTTCACTAAATTTGTCAACACATACCAAGAGAAAAGCATACATTCAACGAAAGTGTGTTGCAACCAAATTAAACCCATGCTGCAGAACATTTAGACAGATGCTATCAGGGGCTTAGAATATTTGGATAGATTCCCCAAATCTGTATTTCCACCCAGCCAATCTGACTTGGCCTGAGTGTGGGATATCTGACTATGCAGGGTCATCTGAGGTTTTCTATCTAAAGATAATAGGGCCTTAATCAAGCTTGATTAAGAGGACTAGCCTGTAAAAAAAAAAAATTAAAGCAACAACTCCCTTTGAAACCATAAAACTGCATTTGGTTTGTTAATTTGACCTGGAATCTGAGTCTGCCTTAGGCTATTCACCTACTACCAATACAGAAAGTTGTACCATGGCAATAAATGGAACTATTTCTGAGTTAAGGTCTGATCTTGTCTGTGTTGGCACATGTCAGCATTCATGATCAGCATACTTTGTTACTATGAAAAAAACCCATTGATCTCCTACATTGCACTTTAATTAGTACATAAGTTAGAGAAAACAGGTCTACGTTGGCTCTAAATTTCCATGGTTCCAACATCAAGCATCTAAATCGCATTTTTTTTCAAAACCAGACATAGCTCTGCATTCTGATGACTCAGTTCTGAAGCCAAAACCATCACAGTATTGGTGCATTAACAGGACTTGGAGAGACTTTTCAGTTCAATCTACCATCCCAGCAATTACTCCCATTATATAAATTTAGAAGGACACAGAGACCATTGGGCTTGAGCTGAACTGGTGTAAATCCCATTTATACATGATAAAAGGTTCCACGTGAAAAAGGTGTATTATTTGAATTACCAGGCTCTAGCTCTTCTGTGGATCACCAAGATTCTGGTAGCATAACATTCAAGAAAAAAATGCCTCAGTTAAACAAAATTAATCTTCTCAAGTGTACATATGGCAAATGGCTTGTAAGAACTAGTCATGTACCCTTTCTTGGTAACAAAACGTATTGCAGTGGGTTTACTGACCGTGTCACGAGTGACCTTTTTTAATTTGGTTGTATTTTTCTTGTGTCTGCACATGTAGCCATAGCTGAAGCTATGGATAAGTTACAAAAGAGCTCTCTCTAATGAGAAATGAAAGCTGTGTTAAGTCTGGGTTTGTTCCAGAATGAACAGCAGAAAAAATAGGTTTCTGCAACATCAGGCTCTGAATTTTACACTAGTATGTATTATTTGTTATTTTAGACAGAGCTCAAGGGAAATGGAAATATAAAGAAGAGACTCCCTTCAATTGTGGAAGATGAAGATGAGGAAGAGGAGGGAGAAGAAGAAAGCAGCACCCTTTCACCAATTGATACACGAAGCACAAATAGTTCTCAGCAGAAGAAGACTGCAAGCAGCAAAAGCCACCTAGGGAGAAACTTGAAGCAGCTGGCCTCAGGAACTGTACCCTTTCATTCCCCCATCCGTGCTTGCAGCTCAAACCCCTCACGAGCCAAACATGAAACAGAGATCCATTACTACTCCAGAAGGAAGGAAAAAAACCTCAAATTGTACCTGTCAGCACTGACTGCCAGCGGCCCACCAGATCTGAGCCCAAGGTAAGGTAATAGTTATGAATGGTCATTTTCCTATCATGTGACTCCTATTAAAAATACCATGATTTTTTCACTATAAAAGTTATTCTTTAATAGTTTATACTTCTGTTCATCCCACATTATTGTAGGAACCATTGCACACTATGCAGAATGTTATGGCTTTAGAAGTTTATTGCAAACTAAAGTATTTTTACCCATAAAAAGGGCAGTAAAAAAAGTGAGCAACTGCAAAAATGGCTATTTAAATAGTCTGGCCTTATGGTGTCATTTAGTCTATAATATCCATTTCCACAATAGCACTATGAAACATTCTGAGTCCATCAGAGGTAGAAAAATTTAGAAAGCAAGTAAATGAAATTATAGCATAGCGAGGAAAATACAAAAAATTACTGGAGTACAGAACTATAATGGAAAACAACTGCCAAGCAATTTTGGAGGGTTTTTTTATTAGAGACGAGAAATCTGATCGTGGAAGTTATACAGACATTAAATACAGAGTTTAGCAAATCTGTTTTTCTGTGTCTTTTAACACAAAGAAGCATTGCATGACAATTTGAGGTATTACTAGTGTAAAATTTAAAATATTTCCATTTTTTAATTTGTACATTACTTACAAGTGATTTATTTAACCTGTTGCTAAATTGCTGCAGTGCAATCCTAGTTTTAGTACCAGTTCTTTAGAGAAATTACAAGCATACATGCAAGGTGATGCAGTGGTTCATCTTCCAGTTCAAGCTTTGGCTTCTATAAATTGAAGTGGTTTGCATGTTCAAACACTTCCTTTATTCATTAGAGGCAGAGTGGAAGTTTCAGGAACTTGCCATTGCAAATGTGAAATAGCCACAGCTTGAACAATATTTGTTTAACTCTGTCAAAGCACAAGTCCCTAGCCATGCAATTACAAAAAGGACATGGAAGATTATATAGAACTCTTTCCCCCTCATCATATAGTTTATTAGTACAGGCACATTTCAGCTAGTACCAGGATACAAAACAATCTTAGGTTTTCATAAAGTCATAGAAATCACAGAATCATTTAGGTTGGAAAATACCTCCAAGATCATGTCCAATCTTTGATGAAACACCACTATGCCAACAAAACCATAGCACTATGTGATCCTTTCTCATTTGTTTTTCTAGATCTCATATGAAATTGGTTCAGTCAGCTGTGAGTAAAGGTCATTATCATTCACAAAAAAAGTGGTAATTCAGGGAAAAACTACTTTTTTATATTTTATGCTGAAATGTAGTCTTGCTCATTATTGCTCTGAACTTATGCAGCCAGACATTGGCACCCAAGGCTGCAAGAGGAAATATGAAAATGTATGTTTACATATATTATTTCCTGCTTCCATCCATAATTTTATAACTGTAGACTAATCCTGTTAATAGGCTGGAAAACTGGCCCAAGATGTATGTTTTTCAGCCTTTTTTTTTCCCCAGATAAAACATTTTCATGTTATCTCCTAGGAGTTTATATTATTAGAATATTTAAACTGACAAGTTAATACCACTTTAAAAAATAGTCTTAAGTGTTTCCTTGTAAGCATTAAAGAGAAAATAAGACCTCAATTAAAATTCCCATTTACATTTGGTGTTGGCAAAGGGAGGCAAGGGAAAGACAAGACTCTGGTTGATATATCCAGGCTGTGTTGTTCTGAGGTGCATAAGAAATTTCTTAAGAAACTTCTGCTATGGATATTTCCTAGAGGAAACTAATTAGAATTCTTTACAGGTGCTTCAGTTTCTTTCTTTGTGCCCCACAGTGAAAGCAATAAAGCCCAGAGACTGGGTCAAATTTTTAAAGAGCTCTTTGTGCAAGGAACAGAAGCTAGAATTGTAGTTTCTAGAATAGAGCCCGGTCTTCCCAATTACTTTTGGGGTTCTGCCTATGAAGTGGAAAAGCACCAAAAAGGAAGAAAATGTAAGTGATAATAAGGGGAGTCCTAGGTGGAGGTTTTATGTAATTGAATCTCCTTAGACCTGCACGGAGGAGTGCACTCCAGCCCTAAGCAACTGGATAGAAGAGGTCACATGTTAATCTTTTCTGAATTTTTGGCTTCCAAGAGTGGCGTTTGCTGTTTTCAGGAGAGAATTCAAGGCTGTACTACAGCTGATTCAGAGAGGGGTGAAGCTTACCAATTACCTTTATGCCCTCATGTTTTCAATTCACTAGGTTATGTAGTTCCCCAGCCAGATCATTGTATATGAATAAGCATATTGCACATTACATATTTCCCACATAGAAGCTTGGCACTCCTAACTAGGTATTTGTGCTAATATAATTTCCTTTTAGTCTGAATCTTTAAACACTATAAAGAATGTAGCATCTATAAATTTCAAGTCACATCTGAGTAAGCTTTCTCCTGTGTGCTTTAAAGGCAGTTAAAATGTTAGCATTTTATATAATTAGAAACCTCTACAAAAGTGGTATTGGTGTTTAAAATTTGTCTTTTGAAGCAGTGAGACCAAATGACATTAAAGAGGTTTTATAGCAAATTTCAAACAAAGTAATCATTCTGGTTTTCAGCTGCAGATAGCAGTATAGGCCAGGTCTGCTGAAGCACCACATTTGAGTCTCCTCTTCTACTAGAGGTTGATTAAAATTAGAGTCAAGTCTTTTAACATCCAGCTGTCATCATGAACACTCAGACATGACCTGGAGACCTGAATCCATAGGAAGAGCCAAAAAGGACAAGAACACATGGTATGCATACAGAGGTCTGAGTTACATGGGTCTTTCAAGCCCAATACATCACAGATATCTCTGTGTTGTTTGTTCTTTTTCTCCAGGCATTTCCAGTCAAGAAGCTTTCATGAAAATATCTTTATTAGATGAAAATTTTAATGTTCATCATCACAAATTTATCCCCAATGACTGAGAGGCTAAGAATTTTCTGTCTCAGCCCTTCCAGAGTAGTATTTAACTCATCTGTCTGCTGTAAGACAGAATATGAAGCTTGTTCCTGGACAAAACAAGAAATTGTTGCTTCATATCAGTCAACTGGCAGTAGTATGATTCTCTTTCCTTGACTTTAATATAGTTCTCTTTATATCACATTTTTTAGCTGAGAACAGAAAATATTCATAATTATATATTTTTTAGTACTGTGTATTGATTCCTCCAATACTTGTTTTCTATTCTTTGAATGCAGAAATTGATTATTGTATAAAATACTGTTTGTTTGTTTTTTTTTCCCTTTGGCTTTCTTGACACTACAAACTAGAGATAACTGCTATATGCAGGTAGAAATAACTGGCAAAAATACCTTTTCTAATAGTCAGATCCAATACCATTACTAAGTAACTGGGGCACTGGGGACTGGTCTGCACATCTTCCTATATGAAATTTGCAAACAAGATTTCCCTGCCTGAGCTAGTTCATTTCAAAGAAATTTAGAATAACTATTTGCATGGAAATGATACTTTTGACTGAAGTTTAGAGAAATGTTTTCATAAATTTATTATGTTCAGGATTAGGCTCTGCCTAAGTAAACCTAATATAACAGCCTGATTATGTGCAGGGAAATTTTAGCTTTACAAGAACATAGTGAAGCCTCTTTAGGTTGTGCAGAAGAAAGAATAGCAACAGATTACTGTAGACATGAAAAGCAAAATATAGTCCTTGAAGTTTTGGATTGGACCCAGATTATGCTGTAAAAGTCGTGAAATTTTGAAACCTCAGTTAATTACACTTGGCCTCACATTCCTTCCATTATCAGTAATTTTCATTTGTAGTGACTCACAAGAAGTTATGCAATATATTAGGTTCTGCTTTTCTCTAAACTTAATCTTGTGGAAAATTTACCATTGTTTAAAAATGTGTCCTTTAGGAATAATTTTTACAACATAATTATGGGCATAATATTTGTGAAACTGCTCCATTACTCCAATTTTTCTCAACAGAATTGTCGATGGGATTGAGGATGGAAACCATAACGAAGAAAGCCAAACCTTTGACTTCAGTTCTGATCAGCTCAGGCAGGAATCCAGGTTATCTCCTACAACTGGAGGTGAGCATTGCCTGGGAAAATCACTTTTTAGTGAAAACAGTTTTCATAACTGTTTTTTGTTCCCCTTTATTTCTTTCATCCTCACTAGTGGCATAAATGGATTAAACATATATTTGTACTCTCAGTACCATTTCAGTGCCACAATTGTAAAAAAATACAAGGTCCCAAAGGTCATTTGTTGTTTTCCTGCTGACAGACAGTCATGATAAAACAGTTTGTGGAGGGAACTGGTTTTTCATGCATTATGCTTTACCAGAAGAATTGTACAAACTGCCTCACACTCCCAAACCCTTGGTCATGGAAGGCGCTAAACAAAAGGACAAAATTGAACATAAAAACATTCTAATACCAAACTGAAAAAAAATTCAAGCCATAAATAAGAAGAAAACAAAACAACCAAACAAAAAATACCAAACAACCAAACAAAAAACCTACCCAATTAATTAAGAGCCATATGTAAACCTGGCTCTTAATATTTTTTTTAAAAGTTCGAGAAGTGGAGGGATATGGAACTATACAGATTTTTAAAAGAGTGAAAACATTTAATTACAAGGAGTTTCAGGCCTACACCCTGAAAAGGTTGGTGAAGTAGCACTACAAAGCAATGGAACTTGTCAAGATGGGGGGAAAAAGAAAGATTTTAAAAAAAGAGACAGAGGGATGTTTCCAACATCCCCTCTTTTAGAAGTAAACAGCTCCCACATAGCTAAGTACCTTTATCATGGTGGCAACTAGGACATATCTTGTTTCTCTTAAAGCCAAGCAGGAAAATAACAATTGAAGTTCAGTCATATTGATGATCTTTAAAAAGTGTTGAGCTGTCACATGGATGGCACCAGGGTTGTCATCTTCATTCTTTTCAGGTCTAGAGGGAAGAAAGCAGTATGGACTTTATTAATTGCACTTTTTTCAAACATTTTAAAATTATCATTAAACACATGGTTTAATTTTCATCCTAGACAACTGCAAAACGGGTTTAAATTTAAAAGATTGGTTGAATGCAAGAACAGTATGATCATTTCTAAGTGATTATACTCTTGTCATTTACATGAATTTGAATTCTTTTCAGAGGCTGAAATTGGTGCTGCTGTGCTCATTATCAAAGCAGAAGAGACCAAACAGCAGATCAGCAGGCTTAATAATGAGGTAACAAGATTTTGTGGGGGTTGAAGGATATTAACAGTGATTCAAGGAATGCTGGAGAAAACTCGGGAACATGATAAATGTGTTATAAATGAGTTTACAAAACTGGATGAGGTTCCTACATGTAGGGCAGTTTGGGGCTTATAACTCATTCTCAGATTAATTCTCTACATGAAGCCTACAAAAAAGTTTGTGTCACATGCTAGGGCTAAAACCAGAGTGAGGTAAGTGTATCTGATTTTCCAAGGATTTAGCCTCTTCTGGGTATGCCTCCATTTGTCTCATTCCTCTCATTATTTCCCCAAGTTCCTTCTCCTAGATTTTCTTGTCTTGAGGTGTGTTGTGCTTTTACAGAATTTCCTTGAAAGAAATGCAAATCCATTCATGTTCAAATTTACATAAAATGATTCAAATCACTTTACCCGGGTTCTGCTTAGGATGAAAGAGAGCTTCATCCCTTCCTGCTCAAGCAATGTGACCCAAGGAATGCAGGGCCAATAGTGTTCAGTGGCATTTTCTATTCCTCCCTTTTAATAATTTCAAACCTGTAATCAGCTATCAGTCCAACACTAAGGAGATGTTCTGGGCTGAATTGTTTTATTGACACAGCCCTGGCAGTACTTTAGCTGACAGTATTAAAGCATCAGACTAACTTCACAGTTGTACTGCAAGACTAAAATCTGTCCCAGCCTACTGATCTTTCACTGTGAAAAGATTAGAGACAATTCCTTATACTTCCACATGAGGAAACATTTAAATAAGTCCCACTACATAGTTTCACTTCTTCCCTGAGCTCTTTGGTTACCAGAAATGTCCAGGTTTTTTTTTATTTTTCCTTCTTTATTGTGTACAATTAATCTAGTTATTATTTCCCACTTACAAAGTATTGGGCTTATAAACCTCCTTCATCCTGAGTCAGCTTAAGTTGATTAGATAACTTAAATATCCTAAGCTAAGACTGCCTGCATGGTTAGTCAGTTACTATGGATGCATTGCCTCATTTGTATGTCAAACTGTAGAGTTCAGACAAAAGTCTCATGACCCATTGACTATGGGTCATGAAAAATGATGGGTTTTTATAGGATTTGGTCAAAGAACTCAAAAAAACCCCTTTGAGATGTTCATTGGCACCACCATCATGATAGAAAATTATATTTCCTACGTAGTGCTTTTGAAACACACAAGTCATATTGATTCATCCCTTTTGAGGACAGTCATTTTTAAAATAGGAGGATGTATTATGTGGCTATCCGCAAGAGGCAGTTGGAAAATATATCATGGTGACAGATGTTCCAAGGCAGGCATCTTGTGGATTAAACAAACATTTCAACTGGAACAGTTCAGGGCTTCTCATTGCTTTTCTGGTGAAAAGTGATAAATAAATAAATCTTGGAGTAGGGCAATATGTTAATCAAAAAAAGAAAAAAACCTCCACATGTTCAAGGTCGTTTCTCTCCACATGGAATTTTAATTTTGCCCTAATGATACTATCTGAACAAAATGTTATGCGATTTGTTCATTCACATTAACATAACACAGGCAGTAGGACTAGATTTAGATTTCATAGGTAATATTCTGGGCTCAGATCCCAGAGATGGATGGGTATCCTCCAAGTCCTCCCATGGATCAAAATTTACATTGGAAAAAACTGCATGACTGACAGGCTTCTTAATTGCATATTCTACATGTACTCAAACATGCCCCAGCTGGAGTTTCTGAAGTAATAATATGGAGTTGGTGCTTACCCAAATGAGCCTCTGGGTCACCTTGCTGACCCACAGTAGCTGCTGCTTGAAGTTTTTTTTGTTGTTGTATAAAGTGTAGAATATTTTTAGACCCAATGCTTTCATCATCCCATCATTTGATGATGACCAGTAATGGGAACTTAGCACTGATGCTGCAGCAGACTACTAGCCGTAGTTAAAATGCCAGCAGAGTCAGAAACAAAGCTCTCTATTAAAGACATGCAGTCTCCTCCTGGTAAAGCAATTATGAGAAAATAGGTCACAAGTAGCCAGCAGCAGTAAACACTGTCATTAATACATTTTCCAGCAGAGATCAGAAATCAATGAATGAATGCAAAAATAACTGCTTTCATGAAAGGCAATTGTATTACAACAGTTCACTAGTTAGCTTAGAAACATTTCAGCTGTTCATGGGGGGTAAAAGACATGTGTCTTTCCATTCAGACTTTCAATACAGTCTCTTGTTAGCAAAGCAAAACAAAATGTTACCCCAGAGAAAAATCTACAAAATTAGTTATACGTAGTTTAGAAACACAGCTGAGCTCTTGGCAGTATTTTAGGTATATGGCACTCACTACATAATCCAAACACCATTTCATTTACCTAGGAGAGTAACAGAAGTCAGTGCCTTGGTTTCACTTCTCAGATTTGTTAACTTTAGCAGTAATGGATGCCCAGACTTCCTCTAAGGAGAGTAATTACCAGAGTCAGCACAGTGGATGAGAGACAAACTTGAGCACACCCCTAATTGCTGTTGTACAGCTCCATGGTTTGGCTGCTCAGCCAGTTCACCACCTTCTTCACTTCCTCACCTAACTTCACTGCTCATTGAGCGTTCACACTGATACAGGAATTTCCTCCCAGTTCAGTATTTCAAGGCAGAGTGGAATAGGATGACTTTATCTCCTACCATGTTTGTCCCTTCCTCTTAGGATAAATAATCAATTAATTAGGCAGACATGATATTCATTATAGTTCAGTAACTTCAGTATATGGCAGGTGAGAGCTAGGGTTCAAGTTCTTGTTCTGGTAAAAACACAGTTATTTAAGCAATAGCTTCAAGATTAGGTTATTGAATATTTACCAGCATTGTACCTCTGCTCAGCTGAGAAAACTTGATTCAAAGACCTGCTCCAAACTAAGCAGAGCAAGAATTCAGGAAGAGTATTCTGCCTTACAAGACTGTGTCCTTCCTTTGCAGAGATCTCTACATGTGACCTGGCCTTACAAATGTATTTTTATGCAAAGGCTGATCAAATGAGTGTATCTGAATATTTATCATATTTTCAGAGGCGCCATTTACCTGATGCAATCACAGATAACTACCAAGGAGCCCACAAAGTAAAAACAGGAAACCACTAAGCAGATTTTCTGAGGTATACAGATGGACAAGACATTTAGATAAAGCACCTGCCTATCACTGTTCCATTGCCTGTATCGAATAAAGCTTTTGACTCTCTATCATTTGAATGCCACTGTATGAAAAGAACAGAGAAATACATTTACGTGGATTCAGTTTGAAAATCCCAAACCTGAATTATTTAAAACAGATCAGCTAGAATAAGAAAAATACCCAATATTTAGTCATTATCCCCCCCCCCAATTACGTGTACACATTCTCCATCCAAAAACATGGGTACATGATTTTGAGTCAGATAAAAAGGCCATCTCATACAGTCCATGAAGACAAACTCAGATTGCTTTGTCATATCCCCTGGTTTCCTCATATGCAACTCAGCCTCAGTGCAGCCTCACTTCAGAAATCTGGGGGCTGATTCCATGTTTTACCACATTAGTAGATCCCACAATTACAGTACTCACATTTCTCCCATTCAACTGAAAAACAAACAAACATGAGGAAATATGAATAGGGTCAGGTTTTGAGCTAGATAATTGCCTTCTATTTAGCTCCACATTGGAGCACTTAGTGGAAATTTAGCTATTTTTAATTTTAGGGTTTTTAAATGCAAGTACTTAAAATAAGCATCTGGCACTTATGCAGAACAGAGAAAATATATTCACGGGGATATTTAACTTTCATCTAACAAAAGGAACAATCCTAAACAAATATGTTTCTTTTCCAAATCATAAATTTTAAGCATATATTATTTTAAAATATATTTCAATTCCAGCTGCCAAAAATCAATCCCATTCTCCTCTCAGTACAGAAAAAATGCATTTTTAGTATTAAAAATATATGCAAATGATAATTAAGGCCACTAAAGAAAATTTGGTGAAGCCAGTCAGGCTTCTACTTTTACATAGGGGATATATTGTTAAAGTTCAATTTGCGACTTGAGAGTTCATATAATGAACTCGCTTGACTTAGAGTAATTAAATACATGTTCTTCTTAACAAGTTCATAATTCTATCATCACACAAGAGAAATTACTTTTTGCAGCGAGGCTATCCCAGTGATTTGGTTTGTAAAACATCTTTCAAGCAAGAAAAATGTGGCAAAAAGTGAACTAATGATATTTATAGATGATGAAAACTATTAAAAGTAATCTACCCATTTTGGATTTTAGCCATGTCAATTTCACATTAAAGCAAAAACATAAAACCAAGTTTCATTTGTATGAAGAAATAAAAGCTTTCTAAACAATACATGCAGACTGAATTCACTTTGCCTACTGAGATTTTTAAAAATGCATCTTCTCTTTTAGGACTGACATTTGTGTTTCCAAAGAAGCTTGTTGTTTTGTCTCTCTACTCTCATACTTTGATAGCTGTAGAGAAGTCTTTCCAGCTAACTTTTTTGTTCTTTTAGTGTTAGCTTAATAGGTATTGGCTGATGAAGGCAACAAAAATAGTTGATGCTCTGAAGCTTAGATTGTATTTTTTTAACCAGAACACACTGCACATACATGACATAAGTCCCATATGCTGTGGTGTGTCCCTGGCACTTTTCCTTGGTGGAAAGGTACCTGAGACAAAGGAATTAACCAAGAGTATGCAGTATAGCCATGCAGTATACAAATCAACTGGACACCAAAAGCTGACTTCAAATTTGAATAAAAAATAATTATTACCATGGCACATGATGACGATTGTCCAGTTAATATCTAACAGGAATTTCAAAATGTTTCTGTACTCATAACATCTATTTTCCCAACATCTAAATGTGAATGCCTGTAGGTATCCAAGTTCATAAGTTCACAGCTTTTTCTTTTTTGCCTAGAAGATTATAAGAAAAAGTTGATTGGTGTTCTCCTTCTAAAATCAATTTATTCTGGAAACATGCTATTCCAGCAGATCTCAGAAAACCAAATTTCTTTTGACTTTCTTTGCCCATTACATTTGCTGGAAGCTCTTCACTGGTATCATTTTCTTTTGAATTGTCTTTTGTCATATCTTGGAAGTCACTGACAAAGTACACAATGTCAAGCAGCCTTAATAATTCCTTGTGAAGAAAACCCCTTTATAGAGTTCAATTAAAGAAGATACACTGTTTGGGCATCCTGGGAGTATGATTAATGCCCTCAAAGTGTCATTCAGCAGACCTCCATAGACATTTTTCTATAATACTCTGCCTAGGCAGAATATTATATTCATGCCTCTGACATTTTCTTTACAGATGTAATGTTTAACATTTATCTTTCTTGAATTTCATATTACTGATATTTAAAAGTGAACATGAATTTCATTTAGACATTCAAAATAAACATTAAATAAAAACAGATCTGGATAGGGTGCTGAAAAGAATATCTTTAAATGTCCATGGATGACAGCTAGCTATTGGTCATAAAACCATTCCAATCACATATGAATCCAGCTTATGGTGATTATGTCTCCTTCACATTTTCTTGTAGTTCTAGAAGAATGTCAGATGGACAGTGACATCTTAGAAGTCTTCTGACAAGATGTGTATTATGTCTAAAGTTTCTTCTTGTATTTTGAAACAGCTCTTCAGTTGAAGAAGAGAATTATAGTTTTGCCATGGCTTATTCTTAAGAACCATAACATTGCCTGTCCTCTTTTAATTATTCATTTAGATGCTTATAGAAATTGTCTGCTTAATATTTTTGCCCAATATTGTATATACTACCTCAGGTTTCCTTTCGTCAGTATGTGTTGCCAGCTTCTCCTCTCCCAGCCTCCTGGGATTTCCACAATCCTCCATTTTCTCCCAATCAATAGTTAGTCAACCAGTTTGTCCCCGGTAATTTTTAACTCTTTGAAGCAGTAGCTTCCAAACCTGATTTTCTTATTGCCACCGTTATGCTGACACTGTCCTGATTCTTTGCCAATCTGAAGGCAGAGTCCACATCCAACAATCATAGAATCATGAAATGGTTTGGGTTGGAAGGGTCTATAAAGAACATCCAGTTCCCACCCCCCTACAAGGGGCAGGGACACCTTCCACCTAGACCAGGTTGCTCAGAGACCCATCCAGCCTGGCCTTGAACACCTTGAGGGATGGGGCACCCACAGCTTCTCTGTGCAATCTGTTCCAGTGCCTCACCACACTCACTGTGAATATTTTCTTCCCAATATTTAAACGGAACCTACTGCCTTTCAGTTTGAAGCCATTACCCCTTGTCCTGTCACTACATCATCTTGTAAATGATCCCTCTCCCTCTTTCTTGTAGCCTTCCTTTAGGTACTGGAAGGTTATTTCAAAGCCTCCTCTTTTCCAGGCTGAAAAATCCCAATTCTCTTAGCCTTTCCTTGTAGGACAGGCGCTCCATACTTCTAATCAACTTTCCTCTCATACCCCTCCGCCTCCCCTCTCCTTCCCACCAGATTCACTCCCAGTGAAGAGTCACAAATTATTATTAAAACTGCAGTTTGGGAACCCCTTTTCTATACTGAGTTTCATGGGACCCTTGTTAACTTGAATATATTTAAATACTCTAGTCCTTTAAACTTCTCTTGTTTATCCTTATATGCTTAGTAGCAATAATCTTGGTGTCCTAATTTACCCAGACACACTGGTCACTAGAACTACCAAAGAGCTGGCTAGAGAGTGAGCAGACAAATTACCACATTTCCTACTCTTACATGGTAAAGCCAATTTCACAACTTTCCAGATTCCCGGATTTATGTCACTGAAACTAAATCATCATGTCACTGCACAAATCCTATAGATTTGATCTGAACTCAGATTAGCTGCACTGGATTTTTTTTTTCTTTCTGCAACTAGCTTTGTTTCTAAAGCCATTAAATCAGAAACATCTGTCACCAGAATACCAATGGCCACAGAGCTGCTGATAGATGATCAATGAAGAGTCTGTCTTTGCTCAATTCTTGTTCCATTCATTCAACAGCACAGTCAGTAAGAAACAGAATACCAGCAGTTAGTCAATCTGAGCTTCAAAGACAATTCATTCTAGCTGAAAATCTCCCTGACTTAATGAAAAACCAGAATAGAAGAAACAATGAAAGACCAAGCAAGGGAATAGAGAAGCTGCCATATGCAGTGCAAGCGAAGCAACTCCTCCACTTTGCCAAAATACAGCTTCCATTTCTCAAGAAGCCAATATTCATCTTCACTTCTTTGGGTGCTCAGAAAGAGTCAAAGCAGGAAGATATCTGGGTCTGAAGTTTGAATTCCAAAGGGGAGTAAACACAGGGAGAGAAAAACATGTACAGATAAGAATCTAATCAGCTTATAAACAGAAAAAAAGTCTTATTTTATCCATTATTTAAATTTAGGGTTCATTATTAAAGTCACCCTAGGACATTCAGAATTACCCAGGACCAGTGATGAGAGCGAGGCATTCCAGTTTAAAATTTGTCTTCAAATATAATGGGAAAAAAAAGAAATCTGTTTAGCCATTTAAACAAGCAACAAGCATCACACCATTCCTACCTAACTACATGGAACAAAATACTCAAACTTCTGAACAGTTTAATACTGGTAGTAAAGAAAAATACTCTATCTTCTGAAACCGTCAAAGTAATTTTAAAATATAAACTACATCTACTAAAAATTTTGAATATATCCTTTCCTGATAACCTAGTCTACTAAAAAAGGCAGCCGCACTAAAAAGGCACTATCAACCAGTTTGAGAAGCACCTCTTGCTACTTGAAGCTAAATCCTCATAAAACCCAGTTTCTAAACCCAGAAACATTGCAGTGTCTTTTTCAAGTCCTAGGAAGTGTTAAGGCAGCATTTCAAGTATATTTGGGTTCTCGGAGATAATTTTAAAGCTGTCTGCCTAGCACAGCAGGAACCATTCGTACCATAGCTGTTCTGCCTAGCAATAATCAGTGAGCTACTGAAAAGTGTGCAGCCTTACAGGCATGCCAGGAATTAGCGCTTTTTCCTCAGGAAGAAATCATACTGCTTTCAATTTCTCTTTCATAGACTTAAAATTCCTTTGGCTTTCAATCCCTGTTCTTTTACACTTTCTCAAACACTGTGAAATTGTTAATAGTACTGATAACATTTTTTCCCCTGTTACACCTTTTTATTTTCATCTGCTCAGGGTTCTCTTTAGGGTATAAAAATAATAGCATAAACAGTGTAACGTTGGAAGGAACACTAATGTTATGCTATGCATGTGCAGAACTACAATAATATAGAGACATATGATAATTAATAGCAATACAGATACTGAAGGTTTAATCTTGTAATCTTGTCATTGTAAAATCCTGAAAGCTACATATTTTTTTGTGTATGCGACATTCAGAATAGGTCCAAACAGATCTTACTAACTGATAGTGGTGAATTAAGTTTGGCATAACTATTCTGACTATCATACTACTGGAAACCATTAAAGCCTACTTTATAGGGGTTTATCAGGTAAATTCCTATGTTGTTGCAAGAGTAAGTTTGTGAGAAGAAAACACTCTATGAGCTAGCTGATATGTCAAAAATAGAGTATCTGGGTACTAGAGCAAGTTATAGTGAACAGAAATTCAGGGCTGCCGCAAGTGCTGATGCTGGGATTGATTTTTGCTGTATTTTCTTAATGATTTGGCAAAAGAAACATGCTAAATGATGATTCACCTTCTGAAAAGCTCATAAGTGAAGAGAAATGGAAAACAAAAAACGAGGATCAAAGCAAACAAGACATTTTAAAATTGCGGATATTTTCACACAGCATAGTTTAGGTAAGGTACATACTCATAAGGTAGTGTCAATAATTTTATTTGCACACCTGTAGAAATCCCTGAGAAAATGATGCAAGTTGGCAAATTATGCACAGAAAATATTTGCTGCATCCATGAGGTGTAGGGGCCAATGATGAACCTAAAAAGAACTGATGACCAGTGAATCTAGATAGCCGTGAGTTTGATTGTCTGTCTTCCCCCATCCTACCCAAAAAAGCTTCTGGAGATTTTACAATTTTATCTCCTAGGGTCCAACAGAACTTAGGAGTTCTTGCAAAGTTGATTTGTCCAGAAATCTCACTGTTTTCTCACAGTCTGATGGTACCAAGAACCTTCACTGGCTGCTCTGATCCCAAGGGAAATCTGCTCACAGAGCACTTCGGCATCGTATTTTAATTTCTCACCTTCTGGTGAGTTACCAGGCATTCAAAGCTTCATCTCTACTGGCAGAAGAGGATCTCATGGTATTTTCTATCTACCTGTGTGACTCAATTAGACAAGGCAGAAAGAAAGAGAAGTGCAGAGACAGAGATCCTGTCGCCTGCCTCTCAAGAGTCTCCTCCCTTAAAGGACTTTCTCTCCAAAGGCAGTGTGATCATTACAAAGTTATTAAACAGTATATTGGGTTTGACCTCTAAGCTCAGAGAAAAATAAATACATCTATAGGAGCTGCATTGGAGCTTCCTACTTTCTTCTCCGAATTTCTTTATAATTATTGTGCCTGTAATAACACAATCAAACTCAGCCTGAAATGTATTTCCAGCAGATTTCTTCAGAACTATCCTGACAGAACAATGAAAATTAGTCTGTATAGGTCATCTAATCAGTGGTGTCTACTTGAGGTCAAAGAAGGGCTCCCTGAATTAGCTATTTTCTTTTTGACATGTGGCTTGAAGATGAATGCGCAGTCATGTCTTTTTTCAACAGAGTAGCATCAGTATGAAAAACTCTATTTTAATGATAATGATGGTGCTTTGACCTAAATAACTAACTAGTTGATAACTATCATGGAGACAAATTTACATTCTACCCTTCAAAATAATGAGTGGGTTACTTTTATGTTTGAGCTAGGCTTTTTTTTTTGCCCAGAACATCCTTATAAAGGCCTAAAAACTGTCCCCATTAACGTTCAGATGCCAGTCAACTTTAAAACACAAGTTCAGAACTTGCCAATCTGATCACCACCCAAAACAGCAGTGTTGAGGAAAGACTTCATGTACTTTATGGAACCAAATGGATGATATCAGCAGTTTCAGCATTTAAGAGAAAAGGTCTGATAAAAAACCTGATCCTTCCTTTTGCACATGCACCAGAGAAATCTATGCAATGGATTAATGTCTGTTATATGTAGTAACTTTCAAGCATACACAAAAGTGCATGGAAACAAACTATTCCACAATCTCATATTTTTAAAATAATTACAGGTAGCAAGTAGGTTTTAGATTTTTCATGTTTTTTCCCCCCCTTTTTTTTTAGTAGTAGTCCACAAGATTTTCATTTAACTGCTATTTGCATCCAACAACTTAGAGATGGATTTCTTTTATTTTGCTATGAATACAGCAGTATACTTCACATGTATTTCTAAACAAGATTTCACAAGATCCAATTTTTATGTAATTCATCAGCATGAAATTGTTTAATAAAAAGGTTTTATGGTTTCAAATATTTAACAATTGCTCAAGAAAATATCGATGTCATACCGCATCTTGAAATCATCTCAGTTCTGACCCTATGACTGTTTTTTATATAGAGAGAATAATTTGAAATCAGATGAATTAAAGTAGCTGGAAAGACTATTTCCTACATATACACCAGCAAAATGCATTTCTTTAGTGTAGAGACACTGTGCCAAATATGAGAGTTGTTATTGCTAGAAAGAAAAGAGGGATGTATGTACATATTTTAGGCATGGCACGTGAATAAATACTGTGATATTTTGCCCTTTCACAACAGATGACATCTTTAAGCCAAGAAGTCTCACAATTACGTAAGGATATGAAGAATGTGATGCACCTTCTGGAAAACCTGCTCACGTCCCAGAAGCCTCCAGGATTCTGTGCTGTGCACAGCCTATCTCGAAGCCCCACAATGGACAGTCTGCAGCCCCGAGTGGCTTGGACTACACATCAGCCTTGCTCACACATGCAAGCTGGGAACTTCACTTGCACCAAAGCACAACTTTGCCGTGGAAACACACTATGTGACATTTGGAATACAGATCTGTCTTCTGTAGGCAGCAGTCCCCAAAGGACTGAACCCAACCTGCAAAACTCAATGGATGCTGAACTTTATTGTACAACAGGCCTTCAAAATTCCCCCTCCCAGTATCAGGTAATTCAGAAAGACAATCTGCAATTTTTAAGATGCACCTCTCCCCATTCAGACACTACCCTGACTCCTCTTCAGTCTATTTCAGCAACCCTTTCTCCTTCAGTATGTTCTTCATCAGAGACATCGCTGCACCTAGTGCTGCCCAGCAGATCAGAGGAAGGGAGCTTTAGCCAAGGAGCAATCAGCTCACTAAGCCTTGAGAACCTGCCAGGATCATGGGACCTGGAAGGAACAGCTGGAGTAACTTCTGCACAGACCCCAGATTTCCCACTAGACATTGTGGCAAGCACAAGAGATGTTGATAAAGACTGCCAAGCCATAGATGTATGAGAAACAGTGAAGTGGTACTCAAAGCATGTTCCACAGCTGCCAGTTTTAACTTTAGAGAGTACTGCATGACTGCTTCATTTGATCCCCATTTTGGCGATCGTGGAGACTTACAAACATGAAAACTCAGAATTATAGAAAGTAAGAAAAGGTAATGGTTCATACTATAGGAAAAACAATAAATTTCTAGATTCTAGAAGCATGTTGAAAAAACCATTTTGAATACAGATATAACTTGTCTGTTTGACAGACTTTTGTGATAGTCCAAAGACCCTGAGGGTCAGAGCAGCTGGAAGTCTAGCACAAAGAACTGTCGTGGGTGGCTTTTGTTCATCGAAGCAAAGGTTTTCCCTGAGTGTCTGACTGTTGTTCCCAAACAATATCTATGGCACTGTTTGCTTCAGGTGATCGTGGGTCCTGCTGGTCTTTTTGTCAGTTGTGTGAAGGCAAAGGACATTCGCTGCATGTCATCTAGACAATCAACCAAATAGAGCTGCTAGAGAGTGCTTAGATGTTGCACGTTATTCGTCATGTAAATGAAACCTCTTAATTTATCTAAAAATACTATTTTTATATACTTGGTATGAAACATGTACCTAAAAATTATTTAAAATATTTATAAAGAGAATAAGAGTTTGGTTTCATTTTGGTAAAAGCTTGCAGTTTTAACAAGAAATGCACTACCATCGTGTATTAGATCAAATACTATTTATTGTTAAGATATGTAGTTTACAAATGGCTTCCCTTTTATGTGCATGCAATTTGCAATGAATGTACTCATTCTGGTGGAATACAAATAAATTAAGGTATTATTTTATTTAAGAAAATAAAAGAGCTGGAATGTTGTATCCTATAATAAGGTATCACTACTTAAAAAGTGAGTTGTTATACTGATAACATTAAGTATTCTTGATTTGTGTCTTAGTATTGCATTGTCATTTGTAAGACCAAGTCAACATTAAAATACATTCCTGTTTAGGGGCTTTATATCTGGTTAAGAACATTAAAAGGGATGAAAACCAATAAGCAAACTGAGGAATATTAAAGGAGAATATTACAATTTTAGTAAGTCTGAATCAAAGAACTAAGATTAAAGTAGTTATTTATTAATTGACCTTTTTGTTTCGTCTCTAAAAACTAGCTTTGATTTTTACTCAGAATTTTTTTCAAAAGAAAAACTAGATTTAGTGAATTATTTAATCCAGAATCTGACTTAATGCACCCCCAACATTTTTTTTCTGGTATTTAATGTACTAGAAACATATTGCTACAGTGCAACCAAGACTACAGATTTGCATTGGAATTTTAATTTTTATATATAAAGATGTTTTGCGAGCATCAAATTTACATATCCTTTAACAAGCTTTCTTAAAAAAAACCAAACATGCTTACAAGCCTAAATAAATGTCCCCAAATGGATACGTAAACTAAGTTATATTTAACAATTCATGCAAACTGGTGGTTATCAAATTAAAATTTTTACAGAGCACAGATTTAGGTTGAACTTCCTTGAGAGGTTGTTTTGGTGGGATTTTTAATAGAAACTTCAAAGACGGAATATATTTTAACATTTGGCTCTGTGTGGGAATACAAACCCCAGCTGATACTCTCTGCCCAACCTACATCCTTTCACAGCCATTTTCCTATAGGTACAAATTAGGGATGAAGTGTCATCTCCCATTTTGGGCTACCTGAATTTTGCCAGTGTGTCTATATCTCAATGTGAGTGTTTGTATACAGGGTTTCTTGCTTTCCCTCTATTCCAGTTTTTACTTAGTTTAAGGTTAAATAGAGAAGTACAGATTAAATAAAGAATATCCCAGAAATTTAAAAAAAAATAATAATAATAGATAGTAGCAAATACAGTAGCAAGTACAGTTCTATGATATTTCTGCAAACAGTCCTGGTCACCTTTAGCCATCTGCTGTCACCCACCCCACTTCAGCACTGGGCAGAAGGCTGGGGGCGGCTGCCTGCACCCCCCTCCCAGGGCAGCAGCCTCACCTCACCTCAGCACCCTACAGCCACAGTCCTCTCCTGTCCTCACCACAAGGTGCAGCTCCTTGGGATGCATGGATACATGCTACACAGCTGTCCACAAATCCTGATTCCTCAGCCTGCTGTATTCTAGTTACTGCCTGAGAATGCACAAACACACCATGCCTACCTCCCAATATCATTTCACTATTTCTACTGCCCATATAAATTGGGAGGAGCATTTGCTTTCTCATTTTATGACATTCAAACCATTATGTATATGCATTAAGATTTTGGCATTGGGTGGGTTTTTTTTGTTTTCCAGTATAAACACTGGTGTCATGAGATTAAAACCGGATCTTTTGTCCTGGAGTTTTTGTGTCAATTTTGCATGAAAGTTTAAAAAGGTCAGTGGAAACACAAAAATCCTTTTTGCATATAAAATGTACAACACTAAAGCCTTAGCTTTAGTGTTGTACATTTTATTCTCACATAAAATAAAAAAGCCATGTGCAGAAATTACATAGAAAGAGCACCAGGATATCTGTGCTAAGTTGTTCTTTGTTTCTGCAACTGTCCAGCACATCCCAAACAAAGCTGGCAAACACTCTAATCTTTTTATTGGCCATAGCTTCAAGGAACACACCAGAATTGCAGAAATTCTGTAAGATGGGCATCACACAGGTAAGTGCACTGCCTTCCAAGGAAAAGCTCAAGGAACATCAGACGAGGCAAGAACAACACCTTCATTCCAGGTGTTGTGGTTTAACCCCAGCCAGCACCCAGCCCCTCGCTACCACTCACTCATTTCCTTCCTGTCAGAATAAGCAACAAAATTGGAAAAGTAAAAGCCATAAAACTCATGGGTTGAGATAAAGACAGTTTTACAGGGAAAGCAAAAGCCATGCATGCAAACAAAGCAAAGCAAGGAATGAATTCACTGCTTCCTGTGGGCAGCAGGTGTTCAGCCATCTCCAGGAGAGCAGGACTCAGTCGTGCGTAACTGTGACTTGGGAAGACGCTCCAAATGTCCCTCCCTGCCCTCCTCTTCCTCCAGCTTTAGTATGGCACCATATGGTATGGAATGTCCCTTGGGTGAGATGGGGTCAGCTGGCTTGGCTGTATCCCCTCCAACTTCCTGAGCCCCCCTCGCTGGTGGGTGGAGGGAGGAATAGAAAGGGCTTGGCTCTGTGTAAGCCTTGCTCAGCAGTACCAAAACCCTTTCATCACCCTGGTTCAGCACAAATGCAATCCATAGCCCCACACCAGCTGCTGTGAAGAGCTGGTATGAAGAGCTGTGTGAAGCAAATTAAAAATCCCAGCCAAGACCAGCACACCTGGCCAAAATCAAGGAAAGAAAGAGGAAGGTCTTGGGGGGTTGTACTATTATAAACTCCCTGACACCATCATAATATGAAAGTCCCAGGAAAACCATTCCCCAAGCAGCTTTTGTTGGAAAGTACCTGCAACCAGTGCAAAAAATTTCACTTCTGAAGGTGAAATGAAAATTCACAGGGACAAATGTAAAAGTTTATACTTTTGAAATGGAACAGTATCCAGGCAAGATTACCATGGACATAATTCTACACACAAAGTGGCCATTGAGGATATATGGGATTAAAGCAACAACCACTGTAATATTTACATGTTACCTTCAGTATGAAAATTAATACAAGCATCCCACATCCTAACATCCAACCAGCCAGTCCAGACAATTGAATTTATTCCTTTTTACACTAAGCTTTACAAAAATAAAAAAATTAAAACCTATTTTTGTTATGGATTCTTCTTCTTATCTAATTCTGCATCAGTTTACTTCCTAAATGTGTTACATTTCCTTCCTTTCTTGCATTTACCATCACTGTCTGTTTCTTCTTTTGTGGAGTAACTGTATTTTATTCCCCTCCCTATTTCCCCATCTTTTTTTCTCACTTATTCAGTTTTGTGTTCTCTTTTTAACTTCATCAAACTCAACTATGTCTTTCATTTCCTGGTAATTTTTCTATTAAGAATCATCCCAAGTCTGCCACTAATAAACTAAATGGTTACTAGACTCTGACATGCAACAGGACACCATATTTGGTCTCTGTCAGGACTCAGGCAGTAAACCACTGGACTTTAACCAAAATCTCCTGCACTGTTATACTCTTACAGTGCTGTAGTTGCTTTCAGTGGGAATGGGAAAAATAATGGAAAACATGAAAAAGATGCATTGGAAAACAAACAATGTGTCTTAATGTGTCTTCTGCTTCAGATACATCATTACAGATATTTATTTGTCTTGTGCCCATGGTACCTACTAGATTCAATTTAAGAAAAACAGCTTATCACGAATTCTGCAAATACTTCTCATTTTTTCACAAATCATTAGCAGCTCTTGTGATAACCTTGCTTTGACCATTGGCTGGTTATCTACCACAAATAACTTATTCTAATAAGTCCATCTGTTATCTGCACATGAGATTTCAATACATTTCCCTTTGTGAGGAAATTTCATAGCACACTGTGTCAATAACCTACCTGGTAGCTTGTAAAAAATCCTGTGTTCCACAAATGAAGCCTTTTGTTGAAACAAACTGATCTTAACAATTTTTGCATCTTCTTTCCTTAACTTAAAAGCACATGGTTCTCACATGCCTCTCAGTGGGACACACTTTAGATTTTTTCTGGAAGTACCACAAAAAGTGCACATTCACATTACCATGTTCTAGAAAAACACTTCTAACAATTTACCTCAGCCTTAAGAGAATGAGGCTATAGCTGGTAATTTAACAGTGGAGTAAGAAATAAGAAAAGGAAAAGGGTGGTGCTTGATTTTCTGGATCACTCTCCTATCTCAGCAACAGGAATTTACCCAGCTGTCATCAATTCCAGCAGCCTACATGGTACTGAGTCCTTGCATCACTCAGAAAATCAGGTAGCTCATCTCAAGAAATCTAAGCTCATCTCATTCATTATCTGAAAATTGTCAAAATAGTTAGATACTAGTAAAAAATAATTAACAGCTGCAGGTTTGTTAAACAATGCCACATGCAAAATCAGTTTCACCCCTTCAAGATGGGCATAAAAATCATATCATTCACAGACCAACCACTGATCTCCTGTGTATTTTCATTTCTGTTATCATACATTGTCAGTGGCAACAACAATGACAAGAAACAGCAATTCCTGGTTTCAAAACCACAAAGAAATGCTACAAATCTGATCCTTTCATTTAGAGAAACTGGACTATGAAAAGAAAATTTTATCTATGTACCTTAATACTACAATTTCTTTGGAAATCTCTCAAAGCAAGTTAATAATGTTTAAGAATTGAAAGACTCATGTCAGTCACAACTTGGTACCATAAAAGTTGTGCAAGAGGAAAAGCAGTACCTTCCTCTTTCAAATTGCTTTAAATTTTAAGATTTAATATGGAACCTTACATTTGTGCCTTGATGGTGTGTTTTAAGTCTGTGCATTTACTTCCAGGAGATTAACACCTGAATTTGTTCTCTCTTCACAGATCTCCTGGAACCCACTGATTTTTTTTTTTCTCTTTTTTTTTTGCTATGGTAAATCCAAAGGTCTTATACATGACCAAGAAGTGGAAAGGTAGAAAACAAATAGTGAAGATCTTTATCTTCAATGCCACTGAATTTTACAAATTATGCATTACAATTGTAAATGGCTAGTATGTATTTAACTATAGAATGAAATATCAACAGAATTAACATGACATACAATAAATGCTTCCACCAACAGGCTTCTGAGAAATATTTCCTCAGTTTCCAAATTTTATTATCCCAGATGCTCTGTTATCAACCTCACATACGTAAAGTTCTCTGACAGGGTCTCTAAAAGAGCTACAGCTTCAGGCAAGTATTTGAATTTATTCTCTTTTTCAAATGCAATTTATTACATTGATTTCTCTCAAAATGCAAAGTGGTGCAAGAGTTAACACTCTCATAAATGACAGCTGTAGGAACAGCTGCATAAACTTGCAGTTTTGCCTGTTGCCAAACTTTTTTTTGTACCTCTTGTGATGGCTCAGGGTCCTTTGTGCAGAAGAACCCTAGGGTGTTAAAACTTCCACCATTGTTTTCTAAGTAAATCAAAGAGCAACAGAAGACTTGTCAGGAAAATGTGCAAATATATTGAGGAATTTTTTTTTTTAATTAAAATTTCATAGGCCTTCACATTTAACATCCACAAATCCTCAGGATTTTGAGGACAGTCAATGCAAATTTCCAAATGTCTAAGCGCACTTTATCTGCACTTAAATTTCACATCTTATATGTAGTGGTTAATGTTATATGTGTGTATTCACCCTGTCCTAGCCTACACAGTAACTATGCTGATCCTTTATTTTTAGTGTAGTCTACCTCTGACTTCTTAATGGAATTAAATAGAGTATGTTGTCCTTGTGCTCACCCTAATGCAATACAAAATGACTGTAGTGACTAAAAACCCACATATTTGGAGTGGCTTTGCCTTCATGAGGTGCTTTGAAGAGTTTGCTTCCTGTTCAAAAAATCAAAGCTTCCTTCAGGAAGGAGGAGATTAAAAAAAAAAACCCACACAGTGTTAACCTCCCTGTGCACAAACAATCAAATCCCACGCGCCAGTTCCCTCTTGACTCTGCAGTCAGACACAGGACAAAAACAGCAGCAGCCTGAGACAAATTGGAAGCACAAGCCTCAATAGGCAGCAATATTACAGACTAATTATACCTTTTTAAAGGCCAGCATTGTCAATCATTTACTTCCTGACTTTCCTTACATGATTTTTTTTAGCTTAACACATATATCTAGTGCTGCTGGATTTCATTTCCCCACCCCTACACAGCACTGATCCACAGAACTACAGCTGATATTCTCACTAGAAAAATGCCAACATTATTTCAGTAACCACGCTAATAGCTTCTAAGCAGAATTTTAAAGCCTATAGTATGCAAATGAATGAACAGGTTTCTTGCATTATACTTGTTTATAGGAAAGGGAAATAATAACCACTTAATAGAAAAATATCTCACCCTCAGTAGTCTGAAATTTTGCAAAAGTAAAGAACAAAAGTCTCTTCTGTGCCTTTGCTTGCAATGAAATTGTGGGAGGCAAGGACATGACACAGGATGGACAGGAACAACACCAGCTACACACACATTCTCTGAATGCTACACTATCTCATAACATCATTTTTAAATGTTACTGAGTCATGATTGTCAAGCAGCTTAAATGTGTTCAAAGACATGCAATCACCTGCTTATTTTTTCCCGTACAGAATTACCAGTTTGCGTTACAGAGTGTGCCACAGAATCTCCAATAAATGTATATAGAGAATAAAAATAGTTACTGGCGCTTGTACCACAATCACAGAGAAGGCAAAAATTCCTTATTTCCCACTTCTCCAACAACATGAAAAGCTTTTTTTTAAAAAAAGAAAATTGCTGCTTGGTCTTTTGCAAAACATTATACGTGTATTAGGTTTGCATGGCCAGGTTTTGGTAGCAATGGCTGCAGGGGTGGCTCCAGTGAGAAAATGCCAGAAGCTTCCTCCATGTCTACCTGAGCCAGTGCCAGCCAGCTCCAGAATGGACCTGCCACTGGCCAAGGCTGGGCCAACCAGAAATGTGGGAATAGCTCTGTGATAACACATTTAAAAAGCAGGAACAACAAAAATTCTTGCATAGATGTAATTGTGGCCAAAGAAAAGCAGGGTAAGGATATGTGAGAGGAACAACTCTGCAGACACTGAGGTCACTGGGGGTGCTCCAGGCACTGCAGCTGAGGTTCCCTGAAGCCTGTGGGGAAGACCATGGTGAAGCAGCTGTATCCCTGCAGCCTATGGACATCAGGGGTGCAAAGATCCACCTGCAGCTGTGGGGTAGACCCACACTGGAATAGGCTCTTGGCAGGGACCTGCAGACCCAAGGACAGAGGAGCCCACACTGGAGCAGATTTTCTGGAAGGACTCATGACCCTGTGAGGGACCCAGGTTGGACCCAGCTGTGCCTGAGGAAGTGCACCCTGTGGAAAAATGACCCACATGACAGCAGTTCATGGAGACTTGCTTGTGAGATGGACTCACTTTGGAGAAGTTCAAGGAGAGCTGTCGCCGATAGGGAACGCACACTGGAGCAAGGGAAAGATTCCTTTCCCCGAGCAGCAGCAGGAACAATGTGTGGGGAACTGACCATAACCCTTTCTTCTGTGCACTGCTGAGGGGGAGGAGATAGAGCTGGGAAGATGTTTTAAGGTCTGTTTTTACTTCTCATTACACTGCTCTGATTTTCATAGTAAGAAATTCAAATAATATCCCAAAATTGAGTCTCTTTTGCCCCAACAGTATTTGCTGAGTGATCTCAGACCTTATCTCAATCCATGAGCCCTTCATCATGTTTTCTCTCCCCTGTCCAGATGCAGAGGGGAGAGACAGAGAAGCTTTGGAGGGTGTTTGGCATAGAGGGTCACCCCACTAGACTTTTTGGGGCTGAAACCCAGGAACAAAACGGTTTTGAGAAAAGGGTGGTAATTGGGAGAGGCAAAAAGGAGCTTTGCCTCAGCCAGACCCAATGCAATCTCCTCCAGGACCAAATTCTCAGCAACAACAAGCATAGGGGCATCCAAGGTGATAAACTGCCCATTCCTGGTGCACACCAATACGTAAATGTTGTACTCTCTCAAATGTTGGTGAGAGCAGAGTCTTCGAGGAAGCAGCTGTTACCAAAAGCTGGTGTCTATATAGCTACTTACTAGCAGAAAAATGAAACAGGCAAATCGTAAAAACTCTCAGGGACATTTGACAATCTCCTTACCAGAGCCATAGCACAGCACAGAGCCTTTTGAAGCATTGGTCACCCTTTGCTTCAATAATAAAATTGTATTTGAAGATAAATGGCATCATACGGAGCTTAGTTTAGCAATTATTCACATTGCAGCAGAAACTGGAGCACCTAAAAGAGTTCAGGGGTCTGTTGTATTCACCACAGTATATGGAGATAATACAAAGTTCAGAGAGCTTTCAACTTAACAAAAAAAAAAAAAAAAAAAAAAAAGGAGTTACACAAACAGAAAAAGGAGCATGAAAAATTTATCCAAGGCCCCACAATGGCTTGCAGGGAGGCAGGAGCAGAACAGCTGGCTGCCTCCATGGGTCCCCTCTGCCCCGCCTGGAGGCAGCAGGCAGGGGTGGACTCCCTGCCTGCCCTGCTGCCCAGCAGTGGAGGAGCAGTGTGAGCTGAACCAGGAAACAGAGCCCTAGGAGAGCAGAATATGTTTCCAAGTATAAATGCTAAAGGATTCCCAGGACTATGCTCTGTAAAAAATAGAGTACCTACAAACAAGATATATGGGAGAGTTGTCTGCAGTGAGGGCTGTATAGCAGCAGCAGTTTCTGTAACTGAACTCATCAAGTTTCTGAGAGCAGGTGCTTGAATTACACCAGCCAGTTTGATAATTAATTAGCCTCTTTGTGTGTGCAAGGTAGAATAAAAGGAAGTCTCTGAAGGCCTTGCATAAGGTTTATATTGCACCTGCAATCCCAGGTTAGCAAGAGCAGCACAGCAGCCCTCTTCCTTAACCTGCCATCAGACATAAAAATCACATCTGAAAAATACCGACCCCTGAGGATAAAGTTTGCCTCAGTCAAGTATTTTCAGGGGCAAGAAGGCAGACAGTGTGTTCCAGCAATATGCAACACATCTGCTGACTCTGCATGCACAGCTGTGCGAGCCACGCTGCTGCTACAGCCAGCCTTGCAACCACAGGCAACCAAGTCCTTGAGAGGCACTTTACATCCTGTGCTTTCACTTCTCCCACACCTTCTCCCCAGTCATTGTGCAAGCAGTAGTCAGAAGATCCCAGGCCCTATCTGATACCAGAACTATAACTTGGGAAACATAGTAAGAAAAATTAAACAAACATGAAAAAAAAAGGAAATAATTCTATTCAATGATGCCTCACAGCATAGTCTTTCTATGACTTAATATTCACTGAGACATTCAACAAGGTAATGAAAAAGCTGGCAGCTTTGGGAGTGGTAACAGGCTCTCTCCACATCAGCAACAATTAGGTCTTTTACAGCTATTTACAGCCAAACTTCAACTTTAACATTTGGACAAATTCCATATTGTTAAGACAGCTGGATAATTCAATGTTTGACTGATTTGCCAGGTGATGCTGAATAGGCCGACGTAGACACAAATTCTTGTTGGATGAAGATGCTAAAACTTGAACCTGCCACTAAAAAAAAAATGTTTTTTTTTTCCTAGGAATAGGGAGTTTAGGTATTTTATTGTATCTTTAATTTGAAGAAAAGCAGGGCTTCCTCAGCATTCATATCCTTAAGCAATTAGGTTCAACTAACTTCAGATTGTCATATGCATATTGTTTCAGACTTTTATTTTCCATTTAATTTAAACTCTCTACATGTGGTCAGTTGGTCCAAGGTTACCTTCTGCAATGCCCCTGTTAGAAGTCCAAAATAGACCTAGGTACAGGACCTTCCTCTTGTTTTTTTTCAGTGACCATTTGGTGATTAAATCTGCAAGCTGTTGTCTCTCCAATGTGTTTTTTGCCTACCACTGTTAGGGGCATTTGTTCTCCAAACTATATTTGAGAAGTGAAAGTTTCCAACAGTGAAACAGTTCCCAGTTTTCTTTCTCTCTCACAAATAACAGCACTGAACTTTCCAGACACATCCAAGTCTAGCCTAGAGAGTTTGTGACAAGATCCTAATGTTTCTAGGGTCCCTTGCCAGCTCTAAACTGAGTTCTGCAGGGTGGAAGAACATTTAAGGGTTTTTTTCAGTCATAAATTCCAGTGGAAAAAATTAATCTTTTTTTTTTCCCTTAACTACAGCTTTATTGTATTTCCTCAGCCAGGGTATGACTCTCACACAGCCTGAGCTTTCCAGAGTGAACTCTTAATTCTTAATATTGATGTAAATCCATTCTCACTTCACTTCCTACTTTCCCACTATTGTTTGGTTTAAGCCAGAATGTGATGACTTCGAAAGAACCTTTTTCCTCTCCCCAGGGAGAGCTCCTGAGCTTGTTTTATCTTGTGTAAACTATGTCATGTGAGCACCATTGGTATCAAATAAATGGCTTAATTGAAAGATAAAAGGAATTCATTGTCCTATTCGGATTCAGCCAAATATTAAAACTGCTGATCCACACAGAGTCTAAATCTATTATTTTTAAATCAGTGCCAAATGAACACTGGTTTTAATATTCATTGTATGTGGGTTAAGCACCTGTTACAGGCTTTATTTATGACAGAGGTGCAAGGTGGCCTGGAACAATGTACTTTGCAAGTAATGACTATGAAAAGGACATGGATTTCAGTTTTCTATTGTTCTTATTAATAAATAAAGAAACCCTCAGAGCAGTGGAAAGCAGATAACATAGCACATAATGATTCACTGCCAGCTGGAAAACATTTAATAAGAGAAAGCTGCAAAACAAGAACAAAAGACAGACCAACTGCAAGGGAGGGGAAAGAATCACCAACATACAGGAAGAGGATTGCAAAAGCCTATAAATGTGAAGTTCATCAGAAATCTGTGGCATTATCCTGAAGCTGGGATGGATACAAGAGCTGTCTGAAATAAATGAGGAACCTCAGGACTTAAGTTTTTAGTGCTGAAGTCTTCTCTTGTTAGTGTCAATAACAAAAATCAGACCAAAGTGCTGACGTCCTTGTTTTCAGCTAATGACCCAAGGAAGGCAATAACAGAAACCCAGAACCTGCCTGAAGTTGTCTGGTTGTTTAGAGTACATCAGACTGCAACTACTCAGAAAGACTTTTTCCCACTAGAGACTGTTTTCTTATCTTAGGTTCTTCTTTTTTTTTTTCCACAAAGGTTCTTAATTTACATTCCAGTTTGCTAGGCTATGTTTTCATAAAAGCATTTCTGTGGGTTTTCTATTTTTTCTCTATATGTTTGGTTACTCAATTTTTCTACCGTCAGGGCGTATTTCCCTTTCATGCTGGTTGTTGCCCATAAGAAATAAAAAAAAATTACTGTATATTCTACAGCTAATCAAAGATGTAACATCCCTATCCATCATATTAAAGCTAACAGAACCTCTGCTTCACATAATGAGAAAAATTGATATCTTTCTTCTGCTTTCTACTTATTCTTCTTTAGGGTGCAAGGCTGAACTAGCACTGGCATTGATGTGACTCAACAGCAATCATGTGCAACTCTCAAAGCCACCAGAATTAGCTGTCCACTCAAACTAGTGGGCCAAAAGCTGTAGACTAATAACTTAAATACACATAGAGCAATGTATTTTATGGGCTTATAAATGATGAAGGTCTGTCAAACACACTTGCTACATTGGGAATTTTCAGGTGAAACAAATTTAACTGGAAAATTTAGAATCACTGAGCCTGAAATTCTTTCTGAAAATATCTAAGTTGCCACTGGTGTTTAACAAAACCAAGAAAGGTCCCAAACAAGTAGCTTGATAGTCTTTGGGCTTTTCAAGTCTGCTTTTCTAGAGAAGTCCCTGCTATACACAACACCAGAGATGTATACCTGTGTGATACCTAACTGTGGGTGCACTGGAAATTTAGATCACGTATGCTAAGGAACCCTAAACCCTAATTTCTAATCTCAGCAATTTAGAGAACTCAGTTTTGAAGTTTTAGAAACTATGTCATATGCACACTAGTAAATAATTCCATTTCAAATAGCTGCATAAAAAAAGATTTTGAAAAGTTTTAAAAACTCTGTTTGCTTCAGATATAGCTAAAACACCAGCCTGCTGATATTTCTCATTGAACAAAAATTCTAGTTTTGGAACATCGCATTTCAGGTATCTTGCTAAGGTGTACTTTATTGATGCTGCCTCACCAAATAAGTATCCCCCTTTGGCATGCTCATTCTATCTGAACATTTCAGAAAATTATTTTAAGCTGTTCTTTTTCCATTAATAACTACTACAGAATGCTGAAAAGCCCCTATCCCTTCCTATCTTGACCTGTTGTGAAGACACCATTTTCTTTCTGCCAGTGCTTTCAGCTGGCTGGGTGTGTGAAGGTCAGGGACGGGTGCACTCTCTCTGCAGGCAGAGCCAGCCTGCAAACCACAGATACCATTTCCTATTGTCTTCTGGTGCAAGCAGGAGCACGCATTTCTCACCTATTACAGGATGAGAAGCAGTTCACTCTCTAAGCAACAACTTTTTGAGGACACCTGAAAAATTATATCAACCCATTGTCCAGGGAGGGACATTTTTTGCAGCACTTAGATCCAAAGAGAATATTTCACTCAGATGTCTGCCAATTAAGGTTTTGTAATATGCAATCAACCTCTCTCTCCTCTATATATACAATCAGCATGCTGCCAGAAAAAGCTTTTTCACATGATTCTCTAAAACAGTTTTAGATAAATTTCTAATACCTTATGTGTTATTAACAATTTCCTTTCTTTTGATAATTCCTTGCCTTTCTCTTCTTTCACTTCTAAAGTGATATGCTGTAGAGATGGGAACATAAATTTCCAACCTGCAGGTAGTTTATACAATACTATACATCAGGTGCAGTTCCCTGAGAAGCCTGAACTGTCACAGCAGAGTATATGATCAGCTGAGGAAAGAATCAGATCCCACCCTGGCCAGACCCACACCACAACAATAAAAAATGTCATCTCTCTCACCTCTGTCCCTGAACTCTCCAAGGAACCACTAGCATCACATGGAGAAAGCAGTTACTTGAATAGCTAGTGAATGTCATTATAACTGAAAACTAAAACTGTCTGAGGTAGGCTTCACTTCAGGTAAAATCACTAAGTAACAGCTTCCAGCAAGGGGAACAGGACTTCTAAGACTCCAGTGCTGTATCAAACACATAGCTGTGCTGTTAAGACAAGTTTCTTGCTGTTTCAACCTTTTCTTTCCATTCATTTTAAAGCCAGGTGTAGAAAGCCTGAAAGCAGAGCCCTGAACATCTACTTGAAAGTCAACTATTTTCAAACTTCCAGTTCAGCAAAAATTTCAAAACTAATTTGGTCTTGTTCAAGGTGAGATATTTCCTCAATCCAGCATTTACATTTTCAGGGAACTAAAAGCATGGGGTTTTTGGTTTTTATTTTTGGCTTCTATGTACTTCTGCAGCTGATGATAACTAAAATACATTTAAATTACAAATAATTCAGGATTAGATTAAAATCTTTCTGAAAAGTCAAGCCAACCTAGGAAAAAAAGAAGACAAAATTCAAAGCAAAATCAAAACAGATGGCTCAGCTGGAATTGAAATTTCATTCTACTTTCTTATTCTTCCTACCTATCTTCCCTCAGCTTAATTTCACTCCTCACTCCATTTCACAAGAAGGAAACAAACAGCCCCCAAATTAAGGTTCCTTAAGGAAGCTGAACAACTGGATCAATTTCCATCAGGCTAACTCAGACTCAATGGCTCCTTTGCCTACAGAGCAAGTCTTGCAATTCAGATCTGAGTACTCCAATGTCCAGGATGTAAAGGACTTTATAATCTTTATAACTTTTATAACCTGATGTTCTTTGGCTGCCCTTTTAATATGCTTCCACCCAAAAGATTTTTAGTGCATTGTGATAATCCTTCAAAAGCAAAGTCACAGAAGCAGGTAAGAAGCACCAGCAATGAACCTGCAGGGAGGGAGGCACTTCTACTGCAAGGAGAAGTGGAACAAAGAAAACAAAGAGAAGCAATAAGTAAAAAATTGGGAGGAGCATATGTGTGTGTGTGGGTGGGTCTGTGGGGGTGTGTATGTCTGTATGTGTGGGTTTAAAAATAATGGCAGTAGAGTTGGTAATTTCTGGGAATGGCAAGAAGCAGGCAAAAATCCCAAAACAGGAATGGACAGAATGGCCACAGGAAAATATTTGGCTGGGGAAATTATAAAAGGTTTTCATAGTTGAAAATTCTCTGGGATTTTTGACAGCTCACAGCAGAGCCCTGTGACAGCAAGGCACAAATGCATAGTCCATGACAATGCATACCACCAAATCTTCGTTTTTAGTAAAGGAGATACATAAACTGCCAAAGCAGCAACAGCACAGACAGGAGAAGCAACTTGCCAGGGAGAGACACCCAGCAGTCTGGCAAGGAAAGCAGAGGCAGGCGTGAGCTCTCTGGATTCACAGGACAGATCCCCTCCAAACAGCCCATACCATCTCCCAAACATTGCTGAACACTTCACATGCCAGCTTACATTCAGCCCACCTTGGTACCAGAGCACATCCTGCATTTGTTTAACAACAGGCTGGCACCAACACCAACAGACAGTCCCCAGACAGCTTGCACAAGCCATTCAAATGCTCAAGAACTACACGTTCCATATGAAAATTGTACCAGTCCCCATCCCCAAGTTCCTGGTGACACTCAAGGTGAGAACTGTGCCCTCATTATCTAACTCAATTACAGAAAAAAAAAGAATGCAACATCTTTCTACTGCTCTCCAGGCAATTTCCTGAATGTAGTTTTGAATGCTAGTAACACCCAATCCCTGCCACACAGAAAGCAGGGGGCAAAATTTAAAAAGGCAAAAAAAGTCAAAATACACAAGTATCTGCCTAGGACAAAAATGTTATGAGTGTCTCTGTCAATATATGGATAACAGGAGGAAATGTTAGAGACCTACAGAGTGATAAGTAATTCTGAAATAAAATAAGGGTACTTAACAGGGTCATATATATCTAGATACTTGGATTTCTTTTAATACCAAATAATCCATAATATAACAGCACCCTGTTTCACAAGGTATATAGTTCTGATATACATAGATCAAAAGCATATGCAGGGACTAACATGAGTACATGCAGTGCAAGAACAGGTGATATCACATTTGTAGTGTAACTTCAAACTTTTTGGGGGTCTGTAAGGGAAGACCAAGTTAATTAAAGTTATAAAGCTATCACTGACAAATCTTTTTCAGCCTGAGATGAGCAGAGTTAAATTCAGGTAGCACTTTACAGCCTCTCTTTAACACTGCAGAAGAGAGCTTGCAGCATATCATAGCTCTAGAATGAGTGTTTACTCTTCCTAACACAAGTTTCCAGCCTCTGCTCCTCTCGTGGCTGATGTTGTGAGCACTGTGCCCTCTTCACAGCCTCCAGACTGCCAATCCCTGCAGGCCATGATGCATTACTGGAGTCATTTGCAATCTGAACAACATCCACATGACTTTTATTTACTCAACTGAACTTTCATTTTCACATGAAACCCTTGCTTCTTTTGTACTAGAGGGATAATGCTGAGGTTTGAAGAAGTTGCACATTTCTGTCATGTCCCTTGAGAGGCACATAAACTTCAACAAATGAACAGAAATAACAACCATCTTTTCTATTACTTTTCCTCTCTTTAGTACCCTCCCTTACTACAGTTTTATTATATAGTTATATTTCTATATTTCTTTTGCATTTCCATTTTTCTTCCTCCACATTTTTAATGTCCAAATGCTAATATTTATTTGAATAGTAGATGTTACCAAGAAGAATAAGTCACATCCAAAGCCACTTTTAACTCACTCATGCATCACTAGCAAATGACTTGTAACAGTGGTTTGTAATAATACTGTGTACAGAAGCATTTTTGAGTGGTTTTCAAAAGGAACACGTCTATTTATCATCTCTCACTTTCACAGAAAACCCTGAATAAGAAAATTCTCATTTGAGTGCCTACCACTTCTCTTAAGCTCTCTGAAGAACAAAGCATATTGCTTCTGACAATTTTATTTATCTTTAATCTGCTCCTGAAAACTCTATTCCAATTATCAAGAGAAACACATAAAATCACTACATGAACCATAAAGGCAGAGTAGAAGGAGTGCAAAAGCTTTTTCTTCACAGAAAGAGCAATTGGGCTTTGGAATGGGCTGCACAGGGGGGTGGTGGAGCCACTGTGCTTGGAAGTGTTTAGGAAAAGACTGGACTTAGCACTTAGTGTCATGTTATAATTTTGTTTGGTCATAGGTTGGACTTTATGATCTCAAAGGTCTTTTCCAGCCTAGCTGATTCTGTGATAACAAGGAACATCCAGAAAACACATCCAGGCTAGCACGTGAATTAAAAAAAAAAAAAACTAGAAACAGAGTTGTGATGTTCTCTTACCCTTTTGCTGCCTTATGAAATTATTCAGAGAAATTCAGATCCAGAGAAACCAGAGCCAGGTAAACAGCCTGGGCCTGCATACATAAAGAGATATTTTTATGTTGACATGTAAATAAGACATTGAAATCAGTTGGCTGAACCCAGTATTTAGATACAGCAAACATGAAAATGCTTCCAAGAACCAGATGCAGGCTTGGTTGCAGGCCATGAAGCTGTATGCATTGTTTGATACCTTTTGAAAAGACTGAGGTTTTCATTTGTTTGAAAAGTAAATGCATTTGGCCTTCATATTAAGGTGAACTCTGTTATAGTGGAGCTTACTGCAGCAGGCTGGAATGCAGAGTGGGATTGAGGGAGCACCCAACCAGACTGCTGGGCCACCTTGAACACAGGACCTCTAAATGTCTGGAAATTGCACAAAAATCTTCTTCCCCATTCTGAGAAAAGTCATTCTGACAACACTCATTGATAAATGTGCCATGTGCAATGTTGCATTCAAAATAAAGCTTAGGATGCTACTCAAGGAAGTGAATCAAAACATTGTTGCCTTTTGAATTCTGTGCCAAACTTGCTACTGCTTTTCCTGACAACTCTCTCATCTTTAATAAGGAGTTCAGATGTTAAAAAATTTTGAAGTCAATTTCCTTAAAAACGTCATGGTCATTTTTTCTTCCATGGGAAATAGGGACTTTTATCCATTCTGGTTTTTTATAACTTCCTACATTACCCTCTGTATATGTTTTCTTTCCCCTTTACATCTTTCTCCTAGAAACACATCCACTCATGTTCACTCCACATGCCAAATTATTTCTGTCACCACCTTACACAAATGACTGTTACAAGAGGTAAGAAAAAAGCCAGAGAACCATGATGACACCCATCTCCTCCTAGCACCCTAATTATCACCATTGTACTCTCTGCTTTCGTATTGCAGGGACATGATTTAAAACTTCCCCTGTCCCAAGACCCAGTGTGCAATGCCATGTACCACAGCACACATGCAGGTCACCTAGGTCATCTCTGTCATGAAGAAAATGACAAGCAGACAAAAGCAGGACAAGACAGGAAAGGTGAAAAGCACTGCCTAGGAGAGTAGTTGAGGTCCAGCCCCTACCACCTCACTGCTGTTTCCACTCAACCAATTCTTTGTGTGCCAAGCCAAGTCTTGGATCATTACACATTTTAAATCAATTTGTGCTGCATCTAAATATTTTTATATAATTGTTAAAGGACCTCTTATTGCTGAGTTGTTTTTATAACTGCAAGACACGACAAACATGCAAAAGAGGCATATGTTTCAGCAGAGGCAAAGACAGTATAACTTAGAGAAGACTCTGCCTTTTGCATGACAGTTTTTTACTGGATGCAGTTGTGGTTTGAAAACACCTACCTTCATAACACATAACTACCTTTTTCTTGATAATCTTTATAGTACAAATGTATCTCTTTGAGCTGTGTTAGTGCAATCAGCTGAGTAACAGTACTTGAGCACATTATACTTTCTTAAAGCTTCTCATGATTGACTGTCAGAGTAGTTAGATAAGATTCTTCTGTGAACTTGCAAACTACACATAGCAGATACTCAGATCTGAATTATTCATGGGCAACAAAAGCAGAATTACTTGCATTAACATTTTACATGCTGCATTTAAGCCTAACTAAGAAAGTTATCCTGAAAGGGATTAAATACTCTGAGTGGAATACCTTGTCTCTTTCTATGCTTGACTTCATTTGCAGTAAAGCAACTGCTGACTGTCTTAACACAGATGTGTTTGTTTATTTACCTACTCTATTCAAGAATGTCTAGTGACTTCCTTTAGAAAACATGTTTTAAAAAGCATAGCTTGTGTCCTTTCAGTTAATGTAGTCAGACTAAATGCCATGGAAAATTTGCTAACAGGATAGATTGAAAAAAAAAAGCATTCTTGAAATCCACAATGGTCTTACGGTGTTCAAGTGTTATTTTTAACTACAGCAGTATTGTCAGGAGGTGCCATATGGCATTTGTATGTAATACATCACCCCACTACGTTGTGACCTTCTGATAGGAGACAAAAAAATCTGCCAGCTTTGGCACTTCCCACAGTGATGCCCGTCTTCCTCATCTGCGACCAGCGCCAGCGCTGTCCAAGAGGTCGCAAAAGGGTTCTTAGCTCTCATCTCCCTTCAAGTAACTCTTCTTTTCCAACAGCTGAGCAATAAAGCTGAGATTCCCCCCTTCTTCCCTTCCTTTTTATATCATGAACTTCAATATTTACTCGCTGATCAGGACTCACTCAAAGATTGTCCCAGGACCAGCGGAGTGTTTCACTTTGGTTGAAGAAACTGAAGCCTTCAGGCAGAGTTCTTGGTGAGGCAAAAGACTGATCTCCTGACACCCTTCAGTTAAAGCTGTTAAAGCTAAAAGTCAGCCTGACATGATAATATATCTGCTTTTTGGGTACCCATTAAACCAGAAGTAAATGGGCAAGTTTTGTTCTGGCTTGGCCTCATGGCACTGTCCTTATCGCTCAGACCAGCAGTGAACTCCAACTGCCGAGAACACATCAAGTTCAGAATCCACCCTAAGGAAGAGAAAACCAGCACACAGGGCCTACTACCATATGAAAGACCACATTTCACAGATCTTAGGAATATTTGAAGGCCAGATGTGGAGAAAATTTGAAAAGAATAAAGAACTTAACTAGAAGGCAAGCCAAAAATACCTGCACAATGTCAGTCCCACACAGTGAGCTGCTGAATCAGTCTTCTACCAAAGACTCCATATCATTATTTTGGTCTACGCATCATAATTCAAAATTTTAATTTACAAGCAGATCATTTTACAAAGAATGTAAAGTCATGCCTTAGTTTAAATTTATTCTAGACTGTCTGCAATTATTTTATCTGAAACTGAATTTGATGCATTTTTAGCTACACGTATTTTATCTGGATAAAGCATACTTCCAACACCAGTTCATATGTGTAACAGTAATATAAAAATATCTTTTTTGAAAAAAAATACGCTGAGAACTGTCTTCAAGAAATTTAAGAGCATTTTTAGTATCTCATTCAGCTGGTTTGAGGAAAACCAGCTAAAAGGTATAACTCTAAATTACATGACTGCTCTTTCACTCACCTGCAGACTAATATTAGATTGCAGATTTAGCTTTTTAAATACAAAAGCATGGTATCATAAGAAAGGACATTGCAGGAGCCTACTGCAGTTCCAAAAAAAAGGCAAAACCCTGCTGAAACAACTAAACACCTGAACTCCACCTTGCTACTTAGTTCCACCATGTCAAGATACAAGACACACAAACCAGAAAACCAAAGGGCCCTTCCTGCACTACTTGTTATTGTTCTAAGAGCTGTTAATACTCATTAATCAGGTAGATCCAGGTTTTTGAGGGCATGGGTGGTGCCTTTGTCGACTTTGCATATGCATTGCACTTCCCTACGGCAGCCCTGCCTTTTGCCTCCTTAATATTCCTGCTGACATTAATTCCTTAATATACTGCTGACATTATTATCAGCTTCCCTTCAGTCCTTCTGTCAGGCTGATCAGCAGCAGCCTGCCTTTGGCACCCACAGCCCTTCATTGTCAAGCACAACAGCTGTTTGGTTTTTGAGTCACAAGCTTAGTTGGTTTTCCACAAGCAATTTGCTTTCACATTTTAAACGCTTGAGCCAATTTAATAATCATGAGTGATAACCTGACAAGCTTTTTCCCACTGAAGAGAGAACATGTGAGCCTTACCAAAATAGAGCAATGTTTCTTCATCTTCAATAGCAATTTGCTTTACTCCTCAGATGATGAAAGTGGCTCCAGTCGCTAAGTACTGGACCATGAAGAAAACCCACAAGAATGTGAAAGGCCCATGTATTATTCAAGTTTCTCTGAGACAAACTTGTGGCAAACAGACCTTGGTCTCATTTAACACAAACCACAAGATAAAGAACAGTTAGCAACCACCCAGCAGGTAATCTTTAAGTAGAGAGCCCTTAAAGTGGTAAAAAAGTTCCATAGAAAGTCACTCTCCTGTCAGCCAGCCCTTTGGTTAGCCTGTGGATTTTATAAGAGGTAATTACTTTACCAATACTATTTCTTTTTAAAACGCTACCATAAATACTTTCTACAGATTTTATATGATATACAAATCAGAAGTTTCCTTCTTGCACTAAGTGATGTATGGCTGCGCAAGAGGAGCTGAAACAGCATGTGCTTGGCTCTGTGGTTTTGATTTATTACATTAAGTTGTGAGAAAACAAAGGTTACCTCAAAATACTGTAGCACATATGTTCATAGGGTTATTTTTAGACTTGCATAGATTTCACCTAAGAAAACAGGTTGGCTTATGCTGTGCTGTGTGTAAACAATACCCTGTGGGCCTGAACGTACCTGAAGAGTCTATAAGCAGTGTGACTTCATTAAAATAATTAAATGATACAACAGGGAAAGATTCATACTTACTGCTGTATTGCCAGCATCTGCCTACAACTCTTCAATATTCTGACAAGCATCAAGATGGTATTGATGCTGTTACTTTTAATTAAACTTAAATTGATGTGTGCCATGTTTGGGGAAGATGATTTTTACTTTTTAGCATCAACTGTTTGCGTTTTTGAAATCAAAATATTCCACTTTAATTTTAATTATTTTCTTCATTATAGACTGCAAATATCTAGTAAACATTCATTTGTCTTCTACTAAAGAATTTTGTTGTGGAAGGAAATGACAGATTAAATAGCTTTTCTACTAGCAAATTTACTCAAGGGTTGAAATAGTGAGGATATCATTACTGAAAAAGTTCCATTCAATCAGTTGGTAAAAGGATCCACCCCTCATTTTCCTTCACTGATCTAATAAAAATTTGTATCAGTGCCAAATTCTTCAAAGCCTTGTTTGTGTTTCAAACAAAATGTATTTGTTAACTTAAAATAATACCATGAAACAAGCTCTGTGCTTTTGCAGAACAAGATTGGGAGGCCATGTTTCTATGGCTTTCTCACATTGGAAAGCTTTTTATCATAACTGAGATAAACTTTTATTATTTAAAGCAGAGGCAATACACATAATAGTTGAACAGATTCAAACAGTTACAACTATAAGCATTCTAGAAAAATAACTTCACATATGATCAACAGAGGCTGTTGTGTATGTGTTCTCAATAAGTTCTTTCTATACTGGACTTGTTCTAGTGCAGACTTTTACAATTTCCCCTGCATTTGTTCTGTGAAAGAAATTAAACCAAGAAGAACACACTCTCTGCTGCTTGCTCAATGATTCAAGCTCAAAACCACTACAGAATATACTGGAGGTAATAGAGACAGAGAAGTTATGGAGAGCAAATATTGTGCCACAATGCATAATCATGAGAGCTCACATGCAACCTAAACCTTGGCCTTTTCCAATTTTCACTGCTTAATTTGTCAATTTAAATTGCATACCATTATATTATAGCAAAGTTAAGGTTTTTTTCTAAAATGCAATCATAAAAACATCTTGTTTTTACCTACATATGTACTTTTCAATATGTGCCAGCTGTCTTTATCCTCTCAGGTTTTGGGTTGGTTTTTTTTTTCAGCACTGGCTGCTATAGTTCTAGCTAAGTCAAACAAGAAACTAAGTTTAAATCCCTAGTTTTGTAAATTCAGTTGCCCAAGAACACAGGTGTGTACCCCTGTGAAGTGCCCCATTCAGAGACATGAAGCTGACGTCCAGCCGACATCTAGCCGACATCTAGCCATGTTCAGCTAGTTTAGCCTTGGAAAAGACAAAGCAACCTTGCTGCAGGCTCCACAGGGAAGTGTAGGAGCTCTGGGCTGTGTGTTTCTTGCAGGGGATCTCAGCCTGCCCCCAGGCAGAGCAGGCAGTCACCCATGGAACACTGCAAAATGCTGCTAATGATTCCAGCTGCAATCTCAGCTCCACCAGCTGCTGCCAGGCTAAGCTACAAACTGGATGAGAGCAGTGGAGTGACTACCACTCTGTTTCAAGTTCTTCTAATATCAGCGTGGGGATATCTATTTATCATTTGCAGAACATTTTAATACTATGAAATTTATTGAGGATAACATCTAATTACATTAAAGCTTGAATATCTGTTTTAAAGGCAATGTAATGTTCCTCAAATGTAAATAAAAATGTCTTGAATAGAGCACTTGAACATTTAAAATGGCAACTATTATCTTTCTTCATTTCAAAATTTCACTTTTCTGCTATTTAATGAAAAATATATATGTGTATATATGTATTTGATGTCTTTCTTGCTCACAGAATTTCTAACCAGTATTTTCAGAAGTCTTTCACCACTCTGATTATGACTACATGATTACTATCATTTGTGAGATGGAATATTTTAAAACATAGAAGTGTCATTGATGGTGGTATTCACTTGCTAGGAAAACAGCCAGCTTCCCATTATTTCTCCAGTGAAAACATTTGACTAATGAAACTGGTGATAGACCAATTGTAAAGGCTCCTCTGGGGCACATTTCATGGCAATACAGCGTGCTTCCTCTCAGCCCATTACTATCCTCTCTAGATATCAGGATGAAAATAAACTCGAAAGGAGTTCCAAGTCTGATTCTCATTTAAAAACTTTTTTGGATCTCCAAAAGACCAGCAGATGTGCTTGTCTGTTAACTTCTCTCATACTCCTACCTCTGATAAAGAATTTTATCAGGTTATTAATTGCAATGAAATATCAATCATTAAATAAATATGAAAGCATTTTACAAGGCTTTAAAAATCTGTACGTTCTGTTCCCCTCTGCCAAACAGTAACAGATGTTGAGCCAGCTTTCAAACAGATCAGTGACATGGAATCAATGTTTGTTTATACATATCAGTTCCCAAGCACAAATGGTGTCAGATAGGTTTGGTCATGATCTTTTTGAGAAAATTCTAGGTCTTGGTTCTTTTCATTTTTGGTACAGATGAGGGCAAAGTGTTAGAAAATATTAATTTGCCAAAACCAAAATTGTTGGAAAGACATTACAAACTACTAATGTCAACCCCCTAAAATAATTTAATGCACTTGCTTAAAATGTGGGACCTTCTTTTAGGTCACACATACAAGTGAAATATTTGAACTATAAAATTTGAACTAGACTGATAGGGCTTAGACAACACAATAAAAATTAGCTGCAGTGTATCAGCCACATCAAACCAGTTATCCAGGAACCTATTCTTCCCAATGTATGCCCCAAAGAGAAAAAAGTGTGACTTTAGATAACCTTGCATTTGCCAAAAGAGGTGTTCTGTATTCATAATTTTTTGTTGAACCACCAATACATATTTTGTTCAGGTATCAGTCTTTAGATTTCACTTGAGTTCTATTATTTACCACCTAAAAACTCCATTAGATCATTAAACTTCCTCTTGTATCAGCCAAAAAACTGTCCATCATGGATCAAAAGGGTTGAGAGCTGCATGCTGTAGGGGTACTTCCATGCCCCCCATGAGCTGCTTCACTTCAGTCAAATCTACTTCCTCTCCTCATCCTCGCAGCTACATACCATCTCTCCCTCAGTTATCAGCCTGGCTGTCTCCCAAATCCCAGTGCAGTGAAAATCCTGAAAATTACTAATTTTCAAATTATATGTATTAAGCTAGAATTTACTTTTTTTAATCTGAAAGTTTCCAGCACTAATTTGTCAACTTCGGTTCCCACATGTCCTTTTGGTTTACCCAAAGACACAGTCAGTCTGCTCCTTTTTGAGAGAGTAACACCTAGTGGCAATATCTGAGCACTTCACAGCACTTCTAGTACACTCCATGGGAGGGCACGGGACAATTTGCCACATCTCAGCATCCTCGCTTTCTTTCACTGAGCCAGAAAAAAATTCTATGGGTCAATGCTGCTGATTTTACTCTCTGCAAAACTTGCATCAGGACCTAAGCCAAAAGCTTACCTACTAAAGCATAGGACAAAAATTATTCCCTCAAAACCAGGAATTTGTTATGGGTACTTGTCACACACAGTTGGCCTCCTTCAACAGCTCCTCTGTTGAAATATCAAGAGTCATTATTGCTGCTTAATACTATAAATTGTTTATAATTATATTGCTGCTTGGGTCAGAGTTACTACCCTTCCCAACACTTCTGCCAGTGGAGCTGCATGTCCAAAATCAGTTGCTGGGGATGACAATGCATCAGCAGTGGAAGCTGTCTGTTGTGACAGCAAAAACTGAGATGCAGCTATATGATGATTTTAGGTGAAAAGGACACACTGTGATCAAGATATCTGTTAGATCCTACCCTATAACTTGGTAGCAGGAATGTAGAATACTGAATGAAATTATTATTATTATTATTATTATTATTATTATTATTATTATTATTATTATTATTATTATTATTATTATTATTATTATTATTATTATTATTATTATTATTATTATTATTATTATGTTCCTGTAAATAAATTATCTTAGGAAAGTTCTCACAGGCTAACTACTAGAGGGCATGCTAGACTGATTCATTAACACTTGTTAATGGAAAAATCATATGTTTCTTGTTAGTTGTCTGAGACTCAGTTAGGTGTTATAGGGTGTCCCTAAAGTAATCAATCCCTTCAGATCTCTGCCATGGAGGTCAAGAAAGTTGCTGAAAGGAGCTTCCAGAGATTTCCAGAGAATCACAGGACAGATTTTCTTTCTAGTCTCCTCTCAGAAACTGTGTTGTAAGCATTCCACAATTTTAACTCTTATGGAAAAGCATCTTTTGCACTATGCAGTAATTTTAAATTGTTCCTACTTGCACCATTCTAAAAATAATTTCCTCCAAAGCAATTTTAAGTTATATGATTTTCTTGTATTGCTCTTTATGTTCATTATACAGCTTTTGAGATTTGCATTACAGATTGAAGAATTTCTCTCCTACAGAAGCCAAACTTGTACTATGTTTATGGCACTCCTCATCTCAGATTTATATTGTACGTGAATGTATCTCAGGCAACTTAGAATGAAAATTTTATTTTGACCGGGTACAGGAACAGAGCTTTCAGAAGCTGTCATAAACATGAGTCTCACCCATGCTATGAAGTCCTTTATTTTTCACGTCTTTCCTCTCTATAGTACTCTGCCAATATGACTGCTCATCTGGATAAAACAGGATATTCAAATTGCAGCTAGGTTCAATGCAAATCTTTAAAACTTTCTCATATAAAATTTTATTTTTCTAGTAGTCCTTTTCTGGGGTATTGCACTAAAAAAATCTTCTTTCTCCTTCTTTAGATAACCCATACCTGGATTTCTTCTCCCATTCTCCTTTGGGTTGTCTAAGAAATGCTTTGCAAGCATGTGCCTGGTTTTGCACTGCTGCAGACATATTAAGAGGTAATTTAAGAAACATAGTAGTCAGCAGTGATAAAATTACCATGCAAGGAAGTGTTTAAACACCCCTCTCAGAGATTCTGAAGTTAAACTGCCAGATACTATAAATTTCCATTCTTTTACTTATTCATTCTTCTAAAGAAAGAGAGCTTAACTTCAGTTATATTTGGTTTCGAGCCTTTCCGTCACTGACAAAAGATAGCAAAGACGAGTTAGGCGAGGTTACGATAACTTTGAAGAACGTATTTTGTGAATCTCTAGTTTCAGAAAGCATTGTAACATCAGATGGAAAGAATCATTGCGATTCTTAAGACAATACAGAGAACAGGAAATACCTAATCACTATTCCACAATATCTGGAGCAGTCCCACCTTCAGCGATGAAGGATAATCTTTCATCAAATAGGCAGTGCTGAGGAAAGTACCTGACAGAATTTAGGCAGGGAATGACAATTAGGCATGTCCCCACAGGTAACATGATGTACACTCTTGCCTGAAATGTCTGGTGGGAAATTTTGGGTGAAAGGTAACTACGTTTCAGGTTAACACAGACAGGAGACGGAAGATGTATGTGACAGACCACTTGAAAATAAAAAAATCTAGTAGCAGAGATAAGGTTAGCCCTTCATAAGCATTATAGCCTGTGCCAACCATCCTCATCCCCATTTGCAAGAGGTCTATATTGTACAGTCCTTTCCTTGCACAGCCTTACCCTGACGCCTCTTGTTTTATTTCATTCAACTGTATTCAATTAAAACAACCCCACTGCTGATCTTACAGTTTCCGTGTAGAAAATCACTACTGAAGTTAATGGATGATAAAGAAAATTACCTTTGGATGGAGCAAAGCAAACTAAGAATTGCTGTAGCAGAAACTCTCAGAGCTGAGAGCTCTGGAAATCAGAAACACAGTCATCCAAGGAGATGCTGTCACCCATGCGAACACTATTCTCCACGCCAGGAAATCTGTACTCAAACAGAAGTAATTATTTAATGTATCCTAGGGATGAGACATAATATAGCTATAGCCTGAACTGTGAACTTATTTTACTCCTGAAAGACTTCATTGCCTCTAGAATGGCACGAAAGGATTACAGCCATACTTTGCTGTTGCAGACTTTTCACCTTCATGCATATCCATTGACAGTCTCAGTAGAATAACCTCTGGCAAGGTGGAGCCAAAGAAGAGAGATTCCATGCAACCCGCGGTTTTTTACAGGAGAAAAAATTAAAAGGGTTAAAAATAAATTCATATGATAAATACAGTTAAAAAAAAGGTCATACAGAGTACTTAAGTGTGGGAAATTGTTCAACAGCAGCATATGAAGCCCATAAAGGAGAAAGCAAGAAGGGTGTCAAAAGCAGCTGTCAGGTACATGTAAAAAAGACAGAAAGACCAATCTGACAATTAAACATGCCTTCAGAGAAAAAAAAAAATGTTTATATGGTAAAGAACACAATTTTTTTTAAACAGCTGTGTATAATTACACTTGAATAATTTTTCACAGCAATAGTACACAAATTCCATATATACTGGCAGCTGAGAAAGACATACATTAGCAAAACTTCTTTAAAATGTGCCTTCTGCTACAGTAGCAGAATCACAACAAATCACAGAGTTTGCTAAGCTGGAAGGGATCCATGAGGATCATTGAATCCAACCCCTCTCCCTGCACAGGACCATTCCCAAGAATCACACCATGTGCCAGAGAGTGTTGTCCAAATGCTTCTTGAACTCTGACAGGCTGGTGTTGTGACCAGTTCCTGAGGAGCCCATTCCAGTGCTCTGGTTTTCACAGGAAGGGTAGAAGCTTAATTTTCCTGGATAGCTTTACTTCTCTAAAGTATGCCTGCAACTGGCCATATTTGCAAAAACCATTAGAGAAAAAGTGAAAACAAGTCCACATAAAAGAGTTGCATATGCACACTTGCAGCCAAAGGGGCCAAGACAGGGATGAGGTAAAGAAAATTATATGAATGAGCATTAGCTGATTCAAAAAACCCCTAAAACACTGTAATGATCAAGATGGCAAGAAACAAAAATAGCAACGCAGGAGGGAGAAATAAATTGCTGCTGCACTCTAGGTCAGCACAGGTATCCAATCCAGCAGCAGGAACCATGCTGGGGTTCACTGATAAAAAGCATAAAGTTACTCAAAAAAAAATCATAGTATCAGGAACCAATCTATTTTGCAGCAGCAGAAAGATAGAAATATGGAAGTGAAAGGAATTAATCTGGAGGATTGGGAGGGCAGAAAGGGCAATAGCAGCTCACTCACAGGGACACTGCAGCAAAGGCAGACTTAGCATAAACACCAAGATTCACAGATTAAACGTCTGGAACAGACTGGGAAAACAGCTTGTACCAGCAGGAGCAGGGATGCTGAGTGTAGTAGGTGGAATAATGCAGGACAGAGAAAACAAAGTTGAATGATATAACTACAGATGGAAGAATAATTGTCTTCATAAAACTTTCCTCATCACCAAGAGCAAAGGAAAAATTTAAGTATTATTAGAATTTGCAAGTCTTGGAAGGCAGACACCATTGTAAAAGTTACAGACTGAACTTATACTTGGTCCACAAAATACTGTGACAGCTTTAACAGCAACATAGCACATAATTTAACCATATGGGATCCCAGGTGCTGAAAGCTGGTTTAAACATACAGACACACAATTCTTTAAAGACTCAAATGAAGGGGGAGTGTGTGTGGAAAGGAAACACATGAAATTGTGCTCAAATCCCATAACAACTCAGATTTGTACCATAAAGTATGGTACAAATATTTTACCTACAAGTAAAACATTTTGCCTTTACCTATTTACCTTCTCTCTTAATTTGCTAAGGAAGAGGAAGACACAGAGGCAAGGAACTCATTTTTGATGCAGATACATCTGACACCTTGAAAAACCCATTTTACAATTTGGACTTGGAGCCCTGACAGAAGGCAAACACAATGACAGAATGGATTGCTTTAACATGAAGGAGATAATGCTCTTCCTTCATAATGAAATTCCAGCAATGAGAGCTGAAAGAACTAGCAAAGTCACCCTCACAACACGTTTTCAGATAGTATGAAACAGGTGTCTCTCTCCAGTGGTCACTGCTGCCTCAAAAGAAAGTAAGATTTTTAGCTCACATGGCACTGCTACCATAAGATTGCCTGTGCCTGGCACCTGGACAGCTGAGTGCAGCTTCCTGCATTTTTGACAGCTGGGGAGACAGGTTATGCTGCTCTGCATGCCTAACAGCTGAGGGCATTGATGGGCAGTCATGTAAGATCAGCACCAGCAAGGCTGCCCAAGCTCCCTTCTTCAGGGGGTGGGATGAGAACTCGAGACTGTTCTTCACTTTTCATCATCTTCACTCTCTGAAGTATCAAAAGGTGCTGAGAGATTTCACATACTCCAAATTGCAAAGCAGCTTTAATTTACCTACACCAAGCAAGAATCTCTTCAAGCAAGTGCCATGTAGACTTAAAGTGCCAAGCCAAAGCTTGGGCATAGAATCTCTGTTGAAAAACATTGAGTACATCTTGCTTATTTCAGAGTTTAATTTCTTCCAGTCCCTTGCTATCTCTTTTCCTTATTCTGTTTTACCAGCATTTTTTTCTCTACCTCAACTGTTCTTCTTTGCTAGTTGCTGCTTTCCCTTTGTGCAGGTACAGCACACCCACGGTGTTTCCTCTCCAATTAAACTGTAAATGGTGGTACTGCACAGCCTGGCTAGCTTGGTGTTTACTAAACAAGAAAGCAAGCTGCTCAACAAACATTTTTTTAATCATTCACATCTTTCTGAGCAGCAGCGAAATCCTGGCACATCCTCTCCTGCGGACTCGCTACCCACTGCAGGTTCAAGTGCTGCTGGCACTCATTAAGAAAGAAGAATTTCATTGCTCTTTGGCAACAAATTAAAGTCATATTCCTGGTGAAAGTGATTCCCTGATCCAGCTGGTAGACTGCCCAATCCTCCAGTTTCACATCAGAAGCAGCTCTGAGGGTTATCCAGGCTATTGGAATGATGAGGCACAGGCACAGAGCAATGGGAAGTTTAACTTCATTTACTTCCCTCGTCACATGACAGACAGATCCATCTGCTGGGCTTCGCCTGACCCAAACACTGAATTCCCCAGTGGCTGTTACCACAAATAACTTTTACTGGTTTTCACTGCTTTGGGTTATTTTGCCATATCCCAAATTCTCTTGTGTGCTAAATGCCTGATGTTTAAAGTCAGAGTTTTTAAGGCAAGTCACTATTTTTTGGTGACACAGTTAAAAGCGTGGGTGTTTTCATGGCAAGCAGCAGCCCCTAAAGGAAGGAGGAACAGCAGGTAAAGGGGAAACTAAGTCCCTCAGTGCTTTTTACTTAACAGGTATTGGAGTTACAATCATTAGGATACCTTAAAGCCTGCCTATAGTGAGCCGAGATAAATGTTGTGGAGTCACTTACACCCTCTATCCTGGACATTCAGCTCAGTAAAACAGCAGAATCCAGAACTCTGGAGCTGCTGAAGCCTCAGAGGGTATTAGATAGTGAACACTCTTGATTATACTATTTTGAATTATTGTTCTATCTACTTTGAATTACTGTGTTATTTAGCCTAACTGTACTACTTTGTTGGCTGCTGTGATTTCAAGTAATTTTTCTGGCTTTACAGCTGTGAAGAGTGAGTGAAAAATGTCAGTTCTAACTGAGAAACCTCAGTTTTGTAAAAACAAGGATAAGAAATTAGTGCATTCCTAGGATTCCTGCTCTGGACTATCCCTATATTGCATTGTGCTGGATGAAACTCAGCATGGTAGTTCTTATTATCATCATACTCCATGATTCTCTACTAAACCAAAATTTGCCATCACATTCCAATGTTCAGAATCTCACACTTTTTCCAACTGTTCCCTTTCCTTTACCTTTTTCCTTCTGGTAGCTGTGTCACACTGTCAGCTTCTGTTCTGATCCACACTGCCTCCCAGATTTTTAGTGAACTCCTAACTTCACAGTTATTCTTCAGGTTAAAATCGAGGGAACATCCTCAATTTTGTCATCATACTGATAAAAACATTGAATTCTGTTTCTGACAGGATGGATCCCTTAAGCATCCTACTTTGTTTACTCATCCAGTTTTTCTTTTTGTCCCATGACTAATGAAATTCTTTTTTACTAGTTACAATTAAATGTAATAATCTAGTTTGCTTGTGGGAATATAGTGCATATCAACAAGAAAGCCTTACAAAAGATATTCAAGATCTGTTTCTTTTTTCTACACAAAGGCCAGTTACCTTGGCACTGGAAGGAGTTAGATTGGTTTGACATGACTGTTTTCAACAAATACAAATTGACTTTTACAAGCCAGAAGTTTCCCACACATGTCACACAGGCTAATAAGATGCCTGTGAAAAAATGACATCAAGACCTTTAGCTTTTATCTAAAAGGCAATTAAAGACATTTCCTTGGTATTATAGAGGTAGCACCTTACTCATGTTGCATTTTAAATAGTTTTTCAAACGGCCCCAAACAACCACATGAAAGAAAAAAAGTCTGTAGGAAGACAGAGATTAATAGAACTAAGCTCAAGGATTTTTAGAATTTAAATAGCACCCATAAACAACAGTGATCTTAACAAAAATGTCCAGATTTTAGGGCATGCAACTCTTTCTTGAGCAGAGGAAACAATATATATGTTCCTCTCAAACAGAAAGAAGCTATTTGAAATCTAAATGCTACCACTTCACCACAGTGGACCCTAGCTTTTATCCTGACAGGCATCACCTCTGCTACTCAAAGTCACTAACCTTTTCCAAATTTTAAATCAACAACCGGTTCCATTGGTATCAGTGGTCTCATGGGGATTTGTAGCTTGGTTTTATAATGGGCTTGATTGGCCTCTGGATTACCCAGCATTGATTTTTATATTAACTGTATCAGAAAGTTTTACTGAAGGATTGTTGGCTTATATTAATATTAAAGACTGAGAGAAGACATTGATGTTTTTTTCTGAGATAGTCAGTTCTTTCTTTGTTTTCCACAAAATTCCAGAGTAACACTGGGGAAGTTGAGGTAAATACTATGTCCTCTCCTTAACCACCCATATATCAATCAGTAAAGCAATTAAAGACTTAATTCTTCTGATGTAACTGAAATATTTAAATTTTCAAGAAAAGGTCGTGGATTCCCATTTCCAGAACCAAACAGGCTTTTTTTTTCCAATCATACCAGCAAAAAGTCCGGCTAAAGAATCTCTCTTGATTCAAAGATCAACAGTGGCCTTGGTAGAGGTGAAAAAGTGGGAGGCCGGGATCTAACCAAAAAATAAGCCCTTTCTTGAGTGCAAAGCATTCCTGATGATTCCTCTGGAAGCACATCTGAGCATGCAAAGGAGCCTGCTGTCAGAGATGTGCATAAGCACCTTTATCTCCAGATGCAACCATGGAGGTAAATCCAAACACTTTTCTGTGAGAGAACACTAAACCAGTCCAGGTGACAACTAAAAACCCAGACAGCTTTGATTGTAAGGCTCATGCTGTTGAGATAAGAGAATTGGCTCTCACTCCACTTTGCAGCTTACACACCAGTAGTGAAATGGCTTTCAAAGCTGTTTAATTCTAGTCCCTACTGCTCTCTCCATGGGCTTTACTGCTGCAACCAACACATATGGCATTTTGCCTGTTCTCCATGACATTTCTCTTTTTTTTTGGCTTTTAAATCACCACATGCTTTCTCATATATTTTTTCCAGGTCTGGAAATTAGTTTGCTTGAATAAAAGATTCATCAGCATGGGTAGTGGAAGAGAAGGGCATATATTAATGTCTTTGCAATTAAATATAAGGGAAGATTGCCTTTCTTTCCACATCTCATCTCTCAGTCAATACAGAAAGATAATCATCCCAGGAAAACAATTCAGAGCCCCTCCTTCTCTGCAGGGATTATGTAGGTGTGTAAATTATAAGCCAAGGCTCAGCTAGATACATCAAATCTCACAGTACAAACCCTTTTCTCTTCAGAGACAAAAGAGCATTTAGAGCTGGATGAACAATAGGAAGATTTCTCCATTTTAGGAGAAGGCTGTCACACCTGTGGTGTAGATCTGTGTGGGTGTACAGGTCTGTTATACCCATGCTGTGCTCCTGAACACAGCATCTGACTCTGCATTCCTTGCCCTGAAAGGCAGAATTGTCTAAAAGCCATGTCATCTATTTAGACATCTATTAAACTAGACTATATATTCCTTTGCAAGATGACATTATAAATCCAGCTGCTTAAGAACTGAGATTAATTCACCTAAATTCATTAGGCTGGTTTAGGAAACACACTCATGGGGTGCTATAGGGTTTGAGGGGCAGCAATCTGCTTTCAGACTGTTAATACATAAGGGACATCCGGCCCATCTTTTTAAGTTTCCCTCTATTTTTTCCACTGTTGTCAGATGAAAAATCATGGGCACCTGGTGGTTTAATACAATGCTTATTCTTCAAAAACCGCTGGCCTATGGACCCACACAATATTCATTCTGTAGGAATAACTGTAAATCAGCCAGCCCAGTTATGCCAGCTTTTACCACTTCACCAGGCAATCAGGTGTGACTTTGGGGTCACCATCCACCAGGGACCACCAAAGAGACCCCCAGGACAGAAGAACACAGAGAGCAGGGAACATATGTCAATGCATTCAGAAACAGCTATGAATATGCATGTAAAATACCCAAACAGGACCTTTTTCTGTACTCAGCAGGCATGACATTTCAGAGGAGATATTCCCTCGTGCATCCAGCCAAATAAAGAACATTGGAAAAGGAAGTGTCTCCAGGCTGGGGGAAAGTCAGACAGGAAACCTAAATCCAGTTCTTCAAGCAAACCCATGACCTTTAATGAAGATGAAAAATCACCCTGAAGGGGTCCAGGGGAATCTTCCTCAGCTGACCCTCTGGTTACATTACTGCTGGAGAATGAAAAGGTTTTTGTTTTTTTTTTAAATTTGTACAGAAACAACTTATTCAGTACTGAGCACCTGCAGATGAGAACTTAACTCGGATTATATTAAAACCCACTAAGAATCAATAGGGTTGCTGCACAGCCAACAAGTTATAGTTCCACCTACTATAATGAGGAAAATAATGGAAATAGAATACAACAAAATGCACTGGGGCACTGAGTCCATGATGTCTAGTCTCCAAAATTCTGTACTTTGTGGATGAATGACTGAAATAGCAAAATCAATAACAGTGAAATGTCCAATTTGTTTAAAAAAAGCATCCTATAAATCAGAAAAGGTCACCTCCTGCAACAGTAAACAGGGAAACTCACCTGGAGATTTCTGGCAAATAGGTTTGTCTGAATTACCTAGACAAAAAGAGTACAGGTATCTCGTGGTATTGGTAGGTACCTTTTCTGGATGGGCAGAGGCCTTTCCCTGTCATATGAATAAAAGAAAGGAGGCAGTAAAAATTGGGCTTAAATTATACAAACCTGGGGATTTTGTATATGTAAAGACTTGGAGCCTTGAGCCCTTGAAGGAAAAATTGAAAGGATATTTCCAAGTCCTCCTGGTGACCAATACTGCACTCAAAGTAGAAGGAACAGAACCCTGGGTTCATCACACACAGCTAAAACCAGCAAGCACAGGTGAAACACAGCAAAAATGAGACTGACACTGTGGAGAGGTTTTTTCTTTTAGTTCTTGTGGGGTATTTGCATTGCTGTGCACTGTTCAACGTATTTGCATTCTGTTTAGAGACATAAATCCTGTTTATTGTTTTAGGTATAGAATATATTTTTCTTGCTATTTCTAGCTCATGTTCCCCCCAGAGAAGACACCATCAGATAAAGAGATTTTCAGTAAAACTGCAAGAATTCCAACAGATAGGCAGTGGCCTTGACTCACACTGCTTACAAAGCAGAGACCAAATGTGAGTGATATACTTGGAAGGAACAAAAGTGAAGAAAAATCTGCATTGGATGTTGCTATACAGCAGAATGCCAAAGCTCCAGCAAATGTACCTTTTCTAGGGGCTTGAATGTAATTATGAGTGACACAAAATTTCAGTCTCTGCAGGGGGCCAAAGCAATTTTTCCATTTTCATTCTTCTCTCTCTGACTTTCCTACATGTCAGGAGAATGGATAAATCCTCCTTTACTTCCATGACTATGCATGGAAAAGATAAAGTTTCTTTATGAGATTTTATTGCAGCAGATAATAAAAGAAAAATGAAACACAAGTGTATTCTCAATCTAGTAGTGTCTGGCAAATCATTTTGAACTACAGGTGCAGCAAGACAAGCCTGGAGGCTGACAATAAATTTATGTAAACCCAGAAACTTATATTTCTATTTTAATAAAGGAGAATGCCAAAGGAAATCCCTTCCTGAGATGGGCTATTGAAAACAGGATTGTATGAGAATGAGCAAAGAGGAAAAGCCAGTGAAAAAAGGATGATGCATCAAGAAAGGATGGAGCCAAATGTTTAAGACTCCTCTCTTTCACTTAAATCAGGTGTGAACTTCCTGCTTTTAAATCCCGTTCACAAACGTGTTGCTTTCTGGAAAACAATAGCCCAGTTTGTGAAGTTTTCCTATCCTTTCTCATCTCCTCCCTTCCCTGTAAAAGCTACCACCTTTCTCTCGTTCAAGGTTTCTTTGCCTTCACCAAAACAATAACTGTGACCTTAATCTGCAGTTTTTACACTGCTTACATAAAAAGACAACCATGGTACAGCTTCACAAACTGTTCAGGTGTGTAAAAACCTTCCACTGACAGCAACAAGCCAGGCTGCCAAATGCAGAAGTCGATTGACATTTTTAATAAAATTTTGCAATTTTCATTCACCCTAACTGTTATTGTTCCATTTTAATAGCTGTGATAGAAAAATGTGTGTGAAAACGGCCATGAGGATGCCTGAGAATTGGCTTTGCTGCCCTGGCACTCTTGCATGCATTGAACTACAACATCAGAGTTGAAGCTGCTGTCCCCTTCTTGGTCATGTTGAGAAATGCATTCAGAAACCTTTCCATTGTAAAATACCACCTGCAAGACTCTGAACATAACTGCACTTTACAAAGAGTTTTATGCATTGTAGCTGTTATATACACCTGGGTTTTATCAGTGGGTTTTTTTTAAATGAAACAAAACAAAACCAAAATCCCTTGAAGTATCAAGCATTAAATTTCAATCTTAGCTATGGAAAAATTGCAGGATCTAAGTTTTCAGACTAATGTACTTGAAAATACACCTGTGCATAGCTGCAGCATGCAGGAACCAACAAGCCACCATATGATGCAAGCCAATTAATCTATTTTTTTCAAAGTATTTATACAAATGGGTAAAGTCACAACAGTAAGCTTAAAGGAACGTACTTGTAGTTAGCATGAAAGGCTGAAGGTAGCGATACACTGTAAATTTAAAATTCCAGCACAAACAGCAAAGGTTTCTCACACAAATAAAAAACAAATTTAGGCAGGAATGTTTTGTTTTGAATGCTAAGTTGGAGAGATATCAACCTTGTATTGCTCCTCACTGTCTACTCCCCAAATGAAACAGAAATAATTTTGTCAGTGGAGTAATATATTGCCTCTCTTCCCTTCACAGCATGAAAATAATACTTTTAAATAGTTTCTAAATTTGAGCCAGTTCAGTTTACATATGCCCCCTGTACCCCTCCTGTTATTCTTGTGTATCTTCAGAGAATGGGTGAGAAAGACAACACTTAGGCCTTTCTACAACCAAACCCAGAACCTCAGGTGTGAGCAGAAACAGCCTGAAAGAGCATTAGGGCTAAAAACCTTTTAGTAGCATCAGTAATTTTTCAGTATTTCCCACACGCCCCTGGCTTGCAGGCTTTATCGGAAACGTACGCCCATCCCCGAGAGCACAACTACACCAGACATACCTTTCTCGTAAGTAAGAGCAACTCAAAATGTGGGAACAGGGCTAAAACAAAAGGTTCTAGGTGAAGCAGTCTGGGGGATTTGGTACACCAAGCACACCTGCTGAGCAGAAATGCCTATTGCTTCCCTCCCTACTTAGCAGGCGCACTGCCAATTTGTCTCACATCTCCTTCCTTTCCCCCACCCAGCGCCCACCTTCCCCTTCATTTCCAGCTTCCTGCGGCATCCACAGCAGCCATTACCCTGCAATGTGCTTAAAGCAGCAGCCCTATCCCTCAGGTAGCCCCCAGGGGCCAATGCTAGTCACAAATACAACAGGAGAAATACACATGAAGTACACCTTAATGAGCAATATCCACTTTAGCCTCTCAGACATTAATTGCTTCACTCTTCTCAAAGCTTTAGGAACAGAAGTTCCCACAGGATGAAGAGTTGGCACAAGGTGTTTTCTCCACAGTAACCTCTTATTTCTATTTTGTCCTTAGTGCAGTACAGCTGATGGGTAATAGCTTGCTCCTAGGTCAAAGCTGAGATATTAAAATGACTACCAAGAGCCATTTACAGTGCTTCTGCATCTTTACCGTCCTTCCTCGCTTCATTTCATAAGAGAAAAACACACAAGTGTTCCAGGGGGACACTCTCTGGCAGGAAGTGGGGAGCAGTAAGACTGTTCTCGCTTTCCAGCTCACAAGATATTCTGGCAAAGGCAGCTGTTGGAATTAAGCTGGAAAATCAAAGCAAATGTGTCCATATAGTACTGAGTAACTTCTAGAAGCTCACATAGGATGAGAGGCCAATGCCTCTCTGTGTGGCCTGATCTCCTGCTCACAGCAGGTCAGCAGCAAGCAATAGATTTAAATATATATTTGCATTGCCATCAAGCTAAACATAAGAGTTGGAATAGATGCACACCATTCCTCTAAAGGTAATATTCATGCACAGGGCAAGGTTTTGTGAGTTGGTTTGTTTCGTAGGGTGTCTTTCTGCTCCTTATCTCATCCATATTCCATCCTGCTCAAATTGGAGAGGGGGGAAAGTCCTCATTTGAGTTAGGAATCAGTATTTGAACAGAGGGTACTGGACTGCTGGGGGACAATATGTGAGAAAAATTGTCAGAAATTAAGGGTGTATCTGATGGTTAGTTATGGGGGCATTATTAAACCATCCCACTGCTCAGGGGTTATGATCTTTCTGTTATGCCTGTGACTCTCCATAAACCCTACTTCCATAAGATGCACTTGATCTCACACTAGAGCCCTGACACCTCAAAGTTACAGTACCAAATTTATTCACAAAGGGACTGTAAGAGCAGAGCTACTCTCATCTCTACATTGCCAACTAAATCAGTTAATATCACTGTGGTGGTTTCATTTTTATGAAAATCCATAAGGGAACAACCCATTTTGTCATGGAGGAATGTATGCAATTACATAATAACAGCAACAAGAACCCCTTCTCCCTTCCTACACTAGAAACACTAGAATAGAATCAGGAGCTGGAAAAATTAATTTCAGATTTTGTGGAGGAAACAGACTCCTGATTTATCAAGATAAATGAAGGAGTCCTGAAAAGACAATGAAGCTTCTGTTCTTTCAGTTAGGAAAAAAAACCCCAGCATATAACACCTCTTTTGAATTACATGCTTCCTTCTGAACCATTTGCATATTTTTCCATTGAATTTCAAAAGAGTTAAAAGCAAAATTAATGTGATTCACTGTGAATGCCAGGAAGACAATTACAGCCCATCAAATCTGCACAAAAGAAGGGCAGAACTAATGCGCGCAGTAATGCAAGACTTTTTTTTTCCTTTTTCTTTTCCTTCTTTCAAGGCTTTCTTTAGATTCAGCTAAGCACAAATCTAGAGGTTAAGTCTTTTTTATTCATGCTCTAACCCAGCTGTCCAGCTGTCCTGGTGTTATCTTACAATGTGTTTACTAGCCTGACTTTCAGAGACCTTACATTAAAGAGCAGTAATCTCTTCTTTAGTCCATCCAGACTGAAACAACTATTTTCTTTACTTGAAACTCCTTTAAAAAACGTTAGTCTAAATATCCTTCCTTCTGTGGATTTTTAGGATTGCAATGCTTTGAGCAGCATGGTATAAGCTTGCTCAAGACACCATGCAACTGGTTCAGGAAAGGGAGTTACAGAGGTTTGACAGCATGTTCAGGCTGTGAAGGTGTCTCAGTGCTTTACTGAGGAGGGAACACCTGATAATCTCACTGTAGACACCCATTCTGCCCACTCACAGGATCCTTTGCACCACTGTCTGTGTGTGGTTTACAGCACATATGCACTAATAACATGCACCCTGCATATAAGTATTTGTTCTCGTGTGTCACAGTCACTAACCCAGCCCAGAGGTAATGAAGACATTTTCCTCACTTCTTTTTAACAGAGCCACCCAATCTAGTGCATACTTTATGGCAGGGGAGCTGTTCAGTCAGAGATTCTAGAAGCATGGGCAAAGGAGAAACAACAGGTTTCTCGTTCCTGTAGTCAGAGTTTTAGGATGAAGTTACTGTTTCCATTACTGAAGAGTTCATACAGACAGCATTAATAGACAGATTCCTACTACCTCGATGCTTTAAGTTCAACATGGGAATCACTGGTTTCGACCTTACCCGTAACATTATTAGTGATTTGATTGATACTTCCCTACCTGTTTGAATCCTCTGTTAAACACACAAAGCATGTCTCAAATGTCTCATTTGAGGAAAAGGTGATATTCTGTTCGAAAAAAGAAAACTTTTACACAAAACTGAAAGAGTTCATCATCAGCCAGCCCTCTTTTTATTTAAAACATGGATCTCTTCTTAAATACTGAATCAAGTTTCCACTCTCAGCCAGGGAAACTAATCCATTCAGCATATGAAAATTCTGCTGTTGTAATCCCTACAGCTCTTGTTCCAACAGGATCCAGTTAGTTTTACCAGAATGTTGCTCTGACTGACCAATATCCCACGTGACAGCTGACAGCCTTCATACAGAGGAAGCTCAATTATTCCCGTAGGGGAGGATCACAGTTGGGATAATATTTGTCTCATATTTACAAGGCATCTGATCTTTTTTACTTATTCTAGTGCTAATAAGGGCATCAAGCAAGTAAAAAACTTGCAAAAAGATCCGTCCTTAGTTACTGGTCTGAAGTTCTCCACTGTTTTCCCTTGCTCCAGTGTTGAAAAGGGAGACATGATCAGGTACGTGTAGATCATGCCCAAGTCTTTAAAGTATAGCAAAGATTAAACTGAATTCTCTTCTGTCATTCAAGAGCATTAGTTAGATCTTTTTCCTTTTAACAAATTAGTGCCATGTAATTTTTAACTTTTGCAGGAGATCCATAAGCAACTTCCACTGCTGGAAGATTTGTCTATGTTGATCTTCAACCCAGTAGGAGAGAGCACAATATCTTGTCTGTAAGCAGTGTATTCCTCCATTCACTTTCAGTTCCAAAAAGAATTGGGATTTTTCATTGGTTATTTTTGTTAGCCTAAATGAAAAGTGAATCTAACACCACTTTTGCTTACAGCATTTTCAAATGAGACAACTAAAAATACTGAAGGAAATTTGGAAACTAAAATCGATTAAATGTGTCTTTCCATTAAATGTAATCTTTCCATTACTTACAACTAGTTAAAAATCTAAATTAGGTCCCCAAAGTTCATGTTTTATTTAGACTAAGCATTTGAAAATTAATTTTCTGCTCTCAGAAGAAATTCTTGTCCTGATTTGGCTATAAGATATTCTGTGGTGTATCTCCTTCAACAACACGTTTTTAATTTGTTCCTTTCTATGCAGTTAATAATCATTAGAGACCTGTATTCACTATGTCCCTCATGGCCAAAGGCATCTTATTTCTGTGGCTATTCATAGAGCCATAGAAAGTTATAACTTCAGACAAAAGTACATGATTTCAGTGAAGATCTTCTTTAATGTGCTTGCTGAAGGCAAGAAGTTTGGCTGTACTGTTACTTCTGAAGTTACAAACAAAGATATTACATAAATCAGAGAATGTACAAATCACTTTTATCAAATTTCCGTGGCAAAATTCTAGGGTCAGACTGCAACCCGTAATTCAAATAGCTAAGCAGTTTGAAGGGGACATTCAATATGCAGTTATTAAAAGAAAAAGGCCATATGGTCCTAATTCATAAAAGGATTTGGTGATTTTCACGGCCCCTCTAGGTTTTACCCCATTAAATAGGAAAGATTTCAGCAATCACAGCAAGATAAAATATTAATCATTGCAATAACAAGTAAATTCTTGTCATGTATTACATCAAAAAGTAATAGAGGATGGAAAGTCTTCAAAATGGGGGAAAAACACATCTTCCTTTGCTCTCAATAGGTGTTTAGCTGTGTTAGACAGTTAAGGACCACTGCTACACACTACAATAGCCATTGTCCCAATTTTCCAAGCTGCTAAAGACTCACTATTATCCTGATTTCTGATTGCTGCAGCATTAAATATCTGATTAAAGAAAAGCCTTTCCAAAGCACTAACAATAGCTTTGTTAAAATGCTGGATATAGCTCCACAATCCTTGCAATGAAAACTTCTATTCTTAATTCTTTATCCTCTGAAGCATTCAAAGAAATACATTAAAAATAAAATAAAACCCCCTGAAGATTGAAAGGGTTTGAGGGGGGGTGGGTTTTTTTTTGTATTTTGAGAGTATGAGAATAATATTTTATGCTTTTTAGGGAAAAAATGCAAAAGAAACCTTTTAAAAAACAAGGCTGAAATATTAATAATAAGGATACAATGTTTACTCTAGAAGCAGCTTCAATATCTAAATTCTGTTGAGCCATTTACATTTGCTTTATGCAAACACTTTAGCAATAAAACTGCAAAGACTTTAAAGACAGTGTACTCTTTCACAAAACAAAAATATATTAACTCCCTCCCAAAAATTTACAGAACTAGATTTTTTTTAGTGGCAAAAGCCTCACATAGTACAGATCAGAACAGATTATTTACTGTGTTGAAGCCTGATTGCACATTGAAATATAAGAGTTACTCCAAAAAGAATTGATACATCCAGCATAACAATTCACAAAATAAGAGACTAAAGGTTTATGTTCTTAAGAAATACAAAGTTACTTTTCTGAAAAATAAATTCTGACGGCAGTTTTTTATTTCAGGAAAGGAAAAAAGAAACAAAAAATACACATACACACTCATACACACAGAATCTGTCATGTCATAAGTCAAAAATCAACAAACTTTTCTAAGAGTAGTTTAATAATTCACACAAACAGGATGAAAAAAATAAAGTTGTGCGTTTCAGATGGAAGAGCCCATAAAATAAAAAGCAAGATCTTTATCTAGTTCCATCTGTACCACTCCCACACAGCACATAGAGAGTTGAACAGACCACACGGAATATTTGACATTCCAAAACTGGATACATTTAGGAAATTGTACATCACCATCTCAGGGCTTTGGAAGAATACTTAGCTAATACCTGCTTAAATACTGAAGTACACAGACATGTGGCTCTAAAACTAAACCCATTTGCCTGGATGCCATTTAATCCCCTTCTATCCAAGTAAGATCAGAAGCATTTGAGCCATACTCAGGCTCAAGTACGGCTCTAACAAGAATGAAAAGCAAAGCAGCCTTACTCTGGAGATCCAAGGTCTGGTGTGCCAGCAGCAGACCCAGGCATGCTGTGTGATGGCACTGGAGACAGTTTTCCTGCCTGTGCCTATCCCATCCATCTCATTTTTTCCCACTCACTGCAAAGCCTACAAGAGTCACTGACTGACTGGTGGGCTGGTGTGACACCCACAGGCCTCCATCAGTGTCTCTACACATTCCTCCAGAGGAACCTTTACAGTTCTCTGCTGGAATCCAGCTTTCACTCTAGGAACATCCCATCTCTGTTTGACAGCAACAATCCCATAAAGGCAACCTGTGGCCCACCATGGGGAAAGCTGTGATCTCAACCCTATTCAGAATTCAGTACTTTTTAGCTGGTCACTTTAAAAAAAACCCAAAAACATAAAATCAAACAAATACCAACAAACTTCATCTGTTTTTTGTCACTGTCCACATCAGAGTTTGAAGGCCACAGTAGGTGTAGTTTCTGAGGTACCAGGAAGGAGAACATGGTGATTGAAGCACACTTTTAAATAACCAAAATTAACCCCCAAACTAATAAACCATTTAAGACATTCTTTTACCTTGCTATCGCTACATGCTATTTAATATGATCCAAACAGAAAATCCAGTGAAATTCATAACTAGAAATTTTTCTAACTCAAAGAGAGGAAAAATCCCATTTGATTTTGCCAGTCAAAATGACCATGTTTCCTGACTGCCTGAAAGTCATCATAAATTAAAGAGAAATGTGAAACACATTAACCTGGATCAGCAAATTCATTGTGGTTTGATTGTACGCACCTTACATCAACAGTTGTTTAGGAGCCTAATTTGACTCATTTATATGTACACATCCACATTTCCTTGTGAACTGGCCAACAAATGAATCCTCACTGACCTGAGAACCTGAGATTTCATCATCCAACACCTAAAGCAGATTTCCCATATGAAACTAGCAATGTACTGGAAGAGAAAAGCTGTTTAAGAGCAAAGAAGCAGATAGCTCCTCATGTCTCATACCATATCCTACAGCTCAAATTCCCAGGGAGTTTATCATGCTTTACATGGGACAGATAAATATTTTAGTGTAATCAATGTGTCTTATTCAGATGAAGATGGAGGTCTGAGATAGACATGCAATTGTCTGTGGTTTTCTTATGCCAGCATCAAAAGTTGACAAATACTTATTGCATTCTCTTCAAGGGAAAAGAAAAAAGGGAAATTTAAAAAAATGTTAAGAAAGAAACAAGAGGAATGGCAATAAAATGTGTTTTCTATATTGTGATAAAATGCTCTGCAACTGTAATCTGATTTTTTTCACCTATGAGCTCAACTGCTTTGATATGTATAAATTATAGTGCTTGTATGAGAACAAGTGGACAGTATCAGGCCTGGAAGCTTGAATTAATTTTGATTTCCTCTTTATGGAAGTTTAAAAGTCAGGTTTGCTACGAAAACAAAAGAGAGAAACAATCCAGCGCCCATGGAAACTAGAGAAGGCAAAGAATTTTATAGAAGTAAAATACCCTAAGTAAATCAAAAGATATTTTCCAGTTACTAAACATTTCAGTTTTTTATGGGAGTTTGGATTTAGTGTTCAAGTCTATCTTTTATATTGGTTATTCAAGTAACTTTGCTCAAGAAAAGTTATTAGTTCAGCAAATAAAAAAGGAAATAACTTCAACATATTTAATTTCAACCTCTTCATTTTTAATGTTGCTTTCTGAGCTGCACATGTATTTCTTTCTCTCACTTCTGCCTCATTGGCCTAAAAGAAAGTACAAAGGATAGGACAGACAACAGCCAAAAAACATAGTAGAAAACATTTGTTACCAGGAGGGCACAAGGGTCCTACCCACCACTCTGTCTCACTTGTTCCCTCTCCTGCCAATCCAGCATTTCCTCTAAATTCACCAGTCAGAAAGAGGCCAGTTTATGAGATAGATGCATTGCTCATACAAATGATACACAAAGAAAATTAACATGAGCAAGAAATGAAGCTCTTCATTCCAAGAGTCTCAGTTCATCAAGGCTGTTGCCCAAGACAAACACGTAAATTTTCTGCCACATGGATACCAAAAAACTCCTTTTGTAATACTGTTTAACTTTTAGGGAAACGGAGGGTTGGAAGAAGATAAAAGTGTAAGCTTTTCCTTTTGTCATTTCAAATGCCCTGCTTGACATCTGACCTGACATTGTGGGTGGGAGGACAATATAAACACTACATAAACACTATAGCAATACTGATGCTTAACAAGTTTTAGTTTTTGACTTCACAATTCAAATACAACCAATAGTACTCAAATAATATAATTTAGTATTGCTATAAGCTATGCCATGTTATGTCTTTGTGAAGGATTCTGCAGTGGTATTTCCCTGCTATTTGGACAGTGGTAAAAAGTACCTGATGATTAAATTGACCTGTTTTCCCCTTCATACCTTTTTCTGTGTTGCTTTTGTGTTCTGATCGTGTCAGACAAGCTTTATGCCTGCTTACTTCAAAGTGATCCCTTTACCTGCACTCTCTATCTGATAAGCTTAACCTAAAGCTTGCTCCTCCCTATATGTCTCTCCTTTGGTTCATCTTCATCAGCTTCTCAAAAACTTCTTTACGTTTGTCTCCTATTTCCAGGCAGTTTGGGTTTTATCCTCGCTCTTAGAAAAATTCTCTCTTTTCCTGTTCAGGCTCCATTTATCAGGTTTTACTATCTGGTTGACTCACGTGACAATGAGCTGGAAATTCCCTTCAAAACATGTTTCCACAATATCTGCACAATTCACTCAACTGTGCAAAACCAAGGAATCCTGGGAACCTGTGTATCCCTTATGACAACTGAAGTGTAGCCTTTATACTCATATAATGACCTCCCTCTGAAAGCAGAAGACTGAACAGTGCCAATTCCAGAGAAATTAATTGAATCACTTATGTTTCAAAGCAGCCTGAAGCTGAAAGAGAACTGGGGAAACACCAGAATGAAAAGAATCCTGAATTCCAGTGTCTAGCAAAACCACATTGTTCTCTTTTCTCTCTACAGCCTCCACACATTATTCTGTGCAACAGATGGACACCTGTTCATTGCAATATTTTGTTCTCTTGTTGTTTGCTTAACGTGAAGCCCTAGATTTTCTTTACTTCATATATTCAACTTCAGTCCCAGGCCAGACTTACAGTTCCATTTCTACCAGATGTCTAGTTTATGTTACATATTTTATAACAGCAGCGTTCATAGGATATACATATTACATTATCCAACTTTAAGGTACCCATCACTATTGTCCTCTCATATTCTAGATATTTGTGGTTTATAGAAGAGGAACCAAGGAGACCAAGCCTTCCTTGCATTTGTGGAAAGTCTGTTTGAGCGGCTTGTTCTGGGCTCCACTGCCAGCACTCCAAGTCAACTAGACTCTTAACAATCCCAAGCTCTTGACTTAAAGCTCTTCAGCTGCATTTTCTCCCTTCCAAATGGTATCTCAAAAGACTTGGGCACCAATACACTTGAAATTGAGCTTTGCTCAGCTACTCTCAATTATTCCTCTGGCTTTTAGAGGCTGTTCTTTCTTCAACTGCTGTCTTAATGCTCCTACTTACTAATCTTTCCCAATTGTCTGAAAATGCTTGTGCAGGAACAACTTTCCTCAATGGAAATGTAAACATTCCAAATGAACTTGCTACAAAGAACCAGCCTTTTGATTCCTTCAATTGCTGATGAATGTCTTGAACATAAAATTTAAGAACATATTAGGTTAATACTGCATTTGGACTAATTAAGAGAGAGAGAAAAGATCCCTTACTTTGCCACTCTTTGTAGGGTCAACATCAGTTTCCTTAATAATCTGAGCAAAGGTGGCTGTTTGGATCAAGAGCTTCCCACACAGTGTGTCAGTTCATGCACTACAGACACTAAAACTTCATCTTTGAAGGGAAGGATGTGTAAAGCAGAAAAGGAGCATCTGGATCCAGGTATTATCAGATGCCTTCCCAGGTAAGTCTCATAATTCATTGGCAATTACAGTTGTAAAACAATTCCACTACCATCTTATAGAGCACAGATGTACTACTGATGCTGAAACCCACTCACTGAAAAATTGATTGCAGTGAGAACACACACCTACAATGCTCTGTACTAGTTTATCATAGTAAAAAATATAATGTTAAGACTAATTTGTGCAACCGCTGTAATTAAAAGCAAACACAGCAAAAAGATAAACATGAGCATTAATCTGGCTGAAAGAGAGAAAGGAAAAAATATGGATTACATTTTGTAACCAAACCAATATGCAAAGATGTAGTCCACGTAAGAGGAGACAACTGTGAAAGAAAAATGCTCTGTGGCTTCTTTTAAATGAAAAAGTTTTGTTTTTTTCATTGAAGCCAAACCCAATTGTTTTCATAGTACAATGTTTCAGAAATAATCCAGTTCCTAGCAGGTGACAGCCGTCAGGTTTGGGTCTGAAGAAGTTTGGCAAACCAGCAGAAATATTCAGACCATACACTCCTCCAAGACCTCAATTTGGATCACTCCTAGTCATTTTGTCAAGGGCCCAAAATGCTTTGAGTCCTAGTCTTTTGTAGTAACACTTCAGGATGGGATACCTCCAGGACATAGTGATGCTGACCCTCTGTCTCTTTCTATTATTAGGGCCTTTGAAGGAAGAGGAGAGACACTTACTATCAAATTTAGCTTTTATTTAAGCCTTCCAATACCTCCAAAAGCAAAAATACACCTGGTAAACTGGAGACATCGCATTTCCTCTAACACCTTTTTGCTTGTTTCACAGATGCTTGCTTCACAGCTTCACTATTACAATTGCACACAAACTTCAAATTTAAAATTCTCTTCAGCCACCAATATAAATGCTCTAAGATGCTCCTCCCCCAAAGCCATGGGCACTAGCCAAGGAAATAGAAGGGCATTGGGTTAAATGCATTCTCCAGGGACACCCTGAAATGCTAGAATTGTAAAATGATTGTGTAAAACTCACAAGATTTCATCTGTCACACTGCACCTTTAAAAACTATTAACAAGTACTAACAGAGAAAGTTTGAACATGACATTTCTTCCTACTTTCCCCTGTTTGCAGGTAGCCATAGGAATTTTATTTCTAATGGTGTTATTATACCAACTTTCTCAAAAAATAAATTCACTTTTTAAAAAGTCACAAAACCTCTGTAGAGCACAGAAGACTGCTATATATATATCTGCCACTGTGCACATTGCTAACTCAAAGATTTCTTCTTCTATTCAGTGCATTGTGCTCCTGACACATACTTCCTATAAATAGACTTTACTCTGATAGTTTCCCTTTATAGTTATTTTGGCATCACCACTGAACGTGCATTTCCCAGAGCCTTGATTTGGTATTTCCTATTTTTTTTATTTTCTCTTTCTTTAAATCTTATGTGCCAAGTGGCTTTGCCTCACAGGAGTCTGTCCATGTACAACATGATGTGTGAAAAGCTTTATAACATACAGTTTTAATCATTATTAAACCAGGGGAGATGAGAGAAAATGCAAAACTGAGATAACAGTAAACTTGCTTAGGTGACTCTGAACACATAAAGGGAGGTTGACTCATGCTCAAGGGATTTTGTGCCACTATGCAAGACTGAAACTGTATTACAAGCTTGTCCTGGTTGCAGAGAGGGGGGCAGAGTGTGTGGTTCTTACTCCATTGCTGTTTTACTTTCAGTAAATTGTTATCTCAACCAGCAGTCTCTACCTTTGCCCAGCTGTTACCAGATGTAGCAGGGTAAAGAGATGTGGCTTATTTGGAATTTAATTTCTGGCCTATATTAAACTTCCACAAATCTGTTCATTTTCAGAGAGTAGGGCTTTCTCTTTTCTCCAGTGGTATATTTTTGGAAGTAATATGTAACAAGGAAGTATTAATATATGATTCTGTGTGATTCTACAGTAGGATTACATTTCAGTAAATCTTAGACCTTATTAAAGAGTAGTAGTTTTCTGCAATACAAAATTAGCATCATAAAGAGGATCCAATTGTGGTTGCAAGTGCTTTTGACAGCTCAAAAAAAAAGAGAAAAATTTATTCATTTGAAAGAAAAGCACGAGCTTCACAAAAGCTTAAAAAATTATAATATCACCAGCTTGATCAATCAGTGTCATGGTCACATCAGTACAAAAAATCAGGTTCAACTGTGATAAAACATTATACAATCATTAGTACTTAGCACAGAACCATTTCGTTTTTGATTGGGATACCTAGGAATAGACATCCTGTTTTAGAAAACAGTTTATCCATCAAAAAATTACAAATGGCTGATTCAGAGTTTTTGCAAGAATAATTGTCAAGTCCAGTTCAAGGATAATTTGGTTGAATAGAAATGCAGTGCTGTGGAGATGCCTTCTGATACCCTTTCATGTCACATTTACAAAACTCACAGAATTAAACTGATAAACTGACTAACCTCTCTCTAGCTCAGCACATACTCCTGCCCTGAAACACATGGTATTTCTGTGTTGAGCTCCCTCTAGTTCATTTTGAATCGAATATTTGTCAAATTCAGGACGAGAATATGGGGGTTTAATCCCCATTTATCCAAGCAAACTGGCATTTTGGTCAGTGTTCTGACTTAGACACCAAAAATGTGTGAACCAAGCTGATCTGCTCTCAATAGTGAGAGCAGCACTGGCTACAAGGGAAGGTACAGCACCACTACTGCCACTGCAGTATGAGTATATTCATTGCATTTTATTTAAAACGATCAGAACTGATTTTATTTCATGAGAAAATTGAGTGATTTGACTTTTCAAGAAGGAGGAATTCCTCAACCTATTACATATGCACACGGCTGCTGAGTGCAATCCCAAGGACAACCATGACTCAGAGACCATTCTATTAAAGGGGAGCTGAGCAATTCAGCTGAGAACAACCTGAATTTTGCAAGAGTTTTTCCTTATGAGTTGTTACATTTAAGGAAATAAGGCAAGCTCCAAGAATCAACTTCCTGCTACTCTTCTTCCAGATTTAATCCAGACAATGTTTATGTGATTAAAAAGTTTACTGGCACATGTAGCATCTAGCACAAAAATAAGTTATCAATAATCATACAGTAGATGGTTGTAGGATTCTGATGCTGCAGTCCATCCGCAATGTCATAGAGGAATTTTACTTGTTTTAGTGTCAAATTTGAATTCTCTCCTCCCCAAAAAGGTATGAATTTGTTTCCACTATAAACTAGCATTTTTGTGGAGTTACTAAAACCTGAACATTTGTTTAAAAAGACTTAAGTAGCCCCTTTTTGTTGTGCAGTGCCAGAGCCTCATTAGCTAAACATTTGCTCAGGAAGGCTCCAGATAATGAGGTAAGACAGGACAGTCTCAAAAGAGAATAGCAGGTGGCTTGGCTGGAGAAGGGGAACAAATGGTGTCCCTGGGACCTCCTCAGATAAGTGGATGTTAAAAGGCAATGTTAAAAGGACTTGCACAACAAGAGCTTTTAAGGGTTAGGTAGACAGGAGGGAAGTGGCCTTGCTAAACATTAGGATTTGTGATGCTCTGGAATGAAAGGTTAACTTCTTATTTGGAATCAAATTCCAGGAGATGTCAGAAAATGCATCTATTGGAAGTAGAGTCCCAGAAAAGGAAAAAAGAAACTGTCTAAAACCATTCAAAATAATTTTTTTAGACAAACTATACAGCCTTCAAGCCTTAGATCAGGGTGTTCTGCTCAAACATGTACAACACTGATTCTTAACCATAAGAATATTTGACTCCTCTAAATCAAGAAACTGAGCAGGACAGAGAACATATCTGTCTGTCTCCAAAGCAACAGGCTGTCATGCATAGAGTCCCTCGTTCCATGAAATCCTGTAAGCAGGTTTCCTGAAGATTGTATCCTGTTTTATCTAGATTTTAAGCTGTGAAGCTCATGGTCATACAAGAGAGGTCATTACAAATTTTTAGAAAGATAAACAAAGCATACAGGAAGGAGAGATTTCCCAACATCACAGAATTGCTGTATGGCAAGAAACCAAACTTTTCTGCACTGCAGCCAAGTGCCCTACTTTGAGACCATACTGCTCAACAAGAACAGGACCTGCTTTGTTTAAACAGTTCCAGCCTTTCATTAGGTCACTTACACCCCTCACAAGGCTCCCATGGATTTACAGATTAGAATAAAAGTTGTGAATGTAGATCAAAATTTTGATATTGTTGCTATGTTGAGCATATTGTTGCTATGTGGGGAACCATTATTTGTTTCAAAGGTTAAACACAAAGGAGTTTTGCCATGGATTCACAGTCTTAAGAGACCACTTCCTCTACAGTGCACTTCTTGGTACAGAATGACTGCTCTAGGGTTATGTGCAGTCCCTTCACAGCTGCCCTAAGGTTTTCCTTGCCTATAAAAGCCTTCCACAAAAGAACTCACTTATTTACATGTGTATTCAGAAAACAAATGCAAAATGGAACCTAGCAATTCTGTAAAGTGTCACAAGGACCACAGATGTACTTTTCTCTCCATTATGCTGTCTAAACTCATGCCTTTAACTCTTGAGTATCCTTGCCCCAAACAGCCTCAAGTAAATATATGGAAAACACCAAATCCATTCTTGGTATAGTTCCACAGTCCATTGGAAGCTTCCCCTTGCCTTTAGTGAAATGCTGTGCTTAACCACGTTCATCTTGACAAAATTCCAATTAAATTCAAATGAATGTGTTAGAAAGTGTGTTTGGTTGTGGATGATGTTTCTTTTGTTCTTTTTTAAATAAAAACTCTCTAAATATTAATTAGCACACACACTGCCACTCCATTCTTACAGAAAGAAAAAAAAAATTGCTCGGATATTTCCTGTAGGCAAATATCCACAAGGCTGAAATATCATCTAACGTAAATTAAATTTGTACAGCTAATGATGCTGTTTTGAACAAGACATACTATGAAAAACAGCAAGCACATAGCAGTGGATTTAACTGGTATGCAGTTAAATCCAATTAAGTTATTGATGGCCAGTATCAATAAAATTACTGATGCTTATTCTGGGAGTTAGAGTCAGTGAAACCTTCCCCATGAGAGACAGCACCACTGATTTGCTTTGTCATACCAAATGTCTTGTCTTCCTATTAGGAATCTCAACAGTTTAGTCCTACAGCTTATTAGGAGATGTAAAAATCGCAGGTAAAATAAGGATTGGAACGCTGAAATGATGATTCATCTACTCCTTTATTTTCCACACTGAGGAAACAGCTGGGGGTGGGGGAAGTGGAATTAAAAAACAAAACCAAGAAAACAAACAAACAGACCTAACAAACAAACCTAACACAAAAACCAAACAAATCAACATTAGCCCTCCGAAGCACACCAGAAAGCAACACCTCTAATCGTGGGGAATCATCATTCTCAAAAGGAGGGGTGGGGGAGGAAAATCCTACTGCACATTTGCAAAGATCAGCTGCCTTTGTTGCAGAAAGCCTTTGACTACAAACAGGCTCCCCAGGACCCTGATCTTAGGAGGCAGAGTCCCTTTCAGGGCTCAACTCCTACTGAGACAGCTGAGGCTTATGTTGCAGTGCCTGAAAAAAGACTGAAATGCAGTTTGTACCGAGGTGTGCAGCAGGACTCAGATCACCAGCAAGAGGATGCAGGAACAGTCCTGTACAGTTTGTGCCAACCATTTTCTTGAGTTTCACGCATTGTCATTGCAGAGAAACTTTTTTGCTTGAAAAATTTTCTGAACAGAGTAAAAATCTTTCAAATGGCAAGTAGGGTGTTCTTCACACTGTTCTCACACAGTGTGGGCTGGGAGACAGCCAAATCCTATTCAAAACTGTTGTCTGGAAATGCTAAAAAAGAAAAAAAAAACAACAATAAAACAACAACAAACACTCCCAAAGCCACACAGAAAAACAAAATGTGCAGTAAGGCCAACTCAGCCCACCTGAGGGGTACAGGATGTCAGCACAGATTTTTTTCCATTTTCTTCTGCATAAAATCAATCTGCTAATTTGAGTAGATTCCCTACCAAGCCAGCAGACAGGTAGTAAAGATGCTCTCATGTCCCTCCAAGCCTTGTAGCATAATATCGTGGAGACTGCTTGTTTTCTGGCTGGGCTGGATCTCAACAGAGGTTCAGTGATCTGAACCACAGCACAATGTAAGAGAAGCAACATTCTTTAGTAGAATTGGGTACCTCCAGTGGTGATTTCACACCATCTATAGGGAGCAGTAGCCTGAGAACTTCAACCCCACACTACTACCTTCAAATTACAAAGAGCAAAAAGCAGACAAAAATCACCCTGGTTATAAATACCATAAAAGCAATTACAAATAATTAATGATTCTTTCAATACCTAACTACCATTTCTTAAACACAGAACATGTCACCTCAGGTAAGGTAGCAGCAACATCTAATATGGTAGAAAATAGCCCCATTCCCAATGGAAAGAAAAACTGAAAAGTCTACTATACTGCTAATTTTTTAGCTATACATCCACATCCCAGTTCAATGAGTTATTAAAATCAGCTAGGCCCCTCTAAGCCACTGGAAAAGCATGGTTTAAGCTAGGAACATATGTAATTCCAATGCAGAAGGAATTAAGTCAGAGCATATGGAGTTTCAACAACACCCTTTTTGTTTACAAGTTCCAGAGCCTTTACCCCCATGAGGACATTGCTGAGTTAATACTGTGCAAAAGTGGTGGATTTAAAGGTTACCTCTCTTTTTACAGACATGCGAAGCACACACGTAATGTCACACAAAATCCTGAGCAAATGGATGCTTAAAGCCATTCTAATGAAAGAAAATAAGAATAAATGTCAGCCAACAGAAAATATCTATTTTGCCTTTTAGGTGCACTTGATGCTCTGCTTCATCCTCTGCACAGATTCTGAACAAGCCATCAAAAGGCAAGGATTATTTTCTTTAATCACCAGCTCTTGCCTGTTGGCAGCAATTCCAGTCCACAGGATTTCAGAGAATTTCTCTTATGCAGACATGGATTTACTGAGGAATATAGATCTGGCCTTTTCCCTCACCCCTACTCATTGGTCCTGCTTGACACTGTGCACGAACACTTCCTTGCTGCAGTCAAACCACAGCTGTCCTCTCACCCACCTCATTTCATCAAAAACCTAAATCCATTCACTTTTCCCAGAATGACTAACGCCCCCAGTGTGGGATAGCAAGGGGTAACAGAGCCTTACCTTCATACACTCAACAGTTAAATCCATCCTGGACACTACAAGTGATAACCAAGTGATAACCAAGTGATTGCCATGGAGCTCTCACATTTATCCTAACAAGTCTGACCTCTGCTATTTGTGTAAACCCTGAGCTGCAAGAACTCCTGTAGGTATTTAATCTGCCTCGGTGTCATTTAGATATTAATCACTTCCTCAAAATCTCCCACTCTTTATGCCACTTCTTAAATTTTTTATTTAAAAAAAAAAGGCAGAATAAAAACACAGAAGGAAACAAAACATTTAGTATGAATGTTGAGGGTTTTTAGCGATTGCTTTTGGAAATGCAGTCAAAATTCCGGGGATTTTTCTCAATTAAACATCTAATACTTAGTTGTCTGCAGAAAGACATATGGTCCTGTTCACCAGTTTCTATGAAAGATCCTATTCAGCTTGTACCACATTTCTGAAGTAAAACATCATTTAGGTTTACAGTTAAGCTCAGGAAAAAGAACAGAGGCTTAAAGTTGAGCACTTCATACAAGGAACAGTAGGAAAAAAAAAAAAATCAATCTTATAACTGTAGTTGATAAAGGCAGAGGTTTGCCTTTAAGTGAAGGTTTGCTGTTTGATTTGGGATTTTTTTTGTTTTGTTTTAGAGACCGATTTTGGAAAAGTGACATAAGTCCATTTCATATTAGGGCAGCCCTGTACCCTGCCTGCCAATTGTCTCTCGAGCCTCAGAGAACCGCTGCTCGCAAGGAGCAGCTCCCATTTGTCCCACGGTTGTGACTGCCAGCTGTCATTCTGTCACAGCAGCAGCTGGCACGGGGATGGGCTGTGCTCTCTCTTACAGCAGGACTAGGCCAGAAGGGGTGTGGAAAGACAGACAGATTGATGCTGCAGCAGCTCTTGCTACCACCTGAAGGCCACAGTTCCTTTAGAGGTGACAGACCCAGCAGATGAAGCACAGCCTTTCTCAAGGCAACAAAGGGCCCTGGGATCATTTTCTTCAACCAGGACTTCTCCAGGCTGGAGTAACCTTTACAAGTGTTCAGGTGGTTTCACATTGCTCTGAAGACTGGTGTCTGTAATTTAGTGTTATGAACCAAATCATGTGCAAAGACTTCTGGAGATGCTAATAATAACAGAAATCATAAATAACCAAAGATGCATTACACCAACCACAATTAATACCAGCATTTTCCACATCAGCTTTACTGGGGAAAAATTATTTTCTGTAAAATCCAGTTTTTAAGTTTTAAAGTTTGCCATCTTCTTAAAGCTATAACAAAGCAAGGATTTTCAAGCTAGGTTAAATCATGCCTTACGATATTCACTTTTTTTTTTTGCAAGCTGTCTATATTTTAAGCTGACTCTTGTGGCTTTTATAGCATGGTTCCACGTCTCAGAAATATATAATTAAACTTCCCTGATCCCTATGAAAGCTTAAATTGTCAATGCTTAGTTTAAGATGTTTATGGACAGTATATAATGAATAAATTCAGATATGTAACACAATCTCATTCACCCTTTCTCCAGAAGTTTTGAAAAAGCTCGGGCATATCTGATCCATTTAAGAGCCATACAAAAGTTTCTTTCTATTGTTTTCAGAAAATAATTCCTACCTCCCTCAAAGCACTCTCAAAAAGAACATATTTATGTAGTCATTTCTACATTCACTGCATTCATTAAAAAAAAAAAACCAAACCAAAAATGTACTCTAGTCCAAATTTTTCCACATTCAGGGAAAAGACGTATACTATAATTTAGTTGTCCCTACTCCAAGGACCTTTCCAGACAGCACTTACCCCAATGACATGCTTCCCCAAGGGCTATTTCTACAGCTCTTGTTTTGACCATACATTTTGTTTTCTGTAGCTTCTCTGTGCTATTATCTATCTATCTATCTATACATATACAGATAATATCCTTACAGGTCTTTCTGGCCAGGGTTTCAGCGCCCTATGTTTGACAATGTATTTAGGACAAAGTAACTCACACTGCTAAAAAAGGGTTTAACCTCTTCATGAACAGTCATGACACCATGACTTTGGGGTGGGTTTACTCAGTCCACAAAGAACTGAGGAAGCTGTTCCTACTTGAAGCAGCTACTGTAGAATTTGAAGAGATTTGTTTCAGGCCATCCCATTTAGGATACTACCAACCTTTTCCACATGGCTTTTGATGGATTGTCATGATTTGGCGGTCTACAACTAGAAACCACTCAAAACCCAATTTTGAGATGAGACTGAGAAGCTGAAGCAAAATTTAAACATTAAAAAAATCCCCAAAACAACAAACCACAGAGTGGAAAGACTGACAGGTAACTTATAATGGAGATGTTTTCCCTTAAAGAATGAGTCAACAGTTTCAGTAAGCACACAGCTTTTCTTTCTCCAAAGTTATTTTTGTTCATTCTCTGAAATGGAAAAATGTCTCTACTATGGCTTCAATATATCTGAAAGCTTCTGTACCTTCTTGCACAATTGTAACTATATAAATTAGATCTAAAATTTGTCAGCAGCATACATTATTTTTTGTTGTTGTTTAGCAAAAATCACAACAAAACTGTAGTTTTAGGGGTGTTTTCTGGAAAACATCATTTAAGCTTTGGGCAGCAGAGGTGTTTGTTTTTGAGTCTCTCTAAACACAATAAAAATGGTCTTGAAAAATAGTGTTATGTTTTCAGAAAGAGACAAAACACATGGTGCAGCTGAAGGCTCTGAAAAACAAATAACTCATGTTTCCATGGCATCTGCAGGAAGGTAGTGTGTGACCATCTCCCAAAGACTGATAAGCTCTGGAGACTGATGGTCCCATTGAATCTATAAGGACTGGAGAAATCAGCCCACAAGGCTCAGCACAACCTGTACAAGGCCACCAGCACACACCAGCACCAGCAAGGAGCTGTGCAAAGCAGATAAAGCCACAGGGATATCGGTGTGCCTGCTGGAAACAAGGTCTCTGGAATCTGGCAGCCCCTGGGCACCCAGCCTGGGTTAGCCCACAAAGGGTACTAGAAAGAAGGTGTGAGTGAGTTAAAGAGTTACCTACTAATTGCTGTCTAATGAACACAGGCATTCTCTATAATGCTGGTGCTCTCTGACTTGCATGCCCATACAAATGGGAAAATGAAAATCGCATTGCATGCAGTAATAACACATTGATGTCTTTATAAGGAGAAACTTTGATCAAATATTTGCCACTGGTGCTTTTATAAATGTGTTTATAGGTGTACCTGGAGACTTCTATTTCAGTGCAGCACATTTATGTATTTAGTCTCCAAAAATAGTCTCTTAAGTAATTATTATTGCTAACACACTGCATCCCAAAACCTCACTGCTTTCAAGTCCATTTCACTGACCATTTCAGAAGCACACAGGGCCAGCTTTTGTCATTTTCTCCCTGCCCCCTTTAAGCCAGCAATGACTTTATGCTTCCACAACAAAATACCCATTAAAATTAAAGGAACAAGTCCTACTTGAAAACTCTAATTTGAAAAATATCCACATCACTGGATGCTTCCACATCTTATTTTTATATACATTGACATAATTCTGTTTCATATCTGCTGTCAGCACATATGTTGCTTCAATAAATTCACATTGCATACAAGCTCCATTTCACACGTGAATGTAAGCAAAGCCTGTCTCACTTAGCACCTCCAATCCAACCCAACAGAAAATACAACAGGCAACCTGCTTTCCATAGCACCATGCTGATTGGCATTAGCTGTGCTAACATTACTGTCTGATTGCCTCCCATATCAGTCTCAATCATCTTTTCTAGTGGCGGTGTCCAGGCAACCAGCCCAGTTACCGAGGTTATTTTGTCTATTTTGTTTAAGTGCTGATGAGATCTTCCCATTTCCTGGAAATTCTCCAGACTTTTATATAAAAGAAAATCACAACCAATATTAATTTTTGCAGCAGTTCTTAGTAAAATTTCTCTGTGAACATTCAGAAAAGTTTTAATAATAGTAAATGAAAAGTTCTCACTCACAGCCCTGTGAATATCTCAGTTTGATATCATTAACATGCATCTACCCTTACTCCTGAATAGTAGAAATATTAATATTACAGATGCAACAAGCTGGCAAATATGGTTGTGGTAGTTTGTGTTTTGACTTTAGTGGAGCATCAAAGTATTATTACAAAAGAGTCAGGGAATTTTAAAGTTTTTTTCTATATCCCGTATTGGCCTGAGGAATTAAAACAGGCAAGTTATAGTGCCAAACTCTTAGAGGAACTTAAATAATTTTATTAATACTACAGGAGAATTTTGTGTTCAGGAACCCAAACACCATTCCTCTACCTTGAAAAAGAGCATCACTAAGCAAATGCAAATTGCTTGCACATGCTTTAGTTACAGCTGCTTTTTTTTTTCTTTTGTACAAAATTTGTGGCAGCCTGCTGAAAACTCTGGCAAAAATTACATTTGTTTCTGTTTGTACAAGTTATTTCTCAGTGACAGATAACACTAGATGAAAGAAAGAGAAAAATTTAATATAAACTAGAGACAGACAAACCCAGTCTCGCTAATATTTTGTGATTTCTAGCATCCTTATTCTCTTGGATAAGCAGTTAGTCTTCCAGCTGGATTTGCTGATCTTAAAGGTCTTTTCCAACTGTAGTGGGCTGACCCTGGCTGGTTGCCAGACCCACCAAAGCCTCTCTATCACTCTCCTCCATAGCAGAATGGAAGAGAAAATAAAACAAAAGATTCATGACTTAAAGACCAAGAAAGACCACCCACCAAATACCATCACAGGCAACGCAGACTTGAGTTTGGGATATTAACTGAATTTAGTATGACAACGTCAGAGCAGGATAATGAGAAGTAAAAGTAACCCTTAAAAACACCTTCTGCCCGACCCCCTGCTCCTTCCCAGTTCTACCTCCTCCCCTCCAGCAGAGCAGGGAGATGGGGAATGGGGGCTATGGTCAATCCATTCCATGTCATTTTCCCCACTGCTCAGGCAGAGGAGTCTTTCCCCTGCTTCACCATGGGGTCCCTCCTGTGGGAGACAGTTCCCCATGAACTGCTCCAATGTGAGTTCATCTCATCAGCAACAGTTCCCCACAAACTGCTCCAACACAGATCCCTTTTCCATGGGGTGCAGACCTTTCTTTAGGCACAGGCTGCTTCAGCATGGGGCCCCCATGGGGTCACCAGCCCCTCCAGAAAACTTGCTCAAGTGTGGGCTTGTCTCTCCACTGGTCTGTGGATTCCTGCCAGGACCCTGGACCAGCATGGGCTTCCTTCCCATGGGGTCACAGCCTCCTCTCAGGCATCCCCCTGCTCTAGCATGGGCTCCTCCAGGGGCTGCAGGTGGATCTCTGCGCTCCCACTGACCTCCATGTATTGCAGGGGCACACAGCCTGCACCACAGCCTGCAGAGGAATCTCAGCTCCACTGCCTGGAGCACCTTCTGCACCTTCTCCTCCACTGACCTTTGTCTGCAGAGCTGTTCCATGAAGGAAACTTCTGGCAGCTTTCCACAGGAGCCATCCCTGTAGCCCTTCCAGCTACAAAAGCTTGGCCATGCACACCCAACACACCAACTATTTCCACCTCTGAAATATCAGGCAGATTTTCTTTTTTGAGTAGAAATTTTAAAACATTGACCTTTAGTTTTTGGACTGTTTCAATACTTGTATACTCCATATTCCCCTCTTACTACAGAAAGATGAGTAGTTCAGCAAGCTGGACTCTGAGCTATAGTTCAAAAGATCAGTTTCAGAATGAAATCCCCAAGTTATCACCCATTATTCAGTGAGACCCCTTACAAGTCACTAAGGGAATAAAGGTCTGGAGAGATGGAGGCAACACATACCTGCACCTCTGACTCCAGGCTATAAGACAGGTTAAATACCTCAAGAAATGTTAAAAGGTCACTAAACATCAGTTCAGAAATATCCAAAATATAACTAGTGAAAAAAAACCAAAACAAACCACCACAGCTCACAATCCTATTTAAGCTGTGAATTAATGAACATGCTTCCCATCCATACAATCTCCTCCATTTTAGAAGAGTAATGCCTTTTGTTATCTTTTTATTGAGTAAACTTTGGTTAGTTTTCTCAGAGTTAATTTTCTAAGAAACTTAAGTATATGTAAGTGTTAGGGAAACCTTAAGTAGTCACGGTGTTCTCCTCACATTATCATTCATGCAGGAAATACTTTTGAAACATAAGGGTCAGCCCCTAGGCATTGAATCATGTACAAAGACTGTCAGGAGGTTTATGAGCCATTGTGCTTAAGTACCATCAGTAGAACCTGCACGGAGGATACAGAGAGAATTCCTGATGGATAAGGTGCAGCAGATTGCTTTGCAGGAAGCAATGGCTGCCTGCCTTTCCTGTGCACCTACACGCAGTGAAACGGGAATAAGCACTTTCATTCTCTTCTCTTCTGCCTCATGGGGCACAAAGGAAGAAATGTCAAATCACACATTTTATTACAGCAGTGTGACATCACTTTCCCTCTGAAGCACAAAAAAACCCCACAGTAACAGCAAAAACCTTGAGAACAGAACTAAACCAAACAAAATTAAGGACAATAAAAACAAACAATAAAAGGACTCCTAATCTTTTTCTTCTGAGAGAGGAAAAACTACATACAAAAGCTATAGCTACAATAGTTCATTTTAGGAAGCTTGTTGTAAGAACAAGTGCAGCATTTCAGACAGAGTATTTGGAATCAATTTCATTCTTTCCACCCCCCTCCTTTAGGGGAAGGAGGCACAGAAAATAACGCCTCTGTAGTTCTCTTATCTAGAGAAGGCCAATATTCTTACTTTTTTTTTTCCCCCTTTAGATAGAAAGTGGGGAAAATATTACATAAATGTGGATTTAAAACCTAAGGCCATTAGTGACATTAACTAAAACATTTACCCTTGGTGAGAAATACCTGGTGTAACAGGAAAAAATTAAAATAATTAAGGAACATTTCAGGAACATGTCAGCTGGATTTCTGCAACCTCATCTACAGGATGCTCTGCAATCACTTTATTCATGTGTTTACTGATTTCTCATCATTGCTAGCTAAAAAAGTCTGAGCACCTTCTGTTCATTTTTCATTTATTCATAACAGATTCACTGTTTTCCTGATATGAATGTTTTCAGCAGTTTATAAAAAGCCAGGGCAGCCATTCAGTTAAAGAATTATAGTCCCTTCTTTTAAACTGAGTAACCAGTGCCCAAATCTCTTAAACATATGGGGACCAGACACTGAGCTCAGAGGCACTAAATAATGAGTTGCTGGGCATCCTCTATCTCCCAGGATCACGCTGAAAATCATAAACTGGCCTCATTCTGTGCAGCTGAACTCCTCACCTAGGACACCACTGAGGACAGGAGCACTGTCTGGTTTTGCACCAATCAAGACATACTCAGCATTTGCATCACTTTTATCATGCATTTGGTCTTAGCTAGACTTAAGGATTAAAGCTGATCTCATATTTTTGACAACTTCCTTAAATTATTTAGCTTCACATAATTTACAGCCAGTTTATAACCAGCATTGCTGGAGGCAAAACCAAATTCTTGACCCGGGCAGCACTGAAGTGCAGAGGATTTGTAACTCAGCAGTTATGAAGGCTCTCTGAAATCAGATGGCAGCGTTTTGTAGGGCCACTTATGGTGCGAGGTTGCAGAGAATAGGCAGCTGAGAGTTTCAGAAACATTGACAGTAAACAAACAGAACTGCTTAGGAGAAAGAACAGAAATAAATTTTGATGAAGTCTGTTTTGACATTTGTTAAGGGAGAAACAAGGAAATATGTATCCTTGAACCTGAAGTGCCAGGCCTATGTCCCAGTTTCAAGAGTTGTTTGCATGACTTTAAGACCCTTCCAACTCAGAATATTCTGTGATCCTGTGTGTGAATTTGATGTGTTTCACAGCATATTTTATATAAACATCATTAATTAGTCTTAGGAAAATAGCTCTACAATACAATATCCATATAGCATATTGCAGTAATCCTTTCAAGTTTTTCTTTACAGCTATAAGAATTTGAAATGCTTTTATTAAAATGAAAAAAAAAAGTCAGATGTAAAACTTCCATTTACCTCTAGAACTGCAGCTTGAGCAAAAGCAAATAAACCACACAGATACCACAAGAATTAACAAAAAGACCATCACATACCTCTTTTCATTCCATTTAACATGAAAGCATTGCAGGATTAGCTGGAATCCCACCACAAAAAGGCAAAATCATCAGACCAAGGGAAAGCAGAAGCCTAGTTCTGCCATACCACAAAGATGAGGAATTCTCCACCTTTTCCCCTCCATGAACAAGACCAGGAGATAAAAGCAACATCAGCTGAATAAGATCCCAACCACCTAATTAAGGAGAAAGGGGTTGTGGGGAGAGAAAACCTTTTTCTTGTTTTCATCTTCTCACCTGAGTGTTATTTACATTTAAACTGTGACTCTTCCCATGTGAAATACATTACCATATTCCTTTTCTGGCTGAGGGCAGGCTATTCAAACTAAAACCTCATCCCAGAGCAATTAAAGCATACATACCTGGCACAAAGAATAAAACAGATTGCAGGGGAATATGAGGGAACTGAGTCTTAGTGAAGATTCAGTAGAACTGCAGTAAAACAGCAGAAGTGTGCCATAATTTCTATTAAGCAGGCTGAAAATTACTGATTTCTCTATGCTGGTAATTTTTGTTCTAAAATTCCACATTTACGAAATTTTAGTAACTAGAGCATGAACCCACAATAGTTTGTACATTTGAAGTAGTAAAACTTCTCTATTTACTTTAAAGATTTTTTTCACCTCTTAGGCACACATCAAGCCTACCCATGTAGATCAATAAACCTATTTTTCTTCAGTCTTTAAAGCAATATAGAAACAGAACAGAAAATATAGCTTTGTTTCTCATTTAAAATTACAAGGATGTGTAAGGATCACATTTGTCTTTTCTTTAAGGATTCAGAAATCATACTAACACAGACTTCCTGATGATTTCAACTTAACCTAGGGATTTAGTGAAGGAGTAATTCAAGTACAAAACCATGTTGTATTTGAATTAAAGCATGTTATTCTGAAGAACAGTGAAAGTAAACATGGTGAATACAATAATGCTGCGTCCAGCCGCCTTTTTTTTTAAGTATTGCAGCAAGCCCATAAGTTTATTCACTGTGGATTTCTAAAAGAAAATTAGAAAAAGTTGATAGGAAAATAACAAATAAAAAAGCATTGTAGCAGCCACATGTAAAACACAATGAGTATTAAAGAAATTAAAACAGGAATAGCTTCTTATTAGTCCCAATATTTACACCTGTGAATTAATACTAATCTTAGTCCACTGCATCTGTTGATGATGCTTGATGTGCCCAGGTAGTTAAAACCTAAAGGAAGTGACATCCAGAGATCTCAAGAGCAAATGTTGCTTAAAATCATTTCAATGGAGATAAAAGAAGCAACCAAAGAAATCCAGCAGCTTTCACTGGCTTTCTGAGGTTTCTTTATATTTTTGGCATTTTTTACTTTGGGGAAACTAACCACAAATTGTTTTGAAAAATAATCATTTTCTTGAGCACAGATGCCTGACTTATTCACTTCCTGTCAGTCTGTCTCTCAAAACACACACAAAATATACATTCAAGTATTAGAGAAAGCTGACCCATTTTTCACAAAAGAAGATCAGTGTGGGTCTCACATGTCCTACCCTCTCCTACCCTCAAGAAAGGGAGGCATTGGTCACTCCAGCAATCTCTACAAAAGCACGAGCTCAACTACTTAATTACTCCATTATAAGTAACCAGTTTAAGCCCAAAATTTCAACATATTTTATTCATCTTCATCATGTTTTGTCCAAAAGCCACAGTAAGTAGGGAAGAGAGGCTTTATAATGTTTTCCAAGACCATTTAAAGGACTCTGATGCAAGACAGGCTCAAGGAAGGGAGAAGAAAAGTCCTCAGTAAGTTGGTAAATTTGTGCTTTCAGGAGAGAAAGCAAAGTGAAAGTACAAGAGTAGTTTGAAAGGGAAGACTTGTAAAGACAAGTCTTCATCCTGAGACCATAGCTTTGGGATAGATGTCAGGAATCAAGACTTTACAGAAAAAGGGAAGAACTAAAATTTAGCATCAGTTTGGGAGTCTGAGATTACGGTCAAAGCTGACAGCCTTGGCAGCAAATACTTAACAACAAAAACTAGTGAAAGGCATCATTTTGCTAGTTCCAAGAGAATAGTTCCATTTAACCTAATCAGTTGTACTTAGGAAGGCATCTGAATTTTCAACAACCCTAAGAAAACAGTGGGCAGGTACGTAACCCTTAATCAAATGCCTTCACTTCCCTGTACAAGCCCACACATCGAAGAAAGGATGGGACGTGGCTGGAGTGACTTGTGCAGTGGTCAGACCATGAACAGTTTGCCCAGACTAATGCACAGTGTCAGCCTGTCAGCAGCTTGTGTGTCACTGGCATCACTTTCTGCAGCACTGCCGGCGGCAAGAGCTCCTGCTAACACAGACACTTCTCTGCAAGGGCCACAAGGTTTTGCTGGCAATGTTTTGCTTTGCAGGATGGCACTGGAGAGGATATGTTTTGCAAGCAAAGCATGATTCCCGTTCAACCCTAAGGGTAGATTCAAACTTAGTCCAAATACACTTGCAGCTGTGTTTGCTCTTTCAGCTGAAATTTTAGAATTTTCACCAACCTTTAAGGAAAAAAATTAAAATATCAGGCAACCTGACAACATCAGGACTAGGACTTGATTTTTTCCCTACATCAATCAGGAAATTATTAATAATATTTATTAATATACAAGTAGAAAATTGCTATGTTGATTCAATTCCTCTGTCATTAGATGAAAGTGTCATAATTTTATTATTGCTTTCTATTCACTTCTTTAAAAGCAGAATTTAAATTCAGGGTCCCTTTAACAAATTTAGAGTGTGAATCATTGGAAGATTATGGATAGAGTAATATTAAGAGATATTGCTTTGCTTGTAACATCTCCTGCCTATGAGTGACAGCATATCTTGTTACTCTATGAGGAATTTTAATGGCCTTTAGATTTATAAAACACTGGTAGCCTATCATTTCAAATACCAGACATTTTAAAAGTAATTCAAGTAGTCCCAGAAAAAAAAAAAATTACAGCAGGTTAAATCTTCAGTACTTAAAAAACCCTTTTGTAAAAGAACTCTGAGTTTTGTAAACTCAGATGGGTTTTCTTTCTCCATCTCTCTGTACCCTTACAGAAAGATATCTTTTGGCATAGAGTCTGGGTGTTTGTTGGAAAAAGGAGTGTGAGATGAGGATTTAAAGGAAAAAAAATTGTATACTCTCAAGATTTGTTTAATACAGGAACAATTTCATTGATTTTTAGCTCAATTTGTTTTGGTTTCATTTTGCTTTCCACAGAGAAAGACTGATAGGTTTTAATATTGCTCAATTTCAAGAGCTGAAGATGTGACATTTCCCAGTTCTGATCCCATGCTCTGCAACAGTTCCTGGGGCCAGGTGTTTAGAGTGAACCTATTACTGTTCAAATTGGAGTATATTTTACCATGAAGTAAGTTTAGCATTGAGAAAATATGAGAACCAAAAAGAAAACACATTACCAATGTGTGTTCAAGCAACAAAGTGAATGATTCACTACTGAAATCATCATGTTTAGCATTACACAGCCAAATGCTTAGTTCAAAATATGTTTGTTACTAGTCACATCACTAAGAAAATAGAAATAGCAATTTTTAAAGTACTTCTTCCATTATCTTACTCCCAGAGTATTTTAAATTATCAACGCTTAAAAAGTAATAACAACAAACAAAAATTTTTAAAAACCCACTATTTTTTTGTCTTTTGATTAATCAAACTCTATATATTAGCACTGAGGACATAAGTATTTCCCTAATACATGCACTTAGTAATGAATCTTTTCCCATGTTTATTAGGTTATTGTAAATTGTTATTGCAACACCGCCATAAAACCTGCAGTTGCTTTTGAGGAATCTTTTCTGGAATTTTCCTTTTCTCCATTTTAATTTCCATTCACTGTGGCTGCTATATGTGTAAAATAAAAATCTTACCATTAAAGGAATAGTAACTTTTCACATAACTTACATACTTCATAGATATTAAAGTATCTACAGATTTTTATAAACCTTGCATTGTTGCTTGCATCAATGACAAAATGTGGTGTTTTCTGAGGATCTCTGAGCTATGAACAAAGTCTGCTGCAGAGAGTAGCTATGCTAACCCTAACAGACAAAAATATTCTGGACATTTGTGCTTTAGCTTAATCTTATTGAACTTGACTGAAAACCTTCTACCTGTATAAACCTGTTATGTTGAAATCCTGTCATTTATATACTGCAAAACCCACCATGATTGCTTACACACATGTATTGCAGGGAAGGAAGCACGATAAGGTATTTATTTACACATCACAATTCTTCAGTATTATTGAATCACACTTCTCCCAGGGAAGGTTACACAGCCCAGAGCGAAGATGCAACATTAAATATCCCCAAATTACTGTCTCCCACTTAGAATTCAATGCGGAGGAAGGGATGACATTTACTCCGGGTTTCGACAGAAGAGGGAAACACAGTGTGACGGTGTTGGCTTTGGAAGACACGGCGTCGGGCGATTCCAGCCGCACATCCCCGCGGGTCCGGCGCTCCCCGGCCGCGGCTCTGGAAATCCTGGAGCGCCGCCTGCCGCTGGCACGGCCGCTACCGCCGCCACAGAGCTGAAACTGCTCGGGAGCATCTCGCAGGGACAAGGATTTCCTCCCGCTCTTCTCGCTGCCATCGAGAAATAAGTCAACGGATTTAAACCGCACCAGTCACGAAAAGCAGATGCTGAGGCAGCATCGTGCTACAAGAGAAGGTTTTGTGGGTTTTTTTTCTAAATAATGCCGTAGATCAAACTCACAAATAGTTTTAAGGAAAAATACTCTCTTCCACATGATAACATACCATACATGAAAATGGAAGGCACAAATGCAGCCTATGAGCTGAGGAAGGTAAATCAAGTGCTGAGTCCAGAAACATCATAGAAACATGGTTTGGCTTGGAAGAGACCTTAAAGACCATCCAGTCCCAACCCCCTGCCATGGGCAGGGACGTCATCCACTCGACCAGGTTGCTCAAAATCTCATCCAGCCTGGTCTCAAACACTCCCAGTGATGGGGAATCCACAGCTTTTCTGGGCAATCTGTTCCAGCACCACAACACCCTCACAGTAAAGAATTTCCTCCCACTATCTGCTCCAAACCTACCCTCTTTCAGTTTATAGCCACCAGCCCTTGTCCTTTTACTCCATGCCCTTGTAAAAAGTCCCTTTCCAGCTCTTGTAGGCCCCCATTAAGTACTGGGAGGCTGCTTTAAGGTATCCCTGGAGCCTTCTCTTCCTCACACTGAACAGCCCCTAACATTCATCAGGCTCATATGCTTAATTTAGAGATTCTAAATCTCCTCTTACTCTTTGAATAATGAGAAAAATATTTGAAAAATTCAACTGCCAAAAAATTCACATCTTCCCTTCTGTTTAATGTGAAGGAACCTTTAGGAAATTTGGTGCTTCAATAGATTGCCTGCAGTTAAGGAGAAAGTGGGATCTTGAGTGTCCTTAATATCACCAATGACCCTATCTCACAAATACAAATCTCAATTATCATAATATTTATGTTTAAAATTAAATATTTTATTAAACGTTGGGTGAAACCATTTTGTATGATTCACCATTCAAGAATATCATTACTAACCTGGAATCCTGGAATTAAAGATGTGAATGACATCTAGAAACTCAAACAAACGGGTTGCTTGTCAGAAATGCAGTGGTTGCAGCTCTTAATTCTGACAGGAAAATGGATTTGAAGCAGTACAACATATCCTCCCACTCGTACGAAACACTACAAAATATTTAGGCAAGTATATTTTCTACATCACCCCAACAGCAGTCACTCAATAAAGTGATAATTATCAATATTCCTACAGTTTCCAAGGAAATTAAAGAGAATAATAAAGTAGCGTACTTCTATTGCATGACTAACAACTTAGGGAAGAATGGTGATTTTTTATTATATTTATAGAGTTATTCAAAATAAAGAATCAGGAACACACTGTACTGGCACACTGCTGTCACACAGTCCAATACACGGCATTCCTCTCAATGTTTCAAAACATCTTTTAATACTGCAGAACAACTACCACTCTACAGACAGCTACAGTATGTTTTTCTCTCAAACCCCTTGCTATATTTCAAGAAAGGCTCAATGTCCTTTCAGGAATTTCCCTCTAGGGAATTACAGCTTCTTTCCATGTAGGCTCTCTGGCAGAAATGGATGGAGTTGACCTGTGACGGTGTTCGCAGGGGTTCTAGGATGAGGGAAGAGATGAGAATGTTGACTCTATATTTCAGAAGGCTTGAGTTATTATTTTATGATATATATTATATTAAAACTATACTAAAAGAATAGAAGAAAGGATTTCATCAGAAGGCTAGCTAAGAATAGAAAAAGAATGATAGCAAAGGCTTGTACCAACTGAGACAGTCTGGACAGCTGGACTGTGATTGGCCATTAATTAGAAACAACCAGATGAGACCAATCACAGATCCACCTTTTGCATTCCACAGCAGCAGATAATCACTGTTTACACTTTGTTCCTGAGGCCTCTCAGTTTCTCAGGAGAAAAAATCTTAAGGAAAGGATTTTTCAAAAAATATCATAGCTACATTGTCCAAAAAGTATTTTCATACATTTGTTCATCTTATTAAAAAAAAAAAAAAGGAAAAAAGATGATGCACATCTTTCTTGAAAATAAAAATGTGCCTTTTCATACTTTACTCATTTCCAATTTCCCAATATTCTCCTATTTTTTTTTTCTTATTGTGTTTTTTTCTACTTATTCAGTGGAACAAAATGAAAAAGGAGACACTCTTTCCCCCTACATTCTTTTTTGATTGGTTGGTTTGGTTTTGCATTTAAGAAGAAAATAACCCACAAAAACTGTGTAACAGCATACAACACAATAATTTCTTTTCCTTTAATTCCAAACAGAGTCAGTTTTCCCTACCAATTCTGTTAACTGTTAACTGGAGGGAGAATTGGACATGACACTTGACATCTTTCAAGCCCCAGGGCCAGAAAATCTTCAATTCATGCAAAGCTCTTTCCAGGATAGCAATCTGCTTCCCTAATTCTCCAGTGAAGCAGCAGTGCAAAGGGAAGCACTCATCACTCATCTGAACCATGCCTAGTTTTACAAACAAATGTTTGTTATGCAGAATTTTACTGAGTAATCTTTCAGTTCTTTTTGTTCTCAAATAATAAGACCAGTAATCATGACACTGGAACATTGTTAGCACATCTCTGACCACCTGCAAACACTATTAGGCTGTGTGTTCCAGCGATGTCAATCTCACAAGCCCGAGGTAAATTGTCTGAACAGAAAAGCTGACAAACACAATAAATGGTGGGAAATGAAGCAAAAAATGAGTCAGTAACAAAGTACCAGCACTTTCTGTGACAACATACTCAGGCTACTGATATTGTTTCCAGCAATACAAAATAACAAAACAACAAACCCAATCCAAACAAACACAATTTTAAGAAGAACAGCTATTATTCAAAAGATAAATACTTGGCATGATTTCTAAGCTTTTGGTCTCAATCTTATCTCTGCTACTGGCATTAGGTTTCACGTCAAACCAACTTGAGGGGTGAACTGTGGGCTCTCTTAAGCAAGGATGTATTAATCATTGATGATGGTGGTTTAATAAGGGTTTACAGTGGTTTAACAAGGCTTGACTTAGCCACCTGTGTGATTAAATTAGAAAAGAAAACCAGGTCTGTGACAGACAATTATATGCCTGCAGGTACACAGAGACAATTGCCTACTGTCTTCAGTAGACCGCTGCACAGCTACAAATGCATTTAGCACTTCTCAAAAAAATGGTAATATAAGTCTTTGTTTCCCCACCTGTAGAATAAGGACAAAAGAAGACAAAAAACAAAACCAAAACATACCAACAACCTCTCCAATCCTACATCCCTATTCATTATGTTGCTATTTTAACTGCAATTTCAGTCCAGTTCAAATGAGGTAATTAATCACCAGCTTGTTTTTTCTCTCAGAAATTCTTTGTAATGCTTTCCATTCTAAAGTTGGTGCAAATAAGGACTTCAAAAGACATTCTTATTGAAACATCAGAAGTCTGGAATCCATTTACATTTGGCTTTCGGCTGGACTGTACTTTGAGCGAAACACGGTATGAATGAAATTTTGTTATTGATATAAATCCACTGGAATAAAACCAAGAAACACAGATATAGCACTAGTCTACATCCCCACTGCAACTGAATAACAAGAGTATTTATTAAAGCAAAGCCATTTAATTTTATGTTTCATCTTCCATCCTACACCTCCAAAGCATTTTATTAAAGAAATCACATAGACTGTCCAGGTGCCTAAAAGGAACCAAATTCTGTTCTCCAAGCAACATGCAACCTGGAATCAAACCTACTTCACTCAGTACATAAGAGCAAAGCAGGTCACGGGGAACTATGTTTGCAGTAAGCATACAACAATATAGTACACGGTTGTTGCCCTCAGCAATGGCCTCTGACTCAGTGCAAAATCATTGCACACCTTTGAAACTGCCCCTGCTTCCATGTTTGAAATATAGTAGTTATTCCTAATACTGTTACTGGGGGAAATCAACTGACAGCACAGAGAAAGCTCCTGTCTGCCACTTTTAAATCCACTTTCACCATACCTCAGAAAATGTGCTGCAGAATCAGAAACATTTCAGAAAAAGATAACCTGTCAAAAGAAGACTTAACAATCATGTCTATGCAGGCAACAGGTAAGCAAGGAGTCCCTAGTCCAGACTTAGAAAGGATGTGACAAAGTTTTATAAACATCTGTATCACTGACAGCATTTGGAAATTGATCTGTTTGTTGTTTCTTCAAATAGCATGATCATCTTACATCATATTAAGACCTTAGAAAGCAGCTTCTAAATAAGAAAAGGAGCTAGGTTTTCTGTTCAATGTATTGCTAAAACAGTGGAAATACATGACAAAAGATGTTGCAGAAGGTAGAGCATCCCAAAGTTTCAAGGTTGCACTGGGGAAACTCATTAAGAGAAACGTGTTTAAGATCATTGAATGTTAAGAATGCTTCTCAGAAACCACTTCAGGCTCAAGTAGTTGGAGCACATGAGACTGCTTGGAACAAACATTGAAACATTTGCCCTGGTGGGCTGCTTCTCCATAAACATGTTTTTGACTGCTGTCAGCTGGCACACTGGGCTAGATAGAACCCCTGAGCTGCCCTGTGCAGATACTCATTACACTCTCATGTTATATTCATTGCTCACAAGCAGAAAACTCTAAATTTTGTCATGCACTGAGGAACGCACTTTTAGTAAAGCTGTCATTTGGGATTCTGTGTGTCTCTTTAAAATCTGTTGAAAACTACTGAAAAAAAAAAAAAGTCATCACCCTGTGATTAACTGGTACCATTTGAAAACCCCACTCTTATTTCAGTCCTTTGTACCACTCCAGATTCAAAGAAATACTTGACAGTTTCTAGAATCTGCAGAAAATGTCAAGGCTTATATGAAAGCTGTTTCTAGAAGTACATGTTCTTAAGCTCCTCTGTCTACTTTTGATCTGATTGTGCAGTAGAACCTTACCAAGTGAATATACACCACACACAGGATTATTTTTTTAGGATACAGAACTTATGATCCTTATTACTAGAGGAAGAAAGCCTTCACAAAAGCCATGACTAAAACCTGTCAGTGGTACTCAGGTCCTCTTTTCTTTCAGATTAAGTCTTAGTTTTGCCATTTTCATCTATGCCTAGGCCCTGGAATAAGAAGTCAGCTTTGAAAACATGCAGAATAGAGCAGATTTACTATTTAGTTTTATTACAGAATTTAACACTTAGGGTATAATCTCAGAACACAGCTGCACATAACTGTGTCCTGAGGAATATAAATTTCCACATTTGGAATTAAGAATGTGGACCAGAATGCACAAGTTCTCTACATCTTCCAGGCCTCAGAGAAGCCACACACATTGGGCAGAAACCAGGAAGCACCTGTCTTAGGAAATCAGAACCTACTGGAAACTGTTTTAACTATCTTTCTCCTTGCAGATTAGTCCTAATCAAAGATTCCAAAATCTTTCCTACAGGTTTGCATAATCTATGATGACATCTCCAAAATTAGTAGGGTATTAAAGAGCAGTAAAGACATGAAGATCCTATTGGAACTATTTAACCATGGTAGCATTTAGTGTTTCTCTGGCATGCCTAAACCTGTACCTAGCTGCTAGAAAAGCACTCTGGCCATGCAGCAAGGTGAAGCCATGCAGGCAGATGGTGCTCTGTGACAGACTGTCAAATGCAAATACCTACTGTCCAAAGAAATGCATCCTAATGGCAAACATCAACTAAATAGGCTGTGTTAAGTCGTTCCAAAAACATCATACCTGCTCCCATCTGTTGGCAACACAAAGACTTTAACCATCTTTCTAGGCACTTTTCCCCAGTACCTTTTCTGCTTAGGCATCCATTTGAAGTACTCTTCTTAGCATAAAAGATTATTAGCATTCTATTTAGTACACAAATAATTATATACAGATGTTTAGAAACCAAACAAAACTGGCCATTCACTTCAAGGAATGAGTTTAAGGACCAGGAAATTTACTTGATCAGATAAATCACTGAAAACCAATAATTCTTGATGTACAGAACAAAAACACTAAATCTTTTGAAGACAGATACAATAATGTTATCTAGTAATAATATCAAGAAAAGGCCTACATTTATTTGTACATATATTTCTATGGAAGACAGTGGGCTAGATCTTCCAGCATGTCAAACAAAAGTCATTGCACAGATGATTTTTTTTTTCATTAGAGAACTGAAATAATAACAATAATAATAACAGAATAATCCAGTCCAACATCTGCTTTACTTAGTGCAAGTCACTGACAAGTAAGTCATACTAGCTGTGTACATTCACATTCATATATATGCTAAAATTCACACTCTAAAGATAAAGTGCCAGAAATACAGAATGAATGAAAAGTAATTTTGCACATTCAGATCTTCAGCCTCATCTTTTAGAGGTGTCTTTAGGTATTGAAAGTCAGTTTCCCTGTCATGGCTTTTGGGGACTAGCAAACACTGGTCTCTATCTCTATCTCTGTATATAGGAAGAGCTCCCTGCTAAGCACAAAGCACAATCTATCTGCTCTAAAATGAATTTTGTTCATTTGACAGAACCAATTAAAAATGCATCATTATTAAATACATTATTCTTTGGAATACTCATTACAGTGAAACAGAGATTAATGGAGAAATAATGCACAAGTATCTGAATGTGCTGTGTCTTTTATCCAGTGTATATTTTTATGAAAATTCTATTAAGAAAATTTGACACAAAATGTCCAGAACTCACCAATTTTTGACAAAATATTTACCTTTGCTACAATTTGTTGTTTATTAGTTTTGTCCACCGTCTCAGTAAACATGTGGTTTTTTAATATAACTGTTAAAAAATAAATTGCCTCAAGCACTAAATTTATACATTTACTCTTAGAACCCATGGCTTTTGAGTTGTTTTCACATCTCTTCCCAAAAACTTTACCTTGGATACAGCCCCTCGGTTAGGGCAAGGTAGTGCGCTGTCCTGGTTACACCAGCTCCATACCTAGGACCACACTGAAATATAGACAAAAGCAAACCTTATATTTTATGTCTTTTGGAATATATTGAGGGACCCACAAAAATTACAGAACACAACTGGCAGCTTTAAAGCCTAAAAACATGTCATTGAATTCATATATTGGGAAGTCAAACAGACATGAAACAGAAAAACCTGCACCAAAGCTCTGTGTACACAAACTGTTTCATAAAATGAAGCAAAAGAATTTGGGAACTTCTGAGAAGCTACTGTGTCATAGTAATTAAATCTTTCAGGAGCTTCCTAATCAAGGGTGACGAAAAACAAGCACCTACAAGCAGAATTTACAGGTCTTTTCAGTAATTTATCTTTTAAAGCTTCAGAGAGGTAATTTCAAACCCAAACCTGAAAGAAAATCTTTAGTCTGTGGTTACAAATATACCCAAAAAAATGAAACCATGATTCAGCAGTCTTCTTTACTCAAAACTTATTTAGCAGACTGACCAAGAACAACATTAATTCCTTTTCATTGACAAAGGAAAAGATTCTAATGAAAGAGGAGCGTAAGAGAGTATCTTTATGGAAGATTTAAAAAAAAGGGTTCACAGAATTTCAAGCTGCTGAACAAACACAACAGATCTCATATATACACATATATACATAAATACGTACACACAGATCCAGTAAGTTTTTCATTTTCCCCTGACATGATCTTGAGTATTTAATCTAAAATCTTCTATTGAAGAGGAAAAATATTTTCCTTTTTCTAAAGTCATTCTCTCCAATGCTTTTGAAAGTTGTTTTTTTTTTTGCAGCCACAAAGGTAAAGATTCTTCCTTCCCACATAATACGAGCAGGAAATAAGCTTTAGAGGGTTTCACTGAAGGTGTTAAAATTCTAACATTGTAAATTCAATTGTAATGAGCTGTACATTTATCTTTCTTTCATGGTTCCACTTTTGACAGTCAGTCTGCCTCCTGCATGCTTCTGAGTGTACGCAAAGAGTTCCAGAAGGATGGGGAGGCAAGGCAGCAACAGTGCAGAACATTCATTCACAGCAGGAAAGAAGTTGCCTTCATCAAGCAGCATTTCCACCACCTGCTCCTTGGAGATACCAGAAAGCAAATTCTTTCTAGTTGATATAAGACAGCTACTGTTGATGCTACAAAAATAATGTACAAAATGGTCTGGCTTGCAGATTTCATATAAAAAGCCAGTTACATGTAAATGACCAGCTCCTAGAACATAGGCAAAAGAGAAGTCTTAACAAACACAAGAGAAGAAGGAACTAAAATGTTAAGCTGGCATTACGTGTGCATTTCTAGTATTTGACAAAACAAACCTTTACTTTAATTGTAAAACTCAGTAACACATTTGGCTGGCAACATTCTCCAAATCTTACAAAGGTATTTAAAACACTAATAGGAGACAAAATTGCATCCTTCTTGAAATCCTGTATATTAAGATTACATTGGGCAAGGATCTTTCATTTGAATTTGAAAGTCTAGAAGTAATATTTCTCCCTGTTAATAGTGAACAATTTTCATCTGTTTTACAACAACGTTCAGTACTGCAGTAGAAGAGTGAACATTCCAACTCACAGTTGCAGGTTTTCATATTATTTTCTTTCCATTGTTTATTCTTATTGGATGTTACATCTATTAATTGAGATTTGCATAATAATCTTTAAGTGTTTTCCATTAATGACTCTCCCTCTTCCCGAGAAACCACACTGGTCACAAATGAACAGCTGGCTCTCTGGAAGCCCTCACAAACTTTTCTGACTACTCAGTAGTGAAATGTTTATTACATAAACACCTCTCAATATCCATACTTTTCTCCTCATTGTGAAAGCTGAATACTATTAAGTAATAGTCATAAGCTTGCACAAAGAATAGGAGCCCTCTGCCACAAACTGGACATTCAATTCTGGCACTTCTTAACCTATAGGTTTTTATGGAATCTATTTCCTGACAACACTTTAGATCCCACACCTATTGCTATGTACCTTCCTTACTATTTGACTGTAAAGCATTTCCTCACATGAACGTTCAAACATCTCAAATACTTTGCCACAACCAGATCTCTGTTGACAAGAATTACGGAACATGAGAAGAAAGGAAAATTGCCATGATATGATAATCTTTGACAGGCCTTGAATATCTGAAACATTTATCTTTAGCACCTTTAAAAGTGTCCTTCCATTTATAAGATAAAAAAATAAATTAAAGAAATAAAAAATGAGATAGAAGGTATTTGTAAATATTTGTATTACATTTAGAAGCATGGATGCCAGTGCCTACCAAATGCGATGATTCATATGTGGTGAACCTATATGTGGTGAACCCACTACTCAGAAAGACAATACACATACAAATATTTATTGTTTATTTTTTTATTCAGCACCAGAATTATGACAAATGTTAAATAAAAGCAGTGCCCAGAGACTAGAATCAGAGTCTAGAAATTTATGCCTGATTCATGTATCTTATTCAGTATATTCCACATACTTTCTTCACAATCACAAAGCTCTTTTATCTCATGTTTTGTACACACTTGCTTCCATATTTCTTCAAACCTTTCATCTGAAGCATTCATGCCCATATTGTGGAGAATTTGTTTAATCTACAAAAATAATACAAAATCATGCAATTCATGTAATTCTAGTCAGCATTTTGTTAAAATCTACAGTGTCTGCCTTTGACATATTTAGCAATCCCTATTTGCCAAAGAATATTTTCCCACTCCTAAATTAAAACTGACCACACCCTGCATCCTTAACAAAAGAAGTTCCTATTTAAGTAAATCTGAATCTTATTGCAATGAAAGCTGTACAAAATTGTCTGTAATTAATACAGTAATGCTGATGCACTACTTCAACACTGGGGAAAAAATCAAATACAGAAGACTAAGAGAAAAGTACATGTTTTTCAAAAGCCCTAAGTAAAGTTTTGTTTATCCACTCTATTTTTGCTGTCTACAGTTACCAACATAAATTAGATTATATTATTATCTGCATTTCACAGCAACAGTACTACACACAAGGTCATCAGCTGGTAGAGATAAGTGGGTGAAGTGACTAAAATGAAATGGTTCGCATCAACTTTGAGCCTTGCTATAATTTTACACCAAAAATAATTCAGCAGAAGGGATTTTTTCCATGTTTTCTCACTTGGATGCTTCCTGTTGCATGCCTCATATTACACTGACCTGTTGACTCATTAGAGGAAGGTAACTTTAGAATATTGATGCACTCTGTGCTTCTGTTAGTATCAGCAAACATTTGGCTTCTTGAAGTGCATCATATATGTGTGTGTACATGTGTGTTATATTTATGCTATGGAGACTTTATGCATGCTTTGATGAAGGCCTTTAACACAGTTTAATCAGCCTTGTTATACTGTCTTTTATATTTTTGTATAAATATCGGCCTGATCCCCAATACAGCAAATCTTCAGCTTCATCTTAGCCAATAAATCTATGAGTGCTTGTGCAAGCTGAAATTGCAGGAGAAAAAAAGGAACTGAATTTTGTTTCTTTAAGCATAGGTGTTGTTTCAGTTACATCAATCATACCACCCAGTAAAGCAAACCAGATCTGATCCAGTGTTTTCAACAAGCTAGTAAAATATAGAAATTAAACTAAAAGCAATATTCCTTCACAGGATACCACTGCAGGGAGAATAAAGGACTACATGCTCTCATAATTTGGCTTCACCATGTTAAGAGAGAGCTCTGTCCTGACTCATCAACTGCTGTAAAATCATCACTGACCAAACCACAGACTATTGTGTGCAGACAGGATAAAACTCACTCTCACATATGATCAACATGCTGCATACAAATTACACACTATTCCTCAACTACATAACTTCCATTCTCTTCAACAGACTGGAGAGAATTTCAGTGAAGAAAATGGCAAGCCCAAGAACTATTTTGCTCTTTTGCAACAAGATGAGTCACCTCACAAAACTATTTCATAGTCAGAATTTGCATTCATTTCTACCACACTATACAAAAACAGTATTATATTAGTCTGAGCTTTAATCTAATAATAATATCATACAATCATAGAATAATTTCATTAACCATGAAATTTTTGGAAACATTAATTATACATATCAAAACAATAATCATAAAATGCCCCAATTATCCCATTTCAGGAACATAGGGTGTTTCAAACAACTCAGAGGTGGTTCTGCACTGAATTCTATATAGCTGGTATAGTCTATAATAGAGTATGACATCTCAGGACATGTTATAACTTCAAAGAACAGCTCTATCTAGTGCCTGACAGATCTAATTGGCAGATGTAATTGGCTTTTCAATGAAGCATGAACTTCATTTACTGTTAGTTGCTTGCTGCATGCACTCATTTCCTGCTTTCAGAGCTAGATTACAAAGTGGTAAATGCTCATGTACACAACATTCTGACAAGGCGTTTGATGAGCATGACACCACACCTTCAACCCCCAGTCACCAACCAGCAACACAATTTTTTGTAAAATATATATTCAATTTCTAGATCCACTTTCAAATATTACTGCTGATTATTTAATATAATGAATGGAGGTCATTAATGTAACGAAGAAGAGGTTGCCACAGCTTCTTTTCTCATTTTAGATTGGAATTTCACATTTCATTACAATTGTCTAATAAATTTTATTTCAGGTAATGAAGCTCTCTCTTAATATTTTTTCCCTATGAATTGTATACAAATATAAAAACAATACTGAAGAAGAAACAGCAAAGTTATTTTAGTATTTATGTGAGAGAAATTCTGGTCTGTGAGAAAACAGAGCGGTAGGAGGCTGCAGATATATCAGAAAAATCATGGTGTCCCCACGTAAGTCCCTAGAGTCTCATGTCCCATCTTTGTCTTGAGAATTAAGAGAGAGCACAGCATTGCTGTGTGACCCCCAATGTCCTCTATCACTACACAGATCCTTTGTACAGATCCTGAGCCTACAACTGTGACTCAGCAGAGCCCTTAAAAGGTACTTTCAAGTGGTTTGCTGAATTTGTCATTAGCAAAACCTGCCAAGTTTGTCTGAGGAGAGATGCTTTTGGTAAAATTTTCCATTAAACACCCCTATGTGATAGAAATTATTTTTAAACACCTTTAAAAATCATCTTGTGGGGCTTTTTAAGACATTTCATAGAATAACTTGGATTGGAAGAGATCTCTGGAGATCATTCATCCAGTAACATAATCAAAGCGGGGCTAACTTTACTAATAAACCATGTTGCTTGAGACCTTGCTCAGAAATTTCAATAGATTGAATCTCAATAAAATTAATATCTACCATCTTTATGAATTATTTAAAATGTGAAGAGTACATATTTTTCAGATAGCTGAATGGATGTAAAGCAAGATGGTAATGCTGCACTATGAATTTTACAACCTGTTTACTTGATGACTTCCCACTCCCATATGGCTAGCAGAATCATTATATTGGAAGAATATTCTGAAGAAATTCACTATACCTCTGCCTTTGGTCTCTTTTTTAAAAGTTGTTTTTCATATACTCCCTTTTGACTGAAGACAGAAGGGAACAATAGTGAAAAACCACTGCCCTGGTCACCATAATTAGTCGTGTCACTGAGGCGGCGAACTCGAGGAGCAGGAATATCTGAACGAATACTTGGAACACCACACAATGGATAACCTGTGAAAATCAATCAACAGGCAGCATGGATAAATAGTGCCAGGAAGGATAAAACATTTTGCATGAAATAAGAAGAAATATGATGCTTGACATAGGTTCAAAAACAAGCTACATAATTTTCTTCCTCGTATCTTTTTTTCACATTTTTAGAAATCCTGGCTTCAGTTACATCATGAAGTGTGAAAACAAGGAATCTTGCAGTAATATACTAGTACTTACTTACTTAGTATTCACAGATGAAATTATTTCAGGTGATTGTAAGGAGATATGGTTCTCCCAAAATTACTAGCATAATTTCTCAAAGACATCTAGATTAATTTCAATGTTTTTAAGACTGTCCCTTCCAACTTCCAAGTCCTAATCTTAAAAAAAAACTTAGCTTAGATAAATTAATTAGTTATTTTACATTAGTAGGACCTGTAGCAATACTTTTTAAACTTGCTCCTGATTTTGTCTTAAATAATGCTCAGAAGTGAGCAGCACTGTACTTACAGGATGTTGGGATACCACCAACAACAGCATTATACTGAGAAGATGACGTTTGATAATTTGTATATACACAGTCTGTTGATCTTGTAAGTGGTTTTGGCATCTTTTCTGAGCTTTCTGGTTCTTTTAACTCAAGATCTTCCTGTTCTGGCAGTGGTTCTTCCTCTTTCTTTGTGTCTTTGGGAAGACAGGCATCTAATTTTTTCCCTATATACAAAAGTTATGGGACAGCCAAGATATATTATCAACATATTATAGACTAAGAAGCAAAAACTTTTGCCTGAATAACTGTAAAGGAGGTAACATAATTAATCTACATTTCTAATAATGCTTCTAGGAAATGTTTTACTTTCTTTTGATCTGTATTACTAAGAAAACATCCCAGTATCAATCTCAGCATGTTACACAGAACTCCAGGATTCTGAAACACATCTGTACTTCAGATGCTGGTAGTTAAATCAGTCTCTAAATCCTATTCTTCTAAAGGACCACCTAGTTTACAACAGCAAAGTTCATTCAACAGCTATCCTAAGAACAAGATCATCCCCGTATTTTGCCACTATTAAAGCATCTACCTTTTGTAATTATTTTTTCTTCAAACTCTTTAACACCCATTTTATGTTTCCAGTTCAGAAAGTTTGCAAAGTCCTGGTAATTAATCAGACCATCCTTATCCAAATCACAGCAGTCAAATAAAGATTCCAGGAGCTCATCATCCAGATTCATGTTCAGCTGAAAAAAGATCTTTCGTAGCTTGTCCTTGTGTATCATTCCACCACCATTCTATTGCCAAGAAAACAAAACAGTTGTTATATTCTATGATTCTCTAACAGCCATCATAAAGTAACTTCACCAAAAGAAATATTGTTGCAATTTATATATATTTATACATATATATAAATAGCACCAGACACACTATTTCAAGAAGAGTAATATTGCTGAATACAAAAATAAACTCTAAGTATTTTAGAAATCTGAAAAGTGTCAAAAAGTAATTTTCAACTTAAATAATATAGTGATTTGAGAGTAAAGGTGTGGCAAGCTATTGTGACAAGACAGCAATTCTAATCATAAATCTTGAGGAAAAGCCAAAATATCTTTAAAAGTAAGATATCAATCATTCTATATACATTACAACTAATGTTAGATATGAAATGCCAATCACAGTTTTTTTTCCAGAGAGAAAAAAAGAAAATACCTGAAATTCTGAGGCTTGGCAGCCCAGTCAAAAAGTACAGCTTGGAAGAAAATATGAACATAACCCCTTCCACTGTTTTCTCTTTATGAAGTAATGCCAGATTTTGAAGTCCAAAAATTGTTAAGATTACTCCTGCTTGTGTGTCCCTTGCTCCCTCTAACCTGGATATTCCAAATAATATTACAAAAAGCTCTAAATACAATTGTGTCTAATTCCATAGCATATCACAGTAGATGAGACATTCAATAACTATGAAGCTGCCTTCACAGTTACAGCCTTCATCCATATTTACCTTGCTTTGCTTGTGTTTCTTTACATCTGTATCTCTAGAGCACAAGAGCACTAATGTCACACATTCCTTTACATTTATACCTTTTCAGAGCACTAACCTTATCAAAATGTCTTAATGCTTCTAGTAACACATCAAAATCCCTATAGTTAGCTTTCTTCAGACTTTCTCGAACTGCAATCAAGATAACTCTTTCTCTGTTCTTCCCACAGAGGAACTCACATGGAACCCGGACATGAAGAAGATCATGAACATCTATAAAAATGAACAATTCCTCAATTAGTTGTGCATATGCAGCAATCAGACATTTACAAAAAAAAAAAAAAAAGAAAAGCTTGCATTCATTAGGAAAAGGAGAATTTCAGTTTCATGATGCTGACTTTCAGCACTGCTGAACAGCTGATACAGTCATTTCATTGCAAGATCAAATCGTCCATATAATTATTTCTCTACTCACACACAGTTAATATCAAAAATTTTGGAACGTAATAATGTAGCTTCACAAACCTATCCACTGCTTCCAAAAGCTTCTAAAAGCAGTAGTTTTTACTCAATGTCGAGATAATTGAGCAAAAAAGTACATCTATTATTGATCTACCACTTCCAGTCTGTCACGTTCCATACACTTATGTATATAAGTATATACTTATGTACTATCCAACATTCAGTATTTTGGATAATTATACATCACAGGTTTCTAGAAGGACAGTGCACTATTTTTATGTTACTGTTCCCATTTTCCTAACTTTATCAGTATTTTTAAACACTTTCACACTGAGCTACAATCTTCATCCAAATTCCCAAGGTGCCAATGTCACTTTCTGGAGTGCAAGAAGTTCCTTCAGAGTACAGTAACAAACATGAGTAGCTCACCTAATCCCCCTCTAACAGCAGGGCACAAGCATTATTCCCTACTTGTTAATTATGAACCCTTTTGTTCAGTTCCTTCTGCTCTTCCTTATAGTATGAACTTTATTACACTACATAGTAAAACATGTAAAAGATTATGCACTCTTTGAACAGACTTTCTCTGACCCAGATTAACCGTATGACTTTGATCCACTTCATCTTTTTGCTTCTCAATTGTTGACTGTATTCCCTAATTATTAAACACAATGTTAAAACATCATCAATCCCATTGACTATTTGAGCTGACTACCTTTCAAAATTTTGTCATAATGAAAATTAAGAGGTTTTTTTGTACTCTGCTTTCTTTCTCCTTGCAACCTTCAAAAACTTATTATTCCTTTTTATTGCTCGTAATTTTTAGTCTTTTTAGAGAAGTGTTTCAGAAATCATTGAGAGGGAATATGCATGATTGATTTAAATAGCCATTTTAGTTGGTCACTTGGATGTCAATAAGGATTTTCTGTCATTTCCCATTTTGTTACATTCAAATACAAAGGCTTTAAAAAAGAAAAAAAAAACCAGCATGATAATCCCAAACCTAAAGCTTCTTTATTTTTGACATTTACTTTTTTCCCACTAGCAACTTCAAATCCACTCAAATTCACATTTCAGAAATTTACTGTCAACAAATTTTTGTACCTTTTTTTAGGAAAATTGTATATACAACCAACAGTTATTACTTCAGCAGAGTTTCATCAGCGAGGTAAGATTTTATTCTGCTCGTGAACTTACCATATTCATCTGGAGGGATCACCAATCCAAATGTATGGTCTGGGGGAACATTCATAGTATCTGCTATACTGTCAAAAAGGACATTTTTTTGTTAATTGTCAAACAGCTTATTAATAGCCAAAATAAAATCTCAGCTACTATTAAAAAAAATTATTAATAATAGGGATGATACTCATAGTTAACCTGAAATTTGTTTATCAGGACTTTGTTTCAACATTGCCATTCCAGAAAAGCAACCCTTTACAAAGCTGATTAGAACATTCACTGTTTGTAATGTAACACAGCCAAATGTAACATTATTTTTTTTAACATTTATGCTCATTAAAAATAAAACCACTCTATGCCATTTTTCCAAAGAAAATGATAGAAACATGTAAGAAAAGTCCTTGTAGTCAAATAATAGGAATATTTAGATAAAATCTCCAACTGAAATGTCTGAAATAAACTACTTTTGGCTAAAGTAGTTGAATCACATTTAAAAATTTAATCACATATCTGCTTTTCCACATGCAATTTTGTGTCTACCAAAACCAGCAATCAAGCCCATATCCATGCAGAAAGCTTTTCTCAGTTCTATTTTCTGAAAATTGAATATTCTGCTTTTGACATTAAAGAACTGTTTCCTTTTTTTAATTTTAAAAAGATACAACGCTCATTTTATTTTTAATAACTAAATAATTAAAACACTTATCTGAATAAAAAATCCCCATCAGAATTTAAAATATTATCAGTGCTTTGTTCTAAAGCCCAAAACAAACAAACAAAAACCCACACACAGAAATGGAAATACCACAATCTAAAAACTACTATCTATATTTTTCTTTTATCATTTTCATAATACACATAGGACGTCGATGGCACAAAATTCACTAAATAACATTAAGTTAGCCTGTATCTGTCTTGTAACATTAGTGGTGGGTTTCAGCCTGCACTGCAACCCATCCCTGACTGATCACACTGTTTCGTGTTGCTCATGCTCCAGGTCTGTCTCACAGTAAGCTGGGACACAGTGACAGGGAGAGAAGAAACTGACTTGTATTTGTGCTCACTGCTCACATGCACTTATGAAAACACTTCTCCAGATCAACCTAAGCCTGCGATCTCGAGTTTGAAATTATATTTTGCCACCAAAGTCAATGTTAGTGAGCCTTCAGATATATTTTTGCAGAAATCTAGAGCATCTGCAAAAACAGCCTTTGGATACATTCAGGAGCCCTAGATCTGCAGCACACCTGGATCCTAACCCCACTGTACCTTATGACTTCTGTGGTGCTTCTTAAGCGCCGTTCTGTAAAATCACAAACTGTCCCAGATTGCTTCATAAATGTCAGTTATTTTAATGATTCAACACAGATTGGTAAATGCTGCTAGGTAATAAAATTTAGTTCCATGTCCTTTTCCAAGGAAGTAATACAGTGAGATTACAGATGATGTAATGAAGAAGACCAAAAATAGTGTGAGAGTACGCAAAATGGTTGAATCCCAAAACATTAGGTGACGTGTCAGTCCTTTCAAACCTTACTAATTGCAAAATACTGGGGGAAAAAATATCTTTAAGAGTGCTTGACCATTTGAACAGTAAGATCTAACTTCACTACATGGACACAGTACAGCCCTTACTAGAAACTTGTGTACTTATCTGCCTAATTAGGGCAGGTAGAAGATCCTTTTCTGTTAAATGAGTGCTGCACTGGAAGCATTAAGCACACAGTTATATTTTTTATCCAAAACATAAAAAGATATTGGAGAAATGGCAAAAGTGAGTGAATTTTGTGCTTGATCTATTTGTAACAGAAGGTATCTTTGCTTACTTACGGATCAAAAACTTTTCCAACCAGAGGCTGGTATTTTTCCTTGAAATCATCACTTCGTTTTGACACAAAGTATGGTGCTCTCTTCCTACAAATTACAAACATAACTCGTGTAGAAGTTTTTTTAAATATTCAATATTTTTTCAATAATATTTTAAAATATTATTATATATTAAAAGAAAACAGCAACTCCTCTCAACTTAGTGATTAAACTATCTTGCTACTTAAAATCAAAGGGCTTTACATAATGCTTAAGACATGCCGAGAGTTGTTATATGGTAAAAGCTGTTTGGATAAACTGTTCTGAAAATTACATCTTGCATTTTCTATTCAGTTCAATACAGCTAAGGATAGGATTGTGAGATATACAATTTTCTTCAAATATGAAGACCCACTCTTCCTGATAATTTATCCCATTCATTAATTAGTTAATTCATTGCAACTTACGAATCCAGGTCCAAGACCCAATTGAGGGTCTTGGCTGTATTTCGCCCATCTTCATAGTGAGGGGTTTCCATTCCATAAACAAAAGACTTGTCAAAGTGTGAGTTATACTTCCTGTTGACTGATTCCCCTGCAGAAAAAGCAGGCATTTTAACCTGTGAAAACACCTCAGAAAAATGTACCCAGTATCTTCATTCTTAAAACAAAACAATGAAGAAACAAAGGCAAATAACAAATCTGTTCAATTAAAGATAAATAATTTGCATTCTCCCTGTTTATTGAGTAGTTAGGAACAATCTTACTGTCAAAAGTGAAGATAAAAGGCAAAAAAAAAAGCAAAACTGCTTCAGTTGCATGTTCTTTTATGTCCAATTAAAGACAAGCCCAACAGGACAAATTAAACCACGCAGCCTAAGTGGTGAGGGTCAAGCAAACATTGCTTTATAATATCTACACTTGAGTAGAAATGTGTACCATTTGATTTATTGTTTTCAAAAAATGCAAAAAATGTTTTTGATGTGCTGCATTTTCAGATATACTCTTGCTATGTCTTTTTGTCACAGAAAAAACAGTCATTCTTTTTCTTCAAGGTCTTTTCAATCACCTTTTAAAAAGAATGATAATTAGAACTTTCAAAAATATTATTTACTGCATGTTTTCTAATAAGGGCTCCATATGGTTGTATGGCAGTGTGGCATTTTTTACACTATTGCTGGGGCACACAGTTGACTTTTTTCCTGTCAGTTTGCTTCTGACTTGGCCTCTCCATGGTGGATGGATGTTACAAGAGAGACAGAAACAGATAATGAATCATTTCACTAAACCATCCAAGAAAGGCAGAGAAGAGAGGAAATGAAATTACAGATTCAGCCAATTTATACCAATACTATTTAGAGAATAATTTCTCAGTGAGACAACAAAGTACTATATTTCACATCTATGTCATACTCTCCACATAAAATTTATATTTTCAGCCTAAGTGAAAGTCATGGAACTGGGAAAAATAGAAGTGGCTGCAAAAAAATAAAATGTACTGCATTTAAGACTGCTATTTTTCACTCTGCTCCTGTGCTCCTGTGAAATAAAAATTAACCATCCCTGAGCACACCACATCATACAGGTACACCCCCTAGGGGCTAAAGCAATGCAGATACAGCCCACAGACCCATGGGAGGATTCTGTGGAACCTACATTCCAGGGAGCCACCCAGCAGCCTGAAATTCTTCACAATCAGATCTTAATGCTAAGCTCATCAGAAAGTCTGCCTGATTTGAAATTCTTTTTGGATCCTGATGAAAGAGGAACTAGAGGAAAATGTACTGGAATGGGTTGGGCTCACAGTCTGCGACTTCAAATCTGGGATTGCTTTCAGTGGCATAGACAATGCCAAACTCAGTAAGCAACCAGGGCACCTGTGAGTTCCTAGTTTCCTGGAAATATTTTGCTTTTCAAACAGCACCAAAAGAAATCAGGCTTCCAACTCCTTCCTGAAGTTCTTACACTGTTTTAAATGCCCATCCTGAAGTGATTGACAGTTCTAGAAACTGAGATCATGCTCTCTCACTTGCTTTTTTTCAAATAATTTTAAAAAATAATATATATTGTACTAATACAGTGGTTAAAATTAAGAGTTTATATCTCAAAAAATACCATACAGTAGGCACTGAACAAACATAGAGGAACTTTTTATGTGGTTTCTTATGAGCCTTTTACCTTACCTACATAATAATCCTCATGTGATAGAACATACAAATCATGTCCTTCTCTCGCTTCTTTATCCACTTCCTCAAAGGTTTTTGGCGGATTTACAACCTCTCCAGCTGTTAAATCTGGAAACAAATAAAGAATGTATGGTTGGAGAACCTAAGGGGGGTGGATATCTTGTTTCATTCATTCTTAATTGTAAACAATACCTTGTTAGAGAAGTTGCTAATACTGTGTAAGGATGATACTTCTTACCACATTGCTAGTCAATCTACATTCATCTGATGAATAGATGAATGAACATCTAATTCAGTATTCACATAATGACATGGGATTAGGGAGAGAATCACAGAAACCCAGATAAACATAACTTTTGCAAGAAAGCTACATGGGCAACACAGATGTGATTTCCCCCAGTCTATGGAGGAAAGCTACACATGTCAAGGAAGTTTCTTCCATGAGACCTATTAGAGTTGTTGGGAAAAGGAAGATAAGTTGACAGCTACCCTACAGTTCTCGCAGGAAATCTATAAAGACAGATCAGGAAGAGAGCCAAAAGCCCTGGTAGTTACCATATGTTCTCAGTTGCTTGTTTCTTCATCAAAACTGAAAAATTTTTAGTCCTTTCAGTAGCTGTTATATAATAATTCCTCTCTTAAAATGGAGTTGTTGGAATCATAGAGCATGTGCTAGATAATAAATTGCAGATTATCTTGTATTTACAGGAAATATGTTTTAATGGCTTATTTTCCTACCTTTGAAGACTTTCATTCCAAATGTAGTATTAATTATATCCAAGCCCTCAGGTAACTTCAAAGATTGATCATGTGATTTACCCAAAGGTGCTTCACGATTACTGGAGTAAATTGCTTCTTTCATGTCTTGCATCTTTTCTTGAAATTCGCTTTTAGCAACTGGACTTATCAATGAAGCTACCTGAAGACATCACAAACAACACCAGAGGCAGGAAAACCAACAAACTTTGATCATTCACACAGCACTATGACTGCCCACACAAACAAAAGTGTGCTCGTAACTTTCTAGTGTTCTAATGAGATCTTCCATGGTTACACTGACATAAATTTATCCACTGAGTTGCAAACAAAAACTGTATCTTGAGAGAAGACCACTGATAGCCAATGCTATGCTAAATTTCCAGCTAAATAAAATACTTACTGTGAGATATTTTTATTTTTATGCTAGCTTTTCCACTTTTATATATATACATTTTCTGACTGCAGTCTTTCTTTTCTTAGCACATATTAAAAACTATAGTCAAATTATAATGTGACCAAACCTAAAGTGATTTGATTTTTCAGGCTATCCATCAAAGTAATGGGGATTCTAGAGAAGATTAATTATTAGACTCTCATTAAATATTATATAAATAAATATTGAAAAAAGTAGCAGAAAATTCAATTGATCCAAACCAATGCTTAGCAAACTTACTAGGCTCCCAACCCTTCCTACAGATAATATTTAATTAATAATGCAGTCTTCAACAGACAGTACAGGCATATCCACTACAGATCAATCCATTCAACAAAAAAGTTCTAAGGAAGGACACCACAACCTGGCTGTCTTTTATTTTGGATATGCTAATAAATGTCCTACTCAACATCCTGTAATATTAGGACTTCCTTCATAAAAATACTGTTTACTAATACAACTGCTATTTTTAGAGATAGGAACACTAACTGTGTGATAAAACTACCAATGACCTCATCTGTTGTTTGATTACAGATTACAAAGATAATTTCTAAAGAATATACACAAAATAGTCTGACATATCCAAACCATCACTTTTTAGCTCAAAAAATCAGTTTCTAGCCAAAGGCAAGAAAGCACACTGAATAATTACACCAAACTGTAAACACATTCACAGATAACAGCTGTTTTGCTAAGAGCTCAACTGGTTTTATCTCTGTAACCCACAAAAAAAAAAGCAAGCAGCAAAATTTGTGGGCAGAAGACTGTTTATTAACTTAAATCTTGAAATTAAATTAACAATTCTGTAGTCACTATGAGAAGTTACATCACTGATAACAGTCACTGAACTTCAAATATTTTCCAGTTTCAATGTTAAGTAAGTCCTATGACTTGACCTCAGAACTCAGATAATTCACAGCAGCTGTGAAATGCTGCAGTATAAACACTCACCTTTATCCCTGACTATGAAGACAGCAGTTGCTTTTATTAAGAACACTCTTAAGAGGTTCATTCTTAAACAAGAGTAAATGAGTCACATTCTTACAGTGAATTGGGAGGTTGACTTTATGCCATGAGTCAAGTGAGTTGCAACATCGGGATCATCTGCACTGCCGTAGAATATTATTTTAGCACCAGGAGCTGGATCTGTTGTATTTCGAAACTTTCGTACAGCAGTGGGAGTAACAGGCTATATGTAAGGCAAAACAAAAACAAATTTACACCAGACATTCACAAAACCTTAATGAAAACGGACTGCAGACATTTGTGTCATTCCAAATATAAGAACAAAATAGGATGCTTTAGGGTGCAGTACATGTACATGCTCCTGCAGATGCTGATACTGAGAGCAAAAGGTCAACATAACCCAGACTAAATTTTATCAAATTGCTAAGTTTCAAGGCTTCCCATACTTATTTGTTTTTAATTTGGGCAACAGCTACCTCACATGTTCTTGATGAAAACTAGATGTTACAATTATAAATTTCAGAAACCTTTAACCAGATTCACAATTTCCCCCATCAATGAAGCAATTTTAGAAATTATTTAAACTAGGGTGTTGGGGTTTCTTTAATTATCATTTAAAGGGAGACCTGCTATTTACAGGATCCATTTGTGTCTCAGTAGCCTCTGACTCTCCAGGGCCATGGGGAAGGGCCAGTGGGATTCCCAATTCTGGCAAGCATCCTTGTAGATAAGAACCTCCATCAGCAGTAATAATAATTTCCAATAATTACTTCAATTGCCAGAGGGAAAAACTGCCTAAAACAATTATATTTAGTCCCAAATGAGCAAGCACGGTGACTTTTGTAAAACATGTGGAATGAATATGAACTGCCAGAAGTGTTTTCCAATCTTGCCAGCTAGTCTCTGTAATTCCACGCGATAAAAAACAACATTGAAATAAAAGGTAGTTTCAAAAGTGAAGGGATGTAGGAAAAAAAAACCAAAACAGGAGCCTCTACAAAACCAACTCACCCTGGGTGTCTCTTTGAGACAACTCGCAACCGTCTTGTCCGCGCGACTCAACTTTCCAGCCTAAGCAATGCAATCAAAAAATAAATAACGTATCACGAAACTCGTCATAATACACACAAATAGTCGAGCTGGAATCTGACACTATGCACGGGACATTGTCCAACTGTCCCCGTTTTGATGAGGGCGGAAAGGAGCCACCCCTCATTTCTGGGAGAGAGGGAGGGAGATGCCCCAGCCCCTCCCACACGCTGCCCTCCTCCAGCCCCTTCCCTCGGCGAGACTCCGCCCCAGACAGGCGCAGGAGCGGGCCGGAGCTCCGGGGCAGCGGTGGGGCCTCTTTGGCGAAGGCACTCACGTTCGGCAGCAGCTCCGGAGTCCCGTCGGGGAGCGTCTCTTTGGGGCATGGCGGTGGCTGGTCCGCCATGGCCGCCGCTAACTGCTCGCTCAGCAACGGCGGCGGGGCCGGCGCCGCCAGCGCTCGTGCGAGATGCGCGGTGCGGCCGGCGCTCACAGCGCTCCGCCATCCCCTCGCACCCACCGCCCTCCATCCTGGTCCCTCACAGCGCTCCCCCAGCCCCTCGCACGCAGTTCCCCCTTGTCCTGCTCCTCACAGCGCTCCGCCATACCCGCGCACCCAGCGCCCCTCGTCCTGCCCCTCACAGCGCTCCGCCATCCCCTCGCACCCAGCGCCCTCCATCCTGGTCCCTCACAGCTTCCCGCCATCCCCTCGCACCCAGCGCCCTCCATCCTGGTCCCTCACAGCGCTCCGCATCCCCTCGCACCCAGCGCCCTCCATCCTGGTCCCTCACAGCGCTCCGCCATCCCCTCGCACCCACCGCCCTCCATCCTGGTCCCTCACAGCGCTCCCCCATCCCCTCGCAGCCAGCGCCCATCGCTTCTCCCCTCATAACCCTCCCTCCACCGCCCTCAGCAGCCGCCACCCCCCTTACATCTCACGCCCCTCGCGAAAAATCAGGAAATAAATTGCATTGGGCTGTTTAGTAAATGTCATGATCTAGAAAAATAATTAAGGCCCAGCCACAGATGTCACACATTCCTTAGACCGACTGTTAAGTCTTTGAACTCTACCAGCTTTCAGACAGGCAGGTTGGATCTTGAAGCTGAAATGAGGTCTCACATGGTGAAAAGTTTGATCAAACTTTCAATCTTTATTACTGTAATAAAAAATACTGCCTCTTTCACAAGTGTTGTCGCATGCTATTAAAATATTGGGGCTGTTCCTGTAGAGAAAACTGCAGCTCACCCACACACAGCTGGACGTGGGTGAGAGAAGCCCGTCAGCACTACCCCATGTATCAGACACGTGAGTGGTCTTACTGTTTGTCTTAAATGAGTCAACACCTCATATATCTAACCCACTGTATTTGCCTTTTAGAAACAGATGTGGATTATTTCAGAAAGGCAGCATGGGTAAGACTGAACAAGTTTCACCGCTGTTTAACAGACCCTCAGTTCTTACAAAGACTTTTATTCTCAGATGACATGTAACAAACCATCCTCTTCTTCCCAGCAAAATATCTCAATTTAATCACATCTTGCTCCATTCTCTATAGTCCTTCAATGGCAAAACCAATTTTAGAAAAATATACAGACCTTAATTGTAATTAATCAAACACTACCAGGTGTCACCATTTTATTCTCTGTTTTAACATTTGTTTGGTAAGGACTTTAGATGAATGATGCTAAATTAAAACTAAATTCCTTTTCTACAAATGGAAGGTGAGAGGCTCAGGCAGCCACTGCTGTCTAATGATGTGCTCCAGCTGTCCAAGTCACCCACAGTACTTATCAGTGCCATGATCCATGAACTTCCAGCACATATAAACAAATGTATCTTGGTCTTCTCCAGGCAAAAAGCATCATGTATAGCATCAACTATGATCTAGCTGGGGCAATGCTGGTGCCCTTTTTGAAAAGACATTATGTGGTTTTCTGCTGTAGATGTGGCTGCACCACACCCCTAGTATGGAACATCCATGTCCACTTGGGAGCTAAAGAAGCTCTTCTAAAGTTTTAGTGTGTTCAGTTCTTTTCATATTTCAATCATATTTGTTGTTTCTTGAAGTTTAGAATTTTCCTGCAAAATTAAGCAATATTTTTGGTAGTTTAATCAATAAAATGATTGGTTATGTCCTGCCTTGTGATCCATTAATCTGTAAGGTCAAATTTCTATCTAGTCAAACATAGAAGGGAGAACTATTTATAGAGCAGAAGAGCAAAGTACAATAATGTAAAAATTAAATGGTAATACAGGAAACTGAGATTTTTTTAATCCCAGGATAAAATTCAGGAAAAGGAATTTTTGTGCTTGTGTGCTTGTAGTATTTCTAGATGGCTCTCTACCTGTGCTCAAGGTGGTATCATTTTTATACATTCTGTGCATTGCTGATTTATTTTTACCTTGTTTTTCCCCAGTAGGTGGCCACACTTGCTAATTGAAACCATCCACTCAGCCCCGATGGAGTGGGTTGTGTCAAAGGCATTAAAATAGGACTTGGACATGTAAAAAGAGGGCCTATTGCAGAAACAAGTAGAGAAGAAGTCCTCAGCCTTCTTTTTTTTTTTTTTTTTTCCTCTCTGTTCCTCTTTTCTTTTCTGCAGAAACATGGGTCCCTATAAATCAATTTGAAACCTACTGACAATATACATTCCTTCCTATAATTCCTCTCATTCTGCAACCAGTGTCATATCCATTCTGATATGTTATATACTGAAAGTTATTTTGGCCACAGAGAGAATATTTGTGGAGTGGGAAGGACCTGTAATTTTAAAGATAAGATGATGAATTAACAAAAAAACTGAATTCCATTTTAGGGAAAAAAAAAAGATTAAAACTTTCTTAACTTCAGCATGATTTTGTCATCTCCTATGTCAAAAGTAGGATCTCTAGAGAAAGCTGTTTGGAAAAAGTTGAAAATTTTCCATTCCACAGCAGCGCTTTTTTTCCTCAACAGTACTTGACATATCACTAGTTTCTGACATACAATTCCCACAACCTAATGCTTTTTTCTGTCTTGTTTAGGCTAAAACAGGAATGGAAACTGTCCAAAACCCTGCATTTTACTTTCTTTATGAAGCGCAAACACCCCATGTTCTGCAACACAGCTCTCACTCTGACTATGGTGCTGGCATAGACTGGAGTCAAAGCACTAAGTTCAAATATTCCTGAAGGTCTCTGAAGGCCAGAGAATTCCATGCAAAACGTCTGGATGATGTCAGCCATGCTGATGCACTTTGCTGTTACTGCCTGATTGCTTCCATGTTTTTTTATTCAATTCATTTATGGATAGGAAACTACTGTTTTCTATGTGCTGCACACTTTCTGTATGCTATGATATGACCAAGCCAATGTAGGTACAGAGAAAATGTAAACAAGTACAGATAGGAGACAGAAAAAAAGAATGTTATAGCAAAAAAAAAAAAAAAAAAAAAAAAAAAAAAAAAAAAAAAGAGACGTTCAAACACAAAAAAGAGATTCTGCACATTCTCTAAAATCAAGTTCCACTTATTATTACACATCTAGCATTAGATTTAAACACAAAAAGGCTGAGCAGAACATAGTATTAAAACTCTATTACTCTATTACAGAGAAATGCTAAAATAGATGTGCCACCGGGTGAAACCATGACCCAGTAACATAAATTTGTTAATATCACCCAGCAGTTTCACTTTTGGTATATGATATATGAACCATGATGAAATAAAATATGAAAACATGACCACTGGTAGGGGCTATCTGTGTGATTTCAGAGCCTTCCTTCAATATCTTTTTTGTGCAGACTACAAGAGAAGAAACTTGTCTTCACCACTAGAACTCACAGAGACCTGTCAAGCCTGAAATACAGAACTACAGTAAATACAGGAACTTGGTCATTTGATTACTGCCACATTCTCTCGTGTTTCTATTTCACACATTCACAGTGAACCCTCGGTGTTTGCTGTCCCACTCTGTCAGCATCAACCAGCTGTGAACAATTTGGGCATTTCACAAAGTGAGAGAGATGTGCTACAGCTCTGCCTTGTGCTCAGAGAGTTAAGTTAGCCAGCAGGAACCTCCTGCATGTAAAACAGGCTTCCTAACAGCAACTATATAATATGAATAGAATTCCTGCATCAAAAATTCCATTTAGCCTTGAACTTCAGATACATCTGATAATCTGAAATTTTATGAAGAGTTTATGAAGAATTTATTCAATTTTATGAAGAATTTATTTATATGAGAAGCATAGATAATGATCCTTACATATGGAATAGTACGGTTCTTTATTAGATAAGATTAAGTGAAACATTAAATGTCATGTATGACGTGTTTAATCACTAAATTGAATTTAGTTCAAGTAATTCTAGAGTGTATAAATTCTAAAGATTCAGTGTAATATTTTTCCACAAAAACTGGTAATGTGTGTACTGTGTCTTACTGAGGTGGAGTTAATTTTCTTCAAAGCAGCCTGAATGGTGCTGTGTTGTGGATTTGTGATTAAACTACTGTTGATAACACCGCAATACTTCAGCTACTGCTGAACAGTGCTTGCACAGGGTGAGGACTTTCTTTTTTTCCCCACTTTGTCATCAGCCCCACCTAGGGAGAAATGCTGCTGATCGTTCAGAAAGATGAGAGTGGAATACAGCCAGGACAGCCAACCCAAACTGATCAAAGGGATGTTCCATCTCACACAGCGTTACACTCAGCAATAGAAAATGGAAGTAGACAAATGAGATGTCTTCCAAGTTGGCTGCTGCTTGGAGACTGGCTGACACTGGCCTTTTTATGGGAGGTAGCCAGCAATTTCCTTTGTATTGCCTTTTCACTTCCACTTTCCTTCATCTATTACACTGCCTTTATCTTAACCCACAAGTTCTCCTGCTTTTGTTCTTCCTGTTGTGTTCTCTGTCTTGCTGCAGGGACGTGAGTGAGTGAGTGAGTGAGTGAGTGAGTGAGTGAGTGAGTGAGTGAGTGAGTGAATGAGTAGCTGCCAGGTTGACTGGATGCTGTCTGGTGTTCCAATGCATGCCTGTCAGGTGTGTAGTAAAACACATTTGGTTATCAGGAATCTGCTGTTTGCTCAGCAAATCCTGCAATCCAGCTGAACATATTGAGACCAGTCAGAGAGTAATGGCAAATAAGAAGTGTATTAGGGCAGGACTACATGATTTAAAGGACAACTCTTACATTTAGAAAACTCACAGCTCAAAAGAGTTTGTATACTTTACTTACACAAACATGTTTATCTGCAGCTAGTCTGGCATTCTACATCACTGGTGAATGCAAAGACTATTTTCCTTTTTTTTCAGTTACATATTGGCCTTTCACAAAGCACTCACGTAAGTGATTAACAGAAGAAAGGGGAAATTGTTACTCTGAGACCAAACTGGTACCAATGGAAAAGAAGAACTGATGAAGATTAAAAAAACAATCTGTTTTCACTCCATTCACCTCAGTACATTCAAGTATTGATATGTCATTCTAAGAAAGGGGAAAGTAGCATAACACTGACCACAGGCTTCACATAACTTGATTTTTGTTTCATTTAAATATATGTGGTTGAAATAAAAAATATATATTGAGAATTCAACTACATCAACTTGATTATTTCCTGTGATGGATTATCTAAACAATCTTCATTAAATTGTACCAATTACTAAATACCATTATTGATACACTTACTAAATGTCTTACCAGCTTGTTTGTTTGTTTCTTTCAAATGCCAACTCTTAGACCTTGTTAAAGCTGCTATACTGAAGAAACACTTATCATGATTGTTTTGTTTCCGCTGCAACCCACTTGCAGCTTGTGGCCAACTGGCCTTTATCCTGCCCTCTCGCAAGGTCATGCTTTGTGCGATGAAGCAATCAAGACTCGTTCTGGGCTTTATCAGTGGCTGCTCGAAAAAGGCAAATTCCCGATGGCAATTCAGGTTTTCCTATGTAGTTCTTCCTTTCAACTCATTTGACTAATAGCTTTGGAAACTGGTTCTTTCAAAGGATTAAACCAGGACTTGTCTGTGTGTGCAATGCCCAGCTCCCATCCTCGGCTCCTCAGTGGCCTCCTCAGGCTGCAATGCAGTCCCTAGAGGACTGGCAGAGAATCACGGAATAGTTTGGGGTGGGAGGGACCTTAAAGATCATCCACTCCCAACTCCCCTGCCTTGAGCAGGGACACCTCCTACTACAGCAGGTTGCTCGGAGCCCCACCCAGCCTGGCCTTGAACACTGTCACGGTTGGGGCATCCTGAACTTCTCTGAGCAATCCGTTCCAGTGCCTCACCACCCCCACCGTAAATGGGAGATGGAAAACGCGCGGGTGGCTCGCAGGGACTCTTCCCCCGGGCGCTGGGGAGAAGCGGGAGATAGGGAACACCCTACAGCCGAGCGCGTCTCGGCCGCGGTGGGCGCGGCCGGCCGGGCGGGAGGGAGGGAGCGGGAACAAAAGGAGGAGGGGAGAAGGTGGGAAAGAAAGGGAGCCACGTGACGACTGGCGCGGGCGAACCGGAAGGGCACGGCGCGTGCGGGCGTGACGTGGCGGCGGCGGAAGTGCGTGTTGTGTGTGTGTGAGTGTGTTTTGGTCGGGGCAGAGGCGGCGGCGGAAGTCGGCGGCGGGGCTGGGTGAGGCACGGCTGCGCCCCCGCCCCTCGCCCCCACCGAGGAGCCGCCTCCCCTCTTACCCCTCCTCCGCCCACCCTGCCCCGGTGCGCCCGCCAGCCCCGACCGACGGACGGACGTCGCTGCGCCGCCGCCCCGGCTCCCCCACCCCGGCCAGGTGAGGAGGCGGTGGCGGCGCGGGGGGGGTCCCGGCGGCGGCGGCGGCGAGACGCGCCTTGTCCGGGCTCCTGTCGGCGGCCGCTACCCCGGCGCTGCGGCAGCGTCGTGCCGCGGTACGGGTGGCCGAGGTGGGCAGCCCGGCGTGCGGGGAGGGGACGCTGCTCTCTCCCTTCCCGGCTCAAAATGGCGCCCCCGGTTTTCCCACTTCCCCTTATTCCTGTGCCTGGAAGGGAGCCGCGGGGGAGGGGAGGTGGCGGCGGGGGTTGGAGGGGCTGGGCCCGGGAGAGCGGGGATCCTCCCCTGCGTGCGGGCGCTCCTGCAGAGAGGTATCGCTGTCTGGGGCCGGCCGTGAGGGCTGTACCCCTCGAGTTGCTTGTGAGATATGGAAGGGGAGGTTGGGTGATGGGTCCCTCGCTTTCCCTTTCGCTTGCGTCTGGAAAAAGGACGGTGAACTAGGTGGGAAGTAAAATGCTCCCGACAATGCGTCGCCATCGGGGGGATCGCGACAGGCCTAGTATCCTGGATGTCTTCTGCATCGCACGGAATTGGAACTAGACACAAAGCTGGGGTAGGGTGGAGAAACAAACCTAAGCTTTTTGTGTTTTAGAGGAGAGCTGAATTGCATAAGAACTATCAAAATGTTCCAGACAAGGCCATGAAAGGCTGTTCTCTCGGCATTTTTAATGATTTTTTTTCTACCTTCTACCTCCTTCAGAGCTTGGGGGTGGCAATGAGAGATTAAACAGCTAATTAAGCAGCTGGAATGAATCAGTTTCTTTCTTGCAATGTTTCGGCAAAGTAAAAATCATGGAATTTTTTTTTCCAGTTCTATAGTGTCGCTTCAGAGTTACAGTCATGCTTACCTACAGATTGCATGTAGGTATTGTTCTTCCATAATGGGAAATGTCAGGAAAAGGTAGATGTTGGCTGAAGTGAGGTGGCTGGAGACAATGGTATTGTAGTCATCACTTGCATTTCCTGTATGATAAACCAGTTTATCTGAAAGCAATTGGTACCATTCATCATTCAGATGAGCTTATAAGATGGCTATTACCTTTAATTGTAGGGCTATGATTTTTTTGCAGCAACTGTGTTGATTCACTTGTTTAACCTACAGTCTCATTATGTTTCAATATGGCTTACATATGACAATCATTTTGTTGGTTATCTTTGTCACTGTCTTGAACTCTGCACTAAGGTGTCAGACTAATTCTGGTGAACCTGGAAGGAAAATTCAGTTAGTAGGAGTGGCTAATATATAAGCCTTTGTAGTTACTGCCTTTTAAAACATTTAAGAAAGTCCAGTATGAAGAAATTTAAAGTAGGTAATGGTTGCTGCCTCAGCATTGTATGCTTTATGTCCGTTAATGCAGCGTACAAAAGTTTATTAGTAAAAAACAGTGTTCTTTGCTGTGAGATATAAAAGTGGTGGAATGTTCCAGTTTTAAATTTATCGTGAATTTTTTTCTGTGGCCTTTCTGTTTGATAATACACTTAATCACATTAATTGTAGGAACAGTGCTCACTGTCTTAATCTCTTCAGTAGGCTGGCTTTTGTCACCAATGTTACTTTGATACTTCTATATTAGCTGTACTGTAGTTGAGAATAGTCCAGTGCTTATGCTTACATGACTGAATTATACCATTAAATTGAGAATTTGTAGGTATTGGCTGGGACTGTTGGTGTTTTGTACACAGACTCAAGCACAATAAGATTTGTGTTTGATCTGTTAAAATACTTAGGACTCTTTCATAAATGAAACTCAGACTGTCCAACAACATACAAATTTCTGGAGTGAGGAGAACACCCAGCATCCAGTAAGTTAGTTGGTGGAATTACCAGGAGTATTTGGCTAATAATATATTCTAGACTTTGTGTTCTGGCATTTCAGCATGGACCTGCTCTGTCATGGGGGGAATATTCAAGAGAAGTGTTAAAGTTCCTACGTAACAGAGTGACCTATGTATTTGTACTGCCCAAGACTGCAAAATGGAGTTTTTATGTTAAACTCAATAAAAGTAAGAAAATCTCCCTCATTTCCATCCATGTGAAGCCATCCATCTCAAAAAATTTTATAGTATTTTCTTTAGCAGATTTTTGTATTAGTAGGTCATTTCCGTAACTCCCGTATGTATCAATTTAAGAGCTTGTTTCAAGTCAAGCAGTTGTGTACTTGCCTTTTTGTAGGTGAATGAAAATGTCTTACCCAGGTTTTCTTTCTTTACATCTTCCAAACATATTGATTACATTGCATACAAAGTTGGAAGGAGAGGAGGAGGAGAGCCATATCAGTGGATTTTTTCCCAAGAAATTTTCCCCAGAGCTGAGTTTGCAGTGTATGTATAGGGTACTGAGTGTACTATTCCTCCCGGGTTCTCCAGGTTTGTATTTTACTGATGAATTAAGAAATAGTAGAATGAATGTGACGTGGGACTTACAGTATGCATGGGGGACTGTAGCATTGAAATCTTACTTCTGAATCTTTGTGAGGCACTGTGTGCTCAGCTCACAGATATGAAAAGACCAGGCCAAAACCGTTCTGCAGTGGCCGTGTCAAACTGCAGTACTGCTTCTCTTCAGATTAAGCAGGTACTTCCCTTGTTTTTTATGTAAGTATGCTGCCATGTTGTGAACTTCAACTACAGAGTTTTGGCATCATCTGAAACCTCAAAAGATTATGATTTCCATATACACTGATAGAAGGTGTTAGTGACTTCTTTTAATATGTCACAATCATCTGGATGTGCTCTATCAGGTTTTCAGTCTTGCGTTTTCTTTTATCCTGAGCTGTTGAAAAGTGGGTGGTATGACTAGTAGGATTCGTTATTAATTTATTAGATGTATCGATGTGACTGTTGAATGAATGGGGTTTGCAGTGTTTCTTAGATGGCCTTCCTGTCAGGTCCTGTGGTCTGCTATCAGCTTGAGAGCTGATTACCTTTGTACATGATATCTGACTATCTAGAATGATTTCAAGGGAGGGATGCTGTAAGAATGTAAACTCTGAAGGTCTCTGATAACTACAGCCTCTGTAGCTTGGGCATCTATAAAAATAAAGCGAGATATTTTTCTTGCCAACTTATGTCAGCTTTGTGTACTGAAGTAGTTTTGCCAGGGGTAGTAATTACTGTTTCATGAGTGATAAAAATCTGAAATAACTACCAGCCATAAATGCTCAGGTGAAATTGATAAATATTATGCAAGTTAAATGTTCTTTTCTCATACCTCCTTTTGCTCTCAGTATGGGAAACAGCAAGCAAAAAATCAGTCCTAGGGAGTAACCTGTGCAGTGGCTTGATTCCCTCACTGTGTGTCATCTAGAAGTCACTTGCTCCCAGGAGTACTAAGTCACACAGTCGTTGGATGTTGTCCTTATGTTTTTATGAATGCTGCAGACTCTGAAAAAACATGGCACATATTAAGATTAAAGGGTTTTAAATTATTTCATGGTTGTCCAAACACACTGGAATGCTACAGCAAACAGATGGGGTTTTTTTCCATTTTAAAACAAAAATAACTTAATTGTCTTCATTACTTTTCCAAAGGAAAAGATAAACAAATGGCTAACAGTATTCTGAACCACCTATATTTTGGTTATGCCTTGCTGCATTCTCTATTGTAGTACAATTAGGGAGAGATTAACTGTTTTCACTGATCCATTTTTATCCAAATCATTCCACAACTTCTGAAGCATATTTCCACAGCATGGAGGGGGAAGAGTCTTTCCTGACAACCAACACGCTAGTAGTGCAAAATCATTTTATGGTGTAATGATGAAAGGTCTGATATTTTTGAAATAACTGGATCCATTCCTGTATTCTGAAATACTTCACCAAAATTAGTTTAATGAATAAGAATTGTAGTATAGAATTAATGTGGTAGTTAATAAGAACGATGGTAGGATTTGCAGGGGCTTTTTGGCTTCGTTCTTTCCCTGTGGAATAATTTTACATGTTTCTAAGATTATGCTACTAAAATATAATACTTGATACATTATGTTGTACAACTGAAATTTAAAAAATATGTTTTTAGTGTGATAGTCAAATGGAATACAAACTCAGGACAGAATGCAAAATCATTATATTCTACCTCAAAGAAGGGAAAGTATTTTGAGAGGTATGAGAAAAGGAGGAACATGGGCAAATAAAAGTGTCTCTAAGATGCTGGAAATATTTTTTAAAACCTGTATTCTGTTTACATTGAGAAATGAAGTAGCTGTTTTTCAGCTGTTATGTTTTTCCACAAATAATGCTAAGATTTTTGTTCTTATTTATTCCATGAATATTAGCTTGTAAGGGAGTATCTTACTGAAGGGTAGGGTTCTGCTAGACTGCTGAAACACTTTCCAGGAAAAAAGGTTCTTCAGGACTTGGGTTGAGGGAAGGGAAGAGTTAGGAAGGAGAAGGAATGCTTAGCATCTGAGCTAGGCCTGTAGCAAACTGGAATGCTCAAGTGCCTGATCTGTGTTTGAAACAGGAAGGTGGTTAAAGGCTACTGCTTGGTTTAAAATGTAGTTGCTTTATCACAAGGAATAAAGAACTGGAAGTCATTTGAAAGTATTGTGTTTGCTTACTTTTTTGCAACATATGAATTAAAGCCATTTTTTGCATTAGGAGCATGTGCTCTACCCTGACTCACATCCTAGATGTTAGAAAAGCTGTATCCCCACAAAGTGTGCTTAATTCAAATAAATAATCAGCTGGAGCAGGACAAAATTATGAGCTAATTTTGAGAGGTCTTTTGTTTTTTATCTACTGTTAAGTGTGTAAAATCATAAATATTAGGGTCAGAAGTGGTACCAGCAGAGTCTAAAGGCCTCCATTTCTATATGAATAAGTACTGTGGGTGGGGTTATTTTAAGCAGCTGGAAAGAAGAGTAAGGAGACTAAGCAATATACTGTTCATACTTGTTCTTACCAAAATCTTTGTTGTTAATGCTGCTCTAGGACACATGTAAGTATTGGAAATAGAAATTTATTAGCATATGGTAGTTCTCTGGTAGTTTGTGCAAAGTGGCCTGGAATTCTTACTGGTCAATTGGTTTTCATATGGAAGGCTTCACTTTTGTTTCTCAGTACAGTTTTTAATAAGAGAGGATATTAATGGTTTGCATGTGAAGATCTGTACTTTTATGTAAGGAAATTGTGTTTGATAGATGGGATGGAAGTAAATTGATGAACTACACTTGCAAAGAAGCTACTGTGGTGTTTGAGTTTTCCCAAATTGCTCCCAGAATTGTGTTTTTTAGCATCCTTGAGCAGTGCTGACTTTGGAATATTGGTTAGCAATAGCATAATTATGAAAAGTTATTCCTGCTTGTCATTTGTTATTTTACTGACAGTTTGAAAGTCTGAATCTGTTGTGTTATACATCAGTCTTGATTTGTTAAGAAATAACAGGAGACTGAGGTCTTGCAAGAAGGAGCATAATTGGATTTTAATGTGCTAATTTGAAGCTTTGATGGGAAGACTAGGTGTTGAAGAAGATGACTGGTTCATGTATCATAAATTCTGGCTATAGTTGACAGCTTAAAAATGATGGTACCTGTAGTCTGGACTGTTGAATTTGGTAAATACTAGGTGAAGTTATACATAATATATTGCATTAGTGAATGAGACTTGTCTTGCTTGGTTTGTAAATCTAATGCACCCACTGTCTTTTCACAAAATAGGTTGTTACTGGCAGAAGAACCAGGATTCAGATCTCAGTGGAACTTGCTTTCAAAAGCTGTTGAAATAAAGGACTGCTTTCTAATTTGGACATGGCTAATCGAGGAGCAACAAGGCCCAATGGGCCAAATGCTGGAAATAAAATTTGCCAATTTAAACTAGTACTTTTAGGAGAGTCTGCAGTTGGCAAATCAAGTTTGGTGCTTCGTTTTGTAAAAGGACAATTTCATGAATTTCAAGAAAGTACGATTGGAGGTGAGAAAATTACTCTGTTAATTTGTTTCATGTTCGTGTTTTTTATCGTCCTTGCCCTTGAAAGCCTTTAATGTAATGGCACTTCTAGAGTGGGTCATTGACAGCAAGGATCAAACCTTTGTCAATAATTGAGAACTATATTTCTGAGTTAAACACAAACATCCTTTTCTAGAGGAGGTAGTAAATGTGTTCTGGAACTGCATAGTTTTGAAACCTGGGCTAAATGTTACATTTTGTTTGTAAGTGGGTGTGTGGCTCTTTTAATTGTGCTGCATGCATAATGGCTGAAATAACTGCTTAGTAAGAATTATGAGCATAGTTTCTATGAAAAAAACCCAAGCATTGCATCTTCCATAAGGCCTGTGTTTGTCACTTAGGCATTCTGACTTTGATTTTGCAGAACTTGCTATATTTCTGTGTTAATAATTGCAGAATTTATTGTGCTGTTTTTCCATTTTGTGACTTCAAACAAAACAGGTGCTGGCTACCAGAATTAAAAAAAAAATCTGCTTAGCTTTAGACAGATTTTGTCACACTCTTCCCCTTGGCAGATTTCTTAAGTTATATTGTATTTTGGAGTTGTTTGTGCTTTGAGCTGTATTTCTCCTTGGATAGATTTAAATGTATTCTAAAACTACCTAACAGCATACAGACTTTACAAAGTATTGGTTTTTGTGAATTGATAAATACTCTCCAGTAGTTGCTGTTGCAGCTTGCATGAGTCAGCCTGTTCCATTGTAATATTTATGTGAAGGCCTTTCAGTGGTCTGTATGTGTCTTCACACACCAACAGTTGTTGAAATGTAAAAATGCTGGAAAGCTTACAAAAATAAATGCAAGCTGAATTTCATTGCATTCTTCTTTTGCCCTGTTTCTAGCTGCTACATGTGTTTATTTTTTCTATCTGTCAGCATAAATAGACAACCACATATTTTCTATTGTAGCAATCTTACTAATGCACACTTTTGGCTTTGTGCATTTTATCATGGCTTAAGGATGGGTGTAAGTATGAAAGTTTCTATAAGCTCTGATAAACAGCTGTGTGTTAATACAGAGAGCATTCTCAAACATGTATTTTGAATTAACTTTCCAATATCACCAAGGTTTTTAGTTTAGAAAAACAGTTAAAATTAAGTAAAATTCATTGTTCCATTTCAGTGATCTCAAAATTCGTTTAACCTTTGTTTAGTTTTTTCTTGTTTTAGTCTTTGGAATAACCCAAACCCTGTTACACTGATCAAAATCTAAAGAAAGGTTAAACAAGAGCCTAAGGTCAAGTTCAGATATATAAGGTTTAGTGTAATCTGTATTAACTTGTGCCTCTTCTATATCAAATATAAACAAGGAAATACTATATAATACAGCTGAGAGCTGTGTTGGGATTCAGAAAAGTTTTCTATAGACAAATCTGTCTAACTCTGTGGCTTGTAGTTGCCTAAGGCATAATTTTCTTTGTATACAGAAGGGCCTTTTAACAAAGAGAGGCTTATGTGCATTGTGAATCTGGATAAAAACATCTGAAAGGGAGTGCAGTAAAAGGCAGACGTGTTGGATGGTGGTGGTGTGGTTTTGCCACTTCAGACTAGTGTAGCAAGGCCTGTTAGTTGCTTAAGACAAAAGTATGGCTGTTAAAGATGATAGACTTTCAAGTAATTAACAGATGATTAATTGTCAATTTACTATGGCCTTGGCAAGGTTGAAGAAAGTTTTTTTTTTTTTTGCAGAAATTGACTGTCATTTTCAAGTGGTTGAAATGTTACTTTTGACAAAAACAAGAGCATTGGGAAGAATAAACTTCTTGTTTAATTGTCTTTCCAAGTACATACTTTCATTTATGCAGTGGAGTTACATTTTTTTGTTAAGAGAATAATGTCTGTGAGAACTTTACATCTTGTCTCTGCCTTGGAGAAATACAATACTGAGCTGGTTCTGGGGAGAAAGCCCTTTGTTTAGTGCAAGATGTATGGTGTTTTTCCACTCTGTTTTGGTTCTGGGCTGCTTAGGGAGCTGCCAAGTGGAGCCTGTTCTACCAGCATTCGAATATGTAGCATTTAGAAAGATTTATGTTGATTTAACATTGGAACATCAAAGCTTTTACCTTCTCCAGAGGCCTGCTCATCTGTGATGGATGCTAATACCCCTGAAGCAGGAGCACCTGACCACTTAAGGAGTCAGCTTCTGGTCACGGTTTAACCCCGACCAGCAGCTAAGTACCATGCAGCTGCTGCTTACAGCTGAGACAGGGACACTTCTGTATGCTAGTTACAATGTCCTTTACAGAGCAAGATTGGCTTCATTTTGGTTTCTGTAATGAGTTGAGTTGAAGGTTGGAGCAGTTTTGGAATGATTCATACACTCTGATGTCTCTGAGTATGTAGGACAGGATGAAATACCAGGTATGCAAGAGTAATAGGTCAGTGCCTCTTCAGCCATTTATTTAAATTGGTCACAGTCCATCAGTGTGCCGAGTGATCAGAGTTCCTGCTTCAGCTAAGTAGTGGGCTTTCCTTAGTTTTGTTTTTAATATGAGTTTCTATGCTGTGTGGGCACTCACCTCCATACCTCTGATTGTACCTTAATCTGAATGGAAAAATTTTACTAGTAGTAACTGTTTGAAGACTTGGAATGAGTTAGTATTTTCTGGAATACCATTATTTATGGTAATGCATTCAGCTGTAGTAGCAATGGCTGCAAGTTTTCCTGAAACTACAGGCTGTTGAAATTGTGCTGAAATTAATTATTGAGATCACTTGGAAAGTCAAAAATATAGCTGCTTTGAGAACAAGAACTTACAAGAAGTGCTTCTTTCTTCCAGATCTGTTAGCTAAGGTGAAATTGTTAGGAGCTGAAATCAAAGTTTTAAGATGCTATTCAAGTAATACAAATATGTAGAATTGAAAATATCTTAACTGTTGGATTATAGCATGATGGGATGCTGTTACTGGTACTGTAGTATACATCCTGCTTCAACAGACTGTATCTAGAAGCTTTAAGAGAAGGCTTATGGTTACTCAGATTCACTATAATGAAAAAGGGAATTCTTTCCAGTTTTTGCTTTCTTATGTCTAACTTGAGGAAAGTCCAGTTGTTTAAATAACTCCTCTGTGTTGATCAGAGTCACAGGCTGTCAGCTAATGCTTCTTACATCAAACCTGTTGTATTTTAATAGTAGGCTTGAAATGTTTTGCATTTCTGTGAGCATAACTATATATGAATATAGAGATACAAGCAAACTTCTGGTTTCAGCACCTCTGTCTTTTTTGTAGCTGCTTTTCTAACCCAAACTGTATGTCTGGATGATACAACGGTAAAATTTGAAATTTGGGATACAGCTGGGCAGGAGCGGTACCACAGTTTAGCACCCATGTACTACAGAGGAGCGCAAGCAGCTATAGTGGTATACGACATTACAAACGAGGTAAGTACTGGATTAGGGATGCACAAGGGGGATTTGGAAGTTACCAGTCTTGCACTGATCTTTACTTATTTTTTTCTCACTGACTTGTGTAAATCAGTTCATCATTTTGTAGAATCATAGAATGGTTTGGATGGGAAGGAGCCTTTAAAGGTCGTCTAGTCCAACATTCCTGCCATGGGCAGGGGTGCCTTCTGCTGGACCAGATTGCTCCTTTCATACTGCACTGTGTAATGTCAATTTGTGTCTAAACTTTTCTGGCTAAAAGATTGTTTCTAGCGTTGGGGTTGTTTGTTGCTTGTTTTTTGGGTTTTTTGTTGTTGTGGTTTGGTTTGGTTTTTTGTTTGTTTTGGGATGGGTTTTTTTGTATTAAAAAGAGGGAAAGGAAGAGGAAAAATCCTCTTATGAAAGTGTTTCTAACCCACCCTCAAATCAGTTCATAGAGTTTGAACTTTTACTCTCATCACATTGCTGGTGGCACCTTTATTTCTGATAGTGCAGACATTATTTTAGTATTGTATTTTTGCAAATTTTGATTAAGGATTGGAAAGGTAACACAGGCTATTGAGACTAAAACCTAAGGTTATTAGATTTCTTTTTATTTGGACTAGGATGAGATAAGCTTCACTAGTTTCTGATAAAATTAGACTTAAAATTCAAAACTCTCCAAAAAACACAGAAATCATGTACCGTAATGAACAGACCTCAGTAATTATAAAGTCATTTTGAGGCCTTTTCAATGTAGCTGTTCATACACATGAATCTTCCAGAGAAACTGAAATTGCTGTTTTCTCTCTTAACCACTTCTTTCCTTACTTTGTCTACACAAAGATCTTCCTACCTATTTACTTCAGCATTATCCCAGCTAAGCACAGTTGAGAACTAAGGTAGGAATGTTTCATTTTAAAAGCTCAGTTGGCAGTTTGGAGTGTGCCTTTGGACTAAGGTAGCAGCCTTGCATTGGTGTTTTGTGCTTGAAGTGTAGGTAACAGAGATGGGGATTATAGGTGAGTACAAAAGGATGATAAAACTCAGTTGCATCATTTATAATCATTAACAGGAGTCCTTTGCCAGAGCGAAAAATTGGGTCAAAGAACTTCAGCGACAAGCAAGTCCTAACATTGTAATAGCTTTAGCAGGAAACAAAGCTGATCTAGCTAACAAAAGAGCTGTGGATTTCCAGGTATGTACATAATTTTTCTTCATAGAAATTGCATTTTGTTTGAACAGATAGTAAATAAACCTACAGGGAGCTTATATGCATAGCCTAGCTAGTTATTATGGAGGTCATGCTGTTAAATATAAATGTCAACTGAGACTAATTGAATTATACATGCTACTGAAAAACCTATTTCTGTACAAGTAATATGGAGGAATAGACTTTTTGGAATAATTAATTTGACTTTGAGGAATAATTAATTTATTTGCATATTTTTAAGGCTAATTGAGTATCTGTTCTTTGATGTGACCTCTTTCTGTCTTCTACCCAAAATTACCAGTAACTAGACTTTCAGTGGGTGAGATAGCAGTAACTCAGTGCAAACTGTTCTGTCTGGCTTGTCACCCAGAGAATTTTGATTATCATATGATATACTTGCTTAAGCTGTACTGTTGAAGCAGTGTTGAAATTTTAATTGAGCCTTTCATGGCATTTCTTTTGGGGTTGCATTTGTGCTCTCACTGGTGTATTTTATCTTCTAGAAAGTTTAATCAAGTCATCAGAAAATAGCCTTTAAACTGAATTAAGCTAACTGCAGGTAGTTTTGGTCCATTCATGATGGACTGAATTTGAATTAAGATAGTATTTATTAGTCAGCAATTTATGGTTTTTAATCTGTGTTTGGGGTCACTGTTTGAGATACAGCTGCATGTAGTCCTTTCGTAACTATAGAGAGTTTAATTAAAAGGTTAGCAGTGGTTTAGGTGTTTTTCTGCCAGTTTTTTAATTTTATACTTCTGTGACAGTTGACAGGCAGCTTTGGTGTTTTATGAAAAACTGTGGTATTTAACAAAAATTTCATACATGACTGCAGTCAATAATGTAATCACATTTAACTACCAAAGTAGACCTACCTGTACTATTTTTGGAACAATTAGAGTCAATGTTTTTCAAATGTTAGGGGGTTTGCTACTGCAGATTTATGGGCTCCTTGTGGGCTTGACAGGCCTTTCTCATTGCAAATCAAATATTAGATTTCTATGTATTTGTTAATGTGTTGTTTCAGATTTACATAGATCTTAGCAGGTGTCAATTATAGAGTTGTTGATTATTCTTATCATAAGTGTTCTGTAGTTCAGCTTTTTTGCAGGTTTCTTATTGAATGCAAAGGTAGTTATATAATCATAAGAAGCTGGAGATTCTCAGCTGAATTGACTAATAAGAAGTGGGAAAAATAGCATGGTCCTTAAAAGCAGTGTATCAGATTAAAATTCATACTGAAAAGGGAGGTAACATGGCAAATTACTGATTACTGCTTATTTGCTGTAATTGTGAATTTATATCAGAGTGGTAAAACTGTTCTGATCCATCTGACTCAGTGGCTGAAAGATTCAGGATAGTTCACAGACTGCCTTTTTCCTAATAATGGACTTGCTGACATTTGATGGCACTTTTGAAGCTTATTTGTTCTTACTGTCAGAGCTAATGTTCTACATTGGGGTTATCTCGTTCATCAATGTTTTCATTTTAAATTTAGTTTTGTCTGAGGTTTTTCCACCTGGATATTTTTAAGATTAGTAGGGATCTTTTAAGATTCCACTTATAATTGTTTAACTAATTAGTGAAATTGTAATTTCTCCATAGCTGGTGTATAAATTTGTCGGATGAGTGTTTCCACAAACTGTCTTTCTTTCAGAATGCTGTAGAGATTGTTTCTTTGTAGCAACTAAAAGTACAGTGTGTAATGATTGTATGAGTGTTCTTCTTTTTTTTCTTATGAAGTAACATATTCTTATTTTAACTTTCAGGAAGCACAGGCTTATGCAGATGACAACAGCCTATTGTTCATGGAGACGTCTGCCAAAACATCTATGAACGTAAATGAAATATTCATGGCAATTGGTGAGTTTATGAACAAAATGAGAACTTTAAAGGGAATGGTTTTCATGAGATTCAGACCATGGCAATCTTCCTCACCTAAGATCTCTGTTTTTCATGTATTATTTTTGCTATTGAAGTGTTCTTACTCCCTTTCATTTGTTTAATTTTATTTAAGCAGCTATCTGAAATCCAAAAGCTGTGTCAAAGATGGCAGTGCATGCTTAAATTCAGTGTCCAAGTTATAAGTAAAGGACGCTGCATATGAAAAGTAAATCTACTAGTATATTTTTAACTTAACATAACCTTAGGGATTTCTGTAAGATGCTAGCATGTGGTAGTAAATATAAACCAAGAACTTCTATGTTTCATTGATACCCAAAATTGTATGTAGTTGTTAATGGACTTCTGAAAGCAAAGGAAAAAGAATTCATTTTTAGGCTGGCCACTATTCTATTTAGTAGTTACCTTAGTTATAATAGATGCTTTGCTAGTGGTACTAGTAATGTATAGCATCAAATAACTCGATCTCTTTTGTCTGTTGCACCTCTCTAACCTGCTTTTTGTGAAAGAATATCATTGATGTTAAAATTAAATATTTTTAAAGAGGTCTTATGCTTTCCAAGCCAGGAGAGCAGGAGGTGGTTTGTGGTGTCTTTCAAACTTCCAGCAGATGCAAATTAAATTATCAGCATAGCAACACTTTAAAACAAGTACTTGCTTCATATTAACTGTAAATTATTGAAAAAGGAGGATAGACACAGACACTTAACTGACAGCAAAATGTATTTTTCTCATAAATGTTCAAGATAGGCTTGCATTTAATGATGCAGAAATGCTCAACTGTAGTATTCTGGTGAAATTTCGAGATTATGTTTAATGGTGCAGGTTGTTTCCTGTTTAAAAAAATCCCCAAAATCTGATTTCTTAAAAAATTTGATATATCAACAATAATTCTTGCCTCCATATTTTAATGAAGCCTCTAAAGTAAATTTGAGGGAAAAAATGCCCAGTTAGTAACTGTGTGTTTTGTCTGCAATGTTTTTTGGCCATGTGAGAATTTTACATCAGTGGGGTGAAATTCAGCTTTGTCAGTGCATCAGAACAAGATCTGTGCAGCAATAGACTCTGAATGGAAATTCTGATGAGGTTATAAGTATTGCATGTAATTCAGAATGGCCTGCAAAATATGAATGCAACCCTTAGGACCATGTATAAATATGATCTTAAAGCTGAGAGAAAATGAAAAATGAGAACGTTGAAAGAATTGTTGGACGCAAGCTGCAGCTGCGTCTAAATTGACTGCTTCAGCACTCATTCGGAATTCCCAGTTAAAAAATCCTAATGCTAATTCAGTTCTAGATACAGTTCTAGAATCCGAAACATTGCTCTGGAGACATTTTTCTGTTCATTGACCCTATGTACTGGCTCAGCAGCTTAGTAGTGAACTCTTGGGTTTTACCACAGAACTGTAGAACAGCCCAAGTTGGAGGGGATATCAGAGGATCTCTGTGGCCCACCCTTTTGCCCAGCACCCTGAGGTTATCTGGCACCACAACATGTTGATGTCTGCTCTGCAGTTTTTTTGGCTGGGTTTCATTCATTTTAGAAAAAGTTCTTTTAAAAACTGTCAGAAGTAATTACTTTGGAGTGAAACCATTCAGCCAAACTATAGAACAAGGGTGGTTGTTGGGCCCTGGTAAGATAGGCCCATGGAAGTCCTTTTCTGTAGAACTTAGCAATTTTCTGATGGAGAGAAATCCAGGAGAAACTACTGCTCAGAAGGGTGACAGCTTTCACCCTTATTTTTTGTGTTAAGACTGAGAAGGAATCTCGGAGCTACAAGGGCAACAAAGAAATTATCAGTCAATTCTGATGAGAACTGGAGAGAAAAGACAGCTTGAAAAAAACAACAGGAGTAGTTTGATCTGGTGTTGAGGGCCATTTTATATGTTGTCTTCAAACATTTATTCTGGCTGGATATCTGGGAACTGTTTGACCCATTTCTGTCTGTGTTTTGTGCCTTTTCAATGTTTCTGTGTCTTTTTGCACTAACATCCTAATGTTAAAGCCTGTTCTGTGTAGGTGGATTCCCCACAAGAGCTGTCATTTACTGGCATAGCTCACCTGTGCAGATACATTTTACTGCTCAAGTTACCGATGCATTTCACTCCTGGAAATATTAAAGTAGCTGATCATTAAGAAGTGTCTTCACTTCTTTCATTACCAATGCACCGAATCAAATCAGATTATACAATGAGTAGACTGATATGCCTATAATGTGTTGTTCTGTTTACTCAGGTGATTTAATCTTAGTAAAATCTCAAGTTTAACTCTTACTTCCTTCACATTACAGCAAAAAAATTGCCCAAGAATGAACCACAGAATGCAGGAGCCAGCTCTGCCAGAGGAAGAGGAGTAGACCTTACTGAACCCACACAACCTCCCAAGAGTCAATGTTGTAGTAACTAAAAGATCAATTGCTTTAAACTGTTCTGAATATTCTTCTGCTTCCTAACTGTTAATAACCATGGAATTGGAGTGCTTAACCTGGTCCAGTACAGCTTCCAAACAGCGAAGAGACTTACGATAATAGTCAAGTTCATGATACAGAGTTTTCTTTTCACCTAAAATTTTAACATGCATGTATCCACCACTGGCTGTAATGTTTCAGCAGTAGAGGAGAGATGGAGGCGGAATAAACTTCCTTCAGTTGAAAGGTTTTAAAAATCAGTTGTTATTATTAGGGGTGTAGAAGAACTATTTTCTGTGGACCTAATTGGCCAGTTCCTGTAGCCTCAATACTGATCACTGTTATAATAAATAGAATTGGGTCTTTTCATAATTCTCAATTGTGCTTTAAAACCTCCTTAGAAACAGGGTCTAAAAATTACTTAAACTTATTTACAGTATTGATGCAACCAGTTGTTTCTGCAGGTATCCATTGTTTAGTTATACATTCCATAGGTTAATAATTTTATTACAGATAATACTTGCATTAACAATTTTAAGAATCCTATGCTTGCCAGAAAGTGGAGTTTTAGTTGGTACACTGTATGTAAATTATATCAACCCAGTTAGTTATCTTAATGAATTAGTGATGAATCAAGTCTAACTTCATTTCTAATCTGTTCAGAAGGTACAGACCAGTAAATTCAACTCTACAACTTAGGATATGGGGTTTTTTGTCCTCTACAAACTGTAAGAGCTCTTCAAGTAAAACCACAACAAACTCGGTGTCTGTGACTTCTTTCTTGTTTCTGATCATTGCTGGCCATTACAGTTTGTTTTTCCCCTAAGGAAAAAAAATAGTGCACTAACGATTATGTACATCCAACTTGATTTTAAATTTGGATATTAATGTACTGTAAATAGGTACTCTGCATTGTAGTCTACATTTGTTTAATACTTTCTGTAATATTTAAGAGTTGCTTAAAGGTATACAGAATGTACAGTTACTTAAAGCTAACTTTTTTCCTCTCTAATCAAAGGGGGTTCTGAGTTCTTCCTTTATGGCTAGAACAGTAATAAATGATGCTCCTGTATCTGTAACATAAGTACTGCTGTCTGTCAGTAATGAACTTCGCAACTTTGTTTTCCAAAGTACATTTTATTTTGATCAGTCCAGTATATTGCACTAATTCTTTTAGTTATTTTCATTATATGAAATCTACAAAGTGTGTCAGAAGAGATGAATTAGTCTATTTAAATGTTGAACTGATAGAAACTTACTTGTGCAGATTTTAAATTTGCAGTAATCTGGGTTTAGCAAGAAAAATGACAGTTCACCAGTGTTTAGTTTTATATTGAGGTGCTCAGGTTTGAATAAAGTGGTTTAAAAAAATTTTGATTACTGGTTCTTATTGAGAGTTTCAGGAGGTTTTACCGCATTTGTACAGTTCCAGACAAGATGTCTGATTCACTGTATGGGTCAGCATTTAAGATGCTTACAATAAATTCATGGCACAGCTAAATATAAGCTTGTCCTATATATATTGTGGCACTCCAGTTATCCTGTGATAAATCTTTAAATGTTGAGGTAATTGGGTATCTTATCACATCCATTTAAAAGTATGATCAAAATAGTAATATTGTCTCTTGAACCTGCAGCTAATGCAGTCTTTGCCAGTTGTTCACGAGGTGACTTGTTGTATTGCAGTGTCTTTGAGCTGACTGTTTCTCCTGCAGCTTTTGATTTGCAATTGATCGGGTACAATTTTTGTGTCTTTTTCAAACTGCGGTGGTGGTTTAGAACCCAGTGGTGATACAGTCTTTAGCAGTTCTTGACCAACATCACCTGTATTCAATTTGTCACAAAATGAATTGGAGTCCATTTTTTTTCTGCCAGCTGTGTATTTGAGTCAGAATTAGATAGCATGGTTTTGTCTATTTTGGGGGCATTTTCATGGTTTTAGACCTTGATGCCAGCACATTGCAGCTGTTTATAGCTGTGACTTGGACCTGTTGCACAGAAAGTGTTGGTTTCTTCTTGCTTTGAAGTCTCACTGTGGATGAAAACTGAGATAAAATTTTCTGTCTTCAAACTGAGTTCTTCAGAGTCACCTTGTGTGCTAGAATTGAAGTAGTGTATCTCAATTCTTTGAATTTACTTCATAGTTACTGAAAAGAGACAGTTCTGGATTAGGTTGATTTTTGTGGTCATTGTTTTCCTTATTAAGAATTCCATTTTTACTATGCCTAGGACATTTTCACTGATTTTGTTTCAGGTTGCCTTTTGAGTCACTCTGAAAAATACTTTTATTGGAATAAAATAGCTGTATTCTTCCTTGCAGATGATTAATAGTGTTTGAGTCAGTTGTTTGCAGTGATGGATACTAGATACTGACACACGATGTCCTGTTTTGTTGAACAGCGTTCATGCATTCTCAAATAATGAGTGAATGTTAAGAGTTGGTGCAAGTACTTCAGGTAATCCAAAACCCCTCAAAGCCCGTTAGAAGCCAGAGTAAGAAACTGGCAAATAACATTGATAGGGACAGATGCAGTATGAGGTACAGGTATAACAGATGTTCTTTTTACTGGAGCTCTGTGATGTCCAAGAGCCCTTGTAGTTCTCAGGTATCCCTCTACAAATCTGATTTATTAGTGCTGATGTTTCCACCATTCTGAAGTGTTTTCTCTCATATTAGAAGTGCTGTGCTCTTGAGAGACATGACTCCATTTTTATGTAAGACTGCACATACATCATCTGAAGTTTAAATAGTGTTTATAGCATACTGTTTTTTTTAAAGATACTGCTGTTATAGTATCAACCTTTTGTTAAGGACTGGGAAAAAACCTGAGATCATAGCTAATAATCTACTTCACAGGCAATGATATGTTCATCATTGAATCTGTTTCTGGTTTTACTGCAAAGTTTTCTGTGGTTTTTCCCCTTCCATTCTTTGAAGACTGTTCTGGAATCTTAATCTCTTTTCTGCAGATAAACTCTTTTGAGTCTTAGGTGACATTTCATTCAGCTTAAAGTGCAGTCTAATATGAAAAATATGCACTCTTGTTTAAGAGCCAGTCAAGGTGCAACTTCTGTATTTTTCTCAAATACTTTTTCTTTTTTTCCTATGAGAACTTGTGCTTTCAAGTGTCTGAATGAACTTGGCAACAAGTTTCAGCTCACACTGTTTCTGGCAGCCTACAAATTCTAGTGCTTGAAAATAATTTGGACATGATGTAGGATTTAGTGTTTACTTAAAGGATGCCTTAAATCTGTTACAGGGTTAAGGCATCCAATGGAGAAAGAATTCTTAGTCATTGTTGGAAGTTGAGGACTAATTTCTTGACTTTAGTAGGAAGAGGTATTTTCCCTGTCCCTCAACATTTCTGAAATCTGAGAATTAAAAATGTTAGAAATTGCAACACTGCAGGGGGCTGGTCATGTCAGATTTGAATGTAGAGCATAAAAGAAAGAGCTCTGAACCAAAGTGCTGTATTGTTTGAGATCCTCTGTGGCTGCCCTGGAAGACCATTTCCTGTGTTAGGAGAGATGTTTGGTCCCCTCCGATGTGTTGGCATAAGGGCAAAAGCAATGCCAGGCAGAAGGAGCCTCCTTGGGATGTGGTGGTTTTCTAGGCGTGAAGCTGGCTGCAGTGTATTCATTTATATTGTATCTTTAATATCATCCGGCTGGGCTGGGGCACAGACCTCTGAAAAGGGTGTATGAGTAGGCATTGCTTACACAGTAGCTGTGTTTCTTGGGCAGTATTGGCATCGAGTGTAGGAGACAGCTGAGTGTAGTCCGTGAAGGCAGATTTCTTCTGCCTTAAATCAAAAAGGGATTCAAATTACCAAACTGAAGGACGCACCTTTTTAATTAATTATAAATTTTAGGTGCCTTAAGTTGTGCTCCGTATGTTTCCTTGTGCTTGTTTCCCCCTCCTTCCTCCGATTTCCATGGAGGGCTAGAAGAATGTGTAAAATATCCTTTAATCCCTTGGAGCAAGACCACCAACTGTAAGCCTAACCAAGGCCATAATATAACCCATGTGGAACTATCTGACTGCGAGAAAGAGTAAAATCTTTAATCTTACAGTCCCTTTTGGATGCAAGTCTCCCTTGTCTGCAAACCAGGGCAAAAGAATCAACAAAACTTAGCTGACCTATCAATATGGGACTAAGTGAAGATGATGGCCCGTGTCACCACCTCTTGCTCCTTGTATCTGGCCATCCTCTTTAGTTGCTTACCTGGAGCTGAAGAAGCATGTCTGTATTTCTGTAAGAATGCACTCCTTGGGGAAAAGTTAAGGTTCATGTTGCGTGAATTTTTTCCTTTGATGTGGTACATTTGGTGGAAAATTCATTGTGTATTAGATTAAATAAATGTGTATTAAGCAGTGGACTTTAATCATAAAAGATTTAAAGTAACTCTGATGAACTTCAAACCTTAACTTGTTAGCAGAGCTTGAATTTATGGTATCCTTAATTGCAGCCAGCATGAAACCCTCTCTGTAACAAATGGATGAGGCAGGTAACAAGACCCAGAAGCAATTTGGTAAAGAATTCACCCAGCCTCAGTTCTTGCCTTCATTAATCTCTTTGAAATAAGATGTATTTCCAATAAGGTGGAAACAAATGCTTCTGAAAACATTGCAGCCTTTTTGTGAGTTAATGCTGTATTCCAGTAAAGGTGTGACTGCATTTCCTGAAAGAATAGCTGGACTAGTGCTAAACTACCTGTTTTGATACCTGTACCTGTCAAGGTCACATAGCTGCAGAAAGCTTTTTTGAGGTAAATTACAGCTGCAGCAGCAAGCATTGAGGAATGGAGGTGAGGGGATATACCACAGTTACCTAGATCAGTGTCAGTGCCTGGTAAAGTTGGTTTACAGTGTTTCTCAGAGTGGCAGATGAGTGCAAATTGTTGGGTTTTTTGTTTTGCTTTTGGGGTTTTTTTTGTTGTCGTTTGGTTTTTTTGGTCCTGACAACAATGAAGTCTCTCAAATGGTTCTCCATTTTTCTACTGATCTTTGACCCTCTTCATTAATTTGGGTCAAATTTCATGTGGAGAAATATGAAGAAGTCTTACAAGTTGTGTGAATGCACACATCACAGAAGAGAGAGTGCCTCTGATGTCAGCTGCAGTGTCAGCCTGCTCCTTGCTAATGCCAGGGAGAGTGATAGAGAAGTGGTGTAGTGCTGGGCATGTGCTTCAAGCAGAGGCTGGAAGGCAATGTAGCTGCAGACACAAATCCATTTGGAACTCTTCACCCACCAGCTTTTTTTATACCCACTCTGCTTTTTTTTTTTTACCCACTCTGCTTGTGCACTCCTTTGTGGGAAAGCAGGTATCTTGCTTGTAATCTCACAGCTGTTTTTCTGATTGTAATAAATAACTGATTCTGCACTAAAGAAAAGCAAGGTTCTACTTCATAAGGAAATAGGTCTGACTAGTTCTTTCACAAGAGTAAAATACAACTGGTTCCTATTTCAGAAAGTTATCATTCAGATTATTCCCTCAAATCATGTTTTCAATTTGCTGGTAGCAAAATGGGGTGATACTTAGTTCAATGAAACAAATTAATTAAAAGATTATCTTAAGAATGTTTCATTGACACAAGGACTTTGACACCTCAAAAATCTGAAGCCTGTCCTAAAGTGATGACACTTTAAACCTCTAGATTAAAAAAAAAAAAAATCATACCATTCTTGCAGAGGTCACTTGTGTATTATGGAATGTTTCCTAACTCTTTTACATTAGTAAATTGAATTAAATGCTTTAAGTCAAATATTGTGCTCATGCTCAGTTGTGAGGGAATTTATCATGTCTCCTTCACATTGTGAAGCTAAAGGAATTGCTGCTTTTTATCTCCAGATACCAACTGCCAACAAATCTCTAGATTAATTTAGGCTTTTAGGCTTGCCTTTTTTTTTTTTTTTCCTTTTTTTTTTTATTTAATTGGATGAAGGGAAAAAATCCTGGTGTGGAATGTACTTACCTATAATAGCAAGGTGCAGTAGCCCAGCAGCACCTTTGGCTGTCCTGGCTAATGGGCTCTGTGTGTTGGTTTCAGGATGAGGATGTTTTCTTTCTTACCCAGTGCCATCCATCTCTTCACTAGGAATTCTTTTTCCCACTGAAGAGCCACTCCAGTGAACTTTGGAAACCTCATTCCTTCCCAGCTGTAAAAATCTGCCTTCTCCAAAAGGACTTAGCATACACTTTCCTAATAGACTGGTCTTGTTGGTCTCCTCATTGCCTGGTTCTCCTCTTTTTCTCTGTAATCTGCCTTGATTAGTCTGGCAAAAAATTCTAGAATTTGCTCTTTGTGATTTTTATTTTTGTGGGAGGAATCCATGTGAAAAAGCTGTTCAAGAAATAGAAGTGGAAGCTTTGCTACAATTGTTTCTGTAGCTGTCACACCGTGACAGCCATCAAGAATCTCCAGAAAGCATGTATCTGACCTATTTTCATGGTTGTCCAGCACAATAAACCTGTCTTCCATGTCTCTCTGCCATGTGGAATTTTTATCTTAGCAAATCAGTAATGCTTTTATTAAAGAATTGTTTACTTTCTTAGAAGTACCAGGATTGTTGATATTGGCAAGATCACAAAATGGTGTGGGAGTGGGATTATCCACAAGGAATTCAAGTGAGTAATGAATCTTCTGCCTATGTGTCTCAGAGAGTTTAGCAGTGTAGAATTTAGGTACTGCAAGGACCTGACTCTAGTCAGCACCAACTTCTCTGCCTGTCCTCCAGCCAGAGCTTGTATCTTCCCCCTGTCCCTCCAATTCTTCCACTCCAGCTCCTTGCTCCAGTCTCCCTCATCAGCTCAGTCTCTCTCACCTCACTCTGCACCCCCAGTGCTGTTCCAGGCCTGGCACCTGGTGCTGCAAAGCCAAGGGTCAGAGCTGTAGAGCCTCTGAGCAAGGTGCTTCCTGACAGAGCCCCGGTGCCCCAGAGGGACCTGTCTGAATTCACTGCCTGCACATTGGCATGTCTCTGCCTGGCATGGGCAAACTGATGCTGCTTTCTAAATATTGTAACTTGCTCTGATTTGGGCAAATTGACAAGTATGACAAAAGAAGCACTGCTGATGCCATTTCAGCCAAATTGCCAAGCGGTAGTTTAAAACCTGACCATCTTGGAGCTTCTATAGGAAAAAAAAAAAGACTTTTGGCTTAATACATTCAAAACAACATATTTTCCAAATCCTATTCTCAGGAACAGCTAAGCCATTTTACCTAGAATTTTTTCCCAAATGATTTCTGCTTCAGGCTTGGAAAATTTCAGTGTGAACTGCTGCTTGCATAACATTCTCTCTCCCTAAACTAGCACGTGATGTACATGCACAGACACCATAACACAAAATCCTGACACCATGTGAGCAGCTAAGCTTGCCAGCCTATACTTCATGTATCTACTAAGTATGAAAACACAGTGTTTATATTCAAGTTGATTATGGGTTTTTTTTTTAGTATCTAGCAGTTATGGATGAGATAAATCAGACAAAAATGCATGTGCTGTTGTATTCTCTGTAGAGATTTCTGTTTCAGTTCATCTTTGTTAACTGCTGATAATTCATCACCAGGGCAAAGGAAGGTAGTTTAGCAGCAGTAGTACCCCACAGCCACATTACAAGAGCAGCCTTTGGGAATTTCATCCTACTTCAATCTCATTCCTTTACCGGGGTTCTCTCTTTGCATTCCATACAGCCACACCTGAATAAACTATTTTGCACCTGTTTTCTCTTCCAGGATTTCAGCTAGGAAGCACTTTTTTTTTTTTTTTTGTCTCACTATTCTCCATCACCTGTGTATTATAAGGATTTCCACAGTTTGTGTTTCAATGTGTCTCTTTTCTGTCATGGCAGATACAATTTCGTTAAAGTCGAAGCCCTAACCTCCTCCAGCTCAAATTAATCCTAATACATCTTAATGAATCAAGTGCCTCTGATCAGCTGAGGCAGATCAATTACAACATATCTTCTGCAAAGGGTGATACTAAGCAGAGCCACTTAAAACCCCCTTATGACAGTTTAGTAGTATAGCTTATCCTTTCAGAGGTGCTTGCAGCTGGCTACAACTCTCAATCTGCTGTAGGACCAGTTTATAGGAAAGTCTGTCTCTCTGCAAGAGGTGAACATCAGACTCCTCTGAAAATGCTGCACCACTCCAGCAGGGAAAGGTAAGGAGGTACATGGGTAAAGCTGCTTGTGCAGATCCCTTTTCCTTTGTTCTGCATAATTTGAATTTGAGACTCGGTGACGGCACAAGACTTTTCAGTGTTTTCATTACAATGACACATTCAGGCCTGAGAAAAATTAGGATTAATGTGTACAAAACACCTGATAAGCTATTTTTTGTCAGTCTTTTAAATATGAACCTATTTTAAATTTAGGGTGTATAAAAGCCCTTGGGTTAGAAACAGGAAATTGATAACTTTCAGCAAAATGTTGGTTTGATCTCAGCAAACAGAATTTTTAACACTCACATACATTTTACATGGGTTTGCATCTCCATAAGTGCTAACAAATCACATTTTCAAAGCACCAAAACAGTCCCAGTTAATTACAATGTGTAAATAACCAGGATAATATACATAATAATTCATGTAGCAAGATAGGCTGTAACTCTTTAGTTGCAATAACTTTGCTTATAATTATTAAAAGGGCAGCCCTGATGTTAATTTTTTATGCTATGCATATATTGGTTATGTTAACAGCTAAAAGCCTTGTAAAAATTAAAAAAAAAAAGAAACATTTGCTTTGCTGGTCTCTTATGAAGTAAAAAGATTAGTCTGTATGTCCTTCTCTCCTTGCATTTCTCTCATCAGGAACAAATACAGACTGGGAGGTTTTTTTTGCTGTCAGGTTAAAGGATAACAGTGAGATACTGACAGCACAATACACCAAGCTAAAGCACTGCCAGCCTCACAGTGAAAGATAAAATTCAGCTTTCTAGCTCATTGCAGTTTCCCTGTGCCTATTTAGGGAGCCAAAACCCAACACAGTTTAATGTTCTGAGATGAAAATAGAAGCAGATAAAAAGAAATTAGATGTAGAAGAATGGGGAGTGAACCACAGTTTGAGATTATGTGTGTTTTCAAGGGCAAAAAAATTGTATTTACTGTGTGTCATAACAAAGAGCCTCCTGGTCAGTGCTTAGTCTGCCATACACTGGCCTGTCTAAAAGGGACGAAATGAGACCCATATGGCAGTTGATACCATTTTCTCAGTAAATCTCATATTTCTGGAAAACCTCTCTATCTATGACACTTGGAGCTGCTTGCTGTTAATAAGGTAAGGCAAGATCATTTTCAGTTTCTGCAGTTTGGCACTACAGTCTTCATTTTTTAATTACCAAAGGTGGAAGATGTTCCTGAGCTTTGGGGATGGAGGATCTGAGTTGTATCTGAGCAGACAAGTCCCACATGCAGTTATCTCCCTTTAACACACGTTGTTCCTATCTCCACCCAGAGAATGCTTCTTCCTCGCTTCCCTTTGACACACTCAGAACTTTGCTTGCACAATCTCCAGGCCTGAACTCCTTCCTCTGTTAGGTTTGGGGTTTTTATTATTTGCTACATAATTGTGGTCTTAGAAAATGGTGACTGTTACTGATGCTGAAACCAGTGCTGGAAAGATGCCTGCCTGCCTGTGGGTGATGGGACAAGGCAGAGAAGGACTGTGGGATGTAAAATGGAGGTCATGGTCTCCCTGAGTTTCTCATCAAAATATTATCAACTAGTACATATAAACAAATTCTTGCTGAATGAGCACCAGCTTCCTTGCCTGTCTTTTCCTGCTCCTCTGATGTACTTATTGACTTATTGCTCATGTCTCAGGTTGTGCTTCCCTCTCAGTCCTCTCCTTCCCATGTGCCTATGACACCAGGACATGGCTTCATTGCCTCCACACCTTCAGCACAGTTCCTGCAGCAGCATCTCCCCTGGAAAACCATGACTGCATCACACCCACGTGCAGCAACCATGACAGAGTCTCTCAGCATGGCTAGGACTGTCCCTGAGCTGCAGGGTGCCTGATGCCACCAGCATGTGTCAAGCAGCACCCTGTGTGGGCAGTGAGGCATTAGCATTGGTCTGGTGCAGTGTGTGTGCAGCTCATGTCCTGCTGCACAGCTGGAGCCAGCCTCAGCTGAGTGGGTGCTGCCTTAGCAGGTCCCAGGTTCACGTGTTCATCTTTGGCCAAAGCAGCAAAGAGCAAATATCTTATGTGAAAACCCTTACAAAGCCTTCCCTAAACTCATGTAAGACCTCTGAAAAAGTCTTCACCTGAAAAAACAAACTAATTTGCTAACCCAGGAGCCATGCCCTATACCTTCCATTATTTTTTTTTATCAGAGTTGGTCCTCTCATTCTCTAAAACCATCCACAGAGGGAATGGTGCAGAAGGAGCAAGACATCTTCTCCCAAGTGAGTCAACTTAGGTGTGCATATATAGCCTACTTACTGCATCCCCAGAAGCAGTGATGCAGCTTCAAGACAGTCTAGTTATGATAGGTGTGGGAAGAGATAAAGACAAACTTGGTGAGTCACAGGAGAATGCCAGGGGCAGAGCCTGCATTCAGGACTTGGAATCCTGTACTCCCACCTGTAAACCTGGTAATAGGTAGGAAAGAAGGAAGTGATTGATAATTAAAATAATTATGGAATAAATTAAGATAATTAGTCTCCTTATTTATTTCATGAAGTGTTGTCCAAAACTGGAATCCCGGGATTCCAGCCCCTCTGGTTTTGTGCCACCCTATAAAATAAGAGTCCCCACTATTAGGTCTTTTTGGGCAAGAGTTATAATTTGTGACACTGTCCACTTGTGCAGAGCTGTAGCTGTTATCTGGGAGGAAGCACCAAAATGGGAAATGGGAGCAGTGAAACAGTGACAAACCAGCTCTTTCTACACTGCAGATATGTTGCAGCTCTTCCTCATAGATGGGTCAGTCTCAGTCAGGCAGAAGTAGCAGTTTGCTATCCCCCAAGGGCCTGTGTGGGGCAGAGAGGCCATGAAACAACGAGTGAGGATGGTGAGCCTGCCAGCCTTGGCACAGGAGGTGAGGGATGTGAGGTTTGGGGATCCACAAAGAAAGCTGTGGCAGAAGGTAGAAGATGGGTGGTGATAACGTTAACTGTGCCTTCTGCAGTCCCGGTGACATCCTGCCTCCCTCGCCCCACAGATCCCCGTCTGGGGTTCCTGCTCTACTCCTGGGGCTCCTCTGCATGTTTCAGCTCTGCACAGCACTATTGCAGTTGGTCCAAATGGAAGTTTTTAGCTTGCCTGGTTTCTGCTTCTTGGCCAAGTGGTTTGCAGTGGTGCCTGTGGCTGTGTCTCTAGTTCCTGGAAAATCTAGGACTTCCAGGTGGTCCCCCACACAGATATGTGGAAGGCCCACGACTGGGTTTGTACAACAAGATGTGCTTAGGCCGCTGTAACTTCATCTTACAGAACTAATATCTATGTCAGTGTTGGATCAAGGGTGCTGGCTGGCACCTGGAGAAAGGAGGCCCTTTCCCACCCCTGCCAGCAGCACCTGTGCCGGTGTCCCAGGGGTATTCCAGGCTTCCAGCACCAAAGTACCTGCCCTGCATGGCACAAGCAGTCAAAATGCACCAAGCAGAGTCCCAGAGGTTTGCAGGGATCTCTGCCACAAATTAAGGAATAGAAAGAACAGAAAAATACATTAGAGAAAGGAATAAACAAAAGAATTGCGGGGAGTCAAAGAGAAGGTAAGGGAAAAATAGGTGTTACATCCCATGTTTGCAAGAAGAGATCCAGAGCTCTCACTGTGACAATATCATAGAGTGTAAGCCTATGCAGTGACTGCTGATGGCTAAATAACTTCAACAAACCTCTTCTGGACTTCACACACAGCTCAAATTGTGCAAAGGCAGGAGTGACTCCAGCCTTTAGTTTTCTCACTTGGTTTGGGTTAAATCAAAGCCTGACTGCAGTCAAGAACAGCATCCTCTGGGTAAGAAGCATATAAAAACTGCTAAATAGTCCATCACTAACAAGAAATTTCTGTGACTGGAGCAGTCATGGGTATTGCAATGACATTTTCTCCATTTATTTTTCTGCATTTTTTCCTTTAGAAAGTGGATAATTGGGGTGTGAGGTTTCCTGCCAGAGCAAAAACCTGATGGGAAGGTCTGTGTTGTTAGAGTCAAGTGTAAGCACCATGGGAAGATGATGAGATGCTAGAGGCAGCCTAATGAGCAAAACTTTTGTATTGTTAACACTTCCAGTGATTCATAAATTACTGATAGCACTCCTGAATGCATGGTGGCCAGGAGGGAGGCCGCTTCACCCACAAGGAATGCACTAATGAAAGGACACAATAGGATTTCTTACTCAGAGAAGTTCCCTGGAAGAGCAAGAACTACGTTTTTCCTACTGGAATTGAATGGCAAGAGTAAAAACAGGTGGGAGCACTGGAAGAAAATCTCTCTTGAACAAAAGGAGGGAGACAAGGCTGGGTTGGGCGGGCTGGATCTGACTGGGCTGTGAGACAGGGATGAGGGGTAGGGGTAGACTCCCAGAGCTCAGCTGCAGGCTTGGGTGGTCCCTGTCAGAGCAGTAGCATTCAGCATTAGGCTGCTATTAACTGAGTCATTCTTTAATTTATGGGAGTAAGATAGGCCCCAAAAGCCCTAGATGACAACTTGGTAATAACCAGGAGTCCGGCACGCCCTGAACTGTATTTTGATTTCCTCTTTTGTGACTCAAGAATGCAGCTGCCTCCTTTGCCTCCTTGGAATAATAGTAACACACAGGCTCTTGCATTTAAGCCTGTCAGGTGTTCACAGTGAATTCACACAGGAGCAACAAATGTGAAATGCATGTCTGATCTGCTGGGAGCATGGGCTGTGAGCAGGGATCTCCTCGGGGCCATCAGCAGCCTGAGTGAGACCTGAAACCTCATGAGCTGGCACTTGTGTCTCACCTGGCCCCTGGCTTCCCCAGTTTGATGCAGATGAGTAGCATTCCTGAAGTCACCTGGCTCCTCACCTGAGCTTGTGAGCTGAGCAGCACAGGCAGGATTTTGCTCCCACCTGTGCTTCCTCAACTCGGGTTTCAGAGTCAGCTCAACTTGTGCAAACCCACTGACACGTCCCAAGGGACAGAAACTGAAAAATGTGGTGAGGGTTTTTCAGACAATACTGTGAGTTTGAATCTAATGTAATATATTCATGTTTAATGATGAAAACCAAGCAACAGAGGGGTTACGTGGTGCTCAGATTTATGCATGCATTATAATTAGAAAATTAGTATGTACTGCACTTCTGAATTCAGCCAACAGAAGAAGCCAGCTTGGATATATGCAACAATGACATGTATCCCCTCCTATGTCAAAGCAGAGGGGGTTTGTTTTGGTTTGTCTTTTCACTCCTTAGTCTTGCTAAAATTTTAAATGTAATATTTTACTTTTTGCTAGAGCAGTTAAAGTCAAAGTACAGTTTTTTATCTTTTTGTTTTTAACAACGTATTTGCACAGAGTTAGAATGTGAGCAATGATCAGGCTAAATGTTAAAAAAAAAAAAAAAAGAGGAAGACTTACCTATTCACAGTTAGAGGGGTTTCTTTCTACACAGCTTCTAGCAGGCAGCAGTTCTGCATGTGTAGTGAAATTAGTGTTTATAAATGTTACTATAGTAACTGTATCTGTAGCCACAAGCTGGTAGACTTACATTTCTGGTTATCTGGCAAGCATCAAGGTATAATGGAAAAAAAGAGACATGGTTTTGTAAGGCAGCCATGCTCTTGAGGATTCAAGCAGGAACCGCATTAAAATTATTTGCTTCCTGACAACTTTCATCTTTGATTTTACTTTAGTGGAAGTAATAAGTTTTCAGGATTTTAAGGTTCCTAAAGAATAAGGTTGTTTACCTAGGCTGTGATCCTGTGAGCATTCACCTGTGCAGCTTCAGACACAAATGCCCACCAAGTGGCCTCGATGCACATCGGTGGAGTTATTCCTCTGAGTGAAAGCAGTAAATGTATTTTCAGTATCAAAACTGTAATTCATTACATGCAAGTGTGCAAACTTAATGCTGGGTTAAATATCAGTATCTACATGATTAAAGGAGAACCTGGTGATTTGGGGAAAAAAAAAAAAAACAAAAAAGGAAAAACATACAGGGGCATGTAAAGGTACATCAACTCCCAGGAAAACTAGGAGTCTATGTTCAGGCGAGGATATTAAGTGGTCAATTGCAGCCAGCGTGTTGTTCCAGATGTGCTCTTTGCTTGTAACATTTGCTCTGCCGAGGAGGAGCCGTGGGAAAGCTGAAAGCGAAACTAAGCAAGAACAGTTTCATTTTCAAGTCCGAAAGAAGAAACCTAACCGGCATAAAGAAAATGCAAGGAAAGATCTTCTTAGGGGCTGCTAACATACAGCGGCTATTTGCTATTTTAAAACGTGATTTGGACACTTACAACAAAAAAAATTAAAAATAAAAGACGAAGATAATTCTCTCCTAAATTCCAGAGAAGCTGGATTTTCGTATCACGTTTAATTTCCTATTAGTCTTGAGCCAAGGGCAGCGGCTCCTCCACCTTAACCAGTCCGTCTTAAAGCGCCGGGGATGGCAGCAGCCATCTTACGGGTCGCTGTCACAGCTGCTGGGAAGCCCGAAGCGAGCCCCGGCTCCGCCGCGGACTCCCCGGGGTACCCCGGCTCCGGCGAGCCCGCGGCGGAGGCCGGGGAGCAGGTCTGACCCCCACCCCCATCGACTTTAAATCCCCTGTCGATTTTAAAACCTCAGCAAAATAAAAATATAAATAAGTAAATAGAGAAAAACAACAGATCCCCTTGTTTCATTAAATACTTCATTTTATTCCATTCTGGTTTCCTATCATTTCGTGAATATGCCAACTCGCTGTATAACACCACGCTTGAGAACATCCCCAGGAGCTGCGAAGGGAAGAAGGACGCCGCAGGGTTTTGTCAGGCACCCTTCCCCCCAAATCTTACTTCGCACAAATCTAGAGTTATTTTTGCTTTCCCCATGCAAGGTGCCAAGGCCCTGTGCCTGCAAGAGCCCTCTCTCTGCGCTGGGACTTCCCTCCAAACTCATACTGCTTTTTTGATAGTTTAGCTTCACACATCAAAGAACCGTAAATCCCACGCAAACGCCCAGCCTCAATCCCAACCCTCTAAACCGTGGTGCCGTAGTACGGAATTGCCATTTGTGGTTTCTCACGGCTCAACCACGGTTTTACATACGTGCAACGGGGCAGAACCGCGCTCACACCCCGTGCACTTGCTGCTGTGCATGGAGTGCGCTCTCTGGAGCAGGGCCATTTTCCTTAATTTAACTTTTAATTAAAGGGTAATCTCTTTAAGGTATAAACTGACCTGCTCGAACACTTGTTTCTGGACGCAACAAAAAACCAAGCCCCAGAACCACGACACGAAAAAATGAGCAGAGAGTTTTTTAATTACCCGGTATTTCAAACTGACCCGTACTTTTACATTCAATTAGAAATGAAATCATCTGGAGAAGAAGACCGAACCCCTCAAAGGTGGCCGCAGAGTACACAATGTGGGAAGGCAATGGTTAAGCCAAACAAAGTAGCGGCGCTCCGAGGGGCCACAGCGGCTGCGGCAGCACCGCGGCTCACCGGGGTTCGGGACCGCAAGACACCGCCAGCGATGCCGCCTCTTTTTAGGGCAACTTTCCGCGCAGCCTCCCGGCTCCATAGCGGCTCCGCACGCAGCGGGTGCCGCCGCCGCCGCCGCCGCCGCCGCCCTTCCCGCGGGGGCGCCGCCCGCCCCGCGCAGCCCCCGCGCAGGGAGGGAGGCGGCGGCGGGCGCGCCCTTGCGGTGCGCAGCGGCGGGAGGCGGGTGCCGGCCCCCCACCCCCGCCGGCGGGGCAGGAGCCGCCCGCGGAGCGGCGGGTCCCTCCTCCCGCCCCCCCCGGGGAGCAGCCGGCGGCGGCGGAGCGGTGAAGGGGAGGGTCTAAGGCCGGGCGCACCGCGCCGCGCCGGCTGGCCGGACGGACGGGCGGCTGCCGCCGCGCCGCGGGCATGGCGGAGCCTGGCGGCGGCGGGGCCGGGGCGGCGGGCGGCGGCGGGCCGCAGCAGGGCTCCCCGGCCGCCGCGGGGGTGGCCGCCGGGGGGCCGGTCCGCAGCGCCGCCGAGAACCCCGGGGGGGCTGGTTCGGCGCGCACGGCGGGGAAGAAGGCGCAGCTGCGCGCCGCGCCGCGGGCCAAGAAGCTGGAGAAGCTGGGCGTCTACTCCGCCTGCAAGGTACCCGGCCGGGCGGCCGCGGGAGCCCCCCCGCCCACGGAGGGTGGGGATTGACGGGAGGGGAGGGGAGGGAGGAAGGGAGGGAGGGAGGGAGGCGGTGGGGAAGGGCCGTGCCCTGCCGGGCGCGGGGGCGGCCCGGCTGCCGCCCGGCGCTGCCCGAGGAAGTGGTGGCTACGGCGGTGCCGGTGGATTCTGCTCCCCCCGGAGTGTTCCGGCCGGTGGCCGCAAAAATTAAACCTGCGCGCACCGAATACGGGACCGCGCTGATAGCGCCGCCTCCCTCCCTCCCGCCTGCCCGTCCCGGGGAGCTGCCCGTCCCGGCGCCGCCGCTCCCTCTGCCCGACGCTCCGTCAGTCCCTCTGCGGGAGGCGGCGGCGGGCGAGGCGGCTCCCGGTGCCGGCGGTGAGTGCTGGGTTAGCAGCGCTGCTGCAGCGCTCTCCGCGTAAACATCCCGGGAGGGGAGCGGGGCACCTCTCTGCTCCGCCCGGAGGTCGCGGCCCCGGCCCCGGTCGGGAGCTGCTCCAGCCCAGCCCTGGCCGCGGTCTCGCAGCGCGGAGCTGTTGACACCGCTGAAGCCGCTGCTCCGAGCTGGAGCTGCCACTGTCGCCAGCAGCTCTGGCAGAGGGGCGAAGGGGCGCGGCCTCCACGCTTGGGAAAGTTGTGTCCCCGGCGGTCACGCAGCGCCGGGCCGGTGTCCGCTGTGTGGTGCCCGAGCGGACGGCGGTGTCCCCTGTCCACCTGTGCCCTGCCCCAGCGGGGCTCTCTGCTCCGTGTCTGCCCTGCTCTCGCATTCAGGAGCGCTGCTCCTGGTTTCCCACCACAAGCACTTTCTTTCCACCTGCGATTTTCTTCTTGGTGGGAGAAGCAGGACTCGCCTGATTATTATAGCGGGAGGGAGCTGGGTCAGAGCTGTCGCTCCCGCCTTTAGAGCTCTGACCGCGGGCATTGTCGCCTGTGCTCAGAGCACGGGCCGCTGGCTGCGCTGCTGCTGTCAAGGCAATTTGTGGATGCACAGCGGGGCTGACATATTTAGATTGGCAGTGCTGATGTCAGATCCTCTAGTAATGCTTTCAGCTTTGAGAGTAGCTGTTTGTGAAAAAAAGTGCATCTTATTTTCTCTGTTCTCCTACTTGGGCTGATGTTAAGTGAAAGGCCAAGCTAACAAACGAAACGAAGCATCATTGCACCATGGCTCTGTAGGAGATTTAGCTGTATGCTGAGGGCATGGTGCAGTGCTGCCATGGGAGGGCAAATTACAGAAGCCACACATTGCAATGCCTTAGCGGTTCCCACGTGTGCAGGCAGCTACACTTCGGCTTTGGTGTATGCATGGGACAGTGTGAGATTACACAGGTGCCAATAAGGTTAAAGAGCAGCTGCTGTACTTGAACTTTGCAGCACTAACTGTGGGCAGAGCTATACGGTTTGAAGCTTTCCTAGTGATAATTCCCCTTTGCACCCCCGTATTTTAATGTTACCAAGACTTACTAATAAATGAAGCTGGTTGTGAAGTGAGTAAATTTTTCGTGGGCCATTAGGAAAGTGTGTGTGTTTGAATTGTTTTTTTCTTCCCTGGTTGGTGCTTTTTTTTTTTTTCCCCCCTCCAGACGATGTTTTTGAGGGTGAAAGCCTTCTCCTGTAGTGCTCTGCCTCGCAGAGGTTGTTGTGCTGTAGAGAAGCCTTGTCTCCTCTGAAACCCTTTGCTTTTTTCGGGGCTCACCAGCCTCTCTCTTGCAGGTGCTTTGTGCTAAGGGGGGTGAGCACCATTTGGGAGGGGAGGAGGGCACAGTGTGGCCTGCTGTCAGCTCCTCTTTCCCTCTTGCAGGACTCTGGTGGCAGGGTACAGAGCAGGAACAGCTCCTGTTGTCAGTGCTCTGCTGGGTGTCCTTGCTGGCTCTCGTCTGTGACAAGTCTTGGATGCTCATCCCATTGGTACTGCAGTGATGAATGGAGCAGGACCTTGGTCAGGGGGTCTTCCTCCTGCCAGGATGTAGACACAGTTCCAGCACTAAGCACTGCACGGTGTTCAGATTAAAATTGCTGTTTGACTTCTCTACAGTGGCAGGCAGCTTGCTATCTCGTAACAAAAACAAGTAAGCAGACTGGAAGTTCCTTGCAAGCTTCTCCTGTGGGATAAGGTGAGAAGGATAGTGCAGGGTGGAAGAATGTTTTATGTTTTTTCCTGAGCACCTGGCAGGTGCTCCAGAAGGATACTTTTTTGGCTTGTAACATTAGTGAATTGCTATAAACTGTAGCCTGGAGAAGCTGCTTTGCCAACTGTAGCAGTGCAGTATGTAACTTAAAACTTTTTCTTACTTTGAGTTGCAACTTCTCTTTCATTGATTTTGCATTTGTGTGTGTGAGTGCAAAAGAGTGAGAGGAGGCAAAGGCTCACACCATCTCCAAAGGGGACATCTGTTCTCATTCAAGTAGTGACTGTACGTGGATCTTATGTAAATCTACATGGAGCTCTGCAAGTTGGAGTGCTAAAATATGTAACAGCATCCTTAACGCCAGTCACCTTCTCCCACAGGAGTTTCATTGCAAAATTCAGTGTGCAGAATTTATTAGGAGCTCAGCCTCAGAGATGTTTGGAGTAACAGCCAGGGAGCACCTGTCAGCTATGGATAAAGTCAGAACACAAGAAGGTGGAGAGGTCAGTGCCCGTGCAGAGGGTGAGTCTCACTGGTGAGAGCAGAAATGCTGAGCAGAGGAGGGTAAAAGGCACTGCTCTGGGGCAGGGTGCTCCCAGTCCTTCTTTACAACCCATCCCTTTTCATCATGGGAAGCATGGACCAAGACCGGTGGTAAATGCATATTTGGTGTGCAGGTATCCTGAGCAGAACGAGCCTGAAGTTCAGGGAGCTGAGACCAGGCAAATGTGGGGTTAGGGTTTTTTCCTGATAAAAGAAGTGGACCAGGAGAGGTGTAGCTGTTGAGCTGCTCCACTTGACTTGCTCCTCTGTGAGAAAAGCCTGGGTGGAAGGCACAGAACAGGCTCTTCTTAGTAAAAACCTTCTTAAAAGCCCAAGTCTGAAGGAGGAGGGTGGCATTCTGAACAAGATACATGAGAGGAGTTGGTACAATTTTCATGACTTTTGGAGGTACACAGTAGTGCTGTGTGCTCTGAGGGGTTTTGTACTTGGCACTTGCTGTGTCTGTGTGTGAATGGCTGCATACATAGTTTTGGTTTTGTCCACTGTGAAATTGAGCATTAGGCATGTGAGCTTGCAGCATTTTATATAAAAGCAGCACTGTGTGACTTGCACACATAAATATATTTAATGAAGATGTAGGAGGAAGCCTCCTCTGCATTTTTTTTCCCCCTATTGGTTTACAATATGTGAAAATACAACTCTCTCTCCCGTCTCACTGGGAGCTTCTTTTGTAAATAAGGTGAAATATGTACTATTTTAGTACACTAAGTCTTCTGTAAACTTGTTTGTTTTTCATTATACATCTTACAGTAATGCCTGCGTGTTTACAGATGTAATTAGAACCCAGTAGCCTAAAGCACATGCACAAAAATAATACCTCCTTGAAGAAAAGATTTTTGCTTTAGATAAGCACAGTAGACAGAGTGAGAAGGGCTGTGATGAGATGACTTGGCCAAGGCCCTGCAGCTGATGAGCAACAGGCAGATGTGGAAGTAAAATCCCAGCCCCAGGCTCCAGACCAGCTGCTGATCCTTTCTGGAACGACTTCTTCCCACCTTCCCACTTCTCATTCTAGAGTGGCCTCTAGTTTTCCCACACATTAAAAAAAAAAAAAAAAAAAAAAGAGTTCATAAGGTAAACTTATACCACCATTTCCATAAGAAAATATTTTATTTCCTGATTTTTCTAAGGCAGATTAAGATGAGGCCAATTTGGCCATGTTACTGCTGGGCTCTGTATAGTGAGCGTACAGCTCCTTGAAGCTCAACTTGAAATGTATTGCTGAATGTATTGTTTTCTGCAGAATGTCTAGGAGACAAAGAAGTCATCTAAAGCTTTCTTATCACTTTCATTGTGGAGTGAATCTGTTTTATAATGTCTTACAGGGCAAATTAAAGCATCTTCCTTTAAATAGGAAATCTACCATTAACTCTACAAGGAAGGAACTGGTTCCTTATTATTAATAAAAGCTTTATATGGTAGCCTACTTCTCTTCTGTAAGTGAAACTGGAAAGTACAGGGAGTAAAATAATTGGATCAATCAATAAATGAAGAACATGCCCTTTAAGCTGCCCATTAAACTGCTTATTTTGTATTGTTAAAGTTAAATGGGTCGGCTAATTTCTTGATACATATGAGTGGCTCTTTGAGTAGTGTCCAGCTGTCTGGTTCTTGGGTAGTGGACATATCAGTAGGAAAAACATATTATTTAAATTCATCAATGTATTTATTATAATTTATGTGATACTCTTTCATAAAGTGATCATTTTGAGCTTGCTGCCAGCAGGAAAAACTTATAAGGTATTTTACACGGCTTTTGTGTAGGAAGGAAGATGTTTTCTAGAGTAATTATACTTGCTGGAAATAGAGAAGATCTTTAATGTTCTGTCTATAATCTGTCGAGCCTGCTTTGCATCTCAATTACCAAATAGGGTAACCTGTATGATTTTTAGCTGGAAACAAAAATCCTGCACAACAGCTATTTGAAACAAAGATTTAGAACTGTTGGGGTTTTGCCTTATAATCAAGTTGGCTTGAAGTTTGCACATTCACTATCCAAAAGGGGGAGGGATATTTTAGTCAATAGGTTATTGTAACATTCTTCGTTTATTCTTCTTTGCAGAGCTGAAACTCACCTAAAAGGGGCTGAGATACTTGCAATATTGTAACTTTCAGGTGCTTCCTTTTTAAATACAATACTGACAATTTGTGTTAAAACGTGCTGTGTTTTTTCACGGTCCATATTTGACCTATCAGTGAATACCTATTCAGTACTCTAAAGGAAACGATCACTTTATGTTCCCTAGAGTTATCCTTTTCACTGCCCAGAGCTACTGGACAGTTTGGTTTCTCCCATTGTAACACTCCACCAAACATGGAAGGAGTTAAAAAGAAAATTGAAATTGTGTCATGCAGTGCAAAATGTACATAATTGCTGTTTTTTTCTAGTTTGCGGTTGGCTTTTTTTGTTTGTTTGTTTGCAGGGAGGGGGGAAGGCAATAGCATGTAGTTGTTGTGTTTTATTTTATTCCACTCCTCCAATTTTATTAAAAACCACCAAATAAGGTGTGGTGTTCATGATCTCTGGGCCTGCAAAGATGATGGTCATTATTTTTCAGGCCTCATTAGGGCAGAAGTCCCCATGGTTCTACAGTGGATTTATCAAAGCTCTGCAGATGTCCCAGAAAACAGGGCTTCAAGGAGTGGATGTGCTACTTCAAATACTTTTCCTTCCTTCCCTCAAAACTGTTTTGATCTTACATTAAGTTTTTGCAGAGGTGAAGTCATACTTTATTTTCTAATGAAAAGCAGATGAGTGACAGTAAAAAAAAAAAGGAAGAAAGGAAAAAGCTGAAGATAGTCAAAGAAAGGATTGAATGAGCAAAATGCTGCGGAACATTTAAAACAACTCAGCAATTTAAGCCACTGAGGAATGCACATTGCATATTCACTGCAAAATACTTGCACTGTCAACATCTACAATAAAAGCTAAGTTTGAAAGAGGACCTTTTTAGATTCTGTTTTGCCTTGGTTAACAGAACATTATTGCTGATTCTGGTGTTTTATTGAGATTAACCAAAAAACCCCACTCTAGTGGTTGGTTGCTTGGTTAAGGTCTCTAGAATAATTTGAACAATACCAATTAGCAGCTGTTGCAAGAAGATCTGGAGAGGAAATACCAACAAGAGCAGAAAAAAATTGCCATTGAGCATGCTGGTTTTGTTCTTCTGTGGGTGGGTTGATGTTTATTTTTGTCAGTTTAACTGAGCTGTTATCACGATTCGTACATCTGTTTGCATCTTTGCTGTTAATTATGGTGCCACACTAAAGTTTCCATAGTTACTCACTGTTTATGGTTTTTTGGCTTGATAGTAAACATTGTTTCGTGAGCTTCTGTGACATACTGCTTCCACTCTGAGGAAAAAAAATCTCAAGAAGCTTGTGCCTATTTTTAGGAGGGAGTTCTGGATATGCTTCATTGTGGCATGATTTAAGGCAATAAATAGTAAGCATGGTGATATGTCAGTAATTTACAGTGTTGAACATTTGTCCAGACAGCTGCAGGGGAAGGGTCAAATCTTACATCCCTAAAATAATATTCAATCTGTTTTTGTTTGACAACTCCTTCACAATTGTCTCTTGCATTTTCTTTGTCAATAATCTCATTTACAGACTTTCTCTTTTTTTGTTGACAGCTTCTGTAGCTTCATGTTAAATGCAAAAAGTTTCATGGCAACACTGCCTTTCTCACAAAACGAACATGTATAGTTTATTTGGCATTGGTTTTGCATTGGGAAGCTAATTGAACACAAGGGGTTTTGTGTCATCTCCCAGATGTCCAGAGTCCTTGCACTGGGGCAGTCTGTGCCTCACAGGTATCCCTCAGTCTGTGATCTCTCAAGTCCATTTAGCTCGGAGGGCCTGGAGGGCTGGATGAAAACACAACTGGCTCAGTGCCTGTGAAACTGCAAGAGACGGCTTCTGCCATCGAATTACACTTCAGTTCCCTGCCTATCACATTACTCACAGAAAGCACGATAGGAGAAGAACATAAACATCACCATAAATCTTTTCAGATTGCATTTTATGAGACTCAGAAAAAAAAAATTTGTTTTCATCTTCCCCTCATTTCCTTCTGGAGCCTCACTGATTTCACTTTATAAACGCATGGGTTGGCAGGCGGTCTGCACCCACTCAGTGAGTTTGGAGAGCCAGGAGGTTCAGGCCGTGCAGGTTGTCCCTTTTTCAAGGGAAATGGGCAGAGATGGCTTTGCTGGGCACTTGCAGGTGGATCTCTGGGTCACCCTGGTGCCTACACAAAATGCTGCCATAGCCCTGGGTGCCTGCCAGACGCCCCGGGCCAGGCAGAGGCTGTGGCACCCAGGGCCAGGAGCCCAGCTGGATAAATGCTCAAGCCTCAGAGATGGTAAAAACATCAGGTGGTGCTCAGCAAACTGCAGGCAGCAGGTTTTTTTGGTTCTCAGGTTACTGAATATTGAAATGAGTTTAAAAGAACAATTTACCAGCCATTTACAAAGCTGTCAGTGTTAGGAGCTGTCAAGCTGTGATCCTTTCTGCTTCTCCCGGGATCTTCTTCCTCAGGTAGGATGGGATTTGGAAACTTAAAAGGAAAATGAAATAGGTTCCTGAAATAGATCACACTAAATGCATGCAGAATCAGTTTTGAAAAATGATACATTAGTGCTGCATATATTACCATCACAATTTTTCCTACTAAGATTGTTTCAGCCATAAATATTATGCAGCAATTGGCATACTTTCCTCACTGAGGTCTCAGCAGTGCAATTTCATGAGTATCTTTTTACAACTCGCTGCACAGATACGTCTAAGAGTAGAAAAGCAGTCTTTCTTTCCAATTAGATCTTCAAATAGGAGTACAAATGATATTAGAATAACCAAGATCTTTTGGACGTGCAGAAGCAAATCCCCTCCTGTGAAGCCGCTCTTTGGATAACTGGAATTGGTACTTTGATCTTCTGAATGATTTGAGACACGATTACCAAAGTCACCACCTCTCCCTTCCTAGTCTTCCCTTTTAGCTGCATTCTCTTGGTGTCTGTTTCACACTCAGTGAGCCTAAGTGAACTTCCCAGGGAAAGCAGCAGGTTGCAGTGCAAGTGTCATTGTCTTTGGCATCTGTTGCTTTTGTGGCCGAGCGCTCCTTGCCTTAAACATCCTTCTCCGACAGTGCATTTATTGCTTGGTTATTTCAGCATTAGCTAACCCTGCCTGGGTTGTCATGGGCTTGCTTTCAGCTGTGTGATTCCTTGGAGGCAGTGGCAAACGTGCTGCCTGTTGGATAACCTGTTTATGTTTAAATAATTAAATCTGTCTCGGTGGCAGTGATAAAAACGAGAGCAAGCTCCCGGTTCTAAGTGATTTCAGCTTTTATTATAAGAAAAAGAAAGGCCTAAAGCATGGGGGCCCGCGGGCAAGCAGGAGCGTTCCCGTCGGGATGCTGCAACGCCGGCGCTGGGTCTTCTTTTCAGCGGCGATGTAGCGATGTCCCCGATGGAGATGTAGCGATGTCCCCGATGGAGCGGCACACGTTCAGTGGGTCAGAAGCCCCTTTTTATCATGTTTTATGTCCCTTTACATTGGTTTCTGTTTGGATCCTTCATTTGCATGAAGGTTTAAGGCGCTTGATCGGCCCATTACAGTTCTGTCCAGGCTGGATCGTTTCGCTGGGGGTGGTGCACTTTCCTTCGGTGCGTTATGGTACCTTGAGTACCGTATTTCTTAAAACCACCCTTTAACCCCTTTTACAGTACAATAACCAAACTAACAGTACATGCTAAACGATCTATCAACTATTTCACAACAGTTTCTAACCTGTTTTTAACAGCAGGATCTGTGAATGTTGTTTTACTAGTAAATATTTGGATACTTTTTTCAGTAGAGCGAGGGCTGTCTGTAAAGGAGCTAGGCAGGATTGGGTATGTATTCTTTGTTAATCTCTGTTTGGGATGCTATTATGTTTCTGGTAATTTCCAGGAATAAGGAAATATGTAATGTGGTATATAAAAATGCAAACGAAACAACAGCAAAACTTCCCAAAAAGTCCCCTCCTCTCATCCCACCCCCAAAAAAAGAAAAAAGCAACCTGTAATTCTTTTTTATTGCTTTTGAAATAAGGCAGTTGCAGCAAGTTCTTGTGTTCTGTGGCGTTGATCGATATCCCTTTGCTTTGATTTCAGGCCGAGGAATCCTGTAAATGCAATGGCTGGAAGAACCCGAACCCGCCTCCCACGCCGCCGCGGGCCGAGCTGCAGCAGGCGGCGGTCAGCCTGGCCGAGCCCTGCCGCAGCTGCAGCCACGCGCTGGGTGAGCATCCTCCTCTCCCTCCTCTCCCTCCTCTCCCTCCTCTCCCTCCTCTCCCTCCTCTCCCTCCTCTCCCTCCTCTCCCTCCTCTCCCTCCTCTCCCTCCTCTCCCTCCTCTCCCTCCTCTCCCTCCTCCTCCTCCTCCTCCTCTTCCCCCTCCTCCGCTCCAACATTTCAAGTCAAAGCTTAGAAACCGCAGTTACATTAGGTGTAAATGTCAATAGCTTCCATTGGAATGTGTTTAATATTTTGAAGATATGTTTAATGTGGAAATAATCCTAAAATTAGTTTTAAAGAGATCCAGCTAAGATGCAACTTCTAGCAACACCAACATTCAAAGCTGTTAAAGTGCAAAAGCACCATTAAGCTGCCCATAACAATTTTAATACTTTGTGTTACCTTAACCGTACATAGCTTTTATCTGCCTTCCTTACAAGGTGAATGACTCTCTCCCGTAGGCTGTATTATGTTTCCTTACTTTAGAACAAAGTATAAAATATTCTTGAGCATCACTGAAGCAGGTACTCCTACCTGCAGAAAGAACTGCGTCTTTTCTGAGTCACAGAAAATAAATCTAGGGTTGTACATCTTAGCATGGTCTGAGTTATGGTGCAGACAGCTTGCATGTCTTGGAAGTGAGTGCTCAAAATCCACTGTTAAATACTGCTGTGGTTTTTGGTTTTGTTTTTCAGACTTAGAATAAATAACAATTTGTTACCCACATAGCCTGAAAAACAGTGCTGAATCATTGTATCATTATTTTAAGAATTTATACTTATCCAAAATAGAAGCTGATGGCTGTTTCTGTATATATCAGAGTCACAGAACAGTTTGAGTCGGAAGGGACCTTTAAATGATCATCTAGTCCAGCCCCCCTAGAATCAGCAGGGATACTTTCTGTTAGATCACATTGCTCTGAGCCCCAACCAGCTCTAACTTGGATATTTCCAGGGATGGGGCATCCATCACCTCTCTGGGCAACTTGTTTTGGTATTCCACCATCCTCACAGTAAAAAACCCTTTTTCTGATACCTAATATAAACCAATCTAAAGCCACCACCCCTTGTGCTGTCACTTCATGTCCTTGAAAAAGTCCCCCTTTGGCTTTCTTGGGGGCCACCTTTGGAAGGATGCTTGAAGATCTCCCTGGAGCCTTCTCTAGTCTGAACAACCCCACACTCTCAGCCTGACTTCATAGGAGAGGTGCTCCAGCCCTCAGATCACCTTCACTGCCCTCCTGTAGATTTGCTCCACCATCTATCCTCACCCTTCTTAACAAATACTGAATAAAAATTCAGCTAAAATAAAATTCAGAACTAATTTAAAAGAAGCACTTACTATTTAATTTTTTTGCTGTGCAAAACTTAGGACAATTAAATGAAAAAAAAAATGGACATTTCAAACCTTCACAATAGATCATTTATTATTTTACTTTTGAAAAAAAATATTGTACTTTGAATGAAATAGCTTTTTTTTTTAAATGGGATCTATTTATTTATTTCTATTTATGCCCTCCTCTTTTTATGGTCTCATTACATGGCATTTATTTCTAGGCTTTTCAGCAGGATTTTTTCCTGATAGTCCAAGTCTCTGCGTTTGCTTGCAGGAGAAGGTTAACAAATGCATAGCAAGACAGAAAATTCAGTCACTTTAGCTAAGTTAGTTCCAATTTTTCATCACAGCTTCTCTGTGCTGCTTCTATTTGTGCAATTAGGGGTGGCTTGTGTTACCTGTCCCTTTCAATCCTGGCGTTTGAAGAAAGAGCTTTTTCTTTCTTTTTTTTTTTTTTTTTAAAGTTGCAAGATGTGCCTGTCAGTTCTCTGTTCTTCAGCAGAATTTGTGGATGCTTTGTATTTTGTAGAAAAACTCAGCTCTTCTAAAAGCTGGGCCTGGTTTTGGTCTATTAAATAATATTAAATCATTCTTTAGCCAGGGAACCAGGGAAAAACAGAACTGTAGAACCAGTAGAAGTATTCTATGAAGAAACTGTATTTTTATTTACTGTTTTTTTTTAGAAAAGACTTCTGACTGCAGCTAATGAGGAAGATGTTTCATTTAAAATAACTCAAATGAGTTCCTCTGTGCTTCCTCATAATACTGGAAAAATATGTCTTTCAGCTGTGTTTTCCAAGATGATTTTCCTATTCATCTCTTCTAAATTAATGTGTTTCTGTTGAATACCTTTAAAACCAGATTAACCACAAGGTGTGTGTACTTCATATTAGCTGTGATACTTTTTTCTTCTCAGAAAGCCATTGAAGCAGCAATATAGAAATGTGCTGCTTAAAGCTGTACATGATGTAAAATTGTAGGATTTCTTTTTTCTTCTTCTTTTTTTCTCTTTTTTTTTTCTTTTCTGAATTTATTTATTTCATCTAGAGGTAACCCTACATACTATCTTGCTTGAAATATCTCTTTTTGGGGGTGTTGTTTTGTCTTTAAGCCAGTGCAGTTTTTGGTGCATAAAAAACCTATTTGATTGTGTTTATTATTGCCTACTTATGTACAACATATATATTCATCCTTTTGGTGCTCAGCCTTACAGTTTGGCTCAATGTGGTTGTTTTAATGAGTATTTCTTTTATTTGGGTGATATATTTTCTAACACTGTGGCTGCATTAGATGCTGGGATAATTCACTGTCCACCAGCCACAAGACCAGGTGTTGCATGGTCAGAGACTCTTTTCTATTTGATTGTTTCTCCTGTGTTGCAGGGTGCATTTTTTAATTGGTAAATACTGTCAGCCTTGAATCACTTTTAAAACTAGTTAATTGATGTGCTAATACACCGTATATACATTCAATCTATTTTTTTTTTTCCCTATCACTGTCTTTGGTTCCTGCTGTTGTGGGTTTCTCTGGGTCTGGATTGAAGGCACTTGAGAGGGTAGTTCATGTTTGGACTCAAGTGTTTATTATTTCTTATCAGTAAAACAGTCTCACTACTGTGAGTTCAGCTGCTTTTCATTAGAAGGCACAAAATGGCTCACAATCTCTTCTTCCAAGGTCTTTTAAGACTAAACTATCCAATTAAGAACTGACACAGAGATTATTTTCCCTTTTAACCAATAACTGATCCCACAGAGCCCCCAGCGCAGACTTTTCTGCCCAGTTACAAAATGCCACCCATGCCATGAAGAAGAAGAAGAAGCATGAAGAAGAAACCCAGGACAGCACCCTCTGCCCTCCATCTTCCTTCCATCCACAACATACTAAAAATCCCAAAACGTAAATTTCTCACCAAGTGACACACCTACACTACTCTCTATAATCTATTTCACACTTTTGTGGATTCTAGTCTATCTTGATGTCTGGGAAACTTTCCCCATGAATGAGGGTCAAAGTCAGTGCTCCCCTGGGGGTCAGGGCATCCCAGAGCAGACAGAGAAATATTCCCAGTGCCCTGGGTTTCCACATGCTGTGCACCTTCACATAGCATATTTGGGTATTTCTTGGTTTTAGTGTTTTGGGATAGGCTGGACACATTCCTTGTTAATCTGTTTTTATATTGTTCCTGATTTTTGCACTCCAGTGCTTTCTTGCTGAAGTTGCAGGTCTTCCTCTCACTGTTCTTTTTGCTTGCTTTTCTGTGCATGTCCTAGCAACCTATACATGTGATATTTGAATTTTCTTTTCAGGCATAACAGCTACAGAGGAAGGGTGTACCAGTTGAGCAGTGCATGTGTTTGGGACTATGTAACTCTAGTCAAGAGTGATGCAGTATTTGATATCAGTGTACCAAAGCTTTAATTTTAATAAAACACCTACTAACAGCCACAGAGTTTGGAACGGGCTGTGAATATCTGAATAAAGATAGTTTGTTGGCCTGGTGTATAAACATTGGTGTCCCTTTAGCACATACATGCTGGTAATACACTTAACTTTTAGATTCACAGTGTAGGTAATAATTCTCTAGTTTAATAAAATGTTTAAACACCACTAAGTTGTCAAGGTTCAGTATTGTTATGGAAACTGCATAGAAATGGCTTCTTATGCTGATGTTTTATTCATTTGTTGAAGGCAAGGTTTCTTTGGTATGTTATCAGTTTCTAATGCAAAGCTCCTCTAGAAGGATATTTATTACTTGCAAATGATCAAGACAGACTGCTGGGAATATTAACCCTTCATACCTGTCTTAAGGACAGAAGTTAAATCATTTTATTCTGCCCAGAATATTTATCCTCAAAGGAAGCTTATGATGGCCACGTGCCTAAGACACAATATTATAAATTTTCATTTAAGTGGAAACAATTGCTGTCATATTTTTAAAGTTCTGCATTACAGTGTACTTTTTACTTGAAGCCAAATAAAGGTATTGAATTTAAACTTCTCAAAACAAACCATCTTTTTGCTGCGTGGCCAATAAATGCGATCGTTTTCAAGTCAAGTGTTATTTCTCCTCACTAGCTCCCCAACTAAGGAGTCAGATTTCCATTGAAAAAATATGTTAATATTAAGAAGTAAATATAGATAAAATTTAGTAAAATATAAAAAGCTAATATGCCCGAAATGAAAAGTATTTTTCTCCTTCTTTGTAAGGATATTTTCTTGTACTTTCAGAGGAAAGGATAAGCATACTATCTACATTGGCCTGGAGTCAGCAAAGATCATTGCTTTTTGTAATGCAAATATCTTCTTTCTGGGAGTTGACTTTTTGTTTTACACTGTCTTCCTTCTTCCCGGGGCCAGTTGTTCAAAGGAGCTTGAAATGAATGTCCCGTTTTACAGGGAGAAACCTCAAGCTTTTGAAAATTACAGCTGTGGAACTGACTTTACCTTTGGAGATGATCAAAGGGAGTTTGTCACTTGGAAATGAACAAATGAGCGCGTACAGTATGCAAAATCTCTGTTAATATAGTGTGCACAAAGCACAGTTTGATCTTACGTGATATGAAAGCAAGGGACTTAGCCAATAATGCCCAGTTTAAAACAAAAAGGCTTTTTTTTGGAACTGGGTTTTTTTCATTCTTACTGAAATAGGGTGCTGCTTACATCTGGATTACATAATTTATGGAAATTCTGCATTTATTTTCTTAAGTCAAGAAACCTTGTCTCAAATGCATAGCTCTAGGACAAAAATGCATGTAGTTAGTCATATGGTGCAACACATTCATACAAGCAGGACTTGTGTAGTCAGCCTTAAGTGTCAACAGATGATGTGATTCCAAGCTGCTGCCATTCCTCTGCTGTGGAAGTTGCCACCCCTGGTCAAGCTTTACAAACTGCTCTGAGGTGACACAGGTTTCAGTTACCTCTGATAAGATGTGCTCTGTTTAAGTAGGTTATTACAGGGTCAGTGCCTTTACAGTTAAGGCTTAGTTGGAGGTCTTCTGGGGTACAATTGGTGCTATGGGTCCTCTCTGTAGCCATTCACAAGTTTGGGTTTTCATTTTGTTTAGCTGCTCATGTTTCTCACCTGGAGAATGTGTCTGAAGAAGAAATGAACAGGCTCCTGGGGATTGTATTGGATGTGGAATATCTGTTCACCTGTGTCCACAAAGAAGAAGATGCAGACACCAAGCAAGTTTATTTCTACCTGTTCAAAGTAAGCTGAACTGAAATCTTCTTAGATTTTTTGCTTTCTCACACAGAAGCCAATTTCATTGCCACTCGGGCATGCATTGACTTTATCTGCCGAGACAGTTTTTCTCTGGGATGATTCTCTACTGAGTAAGTGTGGGCTGGATGTTCTTGCAATGCACTGATTCTTACTCCAAAAAGCCATCCAGATGATTGAGGAACTGACCCTGAGTCCCATGTATAAACTGCAGCCTCCTTCACTGACATACCAGGAAGAGTCAGTAGATATGAATGGCAACTTGGCTGCCTGCATTTCCTCAGGGGAGCCTCTTGTACACATTTCAGAGAAGGTGGTTTCACAGTGCAGGGTAGTAATTACAAATTCAGCTGATTAAACAAGCAGATATACACACACACAGATATATATATATACACACACACACACACACACACACACACACATATATATATATATACACACACACATATATATAGCCGGGAGAATTCCAACACTGCTCACAGTGTGTTGTGCCCTTGTGACTTCCATTGACTCTCTGCATGAAAATATACTAACTTTAAAAAATTTGTGTATTTTTAACAGCTTTTGAGGAAGTGCATTTTACAGATGGGAAAACCTGTAGTAGAAGGATCTTTGGAAAGCCCCCCCTTTGAGAAACCTAGCATTGAACAGGTAAAGGGTCAAAATGTGCATTTCGTTGGTGTGTGGTGGGGTTTTTTTGTTGTTGTTTATTTATGTATTTTAAATTTTATTTTGGTAGGGGCTTGGAGGCTTTGTTTGTTTTGGGATTTTTTGTGGTTTGTTTTTCTTTTTGTAAATCTAAGCACTGGTTTTGAAAATGTGGCATTTTATTAGGCACTTTGCAGATGTTTCTGTGTTCTGCTCAGGACCAAATAGGGGGCTACAGGAGATTGCTCTTGGTTCTCCTTTTAGTGTTTGTACAATAGTTACATTATTTGTATTCTCTTTCTCATCACTGGTCTTAGGCTTTAATGAAACTGACTTTTTTTTGTGGGTTTAGAGAACTAACTTGAAATGCTACTTTTATGTGGGCAGTTCTAATCTTTCTTTGTTTCAAGTGATGAAAAATGCTGTTGAAGTTTTGAAACCCAATATTAAAATGAAGCTTGCCTTCTGTATATCAAGAAAAATGTTACAGTCCAATTCAGTGAGATCATAGCCTTCTCTTTCAAAGGGTACACAAGAAAAAAACAAAGCTGAAACCAAAGAATAATTGAGGCTTTTGTGACTCTCAGTAGATAAAGAACATATGACAAATTCAGTTTTTGGTTAAGCAAGCTCCTAAGAATGCACTCCTGGCAGACAAGTGGGCCCATGAACTCCAGTGAGACTCTGCAGAGGCTCACATACCTCAATGAAACAGGAGCTCGATGTTTTCCCATCCCTGGATGAATGGATGTTCTATTGTTAAGCAGGATAATTTAAATGTGAAGACTGTTACTTGTAGTTATTATTTCTTTGCAGCTCTCACTTCTTAACATGTAGGAAGATCAAACCACTTTATTGCTGAATTCTTCACTTTAAGTTCTCCTTTAGTTTGACTATAAAAAAAAAAAAGTGTATGTAATCCCCCATGGCTCCTAATCCGTAAAATACACTATTAAAAAGGTTTTGTACAATGCAATTTTTTGTCAATTTCTTCATAATGTTCAAGTTGCTTAAGAAAATAAAGCATAGAGATTGAAGGGTAATTCTTGTTACATCTTACTTTGAAATCATTTTCGCTTTAAAAAAGACCAATATTTTCAATTCTGGTTTTGGCAGCTCAGCCACTCAATCAAACAAAATTATTTGCTAAGCACCGGTATTATAATGGGTTTATAAAATATATATGTTGCAGCACTTTTAGTTACCCATTTTAATCATGTTCAGTAGGTTTTTCTTCAAACTGGACAGTGTCCAAGGCGCAATGAGGAGACATGATTGTGAAGTGTTATGACTTGAAGAAATAATATGGTTTGTAGTCATAAACTTAAGTAGAAGTCCATAAGCCCCAATCTATTATTGAAAAGTAGCTGGTGAGTTTTGAGGGTGATTGATGATTTATGTATGGATTAAAGGCTACCAGAGTTTTCTCTGTTCACTGACTTTGAGAAGGAAGGAAAAAAGGGATTTCTTCTTCTTTTCCTTTCCATCAGCTGCTGAGAGCAGGTTGAAAATACCTGGATGTACCTCCTGCTGTGTACACATGTACCAGCCTGCGACATCTGCATGAGTAGCTGAGCAGGGTGTTCATGGTTTCTGATATTTCTTTTCTTTCCCACCCAATGCAACTTTATGATAAACATAAAGTGAGGAATGTTTGAGGATGCTTCTGTAAAATTTATGACTAAATTATTAAACAGAATTTTCTTACTTTTTAAGGGTGTGAATAATTTTGTGCAGTACAAATTTAGCCACTTACCCTCGAAGGAAAGGCAGACAATAGTGGAACTGGCTAAAATGTTTCTGAACCGCATTAACTACTGGCACTTGGAGACACCTTCTCAGCGGAGACTGAGATCACCCAATGATGATATTGCGGGGTATAAAGTTAATTATACCAGGTAATGCTGCTTCTGCTTGTTGGGAGTGTTCCTTACAAACAGGGCATGGACAAACTTCAGGAGTACACCGGTATCTTTGTGCCATAGATGGACCTTGTGCATTCTTGCAGCCATGGATTTAACAGGACGACCTAAGGGTTTTAGTGAGACTATATCAGTTTCACATGCATCCCTGGGTCTCGAGAGATGTGCTTTATCAGCCAAGAACAGGGAGCAGAGGCTGGAACACTTGTATCTAACAATGCCTCTGCAAGGTTTGTGTTTGTGAATGCTCTCAGTCTTAATATTTGAGCCTCATGTTCCCTATTTATTATTCAACTTGAAAAAGAAAAAGAGAGAAGATAACATTTAGCATTGCAAAGCATCACTGTTTGAAACCAAACCGCAGAGGAGTTGAAAAATCAAACTAATTTTGCAAGTGCTTGAATGCTAAATGGGGACCAGATATTACCAGGTTCCTTGAAATTGTAGTGCTTGTTATGACCATTTAATGCGCTGTTAGAATTCAAAGGAATAACTGAGTTGCTGGAGGATGAAAGCTAGGATAAAAAGATATGTCCCTATTTATTTTCTTTTTCTCACAGGAGTAGTGCAGTGCCTTTTTCAGTGAGCAGTTCAGTGAGAGCAGTTCAGGGTCCTGCAGGTCAGGCAGCAGGTAGTTAACCTCTGTCAGCACGCTCTTCTCAGGAACACCCCGGGCATCTCTGCTGGCCCAGGGTGAGCACCACCTTCTGGCTGCTTTCCTGGTGGCCTTTCCTCTCACACACCTCCTCCCCATGAAGGAGAACAGCAGCAAACCTGGTGTGAGCTGAGACTCTGGCTGGTCACAGAGCAGTCTGTGCTGTGTCTGACCCACATGTCCTGTCACCATCAAGGACACTTGTAATCCATGGTGCTCCTAAGACCATGTGTGGTGGGTGTTTCACCTCCATTTGTATGTGATAACTGGCGTCAGCCAGGGGTGCTAGGGGTTAAATCTTATTAGGAATCGATTGTTAATTGGTTCTGGTTGGTGGCTTTTTGTTGTTAATTATTTTGTCACTTGTGTTTTCTCAAACTACCCTGCCCACAGTCCCTAAGGACCCCCCACAACCCAAAGTGCTCTTCCCACCAAATCTCACTTGTCATTGTGAGCTTCTCTCCTCTGTGTTGTCTGAGGCATTGCTCGGGGTGCTGCTGGGCACCATGGCCACACCTGAATTTTTGCAGTCACCAATTTCATTTGAGAACCTGAGGATTTCAATGAAACTGTTTCAGAGTTTCACATGCATTCTTGTGTTTTGAGAGCTGTGCTTTATCAGCCAAGAGCAGGAAGTAGAAGTCTGTGAACAGCTCTATTTCACAAGTCTTTTGCAACACATGTTTGCAAAGATTAAGGCACAAGAGTTTGGGAGAACATTTTGAGACAGGCTGTACTTTGGGTCTGGATGAAGAAATGTGTGCAGGATCCAGCACAGTATGTCTGCATCCAATTCCTAATATTTTCTTTTCATTGCTGGAGCTTTCATAGTGGTTGTGGTCTGAATCTGCTGAAGCTCCAGATTCCAATGACTGTTCACTTACACACAGATACCAAAATCTTGTTTATAGAATTAATAGATATTGTGATGTACACAGGCAGTATACTACTGAGTTATCTCTTTGGTACCATAATCTCTTTTCCTAGAAGAGAAACGTGACATGCTGTAATTTTCCTTAGTGCAAAGTTTATTATGGAAGGAGATCCTGGTAATGAAAGAGTAACAAGGCAGGGTATGATGGCAAGAAGCCAACTGGTGGAAGACCAGCGCAGGAATCCAGTTGGATTGGGATGGAGCTAGTTAAAAGTGTCACCCATCTGGCCTCTATGTGGGCAAGGGTAAAAGTTTAGAGGGTAAAACAGGCTGTGCTGAGGGTCTTTGGAGTCAGTGGCAGGAGATGTGTGAGGCTGAATGGATGAGCTGTGGAGAGAATCCCTGACATAGCCATGAATTGTCTGTAATCTGTGATTATTGTCTGGAACAAGAGCGCTTTGTGTAAACTAGGCTGCAGAGAAAAATAATATATGGAAACTTAAAAGTACTTGGTTGTCATTTCTGTAAAAAACTGGGCAATATAAATGCTGCTTAACTCTGTCCAGCCTTGTAGTGGAACTGATTTATGCAGTCATGTAGCTCTCAGCTGCATTATAAATGGTGTGGGCAGTGGTTTTATTGCATTAAGTCATATGTTAGATGGTGATAATTACCTGGCTTTTATCCTCTTTACAGGTGGCTTTGTTACTGCAATGTCCCTCAGTTTTGTGACAGTCTACCTCGGTATGAAACCACCCAGGTTTTTGGTAGGACATTGCTTCGCTCTGTTTTTACTGTAATGAGACGACAGCTGCTGGAACAGGCCAGGCAGGAAAAAGACAAGCTTCCTCAAGAAAAACGAACACTAATCCTCACTCATTTTCCAAAGTAAGGGGCCACAGTGTGCCTGCATTCAAAGTTAACCAGCAACTTCGTTGTGGAAAGGGAGAAATTGCCTGCAGCTTAAAATAATTTATCTTTTTATTCAGTAGCAACTAGATACTGCAGCTTTCTTTACTGCCATAACTTCCATTAGTGTATTTTGTGTACACAGCTGCTTGCTTTGTTTTTTCCTAGGATTATTCATATTGCTGGGGGATTGTACTGGTTGTCTGTTAGCAGGTATTGTAGGTCAATTTCTTTCTTTTTCTGTAGTCCTTGGAAACAATGGACCTCCAAAAACATTCTCACATCTGCTTTGGTGATGGAACATCAAAAAGGGGCAGTGTTGTACAAAGTTTATAATAATTTCAGTTTAATTCAACATTGTAATAGTGAACAAAGTAGTCACCCTACCCCCAGAAGAGATGGGGTTATTAGAGAGGAGTCAGTAGAAAACTGCATCATTGAATCCTAAACTGATAAATTTCGTACTGGGTATCTTTTCCAGTACTGGAATGTCGATGACAACCTCTGACAATAAAACAGTAATAATTACCTATAGGGGTATTGAAACATGCTCAACTTTGATAGTCATTAATTTCAAACATTTTACTGGTGGTAAAGAGGGGTAGTGATGATGACAGGATCATTCATTGTAATGAACTCCTGTTAAAATAGTGTATTACTTTAAAAATATCCTTATTTTACTAGGGTGGGTTGGTTCTCCAAGTCATACTTTAAAAGCCTGTCCCTCCTAACAGAAAAATTAACTGAACCTACAGAAGTCCTGGTGACACTGATGCTATCTATGCAAGCTACTGTGTTGGGCCAGAAGATGGGTTAGAGCTCAGGGGAATGAAAAACAACATGAACTTTCCTAAGCTGAGTAGAGCCAGGATTTGTTGCTCCTCCTATAATAACTTATTTTACCACTTGTAGGCTGTCTTTGGGGTAGACTGGATACAGGCCCTGAAACAGATAGAGAAAAGGACCTGACACCCCATTGATGCAAGGAGCAGATTTATGGAGGAAGCAGTTGTGCATATGCCCCTGTTTCCACTGCCTTTAAAGCCTTTTGCAGTAATTTGAAAAGCATTATTATTCACTGCAATTCCTTTTGATATTCTGCTGGGGAAAAAAAGACAAGTACTGTTTGCAGATGATCTGTGGGAAGTATGAATAACATTTTAAATCTTTCATGGGCTGTACTTATCTGAAGCATTTGTCTTTCCTCTGGCATCGTTCTGAGTGAGCCCTGCAGAGGACCTGTGTCTCAGAGCATGGAGCCTGGCATTGGCACAGGGCTCCCCTCTGCCCTGGGCTCCTTTTGGGCAAAGGGAGCACCCAGGGGTTGTGTCTGTGCATACCTAGGAAGGAGTTGCTAATGGGACTGAAGGCAGAGCCTCTGTGCTGCCTGGAAATGGAGCTTTGGCTAAATTTGGATTTGTCCTTCTGCTCTGTTGCAGATGGTCAGGTCACTGTTACCAACTTTTTAGGCATTATCAGCTGTACAGACTGCAGCAAACTCTGCACATTGCTTGGGTGTGGCTGTCCTATATGTACAGTACGAGAGTCTGACTTGATCCTTGGAATCCCTATCCTGTTCAATGAAGTTTTACTCAACAGTCCTGTTGGTTTCAGCTGAACAGTTTCTATACATGTAGATGACTCCAGAGAGTAGAAATGTGCCATGTCAACTTCTGGTCTGAAAACCCCTTCTGTGCAAGGATAAGCAGCTGTCTTGCTGCTTGCTGGGAGGGAATTGGTGTATCAGGCCTGAGAGGGTGAGTGTGATGGAGAGTCTGATCTGTGGAATTCAATGATGCTAAGAGAGGTTTAACATGGTGCTGTTTCTGTAGCTGTACCAAAGTAAGGTTAAAAATACTGTTATGCAATCGCAAACATGCAATTAAAAGTTACAGTAGGACACTTAAGGAATGAAAATATCTTCCTAAGAGCATTGTTAGTAACACTGGGATTCTATCAAAGACAGAAAGCAAATGTATCTGCAAAATACTGATTGATCAAAGCAGTTGCCATCATTGTATAACATTGTATAAAATAATATATTGCCATCATTGTATAACATAATCAACTCATGGCTTTCTCATTAGTGGAGTTTTGTTCTGTAAAAATAGTTGGTAACTGTCTTTTTCTGCACTTGCAAATTAATAACTATTGCTTGTAATCAGAGGTAAGGTTTAGTAAGTGAAAGCACTCTACTGAATTATGATACTTCGTGTCTACTCTGGCTTGTGATATTTGCATGTATGGAGTTTTTTTAATAGCATTGGCCAACAGCATTTTCTTACTGACTTAGTAATGTTTTTAATTTAAAAACATTGCAAGTCTTGTTTTCAAAAAGACCCGCTTGGAATGATCCCATTAGTTGATATTTTCCCTGGTTTTGTACCTAGGTTTCTGTCTATGCTGGAAGAAGAAGTGTACAGCCAGAATTCTCCCATTTGGGATCAGGATTTCATGGTGTCCAGTTCCAGAACTGGCCAGCTGGGAATCCAGACAGGTAATTTGCATTTAGTGATGGGTAACACAAATGAAAACTGCATGATTTAGAACTAATGTGAGGCTTTTTTTTAATATATATATTAGAAAGAGAGATGTTAGTCTATGACCTTTTAAAACAATAGTTTCATTCTCTTAATTGGTGAAACAGCTTCTCCCTTTATTGAGTTTGATTTGTCCAACCAGTCCTAGAGCACTGTAAATTAGACAGATGGAGCTGAATGATGAGATTTTGCTTTTCAATAGAGCCCTACAAAAAACCTTTTCATGAAGCTAAATGCCAGCAGGCTTGGCAGGTATGTGAAAGAAGTTTGTTTTCTTAGCTTCTGCTCAGCACTGCGAACTAATGAAGCCTGATGTTTGCAATCCTTGTTATCCAGCAGCCCCTCCTTAGGTAGAATTTAGTTTAGAAAAACACACTGAGATAAAGTTTTAATGTCTCTGCTTGGGAGCTGGTGGCATTGCTCTGTTGCACAGTGTTCACTGTCACTTTTTGGGTGGTGGGTGTCCATCTTTGTGACAGTCTTTCCATCAGCACCAGAATGGATTCCATGACCTGCTTTTTTTTTGTGTTTGTTTTTTATGTCATTGCAGTTATCAGTCCTCCTCCTGTTGCAAGATCTGTTGCATACAGTGCAAGTCCTTCATCTCTGGAACAGTCCAACAGTGGGAATATGAGTCCAGCTTGTAAAGTTTCTTCTGCCCTTGACCCAAACTTAGGTGAGGGAGAAGGAGCCTTGCCTTTTGACTTCTGTTGATATTATCAGTAGCTGCAGTATATGGTAACCTTTGCCTTCACTCTACATTAGCACACTTGAGGTGTTTTTGCTGAAAGATTTGCACACACATACCTTTTTCTCCACTGTGGTAATGTTTAACTAGCAGAAATCATAACTGTATTTACAAAAAACCCCGATTGGTTTGTTTAAATTAAATTAAAATGGGGACAGGTCTGATTGTTTCAGAGGTTTTTGAAAAATACTTTTCTTGGAGTGCATCTATTATAAGCTATGAGGAGAGGTTTTGTTTAAATACTGGTGGAGTAGAACGAGCCATCACATTTGAGTTTTTTAACTTTTTGAGGTACTGAAAATGCATACATCTGAGCAGGGAAGAAAAACACAGACATACCAACTAGGTTAAATTTAAAACCTGAATGAGGTTAGGTTAAAGAAAAAAAAAAAACTTATAAGGAAAAGAGTTGGTGGATGCATAAATTCTCCTAATAAATCCTTTTTCAAACACCTCAGGATTAATGAGCCTGTCAAGAGAGATTGCTATGTCAGAGAGATGATCCCAAGCTTATGTAAAGTGAGTCCTCAACAAAGGAGAAAAACCAAAACCAAAAGTGAATTTCGAGTCTCAGTGTTCACTACAGAGGAACTTAGGGCAGCTCCTAAACTGCAGTTTTCCATGAGGTCATTTCTCAACTTGTCCCTCAGAAGTGGGAATGAGTGGGATAATCCTGAGCTGGCAGCTGGGTCTCTGTTACTGTACCTCTGCTAGTCCTTGGTGGACTGTTCTTCTGTGACTTTAACTAGTTTCTCTTGCTGTATAATACATGTGGCTCTGCAATCAGTAGGGCAGTTAATAATTAACTTGGCATATTTTGACTTGGAAATTTTATGTGGTTTTTTTAATATGTATGACACATCAGGCTGTATGTGCTGCTTGGTTTACAGAAGAGGTGAAAGAATTATATGACGGATACTTAGTTCCAGTGAATCCTAAAAGGAGGATTTTGTGTAATCAAGAAATAGGCACTGCAATTTGAGTATTGAGCACTGACCTTCCAAGACAGCTGCACAGAGGTTCCATGCAGAGGATTTTGAAGCAAAAAGAAAAAGCAAATGGTTTAACTGTGAATTCACAGAGGTGTGGTGGAAGGAGAGGTTTATTTTTCTGCTTCATGCTAATACCCCAGTGCAAAGCGGAAATGGAGAAGTGATAAATATTTTTCAGATTTCATTTATTTCTCTTTCTCTTTGTCTGTAGGGATAAAAAAACCACCAAAAAACAAACAAAAAAACCCCCAACCTCAAACTTGACATATATAGGATATGACAGAAGTGCTAGACTTCATAGTGTTTGTGACATTTTGGTAATTTCTAATTTGTCTGAGTTTTTTTTCATAGGGGAAAAGAGAAAAAATAATGAACCCTATTCTCTGGAGGATTCGAAGAGACCAAGGGTTGTAGGAGATATCCCTATTGAGTTAATCAACGAAGTCATGTCAACAATCACAGATCCTGCAGCAATGCTTGGGCCAGAGGTGAGATACAGGCTTGGTGTAGCAAATGATCTGTTTGTGAATGGTCTGTTCTTCGTAAATGTTCCACATGGAAAGAATGTGATAAGCTAAGAGTCCTGTCAAGAAAAATAGACTTTGTGAGAGTAAGATTTGGTGAACAAAAAATACTGGTGAAATACATTAACATGAAAAATAGTTCTACAGTTTTTTTTAATGCCTTGTGTACAGATAGGAAAGAGACTTGTGAAACTATTGATAGTAAGAACACAGGGCTCAGGTTATCCTGCAAGATGCTTTTGTTACAGAATGGTTAAAAAAGGCAAATTTTTTTAACCTTAACAAATTTTTACAAATCAGATAGAATAGGATAATGAGAAAATAAAAACTACATCTTAAAATACCTTTGCCCCACATCTCCCTTCTTCCCAAGCTCAGCTGCATTCATGATTCTCTGCCTTCTCCCCCAAGCAGAGCTGGGGGATGGGGAATGGAGGCCACGGTCAGTTCCCATTGTGGTGTCTGCTGTTCTTCCTCCACGGAGAAGGACTTCCCACACTCTCTCCCTGCTCCAGTATGGGGTCCCTCCCGTGACAGACAGTTCTCCATGAACTTTTCCAACTGGTCCTTCCCACAGGCTGCAGTTCTTCACGAACTGCTCCACCAGTTTAACCTTAAATCTTTTTAACCTTAGTTTTTTTTTAAATCTTTAAATAAAAAATTTGTTAAGGTTTTAAAAAAAGGCAATTTGTTAAGGTTAAATAGGGTTCAAGAATTGCAGCAGAATGAAAGATCCAAAGTTAAAACCTCTCTCTGGTGCAGAAACTGATCTCAACTGTTATTTGCTCTGTCTTCCCCAGTTGCTCTTTTTTTCGGCTGGAAGAGAAAAACAAACAGAATTGCGGAATTGTGCCATGCACAGAATTGCACTTTTTTTTCCCTTGGCTGGCTTTTCCTCCTTCTGTTCTCTCTGCCAGGCTATGTTTTGCCAGCAGCTCATTTGCCAAGATTTAGCTAGAAACTGCTGAAGATTTGGAACCACCTACATTTCTTATTCAAACTATGTACTGTGACTGATGGCTCTGCATATTACAAATGCTGTGCCAGCCTGGCTGTTGGGGCTGGCAGTGACTAGAAACCCAGCAGCCAAACTTTGCTCAAAAAAGTAAACAGTATGTGCATACAGAGATGTTTTGGCATTGTAAAATGGTCTTGAAAAAAATAAGCTAAATAAATTTGCTGTATTAATTTAATCTGCATTTAGATATATAGATGCAATTGCTAGATATGTAACAGCAAATTCTGTAGGAATTAAAATCTTTTTTTTAGGCTCTTACAATAGTGGCAGAGATAGTGGAAAACACTAATAAAAAGAAAAAAACCCGACTTTTTCTGTGCTGCCATTAAAATGTGTGATTTGCAGTATGTGTAGGCAAATCCACAAGTCATGCCCAAGCTGGCTAAGAGTAAAGCAAATATGAAGACTTAGTGGCATAGGCTTCAACTGGATGTGTGCTATCCCTCAAGGGGTTTTGGAACTTTTTGAGTCATCACCATTGCTGTTGTTATCTAATCAGTATCAATATAAATTCAGATTGGCCTTTGTAGACTGTAGTGTAGACTTACATCTGGCTTTTTTGATGGCGTCCCTTCTGCAAAGCTACATTGCAAAGGCAGTCGTTGGCAGCTCTGTTGGAAAAAGAGAGTGGGGTTTATTTGTTTGTTCATTAAGGCTGTTCTGTCAGAGGATGTGAAATCTCAAAACTGGGATTTTGTTCCTCGTTTGTGCGGCACAGACCAACTTCCTCTCGGCACACTCGGCCCGGGACGAGGCGGCGAGGCTGGAGGAGCGCAGGGGGGTGATCGAATTCCACGTGGTCGGCAACTCCCTGAACCAGAAGCCCAACAAGAAGATCATGATGTGGCTGGTTGGTTTGCAGAATGTGTTCTCCCATCAGCTGCCTCGAATGCCGAAGGAATACATCACCCGCTTGGTCTTTGATCCGTGGGTATCCTTGGGCAGGGGGCTGAGTGCGAGGCGGAGGGGCTCTGGTGCCGTTTGCAGCTGAGGTGGGGTGGAGAGCAGCTCTGCCTCTGCTGTGCTTTTGCTGTCTTTTCAAGCCCTCATAACTCCTGGTCAATCTAACTGGGTTGTACCCAAGTGCCATCTTGGTGGCTGTATTAATAATAAGTGGCTTCTTGTTGTGGGACCGTGGTGGGTTGACATTGACTGGATGCCAGATTCCCACGAAACCTGCTCCATTGCTCCCCTTCTCAGCTGGACAGGGGAGAGAAAGTACAAAGTTTTTGGATGGAAGGACAAGGAGTGATCACTCACTGATAACTATCACAGGCAAAATAGACTCAACTTGATGAAATTACTTTAACTTTCTACAAATCAGATAGAATAGGATAATGAGAAAATAAAAACTACATCTTAAAATACCTTTGCCCCACATCTCCCTTCTTCCCAAGCTCAGCTGCGTTCATGATTCTCTGCCTTCTCCCCCAAGCAGAGCTGGGGGATGGGGAATGGAGGCCACGGTCAGTTCCCATTGTGGTGTCTGCTGCTTCTTCCTCCACAGGGAAGGACTTCCCACACTCTCTCTCTGCTCCAGTATGGGGTCCCTCCCATGACAGACAGTTCTCCATGAACTTCTCCAATATGGGTCCTTCCCACAGGCTGCAGTTCTTCATGAACTGCTCCACCAGTTTAACCTTAAATCTTTTTAACCTTAATTTTTTTTAATTTTTAAATAAAAATTTGTTAAGGTTTAAAAAAAAATACAATTTTTTTTTAATTAAAAAAAAAGGCAAGTAAAAAAAGCACTAAAATGTGTACAAGAAAAAAATATATAATGTGTATAAAATCTTCAATGGTGGCACATACAGTATAACTACTCTTTGGGCTTTTTGGCAGGGGGTCATATGATTTATATGATACTGTGCATTGAATAATCTAAAGGATAGTGCACTGTTTTCACACCTTGAGGATTATATTAAAATTCCTTATCCTTGACATAAGAGTTGAGATTGCACCTTTCTACATCTTTCCTGGCAGTCACTATAAGTGCAACAGAAATTGATATTTATTCTGGTCTTGATTCCCAGAGGATTGTGTGATTAGAAATAAGAAATGCCCTCTCTTACTTCATCAGCTGCATTTGAGACTGATAGCTTAACTATGGAGAGTGCATGCAAGGAAACAAGAATCCCTTAGAAAGGACTTGCTCTCCTGTAGCTCCATTAATTTCTAATTTACTCAGGATAAAATCATCCTGGGAACTGTGCAATGGTTTAACTATCAGCAATTGAATCAATGCAAGCAATACAACTTTTATTTATTGGGCATTACCTGCGTATCTCAGAGTACTTGGCAAGGCCAGGGGCTTGCTCTATGATGATAATCTTTATGGTCTATTGAAAGCATGATATTAAAGTAACAACTCTTCTATAGATAAAAGTGGCTAACTTAGGAGGCATACAGAATTGCATTATCTTCATGGAAAGAAGTGAATCAAGTTTCTGAAAAAGGAAGGTTAATGGCACTTGATGTACTATGTACATGAATTAAAGTGATTGTTATTTTTGTCTGCTCAGGAAACACAAAACCCTTGCATTAATAAAAGATGGTCGTGTTATCGGTGGTATCTGCTTCCGGATGTTCCCCTCCCAAGGATTTACAGAGATTGTTTTCTGTGCTGTGACTTCCAATGAGCAAGTCAAGGTAAAAAGAATTCTGTATTACAAGTGTTTATTAAATGGATTTGAATCCCATTCACCCACTGCACGTGCTCCTAATACTTTTAGTCGTGTTGAATATTCTGCTGAGTTGCCAGACAGAAATAGATTTTGAAAGATACAGCAATTCTGAATACAATACACAAAAATCAAAGTAAAACGTGCAGATTTAGCATCATCATCATAATAGTAGGATTACCTGTATTTAATTAATTAAATAAAATTTTTCTCAGCAGAGCCAGTAGTCTGCCATTCTTGGAATTTTCATGCCTCTGTCCCCCGTAGCTGTGTCTCTGTGTAGTGTAACGTCTCGTGGTTGACTGAAATACGTATTGCTTGTGTGGGGCAGTAATTTGTGTCCAAGCACTTTGTGCCATTACATAACTTCAATCTAAATGAGATCTAATAAAAAAATTAGGTGTAGTCTTACATCTCAAAATAAGCACAGGGTCAATTCTGTGCACTCTTTTTTGAGTTAATGTCGCAACATTTTCTCAGAATTTTGAGAATTAGTATCTGTGTTGAAAGAATATAGAGCAGTATGAATACATGAGATTCCTCTAGCTCTTCCAGCTGCTCACCATTTGGTTCAGTGTTTTGCCTTTAGATGGTGCTCTAGCTTCATGATTTTCATTTCAAGAAGCAAGAGCTGAGATGTGGGTTAACTCGGAGTGTATAGCAGTTAGCATGCAAAAATTGTACACCCTAGTGCAAAAAAGTAGCACAGTGGGATTGAAAGTCTGTAACAACTGTTAATGCTCAGGTTATCTTTGATTTTATTCAACTCTGGTGTTAGAGAGGAGCATTTCCTTACATTTAGCAATGACCTGTCAGCATTCAGTGTTTTAGCAAATGCAAATCCTAGCAGAATATGCTTAAGTTGTGCTTAACTGCACTACACAGGTGAGGCTGCCAAAGGTGTGTTGTGATTTTCTGGGAATAATCTTTCAAAATAATAGAGCAGATAATTCTGACCCTTCAGATTGCCCCCAGGGCTGCATAACACACTATTTATTATTTTATCCTCTGGGTGCTTTGCTGTATCAGTTGAGTGTTTCTGAAAATTTGCCTTCTGCTTTTTGCTCAGAGTGAGCTGACCCTGTCAACAGGTAACTGAGAAAAAAAAAAGTTCACACATGGGTGACCTGCCAGGTCTTAGGAAAGATAAGTTCCTATTTTAATTCAGTTTGAGGCTGGAGTAAAAAATATAGGAATTGTTTTCCCATACTAATTGAATTGGTTTTTAGGTAGCTTGGTCCCCTGTTACAAAATAATTTTAAGTTTTAGTGTATGTGCCTGAGTTTCCTATCTGGCAATTGCCATATTTGGGGCTATGAAATTGTAAATTAAATCAGAAATTTGTATTTTCTAATTCATTTTTTTTCTGGCTTTTTTACATAAGTAAAAATTTTCCCAGTTTTCAAGAGCAGCATACCCAAAAGGAATCCATGTATGTTTCTCTAAATGTCCTGTTAGTCTGCATGATGAGAAAATTGAAACATTTGCAGGAACAAAACACTATTATGGGATTACCTATCTACTTTACATTTCTTCATATCACAGCAGAAGGGGATGACTATAGCTTCCTTGGCAATGTGAATAAATGCAACCTTTTGTTTACTTTGGGGCTAAATTTAAATGGAAATCATACCTGTGTGCCATCACAAGGCGTAGCTGTTTATTTGATTGTGGACTCTACAATTTTCTTCTCCTTATTATGGTAATTGTTCACTGTTCCTTTTTATGCTTATGATAAGCTTAGATAATAAATCCTTTGAGGCAGAGACTGTTTTGCTACAGGTTCACAGAACACTGGAATAATTTCAGTATTGCTACTGCTTTGTAGTTTTGAAGCGATATGGCTCAGAAAGGATGCTCTATTGTTATGGTATGTGCAGTTTTGTCATGGGTGAAGTATATGATTTTAATGGTTGATATCTAATTTAAAAGGGGAACAAAAAAAAACCAAAACAACAAGGTGGGCACCTTGAATTACAACTTCCATGCTGGGTCACAAAGGTACCCCTACAAGGCCCAAAAGAGTTTGCTCTTGAGTGTGCAACACCCAGTTAATTAAGAGAAAATCTTTTAAACAGGATCTGAAGGAAAGACTGCATTTTGAAAAACTGTGTGTAATAACCCAGAGCCCACAGGTTCTATTATGTGCAGTCCCCAAAGGCTTTGTCATGGCTTTTTCCTGATATGTTTCACACAGGGTTATGGGACTCACCTAATGAACCATCTGAAGGAGTACCACATCAAACACAACATTCTCAACTTTCTCACGTACGCGGACGAATATGCTATCGGCTACTTCAAAAAACAGGTAAGTTCAATGCAAGAAATTACTTTGTGCAAGGTGTTTTATATCTAGTAGAGTTGACTAAATAACTAGGCATGACAAAGTAATTGGATAAAATCTATAGTACAATTTTGCATGTGTATTTTTTATCTATAAAATGTGCTCATCTCGGGTAATGTTTTTGGCCTCTAATACATTTTACTTAGATAGAATCATCTGAACATAAGTATATGGTATAGTCTATAATTTGTCTAGTCTAAAAACTGGGAAAATGTCAGTTCATTCACTGGATTCTATAAGAAGTATAAAGAAGGACTAGGCACACCTGTGACAGATGAAAACCTACCTGACCTGCACTTACAGCTCCTCCTTATTTGAAGTGTGAGGTTCAAACTCAGGAAAGATGGCAATGTCTGTTCTGTCAAATAGATTTGATAAACAGGTGTCAACTATCTGGTCAGCAAAATGGAGTCAGATTTTTCTCTGAAGTGTACAGCATTAGGCAGTGAAGATGACCTGAATAGTGGGAAATTACAACCAGGTAGAAGGAAATTTTATTTTTCCTTTCCTGTCCTGAGAGTGGTGATATACTGAAAAATGTTGCTGAGGGAGGTGGTGGAATCTCTGTCCTTTTACAATATTCGGGGCTGGTCATGGCCTTGATCAGCCAGATATGATGAGACCTGTTCTGAGCTGAGATGGGGCTAGATGACCTCCTCAAGTTCCTTCCAGACAGTTCTATGGTTCTGTATATCAAACTGGCACAATCTACTCTTCACATATTCAAAATGAGTACAATCTCCCCAGCTGCCCTTCTTAGCAATTAACTGCTCTTTTATCAAATGCCTCCCATGAGAAGGTTTATGCAACACTGAACCATGGTCTGTAACTCACTGTTGTATTTTTTGTATTTTAACATTATGATGAATTCGGTTCTCAATCCTCATTCATTTCAGTTAAAACAAAAATGTAAAAGGAAAATGGCATAATGACAATATAAGTTATTTTTTTCTTCTTTTTCAGGGTTTCTCCAAAGATATTAAAGTACCAAAAGCAAAATATGTTGGCTACATCAAGGATTATGAGGGTGCCACATTAATGGGATGTGAATTAAATCCAAGGATCCCCTACACTGAATTTTCTGTCATCATCAAAAAGCAGAAAGAGGTGAAGGTTGAAATAAAATGTTGAATGTTATTCTCTATTCAGATGTTTAGAAACAGTTCAGTGGGTGCCAGGTTAGCTCTCTTCTTTGCTTTGGTGCTTACATTTGAGAACATACTTTTATTAGTTAGAATAATCCCTTCATTCAAGTCCCAGTGCCAAAATTTTGTGGTTGAAGCATCAAATTCTAACTTACTGACTTAATAAGAGCAAGACTGTTAAACTACTGGTATTCTGAGGAGTAATTCACAGTTCAATTTTGTGGTAGTTAACTAAGCAAAATCATGTGAGATTGATTTTTATTTTTTATGACTTTGTCAGTTCCTCCCCTCCCATATCAGTAGTGTTCATTAGAGGGACATTTAAATGGAGTGTTGGTATTGCATGGCCTGTTTTACTTGAAAAAAAAGAGGATTCTTTTTTTCTCCCATTTTTAAAATATATAAACCAAGGGTGGACTGTCTTAATTTCCAGTCTGTCCCTCTTTGGATTTTATGTGGGTTGTTTTTTATTTAGTCCTTAATAATACTCTATATAATAAAGCAGTTTATTAGCAAAATTATTATGACATTCCGGCTTGTGTTTAAATACTTTCCTTGGTTTTTAAAGAAATACTATTTATATTTTGTTCTTTCAAGACTGTTCAAACCTGACTTTTTAGTTTTGTTTAAAAAAAAGTTTGGCTTTGTCTTTTTCTCTTCTTTGAGAGGAAATACTTTGTATGAGGGAGTGAAGTTCCTTAAAAATAAAAATATGTCCATTCTTATTATTTCCAAAGAAAGTGTTCTATCAGACTGGTGGGCTGCATGGCCTGTACATTCCTTTACTCCAAGTTATGAAGTTTTGAAAGTCACATATCCAGGACACACAAAGCTTAGATAAGTATCTAAGTGGGTATCAAGAGCACCAAAGAAAATTGCTTAGAATTTGAGGTAATAAGATTGGAAAGTAAAACGGAGTTGTACCCTGGAGTGGGAAAAGCCTCTCCCTAGCGTTTGCAAAGAGAGTAAAAAGAGTGGCATCATTCTGACATCCTCCAGAGAAAATCTTTCATGAGAGTATCTTTGATTGATACCTAAGCAACTCCTACAGATAGATATATGGAGACTTTTAAGTGAATGGGTTTCTAATTTCTAAAATAGTGGAATATGAACATGTATGTACATAAAAATACGTGCATTCAATATGTGCCTTGACATTTTTGACCAGCTGTGCTGAAGCATTTCAGAAGTTCCAGCTGTTAAAATTTTACAGCCAGTTCTCAAACCTTCTTCCAGAAAATTTCCTTCTCTGCCTCTGCTCCTGTCTTCCCAAGAGCTGTGCAGCTTGTGATCAATAGAGCCAACAATGACTCCTTTTTTTCTAGATTTGTGCCAAAATAGCTGACAGACCTAGTAGCTTCATTTGCAGAATCAGTGCTTGGTCAGGCAGCTCAGCCCCATTTTCAGCTTCATGGAAAAGGACTGCAAGGTTAGGAAGTGAGAATGTTTCTGTTCATCACAGTTTTGCATTAATCTTCTGGGTGACTTGAGACCAAATAAATTACTTTTTGTTTTCTCTGCTGCTTTATTACAGATCATTAAAAAGCTCATAGAAAGGAAGCAAGCTCAAATCCGAAAAGTTTATCCCGGCCTTTCTTGCTTCAAAGATGGAGTACGGCAGATTCCTATAGAAAGCATTCCTGGAATTAGTATGTATCAATCTCTTTTAATGTAGAACAGAAGCACAATAGCCCAAGAAAGGTCCAAGACTAGAAATACTAATGTAGCCACATAGTTCTTTTTGATTGGAAGGTAATTGTTTTGGTGTGCTGATTTGATTTCTGTGAAGATTGTTGTGTTTCCATTACAACTGCTGTCTTTGAGATTTCCCCAAGGCATCCCAGGCTGATCCTCTTTTATGTACATCTGTATAATTTCACTTATATGTGATCCCTCTTTGGTTTGTAACACAGTGTAGGCAGCATTTTCCCTCTGGCACCATTTTAATGCACTGTACTCCTGAACAACGATTTCTGTTCCAGGCATGAATGTACAGGACAAAACAGAATTAAAAATAATTAAGTATCATATTTTGGGGGACTTTTTTTCAGCTGTGCTTTTCTGCAATTTATTCTTTGTCCCTGGGGAATAAAATTGGATAACTTTGTCGTGATTATTCTTTACAGGGGTGGGTTGCAGTAAAATATGTATTGAATTATTGAAAAGAAATGTGTTTCATATTGAAATATTTTAGAATCTTTTCAGCAGTCTAGTGGAAGAATCATGTAGGAAATTGAATGGAGCTGCGAGCTAGATGGTTATGTTATTTATTAGGAGTAGCTTTTATTAAAACAAACCCATTTTACTGCAGTAGTTCTGAAATGGCTTTTCTTCTTTGAGTTGCAATAACTCAGTTAATGTTTTGACCTACTGTAGTTCCCATATAATATCTCATGTTGTTGGTGTACAGGAGAGACTGGCTGGAAACCAAGCGGAAAAGAAAGAGGGTAAGTGCTACACAAACTAAAATGTTGAAGCAATTGGGATATTCCTTCAAGAAAAGTCTCTAAACAATGTCACTTGATATTTCCTTCCATCCACTGGAAATCAAACAATCTATAAGAGATGAGTTCTTGAGTGGCTTTTTGGTGGCATTTTTTATTTTATTTTTTATTATGGGCAAGTGTGGTTTGGGTAGTGGGGTTCTTTTTTGAGGATTTTTGTTTGGGTTTGTTTGCTTGTTTAAAATTTTATTTCTTCCATAAAATGCTTGAAACTTTGGAGTTGCTTTTAGGTAAGATGCAAATTGTAGGAACAAAGATAAGGGACTCAAACTAATCTTTTTGTATTTATATTTTCCTTCAAGTAAGGAGTCCAAGGATCCAGATCAACTTTACAGCACGTTAAAAACCATCCTACAGCAAGTCAAGGTGAGTGCTAGCTCTAGTTTACTTTCTGTAAAGATTTTTAAATTATTTCCAATATCTAGTTTCCATATTAGATACCTTACTTTTTTCTTTACCAAAGAGCCATCAAAGCGCTTGGCCCTTCATGGAACCCGTGAAGAGAACAGAAGCTCCTGGATATTATGAAGTTATAAGGTTTCCCATGGGTAATGCCATTAACATTTTTTAAGTAGAGTTTAAAAATCATTATAGCTGCAGACATAGCAGATAAATTTTAATCTGATTGTTTTATGGTAAAAGATATATGTTACTTGCAGCTGAATACCTTGCAGCTGTGAAGTGTCAAGAGTGTGATGCTGTTATTTGAAATTGATGAGTGCTCTGTGACCTCTGTGAAACATGTGTGGTGTACCTCTCTGAAATCTTAGTGTGCCCTAGAGAGCTCTAGCAAGCTCTCAAATGGTGCAGTCAGCTAGAAGCTTTCAGGACTAGCTGGTGTAGGTGAGTTGTAGGGATATGTTCTTGTATGTGCTAACTGGTCATATGTTAAAAAAACTGAAGGCAAACTTTCAGGAACACCTGAGCGTTTGAGTTGCTATGAAATACAGATTTAACATTTCTAAATCAAATAGAGAAAACATTTTCAAAGGTCACAGGGTTTTCTAAGTCTTAATACTTTGCTCCAATTTAAGTTTAGGAAAATGCTTCATGCAACTAATTTTAAGCTAACTTTTATCTTTATCTTTTAGATCTGCCACAGTTGTCTGAGGTGTTACATTTATTTATTTATTTATTTATTTATTTATTTATTTATTTATTTATGTATATTTACTTCTAAGTAACACAGCTATTTCTTATGTAGGATTGCTTGCAAAATGAAGTACACAACTTCTAATGTTTTTCTTTTGAATTCTTCTCTTCTGACCCAGCTTTTGACTTCTGGGACATAAAATTTAAATGATAATTCGGTGATACTCTAAAAGAATGCTTGATTTGTACTGCACCAGATTTAAAACTGAATTCTGGCACTCCTTCCTCATTTGTCAATGCTCAACTCTACCATTCTGATTACATAATTTCTGATTTCTGAGCCCTTTAATTTTGTTAGAGAATCAAATACAAGTTCATGGCAGGCTATTAACTATCAGTTTCTCAGAGAATAAAAGTATTTGTTTATGTTGCTTTGCATGGGCTCCAAGCCCATGTCTATCAATTTAATTTAATTATTTTTTAATATTCAAATTACCATTCCCAAATAGCAGATGTACATATAATTTATAAACCAATTGCTGGCTTCCTGTACCCGCAACACAAATTTATTTTCTACCAATGAAGAAAAAGATTGTGAGTCCCCTTCTGTGGCAGAGTTTTCTCTGTCTGCTTTTCTGAGCAGATCTAGCTCAGAAATCTGTTTAATCTGTAACCACTGTTCAGTGGTTACAAATAACTTACCTGAGTTGGCAAACTCTTGGTAGGAATGTTGTCTGTCCTTTCCTTGTTCAGAGGCATTACACTAGAGGTAGAGGCAGCAGTTTACTTTGAGGATTAAGCTGAGGTCTTTGGTTTAGTTTTGCTTTGTTCTTTTCAGCTAAGGAACCCAGCATGACTAAACTGTGCCTTGATTTGTGACAAATTCAGATTTCTTTCTGCTCTCCCTGCCAGCATGCTGATACTGTAAAAAGTTGCTCAGATAAGATAGAACAGTTGCCTTTATGTTTATGTACAGACTAAATGGTACAGTTTTTGAGAGGTATGGCTGTAAATTTTTTTTATTATCTCCTAAGGTCAGTTCTCATGTTTAAATGCTTTTTTACCCTGTTTTAAGTGCTCTTCAGGTGCTGTATCAAGCAATACTCTTTGAGGCTTTTTTCCCTTTTTCATTCAAAAGCTGTGTGGCTGAGTGACAGATGGAACCAAACTTTCACTGTGCTTAGAGGAGAGCAGCTTAACTCTCTAGCCAGGCAACATTTGCCTTAGGGCAAACTGCACAGCCTTCTCAGCTGGGTGCTATAATTAGTCTATGGATATCTAGTTTATGTATAGGCACCTGAATTTCAGACTTAATGGGAGCTGAATGAGCCTTTACTTTTACAAAATATTGTGCAAAACTAGGGAGTGGCAAGTTCTGTACCATTGGAAAAAGTATTTGAGAGCGTCCATTAAACTTTCCTTAAAGAATCCCACTTTGTCAATTTGAAAGCGTTTCCTCTCTTTTAATAAATTCAAATCTACCTTAAAAAAACCAAACCCACCACCCCAAACCCCCCCAAACCATTACCAAAACAAAAATACAACCATATTTTTAAATCTAAAGTTAAAAAATTTGCATTGGCGGTCTTTGGTCGCTGGTGTCCTTGAAATACTCATTAAGTCTTCTTCAATTCAGCTACTTCTTTTTCAGTTTCACAAAGGTGCTGCTGATGCCTGGCTCAAGCATTGCTAAAAAACTAGTTAGAGCATCTGAGGTGAGAAAAGCCAAGGCATCCAGCACACCTCCCACTACTTCTATTCCTGTACTCACTCCTAGAACACTTGTAATGTAGACAGAATTTTTAAATGCGTGATGAGAATTACTGGGAAAGTGACTATGTGGAGAACACAGATGATTTACATATTTTATGGATGACTGATTTTAGTATAAAGGAGAACACTTCTTAAAGAATGTCTGTAAGTGTTTTGCATGAAGCTCTGAAAGCAGGGGAGATCAGTTCTCACATGGTTCTTAAAAAGGATATACAACTATAAACTCCGAAGAGGTAATAAAAATATATGTAGAGCGTAGAACAAATTTTATCTTTTTTTTTTCAAGGCTACAAATCCTGCTTGTAGTGTAGACCAGTGTAACTTCTCTGCTGTGTTTGCACAGCAGTAAGGATTTTAGTTCAATGTACATGTTTTGTGGTGTTTGAATTCTTTACCCATATACCCCTAAGGCCTCCTCCAGCAGAGCTGAGAACAGGTTGTCTCAGGACAGTCAGAAGAGACATCTACTAAGCACAGAAAACTCAGAGCTCTAAGTAGGAGAGCAGAACAGAACAGAAAAAGCTTTACTGTTTTAAAGAATTAAAAATAAACGCTACATAAATTCATCCTTAGAGTGAGGTATTGCTTAGTTCCAGCAGCTCAGTAGCTTTTGAAGCTAAAATACAGACCCTGCCTGAGATGAAGGCAATTTTCATTCCAAATCCCAGCTTTGCCAGTTCACGTTAAAAGGCAAATCAGTCTGAAGGGACAATGCATACAAAACATATTTGAATCCAACGCTGTTAATCTATTTTTCTTCTGTGCAGATCTCAAAACAATGAGTGAGCGACTCAAGAACAGGTACTACGTGTCTAAGAAATTATTCATGGCAGACTTGCAGCGAGTCTTTACAAACTGCAGAGAGTACAACCCCCCTGAGAGTGAATACTACAAATGTGCCAATATACTGGAGAAATTCTTCTACACAAAAATTAAAGAAGCTGGATTAATTGACAAGTGACACTGTCTTTTTTACAACCAAATAGTGTGCCTATGTTATGGACAGGGAAAGCCGTTCTATATCTGAGTTGTGGGACTTTCAAGAAACTTCTGTTTAATACTTAGCACTTTTAAAAACCCTTTTAGTTTTGCAAACATGTATTATACTGAAGTTACAAAAATTATTTTATTAAAATGCTTTATAATGTATTTAATTATGGAATATTTCTTTTGTGTGCCGATTACCTTATGTTCCTAATAAGTTTATCAGCTACAGCCTCAGAAACCCCACAAACATGGGGGAAGTTGCACATGTTTGGGAAGATGGAGAAAATTCCCAGACAACAGATGTTATAGCTTACCTAATGTTATAGCTTACCTAATGCAGTACCTATTTGATAAAATTTTATTATTTTTTCCAGTAAAAAAGAAAATTGTAAGGGAAAACAACAGGTGTGGGGGGGTTCTGAAACACTTGTTTCTTTGTAGAATCTTTTTATAAGATATTATTTTTTAAAAGAAACACTCAGCTGGTTGAGAAGCTGTGAGGGAAGAGCAGTCAGTTCTGAAAAAGGACTGCCTGTGATCTTTGATAGATGCAAGTTTTTCTATTAATTTTCAGTTTTGATAAATATTTTACCTGCAAATTGTAATCTCATAACCACTCTTTAAAAAAAAAAAAAAGAAAAAAGAAAAAAAATCTGGCTAGATGCGCAATGTCATAGTGACTTGGCTTATGCAGGACATAAGTACCCAAAATAACTTTAGAGACTACTTTGCATCTACTAGACAATTTTAATTGGCTTAGTAGAGTTAAGGTTTTATGCACTTCATGATCCACCCTACTTACTACTCCTCACTGCTAAATTCTTTAGGTTCAGCAGAAATAAGACTATTGTACACAAAGGAAGACAACATAGGACAGCTTTGAGCTTACATATTCTGTGATAAACTGGATTTTCTACCAAGCTTTATTGTAAATGCATATTAACTGTGATTATTTAGACCCAGGAACATATTAACATTATACAACTCCTAGTATATCTTCAAAAGGAACACACACTCATATATACATATAATATATATACATTTTGCTGCTTACACTACATTTAAGAGGTACACCTAAATCCTTAATGGAGACTAGTACAGGCCAAAAAGCTGTCCCTTGACATTTTCTAATTAGAGTTTGTAAATTATAACTGCTTTTGTGAAAAACAGATTAAACTTTCATTCTTGGCGTTTTGTATTTACAGATGTTACACTGGTAAAATTCAAGTTATGAGACTGAGAAAACCAATGCTGTGCTGTGTCAAAGAATCTATTCCTGCAAAATGCTTGTGCAATGTTAGATCACAGATCAATTCAGCAAGATGTCAGGAACTAATCTAGAAGTAGTAAATGTGGTACCCAAGGTATTCAAAATGTTAATGCTTGGACTTGCCATCGTGTTTTGTATGAATTTAGTCTGACCTACATTGGGATCTATAACAAAGGTACAGTGAGTACTTTTTCTTTAATAGCCAGAACAGGATACTGTAAACCTGTTTTGTAGATTGGGCCTACAGATGCACCTGTTAAGCTTGGTAACCTGTGAATTTTTGTTATTTTCAGAGTAGATTTTCTTATTGTCTTTCAATCAGATTGTCTCTTCTATATTGAAACGTGTTTTCTAATTTAAGAATTAATATTTTCATAGATACTGTGCAATAAAGTTATGGTAGGATATGTGGTTTTGCAAATGCTTTAACAGCTGATGAACTTTACATTTGTCAAATTAATATATTGTACTGGTACAGAATAGTTTTAAATTATATATGTACAAAACCCTACTTATTTTGGTCTCTTTTTTTCATTACTTGGCACTTCATCACTTCAATTTTTAAAGCTTGCTCAATCCACTAAGAAAAAAACTACCCAGACCCACCACACTGGCCTTGGGTTGCTCTACAATGACCTTGCTCTTTTTCTCTCCCTGCTAAAACATCTGTTGCAGATTTGTTTCCTGAAAAAGCACCTGAGGTTCACAGAACACCCTCAAGGATCATTAAGTGCACCTCCAATGTGAATGGCTGATACAAGGATAGGACCCACAACCTTGGCATTATAAGGACCAAGCTCTAACCAATATAGTTCAACCACTCTCCTTAAGTTCCTCTAGTCCTAGAATTCCAGACTGAAATGGTGAGGCCCCATGGCTAGAATTTTAGGGTACTAAGGTAAAACTAAGTTTCCTTTCAAACATCCAAAGGCTGTGTTGTGAACAACTATTTTCAAATGCTCAGTACCTGCAGCTAGTATTATTATTAATAGAGAGTCATGGAAGAAGTTACAAATGAAATAGTAAGTAATAGTTTTATTACTGAAAGGGAGAGATCTTGCACCTATTGGAAGTGGGACAGGCAGTCTTACAAAACAAAGGAAGAGCATGTAGTGTTTGTGTTTTCCCATCAGGTGTTCAGAATGTAACTTTCATTTGGGTATTCAAAAACCTATTAATACTTAAGTGTGTCTCAAGCAAAGTGAAAATAGTTTGAGTGGTGGACAGTTGATAACACTGTTGTTCTCATATGCAGCCTAGTGTGGCACCTCTTCCTCTAGGAAAGGCACTGGGCAAAGCAGGGACAAAATTATTATAAACTGTTATAAATGTCCCACAACAGTTGGGATCCAAGTGGAGCTTTCTTCACCAACCTTTACAAGACATTTGCTTTGTTTCTGTCTGGTTGATGCTAACTCACACTCAGTCCAAGACCAACTAAGCCTAAATTGCTGCTTTTGAGAGCTGCAGCTACAGAATCAAATTGTAGCTGCTGAGTTGCTTCTAAACAGTGCTTATATCCCCACATAAGATGGGCACAGAGTACACAGGCCTGTAATGGCCACTGCTGACATTAGTGCCCTTGGAGCAACTACAGAAACTGCCAAAAGGACACCAATTAACTCAGAGCTGTTTCCAAACACTAAGATGTTTATTATAAGATTTGATATGAAACTACAGCTGTCACATAAACAAAATCTGTACAAACACAGTTATTAAAAATATTTGTTGCTCAAAACATTTTAAGTGCCTGAAGTTCATCCACACAATGATATTCACCATCTTATCCATCAGAGATTTCTCATATACCCCCAAGATCTGTTCAAAAGGAGCTTGAATAGAATCATTTTAGTTATAAAAGTAATCAGTCCATATCATTAAAAATAAGTCACTAGAATAAATCCAGGCCCCCTTAACCTGATCTCCTTAATACTAGACACACAACTATTTACATATTTATATAACACATTGTGCAACAAAATATTTTATCCAGGAAATAACTTTCTTCATGGCAGAAGCATGGTTTTGCTGAGAATCTCAAAGACAACTAACCAATTTCTCATTGGATATTTTCATAGAATCTTTCTTACGGGAACGTCGCTTAGCATCTCTTTTCAACTTGAAAATTGGAGAACACAGGAACTTTGTATCTGTAAATGGATCTCCTCTCCTGAGTTTCCTGTTTGAAAAAAAAAAAAGGTGCAAAAAGTGAGTTCTGTTCCCTACATTACTTTAAACAATAACTTTTAGCTAGTAAGTTCCATTTCACACAAACTAAGCTGCATTATTAACTCTAGAATTTGAGTCCTTTGAGCTCTTTTTTTAAGGTCTTGTTTTCAAAATCTAAATAAGCCTTTCAAATCCTCTGTTGGATGGATATTTATGCCAAACTGAAAAGTCAAGATACCTACCCTCCAATACTCGGTTCTTTGTAGCTCACAGTAACAGTACAGCTCCGCCGCTTGCGTTTTGGGGACTCAGGCCCTTCACCTTCAGGGACAATTTCTGCATCCCCAGTGCTGGGGAGCACTGCAGCTGTATTGGTAACATCACAGAGATGCCCACGAGATGGCTCAGAAGGCTGCTCTGTGAAGAAATTAGGCACAGTTCAGTTCATTCAGATAAGCAAGCTTTAAAGAAAATCTAATCATTCTTAAAACATTTCTCTTTTAGTTGCTATTAAAAAAAAAAACTAAAATAAAAAAGCCTAAATCTCAAAACAATGTTAATCTTCCAAGAAAAAAAAATCTATTACAGAACACTTTCTGTACTTACTAATAGACTTATCACTTGATTTGTTTTCAGTCTCTTCTTCATGACAGAGCTTCTGCTCATGCTGTGCCAAACATCTTTTAGACCTCGGCCTTGGATGGATTGGTGACATAGGGCTCTCAGTCACTGAACTTCGCCTTTTCTTTGATTTACTCTTGTAAGGCTCATAGAGGCTGTCATCTGAGTCACCTGCAGTACTGCTTGACTCAATGGTATTGGTTTCAGCTGAGTCTTCTTCATCCTCCACTTCAGTATCGCTGTCGTTCACCTTGTTTGGTCGAAAAGGTGTAAGATGGACACTCTCTTCCAAATGAAAGTCATAAGCATCACTGATGCCACCCAAGAAATTCTGCTTTTCTTTAGAAGCCTCTTTACGCAATTTACCTGGTCTTTGTTGGGAAGTAAGCGGGCATTCCAGTTTTCCTTTCTGATGCTTTTCTTTCCTTCGTTGAGGGTTTTCTCTGCTTTTACACTCTGGTTGTTTAAGATCAGAATTATGTTTCAATTTGAACTGTGCAGTTTCAGAAGTTTTCTGCCTCAATGCCAGCTCTGAATCAACCTTGCTTTCATTCAAGGGAGGAACAGCTGCATTTATATTTTCTGTAACACACTTCTCTAGACTTTCCTCAAGCCTAATTTCATCCTGTTCAGAAACTTCTTTTACTGAATCAGGTGCTTCTAAATGGTCCAAGACACCAGCACAAATTACATCAGGGTTCCTCATCGTCGAAAAGTGACGTCTGGTAGATACACTTTTTGGTAACACGCTACCAAATCCAGGCTTTAAACTTGAAGAAACATTTTCCAGCTCTGGCTCTGTGTTATTCAGATGAAAATCAGATGGCTGTCCTTGTAGTTGAACAGAAAATGTCATATTAAAGGCAAACAGAAAAACCATGTTAAGATGTGCAAAAATTCAGACTATTCTTTTGGTTTTCTCCACAGATTTTTATAAACTAGGATTTGGCAATTGAGATAAGCTCTGTTTAATATAGCTTCCATGCAGAAAGCAGTTAGGTAATATAACACTAGTATTTTCCTCTAAACTGCTCCTTTTGGAAAGGTTATTTACAGATCATTTATTTTCCTGAGTATTTTGCTTTGTTAACAAGTTTTTATTGATTTCATAAATGCTAATGACTGTATAAAGGCAATTTTACTTGGTTGAACTGATAGATAATGAAACTGGATTGCAGCTATAGAGAAGATAAAACAGTTTCAAATTCCTCCCCATTTTGCTGGACATTTTCATTTAAACATTTTACCAGTGGACAGCATTAGTATTTGCCCTTTATGACAAGAAGCAGAAAGTTACTTATCAGTTCCTTTAAAAACAGCAGTTTTTTTAACTTCGACTCACACATTGTTTTCCTAATTCAAAAATAGAGCAATGTCTGATACTTTGATTTAGTTACCTTCGCTTGGAATTATTTTGGTAAAGGAAAAGTCACTGTCAGATTCCACACAGATCTTTGACAAAGAATTTCTGCCACCACCAGCTTCCATCCCACTTGGAAGTACAGGACCATCTTCAAGAATGCACTTTAAAGGTCCTCTAGAGAAAATACCAAAGGTAGTATTTACTGAACAGGAATAATTTAACACAAGGAACAGTTTTCATTACACTGGGTTGCTTCCCTTTTTGCAGTCAGAAAATTAAACTTCCTGTAACATATTTTTCAAGCATAGGCATTAATCAATAATACTTACATTGAACGTGTTGGTGCTGTGACACTGTAACCGTTTCCAGGACCTGAAGAAAGCATTCTTTGATTCTGTCAACAAAATAAGTCTTACTGTGATTAAATGGCTGAAACAAGCTTGCGCCATCTACAAATTTTAGAGAACAGCCAAGTTTCCCCAGAAAGCACCAAAGAGGCCCTTGACTCTCTTTCTGTCTACCTAACACCAAGTACTGTGGGTGTTGGCCAGCCACCTTTTCAGCCTCTGCACATCAGCACATTCATCCCTAGCTCAATCCTACAGCAAGCAAACAGGGGAAGGAACTGTGCATAAAACCCCAGAAAATCAGGGTGCTCCAACCACCGCCTAGCAGAGCCTCAGCCCCACTTATAACTTACTGACACATCCCCAATGTGCACCCCGGGATACTGGGAACTGTGGGACTAGTCCTTCCCCTAAACTAGGGCTCAGATCTAAAAATCTACGTGCAGCCATGGTGGAAGGTGTGAAGGCAATCAGTAACAGAAGTCCCACTCCTCAAGGGGAAAAGGCACTTACTACGTCTATGGAACACAAGTCCTTTGCTGGGCCAAGGAGAGTGACTGAGTCCAGTAAATTCTGAGAGACTTTGGAAATTATCTCATTCAAGGCTGACAGTCGGTTCTAATGGACAAAGGAAGAACAGTAACACTGTCACTATCATACTCTAGTATCAACTACAAACATCAGCATTATAACTAAAATCCGAAGAAACCTCTGTCAGGTGCCTTTGCATGTGATAAGCTCCCTACAAAATTTACAGAAAACAGACTTTAATTTTTGTTAAATACCTCCACATGTCCTTGTTCTTGCTGGAACCTATGATTTCTTTGCAAGTCAAACATCTGAGCCTTCAAAATGTGATAATCTTTCCTTAGCTGAAGAATGGTAGCTTCAGCTTCCCTCAGTTTGAGCTTGTGTTCTTGCAAGGACAGAGCCAGATCTCTGTTGTTTGCCTGAATGATCTTCATTTTGTTGGAGGTGTTGTCTGCAACACAACAGTGAGTGTCTCAAACGGGATTGAAAAGAAAACAATTATAAATACTAATATATTTAAGCATCTTACTTGCTCTTTTGACCTTCACGGTGGAGAACTGGGCAGTTTTACCCAGCTTTAACCATTTCTGAGTTCTTTTCTCTTTCATACGTTGTTTTATATCACTTAGACTGTCTTTGAAGGACTTCCTCGATGGTTCTGCCATCTTCTGCTTTAAAAGTAGAGAGTGTGAGGAACCCACGAAGCTGGGGTTGCACCACGCGCCCCCGACGCCAAAAGAAAAGCCACAGGGACAGACGAGTGAAGCTCGGGGCAGTTTTAAGAGGAGGAACACACACAGCAAAGTCCCACAACTAGGAAAGGACACGCAGCTCTGGCCATTCTCACCTCAGCTGCTGCAGCGAGGCCGCTGTCCCGACCGCGCGGTGGCTGAACTGCAAAACACTCGGTACCCGCGGCAGGGCCGGACAGGGCTTTAAACACCGGCACCGGAGCCAAGAGCTCGCCTGGGGTCTCCCGGGGCGCCACCAGCCGGCCCCCGGCTCCTCTAAGCGCAGGCACACGTCCCAGCACCCCGCACGGGCCGGCCGTACCTCCTCGGAAGAGCGAGCGCAGAGCCAGGGCCCCTCCACCCGACGGGCCGCGGCCGCCCGAGCCCCCGGCGGAGACGGAAGGGCCGCACTGATCAGGGTGCGGCAGCGGCCTGGATTTTCCCTCGTCCCGCAGCTGGGTGCTCCCCCTCTGCGCACATCCAGCGCCTCGCCTCCCCGCGGCCCGGCTGACGCCCCGCTCCGCGCTCGGCCGCGCCCGGGACGCGCAGGAGCGGCCGCTCAGCCCCGCGGGCGGCACCAGCGCTACCGCCACGCGCCGTTCAAACACCGCCGCCGCCGCCTCCCATTGGTGCGCCCCGAGCCGCGCGTCACGCCGCGAGCGCCGCGCGCACCCGCGCCTGGCCCCGCCCACCTCCGGAATCGCCTCAGTGACCGCGGGGCGGTGGCGGGGCGAGCGGCTGAGGGTTAAATGGCAGGGCCAGGAGATTAAACTCCTTAATTAAACTCCTTAATTTAACTCCTTAATTTGTGGTTCTTCATTGCCTGTGGCCGCTTCTTGTAGCAGTAGCAGGATGAGCCTTTCAGGCTTTGGAGTTGCACTTGAGAGTTACCCACAGCCAGACTATGAAGTGCACGACAAGTGCTAGAGGAAAGCCAATGGACTTACAATTTGATGGGTGAGGGTGTGGGTGTTTAATCTCTGAAATTGGTTTTGGTGTCTAACTTCGGGTGGCAGGTCTGTTGCAGAGCCCAGGCAGCTTGGCTTGTGAAACACAAGGGGCTGCACAGCCTGAGTTTCTGAACTTTGGGTAAAATAGTAGGTTCAAGGGGGAATGTGTGGCAGGTGGTTGGGGAAGGCTGTACCCTCCTAGTGCCTCAGCGATGGGCAAAGGAAGAGGGCAACACGTGGCCAGGAGTTCAGGATAAAGGGAGGCTGTGCCCCCCCCCAAAAACCTCAGGACAGAAAACCTGGCATCTGTGTGTCCCAGTGGACTCTCTCTTTATTAGAATAAAGTTACAGGACTCTGTCTCCTTTTTGGACATAAACCTCTCTGGTATTTGTGGGTTTTCCTGAGAAGTATGAGGGAACTTGCATCTTCTGTTTGCTTATAAGCATGTTTACCACAGCGTGCTGAACCTTGATTAATCACTGAGAGAAATGGGAGGAAAAAAGATCAACGACGTGATGTCTTATTAACAGAATAAATGGTATTCTTGATTCTGTTAAATCAGTGTTTCATAGCTGCTATACTTTTCTTTTGTCTTACAGTTATTCCTGATTTCCTGGTTTTCTTCATTACAGCTAGATTGTGATTGTGGCAATCTGATTTCAAACTTGAAAAATTCTCATGGATCATGACAGAAACCATGATGTGTGTGCTTTTGTCCTTTCCCACTCCTTGCAAAGTCATGTAATTTTTGTTTCTCCAGCCTTGAAGGCCTCATCTATGTAGTTTTACAGTACTTCAAATGAATATTTAACTTACTCTCCCACTTCATCAATAGATAGTGTTAAAGTTGGTGTTGCATTCCTTTTAGCAAAGAAGTTGTCCTGCAAGACCAGCCCTGGATGCCGTGTGACAGTGCCCTTTGGAGACATGACATCGTGTAAAAACCCCATATTTTCTTTAGGATTCAGTATGAAAAATTATGATCAGTTTACACACACTATAGACCCACTTACTTACTAGTAACACACAAAACCACAGCAACCCACAACCTTAGTTTCTCATTACGTGTTTTTTTCTTTTTTCTCATCTGCCTGATGAACCTAAGTAACATCTACCCATCCTTCCAGCCCCAAAAAACTCTACCAAAACAAAACGAAACCTCGCGGGCCTGGGGGGAAAAGAAATTAAATGTTTTTAAAAACCCAACCAAGCAACCAAAAAACCCAAACCTACCTCAGTTTCCTTTCCCCTTTCTCCCTCCCCTGCCGAACCAGAAGAAAAATAGAGGCATGCTGAACATTAAGAATCACATAGGCTGTAGAAATGCTGGTTTTCTGCTATTGTATGATTAGCTCCACATCCCCATCCCTCAGGCCTCTCGCTGTTTTAAGGGCCATAATTGGGCACACTCCTCCACTCAGATGCAGCCAACAGTGCCGCCTGGAGCCTTGCAAATCTCTCTGTCTCTAAACATAGATGAAACTGTCTGGTTGAATTCAGCTTCTGGGGGCTTGGAGGGTTGTTTTTCAGCCTTTTTTTTTTCCCCATCTAGGCATAGCTATTCTAACCCAAAGCAATACTTTTCCCTACAAACTTTGTCTTGCTTAAAGGCAGCAGGTGTTTAGCAGTTGGCCAAGTAGCAATTGATAGTTCCCAGCAGTGCGGGTAGGGTCTTTTGTCCATTAGTAATTTATTAGCTTGACACAAATACACTGATTGTGATTAAATGAACTCTGTTTTGATTAAAAAATAATGCTTTCCTTATTATTATCTAAGTGCTACTCTTTATTAATTTTTTTTGTCCTGAGTATACTTATATCACCTTTTTTTCATTCTTTTGTTTCCATCAATTTTGTTACAGCTCTTTCAGAAACACTTTGGAATCTTTCTGCAGATTATCTTTTATTTCCTGTATTTGAATTTCTATATCCTGATAATCGCATTTTCACTGTTACTGAGGTGTGCTCCTTTGTGCATTAGTCTCATCTCTATAGACAGTTTTGTTTCTATTAGATTATTTGCAGGCTACACCCTCTGTATCATTTTACTTATTTATAGCAGAGGATTCCAGGTAGTGAATTTTTCTAGCTCAACTGAATCTTTGCTGTAAGCAATTTCACGTTTTCCTCCATAAAGATTGATGCTGTCATTGCTGCCAGAGTTGCTGCGGATTATTAGTTTATTTCTAGCGGGTGTACTCATGTGGCAAAACAGCTGCTGCTGCGACTGCAATTGCAGTATGGAAAGATTTGCTCTCATCTTAGATTTATTGTCTTGCATTACAAGGCAAGAGTTGCTTCATATAATGACAGCAAATTACAGGAATCACAGCCGTGATTCTGGGAGCATTTTGGATGCTTCTTATCAGAGTTGTCTGGGTGTGATGTTACATGGTGATGTCCAATACATTCTATTAGGTCTCAAAGTTAGAAAGTTGTTTTTCCCAACTAAGCAAACAATCAGATATTAAATATCCTGTGCAGATTTAAGTAAGTTACTTCTATTGCTACCAAAACCAATGTCTTCAAATAAATGGAATTTTAACTTTTTGAATGAATGCTTATGAGAGGCATTGATAATCCAGTACTTGATGGAAAATATTTTTTAAAGTCTTACTGGTTTCAATAACAGGATGAAGTGTATGGCTCTATAAAAACAGATGTTTAGACTTTCTGTGTCTACTTCTTCACTTGTTTTTGGTGATCACCAGTAGGGCACAGAAGAGCAGCCATGATGTAGTGACTGATGGCAGGCTTTTGTTGATGCAGGCAGCTCCAAATACCCAGCTTAAATACTGAACCCATCTTTTCAGCTGCTCCACGTCCAAGCCTACATCAGACAACCACAGTGGTGATGTTGGTGCTGATGGTGTTAACCATCACAGTTGCTGAGTTAGGATGGTAGATATGACTCATGTTTTACTACCTCTACCACAAAGAGGTACAGAGCTGGAAATCACAATGTATGGAATGCAGTGCATACTGTGTGGACAAAAGGAAAAGTGTATACAATATACTGTTATGTGTAGTACCAAATTAATGAATCCTGCAAGTGTCCTGTTAGAGGACATCCTTAGAAGTGGCTCTTACACACCAGTGGTATTTCCTTCCCTTAGCAGAGAGAGAGACTGATTAGTGGCACACAGGGCTGTCTTGCTTTCCATTACCTTTGGGGTTTGGGAAGATCATTTGTGTCTTGCTGAGTCAGCTCTGTTCTCATTTGCTGTGCCATGCACACTGACGCTGCCTTGCAGGGCTTGGCCATTGGATGGCTCATTTGTGAGCTGCCTTCAAACTGTTCAGCTGTGATCAGCTTGGAGTAGGATGTTTGTAGCTATCATCGTCTTGGAAGTATCATGACAGGAGTCTAAGAATATTTGATGCGTGGGAACTGCAAGATGCAGATGCACACTCTTCTTCCTGAAAACAGAAAAGCAGCAAATGTTTTTTGAAGAAGCTGTCCCAGACATATTTGAGTAAATAAGGTGCACTAGCTTGTACAAGTTTGGATGAAAGTCCTGTAGAAATAATGACCTAAAAAGATTTTGACAACCAGATAATTGATATTTGTCCTTCAGCAAGGTTAAAAAGAACTGTGAATATTTTTTGGGTGTCATTATTTTTATGTATGTCCCTATGTGCTATTTCTTTTGCATTTCAGAGAGATATATCAAATTAGAGCTATAAGTTGCTAAAGTTCAGACCATTTCTATTTTGGAATATGTTATTAGTATTACATTCTCTATTCTAAGTTATCCATAACCACTTTCTAATTACAATGCTAATTTTTTTTGTTCTCAAAAATAACTTTGTTCTACTTACAAGCAAAGCCACAAATATAAGAGGAAAAGAAGCCTGAGTTAATTGAAGCATGAGGCAACATGGGTTTCATTAAGCTAAAATTAATTAGCTATAAATCAGCATTCCTACATTAGTTGTATCAGTGTCTTTTTGATGTAAATATGTATTCTAAATTGTTCTAAATGCATATATATACATAAATCTTTGTGTTCTGACTAGCTCTAAAATGTTTTTAATTATTAATCAGTTTAATGTAAGTAAGGATGTGAAAGATTAATAAGTATCTTGATCTGTTTATGAGAAATATTCCAGAGACAAAAACATATGCAGTGATAATTATATGCATCAGATACAGCTGTGTCTTCCACTTTAGACACTCTGAGTCTGAGTTGCCACCAAATCTTTCCTTTCAATGCCAAGGAAAATCCAGAATCCCAAAAGAATGTCTTAATCTATAGCAGTATGCAACAATATAAGTGCCAATCTGAAATCTTGAAACTAAATGGTCTAATGAGCAAAGAGGAATAACGTGTCAAAAGTATAAATTAAATGTTAAACATGTTCTCAGCATTCCTGTTGAGTACGTACCTTAATTTATCTTTGTACCACCTGTCAGTAGACCAGAACCCTGACTTCCTCCAGTACACAGCAGTTCCAGTGCATGCAGTCAGAACCAACCTCCTCCCCCTCAAATTTTCTATCCTCAAGTCTCCTACTAACCTCTGTCTCACATTATTGAAGTGAAGATTAGCGCTGCTTCAAGGTTACCAGGCAGTAAACCTTTTTGTCTTTTTAAGCTTTGGAGGTTTTTTTGGGGGACTTTTTTTGGTTTGGTTGGTTTTTTTAATGTTTTTTTTTTTAGCCATTGAATATTTACTGACAAAACTATTTCTTTTCCTTCTACTTTTTGTACAAATATGTGGCTTTCCACCAGTTATTACCTAGTTTGTCCTGATGAATAAATAGCTCAGTAGTAGAATATGCCACCGGTAGAATTGTAGCCTAAAGAGACAAAGGCAAAAATGACCTGCATAGTGGATCTTGATGATAATGATGATGTTTATGATGATGATTCTATCAGGCATAATGGAGTGAAACTCATTCATGGACACAGGAATATATTTTAGTGTAGCTTTTCTTAATGCTAATATACCTGCCATAATCTGAGAGGTGAATATTAATCGTATGATAATAAGTGCAGAAATCCTGGATCCTGATGGAAGAGGGTGCCACCAGCTTCCTCACTCTTGTGAGGAAAACCAAGACCAAGAGGGTCTTGGTTTTCATGGGTAAACCTGGGGCTAAAGCTGACCTTTCTCTTTAAACACAAGTGCTCATAAATACACATTACATGCAAGTATTTATTTGAGGCCTTGTAGTAGTGTGTACAATCCTTACTGGCTCCTGAAGTCACTAGTAAAACATGATGAAAGACAGAGGATTGAAGAAATTAACAGCAGCATTTGGCATGCACATTGTCTAGGACACACTGGTACTGGGTAGGGAAAAAATGTCTTGACAGCCAGCATTTCCTCTAGATCAGAATATTCAGTTAAGGAGGATTTTTATGAAGTGTGGAAAAGCAGTTTGCCTTCCTGCTGGTGTTGTATTGCTGCAGTCAGCTCTCAGAGGTTTGGGTCATGGGTGAATGATTTTCAAAGAGCTAATCATAGGTAGGATTGACAGTTTGTTCTCTCAGAAGAGGTCCTGCACAAACACTTTTTACTGACTTTACTCCACCGCAGAGAACAAGACAGGGCAGACAGGGGAAGATAGGTTATAATAAATTATAAAACCTAACAGCCAAGGATAGACGAAGAAACACACACTATTACCCCACAGTACTCCATTTGGTTCTGCTCTAGGTATGTTTCCCATATTAAAAGAAACAGGATTGCTTTATTATTTAAATGCTTTGTGGGAAATGCTGTGGGTAACACCAGACAGAAAACAAAGGCAAAACAAGAATGGTCAGTTCCAAAATAAAGCAATACCCTGCAACCAGCATTTGACACTTCTGTTGATAACAGGTCGACTCACACTGAGGCTGCAGTTTCTTTTGAAGAAATGAGGGGTTTGAATGACAAACACTCATGAGGACCAACTGAAACCATAATTGTATGGACAGAATGACATTATAACATTTGACATTAAAATGGCTTCTAAGGTTTGAGGATGTTTTGTTTCTATAGCTTAACTTGCCACTAACATCCTGATGTTCACTTGAACAGTTGAAGCAGATCTGTCACCAGCAAAAGCTGTAAGTGGCATGACAATGGTAGAGAGATATGGAAAGACAGCTGAACTGCTGCAGATGTGAACTTCAAACATGACAAGATTTTTGACTGACAGAAAAGTGGAACAGAGTCAGAATTCTCTAAGGTCTCTTATCTTTGCGCTTCTCTCTCCTTGTGTTCCTCTGTATCTTGGTACCTTTTATCATTCTATTATCGTGCTTTGCAACTGTACTGTCGTGTCCAGTGTTACAGCTTTTTGCTCCCACAATTTCATCTGGTTTTCTGTCCTTTCAGAATATTTTCTCTCAGTTTTATTGGAGAAATCAGAATAAAAATATATAATATTGTTATTTTATATTTGTAGACAGATACAATAGGCATGGTAAGAACTAGAGATTGTATTAAGAAAGAGGAAGCAAAAAACCAGTATGTTGAAAAAGGCTATGTTTTAATGGATGTTCCATGGTTCTTTTAGTTTATTTTGTGTAATTCAAATATTTAAAAATTTAAGAACATTTGAAAAATTAGATACTGTGACCAAATTTCTTTCAGTCTGAACTATTTGGATCATAGAAATAGAGCACAGCATTTGTTATGATTGTGAATAATAAGTGCTGGAATATTCCTGAAAAAAAAAGTCATTAAACTACTATGTAACAAATTGTAATGTAATCAGTACATTCCCAGAAAGTTTTTCACTGTAGTTAAGCCAACAACTTCTAAAATGAAAGGCTGGGAGGAGACCTGATAATAAAATTTCAAAATGCTTTAGTACTAAGCAGTTTTACAGAAATGTCATGAAATAAATTAGATTGATGTAATTGTTTACCAAGAAATAAGCACAAATCTGAACAGAGTTGCTCAAATGACAGTTTTCTATGCAGATACTGTAGAGAAAATGAAGTTGCAGACATGAAGCCCACTCAACATGCAGTCACATTCCTACACATCTGTCTTACCACTTTTGTGCTGGACACTAGATGTAGACTGTGGCAGAAGAGTTCCTGTTACATACATTTAGATAAAGCTACTTATTTCTGGCTTTCCTAGTTTAACTCCTACAGGTACTATCGCACCTGCATCAGATACCCTGGCTGCTGCCCCAGTCAGCAAAGGAAATAAACACACACACACACCGGTACTCCTGGTCAGCCTAGGCCAGCTAAGAAGAGATGGTTAACCCTAGGCCTCTCTTTTTTATGTTTTTTTAAAGGGGTCAAGAAACACAGAAGTTCTAGAAATAGGAGGAAAATACTGCTATGCATAAAATAGGAGCTCAATGTGCGCACCATATTTTATCTGATTGCCTGTAGACTGAAAAACCACATATTACCCAGCTGCAAACCCATTTTAATTCTGTTATTTTTGTCAGACTGTGCATTATTTGATAGCAAAGAGGCTTAGGTCTTAGTGAATGGTGTTCTGTAGTCAACTGGAGTACTTACTAGTGAGCAAAGAATGAGGGAGTCTGCAGTTGCCGTAATTCTTTTGCTAGAAATGTTTTCATGTGTCTACCTTAGTACTGGCTTATTGTAGCTTATCTGTTGCCTCATGAAAATTCACTTGGGCTTTTTTTTTAATCCTGAAATCTTACACCAAAGTACAATTTAAAATCAGAATTACCAGATATTTCAACTAAGTATTTATTTTTTTAAGTGCAGCCTTCAGCACAGATTTTTACTAAGATCTTCACTTTCTTCTTTTAATTTGTATTGCATTCTACCAGCTTATTGCCTTACTTCCTTATTAAGCTGCTGTTTGCTGGACAGTCAGTTTACAGTTTGGGATAACTGTGATTTTTAACTCTGGAGTGGATGTCTTCTTATGGGCCAGTGGAATTTGATGTTGTTAGCTTTTGTTAGAGACAATAACACTAATTGTTCAGGATTCCAAGGATTGCATTTCTCTCTAATTGGTACTGAAGTCGATAAGTCATAAAAAGTCTGCAATTTCAAAGGAATAAAAGTCCCAGAATGCTAAGGATAGGTTCTTGGTGAAAGCCCAGAAGAAACCTCCAAGATTTTTATTTGCCCCTGATCTTCAGCATGAAGAATATGTGTAATTCCTGCCCCATCCCCCCCCCCCCATTAGGTGCAGTTTCAGACTAACAAGAAAACTAAGCAAAAAATCTAGCTTTTAGAAGCATCTCAATGTGTTCTTCAAAAGGAGTCAGTTCAGATCCAGAGGTGATTTTCCTTGCTATTTTATTCACACCCCCCTACCCTTTCTCAGAATAACATCAGGATCTAGGACACTAGCAGCTTCTATTGGTCTGCAAGGTTGTCTGTTCCCTCCTGTGACAAGATGCAGAGTAGAACACAGCTTTGATGTGAAATGCCTCAGGCTTTCATCTCATAATGAGCTCCCCCAAAAGATCCAAACAATTCTAGGCTAAAAAAAGCTAAACTTTATTTAAATAAATAGTTGCATTTCTACTTTTTTTTATATAAAGAACTCTTAAGGCAACTTGAGATGACACACAGAAAAAAGATTTATGGATTGTTCTCTTCTTGTCTGCTATCACTGCAGACAGATCATAGGTTTGAGCTGCTGGGTGCCCAAAATTTCTGTGTAGTCCTGTTTGCAATTTCCAGTCTTTCTAGAGCCAGGCTGTTCTTTCTTGTAAATGTCCTGTCTATTCCTTCTTGTGGTGCCCTCTGGTTTTCTCTCCCTTGGGCATGCTGAGTTATCTCCTGTTACGGGGAGCAGGCTTCCTCCTCAACCAGTCTTTTCGAAGGAACAGAACACATAACTGAGAACACACAAATTAAATAAACACTGTGTTATTGTATAGCTATGGACAATGGCAGAGAGAATGATAATCCAAATATATTAATATATATTAAATTAATTTCTGATAGTTTGTATGCCCCATGTGTGTGTACATCCACGGGCATAGGTTTATGATTCTTACCAGTAGCTGTCAACCCCTTGCATTCGTTTTTCTGTTAAGAATTAATCAAAGTAAAACTGAGTTTGCTCAGCCTTTCCGTAGTCTTCCTCACCAAAAATAACAGCTGTTTGTAACAACGATGATAAAGGAAATCCTGCTGTTTATGCTAAAATTTACAATTGATTAGCAGTGATATTTAAACCCTATCAATTGCATTATGGTAGTTTCAAATTTCAGCAGAGCTACTTTTTCATGCCCCTCTGAGCTTGCCAAATCTAAGCCCAGGATCTTTGGGTGGGTTCACAAAGTCAGTGTAGGCAGCATCTGAAGCAATTCGTTTCACTGTCAGGCTTTTGAGTCCCTCCCTGGCCACCTGAAGTGCTTTAAAAACTTCCCTTTCCGAATGTGCTGTTGTTCAAAAAAAGTTTTGCAGAAAACGTTTTATAATAATCTTCTTTACACCTGTGGTTTTCATCCCTTTGTTTTTAGCTGTCTAGAGCACGTTCTCTTAGACCTTACAGTAAGGACTGTGTGTAGCAAGTTCATTCATACACATTCTTGATATTCCAGCAGGCTTTCTCTCATTATCTATCTGCACCTGGAAGGTGTGGAATGAATTTCAGGAAACTAATTTACTCTCCTGCCTCCCTCCTACCCTCCTACAATAATTCTCACATGTCTTGTTGGTGGAGTTACTAATAGTAATCCAATGGCTACTTTTGTAAGACAAAATTTCATCCAGTGGGACAAGTAAGTTCATTGCATTGCTTCAGTGTTTTCACTTACCATCTACACTTCAAGATAATCTATTTACAATGTATGATATAGTGAAGTTCAAAGCTATCCAGCAAAATCCCATGTTACCAAATTAGGTTAATATTTAGTACCCTTTTGTGTTTTCTGAGGTCCAGGTGTCGACTAGCAATCACAGCAATCGTCACTTGGTGGAGCCAGATTACTCTGCAAGTGAATGTGCTTTACAAATAGTTTGCAGAAAAGCTATCAAAGACAGAATTTATAAATAGTACTTTGGAGGAAGACAATAAAAAATCTGTGGGATTTCAATACATCCTTTTAGGGATTAGAAGCTTTTTGGCTTTGCTTTTAATTACTCCAGCACAGAAGAAGTATCAGACTTGCTGGCCAAAGCAAAGGCTGCCTCCTTTTGCTGGAATAAAATGGAAATAGAGGATATTGGAATAAAATGGAAATACAGTATATTTGATAATGTACATGCAAACGTGTGAGGATGAAGCCATAGCTGTCAATCTTGGTACCATTTTTTTAAAATTCAGCGTGTTAATGTTTATATATGTTTTTACATTATTTTCCCATAAATATTTAAAATTTATTCCATACTTGTATCTCTCTTCTAAATGTTCTTCATAAAATCTGGAAAGACACCTAAATTTATTTCTTGTGTAGAGAACAGATTATACTTGGAGAAAAAAAGGAGGGGACACCACCCTTACCTCTATACTCTTCTAAGTATGAAGAACTCTCAGTAACTTTTTCTCACACCTTGTTTCTTTTCTATCCATATGAATGGGACACTATTTAAAGAAGTGTCAACAGCAGAAGCACCGACTCATTCTTATTCTGCACTGTACTGTGCACACTGTAACAAAGAACTTGGGGAATTTATGGCTCTCTCTGCCATTGTGATTCTCAGCAATCAGAGGGTGATACTTAGCAATCAGAGGTTACTACTGGGAGTGTGTGTATTTTCTTGCATTTTTGTGTGGGTTTTTTTTCTATTAATCTCATTTTTTAGTGTTTTTAGTGTGCATTGAATTCCTCTGAGATGGGTAAGGATAGCTATTTTTGAGGAGTTCTTCTGACTACCATGTGAATAAAATCTTACACTTTCAATACATTCTTTAGACTTGTCAGATCTCTTTTACTGGGAATAGGCTGTCATTTGAGCTCAAGCTTCACATTTTATTGTGTATTTTATTGAGCACATGGCTCTTTCCTGTATGGTGACCCCCTGTGCCAAAAAAGAGCCAGTTCTTCCAATCAGCCATCTGTTGACAGTTATATCTGGCAACCAGGGTTATAAAACAGGAGAGAAGCTACAGCACTGGGGACAGGAGCTTAAGATTGGCCAGCTAGAGAGGTTTATGCTCTGAAATCCAAGTTAAAAGACAAAATTCTTAGTGACATAATGGCATCACAGTCCCACACATTGCATGCCTTCGCTCCCAGCTCCCGTGTGTGTTTTTAGAAGTACATCTGCTTCTGTGACCTGTCAAGTCAGATGACAGTTGAGATTTTCAAGCCTTCGAGATACTGGCAAACCTGGCACAAAATGTTCTTATGACTTCTCCTATCCTAGTATAAAAAAGCAAGAAATTTCTTGAAAATCTGATGTTGCAGCTTCCTAGAGTGTACATGCAAAATCATACTAGGGACATTATTCAGAACCACTTTGACTTTCTAAATAATTAGATTTCCTCAATTATTTTTGCATAGAACATGCTCTTTTTCAGTGAATAAAAATATGCATCATGAAAACAAACCATATTTCTAGAACATCTTAATTTATAACTGTGGCCAGCAACAAGATACATGTTAAAGAGAATTAAAAATTACTGCATTTCTCCCCTATAAGAGAGGAGGAAAAAAAAGGTATATTAAAACTTCATGTAAAGAACAGATCACATTTTGTGGAAAGACAGCAATAACATTACTGGTGAAAAAGAGGAAAGGTCAAACAGAAGAAAAACTTGAAATACAGAAATTACTTTCCCACCTACAGAAGGGCAGGATGTGCTCTGTTAATTTTGGAAGATGGAATAGGGGCATGATAGGTGTGGGGTGTTGGTTTTGCACATCCAGAATATCTGGAAGGAGCCCTTGTGGTGGCCTCTTTCTGGATCACTGTCCAGAACTTCTATTCAGGCAAAATGATGGCAAGTGTTAAATTTTGCAGTGCTTTTCCAGATGATGAAGTCTGTGGAGGTTTGGGGGATTTTTTTTTTTTTTTGGTTTGTTTCTAACTGGATAGCTCTATTTCTCTTTTATACTTTTGGTCATACCCTGGCAATTTGCATTTGGTTTCTCTGCCTTTTCTTAGGATAAGCAGTACTTATTACAAGTTACACAGGATTTTTGACATCCTTGAGCAAGGAAGAAAATTTTTTCAAATTTCTTTCTTTTTTCTGATTTTCTGCTTTTCTTCTGTGATACCATTTGAACAGCTGTATCTAGCTCTGCCAACAAGGGAGAGAGATTCTCAGCTGAAGGGTTTTAAAAGTTCATTAATTTAATTTATTCTGCCTCTGCAAAGGAGATTTGCATTGTCATTGGAATAGTAGCTCTTATCTGTTCATTTTTTTTCTCTTCCTTCCTCCCCAGTTGAATTGGAGATTTACAAACAAAATCCCTGATTTCATGCATTTTCTAACTGGTATGTCTAGTTTCATTCATTTTATATAAACTACTTGATTTTATGTGCTTTTATTTTCATTCAGTTCATTGCTCTTTTCTTTTTTCTTATTCTCCCTGTGGTTTTGTATCATCAGGAAATTTCACTTCTTCCTGAACACATCTTCATCCAGGTTAAAAGGGAGAGACAGTCAATCAGTCAGTAAATCCCTACTCCCTGAAAACACAGTCAGCACCAGCTGTAGCTCAATTAAACTCAACACTTGAATAGTTCACAAGAGAACCCACACTTGTATACACACATTAATCAAATAAATCCATTTTAACCTGTAGTCATATTCCAAACTTCCAGTTAATAGCTTGGACAGTAAAGTGTGGGCTGGAGATACGTGATGCAAGTAGCAGATCATTAAACCTTCTCAGCATAATATTTAAACTTACGATGTCCTGACATACACAGTAAACAAGGCATGCTAAGGGAACCTAAAATATACAGAGTTTACATGTCTAAATGTTGATGAACACTTCCCCTGAGTAATGCAAGCAACTCAGCTGTTCAGAACAGCTTGACATCTTTCTAGTTTGAAAATAGAGAAAAATATTTTAGGTTTTACTTTTTTTTCCTAGGATTGTGGACGCAACAGTTTGTAGAAAGACTGTATCTATACATGTTCTTAAGTCAACTTAAAAAACATTGTGAATAAAGTTATGCTTATGTTGTTGAGACAGAATGTCTGTCTGTGTTTCTTAATTCAGCAGATATTAAGAATACTTCCCAAGGATCAATGATTTTATAATCCATATTTAGAACAACTTGTATGTAACAATATGTGCTTAGATCCTGCTGACTCAATGTTAATGACCCACACTGCTTTGACCATGGGATTGTACTTTAGAGCCAGCAGACCCCTACTAAAGGGCACTCCAGCTAAAAAGCACCCCAGTCTGTGGAGAATACAGGCCACGTCAGACTCTATTCTAGCTTTCTAGTCTCATTAAGTAAATGTCTTCTGAACAGATTTCAGACAAGGTCAGGCCGGCCATGCTGATTGCTATTTAGAATTTGTTCCAAAAGGAGCATTACTGCCACTGGTTGGGAATATGTTACTGAAATTACTTTTGTCATTAAGTGACTGGTTGTCAAACTGAAGTATATTTAGCTTCGTTTGGGACAGCTATCTTGACCCCATGCTGGAGAGAGATAAAGATGGACAAGCAGTTGTCCCAAACCACAGCAATCAAGTCCCAAACTCTACTGGGATCAAATCCTGGCTGAAGTAAAATGTTTGAGTGTTTATAGATAACATATATATGCAATAGTTCTACCAAGAAAACCTGGTGCTCATGCTATGTTAGAAAAAGGCTTAAACTTACACCCCTTGTTAAGACCAGGTTGTACACCATGCTGAACGTGATCTGGAAGTGTCAGGGAAAGCATTCTTTCTCTTGGTGAAAACCTTCAAGAAGCTTTAGTTGCATACTCATGTGGAGTGAAAAATGTTTGAAATGTGGAATTACATGAGAAAATACTTTTTTTCACAGCTGTATTTAAAATCCCCTTTTCTCTGAAGTGATGGGGAACATTTTTTTGGTGATAGACTAGTAGACATAGCTGTGAAAATGTTTTGCTTGTCACAGGCCACAAGCAGTGATCCTCCCTTGGGCTGATAGCAGTGATACAGACAGATCACTTCCCACACCCTCTGCAGTAATTGAGTTGGATTGCTTGAAATTAAATCATGTGTTCTTTGGCTGGCTGTTTCACCTTGCACCCAAACATTCCCAGTTCCAAGCAGAAAAAGCCCTAACCTGGAAACCTGGGAAGGTTTTAGAGACACCCTGTGAAAATTGTATCACTGTTCCTTCTTTTGCCTCGTGGCCTGTGTTCTGACACTCAGAGCACTGAAGTTAGCTCCAGAGCTTGCTTAAATCAGTGGGATCCTTTGGATTGGCTTTAGTGTCTATGGATCAGTTCCAGCAGAACTCTGAAAATAAAATGCTAGCACTATACAAAATACTGTTAATTTAGGGTGAAAAGATTTGCTATATAATTGATAAATAATACGAAATTTTCCAACCCTATCTTAAAATCTTTACCTCACTGACACTTCCTAGCTCCAAAATAGTTTTTGTAGAGGATTATAGTAGTGCTCTAGGTTCTGAAATCACTGGTGTATTCTTTCAGACATTCCTAGGTATCTGCTTGCAGTTGAAAGGCACAGACAGTTCTGAACTCTGATTAGGGCATGATTTATGGTATGTAAAACTTGCACATCTTTTGGTAAAAGGAAAAAAGAAACTCTGTCTTCAAAAGCTGCTCCAGTTCTGAAACTTTAATAGATATTTCACCCATTTTATCTCGGTATAATTTTAAATAGAAGCACTGAAATGGGTGCCATAGGCTACGTCGTGGCACAGCTTTAAGGTGGCAAGTGGAGTAACTTGTGGATATTTAGAAGTGCTCAACAAAGCAGAAATTACAACAAGGATCGGAAGACAGGAAAAACTTATATGCCTACAAATAACTGAATGTTTCCCTAGGGCATAAACATTAATGACTTTAATTAGATTATAATTGCTCGTGGAAGCACAGTCTTGCACAAGATAAAAATACCTGACATTGCATTTGCAGCTAGGCAACTGCATGAGAAGTACAAGGAGGTTTAATGTTGAACAGGAGTTATTTACTAAATATAAGGTGGTGCACAGTATATGCTCTATTCTCAGGATATACTCATGTTTTTCAGATGGCAGCACTGCTTCATATATTTGGCACTGAGTTGTAGCTGTTGGAGTTAGAGATTGTAATAACTGAAGGGATAACAGATGGCAACAGTGTTTGTTTAACTGAGGGTCTTTTTATTTTCATCAGTACACTTGCAAAAAAGATGCCTCACTGACAATGCTTGGAATACCCTATCCTTGTGTTGAGTGAAGATCTAGATATTCTAGATATTTATAGCTCCACAAATTAAAATCCTGATTTAGGTCCATGAACTGCATTTCAGCTAAAATTGTCCTGTCACATTTCAGGAAGTTTGTTACACCAGGTTATCAGGCATGTGTGCAACATAGCCACATGATGACTAAGTCCTTTTGCCCATTCTGGAAGTCTGCTGGTTGCCAACCTGTAAAAGTCACAATAGGGAAGTACAGTTGATTTTAAAAAGTTAATTTATTCTCAGTATGGGAACTGAGAAGCTTTAACCCTCAGTTACAGTCTTGCTGAAACATTACCTCTCATGGAATCTTTGTTCTCTTGGCTATATGGCAGTGTAACCACACCAAGAAGAGTGCAGATAATCTCCTGCACTCTTAACTTAGAATCAAGTGATTAGGTTTCCTGTCAAAATAAGTTTTAAACCACTGAGGTAAAAGAAAAGTGAGTTCTACTCTCTTCTATACTGTTAAAACATACTAGCCACTAAGCAATTATGGATAGAAGAAAAGGGCTGCAACGAAAACACTTACACTGAAAAGATGCAGCTGCTGCAGATTGGTTCAAAACCCTGTGCAAATCAGAGAATCCCTGCTGTCTTAGCATGGGGCAGATATGTATCAGGTGTCCTACTGCTAGTTTCTCATATGGATGGATCATCTGTCCAGTAATGCCTGCTCTGTTAGAGGTAGACGGATCCCCCATTACTGGCATCTGTTCACACTATTAACAAGATGAAATTTTTTTTTTTTTGTTATTGGTTTTCACAGGAAGTGGTTATATGAGGACTTCACAATTATGAAATGTTGTGAGAGAATCAAAATGGTTAAAATACATTAATCTCTCGATTATGTGTTTATATTGGTGTGAAAAACTTTCAAGAAAAGTTTAAAAATGTCATACAAATATATAATACATAAAAAACCAAACACTGGATCTGACTTTAATCTGAAACATAGCCTGAGGCAGCAGGCATTTTCTCACTGAGAGCATTTGATCATTGACTAGCATCAAGGTATTAGCTCTGCCACAGACTCAATTCACAACTGAGATCAACTATTACATGGAATATTTCAAAAGCATTTAGACACTGTCTGGGGGAGAGAGCCTGTGCTCTGATCAGATCCAGCAGACCTGTGAACAAACCTGTGTTGACACTGCCTGCAGTATAAACTTTGGAACAGTGCACACTTGTATATTTGGCAGAGTTGAACACATGCAACCCCACTAAAATCAAATATAAAGGAATAAATGTAGATGAAAAAGCACCAGGGAAGGTACTGATCCCATGATGTTGATTTTACAGCTGAATCATTATTTAAAAGATGTTAGCTATGCTAGAATATTATAGGGTGGCAGGAGGGGGGTGGTTCTTTTTTTTTTAATCCTTATCTTTAAAACCAGCAAGATTATTTAACTGAAAGAGTCCTTACTTTCATATCATTGCTTCCCAGGTTAGGTTAGTGTCGTTGACCACTGGGTCTCAGGAATAGCTGCAGGTGTTCTCAACTAGCACAAACACTGCTACACTTAATTTACTTCTGCAAGGCTTTGACCTTGCTCCTATAGCAAATAAAGTGTTTCAAACAATTGTAAGACCATTAGTTACTCCTAATGAGAACACTATTGACTAAGATTACACAGATGCTTTACCTTTCTAACATAAAGATGTAGCTTGTTAGTGATGAAAAATAGGTCCGATGAAAATACTAGAGGCCTGAGATCCTTATTTCATTTTTATGCACTTTTTTCTTCTTTTTATTCTAGATGGATCAAACTTTAGACAGAGATCAGTTAGGAAATTGGGAGAGGAAAATAGTCTTTAGTTCAATACTCTTCACTGATTTACATTTAGGTGGTGGTATTTCCTTAAAGTATTGTAGGTCTTTACATCTTCTCATATGCTCTGTACTATAGCTCTTTCCGTTTTCTTCATCTCAGTATTTTTACCTTACTTTCTCCTTTTATACTTTGACTGTTTTAACCCTATATCTGCCATAATTCTGGACTTTACCTCCATGTCCATCAAATAAAATAAATCCAAGATGACAGTTACTGTCATACCTGTAATGATCCCCTGACACATTATCTCACTTTCCCTAGCCCTCAATTATCTTCAAAGCTGAAAGCTCCTAAAGTAGGATTTTTCTCCCTCCATTTGACTCTATGGAGTCTCAAGGAAATTTTAGTTCCTGCACTGTAAGAGCGAATGCCAATTTAGTGGGGTGGGGTCCAAAATCTCAAAGCTTCTTCCCCTTTTCTCTGTAAGTGGTGACTCACAAGCTTGGTGTACCCCGACTTGTAGGTAATATGGTTGTGTTGACTGCACAGTTCTTCCTCCCTCCCACCCTACTGGCTGGAGCTGTCCCTATCCCAACCCATGACACATGACCACTGGCATAATTTTGTTGTTTTAGCCGCTGTATTCTTTCTGTATATTTTATGCATGACAACAGTTTAAATAACAGAAAAAAATAGGTCATCAAGATTCACACAGTGCAGAACCATCACTGTAAGTACTGAGTGTTTTGAATATGGTAGAGTTGATACTGGAGGAATCACATATTTCTGGGAATACTTTAGAATCCTAGATCTTGATTCATGAATGTCCTGTCAGTGTTATTTATTGTATTTTTTTAAAGAAAAAAATACTTTAAAATGTGATACAGCCACACTTACTGTACACTAAAACAGACTTGAAGCAAGGGACATTATTGATAATTGATTAGCTTTAAAGTTGAGCAGCATTAACTCATCCCTTATTTCAGGGAAAATTTAAACAAATGTGTGACTTTAAATGCTCATAAGTTTACAATTACTGAACCATTTTTCATTAGCCATGAATAATTTTTCCTTCCTCTGTGAGGATTTATAAAACAACCTGGAATGACGTGTGGAGAATTAGCCATTTTTAAGATTTCCATGCTTGAGAATTTCAATCAGCACATATGGCGAAAGCACAGCTTATTTTTCATGCTGGCTTAACTCAAGTGACTGAATTGATTTTACTCATGCTTTCCAAAATAATTCATCACTGGACTGAGAACAGGCGCAGACATTTTTGGCTTGACAGAATTTGCATGAGAAAGTTAGGAGCCACTGATGCAGGGGAGGGCTGAGCAGTGGATGGAATTCCTCCTTAATGACAGGGGTCACTACCAGTTGGATCCTGAAGAAGCTTGATCTGCACACTCAAGTGAGCAATAATGGAGGATTCCAGCAGAAAATTAATAGACTGACAAATACTTTTTGTGCTTGATGAACTGTAATTGCATAGGAAGGCCAAACGCTAATGGTAAAACATAGCCTAACAAAAGAAGATTTATGCCATGGATATGGGGATCGTTATTTGACTGTCTGCTCAAAGCAGCAGTTATAATTGGGGAAAAAGGCTCTGTCAATCACTTAAAAAAACCCCAAACTATTATGAAAAATGAGCCACTACTAATGGCCTCTTTTGCTTTTTGTCTCAACATCTACTAAAATACAAACAGAAAATTACAACTAGTAAAAGTAAAGCAAGTAAAACCTTGGGAATTTCATTTCTGGACAGACTCTGACATATATATAAATAGCACTGACATGACATTGATGAATCAAGATCTAGGATTCTGGTGTAACTCTACCTTGAAACTGTGCGCAGTTCAATCAAGTGGTAAAAGGTATCTTGGCTTATCTGTGCTTACTTAATATCTGCTTCCATTCAGTCCTTTATACAGTTTCACAGAGATGTGTTGCTTTTCCTGATGGATTGGTTACCCAAATGAGACTTTTGGCAAGCTCTATGGAAATTACATCATCCAAAAGTAGGGACTTGTTGGCAGATCCCAGAAATATCCAGAACAAAAGGGTTCATCACCAAGAGTGGCCCTGACCCCAAAAGCAGTGTCCAGTGATATTAGCCTGTCTGGGGCAGCATGGGTGTGTTAACTGAATCCCTGGGCTAAGAGGTGTTGTCTCTCAGCAGGGCTATTTGCTTCAGCTGTAAAACCACCTTGATGCACGGACATTGTTTGTGGAAAGCTCTTGCCAAGGTAATGATTTTGGAGAACTGGGCATTCTTGTTTAGTAAAACAAACAAGAGGTGGAGACAAAGCTTCTGAGTCCAGATATACCACAGAGGAGAGGGGAAAAAAAAAAAAAGGGGGAATGGTAAGTGCTGGCCTTGGTATGAAGTAAAATAAGTAAAAAATAAGTAAATAAGTAAAATCCAACCATAAGGAAAAATAGGCTTAGACTTTACAAAGGCTTCTAACTAGATTTACAAGCAGTTTTTAGAAAAAATTGCTTACGATAGTAGGGCAAAAAACCTACAAGTGCCTTGAAGTGGATCTCCTTAGATCTAAAAATAAAAAAAGTTTATGATGCTGTTAGTGAGTTTAAGCATCTAGACTTTAAGGATACAGTCCTGAAAACCTCCCTAAATAATTTTTGTATTTCTCTAGGAGTAGGTAAGGCAACCAATTGTAATTCAGATAATTTTGTTTCTTGCTATTCCTCACAGCTTTTCCCTAGCTGATAACTATTCAGAGCCTTGCTTACTTCTTTCCTTTCTTCCTGAAGAGCAGTTAATTTAGATTCATACCTTCTGCTTGTTTGTACAGGAAATAAAGGAAAACTCTTGCTGGTTTGCACTGAAAAAAAAAAAATCTCCCTGAATTTCAATTAATGAACAGTTTCATTGAAAGCTCTTCTCTAGCTAGTGAAGCATAATTATCCCTGCAATAGTTAGGGCCAGTTCACCTTGCCCCTGAAAAGAGCAGTGTCTCTCTCTTCTGAAGCCTTCTGAATTCAACCCTTAGCTATATCATTGTTACAGGATAGATAAATTAGAGGAGAAATGAGCAATATAGGTGAAGTTTATTGTCATTTTTGGGTTATGGATTGTTCTTCTGTTTCCTGTCTTTTTCTTTCCTAATCTACCATAACTGTGCCAAAGTATATGAAATGGTGGTTTTTCCCTTGTCTGAGAACAGTGAAGCCTGCTGGAATTAATAAGTGAATCAAGGGTAAATGAACTCCGAAAGCGAATAATGAGAAAAATCTCAGGATAACAAACCTTTTTATGTGGCCATCAAGAAGACCTGAAACTTTTAAATTAGTTGCCTTTAAATGCATACAATGTATCAAAGAAATTTTAATACCTACTTTATGCCTTAAAACATTTTAGTGCCTCATTAATACACTTGATCAGCCAGGTTGTTAAATGTCCATCACCAAACAGTGACAGAGCACAAGAAATTGCCTTCTGTACCAATAAAGTGTCCCCTGAATCCAGTTTGGAACTGGTTTTTTAAGGTTAGCAAGACAGAAATTGCCAAATAAATTTTGCTTTTATTAAATGCCGTTAATTTTTATTCTTTCTGAGCCCTCAAAGTTGTTCAAGTGTGTAATGTGATTCATTGCTTAAAAATTTCCTTCCTCTTCTGAAAGAAAACCTGGCATTTTAAGGACCATTCTTAAAACTTTAATTTGTTCATATTTTCCCTACAGATATAGAACATGCAATCTGTAGTTGGCTTCCAAGTACCATGACCAGTGTTTTGATCTTGTCTGTGCAAACAGGACCCAAACAAGTTATTCTGCCACATGGACAGCCATGTTATCAAGAGTTTCTTCTGGGCTGATGAAAAAGCCTGTTTGGTTCGGCTTGCATACTTTGTTTGAGCTGCCCAACAAATGGTTTGTGCCACCCAAAGGTAGAGTGCAACTGAATCAGTGCAAAGGCATGTTTTAGTCCCAGGCCTGCTGACCAAGGGTGTTTTGGCATCATATTAATAACTGGACCTTAAATTTGAAATTCCAGCTAAATTGCATGCTGCAAAATATAGGCAGACCTTCGTGTTGGTAGAATTTACCACCTCATAGAAAGAATGTGTTCTATGATGACTCGTAACTTGAAATCATTTCTGTGCTATGTAAATTGTGTTCTAATTGTTGTGAAACAAGATATTTCAGTATTAGGATTGATTACTGGCAATTTCCTGTGGTTGAAAGCTCACCCTGGTGATTGTCAGTCATTCTGTTCTGACTGGTCTCCTTTGCTGAGTATACTTTGTATTTATTGAGTATGATATTCATGGTACAAGGGCACTTCAGCCAAGGAATGGCTGTTTCAGCTCTACTGCCAACAGCTTGACAAGTCAAAATTTCTATGCAGTTTTCATTCTGAGATTTGTTAATAATTTTTTACTTCTGTATGCCTCTACTTATATAGAGCTACTTGAATAGCCCTTCAGTGTCAAGGATCTTAAATTTACCACCATTAAAAGAACGTGTGTTTTAGACATCTGACTGACAGCTGGGTAGTTGACTTTTTAATGTGAGCTTTTTTTAATCAGTTTTTACTCACATTAAAAGTCCATTGCACCGCAAAGTGATTCTGGGATCACTCTCCTCACTGCTGTTAAGAAGCAGGACATAAATTAGAGGCATTGGGATGATGTACATGGTTGATGCTTGAGGAATTGTGGGGAGAGCATGGTCTGAGAGTGTTGAAAATGGGTTATTTCATATTCTTATAGATGGGTGCTACCTGTCTTGCTGTAAAGTTGAATATGGGTTGGAACATGTGTAAGGAGACCAGGAAAAGAAAAAGACTTGTCTAATCTGTAGTCTCTGCTGCTTGGTTACTCTGCTCACAAAATCAGAAAACTATTTTATGAGTCTTTTCTGTAAAATTACTTTTGTTCTTGTTTTCCTTGAAGACTTGCATTGCTCTCCATTTTAATTGACTTGATTAAATATTTATTATTGATTGCATTGAACTGGGAGGATTATGATATTTCTGCTGTCTGTTTTACTGTTTTTTTTACTGTTAACATATTGTTACTCCACTAGGAAAACCCCTTAAAGTAGCAGGCTAAACCCCTATAGTACCAGTCTCCAGTCTCAGCTCTTTGGCTAAGAGGACCAAACTATCTTGAATATCTCCTTTATTTTGTGTCTTCTGCTTCCCTGATCTAGCCCAGAGAACAAAAGTGACTTTCAGAGGCCACTTGCTTCTCCCAGTTACCTCCATGCTCTGCATAAAAACTATCTGGCCTGAACTAAAGGTATTCCTTTGCATGGCAGAGGAAACTGTTTGTTTGTTTATTTGTTTGTTTGTTTGTTTGTGTGTTTTTCCTATTATGCCAGGACTATATTCATGTTTATAGATGGTTGCTACATCAATCCATGGAATACAAAAACCAGCACAATAGGTCTGGTACAAAGACAAGTAAATTAACCATACAGTGGAATTCTGGAGACTGCAGATTTAGCAGGGACAGTTAAATTCATCTAATTATGTTTTATGAAAAGCCTGCTGAAAGAGAACTTTCTCCTCAGACAGATACTGAACAAGTAACATCAGCATAGTGGTTACTGTTGAGCATGCATGAAGATGGGTACGTGGTATGTGTTACTAATAGCAAAAGAAATCAGTCTTTCTTGGATCTTCTCACTGTTTTCAAAATCCAGGGTAGGGATCTAGGGACTAATTGGCCTATTACACACAAATCTCTTAGGAAGGCTCTCTTGCTACTTGATGCCCTCAGGACTTACATAACTATATATCTTTATTATAGTATGGTGAACTTGCTCTCATAAAAAGAGAGCAGCTTCCATTCCTCAGTGTTTGCCGAGTTTTAAAGCCAAGTTTGAACTTCCAAAGTACCTTCTATGGAGGTTATGTTCCTAAGGAACGTAATCTCCATAGAAGGTACCTTAGCAGAACAAGGTGCTGATCCCTCATGTGACTAAATGTTGTGACAATTTGAGGACTAATTAAAGGTGAAGCCAGAGCAGGAGGTTAAGTGGCGCTTTCCCAGTGCCTGATCCAGGCAGGGAGGTTGCAATCCAGCAGGAGTCTGGTAGCAGTATAATGCACCATGTTCTTGGTCTGCTAACCCCTGCCATGAGTCTGCCCCAAACGTTCCTGGATGGAGTGTGAGCTGCTATTCAAATGGATGAGGGTAGAATTGTACTGAGACTAATAAACTCTCCAGAAGAGCTTCTTCACTGTTTTTCCCCTATTTAGACCAATTGGTATAACCTCATTGGGGTACCCTCCATCTAACCAAGGATTTTTAAAAATAAATGAATGAGTCATCTTGAAAAGAAGTATGAAAGCACCATGTAAATTTGTGACTGGATGGGGGAGGGAAGTGGGAAGAAAGCAGCAGTCAAAACCTATTTTGATACTTCTAGAAGTCATCCTCTGGCATGACAATTTCTGTCTAGACCTAAGAGCATCCTTCACACTGGAGTGACCCAGCCACTGCGGTCAGAGCAAAAAAATAAGGATCTGTGTGTGCTAACTTGTGGTGTGATGTCTCAGCCACATAGGGATTGTAGAGGGATACAAACAAAGCAAGAGCACCCACATTTCCAGCAAGATGGGGGGCAAGTAGGGGAAACTGTACCCCCAGAAGGAAAAGGTGAGGGCTCATTGCCCTCAGGCCCTGTGAGAGAGTGGTGTGTATGCAACTGTGAATGTGGGGGATGCTGTAACTCTTGGGATTAGTTACAGTGTGCTTAGAAATTTATAGGTATTAATTAACATTTCCTTCCAATATTGTGGTTTATGTGTTGTGATACTGATCCTGAATGTGTAGTCTACTGACTGCCAGCTAATCACATCAATGTTAAATCACTTGTTTCTTTGTTCGTGGTTTGATTTAAAGCATGTGAATTGAGCATTTTTTTCTTGTAATGTACCCTAAGAAGACATCCCTTGTGCAGCAGCAAAGTGATTGCTCCTCAGTCACTGCCTTCAGGTGGCTATCTTCAGCTTTGAGTAGGGAGTGGGCTGTCTTGAAATATTCAGGTTCTGAGGGAAAAGACAAGCCTTCTTGCTGTCTCCCCATGGTAGTTTTCTATTTATGCTGAATGGCATATCTTTAAGTGAACACAAGATATGTCTTACAAATAGTGGCTTGGGCTCTTCGTGCAATCATGTGTTTTGGATTTTTGTATTCCAGACTAAAAAGGGAGACACTTCACCTCCCTCAAGTAAAGACTAGCTTATACTAGTAAAGAAAGCAGTTTCTGAAAGTGACAGTCAAGTGGATTTAAAACCCCAAACCAACCAAACAAAAAAAGCCCCTAGTACACGTCTCTGTGTAAAATGGCTTCCTCTAAACTATATAGACCAGAAAAATAATTAATTAACCATTATATGAAATATTATTTTATTTTGAGCCTTGTTATTGCTTTGATAGTTTCTTGAAGGTAATTAAAATTGTGTGGGTTTAAAATTTTTTTTTAGCCTCCTACAAAATCCTTTTCCAAAATGAACAAGTGTAGGAAGTTAGTATTGCAGGAGGAGTGTGCTGCAGGTTTGAATACAGATGAAGACAGCCACCGAACAAGTACAAAATGTGATGCAAGGGATATTCCGAATAATTGTCCTTATTGGTTTTGTGCATTTCCAGTGGCATGCCCTCCAGGCTAGTTCCCAGGTTTCTGGATGGTCTGTGGCAGAGCAATCAAAGATGTGGATCAGAACTGTAATAGCAGGTGGAGGACATCTAATTAAAATAAGCCAGGCAGGCCGTGTGATACTTGTCTCTATTTCCAGGCCTAATATTAGCATGAGATGAATCGTCTCATATAATTACATACTTCCTGATGTTCTTCCAAAGTAGTGCTTCATCCCACACAACGTTGTAGTTGCAAGTACCTCCTCTTTAAAAGAGGCAAATGCAAATAATCTTTGTAAGAATTATCTTTGGAGGAATTACTTCTTTGCTATGACATCTTGGTTGTCAGCTGCTGAATTCATCCAAATCCATGTGCCTAACATGGTAAGAGGTCTCACTGGCAGGGAGGAGGTGTGTGAATGAAACTCTGATTTCTAATGGTAGCAGCACCTCATGTGATGAAAAGGTAAAGCTTGTAAATATTTACAAGGGAAAACCTGTATTGTGGTGCAGGTTTTTGTTCTTAGTTTCAAGCAACCTACTGATTAATCAACACATACTTAATGTTTACACCTCATTAAGTGTAGCAGTAGTCAGTGCTTTTGTTTCATGTAGACCCTGACATATCATTTGGTGGAAGTCTAATGTAACTCACTTCATGGCTCTTTTCTTTTCCTTTTTAAATTTCCAATGAAATTTCTAGCAAATAAATTAGTGAATTTATCATTTTCTCTATAATAGTGTCACATGGACAGTTTGATGAAATAGCTCATTACAGTCAATGAAGTGAAATATGAGTTCCATCAGCACATTTTCATCAAACGGAGTTACAGAAATTAGCTTGCTGTTATCAAGGACTGTGGAATACAAAAATAAAATTAAGCAAGCTATTAGAGGATAGATTTAGGGAGGGTCCCAATTGAGTTGGAACGCAACTGCCACTGTGGAAAACAGAAGACTGCTGTATGCTTAAATGAATTGTGAAGCATCAGTATTAATTGTAAACGATGTACTTTAGGGACAAAATTAAATTCAGAACCACCTGAGTGTACATGAATATCACACACTGCGCAGCCACTCAACCAGGAATGAATGAAAAGCGAGTGCTTGCTGTTCTGCAATCACTGTCAAAGTTTGTGACTGAGCTAAACTGTCTTCACCAGCGCTGCTTCTGTGACACCATAACGGGCCAAATAGATGGAAATTCTCTGCTGTTAAAGTTATCCTTTCCCCAGGTATTTTCCAAAGTCAGAATGGAGAAAGAATCTGACTCTGAAGAATTTGCTGTACTCAACCTGGGAGAATTAAGTACGGAAATAAACCCTTCCATAGTGGGGTGCAGCTCTCTCCTGCCAAACTGAGAAGCTGTTGACAGACAATGAGTTGATTCTTTAAGCACTGATTTTTAAGTCAGAAACAGTCAATAATCTGTGATCAAGTGTGATGTACTTAGGCCTTCTCATTCTTGGAATACTACTCCCAATATTTAGCTTTAACCTTGGGTCTTCAGCTGACATTTAACATTTTGTTTTAATAAATTATTATTAGACTTTATTTGCTGTATGCAGAGGGAATTATTTCAGCTGTTTCCACTTATTCATGTTATTTTTGTATGTGGTCCCTTTCTAATTTTACTCCTTAACTAGACTGGGAATGAATTCTTAGTGTCTTGATAATGATGCTACACAGACTAAACACTCCAGGCAGCCAAATGCCAGTTTCATGTGACATTTTTTGCAGGTGTCATATGTGGTAAAGTTCTTATATATGAAAGAAGAGGAGGCAGCCTAAATCCTGCCAGGCAGGAACTTGAAGGGATTAGCGCACTTAAGGAAGCTTGGAGGCTGCCTGGCTTCTTGTTGAAATGAGAACTGGCTCACTGTCATACTTATTTTCTCTTGAAGGTTATTGTCCTAAGTAAATTCAGTTTCACAATTATGACTCAGTCTCTAATGAATTCTAATAGACTAAACTGCCCGCTCCATTTAGAAGCATGCATGTGTAACATTCTCTCCTCCACTGAGTCATAGGACTTGCCTAATTTTGGAGACTAAAATTAAGTTTAATTTTGGGATGGCATTTCCCAAATGGGACATGAAGCTATAAATAATGGAAAGCCGTAACCAGTAAAAACTGTTTGCATTTTGATTGCCCTGTTATGTCTATTATGCAATAGTTTCAAACTGTAGAAACTCAGGCAGTTTCGTAGTTGGGGAATATTACATGGACCTCCAAATTTAGTAAAATACCCAATTTATCTGTACATGTAACATCACTCGCTTACAAAAGTAGGGTGGTATTTTGTCATTTTCACAGGTCTGCTTCAGCTATCCACAGAAAGCATTCCCACAGCCATTTCTCACATGTTTTCTTTCCACCCCACTGATGGACTAGAAAAGCAAGAGAGGGTCTGGGAGATGTGATACCCCTGCCACCCTGCTTCCACATTAAAGGAAATGTTACTGTCCCTTTCAAAGGGGTCTGACTTCATCCAGAAAGAAGTCAAGAGAGGAGGATTAAGATATGCAGTTATTAGGCTAAGGTGTAATACAGTCAGAGATCCATATACTTCCATCCAGTTTAGTGCCAAATTTTTAGAAGCAGCTGAAGTAAGGTAAGACTTAGAAGCTGAGAACAAGATCTAAGAAGTCTGTTGCAGATATATAGGCCTAGAAAACAGAGATTTCTGATAGGCCATAGGACTGGGCAAAAAGTGAAGATAGGCTCAGGCAGAGTGGAAATCAGGGGACAAGTGTGACTGGTACTTGGTAGGTATGGATGACTGAGACTGAGACACCGTCATGGTCATTGCCTCCTGAGAACCCTGTGATGGGAGATGGCAAAGGAGACTTACACCCCAGCTGCTGCCCTCATGCCTGAAAAAACATATATATATATTTGTATTTGTCACTTTCTCCCACTAACATGTGGCATGAGACAATGTTGATAACTTTCTGTGTAAGGGGATTTAAAGAGTGTATACTTGGATGTAGGCAAAATGAAACTTATTGTTGAAAAATTTTGAGAATATCTGACACCATGGAATTCTAGAGTGGGTTGGGTTGGAGGTACCTTAAAGATCATTCAGTTCCAACCATCCTGCCATGGGCAGGGACACCTTCCACTAGAACACATTGCTCAAAGCCCCATCCAGCCTGGCCTTAAACACTTCCAGGTATCATGCATCCACAATTTCTCTGGGTAACTTGTTCCAGTGCCTCACCACCCTCATAGTAAAGAATTTCTTCCTAATATCTAGTCTAAACCCACCCACTTTCAGCTTGAAGCCATCATCCCTTGGCCTGTCACTGCATGTCCTTGTAAAATGTCCCTCCCCATCTCTCTTGTATACCCCCTTTAGGCACTGGAAGGTGCTCTAAGGTCTCCCTGGAGCTGTCTCTTCTGCAGGCTGAACAATCCCAGTTCTCTCCATCTGTCTTCATAGGAGATTTGCTCCAGCCCCCTGATCAGCCTTATGGTGCTCTTCTGGACAAATTCACATTTTTGTTCCTATTAAAGCTGCTGATGTCATGGATCTGCATTATAGTTCCCTGAAGGTTATTCTAATGAACAAATCTAGATTCAATTATTCAAAAGTGCTGGAATTCTGCCTGTACAATTTTCACTTCACTAATGGGCTGGGCAGATTCTGATTTTTCTCAAACAGTTCACAAATGAAGCTTAACATCATGTTGTTAACTGCTTTTATTGCGCTTCCCATAACATGAAGCAAAACATAAATTTTAAATGCAGGAAAATGAAAAAGTCAAATGAATTCAAGTCTGAGGTTTTGTTCAAAATATTCTGTGTCATTATTGGCTTTTTTTCATTTCAGTTCACATCAGCTTAACACATTTGCATTCTGTCTGTTTATATGACTGACAGCTTAGGAGAATGCAGGGTAGGAGTTAACCTGATTGACTTCCATTTTCCTTCAGATAGCCAAGCTCTGGTAAATGAGTCATATATGATCATGCAGAATTCTGGTTCTCAGCTAATTTGTATCTCACATTGCTACCGCTATCAAAGCATAGCATGCACAAAGACATCAATATTATTTCTTTGCTTCCACTTCATGGGTGTCAATATATTTGCAGTTTGACCCAAGTGGCATGTAGTGTGTGTCCCAGCCTTCTACACTCTGCTCCATCATCCTTTTTTCCAGCTCAAACTCTCCAGCAGATCAGGGAACTTTAAAGAAGGCTGCCTAAACTTCTCTTCAGTTTGCATAGCCTCAATTTACAATTTAATTCTCACATGTTTCAAGCCAGATGTTCCACTCATCCTCTGTGACAAAGGATCTTTCACAACCTGGAAATCACAGGTGAAATTGTAGTACACCTTGAAGCTTGAGCCTGCAAAGGCTGCAGCTGGAGACTTCAATTCCATAAGATCTCTTTTGGATAAATCCACTTGCCCAATGTGGTAATGTGTCAGGACCAGAGGCAAGCTTTAGGAGCAGGCTGATCTATCAAGTGAGTAAACTGCTAGTAAAACTGGAAAGAAACCTTTTTAAGACCTATGGTAAATTGTTTAAATTTCACTGGCTTAATCCCTCAAGTATTAAGCAAACAGTCATGACTTGGGACTTGAGGAGGAATCTGAACAAGATGAGGGTTAGGGTAAATGTTCGTAAAATTAGAGTGTTAAAATTAGAATAATAAAACAAACCCAAACTGTTAAGTGGGCTGATTAAACAGTAAGAGCTCATTTTCCCCTTCTGCTATTCTAGTAATGTTATTTTCATTTTAATGACATTCCTATATCTTTCAGGGCTGTAAAATGTTCTGTACATCTTTCTGACAGCAATAAGAAGGGAAGGGTATGCAGCAGAGGCCTAAATGACCATATGATAAATTGAAGCAAATCTGGATCTGCTAGACTGGTGAGGAATGACTTAGGACTGGGATGGGAAGCTGGTGTCACTGCTGGAAAATGACATCCAGGACAGATACCTCACTGCTCTTGCTTCGTGCTCTCTGCATCTGGAAAAAAGGGTGATCACAGCACTGTACAAAAGGGCAATTCAAATTGTGAGTTCATTTTGGATGTTGTGGGTTTCTCCCCACATAGGAGCTTTTCTGTCTCCACTGACTAGTAGGAAGTCTATGATATTCATTGATTGAAAGTGCTGCCTAGGACTGATTAATGTAAATGCTTTTGTTGAGTGACATAAAACCATAATTTCACTGGAGAATTTAAAGGTTTGGAGAGCTCAGGTGCTGTTCTGGTTTACCTTTATCTGAATAAAATTTAAAGGTCATTACACTAACCAACCACCTCTGTGGAAGGACCCACAGTGTGTTTGTATTGTACAAGTTTAAAGCAAGCTATGGTATTTTGGTATTTCCATCATGAGAAATCTGTAATACTGCCACAGGAATCTGGTCTACAACTTTCCTGGGTTTCCATGGGTTTGAGGCACTGTCCTTAAACAGGATTGTCCTTAAACATTTCCAGGCATCATGCATCCCCAACTTCTCTGGGCCACCTGTTCAATTGGCTCACCACCTTCACAGTAAAGAATTTCTTCCAAATATCAAATCTAAACCTACCCCCTTTCAGTTTGAAACCACTCCCTATTTTCCTGTCACTATAGGTCCTTGTAAAAAGTTGCTCTCCATCTTTCTTGAGGGCTTCCTTTAGGTATTGGAAGGCTGCAATCAGGCCACCACGGAGCATCCTCTTCTCCAGGCTGAACAATCCGAATTCTTTCAGAATTCCCTCGTAGAAGTGCTCCAGTCCTCTAAGCATTTTTGGTGGCCCTCCTCTGGACTTGCTCCAACAGGTTTCTGTCCTTCCTGTGCTGGGGATAGCAGAGTTGGTTGCAGCACTGCAGCTGAGGTGTCACCAGAGCACAGCAGAGCAGAGCAGAGCAGAGCAGAGCAGAGGGGCAGAATCCCTCCCTTGCCCGGCTGGCCTCTCTCCTTTTGATGCAGCCCAGGCTTTCTGGGCTGTGAGTGCTGGGTCATGTCCAGCCTCTCACCCACCAGCACCCCCATATCCTTCTCTCCAGAGCTGCTTTTGATCTGTTCATCCCCCAGCTTGTGTTGATACCATGAGTTGTTCTGACCCAGGTGCAGCACTTGCATTTGGTTTTGTTGAACTGCATGAGATTCTCATGGGTCCACTTCTTGATCTTGTCCAGGTCCCTCTGGATGGCTTCCCAGCCTTCAGGAGTTCCAACTGAACTTGGTGTCATCTGGAAATTTGCTGAAAGTGCACTTGATTTCTTCATCTTCATATCTTCTTTGCAAAACTATTGAAGAAATTTCCCGTGTTGTTCTTAAATCTCAGCTGTTCTTTAAATTATGTTATGTGTCTGTTCATCTTATAGAAAGGATAATGTAATTCTGGTATGGAAATAGCTCAGTTTTTTCTCCTGTAACTTCAGGAACTAATTGAAATTTCCTTTCCTTTAAATCCTCCTTGAACACTTGAATTGCTCTATTTATACACATTTGTAACAATATGTTTAATAAATGTAGCATGTTAATTAATTCAACAGCACGGTTATTCAGCCTGTTAATTTTGTAGTGCAATTGTTCAAAGAAAGACTTATAGTCAGGGAAATAGCCAATGACTAATCCAACATCCTGAATGGGATTCTTATTTACTTCTTGAGAGTTAGGGCTGAATCATCTCACCCCCCACAAAAATCCCCACCAATTCCCCCCTAACTTTAAGTGGTGTATGTTTGCTTACATAGAAATAAAATAACAAGAAATCTTGTTATTTTTTTCAGAGAATTGTCTTCAACATAACTACAAAAATATATGGTTAAAAAAAACCAGAAAGAGATAAAATCATTCAGTAATGAGACTCTGTTGAATTAGAGATGGGTAAGAGTGAGTGAGAGGCACCTAAGAGAATATTAAAGGAATGAAAGATACATACATCCTACCTGAAAAACTGTAACAAGCAAAAGGGCTATATTCTTTTTTTTTTCTGAAAGAAAAATAAATATTTGAGAAGAATGATGAAAAAATCCCCTGGACAACCTGCTAGAACAGAACCTGCTATACAGAAAACCTCCTAGATTTCATTAACAGGCTTGGATCCTATGATCATAACTTCGTCAATATCTTTAAAATGAAATGTAAGAAATTGTAAATAATGTAATTGTAAATAAAAAATGTAAGAAGTTGTTTGAACCAGGGTTGTTGAAGTCAACCAATTTTTCTTTTTAGTAACTACTGATTTCTCCAAGAAAACTCCTTCTTTATACCTGAGATTGTTTTGTCCTGTGGGTCTGGTGCAGACATACATGCCATTCCAGCAAGGGGTACCCTTGACTTTTCCGAATTTAGATTTCTGTTTTGGCAAAAAAGAAGAGTTTTCCTAAAACCTGAAACCAAATAGATATGGTTGTCTGATCTGGTGTTTCCTTAAGAAAGGTCCTTGAACTTCCAAACAGCTAAGTGAGACTTTGATCCAGAGGGGGACACAACTAGGTATTTATCCATAGTCTGCTTGGCATCTTTCTTACAGGTTAGGAGCTAGCAAATATCAGGTTTCCACCAGAAACAAAGTTAAAACCATAGCAGATGTAAATTTGATCAACACAAAAATATGCAGATCTTGAACTGGCCTGTTTAGGAAAATATTTATTTTATGTCCCCTTTTCTGAGTCTTCTGCTCTGCAGTCAGATGGTCCTACTTTTGAAACACATGCAGAAATAAATGAGAGATTCAGAAAAGAGAAAAAGAATTGGCTATGTGTGTCACTTGGGATTGATTCTTAAACTTCTTTGGGACATAAATAATTGAGTACTAGCAGTATCAGGGAGAGTGGGGATGGTGGGTAGTATAATCTTTCAGTGGAGACAGGAGCAGCATTGCTGTTGCATTTGCATATGATATTAAGTGTAACACAAAAGGAGAGAATGGATATCCTGGGATAGACTGTTGTAATGGTCTGGTAATTAGGGCATTCCTGTGGTAAATACGAGTGTCTTGATTAAGACACCTGATATAATATGGGCAGGTGGAAAAAGAGAATTTCATTTCATCTCTCAGGAAATAGTTATTCAGAAAACTGAATTACAGGATCTCACAGAAAGTACAAGTGCAAGAGGAAGGGGATAGAAATGGATAGATGTACTTTCTATTTTTTTTTTTTAACTAGCATTTGCTAGTTTATAAGCATTTCTATCAATAATGTCAACTGAAAAAGCACTTTGGGAGAATAAATTAGTTACTAAAAAATCCATTACTCTGGTATACAAAACAGGTCAAATTTGCTGACAGCCGTGTCAGTAAACTGGTCCCATTCTATATAAAAATTTCTTTTTCAGAAAATCTTAAGCAGTTTTATTGCTGCAATCTCATCTGATGTCCCTGGTTTCTACTGATTAATTAATTATTTTTTATGACAAAGAAATATATTTAAGCTTCTCATTATGTGGGTCTACTATTGAATATCAGGTGTTTTGGCTTTTAGCTAAGTGTCAGTAAGCAGATCAGAAAGCATCAGGAAAGGCTGGATTAATTAAACACAAGCTTTGATCTCTTTCTCTTCTCTCTGCTATGTTTTTAAGTAGTCCTTTGGGTTTTTGGTTCATTACTAGGTTTTGTTTGTAGATAAGGTTAGGGCTAATGTGCAAGGTATTTGTGCAAAAATAGTTGTGCTCTCACCGAGTGCATTAAGTACCTTGGGGGATTTACAAAATGTTTTGTTATGGTGCCCAAAGCTACACACATTTGAACAGCAATATGCAGGTGCCATACAGACAATTAGTGAATGATAGTTTTTGCCTCAGCTCACAACAAAGTGTGACTTTTGAGCTTCATCTTTATTTTTAAAGGTGTCTGAGATATGCTAGTGTACATTGCTGTGCTATATTTGAAAAAAATAACACATTAAGATGGTAGCATGCAGTGATTTTTTTTTGTTTACTTTTAAACAATATTTTCCCCCAGAAATAATTGTTTGGAATCTTGGAGTGGTGGAAAACCTTTAGGTTGGAAAGGCTCTCTGGGTACAAGCTCTAGCTGAAAGCAGGCCATTGGACTGGGTTAAACAGGGTCCTGTCCAGCCAAGTCTTTAATACCTCCAGCAAAGGAGATCCCACCACTTCTCTGAAAAACTCTTCCAATGTTTAAGTGCTCTCACAGTAAATAACTTTATGTAATACCCCAGGTTCTGCATGTTGCTTTTTGCTCTGTCACTTTCCTTCCTTTGGGAGAGAGTGCTTACATCCTCTCTGTGACTGCCTCTCTTAGGTACTAGAAGGATAATTTATACTGCTCCATTCCCAATTCAGCTGTTGGCTTTTTAACATTTTTAACATTTTGTTTTAACATCTGGCATAGTGTAGTTTAATCTTAATCAAGTAGATTATTAATGATTATGATGCTCACTAAAACCAAAACTGTTAAATGGAGAGAAGAGCCAGTATCCCCTTTGCCATTTATAGGAATAATTCATTTCCTGTGCCAGGGAATAAAACTGCAGGGGATCAGAAAGGTGTTCTCCACTATATCATCTGCTTTCTGGAAAGAAAAGGAAAAGTTCATTGTAAGGCACCCTTACTTCACCTCTGAAATTAAGCAAACTCTAGCTCATAGAAATTCTTCTTGCAGACACAACAGTGTGACAGGTGACTCTGACTTAGTGCTGCCCATGTCACTTTGCATTAGAAAATACAATGTGACAGACATGAGTGATATAAAATGTCAAGTAAGAACTTGTCAAAAATGAAATTTGGACCTTTTCTGTTTAAATGTAGCAAAAGAAACTGTGTCTTAAAACCAAGTTAGGCAGCCTGGGTTTTGTTTGGTTCTCCTTTTCCCCCCACTAAAGATGACCTAAGAATATTAACTTCTAAATAGTTACAAAGGTTTTTATCAATTCATGCTGACAAGCAGTCTCACTGATGATCAGGAGCAGTCTTCATCGGGAGGCAAGGGGACTTTCAGTCACATTTCTTGCTCTGTGTACACCTGAAATCACACTTTCCTGCTCTGAAGGTAACAATTCCTGCATTCCTAATACTGCCCTATAGATTGTCTCCAGCTCATTCCCATGTGAAGAGTCATAGAAAAGCAACAGAACTGTGCAGCTGCCTGAATTTCCCACTTTTCTCATCCCTATTGTTCCTATCAGCAGGAAAGCCTCCAACACTTGGATAAGATGCATAGCAGTGGTTCTGTGCCTTACAGTGTGATTCTCTGGATAAACCCTTGCACCAGTTTCATCTCTAAGGAGATAAGGATGCTCAGCAAGTGACAGCACTTGATCTTACACAGTGCTATAGTCATACTTTACAATATCAGATTGTGGTCCTGTCAGGTGCACTTTTAGCCCTGTGGGAGAAAAATTGTGTCCTTTAGGGTATATAAGACTTCAGGGTATGTAACAAGTAGATTATATAAAAATAATGTAAATTCATAGTTATAAAATACAAGTAAAAGAAAATATTTGAAGTGAGTCACAAGTAAGTTTTTTATTGTCTGAAAAATATTTATTGGCTAAACAACTCTTAGAGGGTTTAATTGTTGTCTTTGGGAAGCTGGACTATGGCAAAGGTGCATGTCTACAAGGAAGTTTCCCTTTAGATATTCTGAAAAAGAGCTTTCCATGGCTGCTCTTGCTGTGCAGTGCTGCTTCATTCTTCAGTGCATCCTGCAGTTCTGCCCTAATTTGCTGTGAGAAATCTAGCCCAGACACAGAACTTCCTCCATAAACTCTGCTTTTGATAGATTCATGGACAGACTTGTTGACTTCCAAATAAGCAGTAGAAATTGTTACTGTGTATTAGACCACATACTCTTGCACTACTCTTTACATGAAAACATTCTTCATAATTTTCATTTATGAATAATTTTAATACCACATAAAATGAATTTTTGAAATATATATTTTGTTTGTTAGCTGAGTGCAAATAAAAACAGTGATTTAAAACAAAGCCACCTGCTTCTCCTGGTGTTTATGAACATGAATGCAATTAAATTAATTTCTGGAATGTTTTCTAGATAGTAATGCCTTTGAGCCATGATATAGCTACATAGATTTAGATGTCAAATTTAGTGTGAGGGAAGGTAGTCTGTGACAATAAGGCTGTTATGTGGCACTTAAACTATTTTGGTTAATTCTGCAGCAGATGTAAAGTGATGACAAGGAATACATATAGATCTCAACTCCTCTGGTCATTTCTTCTGCCTGCTAAGGATTTGCAAAATCAGTAAAATAAGACATTGTATGAATTATGCTGCCATCCCAAAGCTTATTACTAGTATGGCATAGGCTGGCTCATCACGCTTAAAGATAAAACAGGAAAGTACAAATGAGGGGGTGAGGTAGCCAAGAGTGGTCTAAATTAGGAGGCAGAACTCTTTCAGCTATGAAATACAAACTGTGTACTGTGAAAGGACCTTTGACTTCTGGCTCAAAAAACCCAACCAAAAATTTCTGGGGAAGGAGAAAATTTTGAAAATACAAACACCGCTACCTCCTTCATTTGGGTTGGAGCTGTTGACTGACATCAACATCCTAACCCATTTCATATACCAGATATTGAAGCTTGATTCTTCACTGCAGCTCCTTTCTTTCTTGTGTTCCTTCCTTATCTCTTGAATATTATCGTTTTCAGCAAGCATTCATATAGTTCTTTTTGCTCTTCCCTACTTCCTCTGTGCAAGGATTCTTTTATAGGTCAAGCAAGATAACGTATTTGTGGTTCTTCAGCAATGCCAGCTGTGGCTCCATGTGTTCCATACCCTAAATAAAACACGTAAGGCAAGTCCTTAGGTCACACAGTTGAATATCTGTGATCAATCTTTGCCATGCTGGGGCGTATCAGTCATATACAGTGTTACAGACCATGGTAACAGCCAGCATGTTTCAGCCAGGATTATGCAGCAGGAATAATAAAATATACAAATACATAATTTTTACACTTCTTGCCACAAACACATAAATCTTTTAAGGATACTAATGTATTTCCACAGCCTGATGTATGGAATAACTTGTAAAGTATGATATCTAGAGAGGAAAAAACCCATTATTTTTCTCTTAACACATGAATGGATGCTGTTGCTAGCAATTTTAAAGAGATGACAAATCTTCTCAGATCTGGAGCCAAAGGACCCAGTGTTCTGGGCTGCAAAATCTTCATTCTCTGCAAATGCATTTCATTAGAAGAGATTGTGGGATGGTAAAGGGGGTGGCACTCAAAAGGTTATTTAGAGAAAGGGGAGTAAAATGTAAGTAATTTACATTATGTTATAAAATAGGCTTTTACAAACAGGCTCAAGAAATTACATAGTGCTCATGCAGTTAGTTTCATCAACTCCCAAAAACTGTTCACTAACCATGAGTGAAAAAGGGAAAGATACTGAGTTGAAAGAAAATGCCAACACATTTCTCAGTTGTTTCAGATGTTAAATAACTACATGTTTTTGCAGCATATGTTCCCATGACCTTTATAGCAAGGATATTTTCATAGGATGTCAGAATGCTTCTCATAAAGGAAGAAATGACATATTTTCAACCTGCCCACCTTCTGAATTGTGAAGCAGCATATAATTGGAGGGCTAACAGCACAGGCTGTACCCTGTATAGCAGAAGTACAAATCCTATTTGTCATGAGCCTCTCCACTATGGAAAATAGGTCATCCTTAAGCATTAGGATTAGGGTTCTGCAGACCTGTTTTTATCCTTGATTCTGCACCTGACTTAGTCCTTAATTTTTCAGCAAGTCATTTTTATTCCTCTGTGTTCAGAAGCCTAAAGCCAGAAGCCTTGAGCCTAAAGTGGTGTTTGGTCACCCCTTAATGTAGTTCAAACCTGAGGCTATCTTCTGCTGTTTGGAGAAGATCTGGCACAGTGTGCCCCTGATTCTGTGTGGGTCAGGTACATGCTATAAAAACCATTGTCATGCAGTTTTGTTTCTGGATCTGTCTTTGCTGAAAGGACAGGCATTGGCTTAAGGCACGCTTGGAAAGCTTCATGTACGTAAAAAAGGGAGGAAGTTCTGTGCATGTGAAAATAATTAAGCAATTATGTGTGAAAGATGAGGAAGATACAGGCAAGTGAATAAAGAAGGCAGGAGCTTGAAGGCACAGGCATAGGAGTCATTCTTACCCAGTATCCAAGCACCAGCTGAGTTTCAGTAGCTGGTCACATGTAAGCCTGGAGAGGTAAATCCTTCTTTTGGCTCTTGGGATTCTCTCTAACAATACAACGGAGTTACGTTTGTAAACTTGTAAAGTATGATACTACCAAATCAATTTAAAAAAAAGTAGCAATATTTAGATTAATGAAAGTTGATGCAACAAGGAGGTATAGAAATATCCTCCTTTTTCTTATGCTTTAGAATTCAGAACTGGACACTCTCAAACTGAAACTGTGTTTTAAATTAATAACCATTGGGAAAGTTCTGCTAAACTCTAGCTTTTGGTGTATGCAGTCAGCACATGGAAGCATTGGTTATATATTTATACATTGAATAATTTACGCATTTATCTTCTGTATCATGCCAATAAAGGAAATGAAGAACACATATTCTGTGAAATAATATAAGAAGCAGTTTTGTCCTAGACCAGATGAAAACATTTTTTTCTAATATAAACCTAAAGAATACTTTTGTGGAAGTAGAAGGGGAAACAGGAGGTATTCAATGGTTTACTTCTGACAATATCTTCTGCACATCCTATTCAAGGCAATATAAACTGTGCTTATGTCTTCAGAATCGTGATAAGCTGTGATTAATACACCTTTAATGTCACACGCAGGAAGACAAATTCTTCATTTTGAAATCTAAGGGACTACAGATGGGCTGACAGTCTGAAATGCAAATTTCCTCAAAATTCTCTGTTTTGCCTAACATTATCTCTAACTTTTCTGATTAAAAGCCCTTTTTTTTTTCTTTTAATTACATGAGGTTTTAATTTAATTTGTAATCATATAAAGGTGGATGTAGTTTTTCCAGATAGGTTCTGGAGCCCAACTGCTTTCCATTTTAGACGGAGTAGTTGGTTATCTCTAAGGTTGGAGACCCGAATAAGTATCTTTTCTATGTTACTTACCCAGTAAGTATGTTTCTATGTTACTTACAGAGTACCCAAAGAGGTAAATTTTTTTGTTAGGGGGAGAAACAAGCAAACAAGTAAAATCTCCCCAAACAAACCCCCATCCTAATTTTAAACTGGGTGTTTCACTAGATTGCAATATGTTTGGTCTCCTTGTTATTTTTGTGCAAGTCTGGGACACTGAGAGACAGTTTGTGGCAACATCAAGAGTAGATCTGTGAATGGGAGGGAGATGCTCCAAGCCCTCTATGGAATGACAAGTTTCTAGAGTCTTCCCAAGATTAATTTCATACTTCATAATTTCTTGTGGAAGAGTTGTCCAGAAAAGGCTGAATCAATGCAGTGAGATAGGTTGCTTAGTTGAATAGGAACTCTGTTTTTACTCTGGACCAAAATGAACCAACATCTGCTTTGATGTAGTCTTGCTGGCTTTTCAATGGTGTATGTAACTCCCCATGAAATTAGGTTGGGCTGAAGCTGGCCCTTAGAAAATTTAGAAGTTTTGTACCTTTCCATATTTAAAAAAAAATGGGCAGAAATCAATTTTCTTAGCTCCTGATATTAACTGCTCAGTCATTTTAAAATGAAATGTCAATTAAAAAAAATGGTAGTATCTTCTGCATTAATACAGGAAAATATACTTTCAGTAGTAAAACTGCATGAAAGACATCTCTGCTCCTTTTCTTACCAGCTGTGACTGTCAGCACTTTGCCTTGGTGTTTACAGCCATCACATCTGTCTAAAGATGTGATTTCTGTTAGAAGATCTATCCTGGAAAGAGGTCAGGTAATAGTTGGCAAACAGGTAAGATGCAATTACTCTGGTGTCTCTTGACAAACATATTCAACTTCCTCCAACAGCATATGGCTCAACAGGCTACTCCGTGTGTGTCTGGATAACAGAGTAGGAGAGCAGTGTCTAGTGGAGAGGGCATCTTAAAGGCTGTCAACTTTTAGGACTGATGGAAGACCCTTTCAAGATCATGAGTGAAAGAAGATGTTGAACTTCTTCCTCAGTTTCTTTGTTCTGTATAATTTTTTTCCCTTAGTGAGTAGGGAGAATAACTCTTCAAAGCCCAGTGCAGTCATGCTGTGATTCCCAGTCTGGTTCTGCACAATCTAGCTTACACCTGAGGCACTGTGACTACATTAATGCAATGCCCTGCCCCAGCTAATTAACTCTGAGCTAGCTCACACTTCCCAAAATAGTGCTGTAAAGCATCTAAATATTTACTTGTGGGGAAGAAGATGGTGTACTGGAGAGCCATGGCCCTCCTTTCCCCTTTTCCCATTTGTACCATCCAATTACTTACATTTGCCTGGGCACCTGACAGGGTTGCAGCTACTTAGCTGGCTTTGTTCACTTGGAAATTGTGAGGAGGAGGTTTTGGGTAAGCACTATATAAACAGTGAGCTTGGAGATAATTTGCAATGTAGATAGACATGTACCATATGGATAGACAAAACAGATGGTGGGTGAGGGAGGAGGAGAGTTAGGAACAGAAGCACAGAACAGTGAACAGATTTCCTCCCAGTTGTCCTAGAGTCTAGTACAGGGTCAAAATTAGAGCCCAAATTCCTTGGCCTGAAGGCTGGTTTCTTATCAGTATTGCTTAAGCCAGGGAGCATTCTTTTCTTATTCCCTTAACTCATTTGCTCACTTTGAGTATTGCTATTACCTCCCAGAGAATTTAAAGTGGAGTTTGTCTTTATGTCCGAAAAGTTTAGAGATTTTCTATTCACAGTGGTTCTCATCAGGAAAGGTCAGAATAAATGACATTTTTCATAGTCAGTCTAGTTTAAACCTGGCCATGGTTCATGCATAACAACAGCAACAATTTGCATTTATATAGCACCTTTCCTCCCTTAGGACCTCACAGTGCTTTATAAACCATATGTGGGAATAACTTCACTGAAATAACAGTGGAAAATCCTCCTTGAAGTCCTGCAGTCTGGGGGATAGCTGAGGGACAGCATACAGTCCAGCACTGCTGCACAGCCCACAGAGGAAAGCATTGGGAAGGTGCTGTTTCTCACTACAGAACGCTGCCAGATGAAGGGGAAACACAGTTAAATTGCATAGGAGAAAATTTGGCTTGAATGCACTTTGAGAGGGTATTATCCCCACAGAAAAAATTGTGATAACATTTCATGATCACTGATCATCAGGGCTTTGTTTTGCTGCTGCTGCTGTAGGATGATACCTCTAACAGTACAAGACATTATTGTACTGGCTCAGGGTGAACCTATCCATATATTTCACTGTTCACACTGTCCTCAGTCAGTATATTTATTTGGGTTAGAAGATTTCTAGCAAGCTATGTTTGGCAATATATATGGTCCCAATATCAGCTGAACCTCTCTCTGCTTTGGTCTGACAATATTAGCACGGAGGTTTTTTTGTTACACAGTGCCTTCTCCTCCAAAAAACCCTCCAAAACCAAACTTGTATAATCATACACATTCTGCTTACTTAGAAAGCAATGATGAAGCTACTGAGATGAAAGTATTATCTGCCAGAAGATTTACAATAAATGGGAAAAATTCTGTTAAGTGGGTTTGACTTCATCAGATACAAGTGTGCATGGTTCTCATTACTAAATTAATCACTTCAGCTACTGAAAAATAAGTTGCACACATCCCCACACTGTCCTTTGGAAGTGATAAAGCAGTGAGGGAGCAAAGAATACGACAGACAGGCTTTCTGTGATGTCAACTTGTCCCAATGCTTTTCAAGGTGAACATGAATTTGTTCTTTTTTTTTTTTTTTTTTTTGGTGTTACTTTCACTGAGTCATAGGAAAACTGAGTTTAGAGATGAGTATAGCCTATCAAATTTGCCATTAAGTTTGCCATTGTCCTAATCACTGGACATACAATTCCTGTAAGGGAGCAGGCAGAGTTTGGTGCACGGCTTGGGTCAAAGGGAGCCTTGTACCCTACAGCATTCAGTGAGCCCAGCAGTAGTGCAGCTCTTCTTTAGCACCTCAGTCACCTCGGAGGGCACTCCTCACGCTGTCCTCAAGGATTCCTGAGCCAGGGCAGTGCCTGACTGGCTTTGGCAGGAGTTGGGGGTGCTCACCCTCTGCTCCGAGTGAGCCCCAGCAGGGCTGACTCAGCTGCCTCTGTCCCGGCGCTCACGGAGGTGAGGACACGTTTCTGCAGGGAGCTATCGAGTTATTAGAACCCATCGTGGTGATATAAAAATAATATTCCCCCGAGGATATAATTTGTTTTACATGAGAGGAGGGCTGACAAATGCCCCTGAGAAAGACTGTTATTGTTACTGTTAGAGTGCAAAATGTTGTAATAACAGTCTGAGAGGAAACTGGCTGCTTAAATGACAGTCTACCACACCTTCTCCCAGTCATAAAGTACCTCCTTTTTCCCCCTAGTATTTTATATTTTACTACTATGACCAGGGGAACTCTTTGTAATAAAGTGTTTAGTTCTTGTGACTAATTTGTTCAAAGAAAAACAAATGCCTGTAACCTACTGTTATTCAGCACTGTTTTACTTGAACCATATTTCACTTAAGAAACACCTGAAAAACATTTTTACCCCCAGCCCTGCCTTTAAATATATATTTTTTAGTACAGGTGTGTGGTTAGGTCGCTAAGTAAATGAGTGAAGTGTAAAAGGAGAAGATTTCAGTGTAGAAAGGGAAATAAGAGAGAAGATAGATGTCTATAACATTGTAAGTGGAACACAGAAAAATAGAGAATAAAGTGATGGAACTCTTTGCCATAGGGTGTTGCAAAAAATGAAAATTCCTATGGGTGCCTAAAGTAAATGTGCGAACACATGGGAGTAAGAAAACAACAAAATAGGTGTCCCCATACATGGTTGTGTTTCCTTCATTTCATGAGGTCCCTGATCTACAAAAACTGGCTGTGAGGGTGCAGTCTGAAGGGTTGTCACTTCAGACTTTTACTCTCCTTGTCCTCTTCCCTTGACTTTGCCGCTGGTCAGCTGGAGGCAGGTTGCCGGGCCAGCTGGATCTTTGGTGTGGCCAAGTTTCTTGCTTTTCATTTACTGAATTTCAAGTTGTCCAGACAAATCATTCCTGCTGGTCAAATTTGCAAGTGCATGTTGCATGAAGCATTGCATCACTTATGCTTTCTAGAAATGTTAAAAAGTAAATGGAAAAAAAAATTGTTTGTATGCTTTACAGAGGGACTGAAAGATGGGTGATTCTTGATATCCTGGTCTAACTTTGCCATGGGCTGCCTCTAATGCAGGAGAGCTGAGTCTGATGTGAATTAAGGATGGCACAAGAGTCCTCCCGCACTGAACTGACTTTGAGCAAAAGTTGCAGTCAGAATGGGAGGAGTGAGTGTCCCCAGGCTGGAATCTGACCTGGAAAACACCTCTACTGCTATTTCTGGCTATGGAATAGAGGCAGAGCCTCAAGACAAACCAGTGCTTCAGAATATGATTAGGAAGTTCCTTTCTTCCTTGATACCTACCCAAGGGTTCTAAATGCTTTGACTAGCTCAAGGGATGCCTTGGGGCAAAGCATTGTTTGTGATTCTTGTACTCTGTGGGACAGACTTCTAGATTTCTCTGGGTCTAGAGGTGTTTTGAGTTGCTGTGTGTAATGGAATTCTCCCTATCAGCCTCTTGCTTTCTCCCTTTTCCCCCTTGCCTCTCTCTGCTTAACAGACTGAGCCAATGGGGACCCTGGAGCTCTCTGTGGCTGTTTTATTCATAGATTTAGCCCCTTTCTTAGTGCAGCAGCTTCATAAAATATTTCTCAAGGACAACTTTTCTCCCTAAAGGTTTGCTCAGCAGCAATGACTGTCTCATCTAGGTAATCTATTCTGATTAATTTGACTTTAGCTTTCTTGCTGCTCCAGTGGAGTCCAAATTTGTCAAGGACTTAAATATATACACATACACACATACACACAAGGGAATTTTCACTTAAAAATAAAAAACAAACCCAAAAAAGCCAAAAAAAAAAAAAAAGAAAAAAAAAAGAAGTAGAAAAAGCCTAAATACGGAACACAATGAACTGCCTCCTAATTTTGTTAAGAAGCTCACTATCGGGAAAGGCAATGCTGTTACCAGCCTGAACGCAGCAGCATGCAGCAAGCATTCAGCAGTTGAAGCTGCGAGCATTGAGTAGTCTCTGGCATAACCGCGAAGCGTCCAGGTCACTCTGTGCATGCGTGCACAGTCTATTCCTGTATTTTTATTTTATTTTATATTTTATTATTTTATTTTATTTTATTTTATTTTATTTTATTTTATTTTATTTTATTTTATTTTATTTTATTTTATTTTATTTTATTTTATTTTATTTTATTTTATTTTATTTTATTTTATTTTATTTTAATTAGATTTGATTTTCTGGCTCCGGCGGGTGCCCCGGGCGCGGTGCAGGGAGGAGTGCGGCCGGCAGGGGGCGCTGCCCGCGGGCCGTGCGGGGCCCTCAGGGGCGCGGCCGCGGCTCCCGCAGCGACCGAGCCGGGCCGGGGCTCCGCTCCAGCAGCAGCCGGGACCTGCAGCCGCCAAGGTGCTGCGCTGTAGGGGCTCGGGGGAGCCCCCGGTATCGACACAAGTTGGGGGTAAAGGGATGGAGAGCGGGACCGAGAGCGGCCCTGCCGAGAAGGGCCGGGAAGGTGTCGGTGCCGGGGAAGCTGCCCGTGAGGCAGCAGTGTGCGCTCACGGCCCGGAGAGACAATCGCAGCCCGGGCTGCAGCCAAAGCAGCGAGTCCCGCAGGGTCAGGGAGGGGGTGCTGCCCCTCTGCTCCCCTCTGGTGAGACCCCGCCTGCAGCATCCGGCTCTGGGCTCCCAGCACAGGAGGGACAGGGACCTGCTGGAGCGAGTCCCGAGGAGAGCCGCGAAGCTCCGGTCGCACGGCTGGAGCGCCTCTCCTACAGGCAAAGGCTGAGAGTTTAGCGTGGTGGCTCCGGGGAGACTTTATTTCAGGTACAGAAAAAGGCTTATGGGAAAGATGAGGGCAAGCGTGTTAGATGTTGTGATAGGACAAGGGGCAGTGGTTTTAAACCTTTGAAAGAGGGTTTGCTTTAGATGAGATACGAGGAAGAAACTTTTTACAATGGGGCTGATAAAACAGTGGAACAGGTTTCCCAGAAAAGTGGATGCTCCATCGCTGAAAACATTCAGGGTCAGTTTGGACAGGGTTCTGCATAACCTGACCTAGTTGAAGATGTCCCTGCACCTCAAGGTGGGAATCAGACTAGGTGATCTTTAAAGGTCCTTCCAACCCACACTGTTCTGTTATTCCATGATTCTATGATCTTGATTTTGTCTCACACTCTTTTCCCTCTCTGTATTTGCTTGTTTAGCTACAAACCTGTCTATTTCTTGTATTCTATTCTGGTAGAGGAACCTAGTTTTTATAAACCCTCTTACGTAGGTCTTTCTTACCCGTACTCCTTGTTCATAAAACACACTTGTCCTTAAACAGCATTTGGCCACTTTGCTGTCTTAGTTTACATTATTTAAGTGGAAATTGATAATGGAATTCATAAAGAAAGGAGTTAAATCTTTTATTCTATCATAAACCAATACAAGCATCACTTTTTTGCAGAATTAAAAAAAAAGCTGAGGTAAAATGCAAGAAGAGAGAAGACAGAGAAACCTTAAAGATGCTGATAGGGTCTTGGATGATACCAGAAACTGAAGGACAATGTGACTGGAAAACATCTTTACCGATGGGCCATGATGAATTTCTAGGTCCCCAAGAAAATAAGTCAGTTTTCTATTCAGCTGTGGCTAGTCTGCCTCTCCTCCTGTAGTGAATGCAAGTTTGAGTAAGGAAAGGAAACATGATAGGGGAAGTGAAGGTAAGCCTGGTTTTCATCATACCCCACGGAGTAGTGAAGGTAAGCCTGGTTTTCGTCAAATGCCATAGGGTATTAATATTGGAATGGCTGTGAGTTAGCTAGAGCACTTACAGGTATCTTTGTGAGGCTCTTAAGCTGGCAGTGAAAAAAAAACCATTTCTCTACCCATGCCTTCAGAGGAAGTGGTTGTGGAGCTGATTGTAGAGCTTCAGAGAAGGTGGCTGTAAATCAGTGTTTTTTCCCTTTCGTCCCTTGTTGTCTGTCCCACAGACACATGTGTGCCTGACCCCACAGGGTATGTGCCTCAGCTGGCCCTGTGATACAGGTCCCATCTGTGGCATGCTTTCACTTGAGCACCTGCCTTTGCCACAAAAGCTGTTGAGCTGTTGCTCAGCAGGTGAATATCTAACCCTTGTCCTGTTTGTTAAGTGTTTGATGCCCTGAGCTACCATTTAATCCAGATGGGACTGAAAACATCCTTTCACACAACCCCTGAGGGTGTCCAAGCTTAAAAATGTGAGCTGTGATGGGTGACTCTCAAGAAGCGTCTCAAAGCTGGGATTAGAACATCTCACTGAGACAGGGCTGATTCCCCAGAGCTCAGGAGGGCTGAGCCCTTGTGTTTTTTTCTGTGGGTTAGCAAAGAAAGGCAGACGAATTTCCCAGTGCCCTGATCTACAGAACTTTCCTAATTTTCCATTTGGGTTGCTTTCCTGCTCTTTGTTGTAGGGTTGTCTGTAGCTTTGGAGGGTCTCCTCTCCAGGACTCTGTCTCATTCCCAAGGGCATGCCAGAAGTGAGAGTGCCATGCCTTTTATGTCCCTGGGTGCTTTTGGTATTGGCAATTCACTGCAAAGAAGATCATGAGAATTGATTCTATGGGATAAGCAGACAGGGGCTGTTCAGAGAGGCAGACTCCAGATGCTTGTCTGTGTGGTGCATTACCTTTCCTTACTTGTTCAAGGGCACCATTGAAAGGTGAATGCATTTGGAAGCATTAGCATTCCTCCACACCTTCTGAATAACTTTACTATTTTATAGCAGTTAATTTTGTTTGAATTTCTTCCTGTTGTTTTCTTTCCCAATCCCCACCACTTAGGAGGTCAACAGAAAGCTCCAGCTTGCCTCATATTTATTCAGTGACTTATTCAGATCAGCATCTGTCTCTTCAGACTTCTCACATTTAACCCCTTACTTTGGGTAAACCTTTGATTTTAGGTTTGGACATAATTCCCTAAATGTCCTCTGCAGTCTGATTATGACATTGAAGTTGGAGGAGGATTTCTGTTTCACAGGGTTGAAAATTATTCAAGGGAATGTTGTGTACTTGTTTTCTTTTATGTTAGATATTTTGCACTTCCCACAGAAGTATAACTTTAAAAGCAATATGTTCTGTGTTACCATATCTAAGTAAAGTCATTAAAAATATCTATACCATAGCATTGATAGATTGAGCCCAGGTTGTTCCCACAAGAATCAAATACTCAAATCAATACTTCTCTCCAAGCCAACTTTATTATTTTTAACCATTTTTTTTATTGTTTTAAAGAATGTGTATCTGATAGGAGTTACCAGCCAGAGCTGTGTCTTGCATAATAAAACTAGTATTCAACAGAAAGTTGCCCAACAATTTTACATCCTGATTTTTTGGGGGGAGGGGGAAGAGGGGTGGGAAGGTTTGATTTTACTTCCTTGAACATAGTCTTTTAGTAAGACTTTCCTGCGTTTGCCAAGTACTTTTGCCTTGCAAGTGTTTGGGAGTCTTATTCTGAGGCACACTTAGCTCTGAATAGCTGCTCTCTGTGTTTGTTTAGGCTGTGAGTAGAACCCATTCCCTGTCCTTCTTGGCTTCCCTTGGTGCTAAATGAAAGGGAAAGTGGTACAAGACATGTAGTTGAGGTAACAGCTCTCGTGGGACCCTTGTGACCTGTGGGGTTCAGGCACTGTGGCACCAGGTCTGGTGGCTTCAGGATGAGCAGGAGGCAGCAGCCAGTCCCCACTGCAAACACAGGATCTGAAAGAAAACACGCAATAGGAATTCTCTGTAACATCTTCCTCTCGGTCCCCTGTGTCTGAACAGACGTGATAAATCCACTTTATGCACAGTGTATAGATTTTTACCCTTCTGTTGTGTGCTCAGATATGCAGAGAGGACATATATGGTAGACATAGAATTGCAGATGCAGGGGTTTTTTTAAGCCAAGGCATTTTTCTCACTGAAGAACAAGTCTGCATTTATCAAAGATTTCAATGAAGGGGTTTCTGGTTTGTCTTCCACAGAAAAGGATTATGTGAATATTGAACTTTAACATCTGTTCTATGATTTTTTTTTTAGACAATGCGTCTGTTGGGAATTTGCTAAATTTTTTAAACACAGCAATCTATAAATATTGGAGTTACTTCAAACACTTCTGTTACTCCCAAAAATGTTATTCTCTTCTCTCTAACAACTTAAAAAGGACTTAAGAACAAAAACTTCCCATACCTAAATTTCTCTAATTTTAAGAATTGACCTTCAGTGACTCTTTGAATACAAAATAAACTTATAAGTTGAGGATTCAACTTTTATTCCTTCTAGTGCTTCTGTAGAGTGATTGTCTACAGCTGAGACTAAATTAAAATATTATTTGTAAAGTTATAAATTTGAAAATTTAATTAGGAATTTGAAATTGATACCTGCTTGGAAATTTGTTTCCATTTGATTGAAGCCTACCTTATTTTATGAGAAAAAATGCAACAGCAGACTGTAGAGGGATCCCAATTTTTGATTAAAGAAAAATTTTATTTGTTTTAAGGCACAGGAATAGTCTAGTGGTGAACAATATTTATTAGTACTGTCATTTGCAATTAGGGCCAATATATAAGTGTGTCATCTAGGTAACTAGATGAGTGCTAGATTAGGAGTGCTGGAGAATTAGGGTCTCGAGCAGTCTGTTGAATGAACTTTGTTTATTCTGCTTGTAAACTCAGCCTTTGTTTAACAAGAGTAAATATTTTTACAGATGTAAACACACGGCCCATTGTGTGGTGATAGAATTCAGATGCATACCTTCCCTGGACTATGCTCAAGTCCGTATTATTTTTCATGATCATTTCCTTCCAAGGATGACACTTGCAAACCATGCTGCTTTGGCCAGGGAAACAGCAACTTCCTTTCACAGTTCCCATCTTCATTTGTAATGGGGTGCATTAATGTTCCTAAACTTTGATTTAGGAATTGTTACAACTAAATGCTGGGGAGGCAAAAGTTAATGACATTGTCACCATGTCTGGAATTGTCTGGAGAAAAAATACATTGTGCCATGGTGTCTTTATCCTTCTTAAGTCTAGGGGAGGCCCAGGGAAGCAGTGCTGGCTCAGAACAAGAGTTGGGAGGGGCACAGCTAAGGCCTCTGCACAGAAGGAGCACAGAGGAGGTGCTCTGCAGATGCTTTCCCACATTTCCAGAAGCAGCATGCACTGCAGAAGACAAAACTAATGGAAGGGTCTCTTAATAATTCTCTGCCTAAAAGTAGAGAGTATCTGGGAGTGATTTGTGAAATTTCTCAGCCTGAATGGTCTTCTGTGTGGGTTTAGAGTTGTTTTTTCATGAAGCTGCCTGCATCTGTAGAATTAGCTGAGAATTAGCATGAGCCCCATGCTTTTAGTGTTGGGAATTTTTTGGTTGTTTTCCACCCCCAAGGCCCCCCCCCTGCCCAAGTGTTCCTTAAACCCTAATAACCTTGTTGGCTTTTGGAAAGAGAATTTCCTACCACTCAAAGACAGACCAAGGCAAGATTTTGTTCCTGAGAATGTGACATTTGACATGAAGGCAAGACCACATACTTCTGAGGATAATATGATCTCAGGATTATATTACTGGTGTGTGACTGGATGTTTTTGCCAAGAAAGAATTGCTCATTTAACTTTGAGAAAAAGAGTTAAAGCAACATTTTCTTGGGTTGGGATGGTGACTAATATTAATGGCTTTTATGGCAGCATGCAGCCAAAAAGGAGTATAACTGATGGATAATTAGTTGATGTGAGATGGATATATGACCTTACGTCCTAAAGACAAGTTCTTGTCCATTATCACTTGATCATAGGAACTGTCTGGAGAGAAGCATTTGGGGCTCTGAGATTGCTGAAAGCCTCCATTGTGTCATTCTTGTCTTTGATGCTTTGCAGAGCACCTTCTCCCACTCTGTGTCTTAAACTCACCATGCAGGACACAGAGAGGAAAAATTCCTCTTTTTTGTGACACCTGTTCTCCACTTATGAGGGGGAAAAAACTCCTTCATTCCCCTTGTCAGGGCAAGATTTATCCTGTAGAATGCAAGCTTTATGGATCTTTTTTCTTTGCCTGCTTTTTTAATTGAATGCTAGGAATGATTTCTCTAAGAATGCAGAGAGCAACCAGCCTGGAATACCAAAATATGGCACCTTGTTAATTAACCAAGCAATCATCAACTTGATCGAATCTCTTTGAAGTTTTCCAGCAACTACGTGCACGCCATATGCAAAGAGATCAGTAATGTGGAATGGCAGTGCTGGCAGTAAGGTCAGCTTCTTGATCAATAATAACTCAGCCTGAGCAGACATTTAATCTGAAAGAAAGAGGTCATCTCCAGTCAGGTCCTTTAAAAGATCAACCAACAAAATCTAATCACTGATTACCGAATATTTAGTCATGCAGTGACCTTGGTTACTATTGTTTAATCATACATTGTTAGCTAATTCCTTTTAACTCCAGTTTGTGAATTAGATTTTGTCCTAATTATTATTACAGCTGTTAAAGACGGAAGACATTACATTTTATATGACATTGACTTCATAGGCCAGAGCCAGCAAAATCAAATCCAAAATATTTCCGTGAGATTGAGTCTTTCTGCCTCTGTATCATTCCTAACAAATCTTTCTTCAGCCTTTTCTTAAGGACCTTCAGTGTTGGACAATCCACAGCTTCTCAACGCAGCAGAATATTATAACATATCTTTATCTCATGCACAGGGGGAAGGTAAGGAATATGTAATTTCATGGGTACACTGAAGCAGAGTATCTCACTATCAAATGTCATCAGTATTAGCAATGAACCAAATGCTAGAAGTTGCTTCAAATCAAAGAATTTGTGTGTTTACATAGGGTTCATATCACTGATAACTTGGTTAATTTTTAAGAGCATGTTGTAAGGGGGCCAGTTCACGGTGGGTACCAGTAAAAGAGCCAGCAGGCTAAATAAAAGTGAGAGAGAATAGTCTTCAGTTCCAGATTCACTTTGCTGTTATAAGGGGACTTATTTCCCTCAGTTCTGACTGAGCACAGGTGAATAGGAGATTGGAAATCACTTTGAATTTTCCAAACATTAGATCCAGAAGAGACTATTGAGAATGCCCAGAGCTGATGAAGATGCAAATCATTCCGATTGCTTCTGTGTTTGAAAAAGAGCCAAACAACAAAACTAACAAGAGAAATAAAATAAACCCACTCCTGACTTGGGATAATAATCTGCTGGCTCACAGGGAGGTAGTATTTTAGGGCCAACATTAAATCCAGGATGATGAAAATAGGATTTTGATGTGGTTGTTGAATCCCCAGCTCTAGTGTCCAGAATGTGTTAGGTGATAGCCTGCAATAAAACTGCTATTTTCTATGTTTTTTTAAATTTAAATTTAGGCTAGAATTGTGCTTTGTAGTTTACTTTGTTGTATCTCATGTGTCTCAAACTGCATAAAAACATGATATGAAGATAAAGAAATCATAGCTTTGGTTCATCTTGAAGCCTATGAGAAGGTGAAAACACAGATCCCCACAGATCAGCCCTCCTGTTGGGTGTCTTTTGGCCAACACAGCTGCCCCAGCTGCACTCAACAAGTGGCCTGTTCTCTATCAAGCACCAAAAAGATACAAAGATGCTTTTACTCTCTGACAATTTTTGGAAGGAGCTACCTCAGCAGAACCAAATCAGTGCATCCCATGGCTGAGCAAGGACAATTGAGAACAAGCACTAAAATTTGGTGGCATCTCAGTAGGGGGAGTTCCAGCAGCTCCTGATTGTGTCTGTTCTTTCAGAGGAGCCGCTTGGTGAGCTGTAGCTGCCATGGTGCTCTCTCCAAACCCCTGGGTGGGAGCACACCTGTGACAGCTGTGTGCCAGGTGTGTCCAGAGGCTCTTGTGCCTGGACCAGTGTCAGTGCTGGTCTGCAGCAGGACACTGTCTGCTTTTCACGTTCCTATGAGAGAATCTGCATGTCTGCCAGCTTCATCTGAACGTGCTTATTTCTTACACACTCTACTAACCCTTGCTTGTGGGATTCTGAACCCAAAAGCGTGTCTGCAGTTTTTTTCCAAGTGTATTAAGTGTTCTCACCTTAGGTGCCACCTAACTCAGTATGCTTTGCCTCTGTCTCATTTGACCATAACTCAGTTACACAGACCTCTGTTATGTTACTCTTTGACCATAATTTCAGTAACAATAGAGCTCTACTGACATCAGCTTCCTCTTAAGGGCAGTACTGACCCATTTCACATCTTAAAATTCAGCTGTGATCCATGACAGGCTGCACCAGCCATAAATTAGAATTTTGTGTCTTTTGAGGGAAAAAATGAGAGAGATATTAACTAGATGTTGTTCAATTAAAGTTGGCAGTTGGTATCTATTTTTGTTTGTTTGTTTTGAAGTCTTGACATCAGTCAGATTGCTTATGTATTACAGTGTTTTTTTATGAGGGGAAATTTTAGTATTTTGCATCTGTTGCTCTCAGAATTTTGGGTTTTGAATTGTTGTTCTCACACAAATTTAAGATGGGGCTCTGATGCCTCCCATATCAGAGTCACACAGTTCGTGATGGAGCTAAGGAAAGTGATTTCAGGTTCTTCTTGGTAATCTTGAGAGATATCACTCTACTACTTTATGCCTCAGCCATCCAACTGGGAAAGCTATGTATAAATCAAGATCACAAGCAAAGTTAAATGATGCCTCAGTGGGTATATTCAGTGCAAAAACTTATTTTCTGTATTTTATCTTTCCTTCAGATGGCTGTCCTAGTAGACAGTCACACTGGGATTTCATTTTACATGAAAAGAGAAAATAACTTTTGCTGAAGGACTCATTGTGGCTTAGCCTTGCAAATCTGCATATATTAGACCTCAAATGTACTGAAATCTGGAAGATTGATCTTGCAGAAGCCAATGTTATAACCTCAAACAAATTGATATGCTGTTTGCTGTGTCCTCTGGCCAGGGACTAAAATGACTCACGTGTTTGTTTTAGTACATCTTTTAAATGTTTTATCATGGTTATTGAACCATGCATATAATGTTTGGATAAGCAAGGATTTTTGAAATAATTTAAATACTGATTTCATAGCTGATAACTAATTTTAGTGATTTTAGAATTGGTTAAATTTATCCAGGTTCTCAGCCATTTGTCTAAAGTCAAAACTAGGAGAAAAGGGAGGAGTTGAGCCACAGCAAGCCCTGCAAAGCTGGCTTTGTTTTATTGTCAGATAAAATACCATAAACCTCACATAATGTCTGATTCCACAAAAAGATTTCTATGGGAGAGGATTTTTTTTTCCGTCATTTCATATTGTATGTTTTCTTTCTGTTGGGGTGATGTGTTTATTTCCGTATTACAAGTGGAATTGAATCCTTTGTTCTCAGTACACTTAAGGGTTGTGGGTGCTCAAAAGGATGGATGCTTTTGAGGTGCAGGACCTGTCAGCCTCTGGGTACCTTTTCTCCTCTGATTCAACACAGCTAAGAGTTAACAATGTCTCCTGGGGAAAGGGAAAAAATAGCCATTCTGCTTAGCTGATGCTGTTGGAGACTCTGTTTTCCTTTTATATTTCTTGTATATCGTGACATGACAACATAGATATATAAACAGAGTGGATGTTACTAGGAACTGTGTATGTGTGTTTGTGTGTCCTTGTGTGTGTGTTGAATAGGATTTTTTCCCAGAAATACCTTAATTTTCGTTGCATTGAAATATTGGCAGGGGAAAAAACCAGCAGAGGCTTTAACCCTCTAGGGTGCTGTCTGTCTGCATATGCGATCTCCCTCTGAAGTGCTCTGGGCTAAGCAGAGCACATCATAGCAGGGGAGGCCAGAAAAGGCAGCAGTTCTTGTTCCTGTGCACAAACCTGACATTTTATATCCCAGATGGTAGTTTTATGGGCCATTATGATGCTTCAGACTGACTCAATAGGTGAAATGACAGAATGAAAATAGTCCTATTGCCAAGAAAAAAAAAGAAAAAAAGAAAAAGAAAGAAGAAAGGTTGATTTGGGAGCTCAAGAACTGGCCCTCAATAGGGCTGAGTAAGTCACAGACCAACTGCTGTGATTTATGTGATGGTACAGTGTGATTAACTTTCCCCTGGATCATTAGAGAGTCTCTGTGGGTGGTGATGTGCCAGTTACTGTTCTCAGCTGGAAGGAGGATCAGCAATAAACAGCCAGATGGGGGGAAAAGAAGAGAAAGAAATTCTTAATCAGAGCTGAATTTTTAGATTAAATCTGCAAAGATTTTAGGTCAAGTAAAAAAGTGCTTACTTTCTTAACCTCAGGAGCTTCAGTTGTGTTTCTCTGTAGCAGCAGGACATGGGGCATCTGTCACCCAGCTTTAAATCCTTTTCTGCAGTTTCCAGAAGCAAGCTATAGGAGTGCCAAGTACAGTTATACCCAGCCCACTTCCAGACTCACCATGAGCATGTTTGCAGCAGAGAGTTGGGTATGTGTGTGTCACAAATGTTCTGTAGGGTGGTGGAGAAAGTACCCAGGATGTGTGGGTAGGTAGGCACCTCACTGCTTGGCCTTTTCAGTGATGAAAGTTTAAAATTAAATCAGATGAATTTCACTGTGACAGGACTGCAACTTGTATTTGACACTATCTCACAGCATCTGCTTCTGGTTTACTGCTAAACTGGGCTTAGAAAGAAAAGCTTCCGCAGTCACTATGGATGTCCTTGAGCTGTACCCTTTTTTGTATTGAATATCTCCAAATGCAAAGACTTCAAAACTTCCAAGGGAAACTTGTACTGGTGCTGTCATCCTCCCAGAGGAAAAGTATTTCCTGATATTCAGATTATGTTTCAGCATTTCAGTTTGTGCTGAAACATAGCCTGTTTCAGTTTGTGACTGTTGCTTTTTGCCTTGTCACTAATGAGAAAAGCCAGGTCCATCTTTAGAGCCTTTAGTGTAAAAGATTTACTCTTTGCACTCTCCTTTCAGGTACTTACACACTTTGATCCTCCTGAGCCTTCTCTTCTCCAGGCTGAAAGCCCCATCTTCCTCATCCTTTCCATACAGGAGAGTTGCCACAGTCCCGTCATACCGTTGCGACCCTTTGATGGACTCTATCCAATATGTCCATGTCTCTCTTGTGGTGGGAAGCTCAGAACTGAACACTATTCCAGGTGTGTCCTCACCAGTGCTGAGCAGAGGGAAGGGATGCTTGCCCTCCACTTGCCCAGGCAGCCCACACTTGCCTTCGCTCTGGTGAGGGCACATTGCAAGCAAAATTGTGCTTTTTATTTAATGTTGGTTTTGAAGTTCACAGTCACGTAGCAGTAATCTGTGCTCCAGAGACCTGGGGTGTGCTGAGCTGGCTGAAAGCACATCCTGCAGCTTTTGAACTGCTTCAATCTGCTCTCCTACCCCTCAGTTTACTCTCTGCTGTTGCATCTTTTGCAAAGCCTGCCTGTGTATTGTCTACCACTGACAGAAAGGCTGTAGCGTGGTGTAGCAGGTTTTTACATTCAGACAATCAGGAAGAGTTTAGGGAGAATCAATGCAGGGGCAGCAAACTGTGAAGTCACTATTAAAAAAGGACTAATCCTGTACAAGAATACAGCAAATCATGCTAGAACATTTCCTCTTGTGGAGGCTCTGCCTTCAGTTTTGCAAGTGAAGGGATCTTTCAAATCACATTGTAACATTTTACACTGAGGATGTAAACCGTCAGCCTGTATGCAGTAGCAGGTGATAAATAGTGCTGAGCCCTTTTTCCTAAAATCTTGTAATTACTTAACAGTATGTTTAATATTTTAATGTTTCTAAGTGCAGAGATAATAATTGAAAAATCATTGTTATAACAGTATATAGCATAATAGCCACTCATTTATGTCTTTATGATATCTATGCCATCCAATTAAACTTATAAACCTCTTTACTAATTGATCTCCATCAGAGATAAATCTCTCTCAAGTAGACATCATTGTAATAAATCACGGCTAAAACACCAGACCACAAAAAAATGTTTCTTGTGCTTGTCTCAGTGTAGAATTTCAGTTTTATGTGGTTTGTTCTATAGCATCATTCGTAGGGATGTCTGCAAGTCCAGTTTTCCCTCCCAAGGGCCCAGAACTGAAAATATTTGCATCTGGATCAGTGACAGGCCTGAGATTTGCTGCCTTGTGAACCATTGGAGACAGACACTGCAGCTTGCTGTCATTCAAAATCGTGACTCACTATTTCCCAACAAGATAAGGTTTTGGTTTCAAAGTCCCTATATTCAGGAAATGTGAGTCTTAGTTTCTGAATTATTGCCTATGGAATATAGAAAGCTTAAAACTTGCTATTTGTCATTTCCCTCCATCTGACACTTTATGATTATCTTTTACTATAATAATAGTGCTTTAATTTAAACATTGAGAATTTAAGGAGCCTAAAGACCCTAGCCTTTCTGTAAGGCACACAGCTCTTCTGAATGCTGTCTTGTCCTTAGGTTGTGTTTCTCTCTCTGCCACAGATAATCATATAAATTTTCTATTTCTGGTTATTTTTATCTTTTCTTATATGTCACATCTTTGTTTTCTTCTGAATTTGATATGCTTCTCAAGTTGTGAAATTGACAAAACTTTAATATTTAGGGTTTGTAGCAAGTCAAAAGTCAAAAATTCAAGTGTAGGAAATGGAAGAACTGCATTAATATTCTTAGGAGTTTAAAGGGAATAGCCCATTCATTATAAAGTTGCTTAAATTAGGAGAGAAATAAAGCTCAGGATGAGTGAGACTGGGGACACTGAATAGTCACTGCTACTCCAATCAGTATTAAATTACACACATGAGGTAGAACCAAGAACGGAGGACCAAGGTTTACTTCACTTCCTTGCTGACTCTTTCCCACTCTGTGCTAACTCACATTTGTATCAGCAGGAACTTTTACTAAGTCTCCTCAGACAGGAGAAAAAAATGAACCAAATCCTTTTTCACTGTGGGTGAAAAAAAAAAGCCTTTTCTTGCTCTTCCTTTTAAAATATTGCTGTGTACTTCATTTGCCTTTTACATAGTTTGTCCAAATCAGAACATTCAATTTTGTACCTCTTTGACTATTCCATCAGTTAATATACTGATTTTTTAATCTGGACTTCAAATTTTAAAAAGGGAAACAAAATCATGAACAAACTAAGTCTGATGATATACAATAAAAGTGCGTTGCTTAATTGTATCTCTTTTGCAGTTGGACAGTCTTCTGGAAAATTGGTAATTTGCACAGCCCTCACAGTGGCAGACAAATCCTCACCACTGAAACAGACCTTGCTGAAGAGTCCTGCATCACTCTGAACTGAAAATTGCCTCTGTCCTCTGAGCAACTCTATCATTCAAATTTCTGACCTAAGTCAAGTAAAGTCTTACTTGAATAATGGATCTTATCAGTATTGTTTGCCTTATGCAGTGCAAACAGGTGCATGGCATGAGAGAGAATTAAGATTGTGTTTATAGATTACTATAAGCCTTTTAGACAACATATGCTAAGGACCTGATCCTGAACTATCGGTAAATTTGCAGAGGGTCCTTACCTGGAAAAGAAATGCAGATGATGAGTTTTAAGAGTGGAGCTGCTTAATCCATTCCTGACTTACAGCTGAGCTATACAGAGTGCCGCTGTTGGTTCTCATGAGCCTTAACAATTTGCTTAGATCTGCCTTTTAGCAGACCTTGTAGCACTATCCAGACAGTTTTCAACCCCAAGTCTCATTTTCTGTATTTTAAAAAACATTGTTCTGTCTTTATAATGACAGAGGTCTAGCAGGGAATGGGGACATTGTATCACTTTGCACAGTAATGGAGGAAAGGAAGAGAAATCGTCTATAATTTGTTTCTCCATCCAGGCAAGTCAAGCTAAGTTATGATGAGAGTGGTGCAGCAGTCATGATCACCTACTGTTTTATAGCTGATGTGATTGTTTTTATGAAGCCTATAACATTTTTAACAGTGCTGTTGTGCTGATCATTGTTCTTGTCTCAGCAGAACAATATTACTACAGTCAAGTTAATTCAGCTTGCAGGCAGGGCGTGCTGCTGACGGAGTGTGAGAAGAAATCTCACAGAGAACTCTTTTCCCTTATTCAGATGTGGTCAGAGGACAAGAGAGTGCAGGGACACTGTTCAGTTGGTCAAACCTTTCAATGAATTATTCAAAGATTTTTTCTTATCCTTTTGGCAAGGTGAGGAACAGTTCTGCCACATTTCAGACAGATAGCAACCTGCCATTTAGCTTGACTCTTCAGCTTTTGTTATTCACGCAGTGTTTGGGTGAAGGGCACAAGCGTGGATAAAAATAAAGACTGGAAGTAAAGGTTTGGGGTTTTTTTTCCCCATTGATCATTCTGGATTCTTCAGAGTGCTGCTTTGCAGAAGGTCACAGAGGAGTCAGCATAGTGCTGGCTGCAGCAGTCTCCCAGCAGAAAGAAAAGGCAGGTGTGTGGCAAAGAGGGGGCAGACACTACATCCCCCATTCTTCAGCTCCTTAGCACATGGTTTTTCTGCTTGCATCCTACTGGCCCTCATTTGACTGCTCTCTTGATTACTCCTATTTCCCATCTGAATTGCAGCGGAACATGACTCGTAAACAAATGAGTAACATCTTCCTAGCATGTGGTGAGGTCAGGTGCTGTGCTTACCCCTCTGCTGTGTTGGTGGCCCTGCTGAAAAAACTTTCCTTTCTACAACTCCCCAGACAGACCAGTGATCTTTATCAGTGTGATAAGAGGAAAGATAAACTCAGCCTAATTCTCTGGTCCTCAGATATTGCTCATGTCACCTGACTGTCTCCCTGCCTATTCCTTCCTGTTGGGAGGAAAGAGGTAAAAGTAGATTTGGCAAGAAGAGAATAGTTTTTGCTCAAAGTGACCTTGCAGTTTAGAATGCTAAAAATGTTGGGGTGGGAAAACTCCATTTATTTTGCCTAGTGCCTGTTTTGAGAAGTAGAATTCCTGTGTAGGAATAACGCACTCTCACAGACATGCTTGGGGTCATAAAAGCACAGCCTTGAGATAAACTGCGTGTGTGAAGCCCTTTGATGTATTGGAGAAGGCATTGGACCCTGGCCCCCGCTGTCTGCTGGGTGAGCCGAGCCTAACAGAGCCTGTGTTCCTGTGTGGCTCTGCCTGCTGGGATGAGTTGAGCCCAATGGACCTTGTGTCCTGCTGTGGCTCTGCCTGCTGGGATGAGCTGAGCCTAACAAAGCCTGTGTCCCTGCGTGGCTCTGCCACCTGACATTGCTAGTGAGGTAATGACATAAATGTACTCTGCATTTCAACTCTGTTTTGGTGGTCACCCTGGTTACCTGTACCTGTTGATTTATACACCTCTCATTTACTTTAAGGATACCTAAGGCATTTTGGTTCAAAGTTAGTGAAGTTAGACTGGTTAAAAAAACTTTCTTATTTCCCTTGTTACTTTTTCTGCAGTGTGACCTCCACCATTTTTGCTTACTACCATCTGCCTGCTGCTGACTTAAATAAAAGTCCAGTGTATGCTTTGACAGTTGTCCTGGTGTTTTGGTCCCAGGAGACATTTTGAAATCCTTTTTTTTTTTTTTTAATCAGCATTACTTAGTCTAATAAAGGATATTAATTCTAAAAAAAGGGGAAAAAATAGGCAAGCCTTATGAACATTGACATAGATGGAATTCGATGTTCTGGAGGAAGGTGAAGAGGAAGCTACTGTGTTTTTCTCTTGCCCTTCATATTCTGTTAATTATTACTGGGAAAACTTGCCACTTTCTGAAATTCATCTGGGTTTAGTTTTTTGCTGCTTCTGCTCTCTTTTCTGTAACAGTTGTTTGGAAATGGGTATTTAAACAAACTGAGAACTCTGGCCTACAAATAAACGCACTGGGTTTTCAGCAGATATAGAAAACTATTTAGCAAAATAGCCAGGATCTAGAACTGGTAATGCCTGTGGATTTACTGGGTTTTGCAAATAATTCTTGAAGGCAAAAGTGTTGATGTAAGTATTTCTTAATCTAGGCTAACACAGAAGGCAGAAGAAATCTGAGTCCCACATCTAGAAAATCACCCAGAGTTTGGTGATTTCTGAATTGAAATGGGATTTCCAGTAGCTGCCCATGCAGAGAGTAGAAAGTTTTAATGGGGATAGACAGAATCTTGTAATCTTTTTCCCTATGTGAGGATTATGCTGTTGACAAGGACAGCAAATTGTCTGGTCCTTTAGTGGAAATTGGGGTGTGAAAATGTTTGCACTGATTTGTTTTTTAAACATTTGCATGTACAGAAATGCCTGTGAGCATTTCTGGGCACATGCTTTAAAGGAGTTTTAAAACCAGCAATGAGTAACTGGCAACATAAAATTCCAGGCTGAACTCTTGCTTATACTCACTGTAAGTGAGATCTAAATAGCTAATGGACACTGTGGAAAGAATGAGGAGGAAACTTGTGGGTTTAGCTGGTATTTTCTTCCTTTTACCAAAATAAGCTCTAACATCTAGGCCTGAGTCTGAACTAGCACTGCTGCATGACTGCACTACCAGTTTCCAAGTCATTTATTTTAATGTGCTCTAGGATACTTGGAGTATGAAAGGTGTCACAGAAAAGCAGATTTTCTTTCATTCTGTTTAACACTTTGTGTTTGAGTTTACTATAATGGTACATAGAGATTTTAAAGTTTACTGAAGGTCTTGCATGTGTTTATGCAAAAAACCACCCTGTGTTATAGCTGGAAAAACTGAAAAGAAATGTATGAATCTCCAAGCAACAGGTCCTTTATGCTAATTTTTGAGACTCAAAATTTCCTGGTTATCATCCCATTAGCTCCCATAAAAGCATAACAACCTGTTTAAAGTTGAAGAGTGTATGTGCATTTATGTAATGTGTTCCCCTATAAGGTTACTGCTTAATGATTTAATGAGCAGAGGCTATATTGGAGGGTAAAATTGCTGCATTCCATTGTATGAGAACTTTACTTACTTTTTCCATATATACAGTCGTATTCTGGAATATACTTTAAATATGCCTACATAAAATACTTGTAGATATGTGTTGCACATGTATGGTCCTAGCTGTTGGACACACAAGAAGTATGCCTTGGACAGAATGCATTAATGGCACTAGAGATCTCACCCTCATACTTTATTTTGCCAGGTCACAGGGACCCTGAACCTATGGATTTAACATTCAGGTTCATGGTTCTAGGAAACTGTTCACCCCTCTCACCTCTGGTTGGTTTTGCTGGCAATCCATATCAGGAACATCTGGCCCCTAATTGGCTTTGATGTGGGTTTTCCCAAGCTTTCAACATACAGCTTTGGAAAGACCATTGTTCTCTTTATTAAAAGAACCTGGTTGAAACAAAAGCTCATGTCTGTCACAGACTGAGAATGAAGACAGAGAGAAAGAAAAGTTGTATCCAGCCTGTGAGCCAGATGAGTAAGTGTTTTAGCATGTCAAGATTTGCAGAGTCCTGAGGAAGTCAGAGGTGAGCAGGGATTCTGGCTTCTAGCCCAGTGGAGCGATGGGCGCCTCTGTGACCACAGGCAGCTAGTTAAATCTCCCTGTCCCTTGCCTGGTCCAACAGGAAAACTGGATGAAAGACAAGACCTAGTTAGATACCAGATGCTGTTTCTGAATGGAATTTTCCAAGGAGATGTAAATGCAAACAACTGTGCTTTTACAAAATGTCTCATAGACTCTTATCAGAATGTTCAAAAGTGATGTGTGAGGCCGACAGCTATATCTCTGGATTCATTAGTGGGCTGCCATTTGAAAATCTTCTATGATCTTGAAAGTGTGGTGCTAGACAGGGTTTTTCATAATGCAGTGTTTCGCCTGTGAGTGAACACCAGAGTTCAATATTGGGGAAGGGGCAGAATTTATTTGTGAGTCTCATAAAACAGATTTTGTATCTATTTCCTTCTTCATTTCTAAAGTGGAAGACATGCTTGACACCTGTATAGGAAGAGATCTAGGTGATGTAAATATTGCTTTGTCTAAGGTTCTGTTTCTGGTGACTGTGTGACAGAAAAGGACAGCAGGAATGGGAAGATTCAGTGACATAATTAAGGTGCTAGAGCACAACTGCTCTCCCAAATTGGGGTGGGAGAAAGTTTCTTTTTATGTGGCAATTGACACATTGCTAGCAGTTCCACCATTGAGGAGTAACATTTGTGCACCCCCTGAGTACCTCAAATGTGTGTGGCTACAAAAATGAAATATTTGTGGCTCTGTGTCCAAAGCACATGGACCTGGTATGGGTGGCCTAATTGTTTTCGTAGTGTCTAGGATTTTCATTGTTTACAGGGTTTTTATAATATGTGGAAATCTGTACTAAAGACAACTAACATAGTAATTACTGATTAGAAGGAGGTTGGAAATGGAAAATATTATGTAAAACATGTACCAAGGGATGGGAGAGCAGGGATGGAAAAGGAGGGCTGCTTTTGTACAGAATGGGGTTCAATAGTCACATATGAAGTCATGATTTCACTGTTGGTGTGAATTTTATTTGAAACTCTTGTGGGCCTAATTTCCTCCTCTTTTAGAAGGAGTCCTGACATGATAAAGCTTGACATGGCACAGAGTGAATTGTGGCAAAACCAAGGCTGTACAGTAGAGAATGATCATTCCTAAAAGAAAGGATAAAAAAAAAAAAAAGTAAAATAATCTCTTTCCATGCTGAAGCTGACATCCCTCAAGAATTTCTGTAGATGAGGACAGTTCTCCACTCTGGAAATATGAGGGGAAATTCTGGGGTTTTGTAGCAAGTAGTTTAGAGAAAACACCAGGTGTCCTCTCCTGACAAAAAGCTTTCCTTTGTTTCTCAAATTGGATCAGGATTCCTCATGCAGATCTTTCATAACACTTTTTTTTTATTTTAATTTTTTTTGTTTGTTTTGTTCTGATTTTTTTTTTTTTTTGCAATATTCACTTAGGGAAATGCAGTTTAGAAACAGAAATTCACAATGTTTTCCATCCTTCCTATCTTTACTTGCCTCCCAGGACTGCTTAGGTTTCTCAGCTGGCTGTCTTTTCACATTGTTTGATTATGGGAAGAGCAATACCTGAAGTATGAGATGTAGTCATTACAAGCACACTGCCTTTGTAGTACAAATGATATATAATGCTGTCTTATTTAAACAACAGTGACAAGATATTCTGAGTGAATTTCCCAGTGTAAAACAATCTGCATTTCTACTGAAACACAGCTTGTTTAACTTTCTTCATCATTGCAGCTTTTGTTAGATTGCTTCCTGATGCTTCAAGTTTCGCAGTCTCCCACCTTGCTGCAAGCAAGCATTACAATTTCTTCTACAGCCACTTTTAAATTCTGGGCAGCAGATCTGCCATCTGCAGTCCATCTGCTGGGTCTAATACCTAAGAAAAAGACTTCAACCATGAACAGCTAACCCCCAGAAATTGTCAGTAATGAAGAGTCCATCATAATCACTTAACATGTCAAACACCTGCGTGAGCAAGACAATGAGGGAATGGCTTTTGCAGGAGAATGGATATAGGATTAGATGGAGCGTTACTTGAGGCCTGGATGGGAATATTTGTTTACAATGAAAAGGGCAGTCATTGTGGCACATCTCCTTGCAGCAAATAATCAACCCTGCAAGTCATAGAGAAGCACATATCCCATTTGGCAATGGTTTTCCTAAAGAACTGAAAGTGATACTTAAAACCTGGAGATTTTTTTATGGGCATGTCCATGATCATGCCATAAATATATGCAGAATCACACAGAGGTCCTACTTTGATGAATGTCCCCAGTTATTTACAACCTGAACTGGAGGGATGGTGCAGCACAGCTGCTGTTGCACTGTCTATCCCTGATAACCATGACACACTTAAAGCACTGTGGGATTTTTTAAGTAACCTGCAATGTCTGCTGTGCATATTTTCCTTTGCTTGAGCTGCTTGAGAGGGCGTGTGGTCAGAACACCTCATTGCTCTGCCAGAGAGGGCTCCATTATTTTCAGGATGCTGCAAAGAGAGGGAATGAGCTGTGATCACAGGGTGCAGTGTCTTTGCTATAAATCCTGAGGACCAGTGTTAAGAGTTGCTGTACCTCCTATTTCTGTCACAGAACTGGAATCCTGTGTTAATAAAACTAGAAGCATGTTTATTTAAGACCCTTTCATGTGCCATAGAGTGTGTTTCCACAGAGTACTACTTTTAACTGGCCACAGCAAACTGTGTCCAGAGCCTGTGGTAGTTCTGCAACAGCTCCAGGTAAAATGTTACTACAGATACATTGCTGGAAGCTTTGATGAAAAATACCTTGAAGATGGTACAGAAAGAAAGAGAAATAAATTGACATTAAAAATGTATGAAGAAAACCAGGCAAAATTGCATGGAAGAACTGCTTATTTTGTGGGAGGAAAGTAAGATACACAGAAAGTGGGAATGGGACTTTGGACGTTAGCAGATTGGAGCTTGTGCCCTGGGGATGAGGTTTGTGACCCTGATGCAGAAAGTGATGGGAAGTCATAGAAGGATGATAACAAGAAGAATGACCTGCAGTGAACTTCTGGCTTAGGAAGTGAAGCAAAAAAACTTCTTGAAGAAATAGAAGGTGCTATGCCCTTGGGAAAAGATCAAAGTGTTTCGCAGTTGAAGCAGTAATATTCAGAGTTGACATCAAGAAAAGAAAAAGTATGCCTCCCCTTCTCCTGTTATGGCTTTTCCTTTTACTTGTTGCAGATTTTGTTAGTTCAGGGGTTTTATATTTAAATTGAAAAAGATACACACACACACATCATATTTATTGTATTAAAATATCTGTATAATATAGCATTTATTATAGACACACTTAAAAACCTAAATTTTCCCAAAGACTAGAAGATATCTGGATTTGCTGAGAAAAAATTATATTCTGGTCACCTTCAAAGTGGAGAGTGGTAATGAAATTGGATATAATGCCAAAGGCAATTAGAAGATGCTAAAGCCATCCATGTCTCTAATTCTGAACAGACCTGATGGAAATATAGTCCTTGTACCAGGATGGCAGAAGCCATTGTTCCATGCAAAAGTTCATCAGGATGCCAGGTATTGTTCCTTAAAAAACATGCTGGGGATTCATCAACACCTTGCTAAAACCAAGATGTTTTGGATGGATTTTTTTTTTAAATTATTAACAGGTAATAATAATAATAATAATTTCCAAACAGGTGTGGAAACTTAAGGAAATTCTCAGTGGAAAGAGATCTATTAATCTGGGAAAACTGGAAATTTAAAAATGCTTTCATTTTTCTTCTCTGTCTCTGCAAGGTTATTGTTGGAAAAAAGTTTATTTCAATTGGATGTCAGTTTTGGAAAGAGTCACCAGCTGTGTTGCCTTTCAGCAGCAGGGGAGATGAGACACCAGTAAAGATTATATATCTATATAAGCCTATATTAATATAATTCTAACACATTTGTTGTCAGTCTCTTTTCACTTGAAGACCTTTAGGCATTTTTTTTGAAGCAGTTGTCAGCCCTTACAGGGAGAATTCAGTCCTAGTGACAGCGATTTTCCTTTTCTTGGTTGTCTTTCACTGTAAGAGCGGGCAGAGGTCCTCAGATTCTGTGGTTTATACACTGAGAGTGACTGATCTAACATAAAATGAATCAGATTTGTGTAGTGTGTCCCTAGAAATTCTTTTATCATCCTTTTCTAATAATCACAGATCAGCCTTCAGCCTTGTGATATGTAACGGTAGTAAAATTTCTGAAATTTTACATTAAACTGGTAAATTGAATGATATAAATTGCTGAGGTTTGCACTGCATATCTTTTGGGTAGCCAAAGGTGATGAATGTAGAATAAAAGAAGTTCTGCTCTTAATTGCTACCTTCAATTCAGGATATTTGTATGTACTTAGCAAAGTTGATTTACCTAATGATATTAGGATGGGTTAGTCAGCATAGTTGTTATCCTACATTCAGTGTTATCATTGCAGTTACGAGTCTGTCACTGCTTTAGTTGTTAGCCTTCCATCTAAAGGTTTTGAAAGTGGATAAAAGATGTAGTTTAGACTGGAAATTTGTAGACAAAGATGGTTGTCCTCTTTTTAAGGGCCTGATCAGGTTTCTGAGCCTCTCTGCTCACTTGTGACCTTGATTTTTTCTTTTTGTTTCAGACTGTTAGTCTGTACTAGTTATGAGTACATATGTTGTGGTCTTGTCACCTGCTGACAACAGCAAGTTGGCTGCGAATTCAAATTTTCTGGTCTCTCAAAAATACAAAACTGTGGTCTTTTTATTTTTGTTGAGCACCTGTGAATGATGCCAACATTATATATAGGAAGGTTTATTTTTCTCTGTACTTCTGTTGTTCTGTTTTATATACTTTTACCTCCAGGGGACCTCCAAATCAAGGCAAAGTTGTCAAATTTTGCATGGGATTGAATGAAAACAATGTATCCTTCACTACTACTTAAGCAAGTTGACTGAATTTCAGGTTTATTAAATAAGGTGCACAGATGCCCATCTGGGGTACTCCGCTGGCAGGTCTTTACCAAGCTGAGCTGAATTAAAACAAATAATATAGCAATTTGGAGAGGAAGTGTTCATATAAAAGCCAGGAGCATTCATTCTCTTTAAGTTTGTTTTTAAGGTAGAAATTAGAAACAGAGCCTTTAGAAATCACAAAATTGTGTCTTTGGCTTCAATAAGCCATTAATCAGAAATTATTGTGTTGGTATCTTTTTTTTTTTTTGTTACTGTTGTTAGTGCCTGTATTTTATACATGACTTTTGGTTCAGAGTGGAGGTTTTTACTCTTTTGGCTTTTGTCATACTTTTAAAAGCTAATTCAAGAATAACCCCTTCCTCCCTTTTCTGCTTTCAAACATTCTCTAAAGAAAATGTTAGCCTGTAACATGACTACAGTATGAACTTGCAGCCCAGATTCATTAAGCCTCTGAAAGAATGTGCCAGAGTATAGGGATAAAGGTTTGAGTCTTTGCAGCTGGAATGTATGGATTGATTTTTTTTTTTCTTTTCTTTTTTACTTTGGGAATAAGTGGAGGAAAGTAAGTACAGTAAATTTTAAAGAGTAAAGTCTATATAAATGGTTGGGACTGAAGAATAATGAAGCACACTTAAACTTGTCTCTTTATGGCTGGAGCTTGGAACTTGGGCAAGGCAATTCACAGTATTTATGTTATCAGATTTAGGTCAAGTTTTCTCTAAAGAACAACACTACTCATGGAAAATTTTCAAGTGTAAAAGACGAACACAAAAGTAATCCCTATTTTGTAGAATGGTAGATGGTCAAACAGAGTCTTCTGGGTTACCTTTCTTTTCCTGAAGGCACTAGTAGGATGCTATGGAAATTTTTTTTTGTCCCCTACTTATCTCTGGCACTATTCCTGATGTAAAACCTGTAACATTCCCAGGCCTTGAACTACCTTCAGGTACAGAACAAGAGAAAATGCAACTTTCTAAACTACCCATAAAAAGGAACAGAAAAAAATCAACAGCTCCTGCATTACTCTTGACACAGCGAGGTCAAGCGTAAAGCCTTGTCATTCAGAGCTCCATCCAGAAGAGTGGGAAGGAAATAGAGCACTGTCATTCACAAAATTAGTTACCACCTTTTTTGTCAGCTAAGCAGTTACTAATGCTAATATTCAATCCACCAACTGGGTTATGCAAGTTAATGCTCCAGAGAAGGAGTCAGAGTTGCTGTTTTAGGCTTTCTGCTATGTTAGTCACAACTGATTTTGAAGATTTCAATGGCAGCTTGTGAAACGTAAAGACTTTTTATAGGAAAGAGAAGACCTTATCTATATATGAACATGGCACTGAATTCACTAAATCAGCTCTCCTGGCTACAACATAGCAGAAAATAGGACATCAGCCATACTTCCTGTCACAGGATAATTGAGCCCTATCTCCAAGCAGGCTCAGAGATGTATGGAGGAAAGATGATAATCAGTGTTTCATCTAGGATAGAAGTATTTGGATTTTCTACCTTCCCAAGCTCTGTGTGTCTGAGTATGTGTATGATATGATCTCTGACTCAATTTGTTTACCTTCCAGCACTGCTCCCATAACATCTGGTACATTTAATACAGAGATCCCTTCACGCCAATGGACTGTACAGTAGGATATAAATATTAACCAGTCTAGTAAAATGTATTTTCCACTCCCATTCTCAGTAATGCAGTTGAATTAAAAAAGACAGTCTTAAGTGACATATCCTTACTAACTTACTGCTGTTCTACTTTGTATTCATAAGTCTTCTGCAATTGCACCTGCTCTGATGCAGTATTCTGTCAAGAAAGCAATATTAACCAACTGCTTCTTCTCTCTGCATATTAAGTAGAGTTAAAAGGGCAATACCATGGTAATGAGATAAAGAATTCCTATTCTGGGAACTGGCAATGTATTTATAAGGTGGTGGGCAGAAAGAACTGTTTCTGAAAATACAGTACTTATCTATTGTAACTCCAGCTTTCTGTTTGTGCTACAAGATTTGGTAGATATAAAACTCTGGAGCTTCAATGGATTAAAATAAAACATGTCAGTTTTAGGCCAGTGATAGCACAGAGACATGAATTAGAATATGCATTATTGTTGAGTTAATAATAAAAATCCCTTCCACTTTGTAGAGGATTATTGCAGGTATTAGGGAAACTCAAGGCTTGGTAAATTCTGCCATCAGGGCCATTTGTCTTTGTTAGCCACTTTCTCTAGCTATGCAAGGGCCTTTCCTCAGCTTTATCATGGTGTCAGCTGTAAGATACATCACTTGGATTGAGTTGCAACAAAACTGTCAGACCTGAGGAGACACTAGACTGTCTGTTGTGCTTCAAGCACAGAGATGTCTTCAACTGTGGTTCCAAAGCCTGGAGGTTTTACATGCTCTATATGCTGTCCTGTTATACCTGGGATGGAGGGCAAACAAACAGGAAGAGGACTGGAAAACCATGGTGGCCCTTCGTTTTGGTGTCTTCTGCCTTTTGGCCTTAACTCCCAAAATGCAATGGATTGTCAGGAAGGAAAAATAAATTTCCTCTGATGGGCCTCTCATTTATTTAAAATTGTGTTTCCAAGGAAGACCCTTTCGTTGCCTGTTTGAATGCATCTTGTGTCAAGAATCAATTTTTTGGCATGTGTAGGATACTAATTTAAAGGACAGACCAGTGCATAATGTACAGTTATTTATAGCTATTTTATTTTTTCTTTAATGAGATAACACAGACAAGACAAAAACCTTTGGGGAAAGCAGCTCTTTCAAAGTCTGGAAGAACCTGAAATATCTTTCCTATTTGTTTGAACCAGTTTACTACATCCAAATTTCCAAAACAGTGGCATCGTCTGTTGTTTAAAAGAAACTTCTTATCCTTTGAACTTTCTGACCTCCAAAAGGCAGACAAGTCTTGACCAGCAGAATCTCAGTTTTTCTTTTTTTAATTTCCAGACACCACAAAAAATGTCTCACACTGTTTCAGCCTCTGGTTTTCTCTCTTATACTATCAGACTTAAACTGTGAGGTTAATAAGGCTATAAGAATGGCAAAAATGTATTTCAAATAGGTAATTTCTATTTCCTTATGCAGAATCAGTTTCTTGATGACTGCTTTTTAACACTGATTCTAATTTTTAGGCAAATAATCTCTAAAAAGTAAATGAGTTTCAATTACAGACTTTTAAGTAAAGCACAAAATATATTGGGTAAACTCTCAGTACGTGCTTCTGAATAATTTCCCCCTAGGCTTCTATCTGTACTTGCAACCTTACTTTATTTTTATTACAGATTATAAATATTTCTACTCCACCTGAAATGGAAAATAGCTACACTTCTTCTGATGCTATAAAATAAGTCGCAATCAATCTCATTAATTGTTTAATTCAAGCCCTTGAACTACCCAGATATTACTTCAATACTTCATTGCATTTTTTGTCTTGGTAGAATTAGAATCATCAATGTCACTTTAAAATTATAAGATTTAAATATAATTCCAACAGTCTTTATGCATAAAAACTTACTTTTTTCTTTTTGGTGAGGACCAGTCAGACACCTGGGCTTTTTGAAAATATTTTATACTTATCTAGACATATTAATCCAGAATTATCTTGAAGGATCTTTAAAGGTAAATTGTTGCCTTATGCATAATTCCGTACATAAACCAGGGAATGGGACTATAACATTCATCATTCGCTTTGGGAAGTAATTGGGAAACTTCAGTGATTTCCATAGTATTACATATGATCAGATTTTGTGTAATAATTAAAAAAATGCCCTTCCATGGAATTGTGAGAATTTTAATGATTTCAAGTAGATGAGAATTTTTTTCAGTACTGCAATGTCCTTAGCCTCATGCCCTAATAGTAGTTCATCTCTGACCTGGTAATGAATCCACACCAAAGCCCTTCATCCCAGCATGCCAAGCTCCTGGAAGTTCTGAAGGACTTTGTTACAAACCCACCTTAAATAGCAGCTCAGGGGAAGGATCCTGACTGTAGTGGCCTGGATTTCACATCTAACCAATGACCCAAGCTAACCTCAGTTAGCTTGTGAAATCTTGCAAGATCGCAGACCGAGATAAAGGATTAAGGAAACAGGAGAGGTAAGTTGAAAAAGGTAGCTTGTTCTCTTGGGGTCAGCCTCAGTATAAAAAGGTTAACTCTCCTGGTCTGCCTGTGGTATTGATAACCTTGATAGAAATGCTGATGGAGTAAAACTTCTGTCTGAAGAGATCTTTTGTGTTACCCTGCACCTGGGCTGTATTTAAGACTAATTCCAGCCTGACAGAAGTTATTCTGAAGATTTCATATGAACTGTACTGGCTGCCTGCCACCCACTGTGGTTATTAAGCTGAGCTGTGCCATTTGTTTCTTTATCTCGGGTTGCATGTGCTCAAGCTTTCCCTGAGCTATTGTCAGTTTGCCTACATTAATATATCGCAGCCTCAAGACCACTAATACACAACGCCATGATATAAGTTTTTGTCTTGTTGAATACTTCATAATTCACCAGTGCTTGTGTCTAGCTAGTGAATTTCAAAGACAATACATCATGTTGTGCTTTCAAAGGCTGAATCCCTCCTTTGGGGTTATAAGCAAATACTACTCTTATGCCACACAGACACTGAAATATCTCTTGGGTTCAGGCCTCGTTCATCTCCCTTAATGTTATCTCTGTGCAGCCCTGTGCATAAAAAAAAGAAGTGGCGTAATTGCACTTGATGCCGACTGCTTCTGAAAGGGCATCCAGGCTTCAGATGGAAAGGTCTTCATGCAGAAAATCAGCAGGCTCAGACAGGGGACAGGCATCTTGCCTCCAGGCAGAAAGGCTGCAGGGTTTCCTTCTGCCCAGCCCTGTTGGGATCCAGGTCTGCTGTCATCCAGTAGCTGCTGCTAAATGCTGAGTGGCTAGAAGCCAGCAGGTGGTTTCTAACATTTGGAAAAAAAATTCTTTCTGTTGGCTATTTTAGTTTCTGAAGTTAATTCTCCTTTAGATTATCTTTTCAAATGGTTCTTTTCTGGTCACTAGATCGAAAGGTATTTGCTGACTCACATGACTATTCTAATTCTCTCTCCTAACCATCACGTGATGCTACCTTGTCATGATCAAAGGCAAAGAATTGCTGTCAGAAAAAGCTGTAACTGCAAGAAGCTGTAACCTCAAAGACAAATGCCTGCTGACAGGGATAACTTAGTAGTACCATGATCAGGACAAGCGACTCCCTCAGATGAAATAAAAGCCACAGAAATGAGGCTTTTTTTCTTGCTGTCAGTACAATGCCGACAGCACCAGCCTTTCCAGAGCATTGCTCTGCAAAAACATGAAAGGAGAAATCAAATGTCTGTCTTGAAATTCTAAAATAGTTTTAAAAGTACTTGGGAGGAAGCTAAGACTGAGCAGCTCCAGTTGGTGCTTTCCTGCAGTCCAGATGACCTGACAAAAAGATACATGGTTGGATGAAAGGGTACTAGTGAGCATTTCTGAAGGGCCTGGGAATTGTATAGTCTCATAACTAGAGACAAAGCTGATTTTTAACATTTTCGTGAGGCAAATTTATCTACTTCAAGGTAACACATAATCTGTGCTAATTAAGCAATATCAGATCTCCAGATCTGCAGGCAATTGCAGCAATTCTGCTGCCCTTGCTGTTTGGAGGGAAGATAATAATTTATCCATTAACTACTATCTGGGAATGACATTGAAACTTAGATAACATTTTTTTGATTTTTTTTTAATCTTGTTTTTTTCCCTGCCACTAAATAAAAATGAACTTTCCAACACTAATAAAAAAAAGGCTGGTAGAGATACATCTGTGGCAGACATCCCAGAAATCAACAACCGAATAAAAGATTAAAGGTCCTTATTTGGTTTAGAGACATCCCAGATGATGGAGGAAAAAAGCTTGGGACCTAGTTTTGACAGATGCTAAGTGCATTTCAGCTTTCAGTGGGGGCCAAAGGAGTCAGAGAAGCTAAGCCCCAATGGTCTTGATATCTGGGAATTTTGGCCATTGGCCTGTGCTTAGAGGATTATTATAGGCTTTGCCATCCCATTCCACCACCTTTTCCCATTCCATTCTTAAGCTTCAATTTTCTAACCTGGCTCATGCTGAAAGCCAGTCCTAGCAGCAAGAAGAAATGGAAATTTTCTTAGCTCTGAGCAGTGTCACCAGGAATTTTATTGAGGGGAGTGTGTTAACCCTTGAATGAACAAGCACTTGCCATCTGTTTTGCAGCCAAGGTCACCCATCCTGAGTGACCCCTCTGAGTCGTGGTGCCCTCTTTAAAAACGTGGGTTGCTAGAAGGACAGTAATAAATTGAACATAAATAGAAAGAACAAATACTGCCTTGAGAATAAAATGACACCACCCTCTCTGGCGTTCTGCAAATACCTTACATAGCCTATGAGCTACTCAAATATGATGTTAAAGCAGAAATGCCTAAATAGTACAAAGAAATTTTAATGTCTTTCTGTGGAAATTTAGTTTCATATTTCTTCATTTTCTGTCTTATAAAATACTATTTCAGAAATAGAGAGGATGGTTTACATTTATAGAAGGTGCCAAAGGCAGAGAAGAAATATGGTGTTCAGTACAGTAGAGGAAAAGAAGAGAAAGCAAGAAAAATAGACTCTATTGCTCCAGCTATAAGACACTATGTATTTCAATTCAAGCCTTTGTCATCTTATGTGCTGAATTCTCTCTGATGGGCTGTTCTGTAATCTTCTCCTCCCTAACAGCCATTTTTCTTATCGATATATCATTTCAGAATGAAGGCAGCAGAGATTTTAGCTAAAGTTGTAGTTGCATGAAAACGTAAATCTGCCCTTGCAGATCCCAGCACTACATGACAAACACTGTGGTCCTGTGGCACAGAGCCCCTCTTCTGGTTCAAGTGCATTTAAAAATCATTGGCAGGTGAACCTGGAGGCTTTGTGACTGATCGGCCGTGCCTGTGCCACTCCTGTCTCCCACCAGACTGTTACCATCTGCTCCTGTCCAAATCCAGTGTGAAGGTCACTTAAGCTGTGCATTGTGTGAGCTGGATTATTTGGCAGAATTTGGCAATTATTAGGAATACCATTTAGGCAACCCTGCTAAAACAGGACTAAACATGTAGTGCTTTGTTAGCACAATGATCTGATGCTGATTGGCATGTAGAAAGGAGAAAAACCATGGGACTTATATACATTTACAGTGGCCTCTGCTTCCTGCACTGGCTTATCAAAGCTTTCCTACTCCCTTTGCAGGACTGCTAGCTATGTAAGGTGTTTGTCTTTTGGTGAATGATTTTTCTTTTGGAGTACACACTTTCAATGTCACACATGAGAGACGTGAGCTCAACTGTCAGCTTCTTCTGTGATGTAATTGATTTAAAAGACAACAAAACCATGGTCATTGGTAAGGTCTGATACATAGATATGTTTAAATGATATATAGTGAAACATAAGTTTAACAGTTAAAGGACTTTAATCTGACATGAAAGATGTACAGGTTATAATTCAGAAATTTTTTCAAGTAGATAAAATTAGACCTTAGTTCCTTTTTTTCCTTTTTTTTTTTTTTTTTGCTTGATATAAGCTATTATTAAATGCCACTATGTGCTGGGGACTTCTCATTACAGTGCTGCAAATTTCTGTCCTTTGTTTACTAATGTGTGGGCATCAATTTTTAGTCCAATATTAACTTAATCAGTGTTATATTTGTCAATAATACGTATTTAACAATGCTAATATAGACGTATCAGTGTCCTTGCAAGAAAGCAGTCATAAAGAAACCATAACTCATGGCTTCCAAATAAGAGTTATGATAGGAAACCAGAAGCAAAGTCTGAACACGTTGGTTTGTAGTTGGAGGTGGTATACTGCCTTATTCACACTTGAGAGGAGTAGTGCCTAAACTTGATAGCAGGTTATTAAAAGTAATAACCCTCTATGAACTGGCTTTTGTCACTGGCCCATTGGTTCCTTGGGGAAACAAGGAATGAAGATGACTCTCAGCTACATATTCTAATCTCTTGCATTCTAGCATCTACCCAGTCTGAGGCCACACGTGGCAATTGTAAGGTCTGTTCAAGACATCACTGCCATGAACCAGGAAGTTACCCAGAAGTCAGAGGACTTTTCAAAGCATGTGTGAAAAGTCCTCCTGGAGGTCATTTAACCTGTTAGTTGTGTTTTAATGTCCTGATTGTATGCAAGTCTGCTCCTGTTGCTTCACTGTGTGATGCAATCTGTAGCACAAGAATTTTTCAGTGGCAGAAGCATGTTAAATCACTTCATTTCAAATTTGTGAGATGTAAAAAAGCAGCCTGAGCTTCTCACTTTTGATTTTATAGGGACAAAAAGCTTGTTTTATGAAGCCAGGTGGCAGATTTTCCTTTGCTGAATAATTTATCTTCTGCAATCTGAATTGTATTTTCCAGTTACATTTAGAGAAGAACATCATAGGAACCTGTTTCATAATTTGATGTTGCATTTTTTAGTTTAATCTGACTTTACCACATAAAGCTTTTATTTCATACTTTTTTGCCCTTCACTCCAAAAGTCATTATATGAAGATTATTTTATCTTTACTTGTACATTTAAATGTACTTGTACATTTAAATGCTCTAATAAGCATTTAAAACATTAGTGAACAAAAAAGGCAACCCAAACAATCAAATAAACCTTTCAGCTTGAAAGTTGTTAATTTTGTCCTGATTTCAGCATAAAACTCATAACTGATAAATAAATGCTTCAAGATAATTTTCCAGAAAGCTCAGATTCTGGATGTACTACAAAAAATTACAAATTAATACTAAGTGAAAGTTTATTATAATTTTGTACATATTTCACAGGGCTCCTAGAGTTAAATAATTAATAAGGGCTAACTAGTATGCAGTGTAATCCAGATGAGGACATTGTTTTCCATTTTTATTGCACTTTAATACTCTGCAAAGCTTCCTCCTTGATGGTCCGTGTGCTTTGCTTGCACTTGACTAGTCAAGAAATGAATAGGCTAGATGAAAGGGTGTGATTTTTGTAGTTTGTTTTATAAATATTTTTAAACCTTCAAAGGTTACTTTTGCTGTCTGTCTGAAAACTAGACACCACTTTTTAAAGAGTGTTTTAGCTCTTCTTTTTAGCACTTTGTGCTGGGATTGCAATGTATTAATTGTTCTTTTTCCTGACCTCCTACAACATGATGGGGAGAACATTATCTGTGCCTATGCATATGAAGATGTCAAAAGTTGAATTAATGTTTTCAAATTTTTCTTAGTTCCAGGTGAAGATAAGGGAACTTCAAATCTTATGTTATTGCTTGTAAAACTTAGTAGGAAATTTACATTTTCCTAAGGGAACTGTAGTGGTTTAATAATATTTTGTATTAGGGGAAAAAAAATTGCACTGAATTTTGATCTCCAGACATGTCCAGGTGCACTGAAATCTTGAATGACTCACCAAGCCAAAAGTGGGTGTGAGTTTGCCAAGAGATGAGGGTGGTGAGATGCAGGAACAGATTGCCCAGAGAAGTTGTGGATGCTCCATCCCTGGAACCGTTCAAGGCCAGGCTGGAGGGGGCTTTGAAAGGTGTCCTTGTCCACAGCGGGGGGTTGGAACTGGATGATCTTTACAGTCTCTTCCAGTCTCTATGCTATGATTCTATGAATGCTACTTTAAAGATTATTCTAACTCGTTCCCTCTAACACTCAAGTGTCATTAAATAGAACAAATGCAATTTTATTCTATTCACTTTTCTTTGCCTTTTGGAAGTAAAATCCAGAAAATGAGTTATGGAAACGAGATAACCTGAAGAAAATCATAGCATGATGTGGTAAGTGGGAGGTATCCATCAGAGCTTCACTGACATGCTGGTTTTTGGGAACAAGAAATACTGTTTTTAAACTCAAGGATGCTAAATAGGATTTGGTGAAGAAAGTAGTCGTGTTATGCCCCTGTCTAAGGGCATAATGTAGACTGTCACTGCTCCAAGTAATGTGCAATAGTATCCCAGTTCAGGACTAGATGCAGGAAATTCTTTATCCCCAGCAATTGCTTGTTGCCTACAGTTTGCTGTGTTCTGTCCTCATGTGTTTTCCATCTTCCATGATCTTGTGTGTGAAAGATACAAGATGTGGAGGAAGTGCTGGTGAAGACTAAAGCAGCAAGTCCCATTAGATGTACATGATCTCTGTGGAACTTTCCTGCGTCCAGGTAACATCCTGAATTTGAAAAAAATTAATTATATTTTGACACAGAGAAATATGCAAAGATAGCAGTTTCCTTTTATATACTCTTTTAATCTGTATATTTGTGCTTTAACTTGTTTCATTATTTTGTATTCAGACATGGAGAAATTCAAGATTACCTGCATTGATAGTTATATTCTGATCTCTGCTGTAAACATTTACAGTGCAGTAATCCAATTATTTATCCAAAAAATAAAGTAACTGATGATAAACTAGATTTCTGCTTTGATAATGCAATGGAATTTTCCATTCAAAAAATGTTGAATGATTAAAAAGGCACCCAAAACTGGGTATGATAATGAGCAGTTAAAAATTATCCTGAAATCTTCTTTTACTTTTCATCCCAGTAATTTACGGAATCATTAATTGAAAGCTGCATAAAGCATTTCCAGTCATAAGTTTTAAGAAGGAGCTATGACTGTACAGCACACAAGATGTCAATGCTTTTAAAATCAATATTTTTTTTCCATAGCTCTTGTATGTGATAAAAGTAAGAATAAGGTTTCTGGGTCCTGTCAGAAAAGAAGGTGCAGATTTTTGGAGGGAATATGGTTCTTTGGCTACATCATGCTCATGCAAAATAAGCTGGAGTCTCTAAAACTATGAGCATGGATGGAATTTTATGAACCCATAAAACCTGAAACCTAAGGCTCAGCTTCAGACTGCTTGATGTGCTTCAGACATTCCTGCTTAATTATTTTGGAAGAACACATCAATGTTTCTGTTCCTTACCAACCAAAATGCCTCAAACCTTTGAACAAATTATTCCCCTATGCATTGAAGATCTGCCAATACTGCTTTTTCTGTCCTGCAGAAAATACATTTTAGAAGACAAATATGACATTGTTATGAACAGATTGGAAGGTGGCCTGCTGTCTTTATACAACCTGTTCTCAGTCTGCAGAATCACTGGCACGTTTGTAGGCTGGCAGTGCACTGGAATTCATTTTGAACCACTTATTAGGGTCAGAATTGAACCCCTCTGTTCACCTCCCACAAAAGAACTTTGAAAGAGAGGGCAAAATCATAAAGATTCTCTTCCTACTTTTAGCTCTCTAACTCCTTAATCAGCCCATTTCCATTGGCACAGCAGTTGCTATGCAGAACTTTCTTGTGCAGTTAAGCCTTGGGCAGATAAATCCCCTGCCTTTGAAATGTGTGCATTTTCACTGCTGCCCATTCAAGTGGCAGGTATGCTGCTATCTGATGTCACCTCAGACAAATATTCTGTGTCATTGCTATGCTGCTGTCTTATGCCAGAGATGGATGCTTCTCTGCTCATAATAAATTGCTAGTCAAGGAAGAAAAAGTGATGTGGTTAGGCACAGGTTGGCTGGTGTGCAGTTGAGCTAAACAACAGATTACTGTTGTTTAAATAGCTATAAATGTTACTCCTGACTGAAGCAGGGCTCACCTCTTTCTTCAAAGGTAAATCAGGTTTCCCATACCTTTTTCTTGCTGTTTCTAACAGGACACAACACAAGTCAGGTTGTTCAGTCTGACTGCTGCAAAATTCTCACAACTGTGAAATCCAAAGCATCAATTCAAGAGCCACATGCATTTTTTAATCTCTGTGCAATATCACTTTTAATTGTTTGAATAGTTAAATTCAAAGTAAGCTTTAGCAAGGTTTCTTAGGTGAGATTATGGTATGAACATTTTAGTTTTATATTAACTTGAAATCATAAGAATCCTAACAATGCAAAAAAAAAAAAAGAAAAAAAAAGAGGATGAACTGACTTTTATTTTATTTAACTTTAAAATTTGTCTCAGCAGAGAATTAAGTCTGGATGAGTTCACTATAGGAAACTTTTTATAATCTCTATTTTAGGCATCAAGCATAGGTATTCTGAATCACCTTCTCTGGAGACTGCTTGCCTCTTTCCCCTGATACAGAAAAGCCAGATTTCCACTATGCCTAAGGTGTCTATCCTCTTTTGGTTGGATATTTGGTTCAGTGGAGGCCACACAATACTAACAATTAGGCTTCCATTGGAAAAAATTCATAAGCTTTCGATAAAGGAGAGTTGCTAACAGCATACTAATGATAATATTTAAATCAAGTCATAAGTGGACTTGCAAAACTTTGTGGAAGTATAACAATATTTTTGATATTTCATAGTTACAAGAGAAATAGCTGATGCTGATGTTTTACTTTTTTATTTGATATAATCAGTGAAAATAGATTTAAGAATATTTAGGTAGGGAAATCACTCTGGATTTAATAATTAACATATCAGTGTAATGGTATTTTTTTGCTTCCTGTTGCATCTAGTTGCAAAAAATAATAGTATCATTATTGTCTGTTAACATAGCTCATTAACATGTTATAGTAGTCATTAACTTTGCAAGGAAATATTGATTCCTAAGGAAACAAAGGCTTCAAGTTAAAAATAAATAAATGAAGAAATGTCTCCAGGAGCAATCTGTGCACTGCATATGCACTTAATTCTTATAATCATTGTACTTTCATGCTGTTCATGCTGTTCACTAGACTGCTCGCTCATAGTACAAGTCCTAATGGCATAATGAAAATACATTGTATTCCACTCTCATTTGATATTTGTTGTTTTTATAATTGTAATGCCATTATACAAGGAAAAAATTTCCCTGTGGTCAGAATCTTCCTGCAGTAAGATGGAGAAGTGATTTTTGTTTATCCATGGCATACTTCCTGGGTATAATTCTTCCAGTTTTGAGGCCTGAAGAATAGGCATATATTTAGGTGTATATTTTGTTCTGTAGTTGATTTAACAAAATGTAGTTAATCAAGTATTAAATCAATGTAGTTGATTTAACTACAATGTAGTTAATCAAGTATGTCATGGCTATGCTTTCTTTTCAGTATTCAGGTGAATGCGCCCTGTTGATTGTCAATAACGTGGGCATTTTCAGACTCTTCTCAGGGCTTTCATCAATTGTGAATACAAAAGTAGTTTCTGCAGACTTAGTGTCTGGCTGTTACTCTCCTTCAACAGCAAGATGTGTCTGACTTCTCTCTTCTGCTTCTATTAACACTCATCAGTGATGATAAATTCCTAAGATCGGCAATGTTATGGAAGTTTTTGCTGAGCTATTTGAGCTCTCATTTTCTTACCATGTGGTTTTGATTTGGGGGCATTTAAGCCAGTAAAATTTACTTTTTAATTTCTGCATCATTTTTATTTTTTGAAAATCCTTAAGTCAATGATCTTTATGTGTGTTTGCAGATTTTCCAGGTAAAGTAAGCTGCTACTCAAGTACCTTTCTAGGTGTTTGATAACTTCAGATATTATTTCTCCTCATTTCCTTTAATAGATGCTTTTAGAAATTATAGGTTGCTAGAAATTCCTCTGAAAGCTTAAATTTCACTTGTATGTGAAGGTAAAACTAATCTCATGATTGGTCCAAAATATGGTCTAAAATGCAGCAGTAATTTACTAAAGCTAATATGGCTTACCTGGGATGGACCAAAAAGTTTGATTTGCTCACAGCATACTGAATGGTTTTTGTGATTTATGACATGATCTTTGTTGTTCTATCCGCTGTTATCCTCAGTATTTACAATTCCTTTTATCTTTGTTTCAGTTTGATTTCTTTCCAAAAAATTATCTATAAAAATATTAAATAGCTAGGCACCAACAACTCTGCTCTGTGACAACGCCCTTGGAAATACAGCCACAGCCTGGTGCTTTCCAGTGAGATCAACAAGACCTATCCTTGACCAGTTTTAATTCTTTTATGTATGCAATTCTGATTTTGTGTCCTTGTTTATTAATTAAGATATTGAGCAGTGTGCAGTTAGTTGTGCCTTACAGGAATCTAATTGTATTGTATAAAACTATTAACCTTTATCAATCAAAAATATAATCTCATAAAAATATTGAACTATATTGAGATCTATTATCTATAAGAGCATTTAGATTAGTACTTCGATGTATTGCTGTCCTTTAATTGAGTCCCCTATCATCTATTCCATTATTTTCATTGGGATCAACACATGATAACAAAGTCTGTAATTACTTTAGGTATTGCCCCATTTACCCTTTCTGTCTCGGCAGAAGATTATTTTCTTAGCTTGCTCCTCTGAAAATTACCATTAAGAATTGGAAATGAGTCTTTGGTCTCATTGGAAATCCACAACAATTCAGTCTTCTCCTATAGCAGTTCTCCTCTAGCTATTAGTTGAGAGTTATCTGGATGTGCTGAGTTAGAACTGCTTTAGAATTAAATGAATTTAAAATAGCTTCTATTGTAATATTTTGTCTCAGTACTAACAGAATGGGTTCATTATAACCACATAATTTGCTTTGTACAAGCAAAGTACATAGTAGAAATATTTATGGAAAATCTCTGTGCCTGTGTTATTAACACTTGCCCCTTGCTTATTGAACAATATCCCAATATAATTAAGATACTGATCATTATTATTGTAATAGAAAGTCTCTTCCTTTGGTATTAATTGTAGTGGTCAGAGACTCTTCTTATGACTTTCAACTTTCCTCATTAGTGGTTTACTTTCCAGTGGCTAATTTATATTCATTGCTATTATCATCCCATTTTCTAAATGACATTTTCCAAGAGATTTGTTTGTTTTCCTGTGCTTCATCTAGGTTATTAATTAATTTCTCCTCTTGCCTTGATCATAGCTTTGGAAATTTTGTGGCCTCTAGGGAAATGTTCCAAATCACAATTTCCTTCTTTTTTATAAGTATTATTTATTTTAAATTATTTTTCAAAGATCTACCTTATGTTTGTCCCATTTCTTTCTTAAAAGCAGTCTTTGAAAGCCCCAAACACGTCCTTGATATGGACTCCACTGCTTTTGCACGCAATGAATATAATGATGTCATGTGCTTAAGCAACTGCTTTTTACTCCTGGAACCAATACCTGTTTCTATCTAGATTATATAAACTTCATATATTTACCTTTTTATGTGGAGGCAATGCTTTTTGACCCAGGTCATCTGTAGTTTGTGTATTCTGTGGTGCCTGTAATGGTGGCAGTATGACACTTCCCTTCTGATGTGTGGCAATTCAACAGTCTCTGCACTCAAGGCAGATAGGGAAGGAGCTGAAAACAGTATTCTTAGATGAGCAATGTATCACCCAGTCATTGGTGATTCTGTGTGAACTGATATTCCAAAAGTACCGGTTGAACTCTTTAAACAGAGGATGAGTGGGACTTGAGAGGGACCTGAGGAGATAAGAAATCTGTCTCACTCTCTTTTAGTGCACACAGATTTAATTTGTTTTAGCTCTTCCCCATCTCTTTAAATTATTGTGTAAGAGAATCGTTTTTCACTCTAGATTTTGGACACTGTGACCAGAATACGGATATCCTTCTAGAGAATATTCTTGGAGTAACAAGAATACTCTGGAAAAACTTGTGCTTTAGTGTAGGCCATGCTTTTGCAATATTTTCTCTCCTTACTCCCTTCAGTCATGTCTCCAGGGAATTTTCTAAATAGTTACTGCAGCCATAAAAATATATATTTTTTTTAATTAGGTAGGCACAAAAGCAAAATTAAAGTTTAAAAGTCACATAAAATCTTTCTGATTCTACCATTTATCATTGTGCAGTTAGAAAGGTTTCCTATGTGCTTAAATAAATTGTTCCCGTCTTCTATGCATTTCAGTACAATCCCACCTAGTTCAGACATTTCAGCAGCAGTAGTTGCCCCCGTAACTACTACTTATGGGAAATGTTCTTGTAAGCTAAACCCTCATATTAGATTAATGACTTTTTATTGCACTAGATATGGAAATATTCAATGAATAACCAGTCACTGCAAGAGGCTTTCCAGCAGCAATGCTCCAAAGTGGTGCACTGAAAAGGAAAATGATGTGGTTGGATTAGCGATGCCATACCAAAAGAAGTATTGACCCACTTCCACTAAAAATCCATCAGTTACTACAGGAAGATGAATCTAACAATATTACTAATATTCCAACTGAAAACATTTTGTATCAAGCCATGCAGCTTGTCTTACTGTTTGAGGAATTGCAGCTTTGCGTTCCTGTTTGCCAGCAGCTGGCTGCTGTACTACAAAAGCACAATTATTCATTACAGTGGAAGTGACTTCTGATAACACCCTACCCCTGAATTCCCTCTCTTCCTCATTGTGTTCTGGCTGAAGCATCTCTTTATCCCTGATTTATTATATGAAAGAAAATTTGTTTTAATCTCTTTATGATTTTACATTTTATAGTGGTTATATATATATATTTTTTTTTTAAATATCTTTTTTAGTTTGTTCTACAGCCTGCATGGCTTTGTTCAAATCTAGATTGGGTAAGACCAGTTTAGGTTTTGCTGATTTTGTTAATTGTGCCTTAGATATTGCATGGTTTCAGACCAGAAACAGGTTCCACCTGCTAACAGTCTCTGTCCCCTCTCAAAGCATGTTGGCAACAAGCCCAAGGATCTTTGTGAATGTGCCCATTTCAGAATCACTTAGAAATTCTAGGCTTTATAGAAACTCTGCTTTAGTAAGTATATTAAAGAAAGTGCTTTCCAGAATGTTACTTTGGCTCTTAATAAACACTGGTTTTACATTAAAAATAAAAATTAAAAATAGGCAGCTCAAATATGTAAAAGTAAAACAGCAAAAGATGAAACAACAACAAAAAAAAAAGGATTCTAAAGTTGTCCATCTTAACCCCTTCTGGTTTTCAGTGATTATGTATTTTCTGTACTCTGAACTTATGTGTCTCTCCCCACTTATCCCATAGGTTTTAAAGGAACACATAGGGAAGAGAAACATCATACAAATTTGGTATTTCTGTAGGGGAAATATTGAAAGAACAGGTTCTTACTTTGCATGGCCTTGTAAGAGTATAAAAGAAGTACCTGCTAACAATGATTGTGAGGAGCAGATATGTATAGGATTAAAAATTGTTGATTCCAACAATATTGTAGTGCAAATCCACAGCACAAATCTTACCTGATTTTTCCTGATTTAAACTATTTGCCTTACTTTCTGATTTCTAAGTCTTAGTGTGGGAAGTTTTCTTTCTTATCAGTGGGAAGCTTGGAAACACAGATTGGAATGTTTGCATTCTAGTTACATGATGTGTCAGCCTGGCTGATATATCAATTCCAGACACAGTTGGATCGAACTGTAGATTTATTTGGCAAGTCTAAGACAGAATTTCTACTCACCTACTGCCCCATACCTTCTATTTAAGATTTTCTGTCAAATGTCATTTATGCTTTGAAAACCTTTATGGGAACAGATGAATTCTGTCCAGTAGAAAAGGCTAATAAGAAAGTTTCCACATGCATTGACCAAAGCCCATCATGTCAATGTATTGTCCACACAAAAGTGGTTGGATTTATTTTCCTTTGAAGGATGATTAATGTATAATTTGACAGACTCAGGCTCTGACCTATAAATACACATTTTTAATGGATTCTTAAAGGATTCTTCTTTGCAAAGATATTATTCCTTTTTGGAAATGTATTTCTCCAAGTGAACCCAAGTCGGAATTTTTATTCAATTTGATTGTGTTTGAAAAAAACCCATTTAACTGCTTATTTAAAATAATTTACTTACACTTACACTAATCAAATACATGACAAAGACCTTAATCCTCAGAAGAATCATTGATTATTTCAGGGAAAAAGTAAAAGGAAAAAGCAAATGGAGAGAAAATTATCAGGAGGACCTGGGAGGGGGGAGCAGATGGAAAGAAAAGGAAAAGCAACCAATTTGGCACCTCTGAGAGCCTGTGTCTGGAACTGGTAAAGAATAAATTGTTTTAAAAGCTTGTGATATCATAAAAGCAGGCAAACTCATTCTAAGGGAATGATGGAAGCTTTTAACTGGAAAAAAGAGAGAAGGAGAAAGAAAAGAGACCTTCTTCCTGACTTGTAGTATTCCAGTAGACTGATGTGACTACTGCAGATGCCTCAAATACAAATTATTAATGTACATATACACACACATATATATAAAATGCATGTGCTCTTTGTAATTTTTTTGGTTAATGAAGGATTTTTCTATGCTTATTGAAAGCATAGAAAATATTATCAAGCCAATTATGTAATTTGTAAGATTTGCACATCCAGCATGCCAAGTGAATCTCTGGAGACAACACTTTTTACTTTTTGATTAAATCCAGAATACCAAAGCTAAAACCCAATGTTCCAGGGCCTGTGTAAAAATTCCCATTATCTCAGGAAGAGCAATTATTCTCTGATGTAAGTAACAGTACTGTCTTGGAATGGCAAAAAGGCTAAAGTAAGATCAAAATGGTATTCTAAACTAATTCAGCTGAAAAAAGGCATTAGCAAATAATTACCATAAACAGTGTTCAATTATTATATTTGAATAGTACTTTTTATTACAGACTCAAGCAAATACATTTGTTTATCCCAGTAACACATCTCTGTGCTAGGGGTTTTCATGTTATGCTTCACGAATTTGGAACCATTAAAAAGCAAACAAACTACTGGAGATTTCATGCATATAACTGAAAATATGAATATTTATGACTGCAAGCGTGATATTTCACCCTGAATTCTTTTCACAGTGGATGATGCCATAGAAGAGTTTGATGCTCTCTCTGAATTTCATGTCTTTAATTCAAGGTCCATACAGCATATTTGGTAGTTTAGTTTAGTATCCATAATCTAGCTACACAAATTTTGGCTTCTCTGTGTTGATAACAGCATTTTTCTCTTTTTAATCAAACCTGTTTTAAGAGACAAGTGTAGCTCAAGGGAAAAAAAAAATCCAGGTTTAAAACTGAATTCCAGTAGCAGCATCTTGCTTTGTCTGGACTGCTACAGAGGATCAGTAGAACACATACTTTAATGAGAGCTAGGTGAAGTGCATGTCTAATGTCGTCCTGAAGCCAAAGAGAGGGAAGAGAGAGTATTCATCTGAATCCAGACTGCATCCTTTGATTTGAGACAGAAATATAATTTAAAACAATTAATTAAAATTTTTAATAATTTTTCCTTCCTTTGGCTAAAAATAAAATAACATAGGACAAAATTTGTAATTCCCAGGATACTTCAGGGAAGATTTTTTTTTCCCCCAATAAATAAGATTCTGGTTCTGATCGTGCAGCTGAAGGCCTTTACACTAAGTCCTAAAAAAGACTCTAGCTTTTCTCCAGTAAAAGTCTATATAAATTTAGCTGCTCTCAGCCCAAAAATCTCACCTATCTGGAGACAGAATCCTATACTTGAGATGTGTTTGATATAAAGGAACATCTTCTTTATGGGAATCTTTCAAAAGAAAAACATTTCTGCTGTCTGATGATCAGTTGCCTCTCTTCTAGGGAAGAGAGGATATAGCTGAACATAAGACTTTGATGAGCCAGTCTAAGAGAACCTCTTTATGACCTATATTTTGTATTTGTTTCCATGATACTTTTAATGTAACAAGCTCTTGTTTCTTTAATTAAATTTATAGTCCTGCATACAAGATTTCACATTAGTGAATAGAAATTCTTAACTGACTGTACTTCTGCAGTGGGAAGAATGAGACTGCAAGACATTATATGACTATAAAAACAATACAATTCTCCTGAAGGTAAAACAGATACTTCCTGTGCCTGATTTAGCTGATGTTATGCCTAGCAAGATGCTGGCATTAAGGAAAGAATTGTAGGGGAAATAAGGTTTTGACTTAATCAATATTACAATGCCCCAGGTTATGAGATATTCTTGACTCTTCATTCCTTGTTTGGCTCTCAAGCTGTTTTCCATGCCATAGACTCAAGGTAACACTTCTAGAGAACATCAAGAGCATACACAGAAAATCTTCTATCTAGATAAGGGGTGGGAGAGCTGGGTTAATCTCTTTTTTCACTTTAATTTGGTTGTGCATACATCAGATTTTATATTTATGATAATATCTAATACCATTTGAAGTGGCCTCATTATTTTGCAGAGTTACAGTTATTTGTTTTTTTAGAAAAAATGTTATCTAACCAGTTTATGTAAGTGATAAGGCTTGGCTCGATCACCCTTTATTATTTATAGATAAATAAAAAAAGGACATAAACAGCCAAATAATTTTTTTTTTAAGCTTTATCAATAAATTATAGCCTTGCTATGAAAATCATGCTGTGTAAATGCGTTTTCTGCTAGCTATGCATTAAAATCTTACAAGGGCATGAGGAATTGAAAGTGTCTTTCTAATGGATCATCCATCTTAGAAATTATTTGAAGTCATGGATTAAATGTCACCTTTGAAAGCTTTTGGTGATTCATTTTGGATCTTAGAAGAAATAACATCTCTACTGCAAAATAAAATTATTGCTTTTTCATATTCTGCATTAGTTCTTTCTGGAAAAATATTTTTAGAAAAATAACCTGGGGATGCTTCCTCCCCCCACCTTTGAAAGTTTCTAGCATTCCATGTTGCGTTGGTAGAGGAGTTGCCAAGACAAATAGTGTGCACCATGCACTGAAAAGATGACACTGGCTCAATGTGCCGATACAGTTACTCAGAATTTGGACAGAGCTTAGTATAGAACTTCTAAAAGTATTGTAGCAAACCCTTACAGTTCTTGCAATAGAAGTGAAGGGAAATATCAAAAGTATTTATCAATTTGACACAATCATTTAAGAATAGGGTAGAGAGAAGGCTCTGTGTCCCTTCCCCCGCCCCAGGCAAAGTGAAAAGTATTGATGGAGAGATGATTGACAGTCAGTTAAAGCAATAGAAAGATCCTTTGGCCTTTTCATGGATTTAAATCAGGTTTGGAAACACATTAAATACAATTAACTTCAGACATTTAATTGCAATGCCTGAGCTAAGAGCTGAGTTACTTTAAGCAGCTCTGTAATTGAAGAAGATTGATAGACATGTCCAAAGGCAATTCAGCCTCCTTAGTATCTGGACTGTCCCTCTGGTGCTAACCCATTTTCTCCTCTGTGATAGTTTCCAGACAGAAATTTTTCAAGTGGCTAAAATGAGACAAATTGAATCCAGGTTTAAGAAGCCAAAATAATTTTGTAATGATGAGGAGAAGCAGGGACAAAATTATTGATGGACCTAGCTTTACAGGCACTGAACACAGTGGAGCTCAGTTTGCCTTAGCTTACCTATATTTTGAAGTGTCCAAGGAATTGTCTCTTAACTGATTTCTTCATAAAAAGGCAAAGGGGACTAATCTGTTCATCAAGTGCCTGCAAAACTATTCTGGAATAGGAGCTTATAGATAAAGATGCAGTCTCGCCCTCGCTATTTTAATAATCAGGAAAAGTATCAATAAGGCAATATGCAGTGATCCCTTATATTTTTGAATATGAAAGTGCTGGATCTTACATGTTCTTTAAATGTACCTCTGAGAAAGTGCTGGGGAGACTCTAAGATTTAATAAGTACAGAATTAAGAGAGTTAAATTTTTGTTGTTGGAAAATGTAGATGAAAAAATTGCAACCTTGTTAAAAAGAGAAGATGGAACTTCAAGATCTTCCGGCAGCTCTGAGAAAAGGAAGGACTAAATTTTAATGAGTTAAGGCCAGTGAACATTTTCAGAAAAGGACTGCCAAACAAGAAAGGAAGTCTTTGTTTTAAGTGAGTAAAGAGCTTTAGGTAATCAGAATTGCAGATTTTCTATTATGAGCTAAGAGAAAGCCTTGATGTTCTACTAACCTTTGCCTAAAGATTCAGTAAAAGCCTCTTTCAGGAGTACAGTACTGAAAATAGGAAAAACAACAGACTGTTGGTAGCATGAACAGGGTAGGGAAAAAACCCTAAAGATGCTCTAATGTCATTATGCATGTTTAAGAAACAAGTTTATTTTGAACACTGTGGTCAAGTCTGGTTATTTCTCCTATAAAGTGTTATGGAAAGAGAAATGGTCTAAATACAGGAGATAAAACTGATTGAGACATAGGGCAATAAGTATTTGTATAGACTATAAATGCTGAGATTATAATGAAGCAAGAGAATGAAAATGAAAGGCCGTGAAACTGGAAAAATAAGAAGATAATTTGTGTGTTCCATTTAAAGGAATTCCATTATACGAGGGAATGCCATTATACAAGATCAAAAGGAATTCAGATGTATAGAACATAATGCATATAAATATGAGAGGATGTTTCAAGTTGCTGTGCTTTCAGTTGCTGTCCACTTCATCACATGCTTTCACACTGCTGCTATTCCCTACTGGCAGAAGTCCTATTCAGACCTTGTAGGACATGTTTTTTCAATAGCAGAGAACAAAATCTTGGTTCATTTATAACATGAGTGTTAGCTGATATCCATGACTTAATTGTGTTACATGAGTTAATGCTTTCCTGCCATGTTTCCATGGTACAGAGGACTGCCCCACAACTCTTACCTTTCTTCATAGTCTCTGGGCACAGCTAAACACTGCTGACATTCCTGAGGTGCCAGGCTTTTTCTTTTACCTGGGGATGCCATTCCTTTGCTGTAGGAAGAAATCCTCTAGTAGATACTGATTTCCAGAGTAGCCACACAACCAAATTCATGATTACTATCAAATGGAGAAAAAAGTAAACTTAAAAACCAAATGAAAATAGAGTTATGCTAGCCAGAATACCTGACTCCAATTTTTTTAAACTTTGATGGAACTTAACCTTCTTTTGGTGATATTGAACAGAACAAACTTGTTAAGTAGAATGGAAACAGGCGGAAAGTATGTGGCAGTTACCTGGCCCAAAATATCAGTGCTGGATTGTTGCCTGTAAAGTAGTCAAAAGTGTATTCTGGGAAAGGGCATATTGTCTGACAAAGAAGTTTGCCATTAGAAACATGGGAAACAAGGACGTGTTAAAACAGAACATCATTTTAAAGCATTTATGTTCTCTTAAAATGCACTATAGGATGTTAAAAAGGCTGCTATAAACATTCCTGCAACTGGGGCCATGGGCTACTGCTCTTCAGCAGATACATACTTATGGATGATTAGGACATGGCTTTCTTAGGCACTCAAAAAACCTCTCAAGTTTGTGACCAGTAGATGAAAAAGGTTTCATACATGGTCAGAATAAGAGTTTATACATGCTGGCTTGTTGTCTTGATGGATAGTTATTGTACCAAACATAGGGCTGCTATGGAAGATATATACCTGAAATCAAAATATTCGTAGCCAGTTAAAAAACAACAATTAAACCTCCTTAAAGCAATAATTTTATAACTTTGTATTTACATAACTACCTTGAAAGATGCAGACATTTTCCCCTGGGGAAAAATAAAATTTCAAAAATTGATCCAAGTTATTCTGAAGATATAGTTAACCCAGACATAAATATTCTGAACTATTGCTGGAATAGCCTATGTGAGTAAAATGCACTAAAGATTCATTGCCTTTGCTTTGGCCAGGATGGATGAGAGAGAAAGAAATAATTTGGTTCTGTGTGAAAAAGAGAGACAGGAATTTTACTGAGTCACTTTTAAAAAAGCTTTTATGGCTAAAAGACATAATTTCAAGTACAAAAGCAATCTCACAATTTAAGGGAGATAAGTATTAGTTATAGCTATTTTAGGATGAACCAATGCAGTCCTGAGATTTTGGAATGAGACAGGACTGCTGTTTGCACATTGCTTTTTAAAAAGGCAGGAACATGAAAGGAAGCTTCAGTGTCTGTCTCACTGGGGAATGCTTAGGACCATGCTGTGTTTGAACACTCTGTCTTCCCCATTTTTGTCTGAAAGCCAAGTGAATGTTTTAGTCTGAATCAGATGACTGCAGGAGGTACAGAAATGTGTGGCTGCTGGTGAGTGATGTTCTTCCTGAGGTGAGGTGTAAGGTCAGCTGTACATGTTTTTCTCTGCCAGTCTGCACCTACCAGAGACTACTAAATCAACAAGGCATCCACCTCCCATGTAAGCCTACTAGTTCAAACAGTTTTATCCAAACTGACCTCTCAGTAGTTCATATGGAATGTTGATGCTGGAAGTCCTCTCAAAGCAAATTCTGAGGAGAAAATGAGGATTTGTGTCTTGATTCTTTATCCATTTTTTTTTTCATTAGTTTGACTTTTAACTCTCTTGAGTTTGTTCTTCCACTCTCAGAAAAAGAATTATATTGAACTAAAAAATCAGGATTGGAATATGTCATGGGAAGTAACTGAACCATGATATAGGAGTGGATGATCTAATTAAAACACAAACTTTCATGCACAATCTGTCTCTTCTATCATCTGATCAGCGTGCCTGACATTTAAAGTGAAGTATGCAACAAAACTACTTCACGTACCTAGTATATGAACTATCATGTCTCACCTTTTAAATGAGCACTGGCACTTAAGACAGCTATTACCCCATTTCATCTCTGTGTAGAATGTGCACTCAGGCCACATTTAAAGCTAAGGATCTCTGGAGAAGCAAATACTTTACTGTGGGATTATTTCTGATTCTTTGTATGGACTGTTAGCCTGGGAAAGGTGGCTAGGAAAGGGCGGGATGAACAGCTTGGTCCCCTGTTTTCACAACTGCATTAATTATCGTAACCGGTTTGGTTCATAGCAGTCCCTCATTTGTGCTTATATTGACTTTTAAGATAATTAAATATATTATTTTACAAACTCCAGAAGACTTTAATGCAGACTAACAAATGGATCATTGACTAAACTGCAGTCAATAGGCTATTATAATTTTCCTTAATACAGCGATACTGAAAGGTTCTACTTCATTTCAAAGATTACAGTTACTGAGCAGTAACTACAAAAATAGAGAAAAAGCCACTCAGAGTGTTGGATAATAAGGAGATGACATGAAAAATTATGGTTGTGAAAGTAATTTTCAAATTCAGTTTAACTTGAAAGGTGGCTATCTTTCTCATTCAGTAGTAACACTGATTCTGCTGCCATTTAGCTAGGATGGGTGAACTCTTCTCGCCTAATTTTGGATGCTCTCAAACACTGTAAATTCAGAAGTCTACTTCTGAGGCCAGTCAGGCCATCCCTGTATCAACGTTTCAGTTAACATCCCCTGTGACAAAGAGTAAGAGGTGAGGAACACTGTGTCTGACACGGACAGTCCTAATGTTATTAAAATGGAACTCCGAGGAACTGCTGTAGTCCAAAATGTCTTTCCAAATAACCCCAATGAGTCATAATTTGACATATGATGTGGACTTTTCAATACATTTGAACAGGTTTTGAGATTCTTGGCAGAAGAAAGGAAAAGCTATTATGGCCCACTGGAATGATGCAAAAAAAACTTGTGTTAGTGTAGCTATTGTAGAATAGATAAAATCTGATCTCATCTTGGAAAGGCTCCTTTTGGACAAACTGAGTAGTCATGGAGAAATGATAAATGAAATATAGGAAATTATTAAAGAGCTTTCACATACAGACGAACTTGTTAAAAGAAGGTGATTATTGATTTTGTGATTAGTGGGGAGCATTCAGACTAAATGACTCCTGTGAGTGTTGTCAGATAGATTAATGTCTTTATGCCATCAGTTTTAGCTGCCATTAAATGAGTTCACAATTAATAGAAGGACACTTTTTGAGACCAGTGCTGAAGAGGAGTGTGTGGGAACATAAAAGACAGGAACATTATTGTTATTTGATGAAGTAAAAATATATACAAAGTATGTAGTTGTGGTGTGTGGGAATATTTTGGTGCTTTATACAATATTCAGACTTTTTATGCTGTTTTCTGGGTAGCTAATAGAGTAGAAAGGAGGTGGGTACAAAGACAGGTATAACTTCTAATAAAAGATAAAGTTGATAAATAATGTGAGAAGGTGAGGAAAAATGGAAATTATCTAGAAATGGACATATAATTTACCTGCAAATTAGGTAAATAGGGCAGGAAGCCCTGCCATGCAGTGGGACTGCTACCCAGGCTGGGCTTGGGGGTACCTCAGAGAGCTGTTCCAGCCAGGGAAGAGCCAGATCCAGTGGAAACAGCCAAGGGTGGAAGTGCTGTGGGCACACTCAAGAAGATGTATGATGTGCTCACTGAGCTGGAAGCAGTAGGCTTTACATTAGTGGATACATTGCTTCCAGCTTATGATGGATGGCTTCACATTATGCATCAAAATGGTACAGGGAAAAAAAAAACTACTCAGGAAGGATAATCTACAAGATGGTGTTAAGAAAAAGAACCAAGGGATATGTAAAATTAAGCCATATCAGTGGGAAAACCTATCAAAGCTCTATAAGCTATTTGGCAGCACTTTTCTCCCACCATGAGGTAAATGACAAGATAATGGCAAAAGATGAGATTTATTTTAATGAAGTGCTCTCTGAGACAACCTCAGTGCTGTAGATTATGGAATGTAAGGAGGAAGGGCCAAGTTCCTCACCATTTAACCAGGACTCACTTTAGGGTAATGTTGAGCAGATATTCCTGGTGTAGAATTTAACCAAATTCCTAAAACATTAGCTATCAAATGATGGCACATAAGTTTTGTGCAGTATTTACACCATTTTAGTGCAAATAAGTATAAAATGTGAACTCCTCTGAAAGCAGCTGCAAAACTTGTGTTTCAACAAGCCTGTCAAATTTCCACTTGAGGGTACTTTCAGGGTAGGTATAAATACAATTGATAATGACTTTGAAGAGATTGAAATATGAGCCTTCAGAAGATAATATTTTCTCCAAACATTAAGATTTTAAGACTGGTTATTATAGAGGGGCTAAAGAATTAGTCTTCCACTTGCTATTGAGTGGGACTCAGGCACTTCATTTCCTCTAAGTGGCTTGCAACTCATAGCATAAAAGAATCACCTTCAGGGGTTTGTGTGCCCTTTAAAAGAAATGCAAATTGATGCAGACAGCATCCACAGAAAAGTTCCTTTTTTTTAATATATGGACTTGGTTTATACTGTTTGAAAAATAAATGCCTCCAGATGACCCACCTGATTTTATATATGTTAGTAAACTCATTATTACACCAAGAGAGAATATTTTTTAATACATCCATTTTGCTGAATCTCAGCAGTTCCTCAGTCAGGTTTCTGCTTCTCTTGCATTTCAGGAAAGTTTATCTTTGGCTTATTGGGAGTAAAAATAGACACATTACTTTGCAATGCATTTCTTCTTCCCTTTCCTTGTCTTATTATTGTGTTTACATGAACTAAATATTGTCTGAGACACATTTTAAACTAGCACTGAATCTTCAGGGTTAAGGTGTGTCATCTGGAATTCAACCATAGGTGGAAAAAGTGTGTAAACAAATATATCTATCTGTATGTGTACTTCTTGAATACTGTACCTCAGGCACAATTTTGACTATTTCCCTTTATGTTAAGACGTATGCACACATTTACATTCATGTATTCCTACAGTTGCATACATAAAGCTTTAGCATCTCACTAGTGAATTTTCATAGCTTCAGCACTAGAATTGTTTTGGACAGCAGAACAGAATAGAAAATTATGAGGGTAACGATCTGTTACTGTAAGCAGCTGCCCTTTGAAAAGACAGAGTGAATCTACTGTTGTAAAGAACTTTTTTAGTATCTTCCTGTAAAATAATCTTTTGAGTAATCTTTTGAAGTCAGAATTGAGTTAATTATGGAGGTTTGATCCTGTATAAGACACAGAAGTCAGCTCTGACTAGACCTATGCTCCACAAGGTATTTTACTTGTAATCTAGATGTTCCTGCAAATCAGGTTGGTTTTCAAAACCTGAAAAGTTTAGAAGAAGAAAGGAGAAGGAGAAGGAGAAGGAGAAGGAGAAGGAGAAGGAGAAGGAGAAGGAGAAGGAGAAGGAGAAGGAGAAGGAGAAGGAGAAGGAGAAGGAGTAGTCTTGTGGTTCCATGCACTTTTTTATTGCCAAAGCTAAGGGTGTTTTTGATGCTGCTCAGTGCATAACCACAGAAAGTAAAGCATGTCTCATTCAGAGGACAGTCACATTTGAAGAGTGTTACTCTTGTTGCTGTCAGCAATAGCTGAGGAAGGCTGGAAGAGTCCAACTTATTAACTAATACCATAATAAATAGGGAGCCTGGATGAGCTTCAGAAATTATTAATTGCTATTAATGAGGTGCCTACAATCTATTCCTTGTCTTGAATCAATGAGTAGTTTCTAATCCAGAACATGTACTGCCTTGAAGATAATTCTGGTATAACAAGGGAACAAGGTACAAATTCAAAAAGTTTTTTTTTTTTCTCCCCAAGTCAAATTATTCTTGAAGTGAATTAAAGAACTTAGAAACTTAATATAACTTTTGAGTAATGCAGCATGTTTTTAATTTTCCTTCTTTCTTTTCATCTGTTGCTCTTCACCCACTGAAATTAAATTATCGTTTTTATTTTCTTCCTTCTCTTCAGCCTATGGGTCATCTATTTATTGTTACCATGCTCAACTCTCTTGTAATGTGAAGAAAAACTGTAATGTCACCATCTACTTGTGTCTAACAACTATGCCTCAGCTGTTCTGTAAACCAAAAGGGCTGCCCAATCACTTTGAGGCAGGTTTCATCTCTCATTGCAATGGATAAGACTGAAGAAACTTGATTGCAACACATAAACATTAAGTTACCTGTGGGACAAATCCCTGCTGACTCCTCAATTCTTTCTTCATCTACTAGAGAAAGGATTAAAATAAGTATATGGCTAGTATTTAAAGCCAAACAAGTTCCCAATGGAATTAAGTCACAATATTTGTACAATGAACATGACTAATCACCAGGGGGAAAACTATATTGAGTTCCTTATGTACTCTCTCCAGTTCAGCTTTGGAGGTTTTTCTAGGAGAAAAGTAAGAAAGTTTTTATCTTAGTATGTGGGTTCTAAACAAAATATAAAACCATGGGGCATAAAAGTAGTTTCAGCAAATGGCTTAATCATGTCATCTGATCCTAAACTCTTTAGTAGCTACTAAAGTAAATCAATTCTGAATTGATCACTAGGGTTTTTTGTATCTTCATTAGCTTTTGCTGTATCTTAACATGCATCTTCCAATGAGCTATATAGCCTTTTTCTCTTTTCTTGTAATTCAGTTATAGTCAATGGCTGTATTCAGTGTATAAATATTAGGTTCTCTCATCGCCTTGTATGAACACCTGCAGTCTGCCAATAACCTCCTGATTGGGCATGGAACAGCACAAAGTTTAAGGGAAGATTTTATGGTAGCATGTTCAATTTCTTCTAACACTGCTGTTGTCCTCTGAGGAACCTCTTTGAAGAAACTCAGTTGTTTGATATTGGTCATGGCAAGAGATATCTGCGGTACTCATTCTGTTTCCTTGAGGGATTTTACAACAATGGAATGAAGGAAAATTTGTGAAGATCTTAGCAGTTGAAAAGTGTACCAGTCAAGAGTACTTCAACTTGTTGAGACTTGGCAGCTAAATTATTCTTTTTCATGCAGTTCTGTAAAGGCCCATGTATACCACTTTTCTGCATGCTATCATTTTCAGATGCTGATTTATTAGGACTTCCTGGATATGACACAGGGACTCTTTCTCAAGAGCTGATTGTGGAACATAGCCTGCAAATAATTAGCCTGCTCATTTGCCAGGAAAGAAAAGCAGGCAATGATCAAACACACTGGACAGAAAATTGCGAACTTTTCCCCAGCTGTTCATCCATTTTTTGTCAGAATATTTAAAACTGTAGTGTATGAAAACCACAGAGAAAACCATAGAATGATATAAATAACATGCATGACTAATAAAACAAACCCTCAGAAATCCCTGTGCAGACATTCAGGCATTGGAAGAAGGAAGCTAAGAATATAGACTCATACCTTCACAGTCAAAACAACCTAGTGCACATTCCTGCTCAGGAATAATAGAAAAGCAAGCTGTAAAGAACCCAGGGAAGCGATCCCACACTGTGAATGAGGACATTTATACACAGGCCAAGTGTGGTAAAGGAAGTAGCTGGGGAACAAGGTATGAACTCTAATGATCTGTTTGAAGAGTCACAATAAGGTCTCTTCAGACAGGATGTACCTCTGGATTGGATACATCCAAATTTTTGGAATGACTGTTGCTACATATTTTCTAAGGCATCCCAGAAGATTCTGCCACACCTCTTCCTTGCCTTTTTTATTTAATATGATAATGTTGCAAGGAGACTGTGAACTGTTTCTTTTAGCAAGTCTTGTAGCATGCTTATTACAGTAATGGAAATTACTTCTGAGATGCAGTCAGTGGTGGAGTTTAAATGGCTGTGTGAGAATGAGTTAATCTGCTGCCTTTGTTAAATGTTTCTCCATGTGTAGGAGGCCTTGGTAATTAATGCACATTCTCCTGATCTGCAGATACTGTCATTGTTCCTATATGTGATTGATATCTCTGCCTTCATACGTTTGGAACCTGACACTGACACTAGTAAACAGATTAAAATCACTAATATTAATCTCAGAAGAGACTCAAGAAATTTTATATGGAGCCACCTGGGTTTCACTTCACGCCATTCCCTCTTGTCCTGTCACTGAGCACCACTGAAAGCAGCCTGGCTCCACATTCTTTACTCCCTTTAGGTATCTGTGCACACTGATGAGATCTCCCTGAGATCTGCTGCTGCTTTTTTATTTCATCTACACTATAATATCACTGTACACTGTTCAGTTGTATGTTTACTCTCACAAGCCATAATATAGAATGTATGTTCCCATACTGTGACCAAACAAAGTAGTTTAGCAGTGTGAAGTAAGATGATATTACAATATTGTTGGCATAAATATATACGTTCCTGAAAGCTGTTAAAAAAATTATCTTCACTAGGCAGAAGTTTATCATGTTCTATTATTTCAAAGCCTTTTAATTTTATCTATGGTATCTTTACTAAAATACTTGAAGATGTCAGTATCTTATTTTAAGAGACAACCAAAAGGTATTTTCCCATAGATTCTGAGCTTTTAAAAGACCACAGTCCATTGTTTTCTGTATTATAAGTAGTTAATATACAAAGCTTCCTCTGGTATATATAAGCATAATCTAGAATTTAATAAGATATCCAGATACCACTGGATACCACTGTGGGCTATAGCATAAAATGAACTGCCCCGAAGAACACAGGTGAGAATTATTGAAATCAAGATGGCAGTATATATTTCAAAAACAAAAAAATTATCCTGAGTTAAATAAAAAACAGAGTTACAATCAATGCCTAGTAAATCAGGGCAATACCTTTTTGCTTTCATAGAGAATGTAGGATTCTCCTTTACCTTAATTTTGTAAAGATTTGAATATTTACACTAAATGAAGAAAGAACTTGTTTGACTTTGACTGATATTTTCTACAGTTTTTGGTCTAAAAGAAAGAATTTTGTTATCTATGTGTGCTTTTCTTCAGACTGAGCTGGATAAGAACATGATTTGTCTGGGATATGCCACAGCTATTCAGCCCATCTCTTCTAAGACATAACTACTTGGTCTTTTAGCCTCAAATGGAGTTCATAAGTATCTCATATATTGTTATGAAAGATTTTTTTATACACTGCAGCACCATTCTCAAGGAAAAAAAATTACAGAAATTAATTTCTTTAGTTCCTGCTACCTGAAAGACAAATGATTTCTAAATCAGAACTTTCCAAAGGCAGCTGCTATGTTCTAAGATGTATGCTTTGATGACTGTGTATATGACTAGAGAGAGAGAGAAAGAGAGGGTGATGGAACTAATAATCTATTGGATTATTGTTTTATATTTAAATAAAAATATGTTGTCACTACAAAGAACTGTACAGTGTACTTTTGTGTGAATTTTCCTTTTGATGCTTTTCTAATACTATATTGATAAACTAATTGCATTTGCTTATCTTGAAGATCTCATAATTTGTTGTTCATTGAATTTGGAAAATGTGCTCAGCACTCTATGAGCAAAAATGTGGATTAAAAAATACATGAGTTATTTACTCAATTGCTGAGTAACCTCTGTTTGAGGGAAAGGTCTTTTGATGAGGCAATTCCATTAAGAGAGAGATGAAGTGATGGCCTCCACCCTTTATAATTTAATGAGACCGTTTTTTGCATTCATTGACAATGGGTTCCCTAGTTATAGCCTCTCTTCCTCTCTCTTCCTTCCAAATCAACAATATTGAATTCAACATACTTCTCAAACTTTTCAACACCAACCTCTCTACGCTGTGATTTTGCCTTCTGCAACATTTAAAGTTTGTCGAGGCAGTTTCTTTGTCCAAAATCTTGTTCTTAAAGTTGTAGTTATGAGAAGAGTTTCCAGGCGGGTCAGACTTCCATAAGTTGCATCCCTTCAAGTCTGATAAGGTTGTCCTGTAGTGGTTACATGACATCTGTTAGTAGTGGATGCAGTTGTCAACTGGACATGACTTTCCTTGAACTTAGAAGGATTTTACTGTCTTCAGCTTTCTTCTAGGTAATGTAGTCATCTTTTGGGGGAAGAGCTCTGTCCTGACTGTGGTCAACTGTATCAGTGGATTTTTCATCTACAGTAAGGGAGTAGAGTGAGTGAAGATAAGGTGGGCAAGGTTAGGCATTTCCCTTTGAGATACTTCACCACTTTTGTAGGGCATCAAGTGCTATCAGAAAGGCAAATGGACAGCAGAACTTGGTTGGTGTGTATTGTAATTACATGTGTGAATGCAAGATATGTATATTTAACTTCTTGGGATATCATTCTATATGCATACACATACCTTTCAACTGAATTTGAATTTTAAAATTAGCACCTATTAATGTAACTTGCTGTGTAGGTATTTCAAGTTATCTTAAAAGCTCTATTGTACTGCTAAATTGTTAAAAGCTCAGCAAATAGCAAAAAAAAAAAAAAAAAAAAAAATCACCTCCAATAGACAGGTAGTTATTTTTTAGCAGAATTATCCATGCAATCAGCTTTTCAACCTATCCAGGAGATTTCTTTATGCTAACATCTTTCCATTAGTGCCAGGTGAATACTGTCAATACCAAAGGCAAATTGTTTCAAACAATAGGCACAGATATGCCTTATTAGCAATTACAGCAGGAAAAGTGACATATGTCTTATTTTATTGTTATACTATCATTAAAAAGTACCTATACTTTCTGACTGAGAACACTTATGTCATGAGGGCAATAAAACAGGGCTTTTATTCTTCCATTCCAAAGTGATTTTGCCAGGAAATACGTGAGAGACTTGAAAAATGAAAACATTTAGTTGAATAGAACCATCTACATTTTCAAACATTCTATTATATGAATAATTGCTGAGGTTGGGATGAAATTGTGAAGTCATTTGAAAATGTGGGAATTTAGTGGTACAGTCTAACAAAAAAAGAGTGTGATATTGCTTAATTTTGAGGTGATATGGTTCTGCATTACATGTTTTTTTAATTGCATCCATGATGCAATTAACCCCAAAGAAGTTTGTATATATCTTTAATGCATTTTTTATGTGTGTGATAGTTACAGCAGAGGTTAAATAATATAATTGAGCAAAGTTTGCAATTATGAACCCAATTTTAAACTGAGGTCAGTTTTGAAGTCTAGCAGCAAATAAAAGAAGATAATGTCATTTAAGTCAGTGCTAAGTTTCACTGGACTTTTCTTGGACATCAACTACAGTAAAAAGGTCACTTTTCTCAATGCAGTGTGACTTAAACCAGGTTGTCTCAAGTATTTTACTCCATATTAATATCAATGAATTAAGAAAATTTCCATTCCTTGTAATGAATAGTTCCTAGCTGTGAGTGGAAGGTGGCACTTCCTGACTAATTGGTGGACTGTTACTGCTTGAGAAATACTATATTAACTATTTGATTAGTCTTTCAATGGAAATGCTAGAAATACATTTAATTAGTTATGAAACTTCCTAGTCAAAGTACTTGCAGATGTTAGAAATGCCAGTCTTCCTCTGAGAGAAGATAATCAAGTGAATAATCCTCTGCATTTTCCATACTGTATCCTTTGTTTTCCTATCTAAATGACCTAAGATTGTACTGCCCTTTCCTCTGTTTAGGATAGAGAATGTCTTACTTGTTTTACTGCCATATTCCAAGGAAAATTAGGAGGCTAAAAGAGAGTTCTAGGCGATATTTCTCTTTTGTTTTTATCACAATTTGCATATGTCTCCACATCTTGGCCTGACTCTTGGGAAATGGATCTCTAAGAAATTGTGGGAATTGATAACATTTACTCATAAAAGCGAGTTATAAGACTGTATCACTTTGGCCAGAAAAAAGCTCCTTCCAAAATTCTCTGCCAGTGAACATCAGCCCTGACCTCTAAACACCATCAATTTTCATGTCCTGGGCTACTTACAAACTGAGGCTGCCAATTAAATTATGACTTAATAAAATTAATCTCGTTTGAAACACACACTTTCAATAAAAATAGGAGGCTTTAATAACAGTGCAATAGTGATGGCATAAACCAAATGCTTTGCTTACTGAGTACTGTGCACAGATGCTCAGCTCAATGCAACTGAGCACTTAATGGAGTGCTAATTCAATGCAGTTACAACAGAGAGGATTTTATTTTCCGTGAGGTAAACTTTTTGGAGGCATATAGTGCATGCACTACATGCACTATAATGCATGCACTATATTTTGAGTCATCCATAAATTCTCCTTTTCTGTGGTGATTATGCAACAGTTCACTGTTGATTATGCAACAGTGCACTGCATTTTAGCCATTTCTTGAGTCTGGTATGTATTTTTTTATCTTTTCTTCTTCATAAGTTTAAATTGTTTTAATGACAGACTGCCATGCAGCTAACAGACAAAATGAGATGCTGCAAGAACAACTTCAAAAAACAGAGTTTTTTTGTAAGGCCAAAATTCTATAATTCATTTTTGATACTTCAGGGAATCAACAACCAAACAATATTTCTTTCCCTGTATCTTAAACTCATAAAAATGCAGTCAATTCATGGTAAGAAAAAGAAATTATAGACATTCCAGCTTTGCGGAAGAAATGGATTTTGAGTTCCTTTTATAATTCAAGCTGGTGCTGTTTACATTATTCCAATTGCAGGTAAATTTTATATTTGAAAGGGTGCCATAATTAAGGTATTATAAAGAAATTCTGTCTTTGCAGGGCCTATTTGTTTAGTCTTTATCAGGCATGTAGTATAATCACTATAATATAATAAAATTTCAGAATAAATCGTGTAATCTGGCTCCTGATGAGACTTCTCAGGAACCCCGATAACACAGGATCATACATATACATACACTTAACTCAGTGTTTGATTGCCAAGGAGCCTATAGCTGTATTCCAGAATATCAAAAATATCTTCTGAATAATTCTTCCTGTTGGCTTAGGCTAAGAAGATTGTAGATACCTTCTTTTATGTGGTTCCTCACACTCCACACATTAGAGTGGAGGCTACATGCTAGCATATTTGCTCACAGTACTGGAAGAAGAGCAAAGAAATGTTAGTGAGGTCACTTTTTAGGTGTCATATCTCTGCAAAACCAAAACATTACTTATGCTCTGAAGCCCACTATCTGTCCAAAGGGGAAAGGAAAGCTGGTGTTAATCTAGATGAAGTCCTTTCCGTTGCCTGCTTTGCTCACTTCAGCTTCGCAAGTGTTCAGCCCCTACAATGAAGTTATGAAATCCTCGCAGCAGTTATGGAGCACTTTTGGAATACCATCAGTGCAAGTCTGGCTGAGACACTACTATTTCTTGCAAACAGCTGTATTGCAAATAAACTGATTAGGAATGTGTTGGGATCAATGAGAGTCATGTCTTGCTTCTCTGGACCACAGGCTTAGTGATGAGTGGAGCAGCAGCAGCATATTGCAACCCTGATCCCAGCAATAGCATCCTTTCTCATAGTCCTAGAGTGATTAACTTTTCCAACAACCATTGCTTGCCTTTAAAGATTTTTAACTAGATGCTTTGGTAGTATGGGAAGTAAGAATGACAGAAGGTCATTCGGTAATTGATATGACTTAGGCAGATCTCAGCTCTTTTTTAACAATTAACGTTGTTATTGTACCAATCAAATGAATATGATCAGTTCAGCCACACAAACAACCACCATGGAGACAATGCCTGAGATTTACACAATGTTGAAATGAGAAGAAAGTGAGTCAGAACACTGGGGTCTTTTGAACACATTATTAGTCAATTCACTAGTCGGATTGTATTCAATCTAGATGAAAGGAATCAATGGTACATTTAATTAAAAGGGTTATTGCTTTTGTAAGAGGACTTGCAGAAGGAATTACAATTCTCAAAAGGTGTGTTTCAAAGTGTTCTTCATAGGACACAGCATGCCTCTTTTATACCAAAGTCATACAAATGAAGTAATTTCCTTCAAATGTGTGTAATTGTATATCTGTGCAGCTAAGAGATTTGATTTTCAGAAGTGCTGGATGCTGACTTATTTTTAATTTTACAGGTCCTCACTGCCTGTGTAAAGTAGGCCATTTATATGAGTGCCTAAATATAGATTTTGGTGCTTGACCTTAGGCTGACAAAAATAAAATAAAATAAATAAATAAAATAGACTTTCTAAGCTGAAAGTATTGCAGTAAACTTGGCTCTAGCTAGACAAAAATTGACTGTATTACAGCAACAAAATGTATATCTGTTGCACCCATTCCACAAATTCTAAGTGCCATGAAAAAAAATCCCAGCAGAAATGGGAGACTGAATTCTGAAACTAAACTCTAGGCATAAGCAAACCCTGATATTTGTATATTTCTTTTACCACATTGACCTTTCTACTGAAAAATGTTTTGATGGACTACCAAATAGAAATTTGTTCATATATTTATGTATCTGTATCTCAAAAGCATAATAATCAGAGGACAGGCATTCATCTTTTTAGCTGGTAGGTTACTCAATGTTAAAAACTCAAACAAACAATTAAAGACTAGAGCTGCAGCTGTTGTAAATCCATGTGCTGCCACATGGACTTCAAAGAAGGGAATGTGCTGATATAATCCAGCTGAGCCTTTGGCCTCTAGACATGAATTTACTTTACATTCAGCACTGACAGTGAGATCTACAGGTGGTATAAGTCAAAGCAGATTAAATGCAAGTTAGCAGAGCAGAACTGATTTGTGGCAGTTGAGGAGCAAGAAGTAGATTATGATGACAAAGATGTTTCTCATTACCTTTCTTAAGCACTTTCTTATTTTAAACAGGCAAACAAATCCACATGCTCAAGTAGAACAGTATAGATTAGCAGTTTCTGTTTTAGTGATGGCTTCTTTTGCACTACTGCATGGCAGTGACTTTACAGTTGTAGGTGAGACATTTGATTCCGCTGAAGAAAATTTTTTGTAGCGCAGAGCAGAGTGTAGGAGCACTGCAAACTTGTTTGATCCTGAAGGAAGAAAAGTGTTGGAATTTCTTCCCGTAATGTAGATGCAAGAAGCTTCCAGAGGGACATTGTTGATGATTTTTTTTTGGTGGGAAATTATGGTTTCAAAGTAGTGGCTTCTGACTGATGAGAATTAGGGTCAATCTGTTGAAAATTGAAATGTTCTGTTGATTCAAGTTCAGTGTAAATTGATTTCAAATGTGCTTGTTCTAGTGCTTCGTGCAAGACTCATGTAAAGGTGAAGTATATAGTCTTAAAAGGAGTAAGATAACTTACAAGGAGGTAAGAAAAAGGGACTTAAAATTTTGGATTAAAAAGAATGGCATTGGGTGCTTTAATACCTGACTATTTTGTTAGTCTAGATGAACGTCCAGGATTTATAGCTCTGTATAGGGTGATTACCTCTGAGGCTAACGAACAAGGTAAACTGCAAAAAGCAACATAGCTTTCTGGGAAGGGTAATAATTTGGGAAATGAAATGTGATTTAGTTGTGCATAATTTGCATGTAGAATTACCTTTGATTTATCTGAAACTACAAACTGATGGGTGTGTTTGCAGGTCACAGAGCTTAGCAAACTGTGAGCAATTGTACTGTGAGGTGTTCAGCAGAACAGCATGTTGGACTGGAGGCCCAGTTCCCAATATATAGAGCCCTGAAATTGCCTTGAGAAATATTTTCAGATTTTCTTAAAGATTATGTGACAGTGGAAAGTGTGTGAAAAAGGATCTATTTGCAAACTACTGAAACAACAAAATTCAAAAGTATGCTGAAAAATGTGGGATCTTTACTACTGACTCATCTGTTTATTGCAAAAAGTGCATGAGGGAGTATTCAAGGAATTTCCACAACTGTGTCCTTTAGCCTTTCAAGCAAGGCGGTACCTGCTGCCAGGTACCGGCCACGGTACCAGCCCACGGTGATCCTGAGCACTGGAAGGCTTGGTATAGCACAGGAGGCCTCACAAAAAAGACAGTCTTTGCTCTTCCTGATCACTGGCCTCTCATTAATTTTAAAAAAACATTGAATATGAAGTTTGAGTCTGGCCTGATACAGAGCTTTTTAATGTGAGACCAAGGAGCAAAGGGAGATGTGATTCTGCAGTACTTGGCACCTTTATGTACAAAATCCTGAGTGCTGGGACTTGGTTTGCCTGAAAGACTTTATTACTTTATACTTCAATGCAAACACTTGGTTTTATGGCTACAAATGTTCTCATACTTCCTCTTTGTTTAGGCTGATGGCTGCTGCATTTACAGCCAAAGTGATAGGTGACTGCCTGTTAATCCCAAATCCATGTGCACATGGATTTATTTATTCATTTATTTATTAAATGCGTATGAAGAATTTCAGGAAAGGTTTGAGAGACTTTAAAAATCTGACTTTGGGGTAAGTGTTAAAGAGGTTTGATATTTCTTAAATATAAAACTTTTTTAATATGCTTGTGCAATTTAGATGACTTTACTGTTCAAAATCCATTTGCTTCTCTGAGTGGTAGAGCCCATTGCACAGAGAGAAGGCTGGTCACGCCTTCTGCCACCAGGCCAGTAAAAGTCAACCACTCAGCTGTGAAGTTTCACCTAAAGTTTCTTTATCAGGGTTAATTTTTTGACTTAGGGAAGAAATTGGCTTCTCTATATGCTTGAAGGTGAAGGAAGCAAAACAGCACCTCTGCTCTATTCTGCAGTTGTCCTTTCTCACTCTTTAGGGGAACATCTTTACATATTTGTCTTTTCACTGCCTCTCAGGTAGGGAGGCCTTAAATTTAATCTCTTCTGTGTGTTATGGCTCAGTAGTTGTTCTTAAATCTGACAGCTGGGAATGAAGTCTTAATTCCAATATCTGCCCACCTAGTTTTCTTACATGGGTTTTGTCTTTTGTCTTTTGCCTTCTGCATTAAACTGTGTTGATAATTTCTAGAGAGAAGATATGTGCTATTGGTTCAACTATTTATGCTGTGTACAAGTGCCAAATTTGTCTAATATGGCTTTTTTTTTTCCTCTTTATGAAGTATTTTAGTGTGGATAGCTATTCATTCAACTCTTTTTTGAATTAACTGTATGTTGCAGGTCCTAACTATGATTGCTACCTTTTTTCCCCAAAAATGCATCTTTTCCATCTCTTTTGATCTAAACCAATGTGACTTGCATTGCAATCAGTTTTCAGTAGAACCACAGATGAGGGTAAGCTAGTTTGCCCTTTGTAAAGTGATCCTCTTCTCTGTAATTGTCAGTGTCAAGTAGGATAAATATTCTATTTTTGTTGATCTCTAAAAGGCCTCAAATTATTTGGTACCAACAAGGAAAAATAAATGTGCTGGGGACAGGAGTAGCAAGAGCTCCTTTTCTGAGTAACAGTCTGAGAAGAAATCATAATTGGACTGACCATCATTCTAGGTTGTAGAAAACCAGAAGTCTATTCTCTGTCATTTGTGTTGCTTAATACAAATCTCAACAAAACACAAAGTCAAACCAAATGACCTACAGCAACAAAAGAGTAATACATTGTCGATTAAATGCTGATATTCCTTAAAACAAATGAAAACCCAACAGCGCCTTATCACATATCCACAAGAATTTGTAGCCTATTGGATTTTACCAAGGAAAAAACGTTTCAACTAAAGATGCTCTGAGTGGATCTGACTTGGTTATCTTGCTGACAGTGTACCAATATATATTAAATATTGAATGATTTCTTCTCATTCTGCCTCATCTGTTCTTTTTGGCCCATTGAGAAAACAAATGTTCTGGGATTGGGAAATAATTTTTAAGTTTTTAACATGATCTGTCAAGTTTAAGCTATCAACTAATGACATTTTTAATTGTCACTGATTTGAGAAATAAACCATTACCTCCAAATTCTGAAGTTTGTTGAGATTTGTGACATGAAAAGATGAAAAGCTTTGAGCTTCTCTGAGTTCATATAACCCATTTCTTGTCTTTAGCATGAGCAGTTTCTCTGGTTTTATGGGAGCTGATGGTGACTAACAGTGGGAAGAGAAGGTATCCTTGGTTAAGAAGTTTAAAATAATTCTAAGGAACTGAGGAGCTGTGTATTAATTCTGGGTCACAGGCCTAGCTGTCCTTGTGTCTTAGTACATAAAAAATAACTTTGTGTTGCTTGTGCCAAACCACAGTACCTTTAATGAGCTGGGGGTGGGAAAGATAGGAGCAGGTAGGTGTAATGATTCAATTGATGCAAAGCAATTTAAGACAGAATAACTTGATTCAACACATACACAACAAGGTTCATGTTTTAATACAGAAATGCTGCTTGTTGGGAAGAAGGGGAAGGGATTTCCTCATCATTTTAGAATAACGCACCGTAGGGAGTGAACTGATTGAGTTGTGCAGAGCAGAGAATGGTGAGGCCTAGGAATGAAGACAAAAGTCTTTCCACCTCCCTTCTCTGAAACCAGAGCAGCAACAACTTTCTGCCTTTTCTTAAATTCTTAGAGCATTTGGACACTTGGGATTTTCACTCACTTTGTCAGACCTATCTCATAAAAGCTTTTCCCCAGAAGTATAGCTAACACAATTATCTCCCTTAATTTTTGCTTTAGTCATGGAACACTAATTAGAAAAACTCTTCCAGGGTCAGCTTTTTGTTTCATGTAAGTCAACAGGCTGGGACAGGGACACAGAGACAGTAGGAGCTTTCACACAAGCCACAACTAATTGGAGTGTGTATAAGTGTTCTCATTACAGATGAGTTCATTGTATTTTCCTGGGGGAGTAGCTGAGAAATTGTTAACCTTTCCCTTAAAAAAATCTTTCTCATGAGTTCCAAATTTTTCCGTGTTCTCCCATCCGGCACACTCCAGAGGCAGCGGCAGCTCATGTATCAAGGGCCAATTTCTCAAAAGTTGGACATGCTTCCACTCCAAACCTGGCAGTAAACCTGGAGAGGTCTCTTCCTCTGGAGAAAGAGGGGTTTGAATCTTTAGAAGGCAGAGAAGGGATGGTCCTCTACCTGTAGAAGAATTTCTTTTCTTGATAAAAGGTCATGTGGCTATAGGGCTTGCTTTGATTTCAGAAACAACAGAGGCAGCCTGTAGTACTTTTTCAGTGGTTCTTTGATATGTGACAGGTACTGGATCCAGAGCTAGTTTTAATGGGGCTCCAAACAAATGGAGACCAAGTGAAATTTTACAATAAAACAATCTCCGTGTCTGGGATGAGAAAAGGAGAGACCTTAGCCCGTGAGCTGAAGGCTTTATTTGGAAAAATAAATCTTGGCATAACAAGAACTATTTTCCTTTTCATAACATGCCATGTTTCATATTTGTAGGTACCACAGTAGGAGTTATAACCATGCTTTCAAACTAATGTATCAGTGTGGTTATAGTCAGGTGAGGGTTGGTCTCTTTCTCCAGGCAGCAACTGACAGAATGAGAGGACACAGTCTTAAGGTGTGCCAAGGGAAGTATAGGTTGGATATAAGAAAAAGTTTTTACTGAAAGAGTTACAAAGTACTGGAATTGTCTGCCTGGGAAGGTGGTGGAGTTGCCATCCCTGGATGTGTTTAAAAGACTGGATACTCAGTGCCATGGTTTAGTTGAGGTGTTAGGGCATGGGTTGGACTCGGTGATCTTGAAGGTCTTTTCCAACCTAGTAATTCTGGGATTCTAATGCCTGTAAGAAATGTATTTAATTCTAGTCCTGCCCTTCCCCCACTGTCATCAAGCAAAATTCAAACCAAAATAAACTATTAAGGTGATGAAAATCTTGAGTACTTTTACTGTAATTTTCTGATTTCAGAAGCAAAATAAACCTATAGTTTATCACAATCTGATTTCAGGGATGACATATTCCAGCTTTCTCCAAGTTACACTGAGACATCTGAACAGACCCAGTTGAACAGGTGATGCTCAGGTGGTCCCACAGGAACACTTGTGGGGCTCCAGGGGCTGAGGTGGGTTCTTGTGGCTCAACAATGACATGAGAGCCTGCCCTTTGGTGCTGCAGTCCTTGTGGGCAGTCTGGAAGCCCGTTCTGAAAACCTGCAAATTTGTGAGTAATTCTGCGGTGTTATTTATTCACCTACTCCAGTTAGGAAAAAAATAAAAAGGCAAATGAGATTAAAATCCAATTGTTCAGACATTTTACAACTGAATGAATTCATTGAGGGGTCAGTAATGTGGTACTACATGTGATTTTCTAGTCACAAGTCTCATGTTAATTGCTTAGTCAAACTGTCTAAAAATTCTCACTGTCTGACCTGTTCATCATATCAGTCTCTCAAACTGATTCTCACCTGCTTATGTGTTCCCAGAGTGCTCATTTATTGCTTCTCTGATTGCACACATTGTTTTGCTGAGACTTAATTTCTACTGGGTCTCTTAAAATAAACTCACAGAGAATGTGCAACTCAATTTGTAGTGTAAAAATCTTAAATAGAAACCTTGAAAATCTTGGGGTTTAGTCCAAGTTTGGCATTATGCAACACATAGTTTTACTGTACAGGAAGCAATTTGGCTTTATTCTGGGTCTAAAGTAGTATTTTTTTTTTTTTAATGTGGAAGTATAAATACTTGACTTAGAAGTTGCCAGATGGGAAGGAATGTTTATATTTTTTTTTTTGCTTCAATCTTTCATTAACTAAGTAATATAATGATTTTATCTTTATGATTCTATAGTAGTGATTAATGAAGGCTGCAATAGTAGGATGAAAGGTGGTTTTGCTAAAGAGTCTTTGAATCCAAAACTATATGTCTGAGTAAAAAAAACACCCAACAAAAATAACAAAATACAAAAAAAGCCCTAAATTGTTTTGAAACTGTCTGCTAATGAGTTACTTCTGTTTTTGATGAGCCATACCAGATGAGCATTTCTGGAATTTCTAGAACACCACCTCTTTAAATTACATCTTTCTTCTTCTAGAAATACCACTGTAAAGTTGGAAAATCAAAATGAAATTAATTAAGCTGGGTTAAAAGGTGTCATGAGATTGCAACTAGGGCCAAAGTGCAAAACCATCCAGGTATTTTCTGTAGAGATTTCCATGTACTGCATGTGTGTGTGGTTTGTTGTGGGTGGTTATTTTGTTTGTTTAGGATTTGTATTTTCCCCTTTTTCTTAAATCTAGAAGGTTTAGACCGCATGTTTTTATTCTACCATGAGTGCTCCTTGTCATAGAAAATATCAGGCAACATGTTGGTTTCAACGACCTGTAGTGCATGTCTTGTAAGGGCTTTATGTTCATTTCCTACAATTATCATGCTGTAAACTCTCCATACAAGACACCATGTTTGATTGCATTTGCCTTACATGAGCAGGATGATAGAAAATTTTGCATCACACTAGTCATTCAAGGTACATTGCCTGCCAGTCTCTTAATCAAGTTTCAGCCTCCTTGTAGTTTCACAATTTAAAAACAGGAGCTAAAAGTATTTCATCCCTGTCTTTAGTCATTAAGGCTGCTGAACCATCAAATCCAACTGGCTCAGAAAGTCTGATCATATTCCTTAAAATATTGTGACATGCTATCTGGGTTTTGGATAGTTGTACATCATGTTGAATCATCTGTACCTTTTAGAGTGCAGTGACCTCCAGTGAGAGACATTTCCTTTGCAATTGCTTTTACTAAGTGGCAAGTCCCTGCTTTAAATGGTGGATGTTTGCACCACTCATCCTTAGTCTCATACAGCATGAAAAATTACTGCATTTTGCTTTCTTTTTTTTTCTTTCATAGAAAGGAGTTATTTTGTAATTGCTTTCCATTGCTGGAGGACCACAGCATTTTCTGAAATACTGATGGTGCTATTTGTGTTGCTCTTCAGCAATACCATGTCAAGCTGCCCGGTCTCAGTGACCTATCCATGCTCTGTGGGATTTGGCAAAGTGAGTGCTTCTGGCTGATGGGCTGAGAAGAGGAGATGACTTTCAGCTTCCCTAGGCATCTCCTTGGTAGATCTGCTTCCTTTGTTGTGGTATAAATGCAAAATGAAATGGCATTCCCTGCCCCAAACAGCTTCAGTAATGAATTGTGGCATCGTACAGGTTTGTAAACTGCTGTAACCTGAATTTGCAGGTGGGGCAAATGGAGGCCTGGATTGTCATTTTCTGTGGTTACTCATGAAAGAAATTACAGATTCAGGAGGCAATATATATATATATACACATATATATGTGTGTGTATATATATACACAAACACACACATATATGTGTGTATATATATATACACACATATAATATATATACATATATATATATTATACAGGACTGTATACATACTCTGTAAAAGAAGGCCAGTGGCTCATGCAATATCCTAAGGATTTAAAAGTGACTAATTTAAGAAATACCTCTGGTAAACACAGCATAATTTTTTCTAACATTGTCTGCTTTGATTCCATTAAGGAATTAATGTGTCCCTAGAATCATAATATTGGGCACATTTTTTAAAACATATGATAGCCATTGGTTGTACATAGTTTAGCAAGTACAAAATTTACTTATTTAGGATACAGTTACTTGTAATATATCCTCAGACACTTGAACATAACAAGAAGATCCAGAGACCCTATGAGGGAAGAAACCACGTGTAGGTCAGACATAGAGACTTTGTCTATATACACTCATAACTCACTCTCATGCTTGACCATAGAATTAATTTATCTAATTTTAAGCCATGAATTATATATATGCTTGTGAATTTCAGTGAAAGCAGCACTATAGAGAGCAGTGTTAAGAGTAACAGTCCCAAATTAGGATCAAAATCACTCTGTGCTGGGTGTTATACAAACACCGTAGCTGGTGCACAGATTTTGCAGTCTACATGATGGAGATCACATTTGCTGGTAATAAACAGTGGGAGGGAAAGGAAAAAGAAATAAATGAGGAAATTGAGCACCATTGTGTATTTGATGGTGAGGATCGTTAACTGAAAACAAATAGCTTGTTTGAACAGCGTGAGTGCCATGCTTGTGAACTTTATAGAGAATGACTCTAAAAATATTGAAGAGCAATGAGAAGATGCACTGGGTATCTGTGAAATATAGCCTGCCCACAGTCATCTTGAGTTTTCATCACAGTCTATAAGCACCCTGCCTAAAGCTCAGGATGCTCAGCAAGACAACTTCCAGGAATCTCAGTGATGTTTGCCTCAAGTTCTGGTGCAGAGGAACATCAGGAGCAGTTGATTTATAGCAGTAGATCCTATGGGAGTAAAAACAAGAGGATCTGTGCATGTGTCTTCTTGTCAAAGCCGTGATGAGTAGAACCATGCAAGGATGGCAAAATACATGTGTGTGAGCACTTAGCATGTGGCTTTGGTGTCTGTTTCATATTTCAGAATTTCTGTTATGGTATTTCATTTTTAAAAGGTTTCTCCACATCTTTGTGTGATCCGTGAACTCAGAAGCCTGCTGGGAGGTTTTAATTTGTTTTTAAAGGGTTCAAAAAAATGAGAGGCTGGATTACATATGAGAGTATTAACTGCCATTTTTGTTGATTATTATAAGGTCTGTAAAATCATCCTAATGGATGTGAAAAGACAGGTGGCATTGCTAATACTGCACAACTGTAACTATATCACAGCAAGCAGTTGACCATAAGGAAAGAAAAGCCCAGTATTCCTAGAGCCAAAGTAGGTGGAATAACTTGTGCTTTACAGTGTCCAGACACGTGCAATCGCTTGGGACTTGTCTAACGTCATGAATCTTCTCACATCTGTCAGATGAATCAGGAATCCAAATGCAAAAATGTGTCATTCATATCCACCATGTGCGTCTCTGAATGATTCATGCTTCTCTTGTGGGGGTATGCTTGCAAAATCGTTGTGTAGTTGCTGAAGTAGAGAGATGGATTCTTTTTCTAAGGTTGCCTCAGTAGGGAGACTAATCTAATATGGCAGGGTTATTATTATACTAATAATAGTAATAATGCTATTTCTACTCCGATTGAATAGCCAGCCATTCCCACTTGTGAAGCGTGACACATCTACTTCCAGACCAAGTATAACACAAGCATGCAGATGAAGGACATATGGAAACTGAGTGGCAGTGGGGGGATGGGAAAGGATCTTTGGGAGAGGACATTGAAAGTGCAGCCTTTTCAACTTATTAGTAGCTGTTGTGACACAATGCACTTCAAGGAGAGACTTGCAGGACTGTAAAGTGGTACTCTTCAGATGTTTTCAGAAGTCAAATGTTTCTCACAGCACAGGAAAAAGCACGAGAATGCTTCTTTTCATATTTAACAGTAGGTCTTTACCTGTTGTAATCGCATTATTCATACCTGTTGTGGGCTCATAATCCTCGTGAATCCTCCGCATAATCTTGATGTTTAAGAGGTTTGGACCTTCAGTGGGGGCCTATGCATTTTCACAAGAGTACAGCACTGAAATGCTCATATAAAGGCTTAAAACACTATTATTTCTTGTTGTACAGCCTGCCTATTCTCTGTCAAAATGTCATCTACTGCTCCTTGGTGTTCTCTTGACACATAAATTTCATAAACCAGTAGGATAAGTAAATCAATATTTCTTATATTCTGTACAATTCATTACTGATTCTATATGGCAATGTTCTTAAGGGAATTACTTATGTTAGGGAAGGGATAATAATACTAATATTTCAGACAGGCCATGGTTAGTGATACTAGCCACTAGACAGTGTCTGTTTGCCAACATAATTTTCAGTAGTTCCTTATTGAATATTCTTTAGTTGCACTGTAATCAGCAGGGACTGGTTTGTATTAAACACCTGGTACCTCTAGTGGTGTCAGCTGCATTTAGTGTAATGTAGTGAACTACGAGTGAATTTATAGTAATAACTATAAAATTAAAAATTCCCCAGAGGACATCTGATCAGTCAGGCGGGCACAGTGAAATTTGGTGAATGTTCTCAAAAGAAGCTAAGAAAGAGGAGGGTTTTTTTTTTTTTCATTTGTCATTTACCTCAGATGTCATTTACCTACATTTTCTATGGCTATTTTCTATGGTGTGAGGTTGAGTACCCAGTTTGAGGCTGATCAAGGAGCACAGAAAGGAAAGAGTGGGGATTAGGGAAGATGGAGGTTTTCTGCAAGCATGGTTGCCCTTCCGTCACCCGACCCTGAACAGGGACACACCTTGTGCAGTTTTCTGGCAAACTAGGACTCAGAGATCAAAAAGATACAACTTATTTTTGAAAGCTGGATATCTCAAACTGCAACATATATCACTGTCCTCTTTTGAATATGTAGGCCACAGGTCTGGCTTATTCGGTGAGATAATGTTTCCCTGAGCCCTTAATTCTGAGCTACATAATTTCACATGTAGACCTTGTTTTCCCATTTCCCGGTCTAAATGATAATTCCAGCAGCTGGACTGTCTCTATTGTTTTTCCTGCATGAATATTCATGTCTATTCATTTAAATATTTTCAGTGCTTTTATAGAAAGAGAAATCTTAATATAGTTCTGAAAGAATTTTAACAATGCCCAATGGAAACTGCTCTGCTGCAGAAGCAAGTCTTCCCATTTCTCATTTAGATGCTTTAGGGAAGTAGCTCAGGAATGATGGAAAACTGCTGCAGTTCAGTCAGTGGAATAGGAGTCTGCACATGAGCCTGCTGAGAACCGCCTCATTGCAAGTTATCTAAAACTCACAGTGCTGTAAATTACTAGGAAAAACAATCTAACATGTGGACTTCATGGAATCTGGCTTTCTTGTGCATCAGGTGATATAAAAAACCCAAAACATCAGCTCTGGAGATCATAAACTGTTTAAAATCTATCTGGTACATAGAGATAGAGGAAGCAAAATGAACAAAAGCCCTCCTAAGAAAACCTTCTCAAGTGTGAACTTTTCATCAAGTTGAGAAAAGCGATGCACAAAGTTCAAGAGCTAGTTTCTTTCTTTCTTGTTTTTTTTTTAATCTCTGGATCTCTCTATGGCTGTACCTACCTACCTACAAGTACAACCTGCACTTCTACCCTGTAAATTCTGAATAACAGCACAGTCTACCTGGGTAGGGTATTAAAAAAAGTATTGCCTGCCAGAAGCTGCCACCCCTTAGGGTGTGCTGTATGTGATGCAGAAGCCCTGATGAGCCAGAAAGTGGCAGAGCTTTTGGATTTAAATTGGAGTCCCATCTGGAAATGACTTCCTGCATTAACTTAATCAGACACAACTGAGTGGAGCTGAACTCTGGCATTACTTAGAGGTTGGGGCTCTGTCTGGCCAGAAACAGATGGGGGCTATCTACTTAGAAGATGGACAATGTGTCCTGATCATATTGTTTTCCTTGATTTTTAGATTTTTTTTTTTTTTTTGGTGGGAGCTTAGGATTTTAGCCTGATTATCTCTGAAAAACAGACGAGGAGTCCAGTTGAGTTGTGTACTGTTTAAGCTTAAAAAATGTGTACTTTTTGCTTGGTTGCACAGCCTTTGATTCTGTTGTGATCCCTCAAGGCCAAATGTATGGCATTTTGTCTATAATTTCTTTTTATTAGCCCAGACATAAACCCACATGTCGCCTCCAAACAAAGAAACAAAATTGCAGAAAGTGAAGTTTCTCAATTTTAAAGTAGGCAGTTAAGGGTATAGCCTGAATTTAGTAGTATCAGACTGAAAGGCCATGTCTCTGAATTAATTTTTGAATTGTGAAGTAGTACAGGGATGAAACCAGAAATGCTCTAAGATGTCCACCAGAAATTGATCAGAGGCTTCTCAAATTTCTGAGTGCCATTGCGTACAGTTATTTGTTTGTTGGTCATTTTTTGGTTTGATTTGTTTGTTTTCCCCAAGCTTTTTCTGTGAAAGTAGATTCCCTTCCAGGAGATAGGGTTGCGTTCTAAGGCCAAACCATTAGTCATCCTTACTGGATGTATTAAGCTTAGCCTTTACTCCTTACCTGAGCTGCATTATGCTTTCCACAATGCATGTCATCTTGTCACTGGGACAGTACTTAAGCATTTCATAGTGGCTTGAATTGAAGTAATTTTTACTAACACTGCACATAATGAATATAAGATTCTTAATGGAGCAGGGATACTTCAGACCAGATGTAATTTCACCCAGACACTCAGATAACGCCTGACAATCAATTTACCTCAAAGAAGGAAAGATAAGTAAGCAAGATCTCTTATGGATCTTGTTGAACAAAAAATACCACCAGTTTCATAGAGTTTTAATAATCCAAGTTTAAAAAAGTGAAATTTCTGTCACACATAGCAAGCAGTGAGAGATTTCTTATCCTTTAGACTTAGTCACTAATGGATTTCTCAAATAGGACCACATTTTGAATACCAGCAGAAAGGTTGTTTCCTTAAGAATACCAAAACAAATACAGTGTGGACTCAGTTTGGCTCTTGCTGATAGTTGCTGCCATATGGGGAACTGTTGCAGCAACATAACATGATTGCATGACAGTAATGTAGAGTCGGTCCAGTTGTCCTGATGCAGTCTTGGCAAATGTCTCCCTGCCTGTAGCCAAGTTTTTACTGACATCTCTGCCTTGTAAATTGCTTCATATTTCTTTCTGTCAAATCTGATTTCCTTCCCATCCTACTTCTCAGGCAAAACATAGTTGGAATTTCTTCAGCAATAAGCACATGATTTGGGAGGCTAATAACTGATTCTTTCTCCAAGGATCATCCTGGTCATTTTGTTGGAATCATCTTGCACTCTGTGAATATCCAGGTGCTGCCTGTCTGTTAGTTATGCTGTGTACGTGTGAGTTAGAGCGGCAGTGAGAGCAAACTTTAGAAGATCCTTGCTGAAGGTAGCGCTGTCAGCTGCTGTCTTCCAGCTGGGTCTGTCAGTTTGTTTCATGAGAGTTTTGTTCTACTTAAGTCTAACTGACATCTAGACAGGTTGAGACAGCCCCAGGCTGTATGGTTGCATCTTCTCTTCCTCCAAACAGTTTTGTGTTTTTCTCTTGTTCTTTGTTAATCTGGTTCATTTCTCAAACAGATTTGAGACCAATCAGCCAGTCAAGCTTAAGGTCAACTTCTCTCATGCAGCAGTGACAAGCAATGGATGTGCTAGAGGCAGTAGCATCTTTGTGTCTCAGAGCCATACTAAGCAGAGCATGAACACTCTTGTTCAAATATAAGGTAGAGGAAAAACTTCACACTCAGTCTGTGCTAAGTCAGACACAAGTAGGTCCCACATTTGTGTTTAGATGAGAAATCCAGCTAGTAAAGTGTAGTAAACTAGTAAACTTGCATGGATTTTTTTTCAAAATAAATTCAGTTGCCAGGAAGTCTGAATAATTTTTATTTCTCTCTTTCTTTAGTTTATATCACTTATGACTTAGATGATTTTCTTTTACAATGTTTTATTATACTTTCAGGACAGTTAAAAGAAAAATATTGCAAGTACATTAAAAGCTGTTAATCAATTAGTCATACTGTCATATCACTGAATAGGATATGCAATACACCCAAAAAGGCATGTTAAAATGTCCAAAATTATATTATTTATTAATTTTGTAAGGCAAACATTTAAGAGTTAGGAAATTTGGGAATTCACCTCATCCATCTTCATTCGTGTCCATGTCATGCTTGTGTTAAAATGAAGTCTTCAATCGCTGGGGCTTGTGCTTTCCTCTCCCAAGGACCTGTAACTCATTTGGTGCACAGCACTAACAGAATTTGCCCATTGACTTCAGTGAATTCAGGGAGAAATAGAACTTGGTTCTCTTAAGCTTAGTTTTCTCTGTATTCAGTTTTTGGGGTTTTTTTTAGGTTTTGATATATTCTGATAAACAGAGAATGAGCAAAATATTACTCCACACTGGAGGCTGTGTGACTGAAATGGAGAGAGGATGAGATTGTTATTGATGGAGATTCCTGTGATCTGACTTCTCCATATGCACCTGCCCATACACACTCTGTGCAGCTCCAATGACTGCTCGCAGAGTAGTTCTCAAATAGAGCTATGATGTGGCAAAGTAAGAAATACCTCTTAGAAGAATGATGTGATTTAGAATGGCTGTCAGAGGCCAGGACAGAGCCTGGTGAAGGAGCTCTCATCCCAGTCAGTGGTGCAGCCATTTGGTGTCCCTCCAAAACATGTTGCCTTCTCTGCCCCACACCTTTCAAATTCCACACCAGACAGCTGGGTCCTTCCCACACTCTGAAATCTCTGTTCACCCCTTATGCCCCAATGCATTGTTCCTAGTACAGAAGATGGTAAAGATACCATGGGAATATGTCAAGATCAGGAATTAAAGATTTTCTTGTGATTTGTATATATCTGTATATTTTAATATATACATTTGTATATAGGAATAGGGATGGGAGTTTTAAGATTGCTGTTGACTAGCTGGGCTTTGTGGATCTGGCAAATAATGGGTATGCAGGCTTTCAGGTAGGTGAGACTTACTCCCTTTTGAATACTTTTTGTAGAATTTCCTTCTTTTGTGGTATTTTCTAGTTTAGCATATCAATAAACTATAATTGGATAGAGTAATTCTCAATTATTATGAATAACAGTTTTGTGCACAAACTTTAGACTTGTGCACAGTATTCTTTTTGAAGGAAAAAAAATACCCCAGAGACACAAATCATCAAAAAATATTTTAACACATTTTTTGTTTAAATGCATAATCCTTATAAATTGAAAGAGCTGAATCCTAAAATTAGGAAATGAGACTGAGTAGAATATTCATTTTAATCATCCAGATGGAGGAGGAGGAGAAGAACAATTAATCTATTAAAAATAATTTTCATTTTCTGAAGTATTTTTTGCTAATTATTCTTGGACAGAATCTTTGTGGTAAAATGCAAATGAGTACAAAGAACTTTAAAGCCTTTCCTACTCCACAACTGAATTTTGGTTGAAGCTGAGTCCCTTGAAGATCAGAGATCTTTATTCTCATTTTAACTTCTATTTTTGTTTTTATTTAGGGGCTGAGTTTCCAGGCTACTTCTTGCCAAATTTCTGCCAGGGCTGCACTGGATAGGTTGCAGGGTGTAATAGTCTAACATTTTGTAATGTAAAAATAATGGTCAAAAAACCTTAATGATTTCTTAATAACTTAGAAGATTCAGCTCAAAAATTTGTCCTCTCCCATTCCCCTGCCCAGATGATTTTATGTACTCTGTTAGGTGATCTTAACGAAGATAATTATGTGGATCTCTGCAGCATCCACTGGACTGAAATTTGAGGAATGAGTGTTGGCAACAGTTTCTATTCTCTTCCCTTGAAAAGGAAAACTCATCCCTGGTTTTACAGCTGTTGCCAGGTTTTAATGCAGGTATTATAAATAGATTTTTCTTATGTACGTATTTTTTGAGAAGAAATACAGATTTCTGCAATGATTATTTTGTGCTAGCTGATGTGATCTCAGCATTAGATAGGAAATAGATCTGTTGTCAAAGCCTTTGAGAGGGTGAGTAAGGGGGCATTGGCAGCATATTCCAACATGCTGTCTCTGGCATTGCTTGCATCTGGGTTCAGGTTATTCAAGGAGTCTGGATAAGGGCTCTTACATGACCACTACAGGGTTTGAGAAGGCACCATGAACTTACACTTTTTTTCAGCTAAGTAAGATTCATTTCCAAGGGTCCCAGGAAGGATTGATGCTTGCAGTAGAGCACTCCGTGAAAATTCTGAACTAAGTTGAATACTGTTTCAAAATGTGTCTCATCCAAGGAAGCACACGATCTGGTCAATCAAGGATTGGAAAAGTTAGAAGAATGTATTAAAAACTCTCTGTAGGTTTAACTGAACACTGGACCTCAGCCTCCATTTAGATCAACCCTTCCTTAATATAGTAGTCTGCTGGGATCATTAGTGGCCATCAGTGCAGTGTCTCTTTCTGAATTATATAATGTCCTCAGCAAAATGCTGGGATACAGACTATGTTTTCTGACATGGATGTTAGAAAGCTCAGTTGGAGCTGAGTTGTGCGGAAGACTCAGTTGTTTTCTAGCTGTTGAAGAATAGTTTCATGCTTTCCAATTAATGAGAATTTTATTATAAGCATAAATGGAGTAAATTTTTCTTTGTACAACTCTTTGAAGGCTATTTCTGACTTATGAACCACACAGAGACAGTATTTTTCATGGTTTCTTTAAAGTCTGCTGTGCAACATTTCTAGTACTATCCTTAAAACCTAGCCCAGAAGCCCAAATCTTTTCATGCTTAAAATTCCATTCAGACCCTTCACTGGGAATATTTTCCATTGTGAAAATTTAGAGGCTGTCCTTAAGTCTCCCAGGGTTAGTTTTAAACTAATTGTTCTTGCTTGCAATATGTGTGCAAAGAGCAAGATGGAGGAGGAAGGATCATTACTTCATTAGTAAAGCTAGATGGTGATGGGTGCAATATTTAGTAAGGACATTCTAATCTGCAGCTTCAAATGTGCAATTATCATCTTCTGATTTTTCACAGCACCTCTTATCATTTTTGCACTCTTTCGTGTAGATGGAATTTTAGGAAGCAAGCCAAAGGGTTGTAACACAGAATGTAAAAGTTAAGATTAAGCTGTGTAAGGTGTGAAGCAGAGTGCATGTGTTAGCACAAGCATACAAGACAGGGAGTCTCCTTACAGTCAGAGTGAACGGCAAAAGAAAGCAGAAAGATAATATAAATCCATCTCACATAGTCCTGTCCAAATAAAAAGAATTTTCTAAATAAGATAACTAAAGCAAAGACATTTAAGAATTTGGGTCCAAGTTCTGCAGGAGGGAAGAACTAAGACAAAGCTTTCACCAAGTTTACCTCATTGAGATATTGGCTAAATTTTAGCCCTGTTCTGCTTCATGTCCACTCAAAAATTTAGACATTAGTTGAAAAGAAATAAAAATATTAGATGGAGCCTGAATAAAGCCTTGTCTTGTCATAGGTTGAGTTTAAATCAGATTTAAGATTCTCAGCCTCTCTCAGGAGATCCTTCTTATCTCAAGAATATCCTTCACCTGTAAATCTAACTAAGCTCAAAAGAACAAGGCTCTAAGAGTATTCATGAAAGAGTTTAATGCAGGTATTTCAACAAGAACATTGTCTTATTGATCTCCTGTATGCATAATGCACATTGACTGAAATATGGCTGTTGATATTTGCTCTTCAGCTGTACTATTTCTGTTATTGGTATTAACATTAATTTTCTGTATTAAAATTCTGAGCTGCAGTTTTTACTACATATGATTCTCAGACAGCAAATCTTAACAATTGTCTGCAAGAGATGAGTTTATGATTGAGTTATAATCTTGTGTTATGAAAGATGTGAATTTAAACCTTTTACCTGACTCACATATTGTTTGTTTGCTATGGTTCAAGGGCTTTACCCTTTGTAGTAACGCTTGAGTAAAGAAGTGAAAGAAAATAACCCCACAGTTTTTTGGGGGGGGTTTTGGGTGGAGAGGGCTAGTACGTGTGTCCATGAGGACCCCAGATACCTTAGAAATACCAGCCATGCACCTTTCTGCAGAAGGAGGTTAACCAACGTGTCAATACATCTGACCAGGTGACCAGTCAGATACATTTTGAATGTTAATAAGCAACACAGAAAATAAAGCATTTTACACTACTTTTCATCTATTATTGTTCAAGACTAGTAAGGTTAGAATTGAAAACACACAATTTACTGTGTCTTCTGCAAGTAATTGAGGAGGAGACAGCAGAAAAGGGGTAAAAGGGAAGCTGACTTTGGTGTACAATTAAATTTCTATGCTTTATTTGCCCCAAATGGCATCATATCATAAGTCTATTGGATTACCTCTTGGCAATTCACACAGGAAGGAAGGGGGTGCTGTCTCACCAAGAACTGATGCAATTTGTGGAGTTGTCATCTCCAACATGTACATTACAGCAGGAATACATCTGTCATGACCTCAATGTTCCTCCTTTCTGTTCTAGATCTGTATGTCTTCTCACCACTGCCTAATTAGGTGATATGATAAAACACAAATGTCCATTAGGGATCAGACTGAAATTACCAGAGTTACTTTATTTGCAGCCTACTTTGAATTCAGGTCTTGAGAATTGGGAAGTGAGCAATTGTATTAATCCATATTTTAATAAACCCCTGATAATTTATTATTAAATTGGACATCCTTCCCACCTCTGTCCCCAGCCATTCCCCACAATCCATTACCCTTCACTATAAAATATTCTGGGACTTCTTTTGCATCCCAGGGAGGTCTAATGAAAATTAATTGGTAAGCATCCCAAGCTTTCTCTTTTGGGCTATTGCAATTTGGATATTTTTGCAGACAGAAGCAGCCCGTAATTTATCCATTATTTAGCACTTTCTCGTACTTGAAACTGACATCAGGCATTTGCCCTCCAGGTGCCCCATCAGCTTGGTTACCCTTATAAAAGGGAACCAAGAAAGTCTAATTTGATTTACCAAATTGGATGCTGTTGTGCATAGCATCACAGACTTCCCACTATTATCTCTGGCTGAGATGGAATTCAGCAGCTAACAAGAGTAGTTAAGCATCTACCATTAAGAGTGAAGAGAAATCCCTTCACAATTTTAAATAGCTTTGCATTTCTAAAATGCTTAGGGATCGCTTAAAATCCACAGATGCTTTTGAAACAGGCACGGTTCACTTCACAGTCAGTCATAATGTTGCCTGGTCTGAGCACAGACGAGATATACAGCTGACGTAGCTTTGGAAGGTCACAGTTGCTGTATTTACTGGAGCTTATTATTAGCTGGAAACTCTATTTTTGCTATCAAGTGCTCTTGTCAAATCCAGGCTTGCTGTCAGAGGGCAGTGAAGAAGTGATATTCCCTGAGAAGCTGTCCTTCTTATGACCGTTCAATAGTATCCCTAAATGAAGATTTAATGTATTTTGAATGGAAAACAGAATCTGTGTTCCATCCATTCTGAGTCAGGAAAAAACAAAAGCATAAGCAGCACTCAGCCTTTTCTCCATGGATACATTTCTGCAGAGCAGCAGGACTTTGGCAGCAGAACTCTCTTCATAAAGCAAGCCATTTTCAGGAAGGTTGGTGGGGTTATTTTTTTTTCTTTCTCTTTTTGGAAGAAGAAATAACCCAAACAGTGTGTTCTGGGAGGTACTTAGTTTAGTGATTCCTGAAATTCTCTCCCTTACTTTCCAGCTTTAATTTTATTATCTAAGTGTAATTTTCTTTCCTTCCCATGTGTTGTGCATCTGCTCTACAGGCTCCAGCCAGGAGAATAACCATATGGGGACATGAAAATCTCCACTGCATTGATGCCAGAAGACAAGTTTATGTTCATTCCAAATGGCATAAAAGGCTGCTTGTATATTTTCCCTTTACATCCCTTCCAGTGACTTAAATCTGTGGTGTTGTCTAAAACACACAAGAAAAGAAAAGGCCTGTCAGATTATGAACTGAAAAATACTCCTCATAGTGCTGGAATTTGGATAATCAATGAATTTTACTTTAAAGCGCTTTTACCATTGAGCGTTTTCTGCTTCTTTCTTTGTCAGGTAGCAATTACTGCTCAAGGACAAGCTCTCCTTCTGACTGATCCCAGTACTTTTCTTCATTTTTGCTCATGACAGATTCTTTCCAAACTTGCATAGAGGCAATATTCTCTTTAGGAGTGAAAATATTTCTGTTAAAACTTCTCCAGTGTCTGGTGCTCTCATTAGGTAAATACCTCACCTGCTGCACTATCTTTATCATTCAGTGCTGGTTAGAACTGGTATGAAAATACCGTGTAGGCATTGCTTAAAAAGACAGTCAACATCAACACAGCTTGATCCAAGCTGATGCTGAGTTACTGACTTGTCCTGGGAAGGGGTAGTTACCTCATGTTGGACAAGCAATTGTTGTGCACAATTGCTTGTCATAAAATGATAGGTTAAAGAAAATTGGGCCATGGTAGACAGAATGGCATTTAGAAAAATTAATAATCATCAAAAGTCCTGACTACTTGAGCAAAAGTAGCCAAGTACTGATTGCTTTCTAAAGAACCCAAACTGTGTGATATATCCTTGTTTTTATAAATAGCTATTTGAACACATGCAAACTTCTGGCAGACATGGTCCTCACCTATAAGTTTGACCTGAAAGAAATTTGGTGTATGTAATTCATTTTCATGCAGTAAAATCCATTTTACTTGGAATGAATTCACTGCTAGAGGGGGAACAAGCAATACCTACCATTGTTTTCTCTGACACAGGGCCAGGAACACTACTTGGTCTAGCATGGCTGAAAATCTCCTGGCCATAGTGCAGTTCCACAACATGGTGCTGGTTCCTGTGCCAGCTAGGACTACTGAACCTTGGTGCTGGTGTTGTTCTCTAAATGATGATGGCTTTGAGAGGTGTCTGCAAATAGAAGCTTTACTCTAGAAATTTATTTGGAGCAGGCTGGAATTGTCACTTATTAGCTCCCTGGGATTGAGCTTCCTTGTAGTATTTTTCCAAAGCTTGATCTGTCCTGTTTACCAGGCATGGAGAACTTTGACTTTTTACAGAGGAAGAGTCAGTGTTCCAAAGTGACTTTGAGGAGTCAATTTCTTTCCCATTGCTTTACATATTCCTATGTCATTTTCCCATTATTTTTGATCTTCTGGAGTTCTGTTTCCATATCCCACTGACTTGCATATTTCCCAGTGCCATTTCTTATTTCACAGATGTGAGACACAGACATCATGGTCTGGTAACAATGAGTATCAAAATCTGTGCAAATAAACACTTGTTCTTGAAGTCAATGCTCTTCTGCAGCTGAGAAAGCTCAGGAGGCAGCAAAAGGAACAAATGGCTACCCACAGTGTCAGCTCCTCATTGTGTTGCCCTCTGCAAGAGGAAGCAGCCAGCACAACTTCTTACAGGCAGGGCTCTGTGGCTGAGCTCTGTGCCTGTGGTGGGCTACATGTCCAGTTTAATCTTTGTCCATGTAATATCAGGCAAGTAGCAATCTGTAAAATGCTCAGTTTATCCAGCCTTAGAAATACTTATAACCATAATCTATTTCTATAGAAAACCTGCCATTATGATTTTTGTTCATCTATGACACAGCTCAGTCCAGAATTGGGTACATGTTGCTTGTGAATTATAAATAATCCGTTCAGGACTGGATGTGGTCTCAGCAGCAGGAAATTCATGCAGGTCAATGCCTCTGTAAGGATGAGTGTTCTCCTACTTTGTGTGTGTTCCCTTCTTTCCTTGTCCTGTGCTGCATGTCAGCTGAGGCTGGGGAGTGAGTTGTTGAAGTATGGTTATTAATGAAGAATGAGGGAGACATTCTAGATCTGATGTGCACAGCTCTCCATAATCCTTACATTTATTGTGTTCTCTATTAGCTTTCACAGTGACACTTGGCATTTCCTTAATTGTTAAAGATGTTTTAAATTAATCTTAAAATTGAACTGATTTTCTCTGCTGTCACATCTGCCACTTCATGTCAGACTTCAAACATTCCTGTTCTGGCTCAACCTCAGTATCCTTACAGTACTTGATATGTTTTTTCTGGGAAACATATGCCAGATTCCAGAATAATTTCCTGCTATTTCTATATGCCAAGGTTAATACTGGATGTGGCTGGGTTTAGTACTGGCTTCATTATTGTAGCCATCCCTTTGAGGCTCTGTTTTCTTTTTCCCTAACTTTTGGTTATTTACACTAGTGAAAATACATCTCATTCTTTATGGTGGTGTTGAATTAGCAGTGTAAATATCATCTTTGATTCTTTTAGGTATTATCTGTCTATTTTCCTGTTCACTAAGGAATGATTCCTTAGCTCTCCCCTCCCTTTGAGCTTGAATGCTACTTTTCTCATTACCATTATCAGAAATTTAATTATAAAGCACCACCACTCTGTGAGTGCCAGAACCTGGCCTTAAAGCAATACATTTTGTCTTTTATATTTTTATTTCTTTTTTGTACAGCTTTACTTAGAATTGGATTCAGAAAGATTATATTCAAAGGAATTCACATTGAATTATAGTTTGATCAATATTCCAAATGCCAGATATTAGACTTTAAGCAGACTATATTTGTGGACTGCATTCATCAAATAGGCTACGTATACCTCTGCTGAGGGAGACAGGGAGAGAACAATCAGTTATATTAATCTGTTAGTTAAAGTTGACAAAAATAATCTTTAATATTCTTCCTTTATGTACATTTCCTCCTGGTTATCTTGACTAGGGAAAACAGTTTGTAGCACAGAAGAATTTTCATAAGCTGATTTTCAATAGTTGGAAAAGATTAGCGATAAGTTGACACAAGCTGTGGGCAAAAATGCTAATAATGAAATTATATGTTGCTGAATATCACCCTGTTTTGAATTAAATAAGGTCTGCGTTCCAGCAGATATCTAGGCTGGAGATTCTGCTGCCTACAGTACTGTTTCCACTCTGCAGAATGGAGCCATTATGGGGGTAATAGCATGGCATAACTGATGTCAAGGGAAAATCCTTTAAAACTGGTGAGAACTTAGCCTTGGTAAGGACTGATTCAGATATGTAAGCCAGTTGAAATCAATGTGTATATGTGACTTTTTGAATCATTTCTTAAGAGATACAAGTAATAACATCTTCATTAGTTATAATTTCCACAGCTTTATAAGGAGTATTTAAATCAAGCCACCGGTTGTGCTGGAAATGCAATTATATCTAAATAACAGCTGCTGTTTTACCTTAACCTCTGCTTCCAGTCAACATGTAAAACTGCAATATGAAAAAAGTGTAAATTCAGTGGAGGTATCCTAAAGTCAACAGCAAACAAAAAAAAAATCCATTTTGTTAAAAGATTTTATTTTTTTGGAAAATGAAAAGAAACAATGCAGAAGAACTTTTAAATCTCTCTGCTATCGTGAATTATTTGCATTTGTTTGCTTGCAAAACATTTGCTGTACTGCTTTTCCATGTGCACATGCCTGTTGAATATAACTTTAAAATATTCTTTTTAATGGACTTTCTTTAACTTTTGTTTATCTTGATTTCAAATGTGTGCTTCAGAATAGGTGCTTGACAGATGTTTTGCTGGTCTAAAGCTGAACTTTGATATATGCCTCATCTTCTTTGAATGTTCCTCCTGTTTTAGTTTTCATTTTGCTCAGAGAAGCAAAATGAAAGGACTTGGCAAGGCAATTCAGCTTGACGCTCTGAGGCATTGCATGAGTCATTGGAGGAGACTGGAAGATATTCTTGCCAGCAATTCAGCCTTTTTACAAGGTTCTTGTTTAGAAATAATGGACAACCTTTCCATTGCCGTCTCTTCCTCTTGCTTTAATTCGCCAGTAGTGCCAGGATGATGGGCTTTGCCAATATAAACACAGCAGCAAGTGTAATTATTTTTAATATTTTTAAGGGGTTTTTTAGCCTGTTCTGTTTTCTATTCATGATTAGTCAATTATTTTCATGGATGAAAAAAAATGTGCTGTTTCATGGGGCAACACAGAGAATCAAACTAATTAATGTAACTAATGGTGTTGGAAGTTTATTAATGGTATTTCTTTCTGAGTTCCCCCGGACAGGACAACTGAGAAAAAATGCATGAACAAAAATTTTTCAGTTATTGTCTAATTCTATATTCTATTCCTAATTCTATTTTCTAATTCCTAGATCCCATTTCTTCTCATCTCTGCCTTCCATTGCTATTATGCTCACTACTACTCTCTCTGTAGTTAGTGCTGGCTTGTAGTTTAAAAGATGTAATAGCAGTTTGGGTTGATGATTTCTCCATTAGCTTGAAATAGAATTGAAACTGTTGTGAGTTAATCTCAAATTTAAGCCTTCCAACACTTCAAGCCAGATCCCACTAATCTTCAGAAAATCACCTGTTTATTTTAAACAGCATCCTAATTTTCTTTCTCCCACTTCTATGCCTTTAGCCACTTCAGTGAAACAAGAATTTATGTGGGGATCCAAAACAAACCAAAAACTAACAACACAAATACTGAATACAATACAAATACCTAATAAAAAGCTCAAATTGACATACAGCCTTGTGGAGAATCTGTGAGGTAGTAAAAACAGTGTCATGGTCTTTGGACTACCAAAGAGTGAGGCATAATATGACAATTCCTGTGAAAAACATTAATGATTTTCCTTTATTAAGGTTCTTTTTTCAAAGGATATTGAGACTGAAGCTTTCAGTTAGGTGATGCCCAGAGGGAAGGTTTGTTTTTTTTGAATTTTAGATTAGTTACCAAAAGTAAATGCTCCTCTTCTGCCATCTACTATGTCAAGTATATATCATAGATATGGTGTCCAATATGTTTCCTGTGTCTATTCTTTCATTGAGACTGTCATCAATTTTGTTGCTTCTAATTGATACTGATTGTATACTTTTAATTCAGTCCTTTTATGTGGTATGTGAGAAACCTGATGGTTATTTATATCTAGTTCTGGATACATGGTTTCTAGAGCAGCTTTTAATGCAACATATCAACTCAGCAGCACAGTCACCCATGGACAGCCTGCAGTCTCTGTGAGGGTGTGCAGGTTTTGGCTTGGGTAGAGTTAATTTTCTTCGTAATACCTGCTATGTTTTGGACAGAGCTGTATTCAGAGCTGTGCTGCTGAGCGCTGCTTGCACAGGCCAAGGCCTTTTCTGCTTCTCACACTTTCCCCCCAGCAAGTGCACTGGGGGCTGCAGGAGAAAGAGATCAGCACAGCCAGGACAAATGACCCCAAATGACCAAAGGGATATTCCATGCCATATGGCATCAGGCTCAATATATAAGGAGTGGGGAAGGAGGAAGAATGGGAAGGTGTTCAGAATGGTGGTATTTGTCTTCCCAAGGTACTGTTACCTGTGAAGGAGCTGTTATTGTTACAGGAAGCTGTGCTCTCCCTGGGATGGCTGAACGTGTGCCTCCTCCGTGGGAACCAGTGAATGAATTCCTTGTTTGCTTTGCTTGTATGTGCTGCCTTTGCTTTCCCTAATCTCTCTTTATCTCAACTCACAAGTTTTCCCATTTTTAGTTCTCCAATCCTCTCCCTCAACTGACTGTGAGGGGAGTGAGCAAATGGCTGTTTGGGACTTGGTTGCTAGCTCGGGTTAAACCACATGGGGAGCTCAGGTCTGAGTGTTTAAAAGAAGACATTCCTCAGAGGACACTTCAACTGTCCCTGAGCCCACATGTGGAAGTCCACTGGTTTCATAAGCCATCAGCCTGGTCTCAAAACCAGCTGTATGCTGATACCAAGCCATGTGGGTAGACATACCTAATGCAATTTATTTTAATTCAAAACCCTGAGATTGTTCTGTGGATCGATGTCTCAAAATGTTAGAGGCTGACATGAATCCAAATAGCTGGATATAGAGGTCTGTGGTATGAATGCTATTGCTGCCAACCATTACAAACAGTCTGTTTTATTGCTTTCTTGGGGGAACAAAGCCCCCAAGATGAGGGGTGTTGGGCATTTCTAATAAATGTTAAATAGGTTTTAACCGTTTTGCAGTTTTGCTAGAGCAAATTGATACAATGTTCCTGTCAATTTGTTACCACTTCTTTAGTTGTGAAAAACAGATGAGCAAATATAGCATGCGTATGACAGAGTGAGAAACAGAGTTTTATGCCTTATAACTTGCTTGGTAAGCTGCATGCTTGATTGACAAGGAAATGGTGTGTTCAGTCGATGTCAGGCCAATGTCAACATGATTTTCATGTTAGTGTAGATTTAGATGCAGAAACCAAACATTGGTTTGGGGAGACAGACATTACTGCTTAGAGGTACTGCCAAGCATGGGAACTTACACAGCTTGTCATTAGTTGAGTGGCAGTAAATATCTACACCAGGGAAAGACAGTCAAGATCTGCTGGATGTACTAATATACCACCTTTGTTTTGGTAATTTAACTGAAAACTAGGAAAGAGAGTTAATGTAACCTAGGCTGAAATACTCCTTAACATTCAGAAAGAAATGCTGTAGTAGAAAAGTCCAGCTAAACTTAGTGAGTTAAGCTGCTTCCTTTCTTTATTGAAACTAGTGTAAAAAAAGATGGAGCTTCTGATAATATACTACTTGAGTCACTTATTTTTCCCCTTTGTAATTAAGCTGCAGGAAAAACAGCTGATGTTAACTGTGTGGTAATGAGAACACACAAAGAGACAAGGTCTGATTAAAACTCAGCCTAAGCACCATTCTTCCTTCAGTGGTGACAAATGGTGAATGACCAAGGAAAGGCGCAACAGGTTAAACACATGAACAAGTTTCTACTTTACACCTCCTCAGGTTCTGCTGATCAGAGGCTCAAGGGCAGAGACAACATCAATCCAGTAGTGGTTTCTCACCTTTAGAAGTCTGTTTTTTCTGATTCCAAAATCTCTTTCAATTTTTTTGTTAGGACTTACTTTTCCTCCTCAGCAAATTAATTTTAGAGTTTTCCTCCAAGTGTAAGTAGATGCTACATCATGGAAGATGCTTTCATGGTTTTATAGTATTTCTTTTCTATCTGTTTGGCTCAAGGCCTAATTTAGTTTATCATTCCTGTATTGTGGATTATTGATTAAATGTGCCAGTATTATATAGCCTATTGGCAGTTATGTTAGTTCCTGCTGCTTGGTTTTTTTTACTATGCTTCCCAGTTTGTTAAACAGTGTAAAAACACAGCTAAAAACATTCAGTGGAAAAACTTGATATTTCATTCCTCCTTTATGAAGTTTCTTGTAGGGGAAAACACAACAGTAATTACTGTTGAATAGAATTTATTTCTCAAATGGTATTCTTCAAACAAGAATTTGTTGGGCACTGGTAGATCCATTTATTAAGTCTAGAAGAAATCATTATTGTCATCCAGTCGTAACGGTTGTGTAGTGCAGGGCACATAGTTTCTGTGAGTTTTTCCTTCAGCAAGACCCCCTGACATGTCTGCCAGAAGAGCACCTAATTTTAATTAGGTGTTAAGAATAAAGCTATCATAATGATCAAAGTACATACCACTGGCCATCCATTTGGCAAGTTATTGCCTAAGTTCATGTAATGTGTCCCAGCAAATGATCTCTCAATGAAGTCAGCGACAAAATTCTAGACAAATTAAATAACCAGTGCTGAACCCATTGTTCTAAGTCCAGTTTACAAGAAATAAGAAGAGGCTTGTCCATTCAAGATGGCAAAGTACAGTCTGGAATTATTCTCACTTTAAACTGCGTCAGTAGTGTTCTACAATTGTAGTTCAGAGTCACATGACATTGTGCTGTCTGCTGAAGTTTTCATCACACTGCAAATTTTCCTATGCTGCTGTCGTTCAAAATTTCTTTTAAAAGTCCTGTTTATAAAAAAACCCCAATATGTATAAAATTGGATGTTAAAAATGGTAAATTATAGTATAGGAATATTTAGAATACCTCAACAGACCTGTATATCAATAATGTCTCTGTATTAACAGCTAAAGAATACATTTAGAGAAAATTTGAGGAGTGAAATTGTTGTGGCTGAGGAACTGATGCTTGAACTGTGTTTATGCTCCTGAATTTAGCTCAGACTTTCTTCATTCTGTTCCCTGAACGGACATTAGCAGCCAAAGAGAGCACATATACTAGGTTTGTTTCTCCTGAGAGATTTCCAGATTTTCTACTCTGACACCAGTTTACAAATAGGGAAAGGCAATAAACTATTGAAAACCACACTCCAGAACCAAAGTAATGATGATCTCCACAATTTCTGCATTCCTCTTACTGGGCTTTTCCATAACAGATACCACAGCTGCTGGGTTTACTTGTTCTCCTACAACCTCCTTATAGCAGGAGCCGGTTAGTTGCAACAGAGAATGACTTTGGATCTCAGATTCTACCCCTGAAGAGTAATAGTGCCATTTGAATTTCCAGGATTGTTTCATATGGGTATTTGAAAATCTAATCTACCTTGTATGTATTTTCAGTAGTTCTCATCAGGAAAGCCTGAAATGAAAAGCTGGTGGATAGTTTTCCTGATGATTCAGGAGGCTGATAATTCTACTGCTTTCTTGATTGCAACAAAGCAATGTGACTTGGCAGAAACAGAAGGAAGCCTTTTCAGACAGCCTCCCCAGCAAAGGCTGCCATGTGAGCCACAACACTACCATTGCATAATGACAACCTCTCACCAACACCCCACCTGAGACTTGTCCCCTCACTGCAGATACAAAACATTCACAGGTGTGACATAATTTGCATTTGGGGATGGGCAAAGGGTTTCTCTAAATAGTAAATCTTTAGTACTTCTAGAACTCTTCAATCATTTATGTTTAATATAGCAGCAGTATCACTTGTCAAAGGGAAAATGTCATGATGATATGTCCAGTAGATAGGGGATGAGAAACTCCATTTAAATGCTCTATGCATCCTATCATGAATGTAGATCTTAATTTTCCAGCTTGCAAGTTAGCAAGCACACAGAGAAAGCTCTGAGAAGTTGTTGTGAACTCTGTCTTATTTCTGTGAAGGCACATTCCTACGGGCAAAGAAGAGAACTGAGGTGTGTCTGGTTCCAAGAAAGATGCCCTAACTGTGAGGTTAGAGTGTTGCTTTCGTGTTCTTGTGCTATTTTTAGAAATAGTCTTTTGGAAGAAGTAGAATGGCTCCTGAAGACAGGGCAGATGGATGCATTTTAGGATGTTCAGAGCCACATCAAAATACTCTGTAAATATTAAACATGCCTTAGAAAACCCAGCTTTTTTTGATATTTAGCTGGAAGAGACAGTCCCAGACTATTGGTGTGATCTGAGCCTAGAGTGCATTTTCACTTGGTTTATTTAACTAACACCTGAACTTCCTTGGAAAAGGATCTCTGTGTGAATTTTGTCTCAATAAAGAGTATTTGCTGCCTTTTTTTTTTAAGGGACTGTTGTTAATGTTGGGTGGGGTTTTTTTGTAGCCTAGAGTGAAAGGTGTTTCTAATTTTAAAGTACTGTCCTATATTTCCACGATTTTCAGCATGAATCAAGCTGAATCAAAACTCCACAGAATGTTCTGTCAATGTAGATAAATTCTTTTTTCAGTGCAACAATCATTTGAAACCTCCAAATTTTAAGAAAAACTGATCATACAAAAATCCCTTTGTGGCTTAAGAAGGTAGTATAAGGATCCTGCCTGAAGTTTAATTCATAGATGTAACTTTATGTTTCAGACTTTGACTATTAAATAAAAATTCTTAAGAATCCATTTTTACATTTGTCGCCCAATAAGAAAATACTCTGCAAAGAAAAAGTATTTTGGACAAATTAATGACTGACTATGTAGACATGCTGTGCTTCCCACATGTTTTATTAGAAAGACTTAGGTCACACTGTATGAACTAGCTGACCACTGCCCTTTGGAAGACCTCCACATTCATGGGTGTAGACCTTCCTGGAGCAGAGTGGAAAGCAACCAACCACAGCAGAAATTACACAGATAACTATATTCTGTTATTTTGAGAAGTTTGTGTGAGAGAAGGGTTTGGAACCAAATGGTGATGAAAAAGAAGTGGTGAGTCTCTGAGCTCCTTTTGAATGAGAAAGAACATCTCAGAATCTCAAGATTGCCTTGAAGAAGCATAGCTAGGACTTACTCGTGCCCATCCTCTCATATCTAACAGTTATTTTCTGGTTTGAGTATACAGCGTTAAGGAATAAAAAAGTTTTTGTTTCCTGGGCATATTGTATATGTGTGTGTTTTCTGGTTAATTTAACTATCTCCCACATGGATTGTGACTGTGCAATAATTTGAGGGAAATGTTCCATCCACAGATCACAGAATGACAGAATAAGTTGGGCTGAAGGGGACTTCTAGAACACTCCTCTGCAGCAGTTTCGCCTTGGGGTTGTGAGGAGTTCCTTTTTCACCAAGGAATTTCTTCCGCACCTGCATGACTTTCCACATGTTGAAAAGGGTTGTTCTCTTATTTGAGAAGGCTGTCATAACCACACACCAAAAATAGTTCTGTACATTCTGAGTAGAGAAATGATTTTGCCTGGATCAGTGAACATAGCAATAATAGCCATAAAAGCTTACTGCAGTTTTTGCAGAAGAGGTTTCTTAAATAGCCAGAGTGGTCTGTCAGATCAACAAAGCATGAAAATGAACGGGGTTATAAAAATAATTCTAACATATAATTTTATGAATGCAATCCTTGAAACTCTTTTTCGTCACTGTGAAGATGCAGAAAATGACAAAGAACAATTGTTTACTGCTACAGAAGTAACAGAAGCACACTAAACCATCATCCAGAATCATTCCCATAGATCACTTGTTTGGGATAACAAATTATTCTGTTCTTTGCAATAAATGAAGTAATTTGGTACAGCAAAAGTTTCATGTACTGCTGGTATTATTTCCTTTTGCAACCACATTAAAAAAAGGCAAAATGGAGAAAGGGAAAATTATTTTCTGTAACTATGGATGCCTCAGTAAAAAAAAAAAAAAAAAGAAAAAAAAAGTAAAAATGTTGCTGATGCATACAGCTTAAATGGAACAATCAGTTGTCATCAGTGGTGATTTTCAAGAACACTTGAAAAGTAGAAAGCCTGCTATAGGCAAGAGGTTTAAACTTGGAGATGTATTTTCACTTATGAGTGGAAATGAGTGCACAACTATAGAGATATTGCTTTATTAACTAATAGTTTAAAATGAGAACAAATATATATTTCCATCAGTTGTCCATTTCATAAACTGTGTAATATAGCAGAGAATCCTATGGATACTTATTATTTAGCTTCTTTTGCTGAGAGTTCTAGATATTTCATTCTCTAAAGTTTGAATTAATGAAAATTTTGAACTTAGTGTTTGCAAGATGATGATTTCCATAGTCTTCAGCTGAAGGAATCCTAAAATAATCTCCATTTTATTAGAGATATACTGAAGATTTAGTACATTAGATAAGATGTGTTTTTAAAGCCATTAAAAAAATATAAAGATCTTCTATATATATTTTTCAGTGAGACATTTCCTTCATCATACTGTGTTGTATGCTTTAAGCTACATTTCTTGAATTAAATCCCTTTGTGTAATATGTGCTGAACTTTATTATTAAATGATTTTCCACTGGACATTAAGTGATACTAAAATATGATTACAGTTTAAAATTATGAATGTAATCTTAATTTAAAAATGACCATAGTAAAATAAAACCAAAATAAATAAATATACATTTTGCTAGTAGATTTCACAGTGCATTAAGCTAAACAGTCATTGTGATTCTGTGAAACACGTGGTTTAAGATAAGAAGATGATTTATGAGAAAATTAAGATGTGTCATAGAAATTTGTCTGTCATTTCTTTGCATGAAAAGTAGGATCCACTGAGAGATTCATACATTTTTGTTCGCACAAACTTGAGGTGTTTTAAAAAAAGTCTATTTTCTCTGTTACTCAGTCTTACTGAGGTGAATATCTTAAAACTTGTGGAAGGAAAATTTAAATGTTTTTCTTCTAGTGTAAACAGTCTTGGACAGGTGGAAAAGCTTTAAAATTATACTTATCTTTATGCTAAAATCTAAAGTTAATGTTAATTGCACTTTTAGAAATGGTAATGAAAAATTGGTTTAAAAGTAACAACAAAAAAAAACCTAGGTTGTATTTCTGCATTTTAAAGCTCATAATGTAAAGGCATTTTAAACACTGCATTGAAATTTATGATGATTTTTACTGTGAGGAATTAAAAAATGGAAGAAAAGTATATGGTATACCCAGGGCTTCTTCCTCATCAATGCTGGAAATGCATCTGTCTTAGTATTGCTCTTATTTTAAGTGACTTCACTTTCATGTCTTCCCAAGAAGGATGATTGCTCTATCTCAGCCATTTCTGGTAGAACTGTCCATGGTTATAAAGGCCCATCCATTTGAAATGCAGAGTACCTTGTTTGCCTAATAAAATCCTTATATAAAGCCCAATTTTTTCACTTTCTCTCCCTAATCCTTCTGTGATCCTAAGCTCTCCTGGCAGCATGAGGACTGACTGAGCTACACTCAGGGGGAGCACTGTAGGTGTCTTGAGCAATTTATCTCAATGGGCAGTACATTCAGATTATTGTCCAACATAACCTGGTGGTGATTAGTTTGGTCATCTTCTGACCTTGCAGATCTCAGGAAGGTAGTATTGCATAGGCAAAACTGCTATTTTGACATAGTATATCTAATAATAATAATAAGCTGTGAGATATTTTAGGGATTGTGCTCTCCAAATAGCATTGATAATTCTGGCTGGCAAGAAGGATAGAAATACAATTAAGTGATACAAATAATCTCTCATCAAAGAAGGCAGAAAATATTTCTTATTTTTTTCCACTGTTACTTTGCTGTTTGGGGAAGGATGCCTTATTTCCTTATGGAGTCTCCAATTATTTGAAGAGCTCTAAATCTCGTCCAGATGGAGTTCCATGTGATGCTGAGTAAGCAAAGTTGGCTATGGCAGCTGTGCTTTGCAGTGCTGTGTAACTATAGGCCGGGTTCAATGACACATAGGGTTGCCTTCTGCAGCACTGCAGCACATACACTGAGGGTGCTAGAACTAAGAGTATGTGTAGACATCCTACATAGAATCTAGTCTTTTGATATTGCCTTACTGATAACTTGTTTGAAAAATATGAATTAAAGGGGTTAACATGCTTCTGTCACTACAAAATGTAAATCAACATTCAGCGCTGCATACAGACAGGCTTCAGTCCGTTTATACTCATAACAAACAAGTTTAAGCATTTTTATTTAAAGATTAAAAAATGGTGGGGTGGGGGATCCCCTCAGACTTGCAAAGCATTAAGAAAAAAAAGCATCTTAACTGCTGATATTTTTCCCTTTCATGTTAGTTTAGAGTGTTTCTATAGAGACCAGTTTTCATTTTACTTTGCTTTTAGAAAATCTTGTCTGACAGTCTTTTAGAGGATACTGAGGATGATAGCTATTGGAGAAAAACTGAAGAAAGAAGGTACTAGGGATGTGAGTTATGGTGGTAGCTTTTGCTGATGACAAATCAACATGAACACAGAAGGGGAGATAGGAAAAAATAACAGCAAAGACTGAAAGTGTGGTTTCTGCTTCTGGCTCGTGCCTCAAATCTTACAGTTAAAGACAGGCACAGCACCTGGTCTCCTCACCCATTGTAAAGTCTGTCAAATATCAGCATGCTTAGGACGGCTTTTAGCTGCCTTTCTAGCATGAGAGGTGCTCAGCAGGATTGCAGAAACAAATAAGAAAAGCAGCTGTAGTAGACTAAATGGAAGGATAGGAGGGTGGAAAGGAGAGAGAGGGAGAAAAAAATAATATGAATGGAAAGAAAGCATGGTAAAGACTTCTGTTTAGCTGGTTCATATGACTTATGTACCTAAAGAAACCAGAAGTCTTTTTTTCAATCTCTAGCCAGGCCATCTATCACCAAAGAGGTGATAAAAGAAGGATACTGATCCTGGATGCTCCTTCTAGTCTATCCACCCAACCAAAACCTCCCATTAAAGGTCTAAAATTAGTGGTGTAGCTCTTCTTTTCATCAATTTATTTACCAGTGTGAACCAGGCTTCAGGATAAAAATTTTAGTTAATTAATTTCCATATCTATACATCTCATGTTCACTAGTTATAAGCATAAGGGTTTGATTTGAGTGCCCTTTTTTTGGGTTTTGCTAAATGTTTTCTCTACCATGGTCTTTTAATGACATTTCTAACCAATGTAATCTAACAAGTGAAGTTGGATTTACATTACTTGGACAAACATGCAGCCCTTGTCTTAGGGAACATAATTGCATTAATAGAGCACTTTCATTTTGGGATTCTAAATAAAATTAAAAACCACTAAGAAAACCACAAGCATCTCAGTATCTTTCTGAGAGCGTGCTAGTGCTGGTTTTCCCCCTCCCTCCCTCTCTCTTTTTCTTATATGAAAAAATAGTACTCAAGGAGATGATGCAACTTTCTGAAGATCATTCAAGATGTTGTGGCAGAGTGTGGAGCTCTTGGCTCATGTCCTTGTAATCCAGGCAATGAATTAATCTCCTTTAGGGTATTTTAACTAAAAGACAAATGCTTGTAGGCAATATGAGTAAGACTTAGTTTTAATAAAAAAACCCTTTCTTTTAAAAAATTTTCTCCTGGGCTCAGAAGCATAACTATTTAATCTTTCATGGCTTCTCTTTAAAATCCTAACTTATTTTAAAATTACATAATCTTGTTTCATGGTTGCAATTTTAAGTAAGCAAATCTAAAATAGTCATGAGGCAACATAACCAGCAGCTTGGTATTTCTGTTGAGCACTGTGCTCTTGTCCTAGATGCCATTAACATTTTACAAGTGAGACTGAATACAAAACAGAGAGTTTCTGTGTAGTGAGTACTTGTATTTTTATAAAGACTAGCCAAAGTAATATTTTCCTTATTTTTCCCCTAACAGCTGACTAAGAGGTCATTTGGGATCCATGGCAGTGATCATGGCAATACTGCTTTCAATTATATTATCTTCATAGAAGTTAGAACCTCTATGGATTAGATTTTTGTAAATACAGAGGTGAAGTTTGTTCCTTAATAATATGCAATGCACTGACTAAAATACAAGCAAATAAGAGAGAAAAATCCTTTTATATTAATATTATCTTATTAAAATTTTTTGTTGTACAGCTATACACTGAAGAGCAAGAAATTACTAAAATTAATGGCAGGTATTTCAGTTTAAAAAAACAAAAACAAACAAGCAAACAGAAAACCATTAAGAATAAGTTGGCCTCATAGAAAACAGAGATAATCTGTCATCATTCAAGAGATTTTCTTTCTTTCTGCTCCCTGTCCATTAATATAACATAGAAAAAGATGGGATATATTGCTAGTTAAGAAAACAACTCTGTGAGTGCTAAACAGTATCATACCTTTGTTTTGTAATGGCTAGTGATGTGCTGCCTTCTAGCCCCTAGCTGATTATTATCAATGAGATTCAGAGGTGGATTTTGCTGAAAATGTGTTTGTTGCTGTGCTGCAGTCTCTGCTGCCTCTCTTGTATCTTGCACATCTTGGAGAACGTCACTGAAGGTGCTGCAAATGCTGCTCGGCGCAATGTCCTTCCTGAGTCAGTGAGACTTCCCTGGTGAGAGAGGCTGATGAGCTGCCTAAAAAGGCACTGAGTAGTGTGATGGATGGGGAGACATAAGACACTGATAGAGAACCATTTTGTGAAAACAGCTGAGGTTTTTTTTCCCTGGTTTTCTTCCCTGAGTGGAGAGTGTGAAGAGTGCAGAAACATGTGCTGATTCACATTTATTTTCAATGGATCAGGAGGTAATGTCCACACTTGTATCAACAGTAGGGCATCACAATAAGAAGTAGTACAATTAAAAAAAGAAATCAACATTTTCTTAGATGCTTAGTGTATAAGTCATTAGGAGAACAGTCATTTGAGTCCAGCACTGCACTGAAGGCATTTTTTTTACCCATGTTCTTGCCCAGTAGTGCTGAAGGGATATCTGAGACACTCTGTTATTTAATACTTTCCTAATAAGGAAAAAAAGTTCTGGTGAGTCTGATCTGATCTTCAATATATGGGAAGATCTTGGGACAAGCTGGAAGGAATTGCTGTATACCAAGAATAACTTTAAGTTTTTAATTTTTTGCAAAGAAATCATGTTTCTTTTATGGATAATTTCATGTTACCATAATTTCTGTGTTTCACAGAGACTTCTGTAGGTATGCATAGAACAGAATCTTATTGTATTCATTTCACAAACTCAGATACTCAGACCATGTAAAGGTCTTGGTACATTCCCAAATGCAACTTAAAAACCATACTAGATTTCCCAGTTCAGTCCTCTCCCCCCATTCACCTGTTGTCACTGAAGGTGTTCTGAAAAATAGACACTTCTATACATGTGTAGTATTTCTGTACTCACATCTCACTGTATTTAAATATCTTTTCAGGTATTTCCAGAACTGTATAAATTTTTATTTGGGCATGCTCCGCTGTCAACCTTGCTTGTAGTCATTGACAACCAGGATGTATCTCATGGAAATTTTCCTGGCATTAGTAATATAAATAAAAATCCTCTCCTCATAGTTCCATGTATAGAAAACTCCTCAAGAATTTGGGAGCACTGCTTATGATGTACAAAATGAATCAAAGATATCTCAGAAGGGAAGAATCATATCCACTGTGTCCTTCACCTGCCTTGCCAACTGGTCTACATGTGTTCCTGAAAACATGCCTCAGTTAAAAAACAGACTCATGCCAGAATTTTGAAATTATGCCATTTCCACATGTTCATTTCCCATCTGAGTAGCAACAATCAGATTTAACACAGCAGAATTTCTAAGACTTCTGAGGAAATCTCATTTTTTTATATGGAACCCAGTGTCACCCCTTCCCAAACAGTAGTCTAACAATAAGGATGACAATTAATTTGCCTCTGTGAGAGATGTGGAAGGTAACTGCAAGTAATATGAAGTGTTGTGTGGACATTATCTTTTCAATTCTGTGGGTTTTTTTTGTATGTGTGTATGTAGTGGATACATACAATACATAGAAGCACTATATAGACTCACTAGTGTAACTTTGACTTCTGCTCATGGCTTTCCTTTTCAAGCTGACGTTGCTGTTTTTGGCAACTGTGTGGGCATGTGTATGAATATTCACAAGCAAAGGACATGTATGAAAAGCTCAAATGACTTGCCTAAGAGATTCTATTTTATGAAACATAGGTTGCAGACATTCCTCTATTCTCTATGAAACTGGAATAATTATTAGGGTAAAACCCAGGCAAAACTATGGTCAAATATTTAACAGAGTTTTGGGGTTTTTTTTTTTGCAGACTTGCAATATTAACTGAAATTTCTAGCCAGATCTGCCACCATTTAACCTTTTTTTTTCCCAGTGTTTTCACTCTTCGTTCATTTCTAGATTTTACTAGAGTTTGAAACCAAACCCTGTCTCAGTCTGTAAATTTTAGTGTAACTTACTATAAATGGAAGGCAAAACAATCATAATCTTTGCAAAAATCCACACTATATTGCTTTAACCAGAGCTTTAACGGACACTGTTATACAACATTGCTTCTTACTAAGACTTGCAAAATGAATAATGCCACTTTTTATCAATACTGCTCCAACAAAATGGGTTCTGTGGATATGTCTGTCCCAACCACTAGGTTATCTGTTCATTATGTCTAATATATTTATGGAAGATGAGGAGTTTAAGACATAAGGGTGAAGCTAAGGTTAAACCTTCAGCCATTATTGCTCTTCCTGTCTTTCACAATTACTTCATTTCAAAACCATGTCTGTTACTTAACCCTCTGCTTCTTTTTCTGCTTTCCTGTAATGGCTTAACTGGTGATACGATCTCAGCAGAAAGGGTTTTCTCTTCTTGTCTCTGTAATCCAGGTGTAATTTTGTGAACTTGGAATGTTGCTTAATACAAACTGTTTGCTTTAGAGTCTAAACCTTGTGTCAGAGTTTTTTTTTTTTCTATCTTACTTAGAAAATAGATTTAGAAATTAAGAAAGTTCCTCCAATTACTTTAGAATCATTTGGTCTTCAAATTCCTCTGTCTCCATTAAGTATACTTCAGTTTTATTTTATGTTTGTTGTCTGTATAAAAAGTACCTGCTCCCTGTTGATGACCTACCGCTTGTATTTCATGCCCAAAGGCCATATATTTACCTTTATCTTAGACAGGTGTCAATCTATTATCTAAAACAAGAAGACTCCTTCAATCACAAGGCTGAAAAAGATTAATGGAAAATGTCGCTGTGATCATTAGAATTCAAATATTTCATTTTTATCAGGTGCACATTATTGTAACACTGAATCTCAACTTTAGCTGTTCAGACAGGATTTTGTGCAGTAGTGGGAAGGGACTCAAAACCCTGGATCTCTATGCAGCAACATTTTAAGAGCTGCTGAACTTTTACCTTTTGTCTTTAATTTCGCACAAGCTTCTTCCCTCCATTCCTACTGACAATGCCTGGTTCTTAAATACCCTTTTGAAATAACATGAGTCAGGAAAAAATAATTGTTAATTCCATACCTATTCGCCAGTTTAAATAAATGTCAATGCAAATATAGAATATTATTCTGCACTGGAGTAGTTAAAATGGAGGAGGTTTGAGTGCTTTGTTTTCTTTATACCAACAATTCCATCTATATTACAGGAAGAGCAATGTCATTTCAAACTCAGTATGAAGACCTATTTCATTTTGGGTAATAAAAATCCAAATTTGCAGAATAACATTTTATAACAGATAATTTACAGAGTTATTTTTATTTTGTATTACAGTATGTTTCTCATAAAAATTCCAAAATTGCTATCTAGGATGTATTGTACATCCCATTCTGTAGAATGGCATCTCAGAACATTTATTTTTAATGCACGGTGACTTCTGAGAGTTCTATTGCTATGGTAGTATAGTTTATCAAAATGGTAGTATAGTTTATCACTATGGTAGTATAGTTTATCAAAAGGAATATTAAAAGTAGAGGAAAGGAGTGCAATCACTCTGCAGTAGGAACAGAAAATCATATGGTTCAGTTTAGAAAAACATGTTAAACATTGACATTCTGGCAGTAATGGAGTTTAACAGCCATCATGGTGAGTCAGTGCTCAGCAAATTGAAACAATGAGAAATACAGCTGAAAACTTATGACCTACATTTCTAGTGACTGGTGATTTGGAGTCTGGAGCCCTTGTATATTCAAGGCAAGGCACAGTGGAGGGGACTAGGTCTCAAAAACAAGAACTCTGGAATATCTCCAAGTCTGAGTTACTCAAAATCAAGCCTCACTTTTTAAAAATTGCATCACACTCTCACATCTGATTAAAAAGTAGGGAGTAAATAATATAATTAGAATGCATATACTGCTACTTTTACTGAACACTTTGATCTCATATAGTTAATTCATTTGTGTGGCAAAATCCTACAATGTTGATGAAAGAAAAGCTAAAATAGCTTTTGATCAACTTCCATTGATCTATATGAATTTACATCATTTGGGGACTTGGCTCTCAATGCACATGAAACCTGGAGCATTCACTGTAGTCTATTACCTGCCTGTAACTTCTGCATGCATATCATATATATTCCTATATATACAAACCATACAATCATAGAACAGCATGGATTGGAAGGATCCCTAAAGATAATCTAGCCCCAGTCCCTGTGCTACAGACAGGAACACCTCCTCTGGGACCAGGTTGCTCAATGCCCCATCCAACCTGGCCTCGAACACTGCTGGCTTCCTTGCCCTCTCTGGCTTTCTTGCAGGCCTCCTTCAGTTACTGGGAGGCTACTGGGAAGTCTCCACACAACCTTTTCTTCTCCAGGTTGAACAGCCCCAACTTTATCAGCCAGCCAACATCATCTGTATTTACTTTATAATCATCATTGTTTATCTACTTTATAATCAACATTTACTTTATATTAATCTCATTAACATCTGACTGCAAAACAGTCAGACTGATGTAAAGGAGTGTAGAAGGGGTTGAGCTCTAGCCCATGCAATGAACCAGCAGTGAGCCTAGTTACCATTTGAGACAGGCTGTCCCTATCCCTGGAGATGCTTCTGCCAGAGGACATCACATCTGGTTTTGTTCTAATGCGCACAAAAATGTGTGTCCATGCACAAAAAATGTAATGATGTACAGGCACGCTGGGCATAAGTTGAATGAACTGAAAAATGAGGTAAATTTAAATATCACAAAGCAGGTATAAGAGCAAACAGAATACATTTTAAACCAGTTAGACCCCCAAGGCTGAAAGGGTGGTTGCAGTTGTCCTGAGACAAGGTATTATAGTTCTCATCATATTCATGTGCATTTTGCATCTGAGCCTGGGGAACCCAGTTTACTGTATCATAATGGGCAGTTAATATATGGATTATGTCTATAACAATCTTAACTGTCCTTGTCATGGTTGCAGACAATAACCATGTCATTTTGAGTAGGAATATCTGTGTGATCCTAATCTGGATACTTCTAGGAAGACCAATATGTTTCATTATTTCTCTTTCTTCTACAACATTGACTTGTTTTCTCTTCATTTCTGAACTGTGGTATGTTTCCTAGTAAAGCACAAACCACACTTAGCTCCTACAGTGGTAGTTGACACCAAAATTCTCAGTGCTGGCAGGACTGACAGCTGAGATCTTCCCTTTAATTTGTTTTTCCATCTCTCCTCTCTCATGTGAGTTTCATGGTCATTCATGTGTTGTGTGTTGACCTTTTCCTTTTGTGTTCACAGATTCTCTGTCTGATGACTCTGCTTTGTTTTCTCACCTCTCTTGGGAGAGATCCTTTTGGTAGGAAGTCCTGATAAGGCCCCCTGGCCATGTGCTGGCTTAGACATCAGATCCCTTTCCCAGTATGCATGCAACGCTCTTTGATGAAATGAGCCTCATGATTGCAAAGCCTAAATATTTGGAAAAGATGAAATGTAAGGATATTTATGGACATTAGTGAAATGAGCAGTTTCATTTCTAAATCATCCATGTATAGGAAGGAGAACCTTGAGTTTGTGCAATAACCATATGATTATGATCAGTGCATAATGATTGCTTTTTTATTATTTGTGATTTTAAGTTGGATTTAACTGCTTTTTTTCCCAAGTGGCTGCTACCAAGGAAATCCCACACATACAAAAAAGAAGTAATGTATTTGATACATTTTCTACCTTGACATGTTGAAATGAACTTTATCTCTAAGTTTCCAGGCTTTGTATCACTGAACAATTCTGTGTTCCCTGAAGGGCTGTTATTTTTTGTTTGTTTGTTTTTAATTTAACTTATTTACATTACTGGTTTTGACTCTGGCAACTTTATTTTAATATCTTTTAATTTTGTTTTTCAGTATTTTTCTGTTCGTTAAAAATACCCAAGCATCCATTTGCTCAGTAGCAGGCAAATAAAAGATCAGGCATGTGATCAAATGATATGGTGCAGTTGGGCAATCTGAGAAAATGTAAAATATGTATTTATGTCTTACTTTGTTCTGACTTTTAAATCAGTAGCACCTTGTCTTCCTCCTTAGATTAATACCAAGTAATGTTAACTCATGAGACTTACATATTCTGTATCTTCTATCATTACATATTTATTACTGTTTGTCTCAGTTATGTTTATATAACTGAGCTACAAGTGAAAGACCGAGTATTTAAATCTCTGGGCTATTTAGCATTTCATGCTTAAACATTTAGTTTAAAAGTTGAACTGAAACAGGAATAAAGAAAGAAAGAAATGAAAAAAATAAAAATATAAAGGTAATATGATGTTTCATCTGCTCCTTGAAGTAAATTTATAATCATATCTGGTGGCAGTTGAAGAATTTATTTAGTGTTTCAGTGAATTCCTGAAAGCTATTAGCTCAGCCTCAAAGTAAATAAAATTCCCTTTTCATCTTCTCCATATTTTAGTTATCTGAAAAGCACCATACAGTGCCTGTGTTATATTATAAGTCATCTTCAAGTTATTCTCCTTCAGTTCTTCAGGCCATAATCAAAAACAATTATCTGCTTTTTTTCTTAAGATATCCAGTCTCTGTGGGAGCAAGGTATCCTTGAGCATAGTGCCTCATCAGAAGGCTGATTATGATCATGAATGATGGTGCTGAGTCATTTTCTTTCCTTTCTTGTTGGGTGGAGGTGAAAGAGCCCAATATAGGTTTCCAGCTACCCTAAATACTGCTGTATTATTCCAATGTAAGTGAGAGTCTAGCTAAATCCAAAAGTGAGTGCTTGGGAGAGAAGTGCTCTAGTAGAAAGGGATTGCAAGAGTTAGATTTTTCTGCTTAGGGCTGTCATTTATTCACAATTTCACCTTGGGCAAGAACTTTAAACTACGCTGTGCGGCGTGTGACTTATCTGAACAGTTGTTGAGGTTCTCAGTATGTATAATCTTCCTTACCTCCCTGTTGAAAAAAAACCAACCAAACAACAAAATCCCAACATCCAATAGTCTTAATTTCTCTTGCTCTTTTTTTTTTTCTTTCCCCCCAAGCAAAAGTGAGAATAGATTGTCTTTTGGCCAAATTCTATGCCAAGGCAAAACTGAACCCCAGACGGAAATGAGTTGGAACCTTTGCTTGTATCTGACACTTAAAGCAATGAGTTTCTACTCAGAACAAACAAGACATTTCTATTCTGGAGCCAAACAACCATTCTTCCTGGCAATTCCCAGCTTTAGTCTGTTAGTCCTTCTATTTGTTTACATGTTGTTAAACAGAAGTGTTCTAAGATGATTAGAAAGCCCAGAATGCTCAAGTAATCCTTCACTACTGGGTTATCGGTGTAAATCTGGCCGATTAAATAATCCACTGGGAACTGATAATAACTAAAAACTGTGCGAAAGAGAAGCTTCATCAAGAATTTTCTACAACTTTTCCCGTGATTGCCATGAGAATTTCTCTAGCAAGATGATGTTGCAGGGACAAAATCTCCAGGGTGTAGGACTTTCTCCAAGCCAGAATTTGATGCTGCAGCCAGGGAAGAGAGGATGCTGATTCAATGGTTGGAATTTCACTACCAATTGATTGGTATCCAAGTAGCATGGCACTTAACCTGCCTAAAGGCTGTTGAATATGGAATGAATTTAACATCTCTTGATTTTGCACTTGCTCTACTTATTAAGGAACTAAAACACTTTCTCTTTTTAAATTTCTGAGAATAAAAATAAACATCATACTACCTTCCATTATGGGCAGAAAAAAATCATTTATTGAGTGCTCCATAATAGCACTTAGGCCATAAGACACACTTTCCTGACAAATTGTGATGTCATGCTTGGGTGGCAAAAGTGACAGAACAATTGAAGGAAAGAATTAATCATTGTCAAACTTCTCTAAAGTAATTTCTTTTTGGGTAAAATAGGTGTACACTACTTTTACATCCTTTTCTTCCAGAATACAAATGCAAGTCACTCAGGAATGGAAGAGTTTTTCACTATTATTCTAGAAAATTAAATCAAAATGTTGCATTTGTCACTAGTTTAATTTAAACACACTAATTGCATCCAAATGCAACTCCTGTTTGAAGAAAAACATAGTAAACCCAAGTGACAGTGACTTGTAGAAACCTGAAAATGAGCACGAAGTTTGGAAATGGTGAAAGGACAAGCAATGTCTACAAGTTAGCCAGCTTATGCAAATAGAAATTACCTCCTTTACCTCTTGAATCCAAGCAGGCACTTGGGAATTTAACTTTACATTACTTCCCACACTGGCAACAAAAGCATTCCAGCAAGAAGCAAATTCAAGACTACCCCCAAAACTAGAACTGCCCAATTTGAATATATTAGATATTTGAAGGGATTGTTTGCTGGTTCTCTATCTAGATTATTTTCCTTCAGCCACAGTAACAGAGGAACTGCTGATTCTTAGCATCTCTTGGAGCACAGCTGTAATTATTCAAGGACATGCATTCAAAAATGGAGAGAAGTGAAATCAGCAGACTGACATTTTGACCCATTTATCTAGATTGTTCTATTCTCTGCACTGAAGCCTACAATCTTTAACAGTGCATCTTGGTAAAACACCTAATATTTATTCTTTAAATGTATTTATTGCCTCTACTGCATTATGATTGCCAGGCCAATTTAAAAAGAAATCATTATTTGATGGAATTACAGATTCTTCAATTACCTCCAGAGGTTTTATCTGATTGGCCTTCTTGAGGCTACAGTATGCTAGACAGATTGCATTGGGAGTTTTAAAAACCCATTTATTCCTTAGCACCTTCATAGCATTTTAAAAGTAATAAAAAAGTTTCGCTTACTTGCATTCCATCCCCTCTAAGCATGCTTCACAAGTTTTCTTAAATTTGTTCTGGCTGCTCTTACATTGATTTCTACTTTGCCCTCTAACCCCTTTCCAGCATTCCAGAGAGGCAGCTGGTTGCCTGTTGATTTTGACAGTGACTTCCACTTCTCATTTCTTGTCTTTAACCAAATGTTTCAAACTTGTTGATTGCTGTAGAATGCCTTTAATGGCACCCAGCTGTAGTCAGTGCTTTAACTATGAAAATCTGGTTCCATTTAATGTGATTAGAGTTACAACAGTGTACAATAGTTTCAAAAGTTTGGTAAGAATGATATTTTTGGGGGAAAATACTTTGAAATTGAATGCAAGAAGTAGAGAGAGATGGAGAAACAATTTCATCAATTCCTTTCATGACCTATATTTATAATTGGCATCTGCGGGAAGATGTGATTGTTGTCGTCTAATCTGGTGTTCTCTGGCTGTGTTAAATTTCCAGTCCACTTTTTAAGGTAAGGAATGTCTTTTTTCCTCTCTTGAGAAAGGTAAGGAAGCAACCAGATATACTGTCAGGGAATTATTTGTTTCCTGAAATGTGTCATTGGTATGATTGTTTGCTACATCAAAATTGCAGCAGTGAAGTTATAACAGAGAGGAAAGAGACTTTAAACAGAACCAAAAAAAAAGTGAATACTTCAAATTTGAGTATTACTTATTATGTGAGATAGGAGTCTTTTTGACCTTAAAGATGAAAATAAATAACAAAAACATAATGAACTAGCGCGTTGACATTTGACATCAGAGAAAGATGATCTCATCAAAGATGAAATGGTAAATTTGGGTTTCTAAAGTAGGAAGCGAACCACTGACAAAAAACCAGTCTATTTTCATATTTTCCCACAATGCTACTCGTGAAAAAGGTTGATTTACATTAAAATTTAAGTAATATCCTTCCTAATTAGATGCTTGTTTAACCCCATTAATAGAATGTGACTTGAAATTAAAAGCAGAATGCTTTCCACAGAAAAATAAAAAGTGGGTCATGCTGTAGACAGCTTATGAGTTTGCACAAACTTTCTCTCCCTCCCTGGATACTGGTTACTATTCAACAAGCACTCCAGTTAAGTGTAAGTTTGTCAGCATTGATTGAGTGTGTCTGCATTTTGCCATTAGCCTGTTCGGGTTCCTCCTCTGAAGAACTAGTTCAGAGAGCAGTTCCTGTCCCTTGTGCTCATTAAGTGAGGGCTTGGAAGTCTTCATCCTTGGGTTGATTGCTCCCTGCAATTGGTTTGTTCTTCCAGCCTTCAGGTGGCCACTGCTCTGCCTCTGCTCAAATTCTTTTCAGACCTAGATAGTCACCAGTTTCCCATCTTACTTCTACACCCGCTGTCCCCACCACAGACTGGGTCCCTATTCTAAGGGCAGCATATCTGTAATGATTTTTCCATTTCTACTGGGCTTTGTTATAATTATTTAGTCAAATCCTACCCAAGTCTAGATTGTACCCAGACTATCCATTTCATAATCTCCTCTTTTTTGGACGGTATCTTCAGGTTCCCTGTGTTTTTAAAGCCTGCAGCCTGATAGGATCCCATCCGGCCAAGACCTGTAGCTCCTCCCACAGTAAAATCCTTTGAGTGTGGTGATGGACAGCAAGATTGAATTTTCAGTTTCAGAGAAATAGATTAGAGTAAGTTACTCCAGGAGTTTTGCAAACTTTTTCAACATCTGCTTTGGAGAGACTGCTGTTCTGCAAATACTGCCACTTCCATATCATGGAATTGTGCTCATTTACTTTTGCTGAGCATCTATCCCATGGATGAAATTCTGGCGTGTATTAAGTACAGTTTCTTTTTTCAGACCAGTGGATTTTCTTTATAAAAGTCTTTTTTGTGCTCTTGGTAGGAAATCTCAATATGACCATGCTCCGAATTAATTTATTTCTGTGTAAATCTGGAGTCAGTCCTAAAGATGTCGGTAAAGTTGTCCTGCATTAACTTCAGTGTCACACTGATGAGGATACTGCCTGCTGTCTGTCTTGGTGCTACATTTGGTCTGTCACCAGTCATGTGCATTTTCAGTTGACGGGATTGCCCTTTCCCCAGCTGCTTCCCTGACAGGTGGATGGATCCTGTAGTTACTTTAAAATACTCCAAATCCCACTGGATAGAATAATTAGTCTGATCATTGCAACAAGCTTTCCATTGACTGCTGGACCAGTCTGTGTTTAAACTGCCATCCATCTCCTAGGCCTTTCTTGCTGCCAGCATGTCAGCTGACATTATCCCTCCTGCTCAATGGAATGAAACTGGACAATACTGGCCTCCTGCCAGCTCAGCATTTCATCACCAACTCACCTCTTAGAATCTAATTTTTTGTGGGTAACCATTTTATTCTGCCTCAGCCACTTTCATTTAAAACTCCTCAATCTTTGAAGCAATAACCTTTTTCATCTATGTGCTATAATGTTTTCTTACGAATTTATGATTTTTTCATTCCTCTCTCCCTTCCTAGTTTGTGGCAATGTGAATTGCCTTATTAGCCTATTTATAGAATTAGACTGCAAATGCTCTTTGGAAGGTCCTTTTCTTGACCCCCTTCCTCTTCTACAGACAAAAAAAAAAAAAACCTAGGAAAAAAGGACTTAACCTTTGATGAACTTGCTGCTAAAGTAGATTAGTCGTTTTCTGTTGGCAAGATTGATGCTGCTATCAATATTATTAAGTAACTAGGTATGAATTCCTCCTTGTGTAAACCCAAAGTAATAAGAGCCATTAGAGCTCCAGGCAATCCATCTCACTCTTGCCTTCCCAGTGTTCTTTCCTAAGTGAAAAATAAAGAATAAAGCTGTGAAACTGTTGGCTTTGTTTTTACCAGGTTTTGTTGCTTGGTTTAGGTTGGAGAACGAAGAATTGCAAACTACTCTGAGTTGTGGCTGTGTTTCACAATTTTGGGAACAGGATGTTGTATTATGGGTTATTGTGTTTTTCAGTATTTCTCCTTGTTTGGGAGTGTTGGTAAGGTTTCCAATGAAAAGGAATTCTGAAAGCAGACAAAAGATATAAAAAATAAGTTGACTTTCAAGGAATAGTTCATGAGAATGCATCAAAGTATTGGAGAAGGAGAATTCTTTTTTGATGTTGGTTGTTTCATCTTTTGTTGCTTCTTAGAGGGACATATTATGGGTAACAACAGCTCAGTCTTCAGTTCTCTGTGCCCCCAAATTGTCTGTCACACCAGCAACACTGGTCCCTATTCTAAACTTGGACACCCCCTTCACTTCCTATGAAATAAATAGAAAGATCTATACTGACAGTGATTTTTTTCAGTAATATCAAGAAATTTTAAGGGTGTAATTTTGAGTCCCTACATCTCCTGCCTGGATAAGAAAATTCAGTACCTTGAGTGACTTTGGCAAAAGCAGCAAGGTGGAAAACACATGAAGTGAGGAGGTTATGGAATTACAAATATGGAGAAGTATTTTTTATTTCTTGTTGATTGGTTCATTTAATATCTTTTTTGTTAAGTTTGAGTTTAGTTTTGATTAATTGACAGACATGAGATGCAGTTGCATTTTCCAAGGCAAATAATGCAATTTGCCGCTCTACTTCTTTGGAATAAAGTGTGTTTCTTTTCCTTCTAGAAGACATTAAGTCAAGGTTCTAAGATGTTTTACTCCTTTAAGAAAACACTTTTTCCTGAGATATTCAAAGTCAAGAGCACTTGCTCCCCTGTCCCTGTCCAGATAAGTAATCTTTTCTATTAGGAGAAAAAATAATTGAGTCATGTGACCAAATAATGTCAGCCATAATGCAATTGCATTGAGATTCAGGGAGTGAAAAGTTTACCTTGCTGAACCTCCAATGTTCCCACATTACAGGGAGGTGTTATTGTGTTTTTCTTTGCTGTGTGCTTCAAGGCTGCTGGCTGTGTGCCTCAGAGAAGGGAGCCAGAGTTGACAAAAAGTCTAAATGTTTCAGAAGGGCTGGAGAGTGTCCAAGGATATCCATGACCCTTTGGCTGAGCACTAAACTATACAAGGAAGTGAAAGAATAGATATGGCATTATTTTGGCAACCAGTGCAGAACTGCCTGTGCCTGTCAGCATTTTCAGGGCCACCATGACTTCTGGTCTAAACAGAGCTTAGAACTTGTTGAAATACTTTTGTTCATTTCTTCCTCATTTGGAGATATTCAGGGATTTTTAGTTTTGTCTTCTGATATACCTTTACTAGATCAGGAAGATAAGCCTTCCTCTACCTGAATTTTGAAGGTGCAATTGTGAACTTCAAGTCAGCTTTCATGCCATTTAATTGTGGGCATGAATGAGAGGATCTAGCCGAGTAATGATTTAATTAACAAGTAGGTGGGAGCCCAGCCTGTCTATTCTACCTTTCCATATCTGTATCTGCCATACTAGATTGTCAGCTGAGTTGTCCTGTTTACCAAATGAGCTGCTATTTTGATAATACTTTTCCTCCTTTGCTATATATAAAGAAAGTAAGAAAAACATTTGCTTATTACATTTAGATCAACTGCACTATTCTTCTCTTTACTGTCAAATGTCATAATTCTCCATATCAATGTTATGTTTGGTTAGACCTGCTGATGTGGCAGTTTTTCGTGTTTTGCTTGTGTTTGATGTTCAGAGCGTGCTGTAACTTTAGCTGTACAAAGCCTGAAGCCGAATTTAAAAGATGTGCAGGAGTCTCACACAACTCTTGATGTGTTTTAAAATCTGTTGCCTGTGAGAATTAACTAAATGATGATGCATTTGCTGATGGCTGGGGCAAAGGATTCTGCATATGATGAAACTGAAGAGATTTGTGTGGATGTTCTTGCTTAATTACTCCATTGTGGTCTCCATCAATTACATAAAAGTAGTTTGATTTTGTGAAAGCCCGGAAGAGATTTTTATCTTCAAAAGGAGGCTAATCCTTTTTCTACTCAGTAAACTGTATTTTGAAGCTCTGTGTATGAACCATGAAAGTCACAGCACTTCTTTGTCAACACCATTGATTTCATGCCATTTAGAACACTGCGGTCAAAGTGTTTTTGGAGGCAGAAAAAGCCTCCAGAAAGCAGTTTCTGGAGGCATCAAAATTTTTTCTGGGATGGCATTTCACACTCTACATAAGCATTTCTGGAAAAGTGGGGAATGTGCTATGTGGAAATGAAGATAACAAACTTTATATAATTGTTAATAAACTAATATTCTATAGCAATGTTTCTCCTAGCTTATATTTTTTCCAGGTTATTCCTGTGAGGAAGCCATCTTTTCTAACCTCCTTTACCCCTTTCTACTCAAATTTGAAAATATTCTACAAAATGTCCAGGAGGCTCCAGGTTAACCTCAGCAGTTCTGCTTCAGATTGCAGCCAATTCATTGCCAACAAGAAGCAGACTGGCACAAAGCTTCTGTTAGCCTGTAAATCATATTCTCGGGAACAGACCCATACCTCTGTTAGGACTGAATGAGAAGCCATGTATCCAAAAGAAAAGTCTGAATTAATAAAAAACCATATGAGTTTTACAAGTTAGAGCATTAGCTGGCCCTCAAAGAACAGTATGAAATTTTTGACAGAGTTCTGTGGGTTTCTATCTGAGAGTATGGAAAGGTAAAAATATTGTGGTCTTAGAAAAACTTGACATAAACTGGAAATCAGACTTTTGGAATGAGTGAGCAGTCATGAAAATCTATATGGGAAGAATGTTGCTAGTGGTAAGGAGGCACTGAGGGAGAGCATAGTAATGGATGACAGGGAATCAACCAAGAAAACCATCAAATGGGCTGCACATGGAAAAAAACCCTAAATATTGTGAAGGTGTTATAACTGTTTTAAATACCAAATATCAGAATGAAGTACCCAGGAAAACAGATTTCTTTAACATTACTTTAGTCATGATGGAAGTCAGTGGTGCACAATTCAAATATTTCTGCACCTCTCTGAGTCCTATTGATGTAGCATTAGGGCCACAAAGGCCTGTTCTACTCTTTGCATCACTGTTAAAATCTGACTGGAAAGATAGATTTCTGTGATGAGATATGGTGAGCAGAAATCATAAGAATACAGTACACTAGCATTTTCTAAGCTTCATTCTGAACAGCTGCACTTTTCTAAGCTAGTTTATGAAGAATGGCAGTGTTGACCCTGGACTACTCTGGAGAAAAGAATAAATCCTAATCTCACTTTTATTGCAAATGGCAATGGGTCAGGTTTCTAAGAGAATTTGTATTAGTGAATATATTCCAGAAGAAAAGCATAATTGGAAGACAGGAAAATTAGAGAGCATACAAGTTTTATTTTATGTAAAGAAGCATTTTAATTTGAAGACATGCAAGGATCCATAATTTTCAAAATCATGTGCTTTTTTAGGACTCACTGCTAAACTTCTGCACTGGTTTGATATTTTTGGAAGGAAGGCAATATAATTTTCTTTTTTATTTCTAATTTTCTTTAGATTTTCTTGACTCCTTTGCTTTTCTCCCTCTTACATATCCCATGCTATTCTCCTCAGACATGAGTACAATAAACTTTCCTCAACTGAAAATGCAGCTGTTCTCTTTTGCCTTTACTACTTAACTCCTCTTTTTTCTTAACACTTTTGCTGCTGATCTCTCAGTTGTGCATTTAAATTATGTGAAGCATTTGAGAAACCGTATCAAACGCTGGGGTTTGTTGTGGTTTGTTTGTTTGTTTGCTTGTTTGTTTGTTTCCCCAGAACTGTAGTTAATGAATTTTAGCAGACAGATCTGCTTTCTAAGAGTTCAGTTTTCACCACAATCTTGCTTCTGCAAGATCTCAGAACAGATTTAATAGAAATATAACCACAAGGAACAGGGTTGCTTTGGTTCTGTTCCTGTAACCAGCGGAGAGGTTTTTTTTTATTCCTGGTTGACTGTGAACATGTTGGAAGCCCATGGTACTTTAAATTCTGCCTTTTTCTCTTCCAGAAACTCATTTCTACATCAATAAAAATATTTGTTTGGTTTCTTCCCCGAACAAATTTTCTCTGTTTTTAATATCTCATGCATGTATTTTAAGGTCCAGGTGGAGAAGAATTACTACTCCTTATGGCATTTTCTCTGTGCTGCTTCCATGAAACAAGTCCAACAATTTCTGCTTACATTTTTGCTGCTTGGCAGGAAGTGTCCTCTTGGGAATTTGCTGCAGACCTGGTCTACAGGCAGCAAATGTTCGAGAGCTCCTGACAGTACATGTATTTTGGGGACTTGGGGCCAATGAAAAAGGAGAAAGGTCATGCTGTAATCAGTTTAATGGTCTTGTAAGGACTCATAAATTCATTCATACGAGGTCCTTTTGCTTTCCTTCAGGATTAGAATACTGCAGCTGGAGGGAGGGCTTTGAAGCTTCAGTGAACAGAGATTATTAGTTATAGAATTGTAGAATTTCCTGAGTTGGAAGGGACCCACAAGGATCATTGAGTCCAACTCCTGTTGCTGCAGAGCACCCATTTCCAAGAGTCCTATCATGTACCTAAGAGTGCTGTCCAAACACTTCTTGAGCTCTCTCTGGCTGGTGCTGTGACCACTTCCCTGGGGAGCCTGTTCCAATGCCCAACCATTCCCTAGTTGAAGAACCTTTTTCTAATGTTCAGCCTAAACCTCCCCTGACTCAGCTTGATGCTGTTTCCTTGGGCCCTGTCAGTGGTCACCGCAGAGAAGAGATCAGTGATGCTTCGCCTCACCTGTTAAAACAAACCTAGGCTAAACAAACCAAGTGGCCTCAGACTCTCCTCATATGATTTCCCCTTCACCCTCTTTGTAGCCCCCCTTTGTGTGCTCTGTAATAGCTTTATTTCTCGTATTCTGGTGCCCAAAACTGCACACAGGACTCAAGGGGAGGCTGCACCAGCACAGAGTAGACTGGGACAATCACCTTCCTTGACTGGCTGTTCTTGCTGTTCCTGATGCACCCCAGTACTTCAATTTTGTTGATAACTTCTAAAAACTTAATTAAAATGAAGATCTTATGCAACATTATACCTCATACTGGTAGTGCTGTTCTTTGTTTCACATTCATCAAAGTAACAAAAATGTTATTCTGAAGTAGCATCAGCAATTTGCTAATAGTTCCAGATTTTGCACTCTGCTACCCTATTAGTTGTTTACATGCGGAAACATGAGGCAATCAACAAGTGATACCTTCCTGCTAATGAGAATGTTTCCATCTACGTCTTTAGATATGGGCAGCTAGAGAGCCTGAGACTACTATTCACATTCTTTCCTTGAGCCCTTCTTTCTGTTTCTTCAGATTCTGACCCTTATGTCCTTTAGTTGTCACCTTAGACACTAGCTGCACTACTCCTCTGTTGCTTGTGCACTTAGAGCACACACACAAACCCCCTCTTTATTTATCTTCTCTTCTCAACAATTTTCTTTGGTAAGTAGCTGAGACAGTAATTTTTTTCATTAGAGTTCTAATCAGGATGACATGTCCTTAAAAAAACCCTAAAAAACCAATATGCCCTGTCCTGATAAAGTTTGCATTTTTTTCAGAGAATCAGAGAAGACTCATGTTGGAAGGGACCTTGAAAGGCCTTTTGTTCCAACATTTGCAGAAACAAAAGTCAATGTTATAATTTCTCATGTCACCTAGAAATGCATGGAAATTTCTGCATGCATTTTAATTCATCAGTAGTCAATATTTGGTAGATAGTCAGTTTGATGTTCTCTATATTGCCTAATATGGAAAGTAGTTGTAAGATGCAGATCCAGAGATTAATTCCTCTGCAAATGCAACAAAAAGATCCAAAGAAATTGAAAAGGCATGTCATCTGTCTAAATATTGATAATACAGGGAAAGGTAAAATGGGATGTATAGCAGAATATTTGATTTAAAAGTTGTCAGTCTGGGAATGAGGGACCATATTCTTGCATGGAAGATGTCTGCTGATTCAGTATTAGAACATAATATCCTAATATTTGTTTGGTTTTCAGGTTGTTGATGATTGTACACTGTTTTTTTTAATGTTATTATCACCATTTTTTCTGCCTAGGGCTTCTGTAAAGATTTTTGCAAATACATTTGGAACGATATTTAAAAATAATATTTTACTCTTTAAAAGAAGTCTTTTGCCTTTAATTTCGATCACTTTTCTCCTGTTCTCACTTTGCTAATCTCATCCTGTGAAGTGTGTTACAGAAGTGTTTCTAACAAGATTCAAAAGAGAGTATTGTCTCAGTTATAAATGTGTGTATATAATTACTTACAGAATGAACTGCAAACTTACCTTTTGAAAGCTGTGGAACAGTGAAAATAAGTGTTAGTTAATTTCCTAGCATTATTACTGTATGATCATGATAATAAAGGCTACATTGTAATAGAGATAATTCTTTCTTTAATTTCATGATCACATAATTTTTTTTTTATTTTAAGTGGTCCCCACTCATCAAAGTGTTAATGATCTCTAAACAAAGAGGGATTCACCATTCCATCTTACCCTTACTGCTAAAAATTTGGCCCATGCTCTCTGTATGACATGTCATTCAGACTGTCCTCCAGAGAAAAAGGCATTAATTTCTCTATGAATTAAGAGTTTAGCTGTTACTGAGCAGACATTTATAGCATGCTACAAAAAGGGGTTGTGACGTTGCTGTACTACAGATGGATACCAAAGCATGAACAGCTCAAGATTTAAAAGTTTCATTTTAGAGGGTGTGAGGGTGTCCTTATGTTAAATTACTGAGATTTAGTTGATGCTTTGCTTTATTGCCAGAGTACTAAATATTATTTAGCTTTTTATATCTCACCATCACATGACTGCTACAGCATTTTTGTGGGGCAGATTGACAAGTTGAAGGCTTACATGGTGATGGATAAAGAAACTGCTATCACTGGTGCAGCTGTGGTTACTGCAATACAATACTGCAATACTGGCAATGCTTTGATAACGTGAGAGAAAGTAGGTGTAGAGTCCAGTTGTCAAATGTGGTGTTCATGCACTCTTTCCACAGTACTCCCTCATTCATCATTTTCCTGCAAACTTCTAGAAGAGGTTAAGGGTCTGGTGCTCAAATATCTTGTTCACTTCAGAGTTCTACTATATCCCAAGAGATGAGGGAAGGAGTAGGTTCTTGTCACTACAAGTTGCTTCTGTCTAAGTAAAGAAGGCTTCAGGGTGACTTAATTGCAGCCTTCTAGCACAAAGAAAGAAGCCTACAAGAAAGATGGAGAGGGACATTTACAAGGACATGCAGTTGCAGGACAAGGGGGGATGGCTTCAATCTGAAAGAGTAGGTTTACATTAGATATTAGGAAGAATTTCTGTACTGTGAGGGTGCTGTGGAACAGTGCCCAGAACATTTGTGAATGTGCCAACCCCGACAGTGTTTTAGGCCAATTTGGATGTGGCTCTGAGCAACCTGCTCCAGTGCAAGGTGTCCCTGCCCACGGCAGGGGACTTGGAACTAGATGATCTTTAGGGCTTCTATTCTATGATTCTGTGAAGTAACTGGGTTGTATGTGAAGATGTTTTGCATCTCATGTATCATCTAGAGAATTAGTTTCTCTGCAGCAGTACAAAACTAAGAGCATGCCTTCCAAACAGAGAGAAAATGGATATTGTGTTGAACTCACGATAGACAAGAGTTTGGTTTCACTTTGCTTTTTTTTCCTCTTCAAGCACTGATTTATTCAAGAAATCTGAAGACACATTAGCTTTATCCCCTGTATGTAGCTGAGTGACACAGTGTGGAAGCAGTTATGTAATGGAAGGGCATCAGCCTGAACATAAGTATTGCTGCACCAGTGCTCTTTCTCAGATTTAAGAGAACTGTTTCGTGTGATGCATACTGGCTGGTTTGCTACTGCATCAATGTCCCTTTCCTACAACTTTGGTTTAAGAGGTGTTCATTAGTGTGATTTTGTTTTGAGCAGTCCTAGATCTATGTCTAGCATGCACATTATAGTTATCCTGATAAAGTCACAGTGATGGCCTTAAATAAACATGCTAAGTTTGCTTCCAGGAAAGTGCAAATGTCATTTTTAGTGAAGCAGAGAAGGGGTTAATTAGGAAATGATGTAAGAAAGATATTAATAATTTTGTTTTGAAGCTACGATCTGTTAAATAGGCAGGAAGTTAACAGTGAAAGGAAGGACCTCTATCTGTAACTGTAAAGGAGATTCAGTGCCTTTGCAGCAATTAGGAAATCATATGTTTCAGGTCCTGTTTAACATCAGACTGCAGGTGTTTGTTAATAAAATGCTAACCTCCACAACAAAGGATTTCACACTTATTTCTTGTCTCTCATTTTGGGATCAGCTGAAGTGACACATTCTAGCAGTTTCCAGGGAGACAGCATTTTGCTCGCAGACCAGACTCACGTTGCGCTGCTAACTCCACAGATACTTTAATTATGGGAGATAACTTTTTTCTTAAGTTTTTAGCCTTTACCATCAGTAATGAAGTTTTCAGAAAACACCCTCAAGTGCTTTATGGTGCTGTTTTCTCATGCAGTTAATTAATAATGTTTTCATTTTCAGTGTATGAGATTGTTTCTCATAAATCCACATTAGCTAGTGGTCTATTCCCATATTCAAACTAGTAGGGGTTGCTGTATTATATAAACTACAGTAGTTTAGCTTAAATTCTTTTAAAAATTGTCTTAAGTAGATGTTTTTATTTATGTGCATATTTTTTTAACCATTCAGTCTGTGTTCAAAAGTGTTTTAGTTCCCAAAATATTTCTAAGCATTGCAGTGCTTTCAACAGGAAATGCATCACTTTTAAAAAGCAGCAGTTTCAAAGCTTTTCTCAACTCTGCATTGTAAAAGAGGTCATCATTAATCAGCATCTTGTTTTTTTTCACCAGAAATCATGCAATTCTTAGAACTCCTGGTTGTTATTCAATTGCTGTGGGGAAAGTAAATGTCCTTTGAAGTTATAAATTAAGAAAAGCCAAAGACCATCCAGCACATAAATTTCAACTGACTACAATGGGGTTTCACACATCTACCTAGTAAATTAATCTACCTAGTAAATTACTGTGGATAAATAATGTGCCATGAAGAGTTACTTAGATTTTATTAACCTGTACTGAACTATACTCCTCACACTAAAATATTTCACTGCATTATTTTATTGCCTATATACTGTCACAAAATAAACTACTGACTATGGAATGATGTACCAGTTTTAGACAGATTGATGAATCTAGATTATGTGAAAAAGGCATGTCTTCTTAAGACATTGCAACACTAAAGCAATTCTGATGTTCATAAAAGACAGCAGCAAATCTTAGCAGGGTTAGGACATGGAACAGAGGCTGACAGCTGCACTGGCAATAGGGAAAGTTTCAGTTTGCTGTTAAAGAAGACTTTCAGAACCCTTCCATTTAGGAGGTTTGTTTCTGCAAACACTCAGGGGAAACTTAAATTTCATATTTAAGTAAAACTTAAGTCCAGCTAGGTGTAGAGCCTCAATAAAAATAAAGCATCCTAAGTATCTAAGCCATGGTATAGATCTGTTAGAGCAGTGGGCTAGGGTCAGAAAAAGTCTCTGTGTAGCTCAGCATCCTAACTCTGGCACTGACCAAAAGGAAGAAAGGTCAGAAAAAGGAACAGCATATGTACCATGCATCTCCCTGTCCACTGTAAGCTTAGGGAAATCCTGAATAAGACATTATTTCTGTTGAGTGAAATAAATGCCAGTTAAATTGTCCTTTCTGGGCAGGCATATCCCTGTAGATGTGGCAGTTCCTGTGTAGCCATTTGAAGGTACTCAGGCACAGAGTTTGTCAGGGTACAGCCTTTAGACTGTGCTACTAAACCAGCCTGTAAATATTTGTATGCCTGAGTACAGTATATGCACATTGCTATTTCGGTAATTTGGAGCACACAGAGGCAAAGTAAAAGGTTTCTTTTTTTTCAAGTTATTTTATCTCAAATCAAGTTTTTTGGGAAGGTGATTAGTAGTTTTGCTCTGCATGTGAGCCCCTGTTTAACAAGCATGGCAATGGTTACTTATAAGCCTTAGACAAGTCTCAGTGACTTAATGATGTATGTTTTCACTTTATTGCAGTCTGAAGAGCTGCTCAAAATGCTTAAAACTTCAATTTCATTTTTGTGTTAAATTTAATATATATATAAAAAAGCAAAGCACTTAAATGGAAATTCTGTTGATTTATGCATTAGTATTGGATGAAATGTTTTAAACTTCATGTTAAAATAATAGTTCTCTCTTTATATTTTTCCCAGAAAATAAAAGTAATTTATTAACCTGCTTTAGTAAAAATGTTATATTTATAGAAGAAATAAAATATTTTTATTAGAATTGGGTTCACCACAATGTGGATTTTCTAAGCTTCCCATCTTCTTTTTTCCTAAAAAATTTAATTTTACTGCTAGCCTGTCTTTTCATGTCAGCATATGGAAGGCTTAAATAAAGTAGCAAATAATTAATTTTTTACATGTACTTTAAGCAAAGATACCAATGGAATCTGCAGTGCATGGACTAGATTTTAAGCTTAACAATGTAATGTAACATAAACTGAACCTTTCTGCTCTAAAATGAATCATAATATCTAGAAAAGGAGCAATCATCTCATTACCAGCCAAATTCACAGACCAGTCTGGTAAAGTTACGGCTTTTCTTCAAGGCAAATCAAGAAATAATCCTCTGTCATTTTGGAGAGGTGGCGCAGGAGTCCTATGGATACTTCAGCCTTGAGTTAGCAGTGAGCAAATACTGCTCACTGCTAGGTGGGGAAACCTTGTTGTTGTGGAGATGGAGACAAGACAGAGTTAGCAGGGCTAGGCATATGTTCCTAGATCTGCTGCTCCTGTTGATTAAATGTGGCTAATCAGATGCTGACTGCTGGATTTCTGAATTCCCAGCTGTACTGCAGGAACAATGATCATTGAACATCAGTCATTGCCAGGTAATTTCAGCAGCACACACTATTTTATACAATGCCTACGGGGCTTGAAAAGAAACCAAGATACCTTTGCAATGTGACATTTAAAAATATGAACAGTATAATTTTTTTTTTTTTGGCAGAGGATTGTGGAATTTACATTCTGGGTTTTCTCAAATATCATTGTTAGTGTTTCTTAAAATGAACCGTATCTCATTAGTGGCATGATTTTCATGCTAATGTAACAGAAATGCAGTCAGCACAAACATAGATGTACAGTAAATGCACACTGCCATAAAGCATTCTATGATTTTTTTCCTCCTGTATTATTAATTGTGAAAGGTTCTGAGTTTGTAATATTTCCAAATGCCATACCACATTTAACCCTAATAGCCATTATTCAGCACGACACTTACAAATGTACTTTACAAAAATGTTCTGTAAACAACAGTAGGGACTTGCCCAAGGATCCTGAAATAAAAACATTGAATTGCCCATCCATCCTAAAATGGTAATGCCATCCACACCCAGCAATACAGGATACTCTAAGCAGTGGTTGTATTCCATTTCTAAAGGCTGGGGAAAAAAATCAAGCAGAGATTCTAGTAGAAATGAAAGGAAAGTTTGCTAGGACCTGAAAGGGTTAATACATTTTCAAATGAGCCTTATAATAGTACATATTTTATTACTGTATATCGATTCCATTCAGTACCTCAAGGGAGCCTACAAGGAAGCTGAAGGGGGACTCTGTCAGGAAATGCAGTGATAGGACAAGGGGACAAGGGGACAAGGGGAATGGCTTCTAAGTGAAAGAGAATAGGTTTAGAGTAGGTGTTAGGAATAATTTCTTTACTGTGAGGGTGGTGAGACACAGGAACAAGTTGCCCAGAGGAATTGTGGATGCTTCATCTCTGGCAGTGTTCAAGGCCAGGCTGGATGGGGCTCTGAGCAACCTGGTGTGGAAGGTGTCCCTGCCCACAGCAGGGAAGTTGGAACAAGATGATCTTTAAGGTCCATTCCGACCCAAAACATTCAATGATTCTGTGATGCTTCAGGGATAAAAATGTTGCTTTAAAGAATGAAGCATTGCTAAATTTGATCTATTGTGAACAAAGTCTTTTGGCTTTTCTTGTACAAGGGAATAATTTTGACAGGAATTGAAAAACTCTAGGGTCAATTTGCAGATGAAAATGTAGTGTGCAGTATCTTTTCAGTGATCCTGACATCATAAGTAAAGAAGAATGAGGAAATTAACACCAGAAAGTGCTGCTTCATTGAAACCAAAGCAGTGCTGCAGGTGGCTCAATCCAGCTGGCTCGTAGAAATATAGCTGGTTCCCAAAGTGTTTGTTAATCTTATCTCTCAGTTCTGCTTTCCATCATGAGACTTGGCAGACGCTTCCCACTGCTCCTCTTGAATTTGCTCCTTCTCATCACAATCCCATAGGCATAGCAAAGGGCTGGATCCTGCTGGGGCAGGCAAGGGAGAAGGGGACTTCCAAAAGGAGCATATTTAATCCCTGAAACAGGGCTTTCCAGCAGAATACTACTCTATTGGAAAATGCTCAGCTGGCACTGACTACTAAGGATGGTGAATCTAAATACATTAAGCAGCGATACCTTTGAGTATCAGTTTTAAATATGAAGTTCTCTTTATCAAATGGAAAGAATAAGGCTTCTGTGCCAAAACTATGGAAGCTATTTACTTTTATTATCATATGCAATAGGATAATAGTTAGAAGGAAATAGTTTTGGCTTTTGCAGGATCTGAAAGATCAGGGGAAAATTTTTTATTATTATTATTTTTCTATTAAATAAATATGTTGCCTTTCTGAAATCACCTGGACTACTGGTCTTTTGAAGTGAAAAGGAGATGGAATGTCTCACTTTTTGGTGTTAGCTTCAGGATGTGGAGTCATATTAACATATTTATGTACTTTGCTACACTGAGGATTAAACTTGTGCTTAAATGCTTTTACTGAACTGGGCCATGAAAGAGATTGCTTAAAAGAAGACAGGTTACCTGGGAGTTTGAAGAAGAATATCAAGTCACTCTCAGAACTTAGAAATGTCATATAAATCCTCATCTCAACATCAGTGGGAAAATCCAAAACTACATGTTGCAAAGCTTTGCAGAAAATAACAAAATGAGGTTTCACTTTGAAAAATTCAAGCTGGTACTTATGCATAAGATAATCAGAAATACAGATTATCAGAGCAGAAGGATTTAAAAAGAGCTATTGACTTGAAATAGATTCATTTATTAAAAAAAGCATTAACTGTAGTATCAGATAAAACTCCTACTCTGTGGTTGCTCTGGAAATTCTAAAGGCTTTACAGTCATGATTTTCATTCTGCTGTTACAGTGTGAAAGAGTCACAGGAACCTGAAAAACAATGAAACTGAAGATACACAGAGGGCATGCAAATGTAGAAGTAAACAGACTAAAAAGAACCAGAAACAGTTTTTAATATTTTCTAGTTTTTGTAGTTATAACAAGCCTTGGAGTTATGCCAAACAATAAAAACCACATTACTTTCAGGCAAAAGACTGACTTTTAAGTAGTGTTGCTTAAAGGCAAAAGACATTGATCCTCAATTAAATGAAAATTAATTTGCTATCCTTTTCCTTTACTCCTTCATAAAGGTTGTTCAATGGCCTTAGATTTTTTTTAATCAGAATCCAAAAATTGCTTCAGACAAGTCTTGTTGGCAGTAGGAAAATACTGTTTCCATATGAGAATTAGGTCACTTAATTTTGCCACCTCAATTATTTTCATCTTTAGCAGGATTATAGAAGAAGACTACTTCAAAATCTTGTCACAGGATGCCAAGCTATTTGTAAATTCATCTAAGCAAGGAAGTCACAAGTCCTAAAACATGATGCTAATTCTACATTTATGCCCCATGGCCAGATGGCAAACTTCATGTGATCCTACCACTTTATAGACACAGATCCTGTCTAGATCTCAGGCTAGTGCACCTACACTGAAATCAATTCAACTTTTGCTGTAGAGAAATAGGGAAATGATGAAAAGTGAAAAATTAAATTAGAAATAGATTTTGCCGCCTAAGTATCAAAATGTTTTGATAACAGAATATGTTGGCGCACACAGAACTAGGTGACCTATTCTATGCAAGATTGGATCTTGAGTTTGATGGGACTTATATTTCATTTAGTCTTGTGTGCAGAAAGAGGAGAAAACAGAATTGCTTCCTTACCTGTATTTTTAACAAGAGATCTAGATGCGGTTTGAGTTGCTTTTGGGAGAACTCACATGTTAACAATACTTCTGTTTTTCTGCAGTGCTATACATCACTACGATATCACTATAGTCACATATCTACTGTCTTGAAGCTATGTGTTATATCTTCTAAATTTTTCCCAAGCTAGTTTTAGCAAATGAGATGAAAAAAAAGAGGTGGTAGGAGAAGATTATGCATCTGAAGAAGTATTTAAATAATGATAAAATATTTCTCAAGGTGGCTTCTAGTTCAATTAAATAATGAAAATGTATTTATACTCTTCTCAGCTTCTAGTTTCAGAACTTCCTTGCTTTTATTTTCTTTGTGTTGTTTTGTTTGTTCATTTTTGTTAACACCAATGCCAGCAAGATTTAAGGAAGATATGAGACTCAACTGGAATCTTTAACAGGGAACTTGTTGAAAAAGTTGGGTAGCACTATATTGAAAAGTATTAGGGCAGGATCAGTCAGTTCTTCTTTCCCAGTTTGTCTCTTGGTCTCACATTGCCCTTGAGTTGTGCACTGCAGTGGCTGTTGGGATAATTGATTTTTTCAGTTCACTGACTGAAAAAATTCCATTCACACTGACCTTAAATGATTTCTTTAGGAGGGGCATTGCTCATCATTTTAAAAATCTGAAGGCTTAGAATATTTCATTGGAGATAATTTGAGAAATGCCAAAAAAAACCCCCAAAACCCCAAACAAAGCTAAAGGTAAATGCTGAGGCAATCATCAGCCTGAACTCAAAATTCTTTTATTTTAATAATGACAGAAAAAACTGTTTTGACCTTTAACAATTGTTTTTCCCCACTGAAATATGCCATGTCTTCAAATGAATTCTCAAATAGTTTTGATGATACTTTATTGTCCTAGAGATATGTTGGCCACAGGATTTTTTTTTCATTATTACTCCAAGGCTGTACAAAATTTTACAGATTTTGTTTCAAGATAGGGCAAATTAGGGACAGGATCCATGTTTTCTTTAAGTGGTGTGTTTTCTAGGTTTTTCAGACCATACTTTCATGTTTCTGCGTTGTCAGCCCTGGGCAAGCTAGGTTCAAGTTTGGAGCACGGATCCAGACCATATTTCTTCCTCAGAGGAAAGGTACCACACCTGTATTTCGGGGTCCCTGTAAAACAGAGAACACGTTCATATGAGATGACTGAGATCTAGAAATAATTACCAGAGGCCAGTCCTTATTTAAATTAAGGAAAAGTTTTCTTTTTTCCCTTCCTTCCTTCAGATCCAGCTGGCAAAATGATTGTGCTTCCTGTGTGCCTGTAAATAGTGACTTCTCAAAGGAACTGATTCACTTCAAAAGCTTTAAGAGGCCTTGTACTAAAATAGCCTTTAAGAACACGTGCACAACTGTTAAAATCAATACCAGAGATGTGTTAACAAAACCGGGGTTGCAAGGCAATGAGATGTGAATATATAGCAACTAAAGTAGTTCAAGCCAGCCATGCCATGAATAACGTTCCCACATGCTACAGTAATGCTACATATTTATATCACAAAGAGAGGAACTCATGAAAGCAGGAACATTGGGAGGAAACATCACAAACATCAAAAATCCAGGCCTGAAAGGAATGCTATCTTGGCCATGAATTTTGGTTGAATTTGTGGTGTGTTGAAGACATTGGTTTTTTTTAAAATAATCATCAAAAAGTTTAAAGTTTTGGAATGGAAGGGACCATTAAAGGTCATCTATTTCTACTCACCCTGCTATGGTCCATTTAACTCCATTAAATTGAGTTGTTTAAAGTCCCATCCAACCTGACCTTGAACGTTTCCACTTATGAAGTATCCACAACTTCACTGGGAAACCTGGTTTAGTGTCTCACCACCAATGTAAAGAATATCTTCCTTATATATTCTCCCTGAATCTGTCTTCTTCCACTTAAAAATGTTGCCCCTTGTCATGTCACTAGAAGCCTTAGTAAAAGATATCTGTATAATTTTTAATAGCCTCCTTTAGGTACTGGAAGGCTCCTATAAAGGTCTCTCCGAAGTCTTTGCTTCTCCAGGCTGGACAACCCCAGCTCTCTGCCTGTCAACTCTTTGCCTGTCTTCATGGGAGAGGTACTGCAGCCTTCTGATCATCTTCATGGCCCTCCTCCAAACCTTCTCTAAGAGCTCAGTGTCTTCCTTTCCTATACATCTTACTATAGTGGGAGTGACACATGACTAACAAACACACTACTTGCTATAAAAGCCTGAAGAAGAGGCAGGGCCGTTATTTGTTTCACTGAGTTTACACCTTCTCGGCTAAGCATGCTGCCAAGAAGTCTTTTTCTGCCTAATGGAGAGAAAGAAAAGCAATTTCAGGATGGGTTTTGGTGGCCATACGTGAGACATCTAGTTTGGATGAATTAATTTTCTCTCAATAAACTTTGCTGTGACTAGCTTACATGTAGGTATTGGTGTTAAGGCAGGGGAACCAAGTGCAGAACAGAAGGTCACACAGCCCCACTAGTCTGTGGCCAGAGCCTGGGTTTCCTCTCTTCCAGGTCAGTGAAGCCTTTAATACTGTATTTTTAGGGAATGCCAGTGGATAGCACTCAGACAATTTTCTGCCTGCTGCCAGGACAATAAGCTGTTTCTTTAACCAGCTGCACTTTAAGGTTAGTGCTTTGCAGGTTTCCTGGGCTGCTTATTTCTTTCCCCTCTCTGCTGTCTACTTGAATGCTGGACTTCAGTTGGACTGTGTATTGAATAAGAAAGAAGTTCTCTCTTTGTTCTGTTAATGAAGAAAATGTTGGGAACATGTAAAAGTTGCCAGCTTGCAAATTTACTAAGAAAAATATTAGGTGAAGCAGAGTTGTTTAAAATGTGTACAGATCATCCAGTTTTTCATACTTCAAAATGATTTAGGTGGACTATTCTGGTATGACAGTTAAGACTCATCCCTTCTGGGAATATAATTTACAGTAAGATCATTACTTTTATTTTGAACATTTTTACTCAAGGGGTATTAAGGGGGAAAATTACCCTTATAATAAACAGGATCCTTGAATAATATGCACATTCACACTGACTCAAGGCTTACTTATGGTTTAATCTTTAATTCAGCAGCAGATTGCTTTACACAGTAACACTATCAATTATAAAAATGATCTATTTAAGAGAACTGGAGAGGCTATCAAAGTCATGTGGTGTTCTTACGATGGAAACAGCAGACAAGTCAGTATACACCCTGGAGAAAGTGCAAATCTCTTGTTTTGCTTGCTTTTTTGTTTAACAAATTCTTGACACCTGCCTTCCCTCCATTTTTGATTTCTGTGAGGCATCTGCTGCCATAATATTTAAGTGAAGTGAAAAGAATTAAAGTCAACATTAAAAAAAAGTTACTATTAAGGCAAAGGAACTTTTAGAACATCTGGGTTCAATTACCAGCTTCCCTTTGTTCCTGCTTCCCTTTGTAATCGTGGGTGAGTTCTTTGTATTGTTTTCCCTCATATACACATGGCGTTTAACAATACTTCCTTTCTCCCACTTATTATGGTTTTGGACTAGAAGTAAACTTTTAGGGATGGGACCAGTCAGTCACTGAAAGTGTAAAGTCTAGTCTCAAATGGACACATCCTCTCATAGTGGTGCTTAATTTAGCTGCCGCTGTGACATTCTTGATTGCCACTGTATCAGGATTCCTTTAGGCCAGTCAGTAGAAAATGTATTATAGCACAGTTTTTAATAAGCTAAAAGATTCTGTTAAAATGCTTTTTTTAAATGACCACTCATGACTAAAGATAGCAGCACGATGAGTAAAGTGCACAGTCTGATTAGGTATGAATAATGTACCTGTATTTTCAAATTTGTGCGTTCATGTACACATGAATAAATATGTATTCATGAAAGTAAAAGCTCTTTCCTCAACAGGTTCTTGAGAGTAAAAAAATCTGTCTGAGATGAAGGAAAAAAACATTAGAATTACAATGGCCAGGACAGATGGCAACTAAGATTTAATGCAAAAGTTGTTTGATTCGTTTTTTCTTTAACCTAAATTAATAAGTGTTTCTAGTGAGACTGCTAGTGCCAGAGTAAATAAAAATTCTTTTGAGGTCTGAACAAGCAATATACCTTGTCTGAAATCTGATGTCATGTATTGCTTGTGGAATGAGAGCAGTTGTGATACTGCACTTATTTTGTGTAGTAATATGAAAGTCATTGGCTCTTCTGGAACTGGTACTCTAATATACCACACAAGAAGCACTCTAGCAAGAGAAAAACTAAAGGCCAGCTCTTAAAAAATTACCCATTTGACAGAAGAACAAATGGAAAGATTGAACATAATGCAGGCCCACCAAGGAGGGTCACCTTGTGTATTCTGCAGTCTTAGAGAGCAGCACGCTGTGGGAATACACAATGTTTGTATGACAACGTGCTTGGTTACCTTGACTCATACTGGATTTGCACTGGAAAGCTTTCCTGTTCTGCACATCCAACTTTTAAAATTTGGACTGTAAAAGTGCACATCCGTCACCTGTGGAGATTGTCCCCATCAAGGGTTGGTACTGCAGGGTGCCAGACTCCAAATTGCACACAGTAGGGCTGATGCACAGAAGGGATATTGATGCTTCGCAGTTTCACAGGAGTGAACTCGGCATGAAGTAGAAATTGCTGCCTCCTGGAGATGCTGAGCATCACTGACAGATGGCATTTTGCCTGTTTTAGTGGTAGTGTCTCTTGGTTCTTGCTCACTTGATACTTATATGCTTAACTTCTAACCTGTAAAGTGAAATATCATTTGATGGGCTGCCTTTGAAAGACTCCAGACACCCAGTCTACTTCAATAATTGCTGGAGCAGCCAGGATAGCAGCCATCTTTCAAGGCTGTAATATCAGCTCCAATATAAATGAACATTTGCTTTGCTACTGGTAGCATGATTCTCCAGAGGAATGAGAGGATTATATATGTGATCCTGACCTCTCAGCCTCCCTTCCAGCATTGGAGATGAGTGAAGACAATAAGGTTTTATCTACTCTAAGGCCTTGAGAGAGTGGTGCAAGATTTAGGAAGGGGAAGTAGAGCTAGTGTCCTAACTCCTTCAGGACTCTGTGACTGTAGTGGCTAACAGCTGTTCAGAAAATTAATTAAAATAAATGACATTAAAATTCCCCTCCAAGATAAGCCAAAATATTAACCCTCAGAGATGCTTAGCTGAGACATTTTAAAGGCTAAATACCTTAAAGAACCTTGTCTGAATACAGAAGTTTCATGTGTTGCATCAAATGAGATACTTGAAAAGAATATCAACTCTGAACCTAACCCAAAAGCAATCCACTGTGTCCTTTGCAGCTCTGGAAGAATGAATGAACTCCACTCCAATGATTTCTCTGCTCATATTTGTAAGCTTGTCCTCTGCAAATGCTGGACGAATTTCTCTAATATCTGTCAATCTGCACCAGAAGCCCAGACTCCCTAATGTGATAACTTGAATATGAAGAGGACCTTATGTAAATTGTATTGAAATTAAATCAAGGAAGACAAACTGCAGACATCTGCTCCTTGCTTTAGTACTGTTTAGGTGTTTTCCCTTGATCTGCATGAAAATGCTTACTTTGCCTGAATAAATGCCAACCCAACATTTTAGCTAAATAACCATGTGATTGGCTGAATAACCATGTGAGCAATGGCAGTGAGAAGGTAAATGGGAAGGTGAAGGCATCACAGGATATGGATTAGCTGGCTACAGTTTCCTCCTTCAAAAATTGCTGATTAGTGATCTCCTTTAAAATCTGATTAGAAAGGAACATTGTTTTCATTCATTTAAGTAGGGGCCGGTCACCTTTAATGCCTCTAAATATATGAGACAGCATTTATAGGAGTATGACTCTCATGGGTGAAAAAAAATATTAATGAATGTCTTTGGAAAAATAACATTTAGATCGTCCTTTAAGCAATGAACACATTCTCCTTTGCTTCCCCTAGTCCTGATTCTCCTTGAATCATAATTCCTGTGTGATGAAACTTTATTAGTCGTGACAGACTTTACACCAGAGATTTGTCTGGATGTTATAAAGTATCCACCTTCTCATACCCAAACCCATAACCTCGATGCTACAAAGTAGGCAACAATCCATGCTGCAGTTCTGCAGTTAGAGGAAAGAGCTGATGGCTCTCTAAGGCTGCAGCAGGCAGTGTCTGTATTACATTGCTTTCATCCAGGCACAGGTCCTTATTGTGTCAAAGCTTCTGAAATTGAGGAACCACCTCCCTGGTGCTCTCAATTCTTCCAAAATTTGGATTGGTAGTCTTGCTTCATAGTGCCCCACGCTGGTGATAGCTAAAGGGCACATGTGCAGCATGCTGTCACAGTGGATCTCCCTATGGGACTGAGGTTTGAGCTGGCTTCCAAAATTGTTTAGCTTCCCTCTGTGACTGATTGGTAAGCATGCTGCAGTGCTGCTTTTTGAATTTGGCTTCATATGGAGCATCCCTGGAAGTGCTTGCTCCATCTCATTCCTCTTTTAATCGCTCAGACTTCATGGTGATGATGGGAAGGATTTAACTTTTCTCATCTTTCTGAAGTGATTTGAACCTGGGATTAACTACTGTGGGCAGACTGAAGATGTTCTCATTCCCCCTGTTAAAGCTTCTGTTTTATGTGGAATAAATAAATGTGCACCATGCCAGATAATAAACACGATACAGGAGTCCTTGAGGCACCTCAGTTCTGTTCCTGCTACTCTATTTATATTCAATAAACCCCACAGAGGGATGGGATTTGAGGCATACTTCTGCTTTAATGTTGCCTCTTAGCTGGCTGCTCTCTTTGCAGTGTTTTCCTGCTCTTTTATTCCTTAGGCTGTGGCTGCAAGGAATAGAAAATATGGTTTTAGAACCAGGATTTAAATGCAGGATTTAAAATGTCACAGCCATATGGTACGGCACGGAACTGGTTCAAAGTAACCCTGACTTTTCCAGTGTGCTCAAGGGATTTTCAAGGCAGGCAGTTATGCACTAGATTTTGTGCCGGCTCAGATATTATCTGACTCTCAGTTCTGATGTTACTCACAGCCAGACACTTTCTCCTCTACTGAGAGTGACATAAACAATCTTTGCCTACCTTCCTAATCCCGGTCAGGGTCGTGTGGCTGAATGATCTCAGGAAGTCCATGTCTGATCTTGGTTAGCACAGAACTGTGGCCTTGTGTTCCTCACAGGCAGTTCAGCAGTCTTAGACATAAGCCTAAACGTGATACCTGTCTGCCTTTTGTAGTCCTAGCATTTGGCAAAAACTAAGTTTCTATTACTGGGATGAAATCTTTAGGTAGAAGACAATATTACATTGATTTGATAAAACATATTTGTTAATGTATATAGAAGTTTGTCTCCCCAGATCAATAAAAATCAAAAAGCAGAATGCTTTTTCTCTTATAATTCCTGCCCATACTCCTTTGTTTTTCAGTCTGCATTCCTCTCACAAAGCCCTCCTGGGTTTTTTTCTGGTCAGGGTCACACCATGAACTAGCTGCCTTTGACTTTCTGTTGTGTTCTCTGTCTGTGATTTCTGTGTGTTGGTTTCTGCATACACATGCCTGCATGCATCTCCAATGGAAAAAACCAGCTATATCCATTTGCTTTCATTCTCTACTGGACCTCTCCCTACAGATACTGCTCAGCTCTTGATTTGACTTGCATTTGTGGTGGTGGCTCTTCTTTTTTCCTCTCAGACAGAATAAGGAATTTATTCACTTTATACATACAAAGAGGCTATCATTAGTTTTTCCATGAGTCTTCCATCCACAATCTGCCATCAGATGATATATGAAGATGGAAATTCTTATTTATTATGAGGTGAACCAAATGGCCTTGGGCTTGACTCTTTAGGAAGCAGGAAAACTTTCAAGTATTTATTTTCATCCAGAAGTAATGCTGTGAGATCATTTTTAGTGCAAGTAAGTAATTTAATTTCATAGGAAAGAGCTTGGAGTTGTGTGAAAGTTCTGTTTTCTACTACAAATGTGTTAGTAAAGAGCTGGCAGTGGGAGAAGGCAGACACACATGTTGCGGAAACCTGGGTTTTCATAGGCAGTGAAGACATACAATCTTACATTGGAAATAGAATTTACTGAATCCAGGCATTTACTCTAAGATCTGAATAGCTGCATTGGTATATTGCTGGGCATGTTTGAATATTTCCTTCTCTATGCAGCCAGATGTGTCTACATGCACCCTTACAGATGTGCCCTTAGTCTGGGCATGTCAGTGGGTGTTTGTGTAAAGTGAAGTTTAGTTGTGCCTCCCCTTTCCTTTCCTCCTGTATGACTCAGGAACTTTGAGTAGAAAGTTATGGCACTGAGTCTTGAAGAGCTAAAACTGACTCAGTGATGACTCAAGGTTAGGTGACACACTGTTCCATTGGGTAATGAGTGCAGACAGTGTAATCTCTGGGAAGAACTGCGCTGAGTTTAGCATGTCCTTCAGATGCTCTGGAAAAAGGCATGTGACAGCACAAATCAGAGACAGCCGTGCTATTCCAGTAGGATCTCTCCTAAAAACAAGCAAGAAAATGTAGGATGGTACAGCAGTTATTAGCATTTGGTCACTATTTGGTCACTATTGGTCACCTTTCAACCCCTGTCAGGTCTAATTTTTATTGGCTAGGTATATGTGTAGTGAAATACCAATATGCAAACGGCTGGTAGCTCCTCAGATGAAAAAGCAAGTGGGTCTAATGGCTAAATTGCTTTGTATTTAATGAGTATTGCTACACCTGGAATAAACACACAGTGCTACAAGTAGAAGACATGACCCAGTGGTGTAAGACAGCTGTGATTTAGTTTGTCCCAGTCTGCCCTCAGTATGGCAGTGGGGAAACTCCCCTACAGCAATTTTTACATATGCCTTGCACTCAAAATTTCCCCAGGCATGCTGGTAGTTTCCAGTGTCAGGGAAATACCCTGGAGAAGCAGTTATTTCCCTTGTTATGTCCTCAAACTGCCACAAGATGACAATGTTTCAGAACTTTGATGGCTAATAATAACAACCAGACAGTTGTATCCTTTCAGTTGACTGCCTAGGCTTGGGTGGTGTCCGTAAATGACTGTGAATTTGGAATGCTAAATGGGATGTGACGTTATAATCGAGAGAGCAGAGATATAAAAAAGACTGTCAGCCCACTGAGGTGCTGTTCTGCTGGGTCAGCCAGCAAATGAAGGCAATCTAAATCTAGCATTTGCTTTGTGTCAGTCATTGAGGCAGCCTGCTGCATACACACTCAGTCTATGTTTCTTGCCAGAGGTCTAAACACAAGGTGTGTTGAATTTTATCATTCATATCTGGTGGAGTTGCTGAATGAAATATCATTGCCTGACATACAAAACAAAACTTAACTGGAGATCATACAGCTGCAACATCAGTTTCACAACTCGTATTTTTATTTAAATGATAGTACTTTCATTGCTAATATCCCTTGACTATTAAATGACAGTTGTTGTGCTCCCTTTCAAAGAGCAGAGACTGAAAGGTTGACAGCTTAAACGTGGAAGATGAACATAAAGTAGCACTCTTTCTTCTACTTCTGACTTGGCTAGATTTTTCTAATAGAGGTAGTTTTTCTCCTGTGATGTTGGTGGGCTGAAAAGAAAGGAGCAAACCAGGTTTGCATTGATTAAGAATTATGTTACTTGTTTTGACATAATCTGCTACATAAATATGTTTAACAAAGGTGCATACTTAAGAGATCACTCATAATCAGAAAATAATCAGTACTTAAAATAATCCATCAACTCCTCAGTTAAGAGTTTTTATAGAACTGCATGGGGAGATATCTTCTGAGCTGCTATTTTATTTTAGTTTCTGTTTCTAATAACAGTTTACCAAAAATCTGGTATTCTATCAATAATTTTTCAAAGGTTAGGAAGACCTGGAGTACCATTTCATCTATATATGCCCTCACGTCTTCTTCCACGAAGTGGGGCCAACAATATTTTCCTCTTTTTTTTCCTCACAGAGTCCTGTGAGGACAGTGTGACAGCTCAGCCAGGTTTGCTGGATGATGCCAAGTTCAAACAATAAAGTCAAATGATTAAGGAAAACAAAAGTCTTTTGTTAGTGAGAAATTTTGTCAAAAATATAAGGCAGGAAAAATCCCTAAAATTGTTTAGGAATTAAAAAAACTTACTTAACTGAAATACTGTTAAGAAATCCTCCATGTTTTCATTAATTTCACTGAGGTGAGAAGGCATTAGTCTCTTTAGATATCTCAGAGTTGTTCATCTAGTCTGACCTATTTACCTGGAATGCTCTTTAGTCAACCTGTAGGCAAGTCTTCAAGATAATTAATTCCATATATTGTAGACATTGTTTTTGAACCAACACCCTGTGCTTGAACCAACACCCTGTACAGCTGATATTAATTTTCCAATAACTAAAGAAACAGCCTAAAAGCTTGGTTAGATCAAGCTTGATTTTAGACATCCTAAACATCTGTCTGCCTCCATGACTAGATCACCCACTTTTAGCTTCAAAAACCAGAAACAGGATTTTTAGAACTCAACTGTATGACATGAATAAGATCTGCCTTTAGGATAGATAGGAATGGATTCAAAGAAAAACTAGGGAAAGAGCCATTATGCAAAGGAGCTTATATGTTACTGCAGATTTTTTGTTTCTTACCTTGTGAAAATTTTTCACAGATGAAATATATAATTTTTTTTATTTTAAGCCAGGGAGTTATTTTAAAAAAATAAGTGACATTTAAGGAATTTCTTGTTTATCTATTGAAATACTTTATGTAGTTTTTTAACATTAAAAATCGTTGCAGTGGTTAATAGTCAGCTTAATAAAGCAGTAACAATAATATGAAATTAAAACACCAAAATCTTGTTTTGATGAAGAAGACAACCTGCCATTCCCCATTCCTGAGAACTATTTTTATAATTTCTAAATATATTTAGAAATATTTTTATAAATTCTAGGGAGGGAAGAAAACTAATCTTAAGGCTTTATGTTAGGAAAAACATTGGGTTTCTGGATGAACCAATATCTTGAGAGGGGAAAGAAATTTCTCAGTATAAAATTTCCCACTGTCTTCTTTCCAGACAACTTTGGGAAGTTGAGGTGTTTCATGAACATTTAGGTGTTGAGTGGAGCAATTTTGCCCCCAGAGGGAATGTGCTGAAAGAGAAACTGATAAATCATGGACACCTGGAGAAAATGTTAATGGAACAGACTTTCCTCGTATCTTGCTCTTAAACTCTTCTCGTGTATGTGATGCTGACTATTTGCAAGCACCTCTTGACCCAATATACAGTAGTCCTGAGAAGCAAAACAGAATTCTTTGGCGTCTCTCCATCTCCTGAAGAGCCTGTGGAAAGACCAAAGATTCCTCATTCCATAGTGCTTTCCAGGTTTTGTCCAAGGATGTCTTCATCCAAAATGATTTACTAGTTGCTATCCTCTTTCCAATCCCCAAATTAGGAAAGTAATGCCTTATGCAAAACAGAGGGATTGCATCACATTCCTGCCATCATGAACAGTCTTGGAATGAGATGTATTCACCTAAGACAGCTCTAAATTAAGAGGTCAGAGACTGTAGGCAAATAAAATCTGAGCCATAAATCTTGGGAAGCCAAAGTCTAGAAGTGTCAAATGCAGAAGTAACTCTTATCAACCCAAATCCCTTCTCTTGACATGACAAACAGTGATGACCATAATTCTTTAGAGCGCCCATCATGATGTACAGTAGGGGGGCTTTTTTCTCATGCTGAGGCGCATCAACACTGCAATGTCTGACTTCTGCATCTGCTGGGTTTATTTCAAATATGTTCTTGGGAGGCAACTGAATTAAAAGGTTCAGGAGATTGCACCCTCCTTCAGCTTCCCTGCTGTGTGCTGTGGAAGAGTGGCCATGCAGCTGTGTGTCCCACCTGACCAAATAGCAGCTCTTCCCACTTCTGTCTGGAGGAATACAGCAACTGAAATATCAAAGAAAAAATTAAAAAGCTTCACAAAATGAACAAAAATGGAGAATTAACGAACCCACTGATTATTAATTTCTGAATTACTTGTTTAAAAACATTGAGGTCTGAGACTAAGTTATATCCTGGCCTTTTTATAAACTTTAAATTCTTACATAATTTGGTTCACTTAGATGTTCTAATATCACTTAATCCCTACTAGTGGGAAATGGAATTTACATAGTAACTTAACTAGCTGTAAAGAAGCTATTTAAAGTAACTAAGGTTAGCTGTCTTAATTTACACCTTTGAATAGACTGCCATTAATTGATTCTCTTGTGGCGCTCTTCTACTAAAGCTTTGACACACACATTAAGCCAGTTTTAACACACATGAACCGCTTAATTTATTGCAGTTTCTCTATGCTAAAAGTAACTTTACAGAGTCTAGAAAATGTAGTCCTCACTAGGCCTTTGTGTGATGCATTTTGGGATCTCTGCCATTAGAGCATAGAAATTTCTGAGAATACTCCAATAACATTGAAATTAGATTTTAAAATTGAACAAAGGGATTTTTTTATGCTTATTTGTTTAGGAGGCTGCAATTAACTTGACAGAATCATCACTCTAGATTTGTTTCAGAAAACAGAATCAGTCTCAAATAGGTCTTATGATGGTAAGGTCATTGACATACATGGTCTGTGTGTTTTCTTCTTGCAGCTTATGTCCAAGAACTCACAACTAGGAAAAACTATTTCACATGGCAAGGAACTGCCAGTATACAGCCAAATACTAGCTTTAAAATGCTTTCAATTATGGTGTGACTAAATTTCGCATTTAAGAGAAGTTAATTCAGCTCTGAGAAATTACTACCCATGGTGTTGTGACTTTCACCAAAAGCAACAGATGGGCTGTCACCTCAGCAAATTGATTTTGTGGAGATATGACATCTTCCATTAGTGGAGTATTAGTCTCTCTGGTCTTTGTTCCTTCTGCCTACTCTGTCAATGCAGTTAATGGATCTGGTGTCTAAACACAGATGCCACATTTTAAAAAGCAGATATTCTCCTCAAATCCAAAGTCAAGTAAATATTAATGATGGAAAAAAAAAATGAGATGTTCTCAAGCGTTAGCTTTTGACACTAGTTCCCAAAATTTGAAGACCGGTTTTATTTCACAAACCATTTATCTTCTTACACAGGGGCTGTCTCCATGTTCCTGGCATAAGAGACATGGGGATGTCCTTGATATATCTTTCTATTAATAGCTAGGAACAATAATAGAGCAGCTTGACCTTTGTCATGAGGGGATGAAAACCTGATAATATCATAGGAAAGCTCATCTTCTTCCAAATGATACAAAAGACTGTGAGGCAGCAGGCAAAGCAAGAGCAAGGAAAAGAGATGTCAATATCAACTGCAGACTTTGGAGGACAAGGTGAAGAACTACTTAAAGATGTGCAATATCACAATCAGAGAGTCCTATTTAAAAGTGGAAGCAGAGAAATGCAACTTAGATCATGAAGAAAGGGTCCCCAGGCAGAGGAATGACTTTGAGTTTCCACAGAGCTTTGCCCTTGGCCCAAACAGGTTTTTGAAGCAGTGGAGAAAGAGGTCAAGTCTTTTTAGAACTATTTCTAAATCTGGGTATTTCTTTTGGAAAGCATAACTGAAGTTGTTTGATTTTCCTGTTCAAAGTCTTTCAGAGTATCCATTTTAGTTATTGTCATACATTGCATCAAATTTATCAATAAACCTCATGTCCGTGCATGGCTAATGTTCTGGAAGGTGACATGCTTAGATTATTAAGATACTGGGATTTCTGAGAGTAGTGTCCACATCCATGCCAAGAGCTTTCAGGTCTTGAGCTGAGGTCTTCCCTTACTCTGGCAGGCCTCCTCTGCAAAAATATATGCCATGGACAGAAAAGTGGGAAAAAATTTTCTCCCTGGAAGTTTAGAACATAAGGACTCCTTGTGCTGGGGCCAAAGAGATTGCCCAGGAAGGGAACAGAAACAGGATTATTTGTTTTGGTTTCTGTATGTATGTGGGATTTTCTAGTGACTGATAAAGTGTGCTACAGTTCCACTTCATTCCTCCCAGTGCTCTTCTTATCAACTATGTTTTTTTTTTTTGTAAATTGTAAGATAGATTTTATACAATTCTCAATATTCTAACTTGTGAACTGGCGAAGGAGAATGTTGGACATGAGGAGGTATTTTTTCAGAAAAATAGAGTAAGAACATAGTAATAATTTTTGGCTAACTGAAGAAGGAAGAAAAAAATGCAATCTAATACATAACTGTCATTTGTTATGAGTCACATCTTTCATTTTAGATCCAGATTATCTCCATCCCACATAAATGTGGCATTCCTTAACTTTCTAGTGATACAAATTATTGACTTAAAAATTGTAGCACTTGTAGGAGACTATTTTACTAGAGGAATGAGTCATTGCAGATTTCATCATCCAGACTTCACTATTACTTGTCCTTATGCCTCAGTGTAAGTTTTTTCTTAGATCAGGTCTTAGGAAGGATTAAATTTGCTATACCTTGAAGCTGTTTATCTTGGGTTTTTATAAAATATGGTCTTTGGGATTGTTTCCTTTTGCAGTAAAACAGACATGAAGTATTTCAGCTGTGAAATTATATGCAGCTATTTGAGGAACTGCAAGTGGGGAGACTGACACTTTTACCAAAGAAAAGGAAGATGATAAAATAGGAACAAGTCTAAAATAGAAGCAAAGAAATATGGGACTAGCTCTATATCAGTGGTGGCACACTGTGTCTTAGGATTCTCTTACACCACAGTTTTCTCAAAATTTCAGTGTTTCTAGGGCATCAGCACCTCCTTGGTAGTGACTGGGCAGGATTTACATTGGCAGCTGTGTATTAATATTCCATAAGACTAAAAATTCAAACTTGATCTTGACACAGAAAGAGTGGAAGTAGAAGGCCTCCACATTTTCTGTGTAGGTTGCTTAATATCTTGAAATTACTTGAAGATCTGGGCTAAGAATAGCAGAGTGAACCTGTTTGGTCATTCTTGAGAGCCTCAGCTGAAAAATAAACAGCAAATAACAGAGAAAAGAGGCTATCTTCTGATTGCTGATGTTACCTTTATATCTTTTTCTGCACTACCACTTTAACTTAGGAAAATGGAAAAGTATCATGCTATAGTGTTCAACACAGAAAAACTGGTGGGAAACAGTATTAGCAAGATACAAAAATATTTTCCTTTAAACATTTGTTTTCTGAACCCTGTGGCATTTCGGAGCTGATGGTTACAAATAAGTGCAGAAGAACATAAACAAAGAATCCCATAATCCAGTGAGGATTAATAGGTCAGAATGAAATGAATCTTGAGTAATAGACACATTTCATCTTTTTTAGTGAAAAACACATTAAAACTCAATGAAAAAGCTTCCTTCTCCTTTCTCACTAACAGTGAATAAACCAGGAAAAACTTTGCTGAAGTCTATAACATTAGAAAGAAAGAGATCAAAATATTTTTTAATCTCTTTCTGCTATCTGCAACCTTCTGTTGTGAATATATTTTAGATAGTGAAGTCTCAACTGTCAAATAGTCAGTTTCTTAGCTCTAAATCTTAAATAAAATATAAAATTTCTCAAGCTTGGTTTATCATCCTTTATTTTCACATAAAAACTAGCACTTCCAGGGAGACACTACCTGCAAATTTGCCCTCCCACAAACACTAGCAAGCATTTTTTTATATACATCCTTTCCTTATGACTTACAAGTATTGATTGAAAAATTTCTGTCCTCCATTTATTTGATTTTTAAAAGCTGCAAGTGTATTTTTCATCTGCACTCTGTCTTTTCATTATCCTCCATTGTGTAGCCTTTCTGTCATCAGTTTCTCAGCAGGACTGGTTTACATTTTGCTTCCCCCTGTAGCTTTTTTTTTTGTTTTCATTACATTGAGCCAGATTTCCAGTTAATTCATAGTCGCAGCTCCTAAATGAACATTCAGATGGTTCTTGAGCACACATTTCTCCAATTAGAAACAGTACTTTCCATCCAGTTTCATTAAATACCTCTGGGTCAAAGATGAAAGAGTTTCTTTAAATTTTCTCCCCAAGAACATTTATGTATTAAGATACTTCCATGATTGATTTTCCTGGGTGCCCTTACTTCAGTAGGTCTGAGTTCTCTTTTTCATGTTTTGTCTGACACAAAACTAGAAGTGGAAGTTGGCTGAGCAGAAAAAGAGGGGTTTGGATTTCTCAGGGTCTAATGTAAAGCCCAGTGCTATCCGTGGGAAGCCTCCCAGCAGTTCCCTATTAAGTTCTGCCCTGAGTTTGTGGCACATTCTTGTACAGATAGATGTGAAATACACTTTTACATTTTTCCATGTTTTATGAATTCAGGCAGGAAGAACTACTCCATGAAAAATAAAAAAAGCTTTTCAAAAATATCTTCAAATGAAGTGTAAACGTATCTAAGGTTCAGATAATTCAGTTAACTGCACTCTCCAGTTGCAGATGAAGAGAAGTGCTAAAAGTACAGTTTTGAGGTACTTCTGTGCTAGTTCAAAGAGTGGACAGGATGGGAACTTCTCAGAGCCAGTCCTTACAAGATTTCTGAAAGTGAGAGATTAGGAGCCCAAGCGCTTCCCAGGCTTTGGGAAGTCTCCCGCTATAAATCCTGGTGTTGTGGTCCCTGACAGACACATAGCCACTGAATGCTTGTCATTTCCAAAACAGTATAGCTTCACATTATGAATTAAAGTCTGATGCAGGTAAGTAACCTCCTGAAATGTTTATTTAGATAACAGTCCAGTTAGGTCCCGAGAAGCAATCAGTGTTAAAATGGTGGATTTTATTGCATTCAAGAAAACACTTACATGTTGCAGAAATGACGTCTCCATTTTTCAAATAGCTAGAAATTGCTGAGTTTAATGGGCACTGGAGTGATGGCATAATCACATTTTTCTCTGGTGTATAGCCCCTATCATTTATTATTTCAACTGCTGTACATTGGAATCCGCTTACTCTGACAGCCCTGCCTCACCACAGGTCAGCTTGATAGCATCAGCTGGGAATGGGTAATAACCAAACTGCTCTGACAGCAGGTATGGTAGAGATAACTTTAAAAGTGGAAATGTGCTTAAAAATACATAAAGGTGTGACAAAAATGGGAATCGAAGCAGCCCTCACTTGAGTTTTATATGGCTCCCTGGATTTTTGATTTCCAGATGTTTTACCTATCAGATATTCCCTGATGAGTTTCATTAAAATTCCAAAATATACACTCTCAGCTGCTCAGAGACATGGTATTGATGATATGGTGTGTAGTCATGTAGCCATGGATACAGAGTAATCTTCCTTTCCGTCTTTTTTTTTTTTTTTTTTTTTTTTTTTTTAATAATGGAGAAACACTGTTTACAATCCCCAACAGAGTTGCTGAGGAAACTAGGAGACTCAGCAGTTCTGGCCATTGGATTCAAACATCATTTTAAGAGGCATGTAGAGACCATTGTCTTTACTTGTAGGGCTAAGTACAAACCACTTGTTTGAGACTAGAGATAAGCCAAGCCTGTATAGCAAGTGACTGGCAAACGACCTACTTCCACGCCCTGCACAGTCTGCAGGAAGCCAGTTCAGTGGACTACTGCATGCAGAGCTGATGATGCCCACACTGCCATGGCAGCAGCCACGTCTGTGCCCAAACTGTCTCAGTTCCTCTTCCCCACAGTATGCTGCCAGCTAAGGGGGAGTTGCGTTCAGCCCAGGGACTCAGAGTCAGGGGAACACAACCTGCAGCAGCTCCTTGTGCAAAACTGAATCTCAGGAAAATGATGTTGAACTGAGGTGCCTTCAGTTCATCGCAGTCCAGTGTGCTCTTTCTGCATTTCAGGGCTGCATTTCCGTCCAAAGAAGAACCTGGGTCTTTGGGCTAGAGGCTGAGGCATGCAGACGGGACAGCACAACTGCTGATGGTGAGTTGCTTCTCTGCAGCCTCATTCAAACTCTGAGAGATGTGGCTGGGTAAAGCTGAGCAGTTCTTGAAGAGACAGGTGGGGCCACCTCCTGTGGGACACAGCTTGAGGAGGCTCAGCAAATACCTTCCTGATTCAGTGTTCATGAGTTAAAATACTGAGCTCTTTGTATTTATATGTTTCTATGGTCCTCCTCCACCCTAAACCTCCTCCTTTCCTTGGAAAAGTATGTTGGGGTGTTCTTGACATCTCCAAATTACTGGTGGTGGGGAAGAACTGCTTGCCAAGAGAGATCATGGAGAGTTTAGTGTTTTCAGTGGAGCTGAAATAAGAACCAGATTGAGAGCTATGAGCAGAATTGTGTAACTGTCTGTACAGTATTCAGGTAATTTTCTAAAAGGACATTTAGATATCTGAATTCTGCTCCTGTCACCTTACAAGGACATTTTTTGCTGCTAGTGTTTGTGCCAGTTTGTACCTGTTTACTTCAGTTGCCCCAAACCTTTCTGTATCTATTTAATCTTTTCTCCTAAGTCTGTCCCACTTAGTCCCATGAATCAGCCCAAATTAACCTAGAAATGTGGAGTATTTTTTTTCGTCTCCCCTTTTCCCCATTCAGAGCATATATATATATATTTGGCCATAAGTTACCCTTAATTAATGAAATAATCCAGAGACAGCTGTAGCAGAGCCATGTAGATTGTAGATAAGGAACTGTTTTCTCTCTACTTTGTGATTAGCTGCCAAAGTTCGTTACTTGGATTTTATGTTCCCCCTCTATCATATTACACTGCAAATTCATGGCTAGTGAGATGTCCACAATTTCTCCAAAGTACATACAGCTATTACTCCTTCCCTGGTTTTAACCTGATCATTGGATGCCTGTGTTTCTCATTAATTTTCCTGAGATATTCTGGCTTGCAATTTTTTAAGATTAACTTGATTTTTGGTGGGACCTTCAGTCTGCATATTTCTGTTCTCTCTTCAACCCAGTCACGTATTATTGTTTTTCTTCTCTACTAGAGCCTCATCTGCTTTATCAGAAACATACAGTCTCTGGGTATTAGGGTTTTCAGGCTCAGCTATTTTTACAATACTTACTGCCACGTTCCTTTGTCTTCTTTCATTCTCCGTCTGCCTCTTATCTGGTCTCTCACCTTGTTTTCTTTCACCTGACAAATAAATGTTGCCAGTGTATTTTTTTTTTGTCTCCCATTGTAAGTTTTGCTCTAACTACATTTTTTTCTCTGAAACTCAAGGTAACCTGTCACCTATATGTTAGAAATATGTAAACTCCAGAATTCCCTTTGGAATAAACGGGAGCAGCTGGTTTGATATTAGTTCCTCAGAATCAGGTTTTAAAAGCATCCTGAGAGAAAAAAAAAGGCTGTCAAAACAAGCAAAAAATTTTAACAAATAACCTTTTCTTTGGTGGGGTTTGCATTCTGACTTTGTAGTGTGTAAGTTAGATATTGCTCTGCTAATTACTTTCCTTTAAAAACTGTATTTATTCTATTCAAGTTCATTTTTAAAATAGTTTTTTCCATCCTTTAACCACTGATATAAAGTTTGGTCATAAAGACTTGGGACAAGAAGACATATTGCAAAGAAATCCCACAAGCAAACTGTTAAATATAGAAAGGAATAGACCTATTAGCATTAAGTTACAGAAAAAGAGAAAAACCCAACTTTTAGTAAAATGTTCCAAAATGTTCTGACCTTTTTAAAAGAAAATTCTGTTCAAACTTTGAGGTTTAATACCAGAATCTCTGTCCTAGACAGCAGTAACCGTGAAATAGGAGTTTGTAAACTCTGAGAGCTGACACAGGTTTTATGTCTGTGTTCATCTACTACTCAGTGAATGTAACATTCATTACAATGACTCCTTTCTTTTTTCATGAGAACTGAACATGTAGTGAAACCTTTTGAAGGATGATTCTCCAGAATTTCATGTCTCATTCTTGATTATTTAATTTCCTCAATCAAAATTTGTTTGAAGATTTAAGTAACAACTCATAGTTACCTGTATAATGGGGAGGTGAGCAGGTCATAATTTGAACAACTCACCTGAGAATTTCAGCAACAATGCAATTTTTTAGAAATTTCATTACTCATTCTGAGAAGAAAGGAAATTGAAATGGTTTCAAACCTTGGATTGTGAAAAAAAAAATGACAATAGAACAAATCCTACAGAAAAGCAAAATTATTGTTACATTGGAGTTATATTTATTTAATATAGATAAGTAAACCACACCAAATTTAAAAAAAAACCATCCTGCCTGAAGCTGTTGGATCCATACACGTGAGTAACTGCTGAATACTAAGCTGAATATGGGGCAGGCATTGGTGGCAGTTTTCTACTAAAAGACATCATCACTCTGGAAACAAGATAGGGGAAAAAAAAAAAAATAAAAAAGTCAAAGCAAAGCAAACAAAGTAAAATTGAATAGACTACAAGTGATTTTACCAGGTTTTTAATTAATGAGAACACAGGAGATTGCTAAAATGAGTACATTACCTAATTGTGAATTAATATTATATGCTGAAACATCCCACAAGGGAAGAATTGGATATGCTAATATTGTATGAAAGAGATTGCCACTGGCAAATATTTCACTTTAGAGAATTCTGCATTAGGCATAAACTTAGGAAAAAAACAACCCTCTTAATATATGTCATGAAATATTAATTGCCTAGAAGTTGCTAAGGCAAGATAAAAGCTTGATTATACACCTTTGCATCCTTTTGATGGTCTTTATTGACCATTGATCCAGAATTGTTTTTAGAAATGCAATGCATTATTGTATGAGTAATAGAGCAGACATTTTGTGGTATGAAGTTATAATTCCTAAGCAGTAATATCTAAAACTGTAATTTGCCTAAACCTAGTGGGACGTTACTTAGAACATTCCTGAGGGGAAGATATTTGGCTTTAGAATTTGCTTTCTTCTCCTTGGTTCAAAAATACTGCCTGCCCTCTAGTATCATTTTGGTAAGCTGCTCTGAAAAATGCACCAGTTATTTTTCTTAATGTGAAGAGTGGATGGAAGCGCAGGCAGTACTGGATATGAAGTTTGTTGTGTCATACTACTGCACAACAGTTTTTTGGTAAAATACTCTGCAGTATCCCAGGAGTAAGTGAATACATTTTTAAAAATGAACAAAAAAAGAGGAAGGAGTTTGAGATAAACTGTTACCCAAAGAAAACAGCACACAAGTCTTTGTGTTTTGGCCTATGAATGTTCAAGGTACCTAAACCTGAAGGAAACACCCAACTTTTATATTGTTCCATTAAAAGCAATGAATCTACCTTTATTTACTTTAACATTCAATGACTTCAGTAAACTCTGGGGAATGAGATTCAGTTTTCATACTTATGAGGAAAACTTAAAAAACTGAAGTTAAAAAAAGAAAGCCAAAATGCAAAACAATGTTCCCCCCAATTGTATAGAAAGTGATTGCAACAAAGAGACATAATTTTTCAGGTTAATACAAAGTTAGACTATACCTTGGATTGGTTGATTTGCATCAGACACAAATGGCACAGTTTAAATGTTGCTAGTAAATGAACTAATTTGTGTTTGATTCAATTTTTTAGTTCCATTGGAGCCATTGTGGTGATTGTTATAATTTCTACAGAATGACTTGCTCATTCTTTTCTCTGGCTAACCAGTTGCAAAATGAAAGTTTGATTTCCTACCTTTACTTCCCTTTGAATATGAACTTAAATTGGTAAATTATTTGTCAATGCTTTTACCTTAACATATGATGTAATCTGTTTTGATCTTAATGTTCAAGATGTATGAAATGGCAGAGAAAGGCCTTCAGCTGCTGCAAACAGGCACAGATCCACTTATTTCTGTGAAGAGTTTGTAGAGTTTTCAGTGGAGTGAAACTTAGACACAGCTCATGTATTCCATCTGTGGTCTGCTTTCCAGTTGCCTTAAAATCAGGAGTGCTCCTGAACAGTTGTTCATTCTGAAAATATTTTTGTGTGTGAGTGAGAGATTTATCTTGTATTTTGAGTGGGAATTTCAGAATAATGAGTTCAGCCTTGTGTTTGGTCACTGTACTTTTTTATTGCTGGCTCAGTGCTGTTTAGCATATTTTTTTCCATGATAGTATTTCTTCTGAGATGCTGCTGCTGCTCCCATTCTCCTGACTTCTGTCATTCTCTTGAAGATGGTATATGACAGCTTACTGCATGTTACTGCTTTGTTTCAGACATTCCATCCTCCAGGCCTGAGTAGTAGCAATCTCTATAACCTTCACAGTGACTTATTAAATAATAAGTAAACCTGTTTGACAGTGCCTTCAGAGATTTGATTCTGAGCAGTTTACTAAGCATTTTGCTAAGCATTATAAACAACCACTTCTTTATCTTTTAACTTCAATGCTTTTAAATTCAATTCTTTTAAAATAACTTTCTCAAGAAGTCCAGTTATAGATAGAAGGCAATGTTCTGCATTTCTGGTTGCATGCTCAGTGATGCAATGTAAATATGGTCAGTGCAGGAAGTCTGGCACTATTAAATGGTTTCCTAGAACTGAGTATGGAATAAGATTGGGGGAAAAACAAAGCAAGGATGTATAAATGGCTGTGACTTCTTTGTTTGTACTCAAGATAGAATATAGTCCTAATGTCTCTGATTGTGAAAGACATTCATGTAAAGTAAGCCTGAATATAAGATTCACTGTCAGATGCAGCCAGGGCATTACCTAGAAAAGTACAGGGTAATTTCAGTTCTCTAACACAACTGTCTGTGCCAGCTGGGGCTGTGTTTTTCTTAGTGCTGCACCATGGCAGGAAAATGTGAACCCAATCCATAGCATCTAAAATCACCTCCAGGGACTACTGTGCCAGCCTGTCTGAAACACGTCAGATGTATCTTTTTTTTTTTCTGGAATGTTCATAGTCTTTAACAGAATTAGGATAAATGAAAGAGGGGAAAATGCTGAAATTACTAGATGAATTCTGCATAAGAATTTTAAGAACTAATGTGGAACAGAACAAAGCATAGGCAAGGGGTTTCAATAGTAGAAAGAAAAGTGAAGGTTGCTGCCGTTCAGAGGAGATTAATGCCTTGGATATTGTTTGGGAGCTACTAAAAGGTAAGAAAAGGGGAAGAAGGAAATTAGTCTTGATTCTCATCTCATGCTGCCCAGTGATGCTTTGTCTCAGGTTTTTAGGTGCCCTGTTCTTAGTAAACCTGGTCTAACTTGCCAGTGACTGCAATTTGCTGGGGTCACACTGACCTACAGCTGCCCTGAAGCCACGCAAGATGAGTAAGTTGCTATGTTTTTCTTCCTTAGCCTGGGCCTGTGCCACCAAAGGTTTTGTGAGACCTAAAAACCTAGTCCTCACTGAACCTGAATTAAATGTGCCTGTGTCACCCTGGCATACCGTAATATACTGACAAACAGTAATTATTATATATGTGATAAACTGTGTCATAGAATAAATCAGAAATTAATATCTACCGCCACTTTGTGCGAGAAGGAATTTGTTTAACCTTCTGATTTTTATCAAGGTGTTGGAGACTTTCCTGGATGAAATGATACTAAGTATCTTCCAGGACCTGGACTCTCAGACACTATCCAGTAGAAGTCCAAGTTGATTCTAGCCATCTCTTGTGGCAGGGTATCATCCCATGAATCCACATGCAAGCTGGAAGCCTAATTTGAAGTTTACTTTCCGCTAGCTGAGTGGCTATACCGGGTTCATTGAAACTGATCATGGAAACAAATTCCAGCATAAAGGATCTGTGCCTTCTTTCAGGTCTTGCCTATACTTGTGCTACAAGCTATACTTGTGCTTCCTATAGCCTGATCCGAGTGCAGCCATTCTGGCATGTTGCAATCTCTTGAGCTATAAGCATTCCTAAACATGGGAAGGGGATTATCCCATGTTGTACCTATTGCTTTGAGGGGCGAAGATTGTAGCTGTGATGGAGGGAATCCAGAGAATATCAGGAGTCTTACTCAGCTCATTGGTACAATTATCTACCTTAAATGAGAAAAACTGTGCAAAGATGGGATTTGCATTGAATCACATCACAGGTGGCAGTATTTTTCTGAGTAGATGTTGCTGGCACGAATACCCTAGGATTTGGCAAACAAGCAGCTGAAAAAAATTAGTATTTGTATAGTGTCTGTAAGGATGTTGAGTACAGAGGGATTATTATGGTTGTAGGTTGTCATGGGTAGTGAATTGAGACCATGTGTTCCCTTAGAGTTCCCCTACAGCAATGTCCCTCACCTTTTATTTCTGTGTAGATACATAATGTCACTGGCATAACTAGTGTTCCTGCAGGTGCAGGCTAGGCTGGCAGCTAAAATGTGTCTGTTTTCTGCCTGCACAGCAGCCACTCAGACGGGTGTGCAGCTCATCACATTTGTTACCCTGGTATGGGTTGTAAGCACAAAAATATGCCAGAGTAAATTGTTCAGGTGTTGCTTGTACCTGTAAAATGATGGTCAACCTTTGAAAATAAACTCATGGAAAGCAGGCTATGTATAGAAAGCCATTTCTTTGATGGATGTTAGCTGCAGGGGGAGGATAAAACAGGCCCTTACCTGTAACTGCACAGGGTAATCATTCCTCTAAGTGAAACTTACTTCTGTAATCTCACAAAGACCTGAACACTGTGAAGGCAAAATCAAAATGCTAACAGACAAGTTGTCCTCCAGTTTATTAGGGTTCCTTCCCAGGAGGGCTACATTCAATTATGTTTTCCAGTGGTTTGCCAAAAGAACTTCACAGTTAAGCCAGCTGAGTTTGCATTCAGATTTTCTACTTTAAGTTACAAACGTCTTGCTTTTCAAAGCTTTCCAGCTGACCTGAAGTGTCATGCCAACAGCACTACAGCTAATTGAATATATATCTAATTTTTCATTGTTGCAGCTTTACGGACCATTTCCTCATTAAAAACGTGAGTGTTTGCACAGGAGCAGACAGGAGAATTAAGTAGGAGGAAAATCTCTTTAACATGACATTGTCTTTTTCTTTTGTTTTTGAGCTTGGCAGCTGGATACTTCTGTTAACTCCTATTTATCTTGCATTAATGTAATAATTGGGAAATGCCTGCTTTGCTTCAGTGGAAGTACCCTGCAGTTCAGTGTAAGAAGCTCTATTTGCCTCAAGGCTGTGCTCTATTCTGTGTTTATAGCGTTGTTTGTATATATAAACCTATAAAATCTGGAGAGACCATTTGCAATGATTATCAGCAAAGCACAATTCTGCAAGGATTGAGGAGGATAAAAATCTCAGATAATTCACAAATAATCAGTGCACGTGCCTGTGATTCTGGAGCTTGGTGCTCTTTGGGTTGTCAACAAGGGAGACCATTTTCCATTGCAGTTTCTTTCCACTAAAGAAAATGATTACTTACACACATTTCAAGTAAAACTTGAGTGCTTTTCTTGTGCACTGCAGAAACCAGTGCAGACACCAAATATTAGCATTATGCTCCATGTTGCTTTGCAGTTTATAATCCCTTGAACTATTCTGCTCATACAAACAGCTGTAGGAAAAATGTACATAAGGTGGAGCTGGGCAGAGGTAGGGCATGGGCCTGAACATTAAACAAGCTTATTGAGATAGAGCAATATTGCTGTTCAATAAAGTTTATTGAAGTAGAAAATAACTTAAGTCTCAGCACTTTTTCAAAACTACCCTGAATGCAAGCTAATTCCCACACAACACATGCAATATTGACTCCCATCTCTCATTTCCTAGGTTTCATAGATTTCATATGCTCCAAGTGGTGTTTTAAGCATTTTCTTTCTGAAAAGTAAAAATGCTTTTGCAAAAAGGGGTGACAAATTAAGTATCACTCCTGTAATATTAAATGCCGTGTATTAGGAACCTAACTTTCTGTTGCCTTGGCTTATGAAAATGACCCCAAAGAGTCAGTGTCCCCTATATTGAATGGTCTTATTGTATTTATCAAGATAAATGCTTTGATTCATGAAGAACTTTTCTGACTGTGCCCCTCTGACTCAGTATTGATCTAGTATGCAGATATTTGAAGATACTGAATGAACACAAGCATGATCAAGAGGAAGGAATGGCCTAAGATTGCCCTCAGTAGGAGATCAGGTCTTTGAAGAGGCTTAGAGGGCAAAAAGGTGTTCCTGGTACGTTCAAAAGAGCAGGTGTGCCCAGTGTCTTTGAGAGGAGAGGGAAGAGACAATGAAGCAGTAGTTTTTATTCTGCCACTGCCTTGCATTTCTGGTCAGGGAAGCAATTGAGCAGAATAGACTGACAGAATTCCCTGCCTCAATACCCAAAACCAGTTAGATACCTCTGGTTTTGACAAAAGCCCCTCTTGCCCAGAGGTTCTGAGCTCCTCCAGATCTACAGCTTTTGCTCTTGCTGGCCTCAAAGCAGCTGAGACAGATGAAATAGGTAGGGCTGCCCAAAGGGTCAGTCTTCTGCCTCTTGGAAATCACTGTCAACATTACAGTTTTAGGCAAGAAAAATGTTGAATCTTTGTGACTGAACAGCATCGTTTGAAAAATATGCCAATAATTTAATTGGTTCTTTAATTTCTTATGGGGGCAGACATGCTATTTTCAGTGATCCTTTGGTTAAGCCTGCTGTCCAAGGGGCAGATTTGCAGACTGAAATACTCACATTTGATAAGGTACATTGAGTGAGGGCCTGTATAAGCTGATCAGGATATATCACAGAGTATGTATTGAAGCCTATCTTCTAGCTACAGAAGAAAATATTTTTATGATTATTGCAGTACTATTTCCAAAGGAGATAAAAGGGTCATATCAGATTCCAAGTCTCTTCTGGGCAGGCTCAGATGACTTTTTGGCACCAAATTTAGACTTCATCCTGTTTGAAGCAGTAAACAGTGGGACTTTCTGGAAATAAGATGGACTTTGGAAATAGTTGTGTTGTTACTTAAGTATTTGCAAGCAGGCTCTGTGTCCACAGTTGGGAGGTGTTCCTGTCAGCTCACACAGATGACTTGCAGATTCTACTTTTCTTCATCCATCTCCCTGCAACATACAAAACTGCCCAAGGCAGAGGTTGCACTCTGGAGTTTTTCACATTCACGTTCTTTGCACATCTTTTATAAAGCAAAGAGTTGTGTAGCTAGAAATGTTGAAGTGTTTTGGTCTCTTATCCAGTGTTCAGGAGGTATTGTAGCAACAGAAAGAAATTCTCCCTCTTAGAACTCTCAAGCTGTCTAGTGAGGTTTTTTGGGTGCTTAAGTGGGTTTTGTTATTGAAACAACCAGACCTGCCTCTGGGTTGCTATTATGGAGCCAGCAGTGAAAATATTTACCTGAGTAGTTCTACAGTAATGTAAACATCAGATAAGACTGAAGTGTTGGTGTAGGTAAGGCTGGGATAGGAGTGAGAAGCCTGGACACTCTTGATAGCTAAACTGATCCTCTTGGCCATTTTCATTTCTCTAAGCCATTCTGCTGAGGGCTGTCAAGCCCTACTGATCACCTCATATTGAGGATACTCAGCAAACTGGTAATCTGTAGAGAGAATATTCTAGTGGCAGGTTTAAGGTGGGTAGTGCCTTGGATTTATGTGTCCAGGTGAGCATGGGGACAAAGGAAGTTTGGTAGGCACCAGCAGTGAGGCATGCAGGAAAGAAATCTTCCAAGGTGAAGGGTGAAATTTTGTTGGAGAATGTTTTTAAGAAACATTTCTTATCAGTTAACAGTAAGTTCTAGCAATAGATCATCAATAGTTGTTTCATCAATTGCCTTTGATAGCACAGAAAAAAAAGACAATGGGGAATTTTTTCCATGTGCAGATACACAATTGCTGAGGTCTGTGTGTAAGATAACATTCTCTAAAGCATGGGGCTTTATTTCAATATCCAGATACAACATTAACAAGGTGTATGAGTACTGGGGAACTTGTCATCTAACATTGCCTAGGTACAGTGGCTTTCCCATCAACGTCAGGAAAAACCCTCACACAGAGCTGTAACTTTTCTGGGAGTTACACCAGTGGTCTCCCAACTCAGGGTGCTCAGTTGCTGCACAACAGGTACCTGTAGGCAAACTTTACACTAAAATAAACGTTACCTATCAGAAAGTATCAATCCCTTGCTTGTATGAATATGGTGTCATCTAACATTACACTTTTTCCAGACACTCCTGAACATATTCTTCTGTCAGAGATCACAGGAAGCAGATCTGTGTGTCATGCTTCTAACAGAAGAAACACACCATTGTCCCTGTAAGGAGCACTCTAGAGTTTTGGGGTAATATACACCAGATTTCTCTGAGCTCAGATGTATACAGTACATGTTGGAATTTGTTTCCTTTCCATTCAATGCTTCCCAGAGGGATGTAAAACACCCAGAGACACTTATGAAGCAACAGTGATTTTCAGAATTTGTCCAGCAAACCAGAACAGGGGTCACAATGCCAGTTCCTAATGGAATGGAGCTAAAGTGCACAAAAATATTCTTCTGCACCTATTCCTGTGTGACAGAGCAGCGATGTCACTGACAGTTACCTCACCAATATGTTACCTGCCTTTTATATGCTAGAGTATTCTGCATCTTATGTCTATGTTTCCTGGTTTGGAGAAGTGTGGATTTCATTCAGCAGCTACACTGAAGTAGCACAAGTGCCAGTGGCCCCTCTTTTCTCTTTGAACCACCTGAGTATTCTGAAAGCAGGAGCAAGTAGACTTCCTGACATATGTTCACCTACATATATAATGCAGGAGGTCTGCTAATTCACTTGTTTCATTTCAGTATATTTCTGAATTTATGGATTGGGATATGAATATTCTGTCCTTTCTGTAATGCTACTAAGTCTGGAAATGGGCACATTTTCCATTATTCTTATTTTTCACAGAGAAGAATAAACACTGGAATACTGTAGCCGTGGAAAGAACATAGGTTCTTCTCTGTATCTTGTCTCTTCTAGTTGTTCCTCTACCAGGGAGAATGGAGCAATTCATTTCACATCCACACCCCCAGCCTCTCACCAATTTTTTTCTATCTATTAAAGGGATAAATCTTCATCACTCAGTCTGCAGTAAAGTTAGTCAATTGCAATCTGTCTATTCATGTGAGTGCAACCCTTTGAAAATATGAAGTGCTGTAAGTGCCAAGTGATTTCACACTCCTTTTTGTGAATACAGTCTTTTCTGGTGATCTATAAAAATCATGTTTCTGTTGGTCATAGTGAATGAAAAACAACATTTTGCAGCAGCAGTAGTATGTGAAAAAAGATACATGTGCTACCACAAAAATCTTAATGCTTAAAAATAATTTAGCAAGGTTATGATAAAGGGTAAATATGTGGTTTTGTGGGGTTTTTATGTTTTAGAATGAGCCTTCCCCTGAAATAATTGAAATTCTATTCTGGATTGAATTTGTGAACACAGTACTTGTAAAATGTATTCTATTTTGTGTATCAAATTTGTTGAAAAAAGATTACTTTGTTCACCTTATCTTTGATTTGTGACCTTGATCATCATATGTCTTTACAGAATCATACTCTGATAGTCTTATTTATGGACAGACTTAACCTCCACGAGGTTAAGGGACAACAAGTCCAGTCTGATTATCTGTCCTGTCCTATTTAACCTCAGCCTATTATCCTGGGCTCCCTCAGCTTTTTATTTCCCCTGGATCCTTACCTGTGTTCTAATTGTTTGAAATGCTATAAGGCTGCTGTGTCATTTTCAACCAGGAGACAAAGTATAATCTGAAATACTTATCACCTCCCCTTGTTTCCTTCCTATGGGGAATTCAGTTGAAACTGGATCTGGAAATAAACCAAGCATGCTTGTATTTTTACTGAACTACAAGGCTCTTCAAAAATATAAACACTCATCTTTAGTTACCAATAAATAAGTTTAGCATGGCAGGTCTGCTTAATGTGTGCCAGAACACAGCTAAGGAATAGAAAGGCTTTGAGTTTTAAATCAATAATGTTTTTTTCCTAGCCAGTAATCACAAGACAAGATGAAGCATTAAGTATATCTTTCAGGACGAGATAGGATCCATTCTGCACATCATCCATCTTTTACCTCACATAAAAAAAACCCCAATAGCTGCACAAGACAGACACAGAATGGTTATGGGCACTCCAGCCTACAAAACATTAAATCAAAATAACATCTCTAGTAATTCTGAAATTATTTGAACAATCAGGATAAAACTGAGGCATATAGAGAGGCAAATTTGTATGTATGGTAGTGGACAGAGAGGGCTGAAATCAAATTTTTGTGTGTGGATGTGGAGGGGTGGTATCAGATTATTGATGAATCCAGATCAATCCTGGTGGGTTGTGAGTATGTTTTTGGAGAGGACTGCTTTATAGAAGTAGACTTTCATCCTCAGCTCTAGATTTTTCATCTTTGAAAAAGTTTTGCTTTGCCTTAACAAGAGTTAACAGGCTGGCAGCTAGAAAGGTCTACTATCATTTTAGATCTCTTAGGGCTTTTTTTGCATTATTCTCCCTGGATTACTGGAGATCCAAAATGAAACAAACTTGAAAACTGGAATCAGGTAAGTACAAGGCAAATTCTAGGTAAAAGCTTCTTCAGTAACATTAAAAACCCCATTTGTCAATTTGAATTTTTTTTATTAAAGACTGACAGAGTTTTTTATATGAAGCTGACTTGATATCTTGGTTTGCTGACTTGATATCTTGGTTTGCTGAACACATGTAATTTGAGGACAGTCTTGTAAGCACTTATTTATTTATTACAGGAAAAGCCACTTGAAAATCTCAGTGGCTGTTTGTAGACCTAGATATCCACCATTTCATATCATCTGTGCTCACACTGGAACCTGCAAAGTCTGAATTGTTTGAGGTCACGTGTCATAGATAAGGCTGGATATGGGAATCTGTATCTGAACATCAAGGAGCTCAGTGTGGGTTAATTTGCCTATTTAGAATCAGGATGAGTGAAACTACTCTGAAGTTTGTGCTGCTTCTGATACCCATGTAGGACATAGTGAGCTGTTCGAGGCATCTTTGTGCACTCACCAGATTTAGTGCAAATACAATGACCTTAATGACACACAAAACTGCAGCTAAAAAGATAGATTAACTTAAATAATATCTGCAAAACTGAAAAGGGTCTTTGTATCTGTTTTTCCACCTGTACACAATCAGTAATACAAAACTATTATGTAAAGTAGTGCTGGACACACAAATGTGTGAAATGACTATTTAAGATCGTCATGGAGTCTCATGAATTTAAAGATATGTATGGGTTCAGAAATCTCATTCTTTATTGTGACATTTTGGTACCACTTTTACTAAAGTGTAATGGCAATCATGAACTGAGAAAAATAATAGGTGACTGTGTTGGTAAAGAGTTTTTTTTTGTTTTATTTTCTAAACACTGCAACAAGCCATAATTTATTCCCAACATATGCTAAACCCATCCAAATTAGCATAAATAAGTTCGGAGCTGAAAAATATAAGGACAAAATCAAGCCAAGATCCAGATGCAAAATGAAACAAAGCCTCTTTGGGCAAGAAAACCAAATCATGTATGGTGAATCTATACTACAAAGAATTTAGTATTCCAGAGTAGTGTGACAAAGTGACATTTGTATTCCACTGACCACAATAGGGAGGAAATAGAATGAGAGGAGAAAATTCAGCTTGTCCTACACTTGCTCTTAATTGTTATTCCAACAAGTCAGGAGACTAAAAAACATCTGAAGCAAGTGCTCAGTTCTTCCAGGGGAATGTGTGTTTGAGTCTGCCTCCATCTACTTTCTTGGTAAACATCTTAGGAGAAAATCCCAAGCTGACATCCAGGCACTGAGCTCAGATAGCTGTTTCCAGAGCTCTGATTTCCATTTCTATTATTAAATGTTTAATCCTCTATCTCTCTATAGGTTATTGCCCAAAGTGTACTGCAGGGCTTTCAAGTCCTTGGATACAGCCTGCGAGCGGAAAATTTCTAACCACTGCTAGCCTGCCTCTTGAAAAATTGAGCTTATAACTCTGAAAGCAGTAATATCTGGATCAGAAATCTTTTCCCAGCCAACAGCCCCATGAAATAAAGAGGACTGGTTTCAGACAGTGGAGAAAATCAGAAAGGCGCACTACCTGCTCATTTCTGAACCACTAACAGTCTCACCTTTCTGTCCCTACTGCAATTCATGAAACGAGCTGGAGTCTGGTGCAAAGACCAGTCAGACCCTGCCCCCAAATGTGCCGTGGGTCAGGGTCCATCAATCAATGAACCAATATCAATCAATGCTACTGCCATTCAATCATAAGACTATTTTCTATTCCAGTGATTTCTGTTTTCATTTTTCCCCAAAGTGATAGTATACTTTAATTATAACTTGGTATCTAAACAAGAAAGGGTCAGTTATCCTGGGATGTATGTAAATAAATTATAATTTGGATATAATTTACAGCAGAATTGAAGACTGGAATGCAGACCAGTCCTGTCCCAGCTCATCTGTTAGATATTAAAGATTCAGGATAAAAAGGAGACCATATTGAATCTGCAGAAAACAGTAGTTTGACTTAAATCAGTATGTAACTTTTTTGACCTGTTCCTTTCTTCACCAAAGTACGTGGAAGTTTTGCCATTGATTTCAGCAGCAGCCAGATCAAGCCTTTTGAGATGAAATTTGTCATTACATGCACACTCTGCCACTAAGGTTAAGTGCACTTTCATCCTTTGATTGTTAAAAATCCATATTTTATTTGATGATTGTCTTTTAACAAAATCACTCTTGCTGTGATTCATTTATATTTCTAATGTTATTAAGAACCTCAAAGAGTAGGTAAATTGGCTGTGTTCTTTCCAAACTCACTTCCATTTCAATCTGAAACCTGACTGTGGTTTGCAATACAGCAGACAGCATAAGCTGACATGAAAAAGATAAGCTTTTTAACAGAACAAATTTTAACTCTACATAGAATATAGTAAGGAGGGAAAAAAAGGAAAAAAGAAACTCAAAATGAAGTTGTATGAATCTTTCTGAAAAGACAGAAACTTTTCCTTTCTCTCTGTTTCAGCATTTCAAAGGAAGGCAATAGCAATGTTAATCTGTTTTAGCAATTTCTTTCAGAGAGTGTTTTGATTTTTTAAAAAAGAGAGAAGCAAAGGTTTTCAAACAAAGTCAGTATAGTCACAAACATGACTTGTACTAGAACGCATAAAATGTTTGTACCTATAGAGTTGTGCTTGCAAAGTGCAATTGGTGAATAACAGAAGCTGGGAGTGCTTTGTAAAAGCGAAGCATAGGAAAAATTTGTTTATGTACACAGATGTTGCTCATTATATCACTGTCTTTTTTCTTTATTTGTTATCTGGATATATCTATGATATGATCTCAATCTGAAATAGCAAATGTAAACATAACAACAAAGCCAATGTCTAGAGAGTACTGGAAAGGAATATTTTTCTAGTGACCTTCCCTTGTGTGCCCTTTTTCTTCAAACAGAAGCTCTAGAAATTATAAAACTGCCTCTTTTGTTAAAAATATTCATCTCACTGACTTGTGTATATTTTGTAACTCCCTTTTACAACTACAATTTTTAATAACCTACTCCCCCCTCCATTTTAATAACACCCATCAGTAACCCCAAAACATAACCCACCATCAGAAATTTATTCACTCACTTTTCTCTTATTCCCTTTGCGTAAATATTCACAAACTCATGAGGGAATAACTTGTAAACTGCTTGTAAAAGTCTGACAATCTTCATCTGGTAATGATTCATGGAAATCCAAACCGCCTCTGTGTTTGAGAGCAAAGCAAAAATCAAAACCCAGGACGGTCCATGTCTTTTCTATCACAGCATGGGGCAGGTGGAAAGGGAAGGTGCAATTATATTTTTAAGATATTGCTTCAGTATCAAGATAACTCCAAGATTACTACATGTGATGAATGGTATAGCCTTTGGTGTGGGCGTACCAGGGCATTTTATGACTATCTGTTCTCCTAGCCAATACTCCTCTGTGCCTTCCTGAGGACACTGAGGGACCATCTATGTCAAGTGATGCTGGGCTAATGCCATCATCTTGCCCAATGCCTCTTGCTGTCCTCCAGCTGGAGGTACAGCCCTCACAGTCCTGCTGCTGGACAGCACGGTGTGAATGCTTCCAAATAGGTCTTGGACGATGTCATCTGCTCTGGCTCGTTCTCCATTTAAGTAAGTCCACCCAGACTGGTTTTCCCTGGAACAGATTAGAGACTTCTCTTGTCATCCCATCTTTGCTGGCAATGCTGGGAGGATAACCCTTGGCAGAGGTCAAAAACAAACAGCAAAAGAGCAGTAGTGTTTTCAGCTGGCAAATGGTTTGGAAAATGAATGTCTGCCTGTGGCTTTACAGATACCCTGGGAGCCTTTAGATCAAGAGTGGGAGGACATTGGAGAGCGATTGTAGACAAATAGTGCAAAATTAGGCCCAGTGCAGAAGAGGTATGTGAAGAATTCTAACTTTTTGTAAAGCATTATGTGTCCTTGAAATAGAATATCCTATAGAGGCCATTAAGCAAGAAGTGAGCCATAAATCTCTTTGTACTCATTCAGCAAAATAATAGTGCATTCATAAAGGAAGGGACAGGGGATTTTGAGTACTCTGGAATGTCTTAACTTGTGGTATTCTTTTCACATGTCTTGCATTTGGCATTGACAAGGAAATAATTTGATTGCTGTCAAGAACCCTCCATGCCCCGTCTCTCATTCCAATGGAGGATAAATATTTGTTTTGCTGCTCAGAGTGCAGAAATGTCTGAGTTTTTCCCCACATGTTTCCCCCATAGAGAACTACTCTGTACTAGGTAGTACAAGGCAAAATGTGTCTCAGGACTACTCTCACTGTGTTACAAGAAACTGAGCAAAATTTGCATCACATGCAACAGGATTGAATTATGAATGCAATCTGCTGTGTGCACATTGTAACAACAATAACCTCCCACTCTGTATTGGTTTCGCTGTAGAATGAAAGTGAAAAAGATTTTAAACTTGCTCAATTTTCAGATAAATATATATGTAGCAATTTATGAATCTGTTTTGAAATGAAGGTGAGTTGAACTTTAATTCCACCAAGACACACTGGGTGGTTTCAGCTGTGCTTCTCTTTTATTTTTCTTGTTACAAGTCAGCAAATTCAAAATAATAAAGTTAGGAAAACACATTTTTCAAATGCACCGGTGAATATGCAAACAAGCCTATACATGCCTTTTGCAGACCGTGTCACCTTCTCTGTATCAAAATACACAAGAAAATTAAACAGCTTTCAGATTTGTTTTAGGCTGAATAATTAGTGTTGGGGTGCTTGTCTGTGCTTTCAGAACCTTTATAAGCTCATCACCAGCTCAGTTTGACTTGCTGTTACTGAAATATTTCAACAATCTATCAAACCTTGGTATGTGTTTCACAAATAACAAATAACTCTGCCTTTGAAAAGAAAAAAAATCCACATTTCCTTCAGTATGCGAGCTACGACACTTTTAAAAACTACACAAATATTTACCTGCTTTATCATTTAAACTTTGCCCTTTGTTTAAAGGATGAAACTGTCTGTGGCTGCTTTTGCACAACCTTGGACCTTTCTGAATCTATTTAACTAATTATTAAAATCCCTCAGAAGCTTTGACCAACACCTAGCTGAATGTTTTTCCAGCACCAAATCAGGTGGCATTAGCAGCTGTACAGGATATCCCTACAGTTTTGCACATATTTTAATCTGATAACTCACCATTTCCATCTGCCTGAAAGGATCAATAAAGGAAGAAGGCAACAGAAGAGCAGACCCAAACACAACTAATTTCAGGGGAAGTTGCATGTTAAATCTTCATTTTGTGGAGTAATCTCTTGGTCACAGACTGCTTTACTGATGCTAATAGTTTTTCAGGTGGCTGCCGCCATATCTTGAACACACTATAGATTACAGGAACCAATAAAAACACATTTGTGCCAATACATCCCAAAATTTTGCATTTTGTAGCTTAAAGGCAGGGGGAGGTGTACAGAAAAACAATTAAGTTTTTTTTCATTGCTTCTAAACATTTTCCATGAAGCCACAAATAAGACTGACTGGCCTGAATCAAAGAACTGGATACGTTCCTTGCTTCCCCCTAAATCTTTCTGCAGTTGTAATATAGGTAATAAAAATGGTATTCTGCAATTTATTGCACATCCATGTTTGCTACATTAAAGACCCTTCTGCTACAGGGGTATTTTTAGACTAATATTCTGACCTAGAATCTGGAAACAGTTAATGTTGTGCATTGTTCTGCTTTTGATAGACTGCTGCACTTCAGTGATACAGTCTGAAGTGAAACTGCATCTTGAGGAGCTAAGGTAAGGAAAAACATGGTGCACAGAAACAAAATATAGTGTTGTAGTTTGAAAACCTTGAAGGTGACTTTTTCCAACCCACTGAATATCAGGTTCATGCCCTGAAATGAAGTTCAGTGAGATTCATTACAGTTCCTTCTGTCACTAGAGTATTAAAACCCCAAATGCATCATTAACTCACAAGTGGGCTTTGCCATTTGGCAATAGGGATTTGACACAATTCCAGTGACAAAACCATCTACAGGAACACCATGGACTTCTGCTGCATGAAGAAGTAATTACTTTTATATTAGAGATAAAAGAACTCATTTTGGTGCATTTAGTAGCTGTTGTACATTTTATAATGAAAAAAGAGCTTCCTATATAAAGGACCTTGTCTGGATTTCCTTAGGGAACAGAGGGCACACTGTGCTTCTCCTTAGAAGGCTTAAAAAACAGGTGCACTGAACTGCACCCACTCTTGCTAACAGAAGCTCAGCTACTGAATGTGTAGCTTCTCAAAGAGTATAGGTGTTGACTAACATTCACCTTAGCTTTCAGTCATATATCAGGAAGAGATGAAAACCACTAGTATGATGAGGCAATTATTCTTCCAGGACATACCTTGGCCATAGTGATCCTTCTGTAAGTTACCACACCCCCAAAATACTCCTAGACTAACTTCAGATGTCTCCAGGCTATTAATTTTGTGAACAAGAAACAAGAGGATTTTGGAAGGTGTGGATAATTGGTGAGTTCTTTCTTTCTCTCCCACCTAAATCCCCTTTTCCAGCCTCCCCAATTTACCTGACCTCATTACTTGATGACTGACAGCGTGGCTGTTTGAGATTACTTTTGAAGTGAACCACAGTGAGCCGCAAGAGCCACAGGCTACTTTGTCTCATCAAGGTATTGTCTTTGTCAGTAAAAAGTTACCAGTAAAATTTTGACAAACTCACAAGAGGGGCTGAGCACTCATAGGCATTTCAGCCTGAATAATCTTTCTACCCACACTTCATTTACCTCAGACATTGCCTCAGCAGTGAGGAGAGGCCAGGGCAGATCCCTTCAGGACTGTACCAAACACTGAAGGCTCAGGCTGAGATGAGATGCTGCAATGGGTGCTGCTCCTCCCTCTTACTGTTTTCAGGAAAATCCATTACCTTCTCCACCCACCATTAGGGTCCAACTCCTAAGAGTCCGTAGCTCCTCCCTTCAAAACCTCTTGCTGCTATTTTGTTGAAGCAAAGAAAATAAGCATGTAGCATCAAGCCAGTCTGGGAAGCAAGAGGACAGATGCTGGGAAGGATGGGAGCTTGATTAGGTTTGGGTCAGAGAGCAAAGCCCAGGTGACATGTTAGTGATTTTGGTACTGAAAGACCTTAGGAACTTTTCTAAAGATTTTGTTACAGAGTGTGCAAATGGGTGTGTGTGATGGCGTGTTTCATTAATTGTTTCATTAATCCAATGTGATAAGGTTATGGTTCATAATATGTAGGCACATATACTCATCTTAAATGCCTCCCACTAATAATGAAAAAAATCAGAAAAAAACCCCAAACAAAACAGTTCTGTAGATTTCATGAAGTTTAGTGATTAATTGCATAAATAGTAGTGATTAGTTGCATAACTAGAGGGATTTGGGTGAGATCTTTGGTGGAAGGAAAAGGGCTGATGCCACAGAGCTTTGGTTTTTAACTGCCCTTTTATGTTCCCTGGGCTGTATCCTCCTTGCTTTAGCATGGTGCCAAATTGCAGTGAGTGAAGTGTGACTATTTTGGTGATACATCTTTACTGAAAATTCAAGTTAATCAGAGAGCTCCCTTATCACCATCCAATTACCAGAAAGCTTTCTGACAGCCTCAGTAGGAATTCCACAGGCTCAGTTTATCTTGGACTACCCTTCTGCTCAGGGCCAGGATCTTTCCAGCAGTTATGGCTGTGGCAGCAAGAACACCTTCTGCAGATGTCTGGGATGCATTGTGTGATAAAAAGGAAAAGTTACGACTTTACTGCCATTCATTTATCACCTGTATGGTCATGGATACAATAACAACTGCAGCATCAGTAGTAATTGGGACACATTTATTACACCATTTGGGCACACTACTTACAGACCAGGACTGAATTGCTCTAGGCACTTTACAAAGAACAAAGCAGTGATCGTGATTCAAGGACTTCACTATCCAAGTGGAAAACTAAGAGCAAAAGATGAAAATAGAAGATGGGAGTAGAAAAAGAGAGCAGTGAGACAGTATTGATCAGAGGACTCAGCACAGCAGCAGCCTAAATTGTTGTCAAACTGAATAATTTAAATCAGAATACTGATATGGAGGAACTGATTCTCTTGTTCACTGCAATGTCTTTGAGCTCTAAGCCTACCAAATTTAATAGCGTTCTTCTTAAAAGACACCAACACAACAGTACAATCAATTCTGCTTTGTAACAGGATGTGAACTTGAACATTGTGAATGACAGCAGGACTTAATAAATTAGACTAGGTTATTCTGTACCATAGAAATGCCCATCCAGCAAACAGAGAGAAGTGAAATTAGCAGAGATATTGAAGGTCACCCGTTCCTCTTCGTTTTAGGAAGTCAACCCCCCTGTAAAGGGGGAGGATGTGGTCTGCTGTTTCACACAGAAATTTGCATCAAATACATAGGAACCGGCTGATCAATGTAGTTTCTCTACATCCCTGCATGCTCAAGCCTGGGGAAAAGGGATTAAAACAAATAAACAAACAAAAACAGAGAAAAAAATTATAACATAAACCTGGGGAAGCATTACCTTGCCCAAACCTGCAACACTGGGGATGGTCACAATACTTGGGCCCCCTGATCCTTCCCAGACCTCTTGCTGGTATCTTCTGGTTGTTTGCTGCTTCATTTGAAGCAACTGCACAGAGAGCATTTCCCAAGGGCAACTAGGCAGCTTTTTAAGTATCAAGAGCACTCTGATATCAGTCTTTAGAGAGCTGAGAAGTCCAACATGTCCAGAATGTGGATGCTCTGCTTGAGCTGTGAATTTAGAGCCGTGCACCTGGAACACAATGTTGCATTTATTTTGACAGCTTTGCTTTCATACTTGGCTTGCAGAAATATTTTGCTATATCAGCAGATGCAAGGAATTTATTTTCCTTTTGCAAAAATGACACATATTTGGCGATAAGTACCTTAATCATCAGCTATTACATTGTCCCTATGGAGTCCTACTCTAATCTAGCCATGCATTTTTGAAAGGTCACTGGTGATTTCTTTTAAAGTCCTCTCAAAGACAATGCTTTTGTTGTTGTTGTTGTTGTTGCTGTTGTTTTCAAGAAAATTTTTAGCTTACAGAAAGATAATTAGTTCCTACCTTTGAATGCTCAGCTTTCTTTTTTCTTAAACAGTAAGAGAACATTTTTAAGAAAGAAAAAAAGAACTAATAACTTTATTGAATCAAAGACAGCATGCAATAGATAGCTTCTGGAGAAAAGCAGCCTGCTTTTTATTATCAATTATTCATCTATTTTGCTATTCACTCACAATCTCCTTTTTTCCTCCTAGTTTTTCTGTCTCTACATCCTCTAATAAGGTCTTTCAATTTTCTTTTAATATAAGAAGTGGCAGTAAAAGACCCTGTTTCTGTATACTTTTTTGTCTTTTTTCTCCACCAGCACTTTTCCCTTTCTTATTTTGGACTAAAAAATTAAGAAACTGTAGCACCCAGCCACCCACTGACTTCAGGGTCCTTGAAAAAAGTCTTTGTAAAGTCAGGGGAGGTGGTAACTTGATTGAGAAAGGCAGAAATCACCAGGAACTTAGTTGGACCTTTTTGTCTTTGACATATATTTAAGCAATCTAAATTGATGATGAATAGATGACTAGTGATGTGTCCATTTCCTACAAGTCATCAAAATACTGTTCATAATGAAGAGACATCCTTAAGCCAATATTATTATGATTGAAACCTTCCTCACTGTCTGCTTTACCTGTGTTTAACTATCTGGTCAGATGGATTCATTGAACACTGGGCAATAACAAAATGGATAGATGTTGAAAAAACCTCACACTGTTTCACTGTGCTCAATACTATAATTTAAATGGACACCAAGGTAAGAATTTAGATCAAACATTAGTGGTTTTATAAAAGGCAATAAGAAAAAATCTTGGCTTAATTTTTTTCTGCTGTTCTGGGAAGCATAAACAGAAGCAGACCCTTGGGTACACAAAAATATGATGGAAATATTTACTCAGAACTAATAAGACATCTAAAATAGTCTTTTTCTATTTATAAAATAGACTTGCAGTCAGCCTGTATAAGACTGCCTTAGGTATACTCAGGTGCAGCTCAAGGACACAGACTCCATCCTCATTTGCACCCTGCTGCATTTGAAGAAATGGAAATTACTGCATATGTTGCTGTTAGTGATCACAGACATTTGAGTCATAAACAATAATAAAATACTGCAACACCTTAAATGTGGAACACACACTTGAGAGACACATAAGAAAGCTTATTTTTAATCTAGTGTCAGAAGAATAAACACTGTGACAAGGCTTAATAATGACCACACATACAGGTGGATGTCAGGCTTTCCCAAGGGAAGGATATACAAAACACAATGCAGCCAGAACTTGGGAAAAACCACTTCAACAAGCATAGTTTAGGAAAGAAAATGGTATTTTAAAAAAGACAAAGATTGAATTAATTTCTCCTCACAAGAACGGGAACTGTCTGCAGCAGCCACTTCTTGCAAGAGCATGAGCAGTGTGGGTCTGGGCACAGGGACTCTGTATAACCAAATGTGACACAAAAAAACTTCAGCTCCTTCTCCCAGCTTAGCCTGGGTCTCAGGGGACAGAGCTGCCTCACAGAGGACACTGCCTAGCACCAGGTGCTGGGATTTTGTGCACACATTCTGTGGTAGTCAGTATAAATTGAGTTGACCCAAAGTCCTGTGTAAGAGAATGTGTGTCCCATTTTCCAGCACACACTAGTAAGGACAGAGGTCGGTGGGGAGACACTGGTAAACAGCAACAACAGAATTTTCTTGAAGCATAAGATTATCAAGAGGAGCTCCCATTCTCAAAAGCAGCAGTGCACCCAATTAAAGGTTTTCCTTAGTATGGATTATAGAGGGTTAGAATCTGAGCACTACTTCTAATTCCCAAATTAACCTTGCTATGAAAACAGAACCTGCAAGAGAAGAACCTGGAATTTTATGTGAATTGTCTTTAGCCATTTTGTGACTCAAGGATTTTGAGTCTTCCTTGTGTAGCAAGATAGAATTAGGAAAAATATTCAAATTTTCATCCTCAAAAATGTTTCCATATCTTTAGCCACAGATTTTTAATTGAATTAGAGCCTGCAGATATTATTGTGCTCCTCTGCCTGTGTAGTCTTTGTGTAATGAGCAGGGATATTTCACTTTCTTGCATCTTATTAAAATCAGAGTCTAGGAACTTGCAAAGACAACACCCATTCTTCAGTCAGTGAAAACACATGCAATAAACAGTATTCAAATGTTTGTGGCTTGTGCTGTTTGCATTTTGGAAGTAGAGTGTCAAGCTCAGGATGCCACTTCCATCATAACACACCTCATAAACTTCACTGATGGAAAACCTGATGTGCCTCACCATAAAAAGTATTTTCAAAGGTATAGGAAACCATGGGTTTTTTCTGTGAATATTTTTCCCCTCATTCTGTATCCCTGGCACATGTAGGCTTGTGCTGAAATTAGGGCAATACTCAAGAGCAAATTTCATAGGCTCAGACTCGTCTGAACATGAAAAATGACAGAGTAATTAAAAAATCATTTAACTGAAGATGCTGCAGAGGTGGGCGTCTGGAATTATTGCAGAATATGACCAGAACTGGTCATATTCTGCAATATTCAAATGCTCTAACCATTTTCTGGGCATATGAAAGACTCAAAGGAATCTGATCCTTCCTCACTTACAAAGGAGCAGACAAGATAAAGACACCCTGGTATAACTTGTCAGTGAAAGAACAATGAATTGTTATTGTTAAGTTTTAATAGATCCTAAATTTCAAAAAGCTATTTTTAAATGTAGAGGTGAACCCACCCTTAAAAACTTCACTCTAGATTTAAACATGAAGCTGTTTGTGCAGACTTTACATCAGGATAAGATTTTTACATCAGGACAAATTTTGCCTTCAGATATGGATTTGCCAAGATGTGCTGGTGCAGTGGGTGTAACCTGTCTTGTACAGGTTACAGGCAATTTACTGTTGCCTGCAGAAGTTTCAAGCAAGTTGTGACTGTTCTCTGCAACTTTTTCAACTAAGTTGACATATGAAATAAGAAGGAATGGTACCATGCATATCCTATATTTGCTATGCCATGTGATGTAGGATATGCATGGTATTAAACAAGACAGATGGGGGAAAATAATAACAATTTTTGTAAGTTTTATATAAACATTAGACAGACTGAAAGATTCCACTCTGCACCTTAGAAAGATAACATGACATGGCACTGTGGATGTTCTTTTCATTGTGCATTTTCCTACATTAAAAAAAAAAAACCTGAAGTGGAACATGTCTTTGAGATGGGGCAATAGATGTAAAACATGAGAATAGGAAGGGATTCTTGAAAAAAAGACAGAAGGAAAGAAGCAAAAATTTTCTACACTGATTCTTGATAATGGCTGTGGGTGCCTGTTTTAGCTGCAGATATTAGCAATTTGCAAAATGGACTAACCCAGGATCTGCCTTCATGCTGCAAGACAAAATAGTTGCTTCTTTGTTTGTAGGTCTATGAGCATAAAGCATGGTAACAATAAGATCTGAAGAGTACTTAACTCAGTAGTGAAAAGCATAGCTCAAGAAATTCAGCCAAATAAAAGAGACAGCAGTTTAGGGGTTTAATGTATGTGAGAATAAATTTACTTTTCTGAATGTTGCCTTATTTGTTCTTTTCTTGACTTGGAGAAGCTATTTTTCATCACTTTTTCATTTCTTAATACAAAAACTATTTTTGTTGCTAGAAAATTATACAGAAAGACATGGCAAACTGCCTTGAAATCATCATACCCACATGGAACTGGCAAAGGGCCCAAATCCTCCACTTCACTTTGCAACTGGAAGTTTTCTCACAGCTCCCATTCTAGCTCTCTTCTAAGACAAGGCCTTGACCCCCTGAGGCCTCTGAGACTGCTCACTGAAAAATGAAACAATGGGAAACCAGGATATCTTACAGAACCACATTTTTGAAAGGAAGAAAAATATTTTTGAGGATTCTCTCTCATTTTGTCTTTGCTTTGTTTGCTTTATAATTGCAGTAAAACAGGTAAGACAATGCACAGCATGTGGGCACACTAATCCAAGGACAGCACTGCTGCTGCTTTGGCAGAGAAGACAGCCTCAATATGGGTAAAAGACTGTCTGGCTCCTCTCAAACAGGGAGGCAACAACCTTGACATAACCTTGATTTTTAGCAAGGTATTTAACATGTTCTCCCACAATATCCTTTTTGACAAGATAGTAAGATATGAGCTGGAAAGATGGACCTGTCCAGTGAGTGGAATGGTGCTAAACTTCAAAACTTCAAAGGTGTAATTACTGTTCCAAAGGTTCATTGACAGCTGGATACAAGCAGAGTTCCTTGGGGAATGGTGTTTTGTCCAGTACTATGTAGCATCTTTCATAAAAGACCAAGATGATGGGATGTAACTTATCCTCACCAAGCTGGTAGATGGAAACTAAACTGAAAGGCAGATACTTTTGAAAAGACAAACATTATTCAAACAAAAATCAGTAGCTGGAATATTAAATCAAAAAGAACTGCATTGTGTATGGCAAAGATAAATATGGTACAGATTCATTCCAAGCAGATGAACAGACTGGGGGTCTGGGTGCTTGGGGCAGCTCTGCTGGAATGGCCCTGGGGGTCCTGGAGGGCATCCATCTGGGCAGAACATGCTCTGGACTGCATTAGCAAGAGAACAGACAGTGGATCAAAGAATGTGTTTATTTCAACCTCCTCAACACTTGTTAGGTTTCACCAAGACTATGGTTTCCTGTTCTGCTCCCTCCAGTTCAGGAAAGATGTTAAAAACAGGGGTGGGTCCAATGGAAAGCTACTGAGATAATTAGAAGATTATAGAATTTGAAATACAAAGAATGCTTAAAGGAACTTTAATTACTCTGGGAGCATATGATTAAAATATTCTACTTGCTTTCTTTTGACTTGGAAGACAGATTATTTAAAAGGTATATGAATAAGTGACACATTGCCATCCCACTAATATTGTCTTTAAATGGCGCACTTACATTTCCCCACTGATTTCAGCATTTCTTGTGGACTTTTCTGCCTCTTCTCTATAATCTCATCCTTCTGAAGGAAAAACCCCATTGTTCTGTTGGACACTAGAGATTCTTAATATAAAAATGATTTTGATACAGCAGTTGTGTCCAGACTTCACATTGGGATCAAGAAAGCAAGTGCAGATTCCAAGGGAAGAAACACATTTTTGATTAACCAAGATGATATGAAACCTCTTTGAACACATAATTATTCTCTAAGGAAAGATGCGCTGAAAAATAAAAAGATGGAGGTAAACTAAACACAGCTCTTAATGTATGTGCAGCTGCACTGTTTCTAGATCAATTTAAAAGAAATTAATTGAGGCACACAAATTTCTGGTGAGCAAGAAAGAGTCAGATTCCTTTCAGAGACTTCCAAAATACAGTCAAAAGAAGTTTGAAAGGCAAGTTAAAATACAAAGGAGAAAGAAGTGTGTCTTATTTTAAAGCTGAATTTAAAAGTTCCTTGTGGTGCTGCCTGTCAAACAGTCTGTCTGTGTCCCATTCTTGCAATGACTTCTGCTGGCAAAGGAATCACTCACATTCACAAAAAGCAAGTAGTACATCAAACATATGCAAAGTCACTAACCATTAGTTTCATTTGTTCTTCCTTTTTATTTTAAGACCCTGTGTCTGGAATGTTGTTGACCATGGCACCTTAGTCTAGCAGGAGAGTAAAAGCTTTCCCTGCCTCCTAAAATGTCACAGATACTCTCATTACATTTTCTCAATGTTTCCTTCCAAACATAACTTTGACACATGCATAGAAATTCCTACATTTACAAAATTCAGCAGGTTCTTCTTAATTTAGAAGCTTAAATTGCTATTATTGAAATGTAAGATCTGTAGTACTCAATATTTTTCAGCTATTTTAATAATGCTGTGCAAAAGGTATTAGTTAGAACTGACACTGTTTCTATTCACTTAATTCTCCAGGCTTCATCACTTCTTCAGACATGTTTGCTGTGCAGGAGGGGCAGAGGTTTCTGTCTCATATTGGCATTTGACTTTCAGAGGTGTCAAGTAAAAAGCCCAAGAGGAAATGTGTTTGACATTGCCAGTAATAGTCTCCTGATGATGATTCCTTCTTTTAAGTCTCCAAGTTCCATTTGGAGGAAAAAAGGAAACCATTTGTGTATTTGTGATGGGTTTTTTTTCTATACATCTCTCTAATTTCAAACCTTCATACTTTTATTTAGCCAGATGTTTCCAAAAGCATCACACTTTATGACTTCAGATCAATTGACGTAAAAACATATATTATTTATTTGTTACCTTTTTTATTTCTTTTTCCTTTCTGAAATTGTATTGCTGCTGTAAAGCAGTAAAAAATGTGTGTAAATGCACAACTAAATTGTCTTTTTATATCTTGCCTTTGGCAGAGCTGAGTGCAACAAAATCTTCTTGTTGTAGTGACACATATAATGTTTAGTCTGATGCCCTGTCACATTAAGAGACTTTCAGACCCAGCTCACCTAGAGATGACCTTACCAGATGACAAAATTTTTTGTCATGACCCTTGGGCATAATTTGTCTGGGTGCACTTGGATGAATTCACATTTTACATGCCAAATAGTGAGTCAAATCGTTACCTGCTCTGCTTTACCATACTGAAGTTGAGAGTGGGGTTAACTAATGAGCGTTATGCCATTTTTGCATTGGATATGGTACAGCTTAAATGTCTTTAAGGAGCTTTGTGGTGTAGGTAGGTTGAACGTGTGCAACCAAATGCAGTTAGCAACAAAATTATTTTTCTCTGACTACAGAGGGTTTCACCTGAACATACCCATCCTGCTCCAGTGGTGGTGAATCATTTGTCAGTTCTGGTCAAATAGCTTGAGAAAAGGCTGCAGCTGAAGTGTTTCTGCTGAATATCTAATTATCATGAGAAAATGTAATAAGTTCTCACGATTTTCTCCCCTTTGCTTCAAGCGTCAGAAAAGCACTGAGTCACCACTTGACCAAGTAATTTGTTAATTTTTTTTCCAAGCAGTTGCCTACCCTACACTCATAAATTAAGCAATAATCAAAATGGTCTCCAGCCTGATTAATTTACCAGTTTGGCTGTCTAAGCAGACTGTCAACAGAAAGTCCTACAGGGTACATGATTCATAGCCAGTTAAGAATAATATATGCTTTTTATATATTTTCTTTGACATAGTCAAATTTAAAGAAGTTCAACAATCTATCTGGTTTGACTCATCACGAAGTTTCATTTCCCTCCTCATATAGACCCTGGTTATCATTAAGGAAATGACTTAGTTACAAAGTGGTAATATGACTTGGCCCAAAAAACTGGAGGCAGAATGCAGAGCTGTGGGAGCAATTTGGGAAGGTTGAATAAGGCCCATGCTCAGTCCACAAAAGTGATCTATTGCTCTGTGAATATTTTCCTTCCAGCTGTAGCCAGCAAACTCTGCTATACTGAGGTACGTTCCTAAATTGTGGCTGTATAATGCCTTGGATAGAAGTCAGACACTTTTCTGAAGGGGTTCCAGTAAGGCTTTAGATGCTGATCATGCCAGGAAATATTGTCTAAAAAAAGCTAAATATAAATCCCATCACTTAAAATCAGCTTTGCAGCAGGGAGACTGAAGAGAGGACCTCAGAGACACTCTTCAGAGACTTTCTGGAATTTTAATCCCCTTGGTAATCAGTCCTGCTCCACAACAGTGCTGGGGAACAATTATCAATCACATGCTGAGGAAGTTTTACTGATGCAGGAGTTTAAATAAAGCAAGCTGTTGAAGCCTTTTCTCACTGTTATCACTGCCAACTCAGCAACATGGGTAATAGCAAGGGTGGGAAATTTTTTTCTTGGAAGACTTTTCTTAGAAGAGGGCTTATATACAGCTGTAATTTCTTTTGATCCCTCTAGAAACATAATCACAGTAGCATAGATAAAATCTTAAATTTAAGCATTAATTTCCATTTTCCTTCATGAAATTCTTGCTCTGTTTCAGTCATCTGTTCAGTCTGAGGGAACTGGATAAGTATTTAAGGAATATAAAAACTTTTAGAAGTTTAATGAATAAACTTTATAAAAATTATGAGTACTGACTTTACAATGTTCTCCCAGTATATGTTTAGAAAATGAAATAGTTTCAAAGGAAGGCTCAACACAACTGCTTAAGATGTTTTGGGAAATATGACATTTGGAATATGTTCTTCAGGAAAGTTAATGTTCATAACTAAATATTTACATAATCTCATATGGTTCTGTGTTTTAATGGAGTTTAACATTAGCCATTGTTTTTAGGATGCTTAGCTACGTGAGAATTTAAAGAAAACTTGAGAATTTGAATTATTGATGTGAAAGAAAGCACAGTGACATCCTCATAATTGTATGGTTGCATCCTGTTCTTCTCTAAAGGCAGCATTTACTCATTAGATCTGTGAGTGTTGGAGAAAGATCTGTGAGTGTTGGAGAAAAAAGAGCAAAACTCCATGAATAACTAAAATTAAATATCAGGCAAAAAATCTATGCGATTAAATGTGGAGTCATGCAGTAGGGAGGAGCACAGTGTCCACAAATGATATTTTAAAAAGCGCTAACCATTTGTAAGGGCCTTTTCAAGCCCTTTAAGGCACTTCCAAAAGGCACGAGTCACATCACAGCCAAAGAAGCAGAAAAGGAGAAAAACCTACAGAACCTGGCAAAGTTTCCTTCACTGAAATTTTTAAGCTCTCAGAATTATTTGAGATGAACATTGCAGGGATTTGGAGCAGCAAAGTTAAATAATAGAAGTTAGATGACTGACAGTATCAGCTTGTACAATTTGGCTTGGGTTTGTTGTACCTTTTGGGTATTGTCTTTGATATTATGTCCTTACCTCTCTCCATTAGACTTCTCTCATTGCCTCCAATTCCACCTTTTCATTGGTCTTATCAGCTTGTTATGTCTGAGTTTTCTGTAACATGCTAAAACTATGGCAGATGCATACTTGAACAGGTAGTTTCCAGACAAATGAGCCAACAGGTGAGGCAAGACTAACTATGCCAAGCATACTCTTCCAGAAACTGCAGCACAATTTGAAACATTGCCAAGACCTGATAGGTTTGGTTTTCATTGGTTGATGTCTGGGTTTTGTTTGTTTGTTTGTTCTGGTTTTGGTTGTTTTGGATTTTTTTGGTTTGTTTTTATTTTAGGTTTGCATTCTAGGTTTGGGTCTGCCGTGTGATTTCTGAAGTCCTGTTTTTCCTGAGCAGGTAGATGTGTCTATAGTGTTGCTCTGAATCTACTAATTAAAAGAGGCTCTCACCCACTCATTAAGTTCTGCCTCCAAATAGCTGCCTATCACCCTATAACCATGAGATTGCCATCTGTCTTACTCAGGTGTAGAGATAAGTGGCATCAACAGAATCACTTCAATTTCTTTTCCTCATTTTCCCCTCCTTTATTCTTAGATCCAGGGGAAAAATCAAGGGAGTGGATCCAAAGAAGCAGCTCTTGTTCATCCCTGCTTTCTTGTGAAGACTGACTGTGGCCCTTAGGGGAAAATCTGCTGCGTCCCTATATTCTGGCAGGATGGGGGAGAAGGGCTGGCAGGCAATTAGCAGGATAAATTCAGAGAAGGCTACTGCCACTGGGAGGATGGCTGAAGGGTTCTATAACCTGCTGCTCCCCACCCATTCTGGGCATGTCAAGATTTATGTGTGCTGGCATTGTTCTGGTGACTACAGATGGCAGGGAGCCCCACATCAGAGTGATGGTCAACTCCTAGGCACTATTTGCTTCTCCCCATTTAGCATAAACAGAACATAAGAGCTTTACAGAAATATATATAGTAATTTATTGCAAAATACTATTTACAAAAGATGAGACATGCAATGACATCATTCTTACAGAGATGGCTTTCAGTCTACGTAATATTTGAAACAAGGCATGAGCTTTCTAGGGTTATTTTGTTAGCAACATTTTCTGCCCTGTAATTTTAGGATACTTTTAGCAGAAATGGTGGGTTTTCAAGAGTCATTTTGCTCAGGCTGAATGTCTGACTGCTAATTACATTCAATATTTGTTCTTGTTCTACTGCATCAAGTTGAATACATGCGCAGAAGTATTATTTAAATAACTTTTCTCTGAATGGCTGTTTCTGGCTTATATAATCTCTATGCATTAGTTTCAGGTTGCAGTGAATTCCTCTTTATGAATGTGCATCGTTCCCAGTGTGACTTCTGCCAACACTCACAGCCACTGTCCAGACCAATACAAAAATTGCAATCTAGTGTTTAAGTTGTCCATTGCTGGATTCACAGCATACACCACTTCTTTGAAAGGCCAAATCTCCTCAGTAATCCCTTTTTGAAGAATAGAAAGGAGGGAATAAGACAGGTTTGAAATTTTTTTCATTTTGGAAAATGGCCAATCTGTAGGTTGGATGGAGGTTCCTACTTTGCACAGCTTGTTCAGAGTCTCACATCCTTAAAAGCAAGCCATCTTGGATTCACCATCTAAGCAGAAAAACCCCTGAATTAATAGAGTCCTTTAATAAAGGTATTAAAATATCTTATTAGATATTTTAACATCCATCATAATCCTGAACCCCATCAGACTTAGTATATGTCACACTGATTGTATTTAAAAGTGGTCAAAAAGAGCAAAAGGGCGTATGAGGGGTGCATTGTGTTGACTAATGTGGTTTCCATGTCCTCTGTTGGTGTAAAGGTGTAAAAATACTTTTGCTGCACAAAAAACAAAAAAAAAAAAAAAAAAGTGCTGGGATAGAATTTAAAGTTTTACAGTTCCGTATAAGCCTTTGCCTGTTTTTCAGACTATATGTTGCCTGAATGACGTAAGAAGAATCATTCCAGTGCCAGACATGATGATGCCTGTGGCTGTTATTTTTATGCAAAGATCAAAACAGATGTTGGTACACCCATATATATCCATTTTAGGTTTAGCTTTATTGAATTTCATTCATTTTTATAATACAATTACTTGTCAATTACTTGTCACCTACTTGCTTTTGTATTCCTAATATTTCTATCAGGAATTCTGACAGGAGATATGTATTTTTTTAATCTCAGTTGTTATTCTGTTCCTAAATTCAAAGAGTAGGAGAAAGCACCATAATCTGTGAACCGTGGGCTTGGGTTGATGTACTAAATACTCAAACTATAATCTGTGTAATGAAGAAGCAATGGAACAGGCAACCCAATGGAGATGTTGAAGATGCCCCATCCCTGGAAGCATTCAAGGACAGGTTGGATGGCATCCTGAGCAACATGATTTAGTGAGTTACATCCCTGCCCATGGCAGGGTGTTTGGAACTATAGCATCTTTAAGGTCCCTTGCAACCCTATCCATTCTATGATTCAATAATTCTATAAATTATTTTCCATATTTATTAATGATAAGAATTCATATTTATATCTTCAGGGACAAGTATGTATTTTTCTGATTAGTTTTAATATGACTCCTTGAGAAATGTGTAAATACTCTGGAGAGGTGCTCAAGTCATTATGCGTCTACAGCTTTGGTAGAAACCACATTTTATATACCCAAAATACTTTACATAACCCAGCCCATGCAGTTTGCCAAACAGCACCTGCAGATGGCATTTGAAATACTGGCATCTTACTCTATTGAAAATCTTTTTCTGTGTGTTCTCTCCCACATTCTTCAGTCTCTGTTTCTAGGCTGCGTATGGTAGAGTCCATGTTCTACATTTACTAGTAAAGTACATATATATGCTGAGCTATTAAAAGAAATAGTGACCAGAATCCAAGTCTGGGTTAATTTTAAAATCACGAGAAATATGGACAGCATCATTAAAATGCTGGCAGGAAAACGATCACATTCATTCCACATAACCATGGTTAAAATTCCTGAGTCCTCACCGTGCTGAACTCTCCCTCAGTTTCTGACAGCCACAGAACATGCTGACAAGGTTTGTAAAAAGTGTGGCCTTGTCCCCTCTTCTGGCACATTATTATTTTCATATAGTAAGATGGCAATATGATCCTTTTGCAAAATTGCTAGGGGTGGGGGCAATGTGGAGTTCAAAATTAAACATATGCTTGGACAGATCAACCAAATGTCTCTTGGCTGTTCTCTATGAGAAAATGTAAGTAATTTCATGACATAAAGATTTAGCACATGTTATTTAATTTTACTCTCTTTTATAATGCTTTAGTACACAAGGGAGCAAAACTGTGTATGCTTTTGGAACACTAAACCTTTCTGTGGGTCTACAGTTTTTGTAGACTAGGATGACACTGTTATGAAATCACAGAAACAGGAGTCTCTACTTTCATGGCGCTCTCAAACTATTTCCCCAGCCATCTTTTAAAGGATCCCCAAACTTCTTTGTTTATTATCCTCTAAATTATACAGCTGTAAAGGTGCTAGATCATTCTCAGTGTTCTCCATGCTGTCATATAATGTTTATGGATGTAGTGCTCTCTTCTTGGTCTCATTTTACTTATTGTAAAGTTTTCATGATTCCGTTACAATTTCCTATCATGTTTAATATCTGTTTCTGTTGAAAAAGCTATTCATGGGAATCACTTGGGATCAGCTGTGGCTTAGACAATAACCATTCACAAATAGTTTATTTTACATTTGGCAGGTGGACCAGATCCTTAATGCAGCTCTTAAAGCCCTTGTAAAACTGGAATGTCCCCTTTGATTTCATTAATCCAGCTGCATGTTGAGGGGTGATTTCATTTGGTTTTCATTTCTACCCATACTATTGAAATGCTCCACAATCGCCCAAGGGTGTTGATGTGGATGACTCTATAGAAATTTTACAATCTGAGCAAACATCTTGTCAGTTAGTTTGCAGGACAATGACAGGCTTTACATTTGAATATAACTCCAACTCCCATCACACCTTGTAAAACTAGTACCTTTTAATTATCACTGAAATGATTTCTTTTTATGTAGTCTTTCAGTGTCTCTCTTCAAGACTGTCCTCCATAGAGCTTCTTTTTCTCTGAATCATTCCTCTTTTTTTAACAGACAACATTTTAACAGCAAAATTGGCTAGAAATAATATTTTTTTTGCTTTTGTTTTGTCAGAAATATCAATTCAATAAACCAAATGCATGAAACTGTATCTGAGAAAAGTTTCTTGGGACTGGAAAGGAATTTCTGTTTGGAAAAAAAGATAATAACTGTGATCCCAGAAGAACCAATTACTTTGGTGCATAATGCATTTGTATGGAAAATCAGGCTCGAATCTCTGTTCTGCCTAAATCAGACCAGCACCTTCAACCAGCCGCTCCACATTCCAGCTTCATGCTTGCCAAACAAGTTAGTGATTGTTCTGCAAAGAAAGACATCAGTCCTTCTTTCATTTGTCATGAGACAAGGGAAAAAAATAGAATAAGACAAGGAGAGGTCACCTCATGATCTTGATGTGAAACTGGAATTTCTCAAAATCTTGTGCTTGTCTGACCAAGATTCAAATCTGCCGGTGTATTGTTAAGTGTTGGATGCTGCAGATTTTAGACTTGGGGCACATAAATGGATTAGATTGAGTTATGCTATGTTAATGAAGTACCATTCAGGAATGGAGCTGCCACAGAACATTTTAGCGCAATTTTATCAAAGTCTCTTATCAATTTTATCTGTTTGCCTGTAGCAGTACCTTCACAATTTCTGTGTGTCTACAGTTTGTTTGCCCACTTTGCTACATTTCTAGAGGACTCTCTGTCCCTGTGAATTTTAGGATCACTTAATTAAAATTACAATTGCTGAAAAAACAGATGAGATTAAAAAGCCTGTGTAACAGGGCTTGAAGCACTTGATCCTCTTGGATTTGGGTAAGTCTCAACTCCTGAAAAGCATACAATCCAGCTCTTTCACTCTGCAGTCTGCTTTGCATTGTTCTTACATCTCAATATCATTTTCAATATGAAGACTCAGATCTTCAAACCAGGTCTTGGAACTGCAGACGTCACATTGAATTCAGTGGCAGCTTTGACACACTACTGCTTTTTCCTCCATCAGAACAGACATTTGTCAGCATCTCCAAAAGTGTGGAGGGTAGATATGTGGTGTGAGTTTTTTTGTAAACTGCATTGCATGTTACATGAAGTTGGAATATCTCCCGTACATGTTTTTCCAAAAAAGATGTTCTTGACTAATCTAACATCCTCCTTTAACTGAAGTCTTGACTAATCTAACATCCTCCTTTAACTGAAGTCTTGACTAATCTAACATCCTCCTTTAACTGAGTATAAATTCAACATCTTTATATAATAAGTGCTATAATATTATATATAATAACTCATCCAAGAGATTGGCACTTAACTTGATGCCTTTTCTGGAAGAAGAGAGTATTATTTTTTCTATACTATGCAGTAAGATTTATTTTACAAATTATGATTAATGTAAACATGCTGCATTATATCTGCCTAACAATTACCACGGCCTTAATAAAGTAGTTAAGGGGTTCAGACAAAAGTATCCCTTGAAGTTTTACTTGTTCTCTTTTCCACATAGCAACCCCTAGTCCTACAGACATTCTTTGCCCACACGTAGTAATATGATAATGAACACAGTAACAGCTTTGTTCACAACCTATCTTTGATTTCTTGCCCTTGACATTCCTCCTCCTCCGGCTAGTCTGTTTCTGTTCCAGAGCTAAATGATTTATCATCTTGTCAGTGGATTTCTTCTACACCTTGTATTTATTTGTCCCACACTATGCCTCCCAGTAATTTTAATCTGTTTTTTTACATTTTTTTGTCAATATCTTGACAGTTCTCAGAATCTGACATAAAGTACAGTGTGTGGCCAGGAGGAGAAATTTCCATAGTAAAACAGGATTTTAAGCCATGGCTTTAAAATTTATCATAAAAGTCCACAGATAAATGAAATTACTTGTTTTTCATAAACACATTGGTAAGACATGAAATATATGTCAGGTCTTCCTATGCTGTATTGAAGTCAACTCCAAATGCTTCATAGAGTTTTCTCTAGAAATATTTTACTGCTAATTAAAACCTGGCTATGGTGGGGTCAAGGCTTTAAATGATGTGACAAGCTGAACCAAAAATAGAATGAAGAGACTGATGTGTGACAGACAGTTCTTGTAGCAGAAGGATTAGAATTAATTAGAGAAGTTAAATTTAAGTTCAAAGCTACAGATGGTTTATGTTATTATAAAAGAAAAAATTAATTAACATTTTAAAAGCTCTCCCCATGTTAGCAATCAAGTCACAAGTTAAAACACTCTTGGACTTGTGCAATAAGCTCCAGTTCTTCCAGTTACCTGGTGCTCAGCCAATTTCCCAACTGTGCCTATAATAGTGCATTAACAGCCATCCAGTCTGTTCCCCAAGCACAATATTGGATCTGTCGCTGCAACAAATTGCAGATCAGTGACCTCAGTGGTAAATGTTTAGTATTGTGTTTGGCCTGGGTGTTGTATTTTTGATCCAAAACAAAGGCAGAGATTCAAGACAAACACCAATGTTCTTTATAACCTTACACCTCATGTTTTAAAATTAAAGTGACATGGAGGAAATGGCATTTTAAACAGTGAAAAGATGAGCTGCTTCACTCTCCTTCATTGTTTGTCTTTTTGATGGTATGTTCATGGAAAAATATGGCAGGAAAAAAGAAAAAGAAAAATAATGAGTAACAGCTTGCCTGTATTTGACATCAAATGTAGGGAAGCAGTGTCCTTCCTGAGGCAAAGAAGTTCCACAGCAATGGGTTGGGAGCAGTGAGCTGGGTCAGCTGTGCGAGCGACGTGTGAATGAGAAATTAGTGCAGAGTGCTGGGAGGGGTCTGCAGAGCTGTGCTGAGGGGGCTGAAAGGTACTCTGCATCCAGCACAAATACTTGGTTCATGTGCTGTCATGTGTTGGGGAGTTGCTGTAGCATACTGGATGCAAGGACTGCATGTCTGTCTGTTATGGGAGCAGATTAAGTGTGTTCCTGGAACACCTCCTCTGGTTTAGAGACATCCCAGTGCAATCCAGCTGGGATTCACCAAAGCTCCTCTGCAATGTGAACAATAACAGAGAAAAAAGAGGTGAACACAAACCACTTCAAAACTCACTACCAGTCTGAAGGACTTGGTGAGGTAGACAACACAGACTTGTGTCTAGCAAGTGAAATAATAGTTCAGTAAGGTGCATTGTAGTGTCAGGAGGCCTGAATAACTAATATGAAAAAGCATCTTGATATTCATGGATATTAAATTTATATAATTTTATAACATTGTCATCATTACATTGTCATGCACTCACCATCGTTTCTACCTTCAGTAAATAACAGTGTGGCCTATGGAGGCTGTCTGCCAGGTGAGGATGACTTTTCAGTGATGTTTAAACCAAAATGCATTTAGGCATCCTGGAATTTAACTTTGAACAAATGTGGAGGTTACTCTTTCCATTATAATGTAGATTTGATGCCCTCACTTGCTGACTATCTAGCTTAAGTGTGCTCTGCTCTTGGGATAGATGCAAAGACACTGCACAAGGAATTATTTATTGTTACTGTAAGTCCATGTAACAAATTGGACTCCAGCAATCAAAGGAGGTTCATTTCTTCACTCTGTGACCTAAGCATATTATTTAAGCTGATAGGTATTCCAGATCTTTAAAAAGACAGTAATACTGTGGATGAACAGTTAATGTGGACTGAGGCCTGAACAAATAGAACAGCTGGGTGTAAATATTGTAAATAACACACACATTTAAGCTATTCCAGAGTGTATGAAATGAGACAGGGTGGTCCTTCAGAGACCTCCAAAGAGGACTTTGGTAGCAAAATCCTAGACCTGACTCCTAGCACCACGTTATTAAATATGAAGTTCAGCTTTATTTTTGTGTAAAAAATACTACCTTTTAATTTTTTTTATTACTCTGTTCTGTAAAATCATAGAGTCATAGAAATATTTAGCTTGGAAGAAACCTCTAAGATCATTGCATCCAACTGCTGACCCTGCACTGCCAAGTCCACCACTAAACTGTGTCCTCAAGTCCACATCCACACCTCTTAAATACCTCCGGGGATGGTGACTCAACCAGTTTCTTGGGCAGCCTCTTCCAATGCTTGATCAGCCTTTCAGTGAAGAAATTTTTCCTAACACTCAATCTAAACACCCCCTGGCACAATTTGACAACATTTCTGCTCATTACTTGTTGCCTGTGAGAGGAGACCAATTCCCCACATTACTACAACCTCCTCTCAGGTAGTTGTAAAGAGCCATAAGGTCTCCCCTGAGCATCCTTTTTTCCAGGCTGAACACCCCCAGCTTCTTCAGCCCCTTTTCAAAGGAATTGCGCTCCAGACCCTTCAGCAGCTTCATTCTCTTTTCTGGACACCCTCCAGCATCTCAATGTCTTATTTGCAGCAAGGGCCCCAGAACTGAAGGCAGGATTTGAGGTGCAGCCTCATCAGTGCAGAGCACAGGGGGATGATCACTGATCACTACAAGCCTCTGCACTCATATAAGCAAATGTCATTCGGAGGTGGAAATAAAACAAAACTGAGCTTCAATGTGTCATCTCTTGCCACATCATTCCCCAGAAGGCTGAGTGAAAACAGGCAAATGCACAGGGTCTGTGCCTCAACAGAGCAAGTTTGGATAAACATCCATGCAGAGGTAGGTGCCCCTCTGACTCATGTCTGGGGAGGAAAAAAGAACTTCAAATTGCTTCAAAGGCAATGGCCCAAGATGAACAGAGAGCTTTGCTTTCTCATGGACAGGCCCTGTCTGACATCTATTTGCTAGTGCACTAACCTGCATTAAGAGTATTTCCATGGTTACTTCTCTCAGGTATCAGGAAAGAACCTTTTGCAGTACTGCTACTTACGTATTACAGTGATAATCTAACATTAAACTTTTTTTTTGTTCTGCTTTCACCAGTCAAAGAAGATCAACAAATTCCCCATCAGCAAATTCCCCATGTTTCTATCTTCCCCTTCCATTTGTTGTCATATAAACTTTCTCAACAAAAATGAAAGTCACTAAGAATAAATACACTATAAAAATTTTTGGTTTAGTATTTTGCTTCAACTTCAGCCTAGAAAATGCCTACTAAAAAGTGAGTGCCAAAATGCAGATTTATTAATTTTTGTTTGGAGCTGCTTGAAAAATAACACTACAGCAAACAGAACATGACTCACTACTTTGAATCTAGTATTTTAACCCTTAAAAACCTAAGGTTTTGCATGTCTAGTATTTTAACCCTTAAAAACCTAAGGTTTTGCATGTCAGGCACCCTTGGAAAATTTTACTTGTTGAGATGAGCAAAATAAAATCAACAGAAATCTATCTGTATTTTTATCTGTAACTCCTCTATTGGTTTCTACTTTTTTTCCCCTTTCTGTACCTTTACAAATGTGTCATTAATGGGTAGAAAATCTGTATTCAGTTGAGAATAATCCATGCTTCTGTGCACTGATTGAAGGTATCCCAAAAGTGGGTTTACAAAGCAATACTCAGAAATGCAACACATTAATTGTCTTCTATTCTATTATTCTGAGTTATGGTCAAAAAAAGTATACTCTGAGGACCTATGCATTACTGATGGGCTTCTCTTAGCATCCTTTGTGATTTCTCTATTATTTTTCTACTCTTTTTCTCTTTAATAGTGTCATGTCTTAGGCATTCAGAAAAACCTCTTCTCAGGGTTGTCCTGCTGCCTTCCAGAGCATCATTCCAACATCTATATTGATGGAGAAAATGTTTTGGTACACAAATTCTTTCCACATTCCCTTCTTTGCTTTTCATGTAATTTTATGTCAATTTTTGTTTAGCACACAATTATCTTACAATAATATCAGTCTCATGGAAATCAACGGGACTCATATTAATTCTAGTGACTCAAATATTTTTCTGTTGTATTTCAAAGCAAAAATTTATCCAATAATTTCAGTATGTGATTACTGCTGCCTCTAGAATTGCAGGGTTTGCGATTTCTTTGCAAAAAATGAGACCTTTCAATCTTTTATTTAATTATTGTGTGTTTAGATTAAAGCCACATTTGGGACCATTGCATAATACAGTATTATTTCCTGAAGATCTCTAAAAGGGGTATTTTCTTTTGAACTGATTTTATTTCTCAATTGTATATCTCCTCTTTCTTATGACTCATTTATGAGGAGAATTGGAGAAACATTTCAGCAGTCTTCTCAGAAATGTCTGTTTTGCTACCATCCCACTCATACCCCATGACAGAGATAAATATCTTGGGGTTTGATACTCTCTGATGAATACTTGGTTTTTAGGGTTTCTTGTATTTTTATTTCTGTAGCGTCTTACAGATAGATGATGCAGGAATGTCATTATGAAGCACAGGGTCCAAATACAAAGAAAATGAGTCCTTTCTATTAAAGGACTCATTTAAAGTATGGCAACAGACTGCAAAATAAGATGCCATTGTGGTTAACAAAGATGCTATAGTACATATTTGTGCAGTAGATGCAGTGCACCCACTGTAAATTGTGAGTCACAGGTAAACTTGATCATGCTCCAGGTGTGATTCAACCCTACAGAGAAAAGGTGGCCCTGGCCCACAATTATAAAATACTGAACTGAGTTATTTTGCTCTGGGCTTCCTCAGAGCAACTGCACCATTTTCACTTCAGTACTGGCTTATAACAACCTTGCTGTAATATTAATAAAGCAAGTTTTAGAAGCAGTCTTACACATAAAATTAAACCAAATTACAGGCACCCTTCAGTCCAGTATTCTCTCCAGATTTTTCCCATTGTATGGAGAACTGCCCCTCCAAGTTTGCATGCTTTTTAAATGCAAGCCTCCAGTTCACATCAAGGACTGAATTCCTCTAAAATATCTGGACTTAAAACTCTTAATGGGAAATGACACCTTAGTAAAAGTGAGCAACCTAAGTACCCCTTGGTATTTGAAGCTAAATCTTTTGGGACTTATTCTCATCTTTTTTAATCAACTTAAAACTCACAAAGGTGCTTGAGGTTTGGTTTGCTATTTTTGGGGGCAGATTTTACATCCATGGTCAGTATTGATCTAAATGGAATATATTCCACTTATTGCTTTGGCTGCAAGTATAGAAGTGTCTATGTTCAAAGTGCCCCAGAAGGACTTTTAAATTTAGATCCCTGCAAGAGCAAAAGGGAAAATTTAATGTTTCCTATGATTCTATAATTTATCTGGTGTGGTATCCCCTTGGTCAGATAGTTCTGCTCTGTGAAAAATGGTTCAAGTTGATTTCATGGCTCGGGAAAACCTAGGGAAAAAGATCATACATTTTATCTTCAACTGCAAATTACAATGAAAATGGAATATGAAGCTTTATTTGCTCATTAGGTGGATTGGTCTCTGTTAATTATCTTGTACACATGCAGAGGAAAGGACCTGAAATGTGTGTAGAGCACGCTCTGAGTTTCTTTTTTTGGATTTCCCACCAAATTTGGTTATCAAAAATGTAAGCTGGAGATGGGGTAGATTCAGTTTCTGTATTAGATGTTCTGATTAAAGATTTTGGATTTGATCACTCTATAAGCAAAGCTTCTTTGTCGATATTAACCTAGGAAATACTGCTAAAAACACTTTCAATATTTCAGCCTGCAATGGGAGGTTTAACTGCCTCCTCAAAAATTTATACAGTATCTGTGATCATCTAATGGAAAAAAATGGTTCCTCATTCTCATGTGTCCCAGACATCATGCACTTTATTAGTTCAGAGTTCAGACTGCTAAAAGAAAGCTATGCTCCACATGTAAATCATATAGTAGTACAATTGTTTAAAATCATCCTTGAAACAGCATGTCTACAGACACATTTGATACTAAATAACAGCATGTGTGTCATGGTTTGACCCGGAAGAGAGTTTTTTTTTGGAAAGTTATGGTCAAACCAATCAGTGGCCAGATGTGAAATTGGCATTTGGTGTGGCCACTGAGGATTTGGGTACGCCTCCGAGAACACACTCAGTGGGTTGAAAGCAGAGGATTTAGAGAAGACCTTCCTCTTTGGAGTCCGGCCGGTGAGTTGCTCTGACCTCTCCCCTGCCCAGCGGTGTCTGGGCGGGGGAGGGGAGGCCATGCGGCCTGAGAAGGGAGGCCGGAGCCCCGGCAAGGTGCAGGGGTGGAGGAGTCCTGGGATGGTTTGGGCAGCCCCCCTGGGAGAGAGAATGATAGAGACTGTGCAGGCTGAAATTTGTTATCTTGTGCTGGGAGCACAGCCAGGAGGAGAAAGTGGGGGGGGCGGCAGGTGCCCAGCTGCCAGCAGACCAGGCCGAGCTTTTAACTTTTTTGAACCTTTGGAAGCTTTAAAAACACTGATCCTCCCCCGCTGAGGAGTGAGAGGGGACGGAGGATGGGAAAGAAGAAGAAGTTTGACTAGGTGAAGGAATGCTTGCAGATGAGAGTGCCCTAGGTGGAGGAGATGATTGGAGTGGCTTTGGCTGGACTTTTCTCTTACACAGCCACGGGCGAAACCAAGTTCTTCTGATAATACAGAGACTGCTCCTTGGGGGAGGCAGTTGGCTAGAAGCCAGGAGTGACAAGGCCGCGAGCAGAAGCGGAGAGAACAGAGACTGAGGGGGAGGGTGTGGTGGAGCCCTCTGCCTCCAGGGAAGGATCTCTGTTCCTGAGAGCCCCAGGCCCCAGGGGAAATAATATGGGGGGGACAGGTGTCCCAAATGGTGAGCGGCGGCCACTTCTTGGAACTGGGCAAAGCATTCTTAAAAGGACCTAAGGAGCAGTTTGGATCCATGGACAGTGGTGAGAGCGCTGGACATGGAAGGAAGATGGTCACCACTACAGATTTTCTTCGGGCGGCTGCAGTGTGTGACATGGAAGCACTGGGGACTTTGCAGTGTTTTCCTGGGGAGGCCCATGGTGTGAGAGGAAGACTCCTCTCTCCTGATGAACTGGGGAGAGTGTGTGTGAAGGAGGGTATTGGACTGAGAATTGATGTGTTAGAGGGGATTTGTTTGTTGGAGAGGTGGGGGGAGGAGAAGTGTTTTTGAAGATGTTCTATTGTGGATTGTTGTGTGTAGTTTTTCCCTTTTCCCCTTTTGTGTCTATGTAGATTAATAAAATGTTGTCTTTTTTTCCCTCCATTCCCAAGTTGGAGCCTGTTTTGTTCTGTTCCTGGGTCACATCTCACGGTAACCATTTTGGAAAATCCACCTTTCATGGGGGCGCTGGCACTGTGCCAGGGTCAACCCATGACAATGTGAATTACAGAGTGCAAGCAGTGGCCAGTTTTAAGTTCAGCACCTTGTTTGGGAGACTTCACCAATCTCGGTTTCTCTGAGTTACTACCCTGAAAGCAGTAATCTGCAGAATGTACTTAGAAATAATTTTTAATATCTGTTCTTCAAAAAACCCTCCCCACCTACCAGCAGCCAACTTTTTAAAGGCTGTAAGATGTAAATGGCTAGGTGTCTAATAGGGATTTTCTACCATTGTAGAAATTAAGCATTTCTGCCTTGTGTTTGGCATTTTTCCAAGGGAAAGTCTGCAACAGGTACAGTTCTCTTGCCAGTCCCACTTAGATCTGTTTGTGTTGGCTGCCCCATCCCCTGGAGCGGATTGCATGTTGGAGCTATTCCATGCCCACAATGGGAATGTCCTTTAGGTACTCCATGAAGTGTTTCAGCTCAGGGTATTACTGTACAAACCACCAACAAGCTGCAGAGCAGTTAGAAGTCAATTGGCACTCTGTAGAAGTACTTTCTGGAGAAATTTGTTAATTATAAATGCTGTAGTTCAAATCAGATTGAAAGATGTTTTTAAAAGAATGTGCTTTTTCGAACTGGCTGAAATTGTTCAAATTGCTGACAATGTTCTTTTTCCAATTAAGTAGGGAAAAAAGACAAGACAGAAGGGAAACATGGAGAATCTTTCCTCAAGAAAGCACTCAAGAAACCATAACAAAGAAAATGTATTTGCAGAAAAGGAACTGGAATATATGTATTTTTAATAATGCTCTTTAGTTATCCTGACAGGCTACTGAGCCCATCTTCTGAGATTAAATATCTATCTACATAACACACAGAATAGGACATAAAAATACCAGTTCTTTTGAATACTCTAACCAGTATCTTAAAAATTGTAAAGTGTTGTGAATTTTACATAAATCTCATTCTGCTGCTTTAATATCCTTATAAATAAGAGATTTAAATTTCTATAGGAATTGCTATTACTTTTCAGTTCTCCATACAATATGTTCCTCTGCATATAAAACACATATATATTAGTTTAAATGTTCATAATACCTTCTCATGAGTTTCATTAACTTGCATAATTATGGAGATGAGATACCACAGTAGATGATGGAACTAAGGGTGACAGCGCACATCAATAATTTAAGACAAAATGCATCAGAAGGACCCTCTAACCCCAAAACCCAAATGTTATAAATGAGGAAATTCAGAGTTAAAATTACATTTTATGGATATATTAACCTGTGAAACTATAACAATATTTTAAGATGGACACCTAAATAGATATAATTGTACACAAAATTACTTTTCCCATGATCATTTTAAAGTAATAACCCTTATCGTGAAGAATTATGAACACTCTTGAATTTCTTTGTTATAAATAGCAATACTGGCATAATTGGGAGTACTCATAGTGCTTCATAATTAAGCACTATGAGTACTCCCTTGGAAGAATCTCGAGAGCAAGTAATTTACCTTTAGATACATCTTCCTCATTACATAACTATAGGGATTTATGCCAAAATGGTGTCTGCAACGTCTGAGGTTTACATTGACCTTTGCTTTATCCTGCCATTAGGACAGTTTGTCATGGGTTGTGTATGATGCCACAGCCTTTTGTGGAAGTAGGAGCAGAAGCAGATTTGTGGCCCGTCAAAAGTCTCAGAAATAGAAGTAAGAAAAAGGACAAAGTAAGGCTGCCCTTTGGAGCAGAAACACAAATCTATCTTTTGGTGATATTTAAGTCAGAGTTTGAATTATAATCTGGAAGTGAACTCTTTTTCTAGACAGACTTTTGTAAGATTATTTTTTAAACAAATGAATATATATAATTGGAAAATTTAATTATTTCTGGGGTAATTACCGATCAACACATATGGATAGCTGTGATGTTTGATAAAACTGCAGCTGAGCTTATAAATTTGTTTTAGCAACTACATCAGTTGATAATAATCTTGAAGAAAAAAAAAAACCCTAGAAAATCTTGTAGCATCTGCAGAGCTGCCTTTTATTTCCCATCTCTGTTATTCATGTTATCTTGACAAGGAACACAAGTTGCCTAATTTCCCAACTTATTTTACATTTGCTGTCCTAAAAAATGTTCCTCTGGTATCACCAACATTTCTGTATATTTGATAAATTCTAAATAACAAGGTAATGTGCTAACACAGTAACAACAGGGAGGATCTCCTTTCCAGGGTCCAAACACAAAGGTTGCAACGACAGAAAAGACATCTGCAAGAATAAATGTATTTTTTAAGACGGACTTGCAATGAGGATAGTAGGTATAAAATCAAAGTGCATCTATTCTCTGCACAAATTTACTACTGTGAGGATTTGCTAGCCTAGCCAAAGACAGTACTGCAATTGTCAGTAATTGGCCTTCCTGTGTATTCCCAGTAAAAAAACTACAATCTGGAGCAAAGAAAACTGTATAAAAGAAAAGGTACCTCCTAGTATATGAAGGCTGCTTTGCCAGGAACTGCAGGGTGCTGAAAGTGTAATGTGTGAAACTTGAATTAGATTTGACTGTTCTGGTGATAAAGATGGGAATTCTTCCTCTTAGGTTAGAAATAGTTTGTGAGCATACAGTTCACTTGAAATGAAGATGAAAACTTAGTATTGTCAGATGTATCTTATGTGGGGAAGCAAGAGCAGCGAGCAGCTTTTGGGGAAATACTATTTTTTATTCATGCTCTCGGCATGTATATGAGATTGTAGATTTATAGACTTATTTTTTCTTTTGATGGTATCTATCCTGCTGTGCAGTTCATTGCCCACAGAGAAGTGTTTCAAGGCAGAGCTTGAGCACACGTTACTGGTGATGGATGAAAAAGCTGATTTTCAGAGTCAAATAGCAGTTGAATTGGGCACTCCTTTTCCAAAAAATATCTGTATTCTCTGATATATAATGATCTTTGACAGACATGACCCAGATATACCTTTTTACTGGTCAGTTGTGGCCTGCAAGTAACGAGTTATGTGAACTAGGGAAACAATTTATAGCTGGCAATATAGCAAAAATTTAGCTGAATGGCAGCAATTTATATGTACTTAGAAAGATTGCATAACATAATTATTAACTGCTGACATGACCACTAGATAACAGCAGTTACAGCCCTTGGGTAATGCTGTCCAGCATGTGCCAGCATGAGGGGATGTGCTGATACAGGACTGTACTGCAGGAGTGTCACTCTGTGACGCTGTAAGGTTATCAGAATGAAGTGAGCTTGCCAGCTTTCACTCAGGAGAAGCTCTTTTCTAATGACAAAGTTAGTGTTAAAAATTGCACACTCAGTTATTTTTGGTTTTTTGGGTTTTTTTTAATAAATGAGATTCATGGAAAAAGCCACCATGAGGTCAAGCACAGAGCACAAGGCACAAGAGGTGTCCCAGAGGCACAAGAGGTGTCCCAGATGCATATACAGTGCAGCCTGACAGCTGAGGCTGTTCATCCCAGAGCACTGTCAGGTACCAGCATGTGACAGTCCTCATGCAGTAACCAGAAAATGACTCTGATAGCTGGCACGCTGTTGTTGAGGTGCAGGGCAGGTGAAAAACAGAGAAAAAAAATTAAAATACTTAATTCAGAGCCCATGGGGTTATATGTACATGTAGTGACATCAAAGTCAGGAGTGTTACTCATAGAGAAAAAGGTGTTGTTTAAATAATTGATTAAAGTAAAAACATTTCCTGTTTAAAAAAAAACAACCAAACTCTAATTTTTCCTCAAAGTTTACAGGGACGATCACAGGATGGATTATAGATTAAACATAAGATAATTTTTTTTTTCCTCTCTCATGTCCAAGTAATGAAGAAAACCAATAAATATGTGTCAGTAACAATAGCACATTTTCAGTAAATATTGTACACTAGTACTGAGCACATAATTACCTGAGGAAGAAGAAAAAAAGAAAATGAAAATTGACTCTTTTTTCATCCGTTCTCTCTTTCATCTCATCATCTCAATCTTATTATTCATTCCTTCAACAGTAACAACAAATAACAACAGTAACAATAAATAAATAAATAAAGGCAGCAGCCATTCCTGGACAATAGATTAGAAACCCGATTATTATTTAGTATTTCAGTCAGTTCACTTCTTTCAATATAAATAGACCGCTGAGAGTGATGGTTTTCTAGTCAAAATGGTTTGTTAGAAACTTCTCCACAATCCCCACAAAACATGCAAAGTGTCTTTGCCTGATCTCTGAAGGGTGGGAATCTACTCTAATACTTCTGGAAGATTAAGGATACACAGAAAAAAAAAATATAAATATATAACCTGTTTTAACTTTTGAACAAGGAATGAATTTTTTACATTATCTTATGAAGGCTATTGAGGAACTGACCACACATGTGGAAAACCATGGGTCAGTGAGATTCAGTATCAAGATCAAGGCAGAGGAATTTTCTAACCAACTGTTGATCTCTTATGCTCTGTATATATAATTTCCCCTTCTCACAGAGACATTGCCTGTGCCCCAGTCCAACAAAGGCAGAATGCCTTCAGGCTACCAGAGTTGCACACTAATCCTCAATTCACTGATTACTCCTGCCTGCCATGGATGGACTGATACAGTCATTGAAGTGGCTAACCCTAGTATCTCCAAAGAATAGCTGTCTGAAAGAGTCACATCAGCCCTCAGGCACAAGGGCAGAGAGCACCTGGTCTGAATGGAGACATCAGCTGAAGAGCTTCCACAGTGAGGCTTTCTGGGAGTTGGGCAAAGAGCTATGTAGCTGCACAACAGTGACCTTAACTTCCAATTTTTCACCAAAGCCAACTTTCTGCAGCTCTTTGAAGTGTGTTACAGAGAAAATATGTAGAAAGCCTACTGAATTCATCATCTTGGTCAGCCTTGAGTTGGAGTTGCCCTCTCTAGAGATGTAGTAACCATTCCCAGTGACCCTCTCTTCCTCATGTGCCTGTGAATATATTCTCAGAAAAAGGACTTAATGATCTTTATAGGGACTGATAAGATGCTGACCAACTCATGTGTGGTTACCTTTTTCTTCCTTCTTTTCTTTCTTAAAGGTAAGTGAAAGTTTAGCCTGTTTCCAGGCAGTCAGTGTTCTTCCCAAGTAACACAAAGGTTTTTCCACAGTCACTTTAAACATTGCCTTGTTGCTGTCACTGCAACACTTAGAGCAACCTCTGCTGGCTTCTTTTCTCTCTGTAAATTAGATTATTCTCTAAATAATTCTCTTTTCTAAATATTCCCAAACCTATTTCTGGATGCCTTTCTTTCCACAGCATGCTGGTGGCTGAGAGATTTGAGAGCAAACTTTTTTCCTACAGATGAAGGCAAGAAAGGTTGAGTGCTTTAAGCATTTCTCTACTACCTTAGTCAATGAAAAAGAAAAATTAAATTTGTATTTTGACCTCCATCTTCTTTCTTTCCCCTCTGTTGCACATCCCACTTTCTCCCAGCAACTTGATTCAGAAGTCAAACAAAAAAATATAGAAGATATTTTAAAACAGGGGGGAAAAAAGTTTAAAAAAAGAAATGCGTGTCACTCTCAAAGTTTTGCTGGGCTTCACATCCACTGAAGAGATGCACATAGTTTGTGTTGGCAACCAACAATATCTTATGTACTGTTGTGTCTTTCATAGAGCCATTCTCCATCAGGGTGTTCAGTTCAAGGAGAATGCCTCTGGCTGTAGTCAAGTGGTCTGAACTGCTCCCTCAGCATCTAAATCCTTTTTTCACCTGATGTGGACTGACACAGCCATGGATATGGTTAAATTAAATATCTGCAAACTGCAGCTCTCTGAGATACACTCAGCTGAGGAGAATTTGGGGCACAAGTGAATCCCAGTCACAGCTAGGGAAGGACTTCTAAGTAATTAGGGGGAAAGGACACATAGCTGTGAAATTATGAATCAGAATTTCCTAATTTCTGCCTCTTTCATGTCCAATTTGTTGTCTTCTTGTCAGTCTGGGGGACTTCCATACAGCATTTGGTTAGTGGCTTAAAATATGTAGTCATTTTTTGAGTTTATGTTGGCCAATCTGAGTCAAGCTGGTTTTCAGCTTCTCCTTTATACAAGGCAGTGCAGAGTTTCTGGAGGACAAAACTTGTCATCTACCTTCATTTTCTAACTGTGACTCAGTAACAAGACTCCATCAATTTAAGATGTTGCTGAATAATGAGAAAACATTTGTCATGATGATGCAGGAAGGATTAATAAATTGGTATGAATTTTTTGGAGGATGTCATGTAATGGCATGGACACTATGGGAAACATATGTAAACTCTGAGGAAATTTTCTCATGCAGCTGGGAATTGTGTGACCCTTCCTCCTCTGAACCTTCCTCTTCCAAGGAACTGAGAGATCCTCTTGTTCTACGTAAGCAAAGCTCTTCTGTCCTCACTCAAAAGCACTCAAAAATAGGTAATATATATACTTAGGAGTTAATTTAGTGGGCGATATTTAATGAGAACTTAAAGTGGAAAAAAAAATCAGCTGGCACTTGAGATCTCATTTAAGTCTTTCAGTTGTCTGAGTTACCTCAGAAACACCATAAGCTGTAAAAAAAAGCACATTCCTTGCGCAGATAATGTGAAATTAATTTTTTTGAATATACAAAAGAAAATATCATTTTACTAAGTGGTCTTTGGTTGGATCATTTTCATGTTGAGCCAGAGATGTGCAGAAATGTGCCTGCAATGCCTATAATTGCAACAGCTGTTATTGCCCCATTCTGTTTAACATCTGTTTCAGAGAAATAATTCCATTGACGCCTCTGATGTATCTGCCAGCTGTTTCTAATAAACCAGGAAAAGTTGCAACCCTTTTAAGTGACAATCATTCAAGAAGTTCCATAATTGTATAACTGCATAGAAGACTGAGGCTTTTTCTGAATGTGGTCAACTGAATATTTTGATTACTTATGTAGAAGTTTTTTTATTTCTGGATGACAGCTCAAGTGAGGGAAAAACTCAGCAAAGGAAAGACAACCATTGCACACCAAATTTTATCATGTTATCTGAAAGAAATCATGAGGGAAACTTGAAGAAATTTCTGTACTATAAAACCAACTAGAAATTTCAAAGACTCATGAAGTTTGTAGCTCACCTGGGCATTCATCTAGCAATTTATATTAAACTCTTAAAGGTGTTTTTTTTTCTTCTTCAGCTGTAGAAGATGGGTTAAATTTATTGCAAAGCATAAAAACCACAGAAGAATAACAAAAGGGAGGTATTCTCACTGCTTTTTTTTGGGAAAAAATCTTCATAGAAAATTTCACCTTAAAAAATATTCAGTGAAATATACCCTCATAACCAATAATATCTGTGGTAGTCATTTATTATAGCCAGTGGTTTGTTAGAAAAAATTATTTAACTCTAATTGCTATACTGAAAAATAAACTTTTTTCAGGCAAAGAAACTCATGTATTATATTTTCTTTGTCTGGCTCAGTGAGATATCTTCTTTGTCATTCCCTTGCGAGTACATCAGGGAAGAGTATAAATTCTGAGTATAGTTTTGAAATGTTATTTTTTGTTTTCTGTCATCTGTATATGTCCTAGGTTCCAGGGTTTGGCCCCATCAGCCCATGTTTCAGGGTTTTTGCCTTATACTTTGGGCAGATTGAATCCCAAAACCTTGAGAAGGGGTTTAGGCTTCTCTGTGAGTCCCAGTCAGTGGCCTTGTAGAGCATAGTGTAGGTCATGTTTCCATAAAATCAAGGACATCTTAGAGAACATCACAAGCTGCACATTTTCTGCACATGGAATATCTCGCTTCAGGGGGCAGGTTCCTGAATGTTCATGCCAAAAGGCAGCTGAGGGGTAACTAGGAATGCACAAGCATCTAAGAATTTCAAAATACTCCTCTGCCTTCAAATTGAGATGTAATTATACAGCTCTGCTCTAAGCAGCTGTACTGTGATGTGCTTGCAGCTGGATTGCCCTGTTCCACTAACAGGTTAAGTGAATCAATCCAGGTACTTGGGTATTTGTGCTGTGGACATTTCTGGAGTGCAGAGGGGAGGCTTCCCTCTCTGTAAAGTGTTTTGCCCTTTATGGTAGTAACTTTTTCAAGATCACTGTGGTATGGATGTCTTCCCGTGGGGCCAGAAGGTCTGGAAAATCAGTTCATGAGGGAAAAAAAGCTTTTTGCTTTGGCGATCAAGCTGTGCTCTCTAGAATACAAGCAGTATGCTGAAGACAGTAGAGAAAAAGAGGGTTATTTTTAGCAGGTACATTCCTTTTTGCACGGTGATTGAGATACCATTTGATCTAAAGGTGTGCAAAGAAAAATATCCAGTGTGCCATTTTCTTCAAATCAGCTGTATGCTTTTGGGAAGGTGTTTCCAACTTAGCCAAACTACCTGTTTGAAGCCTGCATGTCAAACTTTACATAAAAGCCAGTGTTGTGTGTGATATTGACCTTTGTTTCAACCTTTTCATGACTGGTCTTGTTCTTGTTTCCCAACTAACCAAAAGTGGAACAAGGTAGGAAACACAACATGATGTTGGCTGTATGCACCATCTGTGTGAAGCAAGGAAAGGGTTTTCTTCTGAGATATGAAATACAAGAGAATGAGGCCAATGTAAAAGCAACCAAGCAAGAGAATTTTTCGTACACATGGAGGGCTGCAACCCAACCCCATTTTATCTTAGCAGTGCTGCTGAGAACTGATAGTGGAAGCAACACTTTTGCAGTTATAGAAGAGCCTTAGGAGAGCATAAAAAGGAAAGGGCTGAAAAATAGCTATTTACACAGTGTAGGACAGGAGATCTTGAAACATTGATAGAATAACAAACTGAAAATGGATTGAGTCTTAAAACTGCAAAGGAAATAATGTAATGTTATAAAAAACCACTGTATTTGAATGCTATATTCTGCTGTCATTTATATCTAGACACCAAATAAGCATATTACAGATCTGAGGCAAAAGGGTTGTATCCAGCATTTTTTGCTGAGGAATATAGAGGCAAACTATGCTAAATGTTGATGATACAAAACTAAATGAGGCATATTAATTTGGGCTTTCAGGAAAGCAAAACACATTTCCTTCCCAAGCAGAGATAATATACAGGCCACACACTAAAATTTTTCAGAAGGTCTGAGAAAAAGAAGTCTGACAATAGCTTAGCCAGAAAGTCTGTCTGTACCTGTTTTGTGACAGTACATCCTCACCTAGGACCTGTCAGCTTAGAGAGTAGTGCTCAAGAGAACCAAAACATTGTTATTTTGTGTATATAATCACTAGTGACGAAGCCTATCCAACAACAAAAATAAAAAAAGTCACAAATTCCTTGTTCAACTAGCAAGAGTGATTTGGGCAGTGAATTTGAGAGTGAAGGATAACATAAATTATCTACCACCCTCCTCAGAGACTTTACAGTCTGTATTCCATTGAGACTTCAATCTGAAAGGAATTATTTCACATATCAATTATGAAACAAGAAAAGCAAAAGAGGCATAGTACATGCTAAAGCGCATTGTACCAAACCAGCACTAACAGCACAACACTTGCAAGCACCTCCAGAGACAAAAAAATCCCAAATAAAGCACTTTTCATCACTCCTCTGTCACACTTAGCTACCACAGCATAACTGCCACAACTGGAACGAAGCTTACACATGCTTGAGGTTTTCTACTACTTGTGTCCTTATTCTGGTCAAATCTAAAGAAATAAGTGATTGACTTAGCCTCTTCTATATTTAGTGGATATATTTAGATGACTAAAGAATATTTAAAAGTGATTTGCTGATGAAAACAGGTTGACTGGTTTAGAAGAGAAGAAAATCTCAGCAAATCAGAGGAAAGCAAGGCATTGAGAGAGAATGCAATGCACTATGCAAAAAAGACTCTTAAATTTCTCATTTTGAAATTACGTCAGCTAGCAAAATGCTTCAACAAAAGAACACTAGAAATTTTGGAAAGATTCTTGAGATAGCAGCTTGTAATGTGATAGAAACAACATGATCTTGCAAAGGAACCTGATAACAAGGGCTCATATAAAACTATCAGGTTCAAGAAAAGTAAAATTCTATTTGTGGTTAGAAGTACTACAATTCACCAAATCTGTATTCCTATGAAGAATCCAGCAGATGACAAAATGAAACCAAGTGACAAAAGCTGAAGTCACAGCCAACAAAAGACCAAAAGGCTCTTGGTAGTCCATAAAAGGACTACAAGATGACTCTGAGAGATGCATGCTGTGGCAAAAGGGTGAGAGAAGAAGGGTGCTTTTGTCTGCTCCTGCAGGAACATGACTTATTTGATTGAATTATGCCTAGTGAAAAGAACATTCTGTTGAGGCTTGAGAGATCACAAGGGGCAAAGTGAACATATAAGTTTTAAGAGGGCAAGCCTGACTAAGAACAGCTACAAATAAACACACTCCAGCACTTGGATCCCACTTGCTCACAGGTCAGTCATTTCTCAATGGCAGTGCCAGGCTCTGTGAGGTTATATCTGGTACAAGACAATGGCCACTTCTGATGGCATCTGGGAGACAGACCTGCTCCAGCTTTCTCTATCACGTCTCACAGCATATTTCTGATATATAGAAGCTGTAGAATAAGAAAAAAAGTAAAACAGTTTCTATCCATAAAGTGAGACTAAATGGAAGGATCAGATGTTTAAGTTAGAATTCCAAAGCTACTAGATTTGATTTATTCCATAATAATCAACTGCAGTAGTTAACATTATGCAATTATATGGAGCTCTTGCAATTTCTGTAGTTCCAGGCAGGTATTTCATCTCCCCTCAGATGCTGGAAATATCACACCTGCTTGTGAGAATTGATTGCACATTCTGTGTGAGTGTCCCTGCACACTCATCACTCTCATCACTGGACTGAGACACTTTCCTGATACTGTTAATGTTCTTTGGAAGTTTGGACACAGTGTTAATATGTTTTGGAAATATATTTACTGGTGGAGAGTAGCAGAACATACAGTCATGGAAGAGGAAGGAAGGAAGGAAGGAAGGAAGGAAGGAAGGAAGGAAGGAAGGAAGGAAGGAAGGAAGGAAGGAAGGAAGGAAGGAAGGAAGGAAGGAAGGAAGGAAGGAAGGAAGGAAGGAAGGAAGGAAGGAAGGAAGGAAGGAAGGAAGGAAGGAAGGAAGGAAGGAAGGAAGGAAGGAAGGAAGGAAGGAAGGAAGGAAGGAAGGAAGGAAGGAAGGAAGGAAGGAAGGAAGGAAGGAAGGAAGGAAGGAAGGAAGGAAGGAAAACATTAAATGATGAAAACTCTTCTGTTAAGTTCCTCTAACAAATGTTTTTCCTGTTTCAGCAAGCTGTTATTTTCAGCAGCTTCTTGGATGTCAGAAGTCCAAATATAGAACATACTTCCACACAGCATTTTTATCTAAGTTTAAATTCAGCTCATTGTGTGTGTATGTCACTTGGTGAGGTCCAATTCCTCCAGCAAGCAGACTTCCAGGCTAAGCTTCCCTGTGAGTGTCCCTAGCACACTTTGCAAGTGTCTTTCTTCTTGGGGAATCCTGTACTCCACAGATCACCCATCACCTGGTTAATAGTTTGTAGCTAAGAGGAGCATAAAGTAGCATATGTGGATCTACATTTCCCCACGATTCTAAATCTGGCATATTTTCCCATGCCCACTATTAATATTATCCAATAAGAACCTCCTTTTCAAGAGTAGTGCTACTACAGGCTGTCAATCTGGGAAAATCAGTTATGGCTCTGAGCACATTAAAAGAGCAGTATTTATTTTCTTTCAGATCCTTCTTAAACAAAAACATACTTTCATTTCATAAGCATGAAAATTATAAATACATTTTACCTGTATTCCATTATGTCCAAACTGATGGTCAAGACCCCCTCAAAGTCTTGAAATATACTTCCAGAGTCCCCATCACGTCATGGCTCTCACTATAAAATTAGCAGGAATATATACTTTATATATATACAGCACACTGTCATCAGTCTTTCCTTAACTGCAGGCAATAACAGAAACATTAGGTTCAGAAGGAGAGTATCTGTTCACGGAATCAAAGATTTTCCCAAGATAGCAGGGGCCCATAATTGAAATGCATTCTCCTGAACTATTTAGCAAGATGGTGAAGAAGAAAGAGTAATATTGATTAATTTCCTGCAAGTGACAATCTAACCAACAAGCAGCAATGTCTGAAGGCTAGAAGCCTCTTTTGGACACACATTCCAATTCCAAATCATTGTGTGCCTCATTCCTAGTGCAAGGGTGTTGAAAAAAAATGCAGATCACCTCAGTCAAATTTGTCCTGCACTCACTTTATCATATTGGCAATTTTCTTCCTTACTATCACCTTTCCACTGTAACACATTACTAAAACAAAATGATGTTTTCACTTGTGAAATGAAAAGTGAAATGATTAATATAAAGTAACTCTCATGTTGTGGTGGTGATCACAAACAAAAATAAATAAAAATATTTAGGAAAATGGAAAATTAACAGTGGCGAAAGACTTCATGAGTTTCTGTAAAGTCATAAGTAAACTTCTTTTTTTTTTGCAACAAACCTAGTCAAATGCTCCTAAGAAAAAGAAAGTACCTTAGAACAGGCAAGGCATCCAAACTTTTGTCAGTATGATTCTTGTACGTCTGAATTTTCAAATCAGAATAAAATAAAAGTCCTTGTCTCTTAAACAAGGAGAGGCACACTCACCCTTATAGTTATGTTTTTGTACAGGGGCTTGTCCATTGTGTGTTCAGTTCACACCCACACTTGAGCTGAAAGTACGAATCCAGGATAACAATTCTAAATACTTGGTTGCAGGGAAGAAGCTGGTAGTTAGAAATTTGAATAACCAGCTGTTCACCTAAATCATACTTCAAATGCAAAAAGGATTACAAGACCCAGCCTCTTCAAATGTTTACCCTTGCATGTGTTTTTTATAAAAGCAAATGCCAGCTAAGGGTGATTCTTCTTCATAAGTCCTGCTAAGTTTGAACTCCCACTCTCGTGAGATCCCTTGATCTCCCAGGAGTTATAGACATGTACTTCAGCTGAAAATTTTTGCCCAGTGACGAGTTATGCAAAGATTTACATTATGTGGTAATAATAGTACTTGTTTTTCAGCATTGCATATCACCAATGTACCATTCCACATGTCCTTTAAAGCCAGTTTTATTGCTGTAATGTGCAGCTGATATGGCAAAAGTACTAGCTAAAATAGAGAAAGCTTATAGGATATAATTTTGGTGCAATCAGTGCTGTAGCAAGTCCTTGTCTGAACAGTTTTCAGTGGATGCACCTGCAATGAGTGCATATCAAATGCTTTTACTGTACTTTAGAGGTTTGTTCTGCCTGCAAATTTCCTTTAGGAGCGCAGTCAGTGTTTGGTGGCCAAAATGATTACCTGGCTGCAGACTGGTCTTGCTCATCAGCATTCTGTACCATTGCCACTAGCTGAAGGAGAAAAAGACAAGGAGGTGGGGGTAAAAAAAAAACCTCAAAAACTAGATACACAAATGGGAGAAGTGATTAAAGAAGATCACTGAGGTGGAAAATGAGCTCACTGCCAAGTTGTTTAGAAACAAAATTCCACATACTCTAAACATAGCGCATTCCAGCAGAGTATTTGTCCTCCTGGTTATTTGTAAGTTTCCCTTAAGACTGAACTACAATGCAGAAATTAATAATTTGGTGGGGCCGAAAAAGGACGATGTGGTAAAATTTAGTGGAAGGTCCATATATAAACTTGGTACTGACGTGAAAGAAGATAATAAGGTGTCCATACAGCTGAGGGAAGGAACAGGGTGAAAAAGTACCCTGGAAAAAACCTACCATGCCACCAATCAATGAAACAAACTTGGCTTTGTTCCTCTTGTTCTGTTTAAAATCATGAGGACCATTAAAATTTTATGTTCCCTTTTACTTTTTCCAACACTGATTATTTCTCAGCCTCAATTTTGAGTTTTGTCCTTTGACCTGTTGGCAGCAATGTTAGCAGTCAGAAGCCTATCTGTATTTGGGAAAGATGGTTAAAATTCCATTCTTTACCTTTATGTTATTATTGCAACTTAGGGTTCATGTACTAATATTCATTAAAAAAATAAAAAGATTACTCATAGGCATTCAATTTAAGTCACCTGAGTTACTCTTGGAAGATTTTACATATTTATGTTTTCTAAAAGGGTCCTAAATTCTAGAAATTTTGACTAGCAGTCATCAAATACCCACAGTATTTGAAGCTAATCCTGATAGAACACTGAGAAAGTAAAGGATTTCATTTCTTTTTGTATGAAAACGTTAAACCAGGCTGGTGAATTGTGATCAATTGTACATGAATGGGGCATCAACAGAAGTAGGGAAAATGGGTCACAGTTGTTTTTTCCCAGCTCCAGATACCCTGGACAGAGAAGTCAATAGTATGATTTGGGGATGAGAAGAAAGCAGTTGTGGTTGTTTTAAGTATACCACCCCTCCAATACTGAATGCCAGTTCTGTGCTCTGAGGACCTATTTACACCAGTGTTAGCTCAGATTAGGAATCAATTTTTGAAGCAGATCTTCCATGTGCCCCCAGTTGCCACATTTTGGTTGACATTGCAGAGTGCACAAATTGTATTCTCAGAATAAAGTAAGCCAGTGGTACTCCAGGAGCCCACCTAATGTCACCCAGCGGGCCAGAATGGCCAGGGGAGCACTTCATTCCACCTCATCTCACACCCCTGCTTTGTAAGCAAAGGCATCCAGTCCAATCCTTTTCACTGTCCAGATCTTCTGCTGCTCTTGCTCATCCCATAAATGTAGATATGACCTGAAATCCCCATTTCAAGCTAGGCTGACCAATTTCTTGAAAGGATGCTGACTGCCTAATTCTGGGCCCTCATATGTCCCAAGCTGACAAGCCAAATTACTGAACTGAGTGTTGCCTGAAGTCAGCCCTATGCACAGAAAAAGTCACAAGCTAAAGCACACTACTCACTGCCTTTAAAATATGGACCAAATCCAGGCTTAAAACTTTAGCAGACAAAATTATAAAATGGAAAAACAAATCAACTTGTTCATATGAGTAGAGACTTTACCTCCTTAAATTCCAGATTTTTCAAGAGTTACTTGCAAAATGTTTTCAGAATACTGCACTGTTTGTAGTTTTCAGAGGCATCCTCAGTGTTCCAAAGATATCACATTTATGTTTTGCAGCAACCCAAACCAGTGTGCCACCTATGGCAAGGGGCCAAATCACATATAATCCCATTCTCTTCAGCAGTTGTTTGCCCTGAACAGATGCTTTAAGCCCACATTAGATTCCATTGAGTGAAACCATCTGCGTACCATTTTCTAGGGTTTCTTCTTTCCTTGAACATAAATATGTCTTCTCAAAAAAATGACCTTTACATCAACACAATAACAGCATGTGTCAGCAAAAATTATGACGCTTCTCTGGCGTGGAGGAAGGGTGAGTAAGTTTTTGCTGCTATAAGCACATAAACAACTTCAGTGGAATCATATTTTTGTCCTTTTCAATTTTAAACATTTCTGGGTGCAATATCTCACTTTTGTAGCATAAAACCTTAATGCTACCTATCTGACAAGATGACCTTCCTCTAGTTCCTTCATAGTTTACAATACACAAAATCTGACAGAGAAACAGACAGTTTTACAGTTGGCCACTCAGGATCACATCTGAGTGCCAGTTTCAGGCACCATCAGATTTGTCATTACTTCTTTTTGATGAGAGAGAATATGACCAGCTATTTATATGCCTTCTCAGAAAACTGGGAACGTCAAGCTCTGTCACAAGCCAGACTCTAAACATGTTGATTAGTTCTGGTAAATTCCATCATTGTTTGTTTCAGTATTTATTTAATTTTAGAAAGGGAGATGTGTGTTTCTAACCTCACATAACAACCCTGAGGAATGTGAGCTTTGGTATTTGATACAATTTGATTTGATGCCCTTCACTTATATTGTAAATAATTCCTACATAAATACACTGAATAAGTACTCATAATTTCACTGGTGGTTTTGAAGGGATTGTTTGATTGAGGGGGGTGGTTTTGGGTTGTTTGTTTTTTTCTTCTTCTTGATACAGCTGGTGGTATGCACCAGTATAATATTTATCTCTTTGATGCTTAATGGTTCTGGCACTAATTTCTTGATCATCTACCATGATGCTGGACAGATAATTCTACCTTATCATCTCAGATGACAGAAAGCACATTAGCATCATACAGTCCCACACAGTGAAGCTTTAACTATCCTGCCAGCTCCAAGCATGAAAGCACAGTGGAACTGTTTATACATTTCATGAATTACAAATATTTATGAGCATAAGAAGGACCTAGATTCTAGCTGATTTAACATCTGTATGTGAGGATCCTTTGACCATCTATGGTAATCCTTTCCAAAGGAGAAAGATGGCTACAATTAGTATAGAAATGAAGTGCTTTCCAAGGAATAGTTTTAAAGGCATTTATCAACATAAAATATGGATAGTAAAAAGATATTTATCTGACAGTGTACTGAGACGTCTTCAATTTACTCTGAAAACTATTTAATCAAGAAACATAGCAAAGCCTTAGTTTCATATATCATTCATGAAATGGAAAATATCATACTATCCTCAGAGTGCAATTATCTGTTATGATTTGAAAATGGCACTTCCTAAATCATCTTCAGTGTCACTTTTTGCAGTACACACAGATTTTGGGAAAAGAAAATGCAGATTTTAAAGTGGCTCAGGAGAGCTGATTGGCACACAGCCAAAGATGGTTTGGCTAGAGGTCGCACCTAAAAATTAACCCTTAATTTCAAAAATAAAATCAATTTTTTACACAATAAATATATTTTGAAGTATCTTACTACTTATAAGGGCCTCCATAAATAATATAGAATTCCTAGATTAAAAAAATAATAATTTTCAAAAATTGCCATTTGTTCAGCAAATAAAAATCAAACTCTGCAATGGCCACCTAGAAATTTCTTATGACAGAGCCTTGTAAATTACTACATTTTTACATATTTCCTTTTTAGTCTACTCTTACATGAGTGTAAATATAGATAAACTCACACACACACACCACATACATGAGAATTTGAAATGAAAAATTTTATTGTCACAAATGAGAAGCTGCAATCTGGAAAATAATTAATCAGTCAGAGAAGATGCTATGGCCCAAGTCCTCAAAATACCTCAAGCTCTTGAGTGCTTTATTCCCCTGCCTTCTTTCTGACTTCAAGTTTGAATAATTTCATTGACCTTGGAGATGTGTCTTTGACATTGGTCCAGGAAGTTTCATGTTTTAATGGGCCATGATGTCATGTGCAACAAAAAGCTTATGTTCGAAGAAAAGGCCATCAACGGTAAAACACTGAAATCTTGTGTAGCTGAATATAGATTTTGCTTGCACTCAGCAATGCATATTAATATGGCAGTGAATCACTGCAGCCTGCTACTGTAAGCAATACTGTTTTAACGGGAGGCAGTTGGAATAAATCTTGACAGTATATGAAAAATGTTTCCATTTTGCTTTGCTTTAAATTGCTAATCAACTGCTTTCTCTTGATTGCTGTTTCCCAGTTATTTCAAGAAATAACTGTATGTTCAAATGAAAATAAACAGAATCAATGTGCTTTTAAAGCTGTTTAGGATTGTACATGAATGACACATTAGCTACACTTCACAATAGATGCATTGTAGGGCCTTTTCTCTCTAACTGAAATGTACTTTTCACAGAACAGATTACCTGCTGGGAAGTGAGCAGGCTGCATATGTAAGCTAACCTATGTGCAGGTGGCTTTCAATTAAGGCCATTTCATCTAATTAAAGGCAGAGTGGTGACCTGGCTGACATTACCTTTTCTGGGTATTAAAAATGCAACTTTTCTTGTTTTGCACATTCTGTCAGGGCTCCTCTAGCTGAGGCAAGGAGAGATGATGCCGCCATTCATTTTCCTTTTGGTTGCTTTATCATTATGTCTGTTCTTCACAGACATAATGATATCCTGCCTTAAAATGGGATTTTAACTGTCCAAAGAAACTCAGTTGTATACCTTGCCCCTTGCCTTTTGATGGGTCAGAAAATGAGGCATTACTCATAATAGTTGGTGAGAGAGCCCAGTTCTCTGTTCTCCTGGTAACTTTCAAACAAAAGCCATGAATATCATGCCAAGAAACAACAAACCATGGTACTTTGAGATGTTTAATGTATGCTACAACATGGTTTTAACCCTAAACTTAAGAACTTTGCAAGATAATTTTTTAGTTTTGTCAGCTGATGCTTTACAAACTTACTGTATAAGAGCTCTATATTTTATGGGTAAACTGTAGCAAGGGGGAAACTGAGCAGAGGGAAATTTTTTAATAGAATGGCTGACATAAAACATATATTTAGGAGGGACATTCATTTATGCAGTATAATTAAAATTTAATTTCTTGAAAAATTGTTGTGGGAAAAAAGTAAGAGGTTTTTAATTCAGACTCCCAGTTTCTTTCCTGATCTACTCTTGCAAAAGCACCAAAGATAATAAGTCCTTTACACTGGGTGAGGAAGGTTGTGGCTAACACCTTGAGCTTGCACACCTTGCTAAGTCCTGGTCCTTCACTACCAGAAACTCACTGACCGAGCTCTTCAGGAAGCTTGAGTGCAAGAGTACCTGGGCTTTTAAATAACTATGTTGTATGCACTGTGCATGAAAACTACCCACCCTCGTGATTTTCACATAATGGAAAAAAATAGTACTGCTCTGAGTTCTTTAAAATTATTAGAAAACAAATAAAATTTCCCTTATTTGCAAGGAGCTGCCTCTCAACTTGTTACAGCATTTATGTGCTAAAGGTTATAGGTAAAAATACTCTCCAAAATAAAACTAATTTCTTCCTAATGACTTTTTATTTAACACATCTTCAAACTCTATAAATATTCCATTCTCACACACTGCACAGACATCTGAAATAGAAAGCTCTTATTATTTACTCTTTGTTCACAACAGTTGATGTTTTACAAAGAGGCAGCTGTGGATTAACTAAGTTAATTTCTCTGGTGCTGTTCAACGATTCAGTTGCTCATAAATGTAACTTTTTATTCCTAAGAAAATAGCCTAAAATATTGCATTTAAAAATTACATAATGTGATGGATTCGTGTGTATCAAGGATTATAGCTGAAGAATTTATTACATATGATGTTTAGCCTGATTTAATTTCTTGCTGTTTATCCTGGGCATGATTCAAAGTAACAGAAGTTAATGAAAGGAATCTACATAATTCCTAGTTAAAAGGAAAAAAAAAAAATCACCTTGCCCAAAAGATGCTATTATTTGGAGATTATAAATCTTACTAAATGCTTCCTTATTTGTGTTAAACTTTCCCTAAATTGCTGTAATTGAAACAAAAGCATCAAATATAGCCTGTGTACGAATCAGGAGCCTTCTTCTTTAAACCTCAATTTCTGGAATATTCAGCTATGTTTCGTGCTTTACTGTGGACTTTTCAGGAGCTGCTGCAATGGTGGAATAATTTTTAGAAGTCCAGAAACTTCTCTGAAGTATGCTCTAGGTCAAGTCATCTTCTGGCCTCTCTCTGTAACAGGAAATAATACAGTGGATACATTAACAGTGATGATGATGAGGCAGGGAAGGAAGGAGAGAGCACACAGATCAGCCATACTGCTGCAGCATCAAAGTTATCCAAGATTCCTCCCATTTTGAGACCTTGAGGTTTTGGGCTCCCACTGACGTTGAAAGAACTGAAGCCCTGAGAACAGAAAAGTCACGTGGATAGCGATGAATATTGCTATTCACTGTTCTTCATATAAATAAAAGTTCCTGAAAGAAGCAAACCTAGACAATGATCCAAATTCTTAAATGCTTGCAAACCAAAATATACTGAGTTTTTCCATTTTCCAAGAGGATATGGTCTGCTCATTTTAGGAAGCAATTGAAGCTGGACAGCAACCATTTAAACAAGCAATCTCTTTCTAATCAAAATTAATAGTTCATCCAATAAGTCATCTAATTTTGTGCCAAGCTGTATCCCAGGTGTTACTGGTCCAAACCAACTTTACTTTTTGACAGATGTGCAGAAATTGGCTATGAGCAAAGCCCTGACTCCTAATGTACAGAAGAGTTCCTTAACTTTTAATATATTTTACATAGACTTGTAACATTGATAACTGTGGAGTTTAATAGTTCTTTATGTTTCAGGAATTTTTGGGTTTTTTTCAGATTTCCTTTCTAATCCTCAAACAACTCATATTATCACATACAAGTTTCTGACTTGCTCAGCCCCATGGGAAATTTTTTGGCTTGGTGGTGTAGTAACACAAAAAACCCTGGAATTCAGGTGTGGTCTATCTCATTCCACTGTTGACAAGCAGTTTTACCCCCAAACAAGAACTCATTAATTTGCTTACTATAAACCTTTTTCAGTTTTAATTCCTACCATAAGCTTGTAATTGTGTCTGAGCACTACCTTTAGTGTTCAAGATACCAAGGAGGAGTGTCACTCAGAAGAGAAGCATTTTTTATATGAGCTCTTTACTAAATTTTGCAAACATATGCTTAGAGGCTTTCACATGGTAATTAATTGTGCTTTCACACAGGTTAAAGAATTTGGTTTCACTCTAATGCATGGTGATGGTTCAGAAGATGTAACTTTTTTTGGTTTCACTTTTTGCTTATGCAATACGTGCACTTAGGCATATATCTGAAAAGCACAAAAGCATTCCATGTGAAAACAGTTCTTGAGCTATTAGTTCAAATGTATCTGTTTATCACAGCTGTAATAACCAGTGCCAGTAACACTATTGAGACAAAATTCAACTCATTTGGAAAGGTTCTGCTAGAAGGGTTGTCCACACTGTGGGGTCCCAATCACACTACATAGTGGAGAAAACTCTTCTTTCAACTCCTTTTTCCATCATGTTTATCTGGTCTTTTTTCTTCTGATACAGAAGATATCTGAAATATTGTGAATATTTTTTATTCTCAATAATTTTTCATATTTCCTATGTAAACCTAGACATATCTGATAAAACTGTAAAATACTTTCTGTTCATATATTTAAGTTTCTTTTACTAAAAATATGGTGAGTAAAGATAGAAATTTCCATTGCTTCAATACAGCACAATTTCACTATAATCACTGAGTGTAGCCAAAAGGTAATAGCTGTATATAGATAGTTATTAAAGTAATTCTATGAACAGAATGCTGTTTTAAAATAGAAGAACAATGAGTTCATATTTTTCTGAAATTCCATTTTACAGACTGATCAGTGTAAAGTAACAGGAAAATGAGGAACAGAACTATAATAAAAATATTGAGCCTTTAAGAAATAAGTAGGGAGAAGTTAAGAAAGAGATCTTACACAGACAATAGCAGTGGTTCTTGCTGTAAATAGCTTCAAATGAAATAACAAATCTAGTCTCACTCAAAATACAAATATGAAATTATATGTTAAGAGAAACTACATTGTTAAAGAATGCAGTGTAGACACCCCTTTCATCACTACAAAGATCCATATTCAGCCTATGGTATCAGAAGACATTGTCATCTGAAGGATTTCTGCAGACCTGAGAGAAATGGATGGACATCTCATGTGAATATATTCTCTTTCATGATTCTCAGAGGTGCAAGGGGCTGAACTGGTACTGAGGATTTACTATCTCCATTACAAGAGATGTCACAAGGCACATTAGGAAAACAGATTACGTGCTTATACGGCACAGTTTTCTTTTGTAGCTATTGTTGAATAAAACAGGCTAAATATTGAAGTTCTTTTTAACAGTATGCGAAAGTGCAACATGGGCGGCTCCAGTGCAGTCACATTATGTACCTAGAGCTATAATCTTTCGTTCATTAACCCAGAGGGCTTTGTATACACATGTAAGTAATGCCACAGCTTAATCTTTTCACTGGGCAGGAATTTAAGCCATATGGTTTTTAACATTTAGGAATCTGGGAGCAGTTCACGCACAGTTACTGTGCCTCATCATGGAGGGTCTAAACTGCTGATTGTTACTAATTATGGCTGTGTGTCTGAGCCCCAGTTTTAATCTACATTAGCCCCTTTTCTCATTTGCAAGTAATGTGGACATGCCAAGTGCATGTCACCCTTCCACTCGCAGCAGCAATCACAGAGATATCAAAAGCAGTTTTCAATTAACTTGTTCAGGTACTGGTGAACACTTCATTGCAGAATCTTGAATTGTGGAACAGAAATGAGTTTTTTTCCAAAGCAAAAATACTACCCAACAATGTTTTTATTTTTATTTGTCTCTATTGTTCCTATTTTTCACTTCAGATAATCAAGGCTAATATTGAAATCAGTAAATATATCAAGTGCATTATAGTCACTGTATCTTATTGGGAAAATAAATTTAGTTAGCATTTCCATTTGCAGCATGAGGATTTACGTCTGGAGACAGGAGGTTAATGACATTTTCATGCACTACAGCATTTTGTTAAAATCTGGTACAGTAGAAGGAAATAGAACTTTATGGTAGAAGGAAATAGAACTTTATGATGCTTACTGCATAAAAACTTAATATTCTCCCTCAGCACAATCTGTGCCAGTCAAATATACAGTCCTGTAGTAAGCCTGCTTGACATTAAGAACTCTCTTAGCTCTGATGCTTCAAGCAACATTTTCTTGATGATAGGAAGGAAAACCAATAAGGAAATGATTACTTTTTTTGCCTTTCTGAAAAGCTCTACCTCAAATTTGCTGGGTTAAAATAACATAAGCACCATGTCTTCTTATGAAACAATGCCATTGACATGCACCTGAGCAGGAAAAATGAGAATATATGTTCTAGAAAGTTTTTATTTTTAAAGATTGTGCTGTATTTAAATTTACTGAGATGCTAAAGCTATAAAATTCCAGCTTACCCTTCAGGTCAGGAGCTATGTTTGCACAGTGGCAACCAAATCTCTGTTGAATTGGCTCTCCTGTTTTTCTGAGAAAAGCAATATAAACAGAAGATCCAATGCTTGTTGCTTTCTTCTTTAATTTGTCAGCACCTTCTGTCTAGAGGGGCTGTGGTGCCAGACAGCATGCTGCATAAAGAGTGCAGCAAACAAATTGCATTACATATTGTGGCATGTACACTGACATAGAAGTGCCTTGAAAAATCTAAATTATATCTTCTGTCTAAATCTCAGCCACCACACTGGAAATAGGCAGAAATGGATGGTGTCGTGCGTGGTTTAGGTGCGACAATCCAAAATGTAGTGCCCCCTTCCCCTCCTCCCACAAGATTCTCCCGAACCAGATAATGCTCACTTGTACCCCCTATTTCCCTTCCCTCTTCTGGGGATTGAGTTGAGAACTGGAGGTACAAAAGGGTCAAAATTAGAGCTTGACATGAGAGCAATTTTCTGGAAGCAGCAATGAGACAAGAAGATGAACTCTAACAACAACAATATTGATTCTGATAAGTATACAAAAAAAAAAGAGAATTATTCACATGTAAAAATGCTTATTGCAGAGCCTGACCCAACCACAGCCACCTTTTCACTGGCTGGAGAAAGAAACACCTTTCTTCCCAGAAGGGAGAGAAAAGAATCCCTTTCCCCACCCCTGGCAATGACATAAGATGGTATTTTTCTGTCCTTTTTGTGCCAGTGACAAAACCCTCCTATCTCATGTGTTACAAAGCTGCTGCTTTCTTTAAATTAACTTTACCTATATGTCAATATATTCACAAGCTCTGGAGTGCTGTAAGTGAGATGACACACTTCTACCATGATTGCCCTTTTAAAAGCCATTGGGCTTTTATGGGTTTTCAGAAAGAACTGATTATGTCAGAGCACTGATAACAATAATGTGATAACACAGCCTTTTTGGTGTTTTCCAGATGAACACTAAAAATGTGTTTGGAACAACATTATAATGCAAATCTGGGGGAAAACTATTAAGGAATTATTTTCAAGAATTTGGACATTGGTACCAAATTGAAGTTTGGGGAAAATTCATTCATATATGGATGACTGTCAGCAGGACATAGCTGAGAAAGGGAATTTTGCATTTTTGATTTTACATATAAACTGCTGCAGCATAAGCAGGCCAGTAAAAATCAAACTGAAGTTTCTTCTTACTTTAAGAACTAAGTGGACTTTTTTGAATAAGTCCATATAATCATTCCAGAGTTTTGGAAAATCTTGATAATGACTTTACCATAGCTATCTTTCTAGGCTGGCATTAACCTTTTCCCTTACCTAATAAAAAGAAGAAAATATTTCATATTCACAGTTTACCCAGTATAAAGACAAGATTCTGTTACCTACCTTTGTCTTTTTATTGTCAGCTTGGACCATCTGGGGAGGTTTTAAAGTGACTACCTCTTCATCAACTTTTTCCCTGTAATTCTATTTTATGACATCTTTATGACATCTAGACTACTGTAGAGGAAAATATGGTCAGCAAAGCTTATTAATTTGTCAATGTTTCAGATCATTACCATGTTTTAAATGCAATTCACCAGGAAAAACCAAAGTTCTATATAATACATTGGGAATTAAATTCGTCTTCTTAATTGCACAATTCTTAATCTTTTTGAATAGACAATGAAATTCACAGTTGCATGACTAAGTGCAAGATTTGACAACTTTTTCAATTTATTACAGTAAATTACAATTTCACTGAAGCACTCATTTTAGGTTAATTAAAATGCAAGTTGCCAGTAAATGAATTATGCAAATAAGATAGTGCACAAGTCATGCAGTAATTACCAATTCTACATTTATAACCTTATTGATTTTCAATAACTTGCCCTAAATCTTAAATGTGTAATGTGCAATTAAAGAAAAGATTAAGCACGAAGTGATATGTGATGGGTTTTGAAAATAAACTAATATTAAATCATTACTTTTAATTCTTTTTTTTGCTGTAATCACTTTTGGATATGCAAATTTTGATATGGTGTATTTTGATCATAGCTTGGCCAATCTCAGTTTTCAGCAGAGTCAGGCAGATTGCCTAAAAACCAGAGAATCCCTCATTTGTTACCCAGTTTTAGAAGAAGTCAGAATGTCAGTTCTTCATATGCATCACTTATCTTTATAACTGTATAAGGAATAAGTCTCAGTAAATTGACAGGCTCTAGAAGGAATAAAAGATCATCTGGTTTGCTTCTTTGCCTTGTCTTTCTCTTCAGATGGTGTGACCTAGGGAGATGCTCGTGAGGCATTCCAGCCTAAAAGCAATCTCTCACTTCCATCTTTTGCAATTTCTAAGGACTGTAGTAAATTTCACTGGAGCTTCCTTGTGATGCAAATAGTCACATCTATGAAAGGAGCACCTCTACTGCAATCCCAAACTACAGTGTGGAGGTCTCACTCCCAATGCCAGGTGCAGGAGCTCACACAGGACTGTCTAACTCTCTCACCACCTAGAAACTCAGTTGTATCACAGTTGGAAAGTATGGCCATGATTTAATGGGCAAAAATTTTAAATAATACTAACTAAAATTAGCTCTGTATTATCAGATTACTTCTGAACCGGTTTAGTGTCACTGTCTCAAGCACTAATTGCTGCTTTCCCCCAGGAGCCCCCCAAATTTTTGCCAGTAATAAGATTTTCTAAAATGTGGATTGATACAGAGGTGTCATTGCTGAAACATTTAAAACTAGGAGCGACCTAAATCTGCTCACAAAAGAAACTACTGTCTCTTTGGTTAATTAGAATTTAATTACTGTATCACTTCCTTAATGACTTTTAAAAGGTTTTCACTTTCTTTTCATTGTAAATTCAGGGCATCAGAGAGGTATTACCTTTTTGTGGTTCGTATTCCTCAGCCTTCCCAAAGAAAACTACTGCAGAGCACAGTAGTACAAAAGGTCAAAAGTCTGCTGGACTTCACACACTTAACACATGTAGAGGTAATTGCCAGATAGCAGTGTGGTTTCAGCTGCTGCTGGCTGTTAGCTAAGGCTCAGGCAATTATCTGTGCCTGAAAAGCACAGCCTAGTCCTGGAAATATTTTGGATACAAGAGGAAACAGCACTAGATGGTCCAGTCCAGCCAACCAGGTTTGCCCCTGACCCGCCACCCAGCAGTGCTTTCTCTCTGGCCCCAGCAATGCCCCAGAGGCTGAGGTGGCAGCAGGAATCAGGGCTTGCTTCTTCTGGGTTTGTTTTAAAAGGGGCAATGCTGCCAAAGGAGTCATTTGTCAATTGTCTTTATGCTCCCTGGAGAAATAAGGCAGCATTACACTTTGCTGCTATGTAGTGCTGTAATAAGCAAGAGAGGAAGAGAATTACTTGACTTTATCCTCATGTATAGGTACAGATATAACATCCAAAAGTAATATACAGGTGGGATTCAAATATTGATTCTTTCATTTCTTGTTGATAATAGCTTTTAGTCTGAACTGTGCATTTGTTAGCCTGCCTTAAAATAAACATCTACTGCATCCAATTTTAGAAATACTTTGATGAAAGTAACATCAGCTATGTTCAATCACTTTTAATGTTTTCTTCAAGTGTCTACAGAGGATACCAAAATACTGCAAAACTCATGCCTAGCTTGCACACAAACACAGAACAATATGGGTGGTTTGTGCATGAGGGAAAGTCCCAAGGGCAAGATCCCTGCTGAGGGCAATTGCCACTGCCTCTCCTCACAATTATAGAGATCCCTTTGGCTAAAAAGAGCCAAACCTTTGGATACCCAGATATCCTAAAATCTTGTCTCCCCTCAAGCAGCCAGGTTAAGAGAGATCTACAGACTGTCTGAGGAAATCATTCCTTGCTCAATCCTTTCCCGACCTTCATGTTCTCTTTTAAAATGGTCTGTGGATGCCACAGTCTCATACATTGTGTTATTTACCATGGTATGTCAGACAGCAAAGATCAAGGTCATGTGAAGGTTTCAGCAATAAGCAGAGTCTTTTCAGATCCAAGATATGAAAGTTGTTCAGTTTTAGAATAAAAAGAATATAAATTGCTTTGAAGAGGCTACCAAAGGTGTTGTAAGACAAGGCGGCAAAAGAAATGTGAATTGCAACCCCAAGCGGCATAAAGGAGCTGTGAAGACTCACTGTGAGGTACTGCGCTATGTGGAAGCTCTAGGAAATGCTGACCATCTGTACTGCTCTGGCAGATCTGGTGGCAAAAGTGTCTGATTTCAGTGCACAAAATTAATACTTAGGACAACTATGGAGGGGCTTGACAGCTGGCCTGCAAGCAAAGCTGAGTCAATAGAAAAAAAATGATGATTTTTGAGTGTATCCATAGCAAGGAAGAGGACAAGGCTGTCAGCATGGAAACTGATTAGAAAAGATACATGAGAATTTTTGCAGGCTAGATTACGTGCCTAAGTAGATGTGTATATGTGCCTTATTAAATTTCTGTAAAACTTTTGTCAATTATATTGATGCTGATTGCTTTGCACCAATGAAAAGAATAAGTTATTGTGATGTAGTTAATGACTTAAGATCACGCTTTGTTAAGGGTGTAAAAACTGGAGAACACACAGAATAAAAAAAAAAAAAAACTTTTTTCTTCTTGGACCTTGGTCATGTGTGTGTATGTCATGTCCGGCCTAACAGTGACAAACAACCTAAACAATCACTGTGATGAAGGCACTGACTTAATGGATACATACAAGTGATTAAGTGCTCCAAATTGAGAAGATACCTAAACTGTATTGCTTGTTCACATTAAGTGAGCAAAAGTAACTTCAGACAAAATTCAGGGGCAATGTTTTATAAAGGAAGACCTTTAAACAACATTTAAGAAAGCAAAATAAAACCCGATTCTCTAACTAAACCACTAACTAAAAGTAGAGAGATAACAAAAATTTGTAACAGTCACTTCTTCCATCTCTGAATTTTGACCTACTACTTCAGTGACTATTCAAAACAATTTGCATATATAAGTTTAAAAATCAATGTCATTTTTGCTTTCTTCCATTTCCTTAAAACAAGCAAACATCCCCCCTCCCCTCCCCCGCCAAAACAAGCAAATAACCAAAATCCCCAGCCTTCAAACCCCACAGATTATTAAAAATTCCCTAAGGGACCTGGAATTCATTGACTTTAAATTGTCTTTTAAATTTACTTTGTGCAGGGAGTGATCTGGGCTGATCCAGTGTAAGAACATTTGAACTGCACAGAAGGTAAAAGCTTGCTAACAATGAACTGTAATAGACTGTGGAATGATCTCCCCAGGGAAATAGCAATGCTTGATGCCTAAAACCAGACTAGATAAAGCAACAGGAAACACAGTTGTGTACAACGCCAATGTGGCCAAGAAGTGACTCACTTGCTATTTCTTTTCACTCTAAAAATCTATGTTTCTGTGATATTGCTGTGGTAACAAGCAGCTCTACTGCACTTTTGATAATATCCATTAGGTAATGGAACAGCAATGACTATGTAGAAAATGGATAGGAAGTTTTGTCCTATTTGATATCGGAATGGAAGGCTTTTGGCAGAAGGGAGGAGATTTTTATCCAAAATCATTTCATGAGCTGAGGGAGTTCTGAATGAACCACAGCCCATTATGATGTGCTAAAAGCTCACAAGGAAGGGGCTTCAATGCACACCAAGGTTCAAAAGAACACTGCAGAAATAAGAGCCATGCACAATCACTAGAGGTATAAGAAGTTATTGTCACTGACTATTTTGGTCTGAGTACAGCAAAGTTCTCTACTGATTCTCAAGTATTTCTGTTCCTGGCATTACTGCTCATCTTCTTTGGGCCGAGAATAGAATATTTCTATCTTCTTTTTACTGTTCTATAGAACTGAAACAATAGCATCAGCAAAACTGGATGTAATACAAAAAAAACGAAGAAATTTCTTGCTTTGAAAACTCAATGAAAAAGCTTCGTAAAAAAACATGAAAGGAAAGAAATTTACAACAGAGAATGGCTGGAAATGTCAATTTACTTTAAACTGAACAGTGAAAGTTATTTCTTGCAGGAACAAGAAAATTGCACTAGGACTAAAATAGTACCACTTGGTTTAAACCTGTTGTTAATAGCTAGAAGGGTAGCTACAAAGAAATGCTTGTGACAAAGGTACATTTGTTCTGTTGAGTGTTGCAGTTGTCTGTACGACAATGTGCTTTTCATATTGGACCAAATAAATAGAAACCTATTTTCTAAGCAAATGGGAATTGGAAATGGGAAAAAGGGAGGCATTATCTGATCTTGAGCTTTAGGAAAAATTAATTATTCCTTTGTTGTAAATTTTTTTATCATGAGAATTTTTATCAAATGCAACACTATGTTTGCAGCAATGTCCTGAGGCAATAGCAGAAGGAATTCACTCAGTGCCACAGCAAATGATCAGATTGTACAGGGCCAATCAATTCAAAGTACAAACAATAACATTAAAACAAATAATAATAAATGCTCCAAACCAAACAAACTCTTTAATTAAAAAGCCTCCTTCAGAGAGATGAAGGACCTAGGGAGGGAGAGAGATCAAATCTTTGTCAGGAAGGCTAGTGTGAGGAAAAGTAGTTCAGAAGAAAAAAATGCTTTCTGAGGATTTTTTTTTTTTACAAAATATGGTGAATCAGATCTTCAAACATAAGGATCAAAAAAAAATGAAAATGGATGGGAAAGACTGATTTGGTGGATAGCCACAAAGGGTCATTCAGCTCCAATTCCTTTTTTTTCAAAAGAGTGATGCAGAATTGGTTAACAGTGAAATAAAATCTGTCTTCTCCCTACTAGACACATCCTTATAAAAGAAGAAAATTTTTAACAAAATAACAAGCCATGGACTTTTCAGGAGAGGTGACTCAGCCAGGATGATGTGACAATTCTGGCTGAAGATCCTGTTTAAGTCAATTAGACACCACTTCTGCATGCAGTAACATTTAATTTAAATATGATCTGGAAGGAAAGTACTTATTACTTCAGATCAAGTAGACCTGAACATGGTGTTCAACAGCAAAAAAAAAAAAAAAAAAAGACTAAAAGACTAACATAATAAAACACCCCACCCAAAAAACCAAACTAAACCCAAACACTGATCATCCAGGAAAAAGAGAATCTGGAAGGGTATTTTGTTTAAATTACCCTCAAGCACCTTTCTGAAAAAAAGAAAGTTTGAAATTCTTTCTGACTTTTCTTCATCCTCTCAGAGTTTTAATACATAAACAGTTGCTCAGTTGTTGAGGCCTGACCTACTGTAAAGCTGAGCCCTTTTAGCTAGATTAGCAAGTAGTGGAATATTCAAAACACTGACACGTAGTGGGGAAAATCCCAGTATTAGTGATGGTTACTAGAAGTCATATGCCCTTAAAAGTACAAAAAAAGAAAAAAATGCAAAGCTTATAGGGAAAGGTAATCAGCTTCATAGAAGCAGAGAATCTGTGGGGAAAAAAAGGCAAAAACATCCCACAAACAGATTCGTGGGCTTACCAATACTTTTTTCAGTCTGAAGCACCAGACACTGCATATGGTCTTTCTTTATTGCTTTTTCCAAGAAAATGGAGAGCATTCCCACAGTTTGCCTTTCCTGATATAGCTGCAGATCTGTGTTTCAATGGGGTTTTGTTGGCAAAAAGACATTTCTTTTTTTCCCTAAATTCAGTGAAATGCACATTAATTTTATTGATTCCTATTCATTTTTCCGCTCACTTTTTGGATCAAAACTGTGAATTTTACCAAGAACTAACAAACAAAAGCCTTATTGAAATTCCAAGGTATATATTCTAACTTTGAGAAATCCGTACAAAAGGCTATGCACAAGTGACTTCCTTGTGTTTCTGACAAGCAGTAAGGGATGAAAATGGCAATCTTCAGGCCACTAGATCTTGGAAAAATTGGATAAGATTTCAAAGGATGAAGGAATTTGCTCCCTTTTTTCTCTGCTGAATTTCGGAAACTTCTTGTAAGTGATAGAGTTGTTTGAATTTATTTGCTTTCATTTTTTTGTCTGTTTCATGAGTCTTTAATAATGAAACTATTAGACAAAATGAACGTGAGTTTCACTACAGCTGTTGAGGCACATCACTGAAATACACAAATACGACAAATCCAAAGGGAGCTCTTGGCTGCTTAGTCCTTTTCAAAATGATGGCATTTATTCAAGATACTCACTTCTGGCTTTATTTTTTCTGAAAAGAAAGCACTCCATCACATACATGTATTATACACTTTCTCATCTCGAGGTCAATCCTGAAATCTTTTTCAATATTTATCCTGGCAGAAACTTTTGTTTTCAGAGGAAATAAAAGTAGCGTAGGGATTTCAGGAATAGCCACTATAGTCTATGTTCATTTCACTCACTTTCTTTAGTTTTAGGGGTATAATTTTTGTTTCTTTCCTGGCCCATCTCTCTTCAATCCAAACTTTGCTCACTAGTTTAATGTTCCAATCTTCCAAAGAATACCATTTTTAGAACAGTTTAAGGAAAACATTGTTACAGTGTTTGCTAGCCTGGGGCATATAGCGCTTTGCAGAAGAGAAAAGTAAAATGTGCTTTTTTGCTGACAGAACTAGAGAAGTTGAATTTTCAGCAGTTTGTGCCCCCAGGCAAAGTGTACAATTGTCCTAAGTCCAGTCTCTGGAGCCACAAGAAATCAATTATTTTTCCTGTGCTAATATTGTTCTTAGATCTCTCCACAGCACTGGATCCAAACTTGAGCAGTTTTACATCCTGTGAATAGAACAGTAATAGCCATAATTATGTAGTATTGAGTAATCTGAGACCAAGTTCCCTCCCTGTCTCACATTATGCAAATCTTAATTTGGATTGTAGATTTGTCCTAGTTTCTGGTTCATAGCAAATGAACAGATTTCAAGGTTTTGGAAGTTGACAGTCTTGTTTAGAACCACTGGTCAGTACTTCTGCAGAAGGGACAGACTAGCAAGCTGCTTTGTAGCAACAACAAAACCTCACACATCTCCAAGACCAGTAGTCTGTGTTTCATACCAATGTCTATTAGCTAGGGAACAAAGCACTCCACCATTTTTCCTTAGGTGTGTGTTTTGTTGATCCCAGGCAAAATATTGTCAGTTCCATTTTCTTCACAAGGAAACAGTTAACGAGCTCCCTCTCCCCAGTCTAATATTTCTGGTAAATGCTAATTAGAGACTAAAAGATTAAGTTTAAGCATTATCTATAAGAAAACTCATCCTGTCTCTTACAGTATCTGTTTTGGTACTGCAAGTTTTCCTTAGTGACAAATAGAAAAGAATGTTAGTGAAACATATCATTGTATCCAAACCACATTTTTGAAAAAGAAAATAAAATTACTTAAATATCACAAATCTAGTACGAAAAAGTTTTTTTTAAAACCAGTCTTTATGGTGCTAGCTATTTTTGATCTCGCCTGAGAACACAGCACATCTGTCAACAAACAGGAGTTTGCTGAGTGCTGAGATATAGTCCAACATGTGAACACATCATTTTGCGACATTTTGCTCTACACTTACTATTCTCCAGATTTATGTCCCAGCTACCAGGGCTGCAAATGAGAACACAGAACCAGTTGAGGGAGTTATAGACAAGTACAGACATAGCTACTAGTGACCTCTACATTAACTTTGGTTCTTAATATATTATTAAAAGCTGTTCTACAAATAGGTATTGTTTTTGTGTGAGGTCAGGGATTTTGGTACTTTCTAATAACAATGGATTGAGCTTGATGAGCAATCCATTTAACTTAAAGAATCTCATTCAATAAACAATCTGAAAGTAATAACCTTCATTAAGTCTGGAAGTTCTCTCCTCACTTTCCTTGCTGTTTTCAGCTGTTGATACGCACCTTTGAGTCATCTGTACATACTGAGGGTTGTACAATCAATTCATTGATCTAGCCCTCTGAATCTAGGACCTGCATCACAACTGAGCTCTCGGGGTGCACAATTATGATCAAAGGATGAAATTAAATTTGAGTGACTTGAACATGGAGAAATATGCTCCCATAGCAAATGTGTCCCTTTAGATTAGGACGTGTGACATGCAATAAACCTGTTCAGCTGTCACAAAATCTCCATATTTCTGTACTTTTCATTTCACATTGTGCTGATTTGGTGACACTGCCCAGTAGAATATCTACATAAGGACAGAACAGAGCTTATGGGCACACTTTTTGAATAAGGTATCTAAGGGTGAAAGATCCAGTGCAAAAGTGTTCATTGTTGAGTTTAAGAGCTAGAGGTGCACTGACATTGTCCTGTTGTTTTTTAAATCTCACCTTCTTCAAACCCTAATTGTAAGACCCAAGTCTTGTCCTATACTAAGATTATGTTTATCTGAACTTAAATGAATATACATAAATGTATACAAACACATAAACAAGAAGAAGGATGTAGTAGAATTTATTATTGAATAACCCTACAAGCAAGGTTTATTCATTTTTATTAATCATAGTCTGTCAACTGGAGTGTCTGAAGTCTTCTAATTACCTTGCTGAATTAGCAGTCAAGTGGCATTATTTGTTCTTTGAATTTATGGGGTCCACTTTTATTTAAATGATTAATGATGCATATTAATCAAGAACTGAATTTCTGCAGAAAACTACCAGCTTGGGAAATAAAGCTAGAAATTAAATTAGCTCGTTTGAGGTGTGATTGAACTTTTTTCCCCCTGAAAACGTGCACTTTTGCAGTTCCAGATAAATGAAAAGAACCTTAATATCTTTGGGTTTTGCTTGTAGTGTGAAAACCTTCAAAATAAATTCAGGCTCAAAGTCTTATGGCAACTTGTCCCACAGGTTATACATGTATTATGTATTATACCTGTATGCCAGTATATGCAAGAAGTAGACCAGAACATAATTAAGTGTGTGCTAATTGATTTTCCTTTACAGGAGAGGCTGGGATGATGAAATTGTACCATATGCAAGAACAACAGTGTTCCCCTCTGCTGGAAGGAGACCCTCCCCATCCAGGTGGGCAAAAGGTTCACTCCCTTGAAAGGAAATGTGGATCCCAAGTTTTTGCCTGCTCCCTTTCACAGTCCTTTGCTCAGTGTGAAACTTGCCGTTGATGCAGACAACAGGAGCATGCCAAGATTGTTTGTAGGTATCAAAAGACACTGATGATATCCAAATTTCTAGTTTAGGTGTTATAAGCATTTAAACCCACACACATACATATTTCATCTCCATTGTTAGTTGCTTGTCCCTGGTTTTAGCTAGCGTTGACTGCCTGTAAATTAGTTACCCAGGGTAACCCAGACTGTCAGAAACAGCAAAATACATTTGCTTGACTATGTCAAGACTTTGAGTAGTCTCAGTTCCTGCTCCATCCCTAGAACAGATGGAGGAACTGAATAGACCATCATTACCACAGGAGACCAGGGCTAGGCTCCGTTTAGAGAAGCTGACAGGTAATCCTCCTATTCCTCCGGTAGCAGCAGCCTGAGTCAAATTTTTTGGGTTTTGGTATTTTCCATGAGTTTTCTTTTCACTTTTTTTCCTTAACAGCCTCTGTTCAAGACTGTGTTTGTATAACAAAGTTCGTGGTTGTCTGTACCTGGCTGGACCTGGAAGCTGGTTGATATCAATTTAGCTGATGTCACAAGATCAGATCCTGAAATCAGCAGAATAAGGAGATTGGCTTTCATGGCCTCAGCGGTGGATTTAGCAAACATAAAGTGCAGCTGAGTGTGGTGAGGAACGTGTAGGGCTACCAGAGGGGCTTTTACACCAACAGCAGACAGAAAATAAGGGGAAAAGTGCTGCTGAATGGGTTTGGGGCCCTTATTACATTGAACAAGGGAAAGGCTGAGCTACTAAACATCTTCTTTGCCTGAAACTTTGCCACTAAGGCTGGCCCTCAGGAATCCCAGGCCCCTGGCACCAGGGGAAGTCTGGAGCTGGGAACACACCCTCCACGGAGGAGGTCTTGGACTAGACGATACCCAGCAGAGGGAGTTGACACTCCCTGTCAACCTCAACTGTACTGTGGTTCTGTGGTTCTGTAAAAGGTGAGAAAATTTCAGTTTCCAGTGTCTGGAGAAGAGCTGAAATAAAACTAATGTTGAACTTACAAATGTCTAATTGTTGAAAGCTTGTCAGTATGTATAGATTTATTTTGCTAGATCTCATCTGTCTGTGACTCACACCATTTTAGAGTACTTCTTTAAGCTTGCCTGCCGGTTAAGATGTGAAGACATTTGCCTTAAAAGAACTTCAAAAATTTTAGGGGTAATATGGTCAAAACAACACAACTCTTAAACTAAAAGGAGTTTCAAAACTAATTTAATAATCAATTTAATAATCTCCCACTGTACTGAAGTCTTCAAACGTTGGAAAGGTCCATTTCCATAAAGCTGAAGCTGTTTTCCTTCATAATAAAAGTTAAGAATACCATCTTCTGACCCACATCTTCTTTATTTATGTGAGGAACTGAATGACCCCTTATGTAGTGACAAAATAAAGGATCCAGAAATAAAATGAGAGAGAGGAATAAGTCCTGCTGTGGAGTTAAACCCTTCCACTAGATTCAAAAGGCAAGCTGTCTTGAGGCAGGTTCAGCCTGGTGACACAGCTATCTTACAGGATTTACTTTCAGGATTACTTTGCTGATTCAGCATAGGGCTCTTGTCTCCCTGGTAAAGTAAGAAATAAATTCTCTATCAAGCTTTTGAAACCTTGGCTTTTCTAGAAATAGAAGCCTTTAAATGAGAAGTATATTTCAACTGTTTAGTGCAGTTAATGAATTAATACTATTTATGTTCTCCTGTCCTAGTCAAATTCCATCTCGGATAATTAATATCTGCCTCTAATGCTCTCTGGTAAATTCTACTGGTAAATTTATTTTTCCCTTTCCAATCTTCATAATGATGTAATGACATTAATACATAATCATATCATGGTTGTTTGGTTTTAACACAGGAGAATTCAGCTTCAGGGGTGGAAATTAACAGGCATTCTGTGCAGTAAACGTATCAACTTAGACTCGCTCTGATACATACTCCACATTTGTGAGTTTCAATTGGTTTTCCTCAAGGGGTTGCACAGTCTCCATGTACAAATGGCAGACATACCTTTTCAGACAGTTTGCCTATCCTTAAACTTTTGACGTTTCCCTTTTACATTTACCTGAACAGACACAGAGACAGGTGAGCTCATAAACACATCCAAATGCTGTTTCTCCCTTAAAGGTTGCCTGAAACTTCTATATTTTCCCTTATGAGTTTTTTTAAGTTTATATTTTCAAAACTGAATTTGTCTGATGACTCACTGAAAAAAGCAAATACAAAAGGTCTATTTTATTTCCCCTTCACAGTTTGTGGAGGGAAATAACAATTTACTATATAAGAAATGGTCAAGATGTAAGTTTATGGCTTGTTCAGCGAAGATAGTCTATGTATATTTCAAAGCAGAAATGAAAATGAAGTCAACAGTTTACTTTTAATAAACCAAATGTAATAATTTTTACTGCATTTTCCTCTCACAAGCAATTCCTTTCAAAGGAGGAGATTTTCTGTGTCATTTTTATGTTAACTATTCTGTTTATTTCACTGAAAACCTATAGGTCTTATCAGTTCACTTGCATAACTTCACTTGTAAAATTGTCATTTTAAACTTTATTTCGCTCTAGAAGCAGATACAAAAGTTGCCTGAAGAATGCTGACTCAAAACAGTGGCCTAGTTTACAGAGGGATGTGGCTGCTTTTCATATCACATCACAAGTCACTAAAACTGAAGAATGTCAGCACGTCTCAGATTGTCTTTTTATTTGTAAAATTTACCTCCTCACTGATCATTTGTCTGGGCATGCAGATGCTGATAACTGCCAAGCAGGCGAGCAGCTATGGTGTAGCTGGTATAACTGGGCAATGTCCAACTAAACCTCAGGAGATCCTTTAGCAATGCATTTAGTAAAAATACAGGAGTAATTCTCGTCACAATTCCTCTGCAGCAACAAGGCTGGTTTGGAAAGAAGCATTTCCTCCCTCTCATTTGTAGCAGAGTCAGGATCGACTCCAATCAGTGACTCTGATGCTCAGTACAGCTGGTTTTCTATTTTCCATTGTTGGTAAATTATCCAATTTAGATTCAATTCTCTGATAATTTTAAATAACCTTCACTTTGACCAGTTCCCAGGGTTGAGTTTTAATTATCCATATCCTTTAACCATAGATTTTGGTTTTCAGATTCACTTCACTCATCATCTTATTTTTATTGTTACAACAATTTTATGTTAAAATTAGGCAGATCCTGCCGTCATTATTTTTTCTTCAAAACTATAGAAAACTTGATTGAAACATTTTTTTCCAAAATATAATTTAATTTCTATAAATTAAAATTTTCCGCAGGAATCTTGCTAATAAATTCATGCATAGAAATTTTATAAAAATATGCAGAATTCAATGACATCTTAATACTTTAAATTTTTACTTGACAAACTTTAATCAAAATTTAATTTTGATTTAGTCTGAATTTCATGTGTATGAACACAAACATTCCCTTCTGTGTTGCATCAAGCCCTCTTTCCCTTATACAGTGAATTTTTCCTTGACTACATCTTCCATGCAAAAATGTGGTTTCCCATCTGGTTAAACAGTTTATTTATGGTGGTTAGAGGGTATGGCTGAATTTGTAACACTAAATTACATAGGAAACAGAGTGGTATGAATGACCATTAGCCGACTTAAAATGAAACTTTCCAGCATTTTTCCAAATATTTCTTTTTCTGATCTTTGTATCTGAGAAAACATTCAATAATGCGGAAAATAAATGTTTTTTTCTCTCATTTGTTTTGAAAAAAATTGCAAATTGCAACTTTGGTTTGATTTTGGATGCATTTCCACAAAAACCACAGAGAATCAATGAATAATTCTACACAAAAGGAATAATAAAGCTATATAAAATAATATGCATTCCTCCTTGTTTCCCAGGCTAATCATCACTTCCTTGTTAGTTTAAAAATTTTAAATAACATATCAGTGTCCTTGTCCATTTGCGTGCAAGAAGTGATGATTTTTTTGGACAGTGCATTTCTATAACAAAACAAATGAGTAAAGTTTTCTGTGTACACATTAAGCCTGAATTCTTCAATGACAAGTAGATCAGCGAGTCAACTACCATGAATGTGCATTATCAGATAAGGAAGCTCAGAAAATTTTAAGTCATTGGAAAGTTGATCTCTACAGACATGTAGATGCTGATTGCAAAGACAGATGCACTAGTCTAACTAAATATGAGTATTGAACATGAAAAAGGAGAGATTTTATGCATGCTATTACAATAATGAATATACTGAAGTGCTTACTAAGTGATAAAAATAATTTTATTAGGAAATTAGGATTCATCTTTTGAAGAAGCAAAAGAGCTTCTGTCATTTGCAATTTTGACAGGCCTCAGAGTGAATTTACCTTTGAATTTTTGTATGGTTAATTCACACGTGGCCAAGGAACCTGCAATTTCCCATCAAATTTGTGTATTAAAAAGGAAAGGCCTGCATCATCTGTCTTAAAAGTACTACTGAATGCTAAAAACATTTGTTCTACTATGAATGAAAAATGCTCAAATGACAAATTGGATTATAAACTGCTCACGTTTTCCCTGCTTGCAGAAAATTTTACTGCTAAATGGGGGAAGGGGAGTGGGTTTTTCATACATAAAAAACATTTACCTAAGTTAAAAACTTTGCTCTTTATGTAACCTTTATAATCACTGAAGACAATTTAAATGCTCTGAATTTTATTTTGGACAATACTTTTATGTATGCCTGCCTTGATATAAATACAATATATTTATGCTATAACTAGACACATGCAAAATATATTATTATATTTTATATATAATATTATATGTAATATATAATATTATGTGTCTATAATATTATATATTATAGACATATAGGGTGTCTATTCATACACATATAAGTATGTAGGTATCAATATGTATATAATGTACACACAAATGGGCTTGGATAATTCCTACTTGTATGTAGTGTGGATATTTAATATCTTGGTCACCTGAGTCCTAGCTGACCTATCAAGTCCTAAGTTATTTTCTGTCCTCCCTGAGACAAACTGTAATTATGATGGACATTTTTAGGACAACATCTAGGAATAAATTGTCTTTGGTTTAAATCTAGTGATGCTTTGAGTCCAGACAAAAAGCTTTTGAAACTTTACTTTTCCTTGTACCTTGCACCAGCAGGGGTGAATGTGAAATATGGAATGTTCTTGTGGTGAAATCACAGAGAAATACAAATCACGATCAAGGAAGCCACCAGTTCATCTGCTCAGAGGACAGCCAGTATAGGGGTCATTCCTTACTGTCTAACCAGTTCTCAAAAGAATTTCAACAATGAAACTCCTCAAGTCCTCCATCAACCCACAACAGTACCTTATGACCTTGTTGCAGTGATGGTTTCTACTGTCTGGATTTGTGCTTTATGTCACACTTTAAATCCATTATTACTTGTTCTGTTCACAAATGTTGTTGAAAAGAGATGTTGCCTTTTCCTTTGTAGTAGGTCTTTATATACTTTAAAAAAAAATCATTATTCTATTCTTCATTTTTGACATTTTTCAAATAAATTAAAAGAGTATTTTCTCTAGGAGTCATCTTTTTTATATCAGAGCATTCTTATTGGTCTCTGGAGGTCTCGTCCTAACCAGTGAACATCTTTTTGGGGAATGAATTCCCCAAAATTGCATGCCTCTCTAATTGAAGCCTTCACAAAGCAAAGTTAAAACCAAAGATTTGGGGCTTTTTGTAGAGAAACTTCTTTTTTATAAAATCAATATCTTCTTTATTCACCATGTGCTGTCTTCTAAATCTAGATGATTTTCAGAAATTTTGTCTAACTGGTTATTCCTGTCCTTTATTGTGCAACTGATTTTAATGTCACACTTTCTGATTGATTTTCAGAATATTTCTTGAGTATATTAAGAATTGTCCTTTGGCATTCTAATATTGTCTTCCAACAGGCTTATTGTCCTGGTCTGATGTTGTTTTGAAATTTAAAAATTTAACAAGGTCATTTTCTGCTACATCACGCACTTCATTAGTGAAAGCATCAAATAGAAGCGGATGCAGTTTGATTCTGCAGAGCCATACCTGAAAACTTTCTTTTATTTTCATATAGAATTGATGGATTACTCCTTGTCTAACCTGCGTTGCACAAATTTTAGAGGCTTTGCTCTCCTGGCTGTAAAGCTGTTGTCTGGCTTGTCAGGGAGGTATCAAAGCCCTTCTGATGGCAAGAAACCCCAGGAAATCTCTGTCTTGTTTCCCATCAGGAAGATCTGATGAAGAGGGAAAGTCTATTATTGGATAGGATTATCCATGAAAATTATTCATTCTATCCTAGTTCTTATGTATCTATTTGTTATTTTCCTAGTTTACAGGTAGTCACTCTTTGCTTCAGGTCTTTGCTGGGGAAAGAATTGAAATGTGACTAACCTGAAATTCTCATGCTACTCTGCTTTCCATGCTAAAGAAAAATATTTCCTTTCTTTGTTTGCAAATGCATTTGGATTTTGTGTTTTGTTTGTTTGATTTGGTTTGTTTGTTTGTTTGTTTGTTTGTTTGTTTGAAGTTCCTTCTTCCTCCAGCACTTCTCATTTTCCAGTGATTCTACAATGGGAAGAAGGACTGACTGTGTGACATCCAGGAACAGCACCAAGTCCTTTTTCCCAGTGTGAGAGGGTTGCACCCAGAGATTTGACAACCCCTTATCCCAATAATCTTCAAATTTGTCTTTCCTGTTCTTTTGAAGATCTTGCTCATTTTCCTCTGCTGCCAGCTGCACTAGTCATAAACTGACCTTTTTAGGGAAGATTGTCTGGAAAAAGACTGTGGCATTTTGTTGTTTTCAGTATCACCTGCAAATAACTTCTTTGTTTCACAGAGGGAGTAGGCCAACACTCGCTTCAGACTTCATACCTTACACTGTTAATGCACTTCTAAAACAGTCCTCGTTGTTCCTGGCCTGGCTTGCTAAATGCCTCTATTTCTGAATTTGGCCTTTTTGATTTTGTCTCTACCAGCTTGAAATACTCCTTTAGAATCCTCTCAACAGTGTGATTTCTACTCTTTGCTCCCATCTTGCCCAGAAGTCAGTGAAGAATTTGCAGTTGAAACAAAATGAGCACCTACTGTGTTTCTCAATCTTTTCCTGCGCTGTGACATGTTGTGTTTATGTGATTACCAGGTCTTTTTAAGTGCCAGCCTTCCTTAACAATTTTTTCCTTTTAGAATTGCTTTTCAAAACAGTGCAGCAATTACTTAATAAATAATTACAACTATTATTGCTTACTCAAAAGGACCAGTACCTCCGTATAGTTTTCGACGCATTTTTTACTCATCAATTTTGACAGCTGTAATTGCAAAGGGTAGATATTTTGAGAATGTGCAAAAATTATAAGTAGGAGCCAAGTTCCAGAGAGACAGGCAGGCTGTCTTATGGATCATCATACACACTGTCATGCTCCTAACTGTGACCTGTTGCTTTCAGCATGAGCCTTAATGAAACTAAAGGGATTTCATGTACAAATGCTACCCATCAGCACAGGAAAGATAGATTCAGCTTACTCTGAAAAAAAAAACTACAAAAACTTTAAGGTAAGAATTTTACCCTTTCACTCCAACCAAGCAGGACAATTAAATTACTAATTAATAATTTTCTTCTCTTATTTTTAGAGCTAAGTGGAACAGATATATGAAAAATTTTCTATTTTGTTTTCATTAATTTAGGGATTTCATTTTAAGATCATACTCCAAAAACAGCATAAAACCAGTTTGGAACAAGAGAGGAACATATGAAAACTGTTCACAAAGCAACTGCATTTTGCTTTCTTAAATCCAGGGGCATTTTGATTGTTGGAGAGGTCACATCTACTTATTATTTTCTTTCTTTCCCCTTTGAAAAAAAATGCTGAAAATCTGTTTATCTTAAATATAAGCTGTAGTCTGAAGTCTGATCACCTGATAGTCTCCAAGAGAAATAATAAAATAAAGACATCTATTTTTGTTTGTGGATTTAAAAAAGAAGAATAAATAAAAGACTGAGAAATATGACATGTATTATGAGTGGAACATAAAACTGACTAAAGAAATGTGGGAAAGTAAATTTCATATTACTTACAAATGTTAGCTCCTCTTAATTAAAGAAGAGACAATGAAATGTCCTTAGTATTATCACTGGAAAATTTATGCTCAAAGGAGGTATAGTCACCATGTATTCATTAGGATACACATGTTCATTTTTTGCATGTTATGAGGACCAAATTTCTTAGGCTTACCTAAGAAAAATTAAATGCATTTTTAAAATTCTTTCGTTAGAACATGTTTAGCTCAAATAGGAACAGATATGAGCACATTTGAAAAATATCTTTACAAACTGATTATACTTTGTGAAATCCTAGCTCACTTACGGACAGGGAACATATCTGTGCATCTGCAAGTCTTATTTATTTAATTGCTAACATCTCACAGGAATTGCAATGGAACGCACAAATCCAGCTCAGAGCACACACTGAGATTGCAACCTGTCGAGTTAGTTACGCTCACCTGAGGTAAAAAGCCAAAGATCATCTGTCAACACATTAGTAAATTAAATGAAGACAGAGGAAATTGTATTTTGCTGATCTTAACAGAAATCTAACCACCTTTTGGCTCACTACACAGGGTAATTTAAATATCCTGCTTGATTCCCTATTGCAGCTTCTACATGTTCTCTTATACTCTGAGCCACCTTCATGCCATGCCTTCCTTTTCAGGTGAAATAGCAAAATCTCAGTAAATAGGAGTAGATCATGTGAAGTAAACTGCTCTTTAGGGACTGAATTACAATTGTCTTGGACTAGGATTTTCTTTATTTTGGGCTGCTTCTACCTCCCCTGTTCATTTACTCAGTCATCTTCTTTATTACTTTTGTTTACCACTGTGGAAGGAAAGCATGAATTCTCATGGTGGTTGTGCATGACTCATGAGTGTGTTCTACTTGCTGGGGGATGGCTCCTTTCCGTTCCCCCATTCTGAAAAGCAGAATGAGAAATCTTTAGAGTTGACAGACTTTGTGTAGGAGAAAAGATCCATCTGTGTCTACTAAAATAATATTCCTAGAGTCATCAGTATGATCAGCATGTCATAACACTGTATTGAAATGCCCAGCCATGGTGTTTGGAAGATAAGAAGGATCCAGTCATCAGTTATGACTGTTGTACTGATCTTCATCCATGGCCTACATTAAAATTTAGTTGGTTTAGAGCTGAGCCTACTTTTCAAAAGGTCAAACCTTTCTCCCAGTGAAATTAGAACCTATACACATATGTCAGGACTGTGATCCCAAATGTTAACTGAAACATTCACTCATGTGACTTGTCTGCACAGAACTATGGCAGAGTGTACCAGCATCCATTTATTCCTGTGTGGAAATCAGTGCTACAGGGGAATTTAGGTCATGTGTGCCCATATAATCCCATAAAATTTTAGGTAGCAGCCATTTCATTTTGCAGTAAATCTTAATCAGGTTTTCCAGATAAACTGCACAAGAATTATGTATAACAATTTTACTATGCAGTAATACTGAAGATTTACAGTTTATGAGCTTACTTTTATCTTGTTTCTCACAACTCACAGTTACTTATATAAGAGCACATAGCTGCAATAATTTTCTGTGCAGCCCCTTAAAATAAAATTTGAGAATAATGCTGTTGTTTATGTAGATATAGAAATTATAGATATAGAAGATACAGAAATGTTCGAGATTTCTATTAAAAGCAGAAAATAATCATAATGAGAAATTTCAGAAAATATATCCTTTCTAGTCAAAAATTCATTCAGCTTTAGATGATTATTTTTACTTAACATTTACTTTGGGACCATTTTCATAATAATGCCTTTCATTAAACTAAAAAAAAAAACCTCAACATGTTTTCTTACTGAAAACCTAATAGTAAGCAGGCAGCAAATAAAATTATGGAACAATATTCCTATTCATTAATTTCTTTTTTATACACATAGTCATAAATTAAGACTTGCTGGGAATGCATTTGGAAGTGTAAATTTTGGAGGTGCGATTGGGGACAGAATTATGATAGGCAACAGACATCTGAAAAATTAGTAATGAATGATCCATGATTCAAATTGGGATAGCTGCACAGAAATCCAAGCAGTAAGTCAGAGGACCATGTACATCTATTACAAAACAATAGAACATCTTCTCTTGGAGGAAAACAGGCACAGCTTTGTTAACACACAAAAGATAAGGTCTTCTAGGGTTTTTTTGTGTTGATTGAACACAGTTAATGACTGTGGAATATGAGTTCTAGACCATACTTTTACTTGCAGTAATGTTCAGGATGTCACTGAAACAACTAATCACAAAAATATGAGGATCACCTCAACTGTAAGGCACCTCTTATAATGTCAGAATAGTACTACCGTTGGAATTCCAAGAAAAGGTCAAATTTTTCTTGATGAGGTCTATCCATTTCTAATCTTGGAGTTACACAAGCTCTGTTAAATTTCAGTAAGACAGCAAAGTACTCCTTGTAATCAGTCTCCCAGTGGGAGGAGGAGGAAGTAACAATCACATTATTACACAACTCTTGCTCCTTTCGCTTAACTCCTTGAGATAATTTCATTATGAAGGTCTTCATATGATACTTGACTATTTGAGTCACGTGTCTCATATGAAAGCCCCAGGTGTTCACATAAGAACATGCTTCATGTCTTAAAACATTTCAGCTGTCTGACAAGTACAGTATAATTATGCTCATTGATTCCAACAAAGTCTACAGGAAAAGATTTCCAGGAACACGACATGCTATTACTGCCTGTGCCTTATTGGAGTACGAGCCTCTCTTTAATAATGAGAGATTCACCCCACCTTTAGCTGCAGACAAAATTGTGATTGTGACAAAATGTAGAACTAGATCAGCAAATTTTTTAGTTTTCCCTCCAAGATAAGAAAGCTAACCAAATGACCTTCCTCCCTCAACCAACTATTTTCCCCTTTATTTAAAAGCATCTAAAATGTATTTAAGTGTCTCTATGTAGCGTGACAGGAAAACACAAAATTAACATTATGTATAAAAGTATTTAATAATGAATTTGTAACTAAATCAGATTTTGTATGTCAGCAATCAAATGATTTGCTAAAGGACAGCTCTTTGAATTGATGCTTAATGCTCATCTAAGGACAAAATAAGTTTTGCAATATAATTAAATGAATAGAAATGCATAACCATAATATTATTAATATGTTAACCTTGTAAAAATATTTTAGTATTGCAGGCACCTAACAAGATAGCTATGGCAAGTTAATTAGATTTCAAGTAAGTTTCTAACCATGCTAATTCATATTTTATAAGAATATTAATTAAAAACCAACATGCTATAGCTTCACTGCACTATCTTGCTATATTTTATACCAGCTCTGACTTACAATTAAACGTAGCAACTATAAAGGACTAGAAAAGTGCCAGCAACCATTTCTTGCTAATATAGTAAAAATTATTCTGTATATGGTTTAACATTTATATACTTACTGCATTTTGTGAAGATCTCTCTTTAGGAGACAGTGTAACATACGAATTTTCTATGCAAACTTAAATATGGAGTTGAAAATGCAAATATGTATATTAGGGCAATTTTATTGCTCTCTTTGCATTCAGAGGAGAGAATTAAATTATCAAAGGCAAGAGTTATAGAAAATCATAAAATAATGAACTGATGGATATTTTTCCCTTAGGTCCATGGTACAAGTCACCAAATAAAACATTCTTTAAATCTATCAATTAATCTATCTTTTTAATCAATTATTGAATCACTCTGCTGGGCTTAGTTCAGCAGCAGTAAATGTTGTGCAGGTATTTCCATTCATCACTGTAGCACAGAAAAGCCTTATTTATGTCTAGATGCTATATTTACTGTTATTTTATCACATTCTTAGGTGGTAAAGCCTCAAGAAAGTAAGGAATTCATTAAAATTAGGAGCAGAACTATTTTTTAGGAAAACTAAAGTACCTCAGCTACATCCTTCAAGATGTCCATTTTGATCTAGGAAACTAAAAGTCATTTGATCTAGGTCAAGTAGGATCCTTGTTCTGGAGAACAGCATGAACCTAGAGAAGAGCAGAGGGCTGAGTGTCTTTTTTATCAAAATTATTAAAGGTGCCAGCTAATTCTTCTTGTTACTCTGAACTCCAAAGAACCTGGCCTACACAGATCCTAATTTATTTTCCAGGTCAGCATTCAGAATGTGTAAATCTAAGACATCAATGCTTCTCTTGCTGTCCTGGGCTCTGTCAGGACCATCCCACTTCCTGAGAAGATGCCAAACCTTTTTATGATTGCTTTTACCTGAGACTTCCTCAACAGAGTTTCCTTCTTGACAAGACTTTCTCCAAATTCCAAGGTAAGATACTGCAGCCCGTTTTTCAAATGTTGGCATTGCTTTGACTTATCTTGCAAACCACAGTCCTTGCTAATTTGTGAACTCTGATTTGGCATGCCTTGCTTGATTTCTTGTAGCATTTTTGTTCCCTGTTATGACCTCAATGTCAGGATGCTATTTACCTTCCATAAGCTTCAGACTGAAAGAGTAAGTTATTGATCTGCTCCATTTTTCCCTTCAGGGTCCCATTTTGCTCCTGTTTAGACATCAGTCTGAGGCACAGAAACTGATTTGTTTCATTTTGTGTTTGAGATGTGGCCCAGATTTTGCTCAGTTTAGCACTAGAAGTTCCTATAATCTCATGCCTCTCCTTAGTTTAGTTTGCATGAACAGGCAGAAGGACAGAAACAAAATACATCAACCTCATTAATTTTTACATTTTTTAGCTTGCACATCAGTGGGGTTTTTTGTTAAGAACCAAAGGCAGCTAATGACATTATCCTTTCTCGATAAATTTCTCATATATGTAATTTTCTCATTGCTTCGGTGCTTCCTATCTGTCAGGCTTTACAGTCCCTCCTTTTGTTCTTTTTGCTCCAGATGAAAAGCAGCCATTAAATGAAGCTATTTCCTCAGCAATGCTGTGCTTATCACTGGGTAAAGAGGCCTGTTCCACACATCCCTCAAGTTCATTACACACTCTCACACAGACAGCAATGCAGGGAAGAGCCAAGGCACAGGAAAGTGAGGATTCCTCTTTGTTGATGCAGTAGGATTTTATTCCTCTTTACCCCACTGCTGCTGCATCACATGCAGGATTTTGATTCATTCAGTTAATTGTTTATCTTGCTTTATAAAAATATCTATAATCAAAGCTTTAAATATTTACTTTTTCCATTGGCTGATTAGAAAGTAATACAGTTGTAATGTGATAGTGCAGTTATAATGTAAGATAGTAATGAAAAAAAAAGCCTGAGTGTCTTTGAGTCCTTTTCTCCAAGCTATTTATTTTTATGCACAGTACAGGAAAGCTTGTGCAACATGGGCAATTAGTTATTCAGTTTGAAATGTCCCAGTGTTTACTCAATCCCCCCTGTGCAAAATTATTCAGTGTAAGGTTGTAAGTAGCACATGCAATTGTTTTATTAATTTGTGTTTCTCTATGCAGAAAAGGTATCCCAAAATTTTGTTCAGAAAAATGATAGTGAATCATGCCTTGGCCATTCATTTTATTTCTTGCAAACAGACCATCCAGAACATTAAAAGCTCAGCAAGATAATACATGTAGGGGAAAAAAAAATCAAAAGAAGACATTTTACCAACAACTAGAAACATATCTTCTAATTTTCCCCTTAACGTGCCTCAGACCTCTTATGGCTATTAAAAGGTCATCAGGTCTGTAAAGAGTCAAAAAACTTCTTCTGACAGTAAGTTGCTCACAGAACTTTGGTTTTGTACATGACAGGAGTCCAGATCAAACACCTCTAAGAAAAGCTAAAGTACCAGTAATAAGAGCCCCCTTTTATACAGGTTCATGTCCAAGGTATTATTGCCTTTCTTGACAGGCAAAAATGAGCTCTCTGGTGCCATTCTGCATCAATACCTTTTCTGTTCTCCCATGTGGTCTGTTTGAGAGATACAAGACAATAAGCTGCATCCTCCTGATCCCTTACATCTTCTTCGGGCACCATGTGGCTTTTGAAATCTGCTGATAGAGTGTATCACAGTGAGTAGCAAAATTCAGAGCTGTAAGAAACAAATGCTACCTCTTGAAAATGCCTGGATAGGAAAAAATATTCTGCTTTTTTACTATCATCTAATAGCAAGTGATTGTTCACAGCAGAAGCTAGGCTGCGAGCTTTTGTTATTAATGATAGGGATTTTCTCAAATAAAAGCCCCTGGGAAATCCATCATCTTCATCAGCCTTTGTTCCCTCTAGGCCACTATTATTGTGCTGGGATTGTGTCCACTCTAACAAGGCTTCAGCCAAAACATTGCCACCCAGCTCCAACTATAAAGGGAACAGTAGGATGAGGTACTTATTCTCTTGTCTTCTCACCCCTGCAATCCTTAAAGCACGGATGGCTTTCACCCTTGTATATTACTGCTCTTTAAAAAATATATATTTCCTCTTACAGTAATACACAGAAACACATAATAGCAGATAGATGTCCAGCAAGAACAAATAATTGTTTAAAGGAGCAGTCAGTATCACTCACCTCCAGCTTACTTCTGCTAACAGAAATGAACTGGCCTGAGGTCACAAAATTCTACTCATAAAATGTGAAGTTTCATCTAAAATTGAGAAGCCTTGTTTATTTCTTTGGAACTTGCTTTTAAATCATGAAGGTTGTTGGTTACTGTGGTATGAATTCTTGGACAAAAATATTTTATGTTATGCATTAGTGCAGGGACTTTCCTCCCAAGGCAGAAAAGCAAGCTCATGGAAGGCTACTGATAAAATATGCAGTGAAATATGGTCTTCTGAAAACCAAAGTGCAAGAGGGTTTGCAAGTATTAAATATGTCAAACTTTAAAGGTCTCGCTGCTCTTCTAATACTGTAGTGGTTTAAATTTTTTTTTTAGTAGTTTGAAATGCTGGTGTCCAGTGTTCATGTATTCTGGGAGCTGCATTTGGTTTTTTCTTAGGCTGGAACTTTTTTATCAGATCATTGTTTTGGCCTCATAGATAGTATTGTGATAACTTACAGACAGCATTTCTGTAGATGAAATTGAGGAGAAATAGAAATAAAAGGGAAACCTTCACATGGAGGCCACCCTTACCCTTTGACATCTTGAACCACCAAACAAGTAGAAAAAAAGGCTGGCTTTTATCAGTTCTTTTTGGGGGGTTGGGGGTTTTTTAGTACCAGTTTGGGGAAAAAATTCCTGCAGTTTTATGTCTGAAACACTGAAAATAATGAATGTCAACAATGAAACTGAGAATAGTTTGACCTAGTTTATAACTTTTAAATATTGGTTTCACTGAAGTTTCTTTATTAGTATGGAAGCCAAGTTCTCTTATCATTTTTACCCTGATGCTTCTGCTTTCATAAATCATATATCAAGTTGATAAAGAGAAATTCAGCACAGCCCTAGGAAAATTCTACAGGTTGTCAGCTATTTCTTATTCAATAATTCATGAGAACAAGATGTCTCCATTACATAAATAATTCCTTTGCATTTCATTCAATTATGCTGTTATTTTGATGCTTATTATTGAGAGAAAATGTGGCTTTTGAAGGGCAAAGTGGATGTTCTGAGTTGAAATATTTCTTGAACTCCAGAGATTAGTGATATGGTATTAATAACAATCTGTAACACAGAACCTACACATGTAGAAAAATATATTCCTTATAGAACAAACACTATGATGTGAACCCAAAAGTCAAACAGAGTAAGTCAGAAATTTTTCAAATAAATACCCCCTCCCTGGAAAAACAGAATTTATTGGAACCCAAATTTACCATTTATATTATGTGTTGCAATTAGTGGCAGTGGGGCAACTCTCTCTTTAATATATGAATTAAAATTGCCAATTAATAAAAATAATATTTTACTCACTAGCTACATATGTAATCAGAGGACGCTGGGACCTCTGAAGTTGATGAAACCTTTGCCTTTTTTTAATTCTCCTTATTTTCTCTTGAAAGGGACAGCTGATATTTGGTGCAGTCCACCCCTCTAAAGACTTTGTAAACCTGCTGAAACATTTTTGTGATTTTGTATTGATGACAAAACATGCAGTCAACAAAGATTGCATGATACATGCAGCAGTAAATCTCATATAAGCTCATTGAAACAGGTCAAAATTTGTTGCAGCGTCTAACATGCTTTGGTAGATACATTTTTTGAACTGACAACCTCAATGCAGTTAAGGACGTGTCTCTTACGCAGCCTGTAGTGGGAGTTTCACTGGCAATCCCAAAGCTTTCAGAGAAGGGCATACAGTGACTCGGGCTATGCACAAAAGGGGTGAGTTGGGGGAAGTTAAAAAATCTTTTGCAAGACAATGGTTATTTTGTCTCTAATCTGACATACAATCACTGAATCCTGAATCCCTTCACCTTGTAACGTCTTAAGGGTGATTAATCTGTGCACAGTATTGTTTTGATGCCCTAAGTTTTAGCGTTCACATTTTCCAGATTCTGTACTGCGTTAGTATATAACTAATTATATATAGTATATAACTAATTATATAGTGTATAGCTAATAAGTACTGATTCCCATTTTATATTACTTTTGCTAAGGTTTGTGTTTTAAAGCACAGGTCTTCATGCGTTCCCTTTAATTCTATGTTCTGTTTCTTAGTGGATAATGCAGCAATGGCTTTGGAATTTTGGTACTCTAGGCATATGACTGTCACATCATGGTGTTGCTACAGTGAGTTTTCCTGAATAACTGTAATCTCTAAATTATGATATCATCTAGTATGCAGTAGGAAATGCAAGCAGCTACAGGTCAAATTTGCCTGGGATGCATATATATTATTGATATCAAATGTGTTGTATGCACCTCAATGGCAAGATGTTTTTAAAGTGTTTAATTCAGTCTTAGGTTTGATTCCGATTTGCTTTTAAATCCAAAATATGTGCAAGCTCTGTTAATGTCATCTGTCAGCTACAGGATGAATAAGCATATTTCAAAATTTTATCATAATAGACAAAATGAGTTGATAGCTTGCATTAGTACACTGCCAAATTTACTTCTTGATTCCTCTTGCAGCTTAGTATATGCAGCCTTGATTTGCTCTTCTGTCATTGTGGTTTTTTGTGTGTCTGTTCCCCAAATTCACCAGTTTAGCCAATGGCATCTTTCTCCTTGTATGATCTTTTCAAAGTATTCCTCAGCACTTAGCAGATCGTACCTAATGCTTTTCTGTTGCAACTTTTAAGTTCATCAGGTGTCCAGAAAACTACAAGTGTATCTGCATTCCAGAACTGGGATCTCATGTTCAGATCTCACTGACAGAGCATAGCTGTTGAACTGTCACACAACTCTGTCTCGTATCACAGGAGAAGCACACAAAAATATGTGTATGATGACTGAAGATACACCTCATTAAAGCACATTTTATGTCCCTTTAACAGTAACATTTTGTCTACTAAGTGTAGTCAGTGAAACCGGAGGATTATTAATCATATTCTTAAAATGGTATCTAGAGCACTTTAGGTAGACATCACTCTATCCCCCAATTAATATATTTATAGAACCACAGAATGTTAAAAGTTGGGAGGGTCGTTAAAGGTGCTCTAGTGCCATCAGCCCTCTGCCTGTTAGGCAGGGATGCCTCCCACTAGACCTCCCTTAGATGCTCAAAGGGCATCCAGCCTGGCCTGAACACCACCAGGGCTGGGGCATCCACAGCCTCCCCAGATAACCTGTCTCAGTGCCTCACTACCCTCACAGTAAAGAATCTTTTCCTAATATCCAGCCTAAATTTGCCATCTTTCAATTTGTACCCATTCCTCCTTGTCCTATCACTACATCTCCTGATGAAGAGTCCCTCTCCAGCTTCCTATTCAGCCTCTTTCAGATACTGGAAAGTTGCAGTGAGGTTTCCACTCAACCTCCTCTCCCCTTCAGGATGAAAAGCTCCACCTTTCTCAGCCTGTCTTTGTAAGGGAGGTACTTCAGGCCTCTTATCAATTTTGTGGCCCTCCTCTGGAATTGCTCCAGCAGTTCCATGTTGACTGATCCTCCACCATAGAGTTCTGCATTTGGTCACATGAATGTCATTTATGATTGGTTTAGAATAGAGACTGGATTGGAACCACAGATTAGGTGACAAGAGCCACACTCTAGTTCTGCTGACATAATTCAAGAGTTTCCCCCATGTACTGAGGACAGTTTTAGGAGTCCAGTGCTGTTTGCCCTGCGACTGCTAACTACAAATAGGCCCTCAGCTGTGCTTTATTTGTGCCTCAGATCAAACTACACTTAGTTTACAGCTGATGGAGTTGTGCAGCCAATGGTGAGATCTTATGTTTGCTCAGGCTGCCAGACACACACATGCTGATGTGAGAGGTAACTGCCAAATCTGAATTGTTGCCTTTACTGATGTAGATAGTAATGAGCTATAATTACCATTTGCCTTTCCATATGTCGCTAAAGAATTTGTGTAATTAACTCCATATTTAAGTATGATTCATCTATGCAAAATTAAATGTGTCTACTGGATCCAGGAGCCTTTGGATTCCTCAGGATTTCAATTGCTTTGCTAATTTGTTCAAGGTAGGGGGTTATGTTAATTTTGCAATGCTTTGGATGACCTATTTCTTTATGATTTATTTATTCATGGTTTTCTGTTTATCATTTGAGAGTTCATGGTTTTCTGTTTATCATTTGAGAGTGTACTTAGAAGATACATAAAAACCACAATTAAAAAAATAAGCCAAAAAATTGATAAATTTGCTCCACTTTTGATACTTAAAGATTTTGAGTCTTAAAGTTTGATATAAATAATTTGGACAGCTGTTCTACATTATATATTATTTTATAATACAAAAAATCCCCAAACAAAACAACAACCAAAAAACCCAAAAACCAAAACCAAAAAACCCAAATAAACAAAAAACCCAAATAAACAAAAAACAAAAACCAAACCAAAACAAAAACCCCAAACAAACAAAAAACTTGCAACATTTTGTAATGTTTATTTGCAAAAAATTATTTAAATTGTCCAAGATTGAAATTTCAGGTTTTGACTTTATGAAAAATTTTTAGATCTTAGACATTCTTACTGAATGGACAACTACTAATTTGACTAACATTTCCATTCAGTCACTGAATTGTCCTTCTCAACCCCAGTGAGGGTGAAGGAACTATGAGATGTTCAAAATAAGAAAAAACTCTTTCTAAAAACTGCCTAGCAAACTGCCTGATAAAACATGTTAGCTTTGTCTTTAACCATGTGGTTACCATATGTGCCATCTTTCCCAGATCATATTATTTCCATTTTTCCTGATTCAGTTGTTCTGAGTTGACAGAGGCACAGATGTTGAGTTTTACCTTGATTTGGTTCCTCTCCCACTCATACTCATACATCATACGCTGGATTCAAATGTCATTGTAGCTTCTCCAAAAAGCATGCATAAAACTTGTTGCTTAACAGTGGCATTTTTGACATGTCTCTGTGATCATATCCCCTAGCAAGAATGAGAGTATAGCCATATATTTCCTATGTTACATGTAATCTATTGAGAACAAAAAAATTACCAAAAGGACATCACTTGTCACAGCTTAAAATAATAAATTTCTTTAGTGAGACTAGGACACTCTTTGAACTTCATAACTGCATGCACAGTTGCAGAAAATAGATTGCATGAATTTGGAGAGCTTTATAAATATTGTAGCAGTGTTTTGCGGACTGGATATGCTATGGGACCAATGCAGACTACAGGACAGGAGAAGCAAAGCCACTTCCAAAATCCACACAGGCTGCTTTACTGAGATGTACCAAATCCTTGAAAAAAACTAATTGTGAAGGTTAAATTAATGGTTCCACCAGAACCTATTCTTTTTTTTTAATCAGAAATGATAGGCAGTCATATGACTTATGAGTACTAATAAACAACTAATTTTTTACTCATAAAGTAACAGATCAAAGGTAAACACACGAACATTTCTAGCTGTTGTGCAAATGATTGTTCACAGCTTTCATAAAGTAAGAATAACAACTTCACCATAACAAAGATGTGGCATCCTAAAATTTCTAAATACCCTAGGAATTAAGATAAATAAGCAAAGAGGAACAGCACTCCACAAATCCAGTCTGAATTAAAGGGAAAATGTGCAGAGTTTATAATTTTTTCAAGCATTCCCAAAGGCAGAGTAAATCAAGTCATATTGAAAAGGCAGCCTCAGTAAATGTGTGAGGCATTATGTGAGCAGATTAGTGGGAATTCTGACAAATGTGGAAATACTGTCAGTGTTACACTGACAAGCACTATAACTAAATGGTGATCAGATTGAATCACTGTAGTGTGGAGCAAATTAAATTGGAGAACTTGAAGGAGACCTACCCATGTGTTTATAAAGTACATTTAACAGAAGGAACTCTTACTGACCTGTTACCTAAGCACTAGTGAGGTCGTGCTGTAAACAAGAGGGCAGCAGATGACTGGGCTTATTTAAATTAAAAGTCAGAAAGAGTGAAATTAAAATGGCTGAAGTAAGGGCCAACAATGTACCTCTATCATCTGAAGCTGCTAGTAGAAACTTTTAATGGAAAGCCTTTTTTTCCTTATTGCATCTCATTCTGTGAGTTGGGCCACTTTTAAGGATTAATACTATTAGTCCCATGCAGTATTGCAAATATTTGTGATTAATATGACCACATTGCCTAAAGGTGTTTGGTTAGACTCTGAGGAAAGTGTTGACAGATTCATCTACCCTGAAATACAGGCACCTCTGCCATCAGAAAACAGTGAATGTGTTATCCTAATTGGGATGGGCAACCATCTCTCTTTGCCCACTGAGGATTTTTCCACCTCAGACACTCCCAGGTAAATGACACAAGTAATGGCATTTATATTCTTACTGTCTGAGATTTGCAAGTGGGTCCATAACTTATTTCTGCTAGGAGAGTCAACTTAAAATGTACAAGATGTGTGAGTCACATCTTGCAACAACTCTGCTGTTTGTAAGCTGTATTTGCTATCCTTGGTAGGCATTGCATCATTTTCTGGAGCTGAGCAGTACTTAAGATGTCAAATTGCATTGAATTTCTTCAGATTTTGCTTTTCTTTTCCTGCCAGAAGCTCCTGATGATTCTGATATCAGTGTCCAGCAGTGCAGCATTTCTTTTGACTGAAGCTAAGTACCAGGGGTACGTGCCAGCTGGGCACATGTTTTAACTGAATGTTTTATTAGAATTTGATTGAAAAACCTCGATGAGTTGCCATTTTTTGAAGCTGCAGTAGTAAAAACCTGTACTTCTTGCAAACTGCTTGAATCCACTGAAAAAATTTCACTATTTTGTAAAGACTGCCACTTTGGGAAAAGTTAATATGCTGTACATAAGCATAAGCATTAGGTTTTGGTTTTTTTTTTTTTTTAAGTAACAGCTTGTAAAAAACTAGAATCATTGTCCAGAAAAATTTTTCACAGGCAAAATAAATTAATCTTTTCCAATTTCACTACCTAAATGTGCTCTTTCTCTCAACTTGGCCTACAGTTTTGCATATGAAATAAAAGTTTTCCTAATGTTCCTCTAAGGACAACCTAAAATATCTCTGGACCTTCTCTTACATTTGTTTTACCTCCATGTAAGTTTCAAGTGCTCTTTTCCACTATTTTCCATTAAAACCTGTTTTTCTACCCAGAGGTCTCACCCAGTTCCAAGAAAGACTCCTTACAGTGATATTGAGATTTCAGAATGCACTGTCCCTGACATCTCTGGCTAGTCACTTCAGGTGTTTTCTGTCATATCTGACATTCAACTTTATATCTGTAAATCATTATCCAGATTTCATCTGAGCACAAACAAGTTTTTTACTGTACTGATATTGATGTTCTATTTTTCAACTTTTATACCCTGCCTAGACACTGGAATGCGTATCTCAAGTCTCTGCATCTCTTCCAAAAATCTCTTTTCAAATGTTACTTTTTTATCTGGGGTATAGAAACCGAAAAAGAAAAAAATCAGATGCATTATGTCTTTGATCAATTTTTTGTAAAATTAATTTCCCTTCTTGTTATCCATAGGTTTTCATATAATGTTAGGGCCCTAGTTTGTGAACTGTTCTACCTTGTAGGACCAGCAGCTTAAAGGTATGAGCAGGTGAGTTCTTTTATGCTGAGACTTCAGCCATCCCTCCTGCCACACTGCCTGCCTTGCTATGGGTTATTCCTAAGGTAACAATGACAGAGCCAATGTCCTGTCTTGACTCAACCACTCTCTCGTTCCAGCTAAGAAATGTAATTTGGCATTGTTTTCCAAATGTTGGGTTTGTGCTTGAAACTCTTTGGATAGGATATTCTGGATGCCATCTCTGAACTGCCCAGATCCTTCTACCTCTGCCCTCTTGAGGTGTTTTGCACTCACAATTGTGAGCAGTGTATCAGAACACCATCAGCCTACTTTAAAGAGTCTGTGCTGACACACATATCAACAATTTTTAACTGTTTTATCAAAGTCTATCTTTTAATCTTCAAAGAGTCTTTACCCAAGTTTTGGGTTCAGATCCTGCTTAGAGGTATTGTCAGAGACAGTGCCTGAAACCCTTAGATGCCTCTTCCTTTTTCCAGTTACTCTTCTATACATTTCCATCTTCCTGAAGCCTGTTTTAAAAACATGCCATTCATTCTTTGCTTTTGTGTGGTCTTTGGTACTTTTCCAAGGTCTGAAGTAGCTGCATTGTGTCTTTTGCCTCAGCTTGGAAACAATGAAAAACCTCTATTACTTCAGAAATTGCTATTATGAGAAATAAATTTCAGATTAATATTCTTTTTGATGGAAAACTCTCTTCATCATCACAACTAATGCTGTCTTTACCTCTGTTTTCTGGAGAATTTAATTCCTAATAGTTCTCTTAACTGTTAGAGTTGAACTAAAAATATTATTGACATGATCTTCATTTCTACTTTATTCCAGTTTATCCGGGTGTGAGCTCTGTGCAAGGTGGGCAGTCTGGCTCATGCTACAGCTTCATGCTGGCTCAGAACTTTGGCTGAATTTCTTGAGGTGAGAGAAGGCAGGGAAGGTGTCACCACCCTACTTGTCACTCGGCTATTCTTATCCACATGCACCTCTCTCTTGTCAGCATTTAATTCTTCAGTTCTGATATCATCTCATTGCAGTCAAAGCCTGTTTTGCCACTCACACCAGCAGATGCTGAGTAGATCCGAGGGTACAAACCTTGGAAGACAATTCCCTGGAGCACTGTACACACACTCAATCTGCACCAAGGGCAGGTTGTATCTGCAGGCATGAGTGGAAGAGCGCAGTCAAGGACAGTGCTTGACAGGCCAGCGTGCACTTGGGAAAAACATGCTTTATCCAGAGGTTTCACTCCATGCCTATTTCTATTCAGACTCAGCCATCTGAAAGGAAAAGCTGGGTAGTTTCTCAAATACTGTATGTGGCAAATTACAGCTTTGCAGAGGGTAATACTGTGTGTATTGAAGACTGGTACTGGGGAATTAGCCAGTAAATCGTTATTTATTGCTAAATAAATCTCACTTCTATAAGGCTAATAAAAATCAAGTGATGAAGTTCTGGAGATGACTAGATTCAGTTTTGTGGCAGTAACAACACATGTCTAGATAAAATTCTGTCTTCCTACTTTAGACTTTCCAGGTGGCTTTTATAATTTTTCCATTAATCTTATTTTTCAGAAACATGCAATGTAATCTAAGCTTCAGAGCACCTAAGTGAGAAATTATTGGTCTGATCTTCATGACCACTGAGTACATCAGGATCTTACTTTTGAAAATTATCTCACATTGAGAAATAAAATAAAGATATAAAGAGCATCTAGCTTTAGATACACAATAATGCATGTCTAACCTGCATGTTACCTTATTAGTCATATGTTTTTATGGCATCAGGGTCACTTCTTTAAGAGACAATAGGTGTCAATTTCAATACTTTAAAATCACCTTATTGGAGTAGACATATCACTATATGTTTCTCTCTTCTTCTAAAATAAAAACAAAAAATACAGAATGTCCTCTTAAAGAATCACATAAATGCCTATGTTCATTGCGTTACATTAAACCTAAAGCCAAACACATTTGACAAAGGGTTGCAGGCAGGGCATTTCCTACAAAAGCCATTATTGTTTGCAAATTCTTGGCTATTACAACATATTGACTGTCAAGAGATGCTCATTTGTTTCTATATCCATGAGGTAGCAGTGAAATATATTATGTACATTGTTTTCTGCATTTTTCCACCTTGCAGCATATTTGCTGATTACTATGAGGTGGAAGAGGCAACTTAGAAGTGTGATCTCTTTTATGGGTCTGTATTGTCAAGGGACACCAAGAAAGAGAGGAGGGAACTCCATTATAACAGATAAATCTGAATGTGTTTATTCCATGGCTTCCCACCTCTTTTGTCAGAGAGAAAGACTGAAAATCTGTTTCTGCATATGTTTCACATTGAATTCAAGACATAGTAATGCATAAAACATAGCAAAATTTTTCAAGTCAGTATTGCTTATCACAAATTAATGAGAACAACTGTGTGTACTCTCCACATTTTAGCTGATGTATAAACAGAGCAGTGGGGTTAATTGTGAAAACTGTTTACTTTTGAGGGGGGAATAAAACCCACTCAGATGCTGACTTTTTTCAAGCTGTGATTTTCTTTTTCTCCATAGCACATATGCCTTGCTACAATCTGGCAAACATACCCATAAAAAAAAAAATCAAACCCAGAATATTTTTTTTCCCAGCTTGCAGTAGAAACTATGAATTCATGTAAATTACATATAGTTTCTCCTATCTATAAAAATATCAAAATTGCACATTAAATATTGGCCCCAAAACTGTGCTGGCATATGTACCTACAGCTAGTCCTAAGCAAAGAAAAGAAGCATGCTCAGTTTGAGTGAACTTTACAGTCCGATAAAACTGAAATCTGGTTTAATAATATTTCACTTATGTGAGATGTAGTGTGCAGGGCCAATAGCCTAAAACTTATGTTTCTCTACTGAGAGCATTGTTATTAAATATAATATCTGCCAAGAACTGTCCCAGTTGTATGTCCAGTGTTTCTCACCACTGTTTTCTCTGTAATTTACCTAGTTCCCCATGGGTATTCATACCTTAGGACATGAAATAAATCTGGTATTTGGCTAACTACAAGGGTTTAAATGAGTCAGTTTTGGTGGGTTTTTTTTGTTTTTGGTTTTTTTTTTGGGGGGGTTTTTTTTTGTGGGTTTTTTTTTTTTGTTTGTTTGGTTTTTTTTGTATGTGTCTTGGCCTAAGCAGTAAATAGACCAAATATTAAAATACATATTTTATAGTACATTACTTACATAAATTTTGTCCAAGTCCTGGAAATATTTCTCCAGCACTGTTTAATTTCTGCCTATTCTGGACCTAAATGATGCTGCAGAGCAGAGTTGGATCACACACCTGAGAATGATACATTTTGCTAGGACCTTTCTAGGCTACAGTGCCAAGCAGGGGAGAAGACAAAACTCTTCTCAGAAGACAACTCTGGAAAATCCAATGAAAAAGAAGAATTTGACTGAGGCAAATCTGCATCCTGACCTATTGAGTTGTTTTTCCAGTTTGACTGAGAGGCAGCCCAGCTACAATCTGACCAACTGTACTACTTCCAGCCTTCCACCTCTCATTTTAAATGAACTGACCATTCTCCCTGGATAGTGGGGGTACACAATATTCCATGCATCCCTAAGTCTGTGGAGTCACAGTAATTACATTTATAAATTCTTTGCAAAAATAAGATTACTGGTTAGTGAAAATCATAAAATTTCATAAATTTCATAAATCATAAAGGTTACTGTTTTTTTTTAAAAAATAAGGTTACTGGTTAGTGAAAATCATAAAATCATGGAATTGCAGAATGGTTTGGGTCACAAGTGATCTTAAAGATCATCTAGTCCCAAGCCCTGCCATGGCCAGTGACACATTCTGCTAGATCAACTTGCTCAAAGTCCCACCTAACCTGGCCTTGAACACTTCCAGGGATGGGGCATCCACAGCTTCTCTGGGCAAGCTTTCCCAGTGCCTCACCACCCTCACAGTAAAGAATTTCTTCCCAGTGTCTAACCTAACCCTACCCACTTCCAGTCCAATGCCATTACCACTTGTCCTTTCACTGCCTTCCTGTGCAAAAAGTCCCTCACCAATGGTCATGTAAAGCTTTTTATCTATCAAGAATTTCCCAAAACACAGTCATAAATAAGCAAAGTTTGTACCAGGACTAAGAGAATAATGTTAAGGAAAGAAAATAACAAATACAGAAATATTTGAACAAAATAGCCTATATAAACCCAAGACATCAATTCTTTATGTGACTGAAATATATTTCTTTTCCTCCTGCTTCCCTTCTCTATCTAGGGGCACCCTCCCAGGAAGAAAGGGCTATGACACTACTCGTTATGTGAGTGGTATTTCAACAGTTCTTACTTTGCAATGTAATTTTGGGTCCCATGGTGCCAGCTACATCAGTATATAGAGAACAGACTGTCTTCTTGCTTTTCCCGCCCTCCACATCCTCTGCTGGAAGATGCCTTGCCCTGAGTTTTACATTCCTAACAAAACCCTTCATCCCATGCAGAGCTCAGCATCTTAGCACCTCAAGCAATGGTAGACTTTTCTGACATGGCTTCTTTTTGCAATGGCCTCAAAATGTTTATGACCTAAGAGCTGTTTGGTCTTCTTGTCAGCCACATTTCTCAGTAAGAGGCTGCAGATTTCAGCTTCAGATTCCCCATGTCACCCAGGAGAGAGAAGGGACATGCCTGATTTCTTCAGCAATATTTAATGAAACTGATATGGAAGTTTCTTCAGCTGCTGTCGCTTTTACAGCTCTGACATTTTCTGGCTTAGTGGTCCAGTGGATAAGGTAATGAATTGAGAGTCACAATGAAAACCTATGCCTCTGAATCCTATTATTTCAAATTATCTTAAATTTTTTGTGGAGCAGTGGACACATGGTGAGGAATTCATTAGCTATAATTAAATCATCTAGAATTTGGTGTCTCACTCTGAATAAGAATCCACAGGTTTCTTTAGCAAGCAATGGAGGGCTATAAGCACCTACAGGACAATTCATTTCCTAGTGACATATGTCTGCAATGGGTCCTGTAAACAGTTCTGTTCATTAGCCAAGGGAACTCATCACAGATTTAGACATGTGATTTTTAGAAATCTAAATTTCCTCAAGAATACTTTGATGCACTTTGATGGTAATTCAGAAAATATTTGAAATTTGTAAAAATGTCAGCACTTTCTAGTTTTTCAATTCCCTCCTTTGAAAAAAAAATTGAAATGTTGTTAAGATTCCACAGTATCACTGTAACTATATTCCCAGTTTTAAAAAACAAACAAACAAAAAAAAATCATCGTGGTTCTGCTTGGTATGAAAAGTTTATATTTGCAAATCTCGGCATTTTTAATCTTCAAGTTACTCATATTGAAAAGACAAAAACTGGTGGAAGCATAAACTAAACCAAGTAAACTCAGAAGGAGATGTTTCACTGAAAGAGCTCTGAATATATGGAATAAATAATTTAAGAGAAGACTGGGGCTGAGAAGTGAAAATGAGTTCAAGAGAGTCTCATATATCCTTCTTCAGCACAAAAAGAATCAAGTCATAGAGCGAAAAGACAGGAAAGTGGGATTAAGATGTACCAAAAAAAGCAGACATGCTGGGCCAGATATCTTTTTCCTGTTTGTAAATTCCATGTTTTCAACAGAAAATGAGGTGACTACACAGATGGTCTGTGTTATTCCCACATCCTTTGAAATTCAGTTTCCAAGAATGTCACCTTGTTCTGTATCCTCTCATGTAGTATAAAGTGCATACACTGCTTTCCAACAAGTTCACATGCATTTTGCTGTCAAGAATGGTCTATTTCATTAGCCATGTTCATGGAAAAAATTGTGTAAGAAGGGGGATATAAACATTAATAGGATCAGATTCTGCTGCTAAGATCTGTGTGAGAAAAGGCTGCTGGTGTCTAAGTCACAGTTCCACATTACTATGCAATTTGGCCCCAACAGAGCAAATAATTTGGTGTTGAGGCTGCTGTATTTTTTGTCAGTGCTGTTTGGGAGTTCTATATTGGTCTAGGAAAAAAAAAAAAAAAATCTCTACCTGCATTACCAAAGCTGTCTGAATGCCCTAGCTTGGATACTAAATAAACTCAGTAACCTGTTAGCATGGGAAGGCATTACATACAGAATGGAACATAGAGTTTGGGCTGATTTAGATGGAATCCACCTATTGCATACCACAAAAGGTTTGCAAATGGATTTAACATGGAGCACGCCTATCCTGCTGGTCCAGATCAAAACATGCATGAAAATGTAGGCTTCATTCCCAGGTTCATGCTTGACTACATCTAGTGGTTTCTGATTTGCTCCATCTTACCAGACACTATGGAAAGTGCTTCTGAATATTGTCTGATTTTCATAACATCAGTAAATGAAAAGAACAGAAGGCACTTAGGAAGTCAAAGTTATCCTACAAAAAGTCCCATGTTTGGGTTAAGCTGTGCTCCTGATCTTAGACTGATTACTGGCAACAGAAGCAGTCTTAGAGCTCAGAGAAGTCTGTACCAAATATGTCCTACATTTTCTTCTCTGGAATCAGAGCCAGCAGCTGCCAGACTTCCCCTTCACTCACTGTCCATTCTTGTGGCATAAGAGAAGGAAGCACATTTCTTTCTGATAGCACAGACCTGCAGATTTGTGCAGTTTATGACCATTAGGAAAATACCTTAAAAAACAAGAGCTTAAATCAAAAATTTTATATTGAGATTTTCCATCAGATAAGATTCCTTGCAATGGCTTCTCTTTCTCCCAGTGTCAGCATTTCCTTTAGCTTTTCCTTCTAAATCATGAACCGAGATACAGGTTTGTTTTCACCACCTCACAAGACATCCATAGACAGACCACTACCTCACTCTTCTACACAGTTTAGAAAATGCTTTGCAGAAAATATGTGTCACTATAGGACACAAAAGAACACAAGTGCACATGGCTGGTCTTAACGTGAGGAAGAAAAAGGGAAGTTTGTTTTCTGACTCCAGCATTTACAGTTTTCCAAAAGTGACAGTGGATTGGAGGGTGACAGTGCCACCTCTCCAATGACACTGGACAAACCAACAGTCTATCAAATTTCTCCTCCTCCATAAAAGAATGTAAAACAATGAGTTATTTACAGAAAGTGTGTGAGAAAGTTTGCTACAATAATGTCAACATCAGAAGGCTTAGAAATCTTAAAAAAATCAAAGCAACAATTAAGCACCTGGAGACAGTCCTGTGTTCTGTCTGCATTTGGGCCCATTGTCTCCCCGTAATTTTGCCACATATTCCTGCAGCCTACAGTACTCCCTTTTCCAATGGCACCCTTTCCTTAAGAGGAGAAATCTTGGCAATAGGAGCAGGATTTCCTGCTGTGTTTACAGCAGCAAAGAGTTGTAGTGAGGTGTGGTTCCCAGTTCCAGACAGTAATGGGCAAAGGATCAAAGCTCCAGTAGCGCCCTGTGGAAAAGGAGGACATGGCTCTACCTTTGTTACTCTCAGACTTAACGTGTGTGGTACATATTCAGAGATAAAAGAGCCTGAAGAAATCCATCATCTGAGGTCCTCCACAACCCTCCTTCTCTGCCCTTTTAGAAGGAGGGGGCACAAAAACATATGTTTTTTGTGTTGAAGCAAGTTCATGTTCAAAAGCGGCAAATGAACTGAATGCCAGGGAAACTCAGAGTCTTTTGAAGGCTCTCATTTCCTTGACAGAGGAACTTTGGAGTCTGGGAGAGCACTCCTTAGCAAAGCTTACATAATATGAAATAAGAGTCAGGCCCTATTATATTAGTCTTTTACCACAAAAGTCCTAAAAATAATAAATTAATTGGGAGTAAAGCAGTTCTACCAGTCTGTAAATCCAGCCTATTAAAGTTTAGGAAAGACACCAAATAATGCTCAAAAGAAAAAAAAAAAAGCCACAAAACTCCCCCTCCCAGACACTGAATTCCATAAAATAGGATTTCACTTTTCTTGGAAAGCCTGACTTCGTACAACCTCCAGACACTTCAGGACACATTTTTGGTTTTTAACAGTCCTGAGGGGTACATGAAAAATTATGGGCACATGTTTCTGAGTGCAAGCCTCGAAGATTTCCAAGTAGAATTTTTCAAAAATGTTTCAAAAATTTTTCATGCACCTTATGATGATACTATACTCAAACTATACTTTTACATTTGTTTTGGAAAGGAAAACCCTCTCTACAATAAAGAAAATCAAATGCAGCTGATGAAAATCGTATCTAGTTAAATTATCTAATTAAATATAAAGAAGAGGCATTGCATACTCTCCTGTTCCCCTCACAAAATATAAAACATTTTAGTCTAAGAGGAACATTTGGCTATGTCATCCTGCTGTGAGGAGACTAAAAACATTACATTTGTTCTTTCCTTTATACTGACACTTTCTTTTCTTAATATGTTGTCTCTGCCATGGTGACTGCCCAGTGTTTGATGGTGCACCACGCAGTGTTCCACAGCATGCTGATCTGACAGAAAGCGAGGCACATAGTGGCATCATGAATATTTGTACCTAAAACTGCAGTTTTCTGTCCCTAGACACCAGTACTGCCAAAAAGGTGTTCTAGCTACTCCTGCAGCTTTCTGCTCCCTACATTTGAGTGCAGCTGGGAACACAAGGGGTTAAGTGACGCTGTTCATACCATGTCTGTCTTGGTGGCAGGGCAGGAGGTTATGCAGCAGGGATCTCACAGGAAAGTGAATGCTTCTCCTAATGAGGTGGAGCTGATGACTCTAATGCAGTGGAACAGCTGCAGCAGGCTCTTTCCCAGCTCGGAGTCACACTGAGATCAGTTTCAGCACATAGCAGCTCTGCTTCCTTCACACATTACAATTATGATTGATTTGCAAACATGTAAAATGTTACCTTTTTATAACAAGAGCTTTAAGGTTGTGAGGCATTGAGGAAGGGGTTTTGGGGCTATTCCAGTGAGGACCAGCTCCCTTCTGCCTGCTCAGTCTTCTCCTTGGCTGACAAGGTTAGTTTCCCCTTTTGCTGAAGTCTTCCGAAGGTGCTGGGGGGTCTGGGAGCTGGGAGGAGCCAGGAATCCTAGTTCCAAGTTTTACAATTGTGCAAGAACAGCCTGCCTGTTTTGTATGCATATAATGTAGAAAACACAGTCACAAGAGACTCGTGGCTTTTCTGCTTTGTTATTAACAATTCTACCAAGTTGCCATTAATGGCCCTATATTATAGTTAGATATCACAGCAGGTATATGCACATGATTTGCTGCCTGTAATGCTCAAACTGCTTCCCTCCAAGCTCAAAGTTCAACACAAAATTCCTGATTCCCCAGATTTATCATCTGGCTCTGTCACAGCTGTGCTTCCCCCTGCCTGGACATCTAGATCATCTCCCTCTTCTGAGTTCCCAGTGGTCAGGAGGTGTCCACAAGGCACACATTGCACCTGTGTGTTCAGGGAGATTCTGAACTAGTCTGGATGGCTGAGCAAAAGAGAGCTTAGCAGTATTCCCACACAGATGTTGGGTTTCTGGAGGGAAAGCAAGCTGGTTTCAGTCAGCCTGCAGGCTCTGTGGAATCGCTCAGGACACTACCTGTCCACAGAGACATAGAAAAGAGCTCTTAGAAAATAGTCAGCTCTTAAAAAATAGTCAGCTCTTAGTACTGTTAATTAGTCTTTAGTTTGTGCAATTATCACATCTGTAATGGGCTTTGTCATTTTAAGGTAGGAAGTTTTTATGTTAGAAAAACCAAACCAAAACAAAAAAACAACAACAATAAAACCAACCCAAAAAACACCCAACCAAACAAAAGCCCCCAGAAAACAACAACAACAACAACAACAAACAAAACCCCAAGGAAAGGAATCAGCCTTGGCAAGTAGCACAAGCAAAATGCAAGATACATCCATTATAAGAAAACAAATTATTATTCAGTCCTTTACTATTTGATCATGAAAAGTGTCCAGGGTACAGAACAAGCAGAGCAGAAAGCTTCAAGAAAAGAAATGATAATTTGCTTTCCGGTGTGTAAGCATCAGATTAGACCAGGACACAGGAACTTTCCCTGCCAAATCATTTCTCATTTTGGACAGCTTAACTCTGGCAGCTCTTAACATTTTCTGATTAGACACCACAAAGTGAATGCTCTTTTATTATAATTTCTATATGTAATTTTGCATGAAATGTATTGTCTGCATAAGGATGTGTGCTTTGTGATTTAGCAAAGAGGCTAATTTGCCCTTTAAGTTATAAGACAAAATAATGACATTGCTGGTATATTAAAATCCACAGGCAGCATACATCCAACTTATTATGACACAGCTTTGTCAATTGCTAGGCTCAGTGGTGTTTCTAGATGTAATGGCAGAGTTCAAAAAATATTGTTAGGAATTTTTGAGGGAGATAATAAATAAATTATAACTAATAATAATGTTTTCAGCAAATTGCTGACACTTAAAGGAATAAAAGCTGTCGAGCCAAATTGAACCATATGTCTTTGAAAAAGCAATTTCACAAGTGGAAACTATTAATATCTCTGTATGTTATTAGGACAGCAGGATTTGTTCTGCAACTAGATGTATTTGCTGTATTAGAGTAGCTTCAGTTATGTACAGAAATATGCACAGCTATCCAACATGCACTGTAAACGCTGTAGAAACTAAAAGAGTATCTTCAGCTGTTTTTAGTTATATTCAGTATTTCTTACTATGTGGGGTTTTTTTAACCATTTTCATGTTGATAAAAAACAATGGTGAAAGAGGGGAGAAAAGTACATTGGTATTATCTCCTTCTCATCTTCACACAGAATGAGAAATATTCAGTAACAGCAGAGGTTTTTAAAACTCCAAATGCAATCAGAGACCTAATTCTGTGAGATTGTCACCATCTTTTAACTTTCCTTATATGTTGGCAACCAAGTTGTAAATTGTCCCATAGCTAAAACCTTGCTCAATTTTTAATGGCATGTATAGGTGATGGTAGCTGTAAAGAATTTTCCTGAGAGAAGAAGCAAGTGAAGGTATTGTACCCCAGCTGCCAGCCTGGGCCTAGAGGAGGGCTCAGAAAATGTGTATCTCATATTGCTGCGTAACATACCTGGAGGCTGCAATTTGGGATAGCCCTGGCAACTAGATTTTGGGATATTTCCTCTCTTCCTTCACACCAACTGACAAGGACACAACATACAAGATAGGAACCAGGACTCAATCCTTCATCTGAGAATACCAATTTTGGTTTTTTCTACTCCATACTTTATCTATCCCTCCTACGAGTATGTTGATATCATATGACAGCAAAGTCATTTTATCAGAATTTTGCTAGTATTTCAGATTGTAAGCCAGAGGTGATGCCTGAGTCTCATCAGCTGCACAAACAGCTCTGAAAATGCTCTCTGGAAGAACGGGCCAGGGCAGACTGAGTAAACCAGAAGACGTGATCATTCCCAAAAAATATATAGCTTCCTCTTGTGTTTGTGCTCTATACAAGTCTTTCACGATCCTTTGTTGTGTCTAACAAAAAACCAAACCCATCAACCAACAAAAAACAGATAAAGGGGAAAAACCACGCTTTGTTATAGGCTACTGAACAAAGCTACTGCATGCTTTCAAAAGAAAAAATAATTCCTGTAGCTTGTGAGATGAATAGAAAGAATGTAAAGCTATTTCTATTTTTCTCTGCTCATCTCGCCAAACTCCTTAAGGACAGGCATGGTGATGTCAGTCCATGTTATTTCACAAAGCTTTAGTAAATTAGTTGGATGGAATTTATGCTTTCAGAGGAAGACAGCCAAGTTCTGAGCCTGGATTATCTGTAGCTGAGTACTAAATGGTCATGTTTTGCCTATATAACCAAGGTTCTGTTCAAAATATACTGGATGCACACAGAAAGGTCTCTCCCCCCGGATGTTGTGTGATTCAGTGATGCCTCGCTGAACTCTGGAGCCTGCAGAGTATAGGAAGCCTCAAGCAGGGCAGGATGAGCACTACTGGGCAGCTCTGAGGAATGGGCTGGGGTCAGGCAGACAACTCCCTGCTGGAACACTAAACTCTTTTGGTGAAGCTATGGCTGCAGTGAGGCCAGGAGTCTTGGTGTCTGTCAGCTTTTCACTATAGCAAGATCATATATCGCTGTTAAAACGTAAACCTCTTCTCCAGATTAGCCCGATATTAAAAGAAAACATCCTCTAAGAAATTGCAAAAGAAACTTAAAATGCCTTGGAGTGAGGCAAAACAAGACTTCATTGTTGCTTTTAACACAATTCCAGAACTCTATTTTCTCTCCTTCTTGTCCGTGCTTAAATTTAGCAACATTGCAAGAGAACATAATAATTTTGCTGATGCAGATATCCTTGCCATCCCTTCTTTTTGTCCTGGCTAAGCTACTGCAGTGATTCGTTCCTCACTAATGCCTCTGCATGCACAATTAGCAGTGATGCAGAATTCCCTTGCCTGGTCTCTGCTGGCATTGAATAGCTACAGCTCATAACTCCAGACCTGGCTCTGTTGTACTGCTAGTTGTTAATCTGAGCTCACGTTAGTTTCAAGGTGTTCTTGCTACATTAGGAAGACCTTTCATCTAATTCTGACAATTCTTGGACTCTGTTTTTCCATAAACTCTACTTTCCCTCAGTTGCAGACTCCTGGCTTCCACTCTCAAGACTGGTCACTTGCCCTTCAGACAATGTTTTCTTCCATGGCTCCTGCCTAGGTGCTCACAAAACCTTGGTGTCTTCAGTCCCTGAGGGAAATTTTATTATGTGAAGCAAATGCAGGACAGCTGCCTACATCTTTGATACAGATCTGCAGTTGCTAATTTAACAGACTGTCAAGAAAACACCATCAAAAGAAGTCAAGTCTGCTTTAATGCTTCAAATGAATGGTCCATTTTCCATCTTTGTCATTGCAGATTACAGCTTTGGAGAACGTTTAATGATGTGTGAGTGGAACAGGGCAGTCAGCATGATTTAGTTCCTCTTAAAAGGACCTTATTTTTACTTCCTTTGCAAACTACCTGCTTCCATCTTCTGTTGCAAACAGAGGTATAAATATTATCAGAAATCGAGCAGTTCATAGCATCTCAAGAGAATTCATGATTTCTCAGACTTCCTGCCAGTCTCCCAGGTGAAATTGTACAGGTAGAGATGCAAACACACTGGAGAAATTAAGAGGGAAAAGTAGGGTGGGGTGGACAGAAAGAAAAAACTAATTTTAAAGCATTTAGAGATTCTACCCCTCATTACCATTCCAATGGATTTGGATTTTTTTCCCCAAGGGCAGAAAAAGGCCAACACATTAAAACTTTTTAGTCTTCTAATCTAATCTAAGGGACTCTTAGCAACAGACAAATCTCTCCTAATTGTCTCTAATAAAAGTAAAGTAACATGAGAACCAAACTCTGTTGGAGACATTCCAGGAATTTTCATTTCTTCATTTCTGCCTTCTCCCTCATGATGATGGTAATTTCTTTTTATCTGCTCTTAATTTGTACTGATTACTTCCCTTACAAATTAGAGCTGTACTTTTACTGGCTGCATGTCAGTTTCTTTATAGTTACGGTTCTCAAAATGTTTCAAAACCAAATCCTCCCAGGCTCGGTTTTGAGGTTTTGTTGGCTTGCAAGAGAGCACAAGCAGCACAAGAAGGCTTTTCCTCAGAAGTGCAGGGAGCCCTGCAAAGCCCCTCTGCTCTCCTTAGGAATCCTGGTGACCACAGCCTCTGAGCCCTGAGCAAACTGGCAAGGAAAGCTCTGCCTTTTGTAAGCATTCATGAATGCTTATTCATTAAATGCTTTGTGTGTGCACATATGTATAATGAAGTCATGACATGATCCATACCCACTGCATCCATATGTTTCAACTCCATGCTCTCCTTTGACTGCTTAGGCAGGCCCTGCTGGTTGGAACCCACATTTCTGTTTGGTTTATTTGGCAGCTTTTACCTTTCTGCTCACATAGTTATAATAATTTTGGATTTAGTGCGTACAGACTAGTGAACTCCAGGGCATATTTGCCAAAACATGACTGTTGTTATTTTCCAACAGAAATTCAGATGGGATTGAAATCCTTTAGGCCTTTAATGAGTTTCCAACATTATCTGGACCTGCAATAATTCTCTAGGGTTAAAGAATTGAAATAATTATTGCCCTCAGTCCATTTGATTTTTTAAAAAAAATTCAGATATAATTACTTCCTCAACTGTCTGCACACAGCTATTCCTGTAGAGATGTAGATTTTCTGACCTTGGTCCAGACATTATCTCTTACTATGAATAAATTTACTCAGAAAGCTGCTCACTAAGGGAGCACCATCACCCCAATTTGTCTTGACCGGCATATGCCTATTGAAAACTTCCAGAAATTTAGCCTGAAATTAATGATAAGCTACAGACATTTAAGGAATTACATCAGTGCTAGTGGAACCCCAGCAATATAAATGAGAGTATAAGTGCTAGTATCTGTATTTGAAGGAAGCTACCTTTTTTATTTTAAGACATTTCAGTGAAGAATATGTCAGAGCATATATAAAACCATGCAGAAATATCCAAACATCTATTGTTTGAACCATGTCTCCATCTTAACACATCCATATATCTCCTTAGTGGAAATGTGTCAGGAAGAGTACAGCAAGTGCATTAAATTCCTGAGCTGGTAGGGACAGGCATTCCAGAGAACCACAGAATATGCTGATTTGGATGGGACCCACATGAATCATCAACAGCCCAACTCCTGGCCCTGCGCTGGGCAAGAGTTGCACCATGTACCTGAGAGTATTGTCCAAATGATTTTTGAGCTCTGTCCGGCTTGGTGCTGTGACCACTGCCCTGGGGAGCCTGTTCCAAGGCCTGACCACCCTCTGGGTGAAGAACCTTTTTCAAATATCCCACCTAAACCTCTGACACAATTTCAGGCCATTCCCTCTGGTCCTGTCACTAGTCACCACAGGAAAGAGATCAGTTGTCTGCCCTTCTTCTTCTCCTCATGAGGGAACCTGTAGACAGCTATGAGGGCTCCCCTTGCCCTTCTCCAGGCTGAACCAAGTGAGAACAAGTGACCTCAGCTCCTCCTCATATGGCATCCCCATCTTCATTGCCTTCCTTTGGATGCTCTCTGGTAGTTTAATTCCTTTCTTATATTGTGGCGCCCAAAACTGCCCCCAGCACTCAAGATGAGGCCGCCCCAGCTCAGAGCAGAGTGGGACAATTCCCTCCCTTGTCCAGCTGGTGATGCTGTGCCTGATGTCCCCCAGGACATGGGTGGCCCTCCTGGCTCCAGGGCACTGCTGACTCACGTTCGACTTGCCATCAGCCAGGTCTCTTTCTGTGTCACTGCTTTGCAGCATCTCACTCCCCAGCCTGTACAAGTATCCGGGGCTGTCCCATCACAGGTGCAGAATTCAACACTTCCTCTTGTTGCACTTCTCACAACTGGTGATTGCCCAGCCTTCTGATTTGTTAAGGTCCCTCTGCAGGGCCTCTCTGTCTTTGAGGAAGCCAACAGTTTTGAATCATCTGCAAACTTGCTTAGTATCCCTTTCAGTCCTGCATTTGAGTCATTTGTGAAGATGTTGAAGAGCACAGAGCATCAGATGGAGCCCTGAGGTGGGATTCCACTAGCGACAGGACACCTCTCTGCTGTCACCCCATTCCCTACAACTCTGTGCTTCACCCACGAGCCAGTTGCTCGCTGATCATGTAACATGGTTATTGAGCTGCATGCTGGTCATCTTGTCCAGAAGGATACTCTGAGAGACAGTGCTGAAAGCTTTGCTGAAGTCCAAAAAGATGACATCAACTGGTTTCCCTTAATTCACTAGGTGGTTTACCCTGTCCTAAAAGGAAATCAGTTTTGACAATCACAACTTGACTCTCATGAAGCTGTGCTGGCTGTGACCAATGACTGCATTGCCTTTCAGGTGTTTTTCGATACCTCTCAGAATAATCTTCTCCATAATTTTACCAGACACTGAAGTGAGATTGACAGGCCTGTAGTATCTGGGGTCATCCTTCTTGCCCTTCTTGAAAACTGCGACAATATTTGCCAGCTTCCAGTCAGCTAGAACCTCTCCAGATTCCCAAGATGACTCCAAAGTCTTCAAGAGAAGTTTTGTGATGACATCAGCCAGTTCCTGGGGGGTTCTTGGATGAATCCCATCAGGCCCCATAGATTTATAGGGATACAGCTGGAGCAGCAGCTCCTACAGTTTCATAGTCAACTGGAAGTTGATCATCCTTGCAGTCATGGTCCTCCAGCTCCGGGCACTGAGAGCCCCTTGGTCCATGTTGAAGAGGGAGACAAAGAATTCATTGAATTCCTCTGTCCCTGTGTGTGAGGGGATCATCTTCATACCAGAATGGGCCAATGCTATTTTTGCACTGCCTACTGTCATTAACATATTTGAAAATACTCTTTTTATTGTTTCCCACAGTTCTGGCCAGCTTCAAATCTAGTAGAGCTTTGGACCTATGTATTTTCTCCCTACAGAGGGAAACAGCATGTCTGTATTCTTCTCCCATCTCCTGATCTTGCTTCCACTGGGGATACACCTGCCTTTTTTGCCTTATTTCCAAGAGGAGATCCCTGTTCAGCCAAGCTGACCTCCTGCCCTGCCTGCTTGACTTCTCACATTTGGGAATTGCCTGCTCCTGTGCCTTTAGGAAGTGATGTTTAAAAAGAGACTAGTACTGATGAACCCCACCACCTGCAAAAACCTTTTCCCAGGGGACCTTACTAATTTCCTGAACAATCTGAAGTCATCTCTCCTCATGTCCAGATTTGAGGTTTTACTGTCACTTTTCCTCCTGTCAACAGAGATTTTAAAATCAGTTTCTTCCATGGTGGCTATGGCCAAGAGGGCTGCTCTTCTCCCCTTCAATTACAAGATCCACTGTATTGATTCCAGCTAGAATTTTTTGTTGATTTCAGTTAGAAGATCTGGAGCCTTTGAGGTTCAGTCTAGACTGTATTCAATATTACATGCTTTTGCTTGTAAACATCTTGAATTTATGTCAACAAACTAACAGGAAAGAGTCTGACATTGGAAAAATTTTACAGCTCGTTACTGGAAGAAGTGCAAGGGCATCTCCTATTCAACTATGGTTCAATTCTCTCTACCTTTAGAAAAAAGAGCAATTAAAAAAAGTTTTCTCATATCCTTATCTATTTAAAACAAATTTATTTTAATCATACTGGCTGGGGTCAACCTTTTTACTGCTTAATCTACATTTCATGGGTTTAATAATACTTATAACTGTCTCGTTGGTGTCCGAAACATCTCCAATTTCTTTTTATATTTATTTCTACTGGATCAATATTACTTCAGCAAAGGTCACTGCAATATATAAATAAATATATAAATAAAGAAAAGCAACATTGTTACTTTACTTGATTGCATTTAAATAATTATAGACACAAAATTTCTGTGTAATCATGGAAAAGTCCTTTGCTACTTTTCTTACTTGTTCAAACATAAAATTTCTCTTTAGGCTCATGCAATGTATTATGAATTTAAGTTAAATTGATTATTCACCATTTCAAACAATTTTATGAGCAACTAATTTTTATTTTTTAAATACAATCCTTCATGTTTCATATGCAAGCAGAATTCTTTCTCCAGCAAATTGACCTTCCTTATTCTAGGCATAGGAATTAATGTCTAATTCTTCAGCTCATCATCAGACTTTGAGTTTCTAGTCATCTTCAAAACTCTGTCTTTTAAAGGTCTGCTTTATCTTAAACATGAAGGGTATTTCCCAGGGCTTTGAAAAGTATAGGAATCTGTTAACCATGCTGTTACAAGACTTTAGGCAAGACAAGGATGTTTCTACCAGATACTGAGCAATTCCTATTGCATAACCTATAAACTTCCTGCAGTACTATATAAAAAAAATAAATTTTAGTATATTATATATAGCTATAAATAGAAAGATACTCTACTACCATATATAAGTACCTATGCATATGCGCAATAAACAGGATGCCATCAGGCAAGAGAATTCATAAAATGTGTAGCTTTTAGCCTAAGCCTATTCTTCATTCTTTAATACAGCCAATAGGAAAGATATTTCAGACATGGAATTATCAGTGAATCTCTAGGTCTGGTAGGAGATGTTGGTAGGCAAGTTATGTCCTTATTTGAAAGTCAGATGGCATATCATATAAAAGGGAGGCAGATTTAGTGCCCAAATGTGAGGGGCAGGCCTGTCACCTCTCTATTAAGAGATTTTTCATGCTCCTGGCTGAAACTGTGAAACATTTGAAATGTGTCTGTTACTGGAATTTGGAGAGGGATAAAGAATAAAGCATAATTTATTCTAAGAGAAGAAATTATCTTCTTCCCAAAGCCAGCTTTTGGAGTTCATACACTTCCTCTAAGTGAAATCATTGTCAGCTGGGAAGAAAAGAATTCAGGGATGTAATGTGAAATAAGATTTTCCAATTTGTTCAAGGAAAGACTTACAGATCAGAGCTGTTACCATGCTTCAGACTTGAGAAGTGGGTTGCTTATTTTAGGACAAATCATGGGTTCAAAACTTATTCCAATCTACTCCTATTTAAAAATGTAATCCACTCGAATTCAATTTTGAAGAGTTATGCATGGATAAAACCTATGCCTCCTCAGTTCATACTTACATATTTATACAAAGAGTACGTTTAGTACTTGTGTCTTTCTCAGCACAAGTTTGGGGCTTGTTTTATTAATAATGTTCAACCTCCCATTGTCAGAGTCTAGTTTTGAATACCTTTACCAGATGAGTCCTATATCCACTCCAAACCAGAGACTTTCCCACTGATTTCAGTGACCTCAATGCAGATGTGTGAAATGTGTTCTTAATTAATTTACCCCCTCAGTGTTATGCTTTTAGCTGGTTTATTCTTCCTGTGACCAAATACTGTCACTTGGTGGAACTGCAATATTTAGTGGTGCTAAATCATCATCTGTTTGTCCCACTGGGTGGGACCAATTGCCAATCACAAAATAGAGGGCAGCTGCTATTAGCCACGAGGCAGATTGTTACAAGATACTGAAAGTAAAGTAATGGAAACCAAGTATTTTGTTCAAGTCCATGCCCAGCTTTCAGGAATAACAATCAGATAGATATGGGTTCTTTGCAAAAAGAAATACAGGAACAAAGACACTTAGTCTTGTGCAGTTTCTATGAACAAAAAAAATCAAAGGTTGTTTCAAAGCACTTATTTGATTTTTCCTAATCTTTTCTTTGCAGCAATTTACCTTTGGTGATTTACAAATACTTTGAAAGGAAAAATTTTGTTAAGTGAATTAAAATTTCTGTTTCTTCTGAAGATTTTCAGAGCAAATGGTTGAAGTGGAGCACGGTTATGAGCTAGTCTGAGCACTTGGGTGAGATAACGCACTCCCAGTGTGCAGGGTTGAGGATTCATCATTTTTACTGTTAGAAATGTGCTTTTTATTCTTGCTCTACCTCCCTGGTTCCTCCTACCAGCCATTAAATCTTGCCACATTCTCTGCTAGTCAGGTGGAAGGCGTCTCTGTTATCAGATTTCCACTTCCTAGACTTCAAGGCACTAAAAGGTTTGGAGGAAGCCATCCCTCCTCCTTTCCTTTGATATGTTAAGTAGATGAAACACCTGAAGAGTGTCTGCAAGACACGTTTCCTACTCTCCTAATCCTTCAGCTTTTTTCCTTCATCTAATTTACCAGCCCTTTTTTCACTCTAGATGTCAGACTGAGGAACTGGGGTGGTGATATAATTTCCTCTTAATGTGATATTTCTTAGAGTATTTAGTTCACTGACTACAATTCGTCATTAGGCTTCTCTGATTAGCTAGTGAACTATCCCCCCCCCCCCCCCCCCCCAATGCTTTGCATCATTATTTCTATGAAGTTTATAATTCTTTCCCATAGTTAAAAATTATGTTTCTTGTTTCTCTGCTTGACTTTGTATTTTGCTGTCATTTAACACTTGGGTTCAGACAGCCAGACTATTATTTATCATTATTTACTGTGTCCATAAATATCTCTGTCATTTATACACTTCATTTATACCAATGCTACTTCTTCAAGATTGCTGGTTCTGAAATTAAATCTAAATCTAAGATACCCCAAAAGAAACACACTCATCTCATTGAGATTCCTCTCCCACAACTAACTGTGTTTCAGAAACTGACAGCAAGCTTTGAATCCATCTATATGCTGATTATAGGCCCTTCTACTTCTTAAATGAAAACATTATCTGGTAATGTTTTGCCCATGCAAAACTCCAACTGTATTTTATAATTCATATTACATTTATCAGCCAAACTTAAAACTTCAGTTGAGATGCTCAAATACTTAGCATTCATTTCTGAAACCTTGCATTCAAAACTGAAAAAACCCCAGATTTATATTTGTATTTCTTCAGATAAAAATCAAGATGGGTGGAAAAAATCCCAGTAATGGGCAATAAACTATCTTTTCAGGCCAGAAAGTACATTACACTTCTAGGGTTTTTTTAAGATGGTTTTGGCAGATGATTATTTTTGTTCTTGCCATTGGTTGAAGACTACAAATTCTCCCCATCGTCTTCTATCTAATGGGTCCACTTATCTCTAGTTTAACTACTTGAAAGTGCTTCTTTCCAGAGAGAAATTTTCCTTTTTCATATACCATAAAAATTGGTTTATGATAGGCCCAAATTATGACCATTTTTTGCTATATACTATGCAATCCATAGACATTAAATATTTAAGATGAGGTTTAATTTTTATTCTTAAAAAAATATAATTGCATATCTATTCAACCTCATTACTATGAGACTCAGTTTTATTTTAGATGTACCAGAAAATAACTACTCTATTCTCATGGGGGAAAAATGATAGAAGATAATTTGATAAAAAATCTCAAATAGTTTAAGATTTGCAGATGATTTAAGGTTTTCAGGTCAACAGAATACCTGCTAGAGTCCTGCAAATCCAAATGTGGGTTTGTGTTTTTTTTGATTCTTTTTCCATTGCAATCTGAACATGTGTGATGACCCCAAATTTCTATAATTTTCCCCAACTGAAAATTCTGAGTTGATGAAGATCCTTGGATTTCATTTGCTGTGTGCAGTCAGCTGGCAGCTTGGAATAAGAGAAAGCTTCATTTACTTCCTGCAGTTGAAGTGCAGAAGGCAGAAGTACATGAAGTTGAGATATGTGGGTATGTTTGTCTGTGTGTTTACCTACATGATCAGGTGCTGTAGCCTTGTGATCCAAATAACAGCATTACCATGGCTTGTGGCAGGCCAAAGGCTTTACATTAATGCTGCAAAGCCTCAGAGGTAAGACTTGCCAGGCTTGATTTGTCTTGGCCTAACTGGATCTTTGCTTCAGCTTGTTTAGCTAACAGCAATTTTCTTGCTCCTAGGCAACTGATACCTATTTTCTTAGCTTTAGTTTAGCTTTTTATGATTGTGTGCTGCAATAACTGTCAACTGTTCTGGTGCATTTTTGCAACTAATCAGTGGTAACCAGCAGCAGTTATTCAGTGCACAAAGAAGTAGCTGTGGCCTTAGAATAATGATTTGTTGTAGAGAAGTGTAGGCATAGGATGAGAGCAGAGTCCTTGCAAGCGTGGGAACAGTACAAATTCAGAGGCTCTGGAATGATGAATAATTAATCAGCACTCAATTATTAATCATCAAAAGATTGAAACCTCAGAATATTGTTAATTTTAAATAGTTTTTAAGCATAGTAAGGAGAATAAAGAACAAGTGTCTAACTCACACCAGTAAATTCATCTGTAACACCATCTGAGGACCAGTGGAGAAAAGAGCACAGTGTGCCAGTGTATAAAAATATCAGAGCTAGAGTGAGGAGGAAGCAATCTTCACTGTCCATATCATGCTCTTCCCAGACAACATGGGACACTGACAACCCTCCAGAAATCCTCTCCCCTTTATCCTCCTCCTCCAGAGAGTGGGTCACACTGGCTGCATTAGTCTCAGAGCCCAGGAGAACAGTGGTGGGGTGAATCTAACGTGAGTAAACAGGAGAGGGGTTACATGCTCAAAGCAATAAGGAATTGTGTGTACCTAACAATTTTAACTGTGCTGTTAACAATTGCTATGCTATAAAATGTAGGTAGTTTTGAATGTAAATGTTACCACTGTTGTGACTGGATTTTTTGCATTTTGTCAGAAATCAAAGATGAACTCAAGTGTGTTTTTAAGATATAATCTTTTACTACACAAGTCTTCAAAAAAAAAAAAAAAAAGAGAAGTATGTTTCATTGGAAGACATTCAGTGAATTCTCAGCCTTAGCCTTATTTGTAAATCTTATCAAAGGGTTGAACTTTACACATCAATGCCTTAAATTACTGATTCATCTACCCTTAACAAAATCAAATCTCTAATATCTCATGTTTCCCTATTATACCCACATTCCATTTACTTGGAATTTATGCCATGATACCTCCTGCTGCTCCTTCGTGTAACTCTGACCTATGCAGAGGTTTGTTTTGTTCCATCTTGGGGTTTTTACAGACCCTTCCCTAATGGATGTGTAGTGGGGTGACCCTGGCTGGATGCCAAGTACTCACAAATGTCTATTTCCCTCTGCAGCTGGGCAGGGAAGAGAAAACACAGTGAAAGGTTCATGGGTTGGGATAAGGACCATGAGGGATCACTCACCAAGTATTATCACCAGATTAAACTTGGGTATATTGATTTAAATTATTTCTAACAAAATCAAAGGAGGATAATGAGAAGCAAAATAATATCAAAAACACCTTCCCATCACCCTTCCCTCTTTACTAGCTCTACCTCCTCCCCTCCAGCAGGGCAGGAAGACAGGGAAGCAGGGTTATGGTCAGTTCACCGTGCATTGTTCCTGCTGATGCTCAGGGAGAGGAGTCTTTCCCCTTTTCTGGCTTGAGGTCCCTCTCATGGGAGACAGCTATCCACAAACTCCTCCAAGGTGAGTCTATTCCATGAGCAACAGTTCTCCACAAACTGCTCCAACATGGGTCACTCTTCCTTGGGGCACAGCTCTTCAGGCACAGGCTGCCTCAACACGGGTCCCCCATGGGGTCACGAATCCTACCAGGAAACCTGCTCCAGTTTGGGCTCCTCTGTCCTTGGGCTTCAGGTCCCTGCCAGGAACCTGCTCCAGCATTGGCCACCTGCTCCAGTGTGGGTCTCCTCCATGGGCTGCAGGTGGATCTCTGCACTCCCATCGTAGCCCCTGGCAGGTCCATCCTGGAGCTGGCTGGCATTGACTCTGATGGACGTTGGGTTTGCTTCTGGCAGCTTCTCACAGAAGCCATCCATATAATCCCCCTGCTATCAAAACCTGGCCACATAAACTCAATAGAGTGTTATGAAAACTTTAATGGCATGAATTGCTGACTCTGATGCCCTCCAAACAATAAAACAATTTGAACAACATGTCTGGGTTTAGTTTAGCAGCCATACTCTTTACTGACAAACTAGATGGTTCAACCTGTGCGGCCAAAAACCAGACATCTGATGTTTCCAGTAATGTATTTGCATTTCGGTCTTTGTATGACCTTGGGCCAATCATTTAATCAGAAATATGTCAAGTCTGGCATCTCTGTTCTTTCTTTCTTTAGGAAGGCAAACAAACTAGCATGAGTTAAAGGCAGGTGGGCCCAAAAGAATCACCTAAATAATTATTGACTTTGCTTCTTGGTACAGATCTCCATAAACATTGTCTTCCCTGTGATTAATTTCTCTGTTTGTCAGCGATACTGTCACATTTGCAGCACCAGAGAGGCCATTCACTTAGATCTATAAGAATTATTGCAAGGACTCATTCATCACTTAGATTTGCAAGTTCTGCAGCTAGCTTTTTTTCACCTCCCTTAACCCTCTCCCTGTTCCACTTCTGATTTTATGGAGTTTGTGCTGAGCCTGCAAATTCCTCTGAGACCAAGGAGTCCTGATGAAGGCATTTCAGTGCTCGGGCATCCATTCTGCTGGATCACCACAACTGCTCTGGAGAGACAGTGATTGTGTGCTGCTCCTTCAGTCCTGGTGGCAGGCTGGCCCAGGAGAGCCACAAAGCTGCAGTTTATATAAGGCTGTTAGCAGATTCTCTAGCTGACATTAGGAAAGAAAATCAGAGAAGTGCTCTAGTTGTGTCTGTGAAATCATATGGATGATATCTCAGACTGAATCAGAAAGAACAGAGTGTGGGGGTGGACATGTGATTGTCTGGGAGTCCAGGCAGAATGACTGCCAAAACAGCAAATTAGCATCTCTGTGCATTAATCTGGCACTATCCATCCAAAATGCCATCAAATAACTCAGCATAAATTGACAAAAAACCTCGTCACTTAGAGGCACACAAATCAGAATTACTGTTTGTGAAAACTCACAACAAGGGAAAGAAGAGAATGAGATGGAAAAGACATAAATCAGAAATAAAACCTTCTCATAAAAAGAACAAAAAATACCAACGCTCCCCCCCTCATCCTCCCTTATTTGGAATTTTTTCACCATGGATTCAAAAGTACAATGATTTTTTCAAAGTCTGCCTGTGTCTATCAGATATAGGGAAGAGGCACCACTCCACAATCAACATCACAGACTTCTGTTACAGGATATTCGATATAAAGATATATTTCTATACTATTAGTACAGAAATTATTACAAGAACAGGAGTAATAAATGCATTAGTTATTCTATGGGTAGTCAGAGTAGAAGGAAAAGGCTGTACATGCTGAGGAAATAATTTCTTGAGTGCTACACTCTGAACTCAAGTAATTTATTTTTCTAAGAGCTTTGAAGTGCTATACTAATGTTAAGCTCTACTAATTTGACTGCTACCCCTCCTTTGACTTAATTATTTCACAGCCATAAGCTCAAAACCTCTAATAATTAAAAATAATTTCTTAATCTGAATTTTGTGCACTAAGAAAGATCTTGTAATTCCACAACTTCCTATTTCATTGTCCAAAATTTAAAAAAAATTATTTTAAATTTCTTACGTTATGAGAGTTTTATTATCCTACTCCTTTTTTTTTCTGTCTGGTAGCCACTACAGTGTACAAGACTCTCAAAAGTTTGAAGTGTGAGAAACCTTTATTGTAGGACTCAGTTCAATGCACAGTAGATGAAGTAGGGGCATAGTTGAGGGGAAAGTGTTGTTTAAAAATGACCAAAAAATATATGTGCATTAAAAAAACCCCAAAAAATCCAAATCAAAATCTCGAACAACTATGTTTCCTCTTCCCTAGACTGTATGAGCATCATGGGATATGACTGACAGTCTGTATTATAAACTATTCACAGCAGAAAGACAAACTGTACTAAAAAGTTAATAATTAATTTGGATTTGGCCTTGAGACCCTTCCATAGTTGCAACTGTTTGCCTGGCCCCATAATCTCTCTGAAGGAGACCTCTCTCAGGTCCAGGCAACAAACTTTTAAGGTATGCCATGCACAAGATTAGATCATTGAATATTAATTAAAATTGTTAATTAAATTTTAAACATCTTATGAGTCTTGAAATATCCAGAGAAAGGTTCTGTGAGTGGCTACTCAGGCAATAAATTCTGCTAACCAGGTCAGGCAACAGGGAAAGTTATTGCCCAGTTCAATCTAAAGTGAGTCTAAATATGATCATCATGATTAGCCTAAAAGTCACAGGGAGTTTGATGGGTCATTGGGCCAAATATAGATGGTTTAGAATTTTGTGCTGTTCATTAACTGAAAAATAAAGATCTTAATTTTGCAGCTGTAAAAATAATGAAAGATTGATTCTTAGCTGACACCATATGTAACAGAAATTTTCTCAATGGGAAAATAATTCTCAATAGAAACAAGAAAAATTATTTTCCTTCAGAAGTATCCACATTACCAGATTTTTAAATTTAAATTTCCCCATAGTTTTATATCTTTATGAACCTTAATTTGTTTGGTATAGGTCTCAGAAATAAGACTGATGAAAAAATCAAAGAAAAAAAAGGAGGGATGCTGATAATAGAGAAAGAAAACATTTCTAAATCACTGTCATGACACTCCTATCACTGTGTCTTACACAGGAAAAATTATTAACAGAGTTTACTTTACATTACCAGGTTACTTTTAACCCAGCCTTTTTACTTTTGAGCAAAAGCAATAATTAATGTCTCCAAGCTACCCCAGGAAGGTGATAATCATAGCCATCCCCAGACTCTAAATACTACTTTAAATTAGTGTTACAGATACAGTCATGCCAATCAAGTTCAAATAACCAAAACCTTCAAAATCCAAGCCTTTCTATAATGGCAATGTACTCTTTTTAATCAAAAGAAACGAAAATATCTTATTCCGGCTACTGAACCAGAAATAAAACAAATAAAGCACGAAGACTATTTAAAAATTAAGTGTAGTTTGGCATACCACAATGTAAGCGAAAACATGCTGTACTGAAAGAACATTGTTTTCCACACCAGTGACATTTTTCTTGTTTCTCAGATGATATGCACTGAAAAGCACTTTCAAATTCTGAAGCTGTATTTGTTTTGAATACACAGACTAATAAGGCAGAAGTGCATTTAGTGGCATAGCCAGAGCAATGCTTGTGTCAGTGGATAACTCAAGGAACTCTTGGCTTGATTTCTCCCTATAGCTCTCAAAATCAGTCCAGAAAGCCAATTTTTATTAGATAGATATAAGTGTAACAGATTAGTGAAAGGCACACTGTGATTTAAACCTCCACAGAAGTCAGGCTATAGAAGCCTGAATGCATTCAAAATTTGCTACAAGTGATCTCTGACTATGCTCAAGGAAAGGGAAAACCAGAATACCAAAGGACACATTTCACCCCCAATGAAAATATGAAGAGGTATCTTTGTATTCCAGGGCCTACATTCCTTGGCAGTGGTCTAGAAGACCAGTGCATGAGAGAATCCCTACTAAACTACAAATTTAGGATAGAGTGAATAAAGATGTTTAGAGGAGTCTCTTCAAATCCAGATCAGATTTAAAGACAAGAAAATATTTTTTTTTTTTTTTCACCAACCAGGTAGGGGTCAGGTCAGCACTAGGGTTCAGTCAGAATCAAGAAAACAAAGCTTGGGTCCATACAAGCTCCATACAAGAGATTTCTGACAGTATTTAAAACTCACATTCTGGAACTGATGTCCATCTTTCTGGGTTTGAATTAGAAAGAAAAGCAATTTCTAAATAAATTTTTTTAATTGTAGAAAGGAATGACTCAACAAACGTGTATCAGCGCACTTAGTCAGACGATATATCCTCTGAGGGTATGGTTCAGGGAGAAATCAGCCCTTTAAAGATCAAGCCTGAAGTCACAAACAGGATGTTCACGAAAAGCAACACTTAATTAATTACTTCAGAGTATTTCATAGGTCTATATACTTTTCCACTGGCCATAGTCCAAAATGGAAAACTGATGCAGAGATGATTGTTATGAAGTAAGGAACATGAAACCTTCATTGGCAGTAGACTAGTGAAAAGACAGTAACACATTCTTGGAGCAGCCTGGAAAAGTTTGTCTCTATTCTGCACACATTTTGTTTATGTTACAAGACAGTTACAGTTGGGGGAACCTTTACGAATTTGTCTTGAAAGTGGATGGGTTTTTTGAAGTGCCTGCAGGAGACAGCTCAGTATGATAAATCTGGCTCAATATTGTTGATCTCTAAAGGTACTGCGGCTGCTATTCTCACATGAAACGTTTAAGAGGTGCTTTAGAAATGTGAAATTATCAAAATGCTCATTTCCTGGTTAGTTTTGCGCCACTGCACAGCTGTGCTCAATTAGGCAGACATTTGAAAAACAGCAGGGAAAAAATAAAAACCACCCAAAAAACAAACACCAAAAAACCCCAATGCATTTTTCTAGCCATTGCATTCTTAATTTACACAAGTAAAAGCCTAGAATAAGTCATATTAGAAAACAGAACACATCAACCTCCCTCTGCAGTTAAATGTATTTTTGGGACAACATTTGATTTTTTTTTCCCAGTTCCTCATGTCATTATTTTCTAAACCTAAAGAACCATAATAAAAGTGGATAACAAAATTTCTTGTCCTCTAGTAACACTAAAAGGACACACTCAAATTCCAGGTCCATTATGGTGGACAAAAAGTCTGAGATTCATGATCCCCACCTTAAGTTTTTCACAATTTGCAAGCGATTTGTAATAGATGATGAGAGGGATAGAAACATAGAAACAATGAGATAGTATTTCCATTAGACAACCTGTTCTGAAAGATTTTGGGATATCAGCCTGAAGTTTTATTTACTCTGGTCTCAGCACTTAGATCTCTTTTCAACTCCCATTGATTTCTTCTGGCTTTTGTGTATCTAGATCTATCTATTCCGGAAAAAAAAAAAAAAAAGAAAAAAAAGCAGAAGAAAAACACAGTCAGAAAAAATAAAAGGAGAGATGAAAAATGTTGGAAAAAAGTTCTTGGCAAAAACAGAAAAAAAATCTGAAAACACTTCTAGAACTTAGGACTGCTTAAACACTTCCACTTTCTGCAGGTACTACCACTCTGGAACCTCAAGGATTGGTCTCATTTTCCATGAGAGAGAGAAACATGAATGTATCTATTCCTATAATCTCATTTCTTTTATGGCATTGCAAGCAAATTTCTAGAAACAATGTTCCAGTTAAAAGTGTTTTACTATGTAATAAGACATATAATTTTGGGCTATGACTTTTTGTGGAAAATATTAAGAGACATACATATATGCAAAGTGAAAGTGTAATTTTTTTTGTGCCCTCTAGTTTTGAGCTAGAATTAATTGTTTCATGCTCAAAGGCAGCAAAACCAAAAAGATATTGCCTTGCTTTTGAGAAAAGAGCAAAGCTAAATGGGATTGGTCTGTGACTTCATGTAGTGGTCTTCACATTCCTGTGCTGGCACTTTTGTCATGCTGCTTTTAGGAAGTGAACAGGAAAGCAACTGTCTCATGAGATATAGAGATACAAACCCTTGGTTGCCTGAAGTCATATAATAATCATACTACATCTCTGTAATGTCAAATATCTGTCAGACTTGATAAAACATTGCAGTCAGTTTGTCCAAATTCCAGTACCAGTGTTTGCTGATGATTCATTCCCAAAGTTATCAGAGAGAGGAGAAACAGCAGTTGCTGCAGAGGAGATGTCTACTCTCCCTGTCTAATAGGAGGGGGGAGCACATTTTCAGCAGACTGTTGTTTTCTCCCAAACTGAAACCTGGCACAGACACATAGCAGTTTCAATGAGATGGATCCACATGTAGAAGAAAGGAGATGCAGGCACAGCTCTAACCATTTGGTGATGGTATTTGTTAGTTTCATATTATACACAAGGATCATCAAGCAGAAAGAAAAACAAATGTTGTTCTGATCAGTTATGCTGTACACTGACAACACTGAGGATAAAACAACTTCTTTACACAGAAGTAATCTTTGTCATCAGATGGTCAAATACTTGATAAAAGGAGGAAGCTTGTATATTGATCTATTTCAACATAGCAGTCACGAAACACTGTTAGTTCTCATTCTGAATCAGAAGACATACCTGAGAGTTTTCAAATCCCATTAGGTTTATATGTAGTTTGTCTACAACTCTATTTGAAGAAATAATGGAAAAAATCCAATTAAGAGTGGTAGAAGATGGAAAACAGAATAACACAAAAAGTATCTCATCAAGGTATTGGAGATCACTACATCCTTGTACTAACTGATCTTTTCTTGCATAAATACCTCCTAAAATGACTCAAATAACCATTTTAGGAAAATAAGATCCATCCATGTATTAGCAGATGTTCATGTTTCACATTGTTCTCCTTGTTAGTCATTCCTTTCCCCCATCATTGCCACCTTCCATTTTTCATATCCTTTAAAAAAATCTGGTGTGGGACTTCATAAATTATATCTTTTTTTACCTAAGGAAAGTCTGTCTGGAGTGAATGGATCCATCTGTTGAAGTGGCAAAAGAGCCACGTCTGCAACCAAGCTCCCTAATCTAGCAGTGAGGTTCTCCAGCCACGCTCAGTGCAGGATGCTGACCAACGCCTCATGGGCTGCAGTCAGGGGCAGGCCTGATGAACAGCAGGAGGAAGCAGGTTCTCAGGCTTGCACCATGAAAACAGCTGCCCTGGGAACTCCCCCAAGTACCTGCAGCCACACAGCACAGGAAAGGAATGGCAAGAGTCAGAAGTCCATGTATGGCTGCAGATCTGTGAGCTCATTTGGAAGGAACAGATGTGGTGGGGTAACCTGTGCCACAGGAGTGCTGTGTTGAATAAGTAGGAGCTCTTCAGAAAGCTGGAAAAGATGCATTTTGGGCAATGCTGCTGGTTGAATTCAAGGAGATTTATCTGGGAACTTAGGGTTAGAGGACAGACTGACACAGGTGACACCAATAGTGGCTTTATGGAAGACAAAAAAGCTGCTGAAAGGATTAGACATAAGGACACTTTTTTCACCGCAAGGGTGATAAAATTTTCCAACAGTTTCCCTAAGAGGATGTGGAATCTTCTTCCCTGGAAATATTCAGAATGAAAATGATCAAGGCCCTTAGCAGCCTGCTCCAAGTTGGCATGTCTCTGAGAGGGGACTGGACCGTATTATACCCTGCAGTAGCCTCCCATCTAAATTATTAATTTACTTTATGAATTAATGCAGATATATGCAGGGGGTCAGTGGGAGATGAAATAGTTAAATATTTGTCGTAGCTGCAGAGCAAATTGTTCCTTTGGTGTCTTTCTTATTTTGTTACTCTGGATCATGATGTGTTGCTTCTGACGCATTCACCTCTCCCAGCAAGAAATCTGCAATTTGCTTAATCTTATTCCAAGTGCCTGATTACAAGCCTTAATCACTCAGCAGGCCTGACCATAATTAGTATCTGAGGATCTTTCCTTTGAGATTTGTGAGAAATGGCAGATTCAGCAATCTAAAAAATATCTTTGAAACAAAATATAGTTTAATCTTAACAATAGGATGAAGGTAAAGCAAAAGATAGTTCTATAAAACTATAACTATGTATAGATGGCATTCAATTAATGAGATGTGAACCTCCACATTTTTTATGTCTGAGATAATGTATCCAGAAATTCTTCATTATTAGGACACCATTTCAAATAAAAAGGGGAAATCTAGGATTAAGGATATTTATTTTAATCCAAAACTGCCTGTAACTTCCCATTGATTATGTGGAAAGAAATGTAGCCAAGGGCAACTATTTTACCTGCAGACACTCTAAATGTCTACATTACATTAAATAATTCTCAAGTTTCAATTCTTGCTTATCTCTCAGTCTGGCTTCTAGTCTACCTCCACGAATTTGCACTTCAGCCTTTTTTTCCCTGAAGTCTTCTCCTTTTATTTGAATCCAAGTTTTCTGCTCTCTGCTCTGTGGTCTGATCCTGGCTAAACCAAATGAGTCAACTGTCAGGAATGTCACAAGTTCAGGTATAGACTGATGGAGCTACAATATTCTGAAGTGTTTCTAAGAAATGAATATAAGCATTGTAATATACACTGTTTACAGAGCCAATTTCCTGACAAACACGCTCTGTAGATGCATGAAGCAAACACCACAACAATCCCGTTAAGCCACAGCATTCATAAAATATTTACATGCAGCTTTGAATTTGTCACAATACTTTAAATATTTAAAGCGTTATCACTAGTAACTTGGAACCATTGCAGTACTTCACACCCAGACTTCTCATTTCAAACTTTCTGCAGACGCTGCCATATGTTTTCAGCAACTTTTGACAAGTTTCTGCACAATTTTTGCATCTAGTAAGGGTGTATTTTCTTCCATTAAACAGAAGTTAAAACCAAGGCTTCTGAAAACAAGGCCTGCAAGAATCAATCTTCCATGAGATGCTGTAAAAGAGTGCTGTTTATTCAGCTCATTTTACATGAAATGTCTAGTAGTGTTGCAACACAATTTTAAACAAATTTTATGCATACTTCCCACAGAAAGAGAATGAAGGGAGGATGCCAAAAAGGTTCAGGCGAGCTTGAGAAAGAGCAAATGGAGATATCTGCTTATGACTTTGAAACATGATCACTTTCTGGAACATTGGACAAGGCAGTAAACAGAAATCAGGTAGCAGGGGTGGGAAAAAGAGCACAATTGAGAAACAATACTACATTCTAATCCTGTTTCACTCTTAATTCTGATTTTGTGAGATCAAGCTTTGATATTCTCTTCATTTACCAAAGTTTTCCAACATTCATCATTTTGTGGGGGCTGAAGGAAAGGGCAGTTAATCCATTTAATTCATTGCTTAAATACAAGGAACAAGATCCTAGATGCAGAGGGGTGTGATTCTCTTGTTTTCACTAAGAATTCAGAGACAAGTATGTGCAGAGGGCAAATAAATTATGTGGAAATCCCTCTAAAATGTTGTATTTCTCTCAGTGTATGATGTAAAAATCCCACATAAAATAAGCCATGACCACTTCAAGAACTTGTTCCAGGTTTCCCCACGGTCTTTCTCAGCAAATGTTTTATTTCTAATAGGAGGTCTGTATAACACAATGATACACACATATCATGTTGGGTGAAGTCTCAAGTCACAACTGTAGAGAACAGCTGTTCTCTGTGATTTGTACTCAAAGATCTTTAGAGAAAACAAAACCTGGAAGCACAGTAAGTCCCTTTCTCTTTGTGCTTCATCTCTACTGTATCTCTGCAAACACAAAAGTCACTATTATTTTGCCTCTCTCCCATTTTTAAACCCCTGGAAAATCTAACCAAAGTTCAGGTCTGGGGGTTTGGCAACCTACCAAGAAACCTGTTCATTACCTTTAAAGTCTTTGATCAGACCCAGCAGTTTATATTGCCTCTTTTTAACACAAGCACTTGTAGTGATGACAGCTCCCAGTCAGAGCCAAGACCCATAAATCACTGAAGGATTTTGATTAAATACAAGCATTTCTTTTTCTTGGCCTGTTAGTCATTGCTTATATTTAGCAAGAGCCAGAACACAGAGGGTAACACCCAACAAAATGATTAATTTTTATGAACATACATCTATTGACATATAGCTTCTTATTTTCCATGAGACGAAGAGGTTGTACAACAGCAACAAAAAAATTTTAGAAAGACTTAATTCCTTATATTAGTGTTTTATTTTGGAAGAAAGAAAGCACAACATGGCACAGCGTTTTCAGTGGGGACCTTACTATAAATTGAGTCTGAAGAGGAATTCATAACCTTTATTCCCTTTGCTCTCTGGTCTTCATTTACAAGTGATACATCTGTTGTATGGTTGGAAAGTTGATTAATGCGCTTACAAAATGCACCTTGTATACTTCAGAGAAAGGGAGTTTTATTGGGAAGAAAGAACTCTTTAAAAGCAAATCATGTAGTTTGTGACAAAATCTCTGAGAAAGGATGGCAGCCTATGGCTACAGTCTGCTTTTCCACTGGGTGTTATTATTACTGCTCCAATGTCAAGTGCAGAGCTGCACTCAACAACTCTTACTTCAAATGCAGAGACATATTCAGAGGCTTGAGCTTTGCCCTAGCTTTTTTAACCAATGGAAAAAAGGAAGAAAGAAAATTTTGCTCTGCTATTGCAAGACTCCATTCTATTCACTCAGACTTTCAATGGAGTACACAAGCACTCAACTTACTTTTCCCACCAGCTAAGAAGAGAAGGGCACCTTCAGGAAGAATAGAAACCCCCTGTTTATGATACTTTTGAAGCTTTCCACTTATGGCTAACAGCAAGCATATGCAGTAAAAAAGGACTCCTAAATGGAATCTTAGGTGCAGTATTGTTTTGCTCATCAAATCAAATTGCAATGACTTTGAGCAGTGCAACTCATGCAGCTTTCAAAGACAAACACTCAGGGACAAGCACACAGCCCTTAAGAATGTGTGGAAACATATATAGAAAGTAGCCTAAAAATATTGCAGAGCCAAGTTCCATCACAGTCAGTGTGAGCTGTTCTGTTTAGTTTTGATTGCATTAAAATCAGGCTTTTTAGTCAGTTTTGAATGGCAGTATTTCCTCTCTTTGGCTCTCATTGCTGTGAACAACACAACAAAGGTTAAAAAGACGGCTTCAGGTGTGCTGTACCCATCCATTCAATATTCCACCTTCTTATAATAAAATGAAGACACAACTATCCAGAACCTGAGTCAAATCAGATAACTTATTAGTCAAAAAACCCACCCAGAACAAGTGTTTCAACATACAAACAAATCTGTCTTCAGAAGAAGAAAAATCAATTTTATGGGAAAACCACCCAAAAAATAGCCTGGTTAGGTTCTCATAAGAATTTACACAGAAAGAATTGGTGAAATGGTGCTCAGTCTTGATGCAGTAGGGTAACAGCAGCAACCAGAAGCAGTGCATCAGCAGGTTCTTGCAGGGGAAAAAAGTCCTTGTGGACTTATGTGTAGCACGCTGCAGAATTGACAAGGCTACAAGGTTGCTTGTTTAGTTTTCCAGTCCAACACAGGTCATTGCTGGAGGCACAGTATAATACCAGACCAGCAGTTTAGAGTAGTGATTTGTAATGACAAAGATTTCGCTCTTGCAGAAGAGTCAGATTTTAGAGCAGACAGTCTACCTTGTATAAGCACCTCATAAAAAATCATGGCCCTCTTTTTCTGTCATGGCAGATGACAGGTGAACCTTCTCCTTTATGTCTTGTCTCTTATTCATATTCCCTGTGACTTTGATATAAGACTGTTGTTTTGTTGTGGCTCAGTTTTTAACATGCGTTTCAGTTCACAATGCAGATGGCACATTGATTTAGTGCCAAGATTTTTTATCTGTGTATTTCTATTTATGCCTATATGCACACTGTAATTGACATCACAAATGAATCAGAAAAATGAGGGATATGTTATATCTTTCAAAATGCAAAATAGATTTTTCCCACCTTGAAGTGGGGAATTTAAATCATAAAGTCATTCTGGTACAGAGATTAATTCTAATTAGGATCCAGAGTAGAGTGAAAAAAAGTATCAATAAATGACTCCACTTCTTGTAGTGATTTGTTTTAGCTTGGAAAATACTGTTTGGTCTGCACCAGAGTTTTGTTATATAATCTAAGATAGGAAAGAAAACAGTCACAGGCAAAGCAATTAAATAATTGTCACAACTAAAGGGTGACTCAAAAATCTTGTCCTTCCAAGAAGGATCATTTCACGAGAGATTCAGAATTTATATTCTTACAAAATGCCGTGAATATGGCTGGCTGTGAAATGTCTATTCACCTTCAAGCACTGTATAATGCAGACAGTGAGAAAATCTAAATCACCTCTGTACTATTTTTCAAAATTCCTCATTAGCTTTTAACCAAAAAATAAAAGTGTTTTTGATACAGTTAATTCTTGAATTATGATGCCTCAGCTTTCCTTGAGTGACATGCAAATAAGAGTACTTTTAGCCACAGACTTAGCATACATCCACAAGTTACCACTCTGCAAGCACAGGATGATGAAAGCAAGCTGTAACTGTACTGAACACTTACTTAGGTACTTTTTTCATAGGGAATTTATCACTGGTAATATTCGACAAAAAAAAATATTGTTACAAACACCTGCTATAGTATCTAATTCAGTCCTCAGGTAAACTAATTAAGCACTCAAACCTCAAATTTCCTCCTGCTAATGGATGCCTGGGCTTCTCAGCAAAGTCTGGAATAGCTTTAGTTAACACAAAACTATGCTTTTTCTGGCTACAGTATGAAAATTAAGATAACAGAATATTTTCTTCAGAATATTTTATTCCACTGTTAGTTTTTGTAACATTTTTAATGCTATGTGTGGTAGAGTGCAACTCCTATCTTGCCACAGCTTCAGCAAAACAGAAACTGCCTGTCCTTTAACACATCTGTTCTCTGAGTTTGGAAGCTTATTCAACATGAAGTCATTATTTCTGTCTTACGGATTGCATCCCTCTTGTTTGACAAAAAAATCCAATGAGAATCAACAAAAGATACAGAGGATTCAGAGATTTTCCATGGGCTAAATCAGTCAGCAATTAAATAAATGTCTTGCAAATCCTATGTCTGCCCAAGAGATGCACAAGCCATCAATTCTTCTTTGCCTACATGTGGATCAATGCTGCTGCACACAAGATCTAGGAGCACCAGGACCTTGTCCTGTGTACAGCAGAAACTAAACCAAAAGCTAGGAGTACTGTAAATCCATCAGTCATTCACACACAAGTGTTTTATTTTCCAGCTCCTCTGTCAAAAAAAACTCTGCCAAGTTTCTCTTCTGGAGGATGCATACGTAACGCTTGCTATTCCTAATTATCAGTGTTACTTGTTGTCATCTTATTGCAAAAGTTCCATACCTTCTTGGTGATTTCTCATGAGCAGCTCCTCACAGCACTGACTCCTTCTTCATGGCACAGCCAACAAACTCCAACTCTCTCTCAACCAGCTCACCCACTCTTTTGTAGCACTCTTCTACTTATTGGACTCAGCTGTGGCCTATTAAGGGCAGGCCTGTTCCTAATCTTTGGAGATCAGTACAGCTGCAACTCCTCAGGTGTGAGACTACCTTCTGCACTATCTTTATTTTCTTACATTCTATCCCTCCACAGTTACGTAAAAAGATCTGTCTGAAAATAGAGTGGGATTGCAAAAGATAACTAAGAAGAAAACAAGCAAAAGAAGGAAAGATAATTGCTTTAGGACAGCATCATATCAGTAGTGGGAGAAAAGATTTAGTGAGCACAAAAAGCTCATGACCTGCATCTACTGTAATGCCTCTTGATTCCATTCCTATGAGTGATTCATAATCTGGCAGAAATGTTTTAATTTAGTGTTTCAGCAAATTCTAAGCATGTAATGAAATTTCTTGTCAGAGAATGGAGCCCTGAGTCTAGTCTTTAAACAAACAAGTCAATATTACAGTTTTTTCCTTGTTTTCACTATTTGCTTGTATGTTTTCCTAGAAATCTCCCAGCAAATAAAATCTCTCTTATAACAAATTAAGTTTTTCTGTAAAGAAAGTGAGAAATTCTTGATATGTGAAGCTACCAGCTCCTTAAAACTGTAAAAAAGCAAAACCTCAGATTTTTACAATTTGTCTCTATAGTGATCTGATTGCATCTTTTCAGGATCCCTCTTTTCTTGGGACCTACATTAAGGCTCTCCTCATCAACAAATCTTAGGATCTTCACCTGTGGTATAAGGTGCTAAACCTCACATCCCAAATCATGCACAGGAAGGGCCTTGACCTCAGTGTGATACTGCCTGAGCTAATAACATTATACAATTCACTCTTAAGGCATGGCTGCATGTAGTTTCTCTTTTCTGTTCAAACCAGATATATTTTAGAAGAAAAAGTTTTAAGTTTAAAGAGTAAAAAATTCTCCAGGATAAAGAAATTTAATTTGAACGTGCCTGACAGACTCCCATTCCAGGCAAAACATCAAAAGAATTTATTTTAAATAGCTTGTAATCAGTCCTTTTTATGGTATGAGGTAGCTTTATAAACAGCTTTCTAAGCTCTCAGTGGATTATTAATTTTGATGGTTGATTTTAGTACTAATCCATTTCAGTCTCCTAAATACAGAGTGTTTGGTTCTGAAAAGAGAAGGCTTGATGAGCAGACTTCAAATGCTTTAAAAGCTCTTGCAAGAAGCTGGTAATAATCTGTTCTTCATGGATAAACAAGAAGTAATGGATTTAAATTGCACTGAGCAAAGTCCAAGTGAGTCATTATCAAAGACTTTCTAAATGGAAAGGGGAAGTGAATCCCTGAAACACTGACTGGGAGAAGTGTGGTGTCTCTGTCACTGTAGGCCACTAAGGCTGGGCTCAGAAAGCACCAAGAGAAAAGCAGGTATAGATGATGCTGCCTGAGAGTAGAAGGATTGGTTTCTTCTATGAAATTTTTTAACATCCAACCAAAATCCAGAAACTATATAAAGAAAGGTTATTTCACAAAAGGTTTTTTCTAGATTAGTGTTAGAATCACCTTTTACATGTAAAAGGTGAATGTTGAAATTTTCAGCATTACACTGTGCCCTTTGTAGAAATAAAGTTTAGTTTCTTATGCAGCACTTTACCTCACCACTGCTATAGAAAATGTGATTAAATCACATGTACCATTCTTGGCAACTCAATTTCACTCTTATTAATTTATTTTCTTTAGTTTCATGTTTCATTTTCTTCTGAAGTTTGAACTTCATTTGCACGGTATGTCTTCTGCATTTATGTCCCTGTGTATGAGGAATGTCCATTTCAGCTCTTGAGGTCAGTAAGGTTTATGTATTTAAAGTCAAACAAAAATTCTCTTGAATTTCAGCCATGCTTAATACAGTATCATAAAGGCTTTTAAACAAAAATTGAAATACTTGAATTGAAAAAGAATGCCTCGTAATGCACTGTAAGATGGCAGAAATACGGAAAAAATGGTTCCTGGATGACTCTTTATCCAAATTCAGTTAAAAAGAGCCAGAAGTTCAATAACATAAAATAAAATTAGCAATAATTATCAAGATCCCAGAGATTTCAAGCCATGAAGTTTAAGAGGAGGAACATCCTCCCTGCCTGGAGGTATCCGTGCTCCAATAATAATTTAGAGCCTGTACATACCTTAACCTTAGTACATAGCACATCACTGTGCAGTCCTGAGCCTTTCAGGATTTTTTGACTGGCTAAAAAGGATAAGTGTGAGATTTCCCTCAGCCCTGTTGTTGCTTAACTATGTTCAGTGGGGTTAAAGATGCTCAAAACAAAGCATTTAATGAGGATGGGTGGTAACTGCTGGAACACGTTGAAAATGTCAGCATACAGAAGGACTCTATTCCAGGTACCACATCAGTCACATTTTGCTCTCAGTTCCATGCTCTGAGACCATTTTGATGCTGAGTATCTGATACTTTTGAAATCATAACTTTTTGAATTCCTTGTATGGGCATATTCAATTTGATTTCTCCTCAAAGAAATTACCTGAAGTCCTTACAATAAAATAGAAGAAAATTCCTTTATGTCCTTTTAAATTACAAAGGAACCTCCCCAAAAAGAAGCAGCATTTCCCATTATCTCTTGTAATCAGAATGCAGTATGATCACTTGAACAAAGGATGGCTAAAAACACAACGCTGTTGCTAATCCCACTATTGTGGCTGCAGCTTGGCAGAGCTTGAAGCCTTTGTAGCCTGAATGCCACCAATATCTTCATTTTGTATTTAATAATCAAAGTACTAATTAGAAATTATTCTTAGTTTTATTTAATTACAGAATTGTAGCTAGTTAGCTTTTGAATAGAATTAAACCTGTCACATTTAGCCATAAACCCAAAATAAGAACTCACAAGTTGCACGGAAACTTATCAAAAATACTCTGGGCCATTTCACAAATTGACATGAAGTCCAGATTAATCAATTGCTTTAGGTTCTGCATTACAACTAAGGGATAGAGTTGCAAAGTTTTACACCCTTTTTTATATTTTTGCATGAAATTCCAGCTAATGGCAAATTAATCCTGCTTCATTTCATTGTGGAAAGTTCTTTTGTTGCTTGTGCCAGTGGAATGAATTTGAATTATTGTTACAAGACTTCTTTATGTCATATGTCTGTATTTTATCAAAACTCAGGATTTTTAACTAATACTTTAAAGGTTCTGTTCCTCTATGGTAATATTATATACAGTTGCTTTTTGCAACATTTTTAAGTATGGAAGATTACCCCCACACTTTCAAAGCTGTAATTCCTCTTCACCTAAGAAATATTCCTTAGCCTCAACTAAATCCTTAGACAGTCTGGAACTTGGAAGGGTTCATGCTGTTGCATCCACCAGCAGCAAAATACAAAGCTCTTTTCACAATGCACACAGGAAGAAAACGAATCAGCACTCTCTTTTCCTGGCTGCATTGTCTCTGCAGCACTAACTGAAATAAACAGCAGTTGACTTATTGCTGTCCCTTGTGACTGGAAAGTACACAGGAAGAGAGTCTTTCATTTGAAAGTGACATTTAAACAGCCATTTCTTGAAGTAGACCCATATTTAAGGAGGCAGTGTTTTCAGCTGATGAAGTTCAACCTGTCAAGACATTTTCAATTACCTTCCTAGGCATAAAGATATAGCTGGTGCTGAAGTGACACCTTTATTGGTTTTAGTTAGCACCTAAGAGAAAACGGTTCGAAGAGAACAATTCTGCTTTTTGTGGGTTGGTCCACACACACACTCTATTTCTTATGGCAGAACCTTAGGTCATAGTTCAGGAAACTCCTTTTGGACAAGTGGAGCGCCAGAACCCTGCTGGATTGCCATTGAAGCAGACAGAGCTCAAAGCACAGTCAAAACTAAACACATATTTGCTGCTGCTTCATCTAGAGATGGTGAGTGGGCAAGAAGGGCTGGAGTACACAGTACAGTAGCTCATGTGATCTGATCAGGTTAATTTGAAAGGCTGTGAAACAATGTTCCCTATCCTCCTTCCTTTGCTCATTTATTCACCCATGGTTAGGAAAGTTATAGCATGTTTTTAATCAAAGAACTCATTATTAACTGATTTTATGTATTTATACAGAATCTTCTCAACTAGAATTTTCCTTTTATCCCTTAGAAAGGTATAGAATCAATCACATTGAGTAATGAACCAGTATTTGAAAATATTTTGCCAATTCCCTTCAAGCCACTGAAGTAAAATAGAAGTAGTTGCTCATATTTTTGTTTTGTAGCACTTCCACTTTGCCACACGCCTATTCCTTTGCAAGATTAAGAAAACCATCTCTTTCAGAATTATTCACTTAAATTACAAAGAATAATGAGCAGAATAGCAAAAGCCTGTCAGACTTTGTGCTTAACTGAATGTCTTGAAGAATATAGTTTAATTCCCTCATGATTAATCTCACGGTCATTAAGAATGTCTTCTATATCCAGGCTGATGTCTTGTAATACAGAGTCTTTGTGTCTTCTCATTTTTGTTGAAAATGAGGTTTCCTATAAAAAGTTACAGTTTTGAGGCTCTTACACAACCTGAACAATAGGGTTTTTCAGTGAAAGAAAATTTAAAACTTCGTTATGAAAACGTTTCCTTCAAATACTCCTAACATATTTTGCCTTAGCTTCTCCCATAAAATCTGTGGAGTGATGTCTTTACTAACTACAGAATATAATCCCAGTTAAAGAATCTATAAAGTGCGAGGAATAAAAATTAACAGTGTTTGTTTACAGAAATAATAAATCTTAACCCACACAGAATAATATTTTCCTATTTAAATAATCTGAAGCTGTGTATACAGCAATGTCAGTTATCTAGTTATTACAGTTTTGAAATTACATATGAATTCACTGCATTTTCATTTTTGTAAATATGTCCTTAAGAGAGTTTCAGAACGTGGTGTAACTGATTTATCGACACGATAGTGGGTGCAGCAAAGTTATTTCCAGCTATAGGGTGTATCTGATAGACTGGAAAATATTTAAACTGTCTATACACTGCAGAATGCATTTAAGATTATGATACCTTTATGTTTCAATATAATATAGGTGTCCTTATGTTGCTGCATAGCAATCACAATTCTATTATGTTGATCTATCTGTTCAAGACCTGTAATGGACAATTCTGCTAAGTAGGAGTTCCCTGTGGAATTGTGAGCCAGAAAAGCACTAGGTAAATCTTTCAAAGGAGAAAGGAGTGAAATTCTATATATCTATGAATATCTTGCACACTTTTTGCAAAGCTCTTTGGAAAAATTTAGTGCCATAAATTTTTTCAACATTGCGGATAAAGGGCATAAAAGTAGTTATAGGTGAAATTGCAATTTCCAGTAATTGAATCTGGAGACTTCAGTATATTTCTCCAAAATCCCACTGTAATATTTAGTCAGCGGTTTAAAATGGAGTGCCGCAATTTGCATGAGAACCCTCTGGAAAATAGAGGATAGGGACTTATGTTACATAACAAGGCTTCTAAAAAGACAAGGTTTGGCTCATGAATTTGACTAGTGCATATTGAGGAAATAGATGCAAAAGAGACATTTTCAGCATGGAAATTTATGTTGGATATATTCAGTGAGAGCAGACATCCTGTCGTGTTTATGCACATTGGACATAAACAATTATTTACCATTGCTTTAGGTATCAAAGAGAAACACTGAAGACACTCAGGAAATCAGTCACTCAGAATTTTTCAGCATTAACAATCTTCTTATTTATATACAGATAAAAGGCACCTGCAGCTGTATTCCATTGGAATAAAAAATTACCTTCAGTGACCAATCAGGCTAATGAAAGAAAAGTTTTTCCCAAAGGGAACAGCACTACCCAAATTTCCCTCCAGAGGCAGTCAGACTGGATTCAGGCAATAGAAATGTATTCAGCCTTCCTCAGACTTTCTCTGTTAATTGCAGTGCATTGTGTATGCTGCATCTGTGCTTGTGTACAATAGGATACAAATAAAAAGAAATTACAAGACTATTTTTAAAAGGTAAACAAAACATGCAGAGCTCACTAAATTGAATATAGCACTAGGCCTACCTGATAACACAAAGTCTGAGAAAATACTGGTGATGGTGGTTAAACAGGAACCCTGCTGGATGAAAGTAAGACAGACGTGCTTTTTGAAGGAATTTTTGCTGACCTTTCTGTATTAATTATAGGGAATTGTTCTCCAGTCTATTTTACTTGGAACTGGTTGTGTAGGCACCCTTTGCCATGGACAGCATACCACAATAAATAGGTACAATCAATGGTACCTAATGCCTATAATAGTCCACAGAGTCACTGATAGGTTTTCTATCCATCCACCTGATTAAAATAAAAGCTGGTGTCATTTTCTGGCATTGGATCTGTGAGTTGTAGAATTTTGATATTTATTGTTGAAATATCAAGCCCTCTGTCAGGCCCATCAGATTTTTGTGGACAATAAAGTGCTATATTTTGACCATCAAGCCGGGTCATATTGTCTGTTTCTCAAAAACATTTCAAAGAAAAGAGCAATGTAGCGCTTGGGATTTGTATTTATTGTGTTGGTTGCTAAAAGCTGCTTGATATCAGAGTAGTCCTGGTGAGATAGATTGCTCAGAAGATGCAATCAGAAACACCTGATTAATACACCTATCCAAAGTACTTATATGACTCCTTTTCTCAAAGTACTAAGTACCACATTCTCTTGTTTAACTTCAGAAGATCTCTGAAAAGTAGAGATGAACTCTTCATCCATATTTTCATAAAATTCAGATGCAGCTAAGCTAAACATGGGTGATCCAAGAAATGGCCAATAAAGCAGAGACTGGAACACAAGTCTCTATAAATTCACCTTTTTCCTGGACTCTTCTTCTTCTCATTTTTCTAACTGTGAACTTTAGCTATACAATGTCGTTCTATGCTACATATTTCTCCATCTGCTCTAAGAGCTGGCACAGGGAGAAGAAACTCAGAAGATTCTGGAGATGAAGGGAAACAAGAAACATAATTAACAAACCTGCTAGGAACAAGAGAGAAGGCAGGAGAAACTTGGTTCATTGAGAGCAGTTTCTTATATTTTCTTAGCTGATTTCATACTGTGCATTATGGTCAATAGGGATAAACACAAGCATTCCAAATGGATGTAAAAGAACACAGGGATATTTTGTGAAAAATGGTAGCAGCAAAGAGCCTCTTTTCCACTTAAATGTATTGAAAATGTGCAGTGTGTCAGACTATTTTGCTCTCTTAGTCTAAATTGCTCAATATCTTTCTTTCTTTCTTTTGTCTCATCTCACAAAAGAAATCAAACAAAGAAGTTGGCTTGGCTTTTCCTATTGCTCCATTTTCTGTTCTTCTGTAAAGAATCACTGCCTTTCTACTTCCAAAGCCTCCCTGATGGATAGTTCAAGAAAAGGTCCGGAAGCTGACTAAACAGAGTTGCTTTGATTGATGACACAGAAGCCAGAAAGCTCCAAAACATCTTGCTGCTAGCAAAAATGCAGAAAGGTTTTACTGGCTTCATTAATACAGATTAGCCTTTTTATTTTTAACCCCACAAAAAGCCTGCCAACCAAAATGCAGCCCCTCAGGGCAGGGTGTTAGAAAAAAGACAGTCCTCTGGGCACTCTGTTTCCTCCCATACACAGGTCAGATGCCCTGGGAGCCATTGTAAATTTAAGTCTCCCACAGGCAACATTGTGGATCTCACAATTATCCCAATGGTGTTAAAGGCACCTGCTCCAAGAATGATCCTCTGGCCCAGAACCAGGCAGTGACATGACTTCACATCTCCCCCAGCTGGAATTGCCCAGAGTGACCTTCCATATCATTTACACGCATATTTTCTGAGTCTCATGTAGCATCTAACACCCCATATGAAACATCATTACCTTTTAATTTTTTTTTTTTTAACTTCAAGGTCCCTGCAATAATGGCATTAATCATTACACCTATTCATCTTCAAATAAGTTTCCAGTTATTGCAGGGAATTGATATAAGTTAATCCAACTGGAAAGGCTTGAGTCAAACATCATGGCTTCAATGGTTTCATGGTAATTTCTGCTTACTGTGCATTGTGCCTCTTTCAGCTGCTGCACACCTCCAGCCTAAGCGCAGGAGAGAAGTGCTCCTCTGAGAGGTCCTGTTAAAGGTGCCTCACTGCCCAGCTCTTCCAAAAATCTCTTCTGCATTGCTGTATAGGAAGCTCTGGTGAACTATGACATTGCAGTAAGAACTCAATACCTCACATCCCAGATGTATGGGGCACTGGTAGGTAAGGGGTGTCTTGCCAGGGTAGAAGAAAAGGAAGACTCCTTTAATTGAGCACTGAGAAAACTGGAATACCACACACCACCAATTCTAGGACCATTACCCACTTCATCCTTCCCCAGGAAGCCAGTACATACACAGACAGGTCATCAGCATGGATTCTTAATTCCCTATATGCAATAAATTTGTCCCTCACCACTTTTTACTAGAGAACTGAACTAGTCACCTGTCACTTCATTAGAATGTCACTAAGAGAGCAGACATAATTTTATAAAAAAGTCTAGTACACCTAATTATTGATTTTAGTTGAGGTTACTTTGTGAGGAGATCTGGACACAGTTCTACACTGAACTGTGGCTATAGATTTCTTTGGTCTTTAATTGTGTCATGCTATCTTTTCCTGGGTATTTTGCTCCTGGCATTGTGGACAGCATCATGTACTTCATATTTATTTAAAAATAAAATACAAGCAAAAACTACATAAGACCTATGAAAGAGCTGCATGTACAGCCAGAGATTACTTTTCCTTTCTCTATATTACTTACCAATTTGAAATACCTGATCTGAAACCCACATGCCACTGAGAAGAAACAAAACCAGTAAGATAATTTTACTGCCTCCCCTTAAGAGTGTGATTTCTTTTGGTAAAATCTTATGCTATTTTTTTTTAATTTCAAACAACTTCATTTTCATTATTTACATTATTAAAGGCTTTTGACAGTAACAGAGCATTTAAAATTTTAGACCTGTGACATCCTTATTCTGTTTCTAATTAAGCCTCAATTATGAGGCATGACTCCCTGACCATGTTTAAGTCCCTTCCCAAATGAATAACTTTGGATTTACAGTCACCTTTAGTAATAGCTAATTAGTTTAAGATCAATATTATAGTTGAAGGAAACACGCTGAAAAGAATTGAATTCAATAACTCCCACACAACCAGGGTAGCTATTTTGGGCTGAAGTGGGCTGTTTGGAATACTCACTGTGGCTGTACTGTACTAGTCAGAGATGTCCTTTGACATTCATTTGTTCCAGATACTTCCTTGTGCCTATTCTGGGGTTTTCTAACAGACTATTCTCCCTCCTGACTTATGAGATGGAACAAAATTTGGGCAGGCACTTAACAGTACAAATATAGTCTACAATCTGACCATGGACAATCAGGGTGCAGGCTCTGCCACAAAGCCTGTACTGTACCATAAAACTCATAACGTGTGCCAAAGCAGCTAATGCTGACAGAGCCTTTCCACAGCCCTAACTGCTTCTGGAGGAGTATCTCAGGGGAATGCATTGCCATCTAAGTAGGCCAGTGTAAAAGCAGATGATGTGCCCCAAAGAAAGTCAGGTTACTGTCTGTAGCTGCTTAGCTGAGCCCAGAGCCATAACTTAGTCATCTCTGGTGGTATTCATTCCCTTCTCCTCCTCTTTTTACCCTCTGCAGTCCTTATACCTCAGACACTGAAATACTGGATATATTTTGTTGGGTTTTTTTTAATAGAATCTATTAAGGCTGGCTGGTACATAATTACCATCTCAGAGCTTATAACTCCAAAGCAAAGAGAGGAATGATGACCCTGTTGCAATGTGCACTCCATGCACTGCACAAGCACTTACTGCACAGAAAATTTAGAGTCCAAGTAAGCACAATGGCCAGAAGGTAGGAAAAGTAAAAGCAGCCTGATCAGAGCCTTGAACCAGCTAGGAAAAGAGTTTGGGTGTACACCTCCTAAACCATTAAATGACAGCTGTCACTCTTATTTTAGCTCAGTATTAAGAAATTAACACTCCTTAAGAGTCTGGGGTTTTATTTACTGAGCTGCTAATTTTCACTGGTACCTCCCAGATCCACAAAAAGAAACCTATAATGTCATACCTGATGGGAAACAATTATTTTTTGCAAAATTGTCTCTCTGAAGATGTGACACTAGGAATAAACCACCAAGATTAAGTTCTGTGAGAAGTGGGGGAATGGGCAAGAGAAATATCTGCAGAGTAATGATGCAAGCAGCCTCACACCATTACTTTCAGTGCTATTGATTCTGATGTATCCATTGTATCAGGCTCACTAAAAAACAGTGAGATTGTTTTGTTTTCATTCTCTTTCTTAATGACTAAGAATATAAACTTAATTTCAATATGTGTGTGCTTCCTGAGCCAAGTATGTGGTGTTCAGCTTGTCAGCAACTGTGACATGCTCTTGCACACCAAATTACACTATCATTCCAAAAGGCTGCCTTTTCTGTTCTTGTCATACATGCATAACTCAAAATAGCTTGTAAGAAACATTTTGCTCATTTGTGGTACTCACCAGGAAAGGACAGAAAATTTTAGTAGGGATTATAAATTAACACTGCTGTGGTTATCAGAAACCTTTATATGCTACTAGAATCTTAAACATGTGGGTTAGCTCTCACTGAAGCCAAATTGAAAACTAAGAATCAAACTGCCTCAGAGAGAAGTTTCATGTTTTCTTGGCCATTGGTTGGAAATTAAGACAGCTATTACAGTAGTTATGCAGCTGGAAGTATTTAAAGAAAACAGCAGGAAACACAAAAGATTATTCAGAAGAGACAATTCTGGATTAACCCTTCCAGTGCATTAAAGTTCACTATAGTGCTCTTGTTCTGACTCAGAAGAAAGTCATAAAAGAGGTCTTTGACCTAAGAAAAAAAAAAAAAAATTACAACCTGTGTTTTTCATTACAATATGTTTTGTATAACTGCCATGTCACAGAGAATTAGACAGCAAGGATGAACACTAAAAATAGTCACATGAAAATCCACATATCTTCCTTTTACTCTCCATCTATTTGGAAAATTATCTGCTGCCTTAAGGTGTGTTACTCCCAGAAATACTTGCCAAGAGCATGGTGCAACCTACTTCAGGCACAAAGTAGTGAAACAGTAATAACATGCAAATTACTTCAACACAGGGTCTATGAACCATGGAAGTCCCACTTGAGCACTGAAAATAGGGGTTTAATTGTAACATAAGTGTTTCTGCTCTGCAGAGAGAGAAATTTCACCCAAAGAGAGCCACAGTTCTGCACCAATAAAAGCACATCAAAATGAATCAGGCAAAAGTAAACATTTATATTAGGCTGTGCTTCACTTTTTCGGTACAATGAAGAAATACTGCATGACAAACTTTGGTAACTGGTTTCTAGAACAACTCTAAAGAACACTTATTTTTTGCAAGACCTGGCAAATGGGTTTCATTTGAGCAAACTTACCAATGGGCTTCAGAGTGTTCTCTGCTCTATCATGTGTAACATTTAAAAAAATATTTTTAGTTGTAATGCAGAATATTTGCACAAGCCCCCTTTTGTACTGCTTTTCTGAGTCACATCAGGAGTGTGGATAAGACTTTCCCATGATCTTCTTCCATACCATCTTGTCTTTATAAGTTTACTAAGCAAAAAAGGGAGCTTCATGAACAAACTCTGTCCTGCTGCACAGAGATTTATTCCAGTCATTTTAGAGTAAGTGAGACTGAATGGATGCTGAGGTTTTTGCCCCACCCTTGAGTTTATCACAAGGAAAATAGTTTAAAGGGCATTATGCAATTTTTCTTTTTTTCCAACATCTGGACAAAAAGGTTCAAAGTATCTTTTTTCCAAATTGTCATTAACATTGCACAAGACAGAAATATTTATTTATTTTTATAGTTTTGAGTTTCCTGCTGGAACCATTTCCTCTGACACAATTTCATAATTTCCTCATTGAATTTTTATGGCTGCAGTGAACAGTGCCAAAGGCTTTACCCAATGTAACCTCATAAGCATCTTTCCACTCACAGTTTCTCAGCACTGAGATTACAAGTAGATTTTTAAAAGCACTTACATTACTTAAAACTTTACATACATTCTCTAAAAGATAGAGGCGGGCATATAGAAAGTTCCAGGAAAGCCAGTAGTATGCTTAAATCTCACACCAGTGAGGCAGCTTTCCATCAGCCAGCTCCAGCTCTAACAGCAAATTTAGCCACAGCAATATGAAGTGCAGTTTGGCAAAGAAGCCTAGAAAAGTTTTGAGCTGTGATTAAATTGTTATTAGTACATGGGCTGCCCCTTAACTGCTGCTATAAATTACAAGCCTCACACCTCGGAATGGGGGGTCCACTCTCCTGACAATGACCTGCACTGTGCTCTCCACAATCCTAAGTCACAACTTGCCAAGACATAAATACGAAATAGTTTTTCTTAGAGTAATTCCACTAATGAACAGGGCGGTGGAAAGGGTGGCTCATTTGTAGAATATTCAGTCCATCATGACACAGTGTAATATTTTATTTTATTAGGAAAAAAAATTCTATCATTGAAAAACAGCAAGTAGCTTTGACACACAACAGCATTACTATGCTGGAAGAGGCTTGAAGCTAACACATTTTGTCTTGCTGTCAGTGACTGGTGGGCAGGGACATGTACACAGTCAGTCACTGTGACACAAGAGATGTGGTGAAGTCACAGTAACTCAGACTGTCAGAGCTATCCATCCCCAGTACTCCTCTGCAACTTTCCTATCCCCTGTACATACTCTTATGTGTGTGCCCAACAACTTCTTTTTATCCTTAGAGGGATGAGAAAGACAAGTCAAACATAATATGGCTCAATACAAAATCCCATGTCTTCTTAAACAAAGCCTGCCCAAAAAAAAAAAAAAAAAAAAGAAAAACAAAAGTAACCTGTGTTAAACATAGTAGAGCTTAAAAGCCCTGGTTCATGAACAAAGTGCTAGAGTCCCTACAAAAAAAAGAGGATCACCTGTGCCCTCAGGTATTTTTGGAAGAGGAAGGGAAAAAGAATCACAGATATTTGAATTGTGCCAAGCCATGCTTCATGTTCACAGCAGTCAAAGGTACATCTCAGCTTTCTGGTATCCTGCCTCAGGACTCAGTACAGACAGCTTGTATGAAAGAGGAACTGATAATTAATAGGTGTGATCTCAGCACAGAAGTCAGCATAATTTCCTAGGTAGAAAATCCTATCAGGTAAAGACAGAATTCCTCCTCTTCCTCAAGCAGACACAGCTTAGCTCCTGCTTTGGTAATGCACTAGAATATTTATGAACACCGTGTTCATATCCTTTGTCAGACAGGTGATTTGACATTCCTTGGGCTCCTCACAGTATCTCACCTCTCTCCAGCAGGCTGATCTCCAGCAATGTTACACTGGAGCGCTGGTGTTTCAGATGAGGCATCTATTATGCAGAATACCTTCTATTTTACTATCAGTTCACTTCCTCACTCCAGACTGCCTTCCTCTTGTTGTCAGCCTCTGTGCTTCTCTACCTCAAACTATATTCTCTGCCTGAGGCCACCCAAACTATCAACCTCTTTTTTATTTTATTTTTTTTTAAAAAATCACTTTGGTTCCTGACAGTCCTTAGTATCTACCCTCTCTTAGTCTCAACCGTGTGTCTGTTCCAGGCACACTTCTGTCACAGCGTCTCTCCCTCCCCTGGATCTTTCATTAATGTGATTCCAGCCACATACAGGCAGAGACATTGTCTCAGCAGAATTGTCGCCTTCCTTGAGGTGGGCACACAAAGCAGCCACAGTGGCCACTGTGAAGAAACCTGGAGTCAAATCAGGGTGTAACAATGGAGATAAAAACAGAGAATAAAATCCCCAGTCATGAGGTAGGTTAATGCTGGGCCGACAGTACCTCCAGCCAGAAACCAAGTTTCTTTTTTATTTTCTTTACAGTTTGGCACTGCTTTACATAGCTTGTCAAGTCAACAGAGTGTTCGATTTGAATTTTATCAAGCACCACAGGTTGACAAAATTAGATCTAATTAGCAAAACCCTCTGCTCCTGAGCATCCAATACAGAAAGATTTTACCTTCTAATCTTACACTAAGTATAGGAATTAAATCCATTTCAGACATTACAGCTTTTCTAATACTCTAAAATATTTACAGAAATTGGATTGTCACAGCTTTAAGTACATTTCCAAAGCGCACCCACCCAAAAATTACTGCAGATTTTCAGGGACCTGCATTACCCCCCCCCCCCCCCAAAAAAAAAAAAAAAAGAAAAAGAAAAAGATAAGGACATTTATGGCTTCACAGAACATCAAGCCTTAGACTTCCTTGGGAAGCAGTACAGCTATCAGTGCACCCAACAGAGCTGGATCATGCTGTGAGGGACTGGGAACAGCTCTGCAGATCCTGGCTCTGATGTTTACTTGCCTACAGTGAGCTTAAGTACTACTGCTTGATATTGACAAAAACTCAAGTCACAACAGCCACGGAGCCAACAGCTGGAAGCAAAGGAATTTACAAGGAGAGATTTATATTAAATATTTATATAAACGTATTTGTGTGATATTATAAACATTCATATGTATTTATTTAAAATGAATCAGGGACTTGAATTCATCTCTTCTTCATGGACAGCAGCCTCCAGAATATGAGAAAAAAACCTTCATACAAATTAGATCAAGATCACATCTTTTTATGTGGACAAGAAACTGTTACAAATTTAATAAAAAACAAAATTAAATACCTAGAAACACATTTCACTGAGCAAATAAATTCTTGAATTGCCTGTTTTAAAGAACTGAAACAGGCATATTTAAAATCACAAATAAGAAGTTTACAAATTTTATTTGTGTAGCACTGACCATGAACTCATGCCTACAGAGAACACAAAAGAAGTCAGTCCTTGCTCTAAATATATTGCAGAAGGTAAAGTCTTTATCTCTGTAACTGATTGCACATGGCACAAGTCTCTTTTCAGAGCTGAAACTGAACTAGGATACTGAGCATTAACAGAACCTTTAATTCAGCCAGGAAATTCATAGTAGGCTTTTACTGACTTTTGTTTGGTTGTGTAAAAAGCTCAAAATTATTTTCAGTAAATGGTCAAAAGGAAATTAGGATTGATTTCTGGAAGCTACATCCCCAAGAAATTAACACTTTTTCCTAATGCTTTTACATAAATGAAAGATCTGCACAATCCTTTTGCCCAGTCATGTTATAGCTTTTGTCACAAGACTGTAATACTGAATTGCAATGCAGGCATATTATTGTATGTACAAGAACGTTTCAACCTTCATTTATCATAATACATCATTTCTAGCAATAAGTTATTGTTCTCTTCCTGCATGATGATAAAATTGTAAAGCAAAAAAATTAAAAGCCAAGTAACCTGAACTGATATTTACTCTTGCTCTTCTCCAGAGAAGCTTTTTTATTTTTTTGTTATTAGCCACTTAAAAAGATTTTAGGAGGGGGCAGAATTTGCATAGAGAATATAAAATTTCCATAATTCTGAGAGTCATTTTGTTGTTCTTAATTTACCTTTCACAGCACACTCAAAAATAACCTGTGGATATTCAAGGCTGTGTGAGCTGCAGACCGAAAACCACTTCTGAATATAGAGTAGTAGGAATTAAAATAATTTAATGTCATCAGTGTGGCCAGATTAAAAGGAAGAAATCTACATAAATATGACTTCAAATCCACAAGTATCAGGGGAAATAAAGGCTTTTTTTCAATTAATAAAATGTTCATTTCTACTCACAAATGATCTATCAAGACCAGCTGCCTCAGGAGCTAAATCCAGTTCAGCAATAAGTGCATCAGGAAAGACTTCCTAATTAATCAGTTACACTTCTGGTCCAAAAAAAAAAAAAAAAAAAAAAGAGATAATGGGATCTGCTCTAGCTTCTCTAATGTTAAAGGGTGAAGCCTGACCACTGCACTTCCCTTGAAAGTTTGAAACTGAGCCTCCAGTAATCAAGGCCAGGGCTGCAATTCCTATTCCAGCTTGAAGAATATTCCCATGGGATGCAAATTTCCTCATGTGGGTGCTGCCTGTGTCCTGCATTCAAATAGGATCTGGTCTCATGACACTCTCATATCAGATCTTTGGAACAACAGATTTAGGGGGCACTTTGCAGGGAAATCCCACCTAGTGACTCACTCAATCTTCACTTTCAGATTCTTTAAAGAATCCTGGTTTCCCTAATAGGGTCTGAAATGCTGCAAGGGCCTTAGGCATATGGAAACCATTGACTATCTCATTATGCATTTTACCTGCAAAATGTTTTTAGCTTTTTTTTTTTAACAGTTTCTTCCTGGCACAGCACTTTTAGTAGATCTTTTCCCCTTCTTCATAACCCAGCAAAATAAGTCTTGGTACTATGACACCAGAAGAGGTAAAACAAGGCCAGGGACTGAAATTCATTTCCATAAATTATAATATTCTTCCTTCCCTTGAGGTCTCAATTAAAAGGAGAAAAAGGTATTAAGGAAAAAAAAAAGAGTGAAAAAGTAAAGTATTAGAAGAAATATTTAAAGCTGAACTTTATATTTGGTCTCATTGTTCTATTCCCAGGATTGTCACAGATTTTAAAGAGATCCTGCCAGCTAATATTTCTGAAGAATGTTTTATAAACATTTATATTTATCTAATTCCCTCCCTTTTCTTACCTCTTCCAACACAGCTGGAACAGTACATGTCCTTCTTCATAAATACTTTCTTCTTGTTTTACAAAATATATTTAAAACATATCTGGGAAACGAAAATAACTACAGAAAGAAATACAATGGAGCAAATAGATGAAATAATTACAAACCCTGTTATGGTCCATTATACACAGTGGTGTCAGCATCACAGGCTTTGTTCCCTGGCCAACCACAGTGACATTAATAGGGAGAATTTACAGAAGTCATAAAGATTGCTTGCCTGGATCTGAGAAGTACTGAAGCCCTGGCCACGTTCTAGAGCAAGTACTACAAAGGGGAAGTTTTAACGTGAGACAATGAGCGTGAAAGTTCTCCTGAGATTTTTTACATTTTTCTTCCTCACCTATTCCACTCTCCGTTTTTCTCTTGCCCTGTCTTTTATTTGTGTCTTTTTTTTTTTTTAGTTTGTCGTCAACAACTTCCCCTTACTAATAATTTTTTCAGGTCTATAGCTTGAACATCACCATCAAGTCAGGTATTTTCCTTACATTTTCACATCCAGAGGGATATCTTACTGCCAAACATCACCAAGAGAATGGGTCTTTTTTCCTCTCTTTCCAGATTTAAGTTCTGCTATCATAGCTGAAACATGTTTCTCTTCAACATTTCTCTGTCCCTACTGTTCAAAATGATGCCCAAACATCACTGCTCTGATAGGCCTTGAAAATGACCCTCTGCTGTTCTGGTTGAGGAATAGGGAATATTTGTAATTGGAAGAATCTCACTAGCCATACCAATTCTGCATGGCCCAGGAGATCCAGAGTCCAAATACATGTCTTGCATAAATTTTGACTGAATGTCAAGAGGCAGTTTTGGATTATACAAACCATGATTGCGTTGTGTCATTCTCCCTTTGTATTTTTCCACATGTCTCTCTTCTATTCCACAAAAACTTGTGCACCAATTTCTTCCATAACATCTTCATGACACTCCCAGGCTTCCCTTTGGCTAAGGAGGATGTGTACGTATGTACTTCCAAAAATTTTTCCCTTCCATGTTTAAAGATGCCTCCTCCAATGTTTGCACAAATATTGATTACTTTTAAGCAGCAATTAATAGCCTGAGCCATAACAAATAAATAAAGATTATTTTGTTCCTTTTACTGTCTGTATACTAGAGCTATCTCTAGCTGATCTTTCAACCCTAAATTCACCATGAACAAAGCAGTGACTTTTTTTTTAATGATCAGCCTATTACAGATATCTAATAAGCTTGGGATTAAACTTGAAGTCTGTTAGCTTTTAAAAATACCCATTTATTTATGCCAAGATTTAATGATGACATTAGGAGACAATATAACCTAGGGAAAAATTTTTTCTTTAAATTACAGATAATGGTTAGGACTTAGAAAATAAAGTAAAAAATATCTTTCAAAGGTGTGAAACTGGTTCTACACAATCTGGTCTGGAGGAAAGGGCTACCACAAAGCATGTGGCCAGGAGTCAGCCAGAAGCCCAGTCCAGACCTGCTCAGTCTGAGGTGGTAATCTTGTTCTATGTTCTTGCAGATAACCGAGTTCTGATTGTGGGAATAACCTCCCTCATATTTAAAATTCCCTGAAAATATGAATGGAGAGGTCATTTTGGACTCAAGGTTATGTTATTTCTTATCCATTCAAGGGAAATTTTGCCTGCCTGATATCTGCAGGACAATAGTGGGTCTATTTGGTTTTACTTTTAATTTAGAGTTATCAAAGCTTTTTTCCCTTCTGAAAAGCAATTTTTTTTTCTCAGTAATTACTCCTCAGAGCTGATATATATCTGTAGCAATCATGGTTTGCTTTTGGTAACAATTTGACCATTCACAACATACACTATTACTACAAATCCATGAAAATGCTGGAAACCTCAATTTGTTATTTATAATTCTAATTCTTAATAGGTTAAGGTAAAGGAAATGACTCTATGGTTCTGTCAATAAAAGAATATATCAATCACATAGCTAAAGGAATCTTTGTACTTGAAATCTTCTTCGAATAGACAGTAATTCTAAAGAATGCCAGTGATTTCTGTGGACCACTGTATCACTTGTAGTTTACTCTGTTGGTTTCACTCCAAATAACCTTTCAATACTGCTGATTTTAAAAAGAGATTAACATTTTAAAAGAAAAACAATAGTAACAATAATATTTCTCAATTTCTAATTTTTCTTGCCTCACAAATTCTTTTTCTTGCCTCACATATTGACAGGAACAAAGATCTACAAAAGGCAGCATAAACTGAGAAAACTTATATTAAAAAATACTTTTCAAGCTACATGAAAGACCAAAATTAAAAGCAAGAACTTCTTAGTTGTGCTTCTAGTAAATCATGCAATTGCACAAATATGATCTACCCATCTTATTAGCAAAATTGAAGATGTTATTTCTATGTCCCTGTTTAATAACACCATCAGGACTCATTGCAGATCTTTTCCCTCTGTTTCAGTTTTCCAAACATTGAAAAAGTCTGCTGCTTCTACTTGCAAGAACATCTGTTTAATTATCCAGCCATTATGGCAACATTGCTTTTAATTTGATTTTATTTTTTTGTGCTCTAAGTTTAGGTCTAAATATTTGCTGACATCAGTCTTAGTCCTTTTCACACTTCTATTTTTAACATCCCCATTGAATGCAATTAATAAAGCCCATCAACAGCCTGTGTAATTTTTCTGTACAACTATTTAATATTTTTGAGTTTATCCTCTGGGCTTCCCTGTTAATTTACCTTCAGTTTTCAAATTCTAGCCACTACTAACAGTTTGCTTTATTATATGATTCCTTCTTGAGAAAGCTTTTCATGGGTTTGTACTGAAATAATCTACTGGCTTTTCCCATTCATCCCATTTTGCAATGATTTGTGAGACACTACCTTCAGGGACACTACCTTTTCATCCTTCTGCTGGTGAGCATCTGTGAGAATAAAGCACATGTGGGAACAGCTCACAAACCACAAGCTGTCACATGTCCCTTGTGATCTGTGTCTGCTGCAGAGTTCATTGCAGCTTTCTCTGTTTCTTCCTTAAACTGTGCCAGAGAATGCAAAGTTTTTGTCCATGTTTTTGCTTGTATACATAAGGTGATTTCTTCTGCCCTTGATCCTCAGCACAAGCTCTCCAGCATCACAGTTTTCTGCCTTCTCAGATTGGCCTAAAAGGCTCAGCTCCTTTTTTATTTTCTGCATTTCCACATCAAGTCTTTCCTCCCGCTCTTGTCACAACATGCAGGAGCAATAAGTTCTTGATATCAGAAGCCCATCATTTTGCTGCATTTTACTTAGCACTCTGCAGAGTGTGGAAGCTGTTTGCAATGCTATTGCTCCAGTTAAATACAGACAAGGAGGAAACAATTAATACTTGAGGTGCTCCTGTGCTGAGAATTCACAGAACTGAAGTTACAGATAAGAAAGGTAAAACTAACAGGTATGCCTGTTTCCTAAGAGATTTTCTCAAAGACTCTGCTCTTATCCACTCAGCTCCATGTGTCAAGATGAGAGCAGGAATTTAGATTCACTTCCTGTTTTTTATATATATATATATGTGTGTGTGTGTGTGCATTTATATATATGTACAAATATAGAATTCAGATTCCATGTTATAAATGTGCCATGTTATTCAGTGCACATGTAAAATAAACACACAAATATCAATGGATATTGATAGCAATGTCCATAAAAAATTCCACAGAGAAAATACATGGATTAGACTATTGGTTATGTTCTTCTCTAAAGTGCTCCCCAAGGTCCTTCCCACAAAATGCTCAGAGGAATGGATCATTTTTCATTATCCTTCACTTATTTGACACATTTCTCTACAGCTTTTCATAATTCAATCTTCAGGGATTCTCAAACATTTGATAAGATGCACAATTTTTCACCAGCCCTTCTTTATATTTTTTTTCTCTTGAATAGAACCAATGTGAGCAGTGCTTGTCATTTGTTATTAATGGAACTCAGTGAAATGCAAAAGAGCAGGATAACTTCCACCAAGTTATCAACTTAAGAAATCTATATACCTGACAGAAGATACTAAATGGAAAAAAATAAAAAGACATTTTGGAGAAGAAATAATTTCACAATGGTTCGGGTGTGTGTCTGGTGATACAATCAAACCAGTCAATGTATGACACAATATCATACAGTATAATTTGGAGGTTTGGGGTTCTTAAAACCTTTAATTTTAGGCAAAAGATGTCCAGAGCTGTAGGATGCCATTAGACAAGTTTTATTTTCTTGCTTGGTTTGCTGCTTTGCAGTTACTGGCATTTCTTTTGCAAAGGTTTCCTTGAAATTCTGTGAGCTTATCTCTCTTATATCTGCCTTTTTAATACAATTTTAATAGCTTCAGAGAAAGGCAGAGGCTAGTTTCATTTGCAGTTTTGATGAAGGAGAACTGGGAGGAAAAGGCACTGTATCATCATTATACTTGCTCCAAAGAGCCATAAAATTCCCCTCTGGATATCTGAGATTTGGAAAGTGCAGTTCTTCCCAGTGGGGAAGCAGGAAACTTGGCAAGTCCCTTCACTAAGCTGTCCTCAGTATCTGGCTCCTATCTGTGCTCACTGCTCAACTCCTCACCTTTTCTAAAATTGTCCTCATAGGAAAAAAAAAAGATACTCAAAAAGAAAAGATTAAGCTCCCAATATCTGGTATTATTAAAAAACCCCAGTGAACCACTATGGAGGATTAATATTAATATTTTTATGTTTAATTTCTTATGAAACAGCAGGAAACAATGAAATATTAGCATAATATCAAAAGGGTTAAATCTACTATATTTGTGCCCAAGGTTACATTTTAATTTTTTTGATGAAAAAAAGGTGCCTTGTTTTTATAATCACAAGTTTACCAGTAAATAGGTATATAGATGACAAACCATACATTAGACAAAAATACAAAAGTGGCAGAAGGTCCTACTGAGATGTTAAGGAATACCCAAAGAGCACAGTCTGTGGAAATGCAGCCTTGCCATTACTTTAGACACAACTCTTGAAGCCATTTGTTTGTAGCCAAGTGTATGAGCACAGGAACAGCTTGGTGACATCCAGAACAAATCTTTAGGCTGGACTAAAGTGACTACAGGCAAAGTGCATATCTAAAGACACAACAAAGGCTTGGATTGGAGATGGGACTAGTTTGGTTTCTGAAGTATGCTTGCCACTACTCCCAGTCCTCAGATATTCATTTTTTTTCCCTAATTAAGGCACCATAATATGCTTTGGATTAACACACGTGTGTCTCTATTGAATTGTAGCCGTGCTAGGGATTTTATACACATATAAGATGTGCATGTCCTGTTATATAAAATGTGCATAACACACACTATTTGAAATATATAATCTCCTCTCCTTGTTTTATTTCTCCAGTTTTCTGGGACAGATCACCTGTTTGAGCTTTTTAGTTTTGGGGTGAATCCCAAGGAAAGGATTACTGTGATATATTCATTATTGAGAATCAAACTGGCAGAAAAGGCAGACATTTACACAGTCCTTGTCTCATTCTTGAGGTATTCAGAGTCACTCAGAACATCTGACAGAGTTGTCCTTCAGGTCTTTCTTGCCTGCTTTAAAATGCTGAATGAAATACAGGCAGGTCCTGATTGATGCAGACCAGAACACCCTAAGCATACACTTCTGCAACACTTAGAGTTAGGCACTCAGAATAACTCCTTCAGTGTACAGCATAGCAACTCTCAGACATGATAAACAACAGCACTCAGGGTCATGTTGAGACCCTCACTGACCCTCCATGAAACAAGAGATTGTCATGCTCTTTTTCCAGTAATCAGGCTTCTTTTCAAACCTCATAGAAATACACTTTCTTGTTCACATACTGAAGACTTTCAACCTGAGCCATGGTTTAAAAAGATTTTTTTCCCCCCTCATTTTGAGTTGAGTACTTCCATGTGACTGATTTAAGCAGGATTTTCCTGTCCTTCCTCCTTAATGAAAGCATGTAAGCTGTTATACCTCATTGTTCATACAGATTTCTCTTCTTTATTCATTTTTATCCCTGCTATGGGAATGCCACCTGCTCTTCTTCCAGCAGCTGTCTCTTTTTCCAAACCTGCTCACGAGGATACAGCACATCAGGGTGCAGTATTCATGCCATAAGTATGGTTTGAATTACATATCAAAACTCTCACGAGAGAATCACTTGTCAGGAAAACCCCTGTCAGGATGGTCTCACAACTAAACCTCCCCTCTCTTGCTGACTGTCAAGAGGACCACAAATGTCCCCAATTCTAAAAAATCTTGTGATACAAAGATAGACCCAGTTCTGTTGACTAGTGGCAGCGCTCACTCATCTCTGGACTTATGTGACTTACCACAAACCAAATGGGGTAAAAGAGTATCACAAAATCTTCTTTATGTAACTATGGGAAAGCTCAGCACATGTATCTAAATCTACTCCAGTTGTGCCTGTCCCATCATAAGCTAGCCAAATGCTTGAATATAAACATTGGTTTCAGATACTATATCAATTTCATTGACACTGAATTACTTCATCAGGTGGTATTGGCTTGTGTAGCGGTCACTACTTGAATTTATAGGAGATTTTGCCATGTAAAATCCAAAAACCAGTACAGAAGTGCATCTAATTGCCCAGAGTCCAACAGGACCCAAAAGATGATTCTGCAGGGCTGTCACAGAGCCTCTCTCTCTGCTTGTACCCACCTGGTGCACCAGAGAGGGGCAGCTTCTTGACTGTGCAGGTGACCCTGCACTGGAACAGATTTCCCAGAGAGGTGGTGGAATCTCCCACACTGGAGATATTCAAGACCCATCTGGATGTGCTGCTGTTCTGTGAGCTCTAGGATGACCCTACTTGAGCAGGGAGGTTGAAGCAGGTGCCCCAATGTGGGCCCCTTCCAACCTGACCCCTCCTATGGTTTGGTGTCTGGCAGAGCTGATGGTGTCCATACAGTAGCAGCTGCTTGTACCCACAGGCTGTGTGGGTATGGCCATTTAGCACTTTTGTAGTTCTGAAGTCAGTCCTGGCAGAACTTAGGTATTATTACTTGTAAATCTTTAGCCCTGTCATCTGTCCTGCACATGCACTCACACCTGCTTACACTGCATTTCCTCATGAAGCAAACTGGGCTCAACCAAAGAAATGAAAACAAAACCCAAAAATTTATACTTTCCAAGTTTCCAAAGAGCTCTTCTCATGTGAATAGAAATGGAGCATGTGCAGGAGCCTCCTATCTACTTTTACTGCAGTGGGGAGGTGAGCAGGACACCAGCCATCCCCCACAGCCAGCTGCGTAGGTTTGGGGCCAGCATCCAAACCACACAGCTGGTGGACTTAAAGGAAGCTGTAATGAGGAAAGCAAGAGTCAGCCTCAGCAGAGGATGCCTCTGCAGCCTTCTTGTGCTGTGGTCACAATTGTAAGTGAAAGTTTCTCACACTCAGATCCTTCCTGAGCTGCAGTGCAGCAGCATCTCAGCTGGGGTGCAAGGTGTCCATCTAAACCCAGTCCTTGACCCACGGACCAGCCCCCCAGCCTAGCCATAGGCCTGCCTTGTCACTGCAAAATGGGCTCTCAGCTGATCCTGGCAGCCATCCCCAGACCTGCAGGATTCTTCTTGGCTTCCCACTCCCCTCCCTTTTTGGGACCGTCTGCCATTAGTCCCAGCACAGAGGTACAAAAGAGTGCAGGAAAAGAGACAGGAAATTGCAGGAGCTTTCTATCTATTATCACATATTTAAAACTAGAAATTAACAGTATCTAATACACTGAATATTTTGGTGCTGGCCAAAAATGAGTGAGACAGCCTCTCTCTATTAGTCTGCTAGTAAATGCTGCACATTTATGAGGCCAGAGAGAGCACATTTTTTACACATAGCCCTTGGGTGATGAAATCTCCAGTCAATATGCATGTATAATTCTTGTGAGCATCATTGTATCCCCATATGTTCTCAGGTCTTAAAGGCACCATGTGGATGAGCCCTGGAAGGGCCTGGCTGGCCACAGCCAATTATGACCGAGAAGGTCGTAAATCGACACACAAACCTAGGTCTATTAAAAAGCTATTAGATCATCTACATCAGCCATTCAGCTGTTCTGAAATTGGACTTGGGCAAACACGTGTGGTCTGATCGTGGCCCAAACAGTCATCATTCAGCTGTCCTTTTCCCACAGAGGGATCCTGACCTGCTCCAGAGGCTCTCCAGAGACAGAGCGCTGTTGTACAACATACAGAATACATACAGAGGCTGTATGCAGCCTCCCTCCAAGCCATTTGCAGTTGTTCACCCCCCACAACCTGAATCTGAATCTGCATTTTTCTTCTGCTTGATACAGGAAACATTTTCAGGTGATATTTGATGCAAGCTGGCATAATGTTAACTCCAGTATGGAAAGAGATAGCAACAATTTGGTATAACACACTTGCATTTATAATGTCTCACTAAGGTATTTTGCAAGTTTACCCTTCCAGCACTGGACAGAAGAGTGGAGGCAGACCTCCAGGCTAATGAGGTGGAAATCTATCACCTAAATATGAAGTCAAGAGACCAGAGACCTTCCTTGCACCCTTGGCACAAGATTAAGTGGAACAGACAGAGGCAGTACTGGTAACATGGGTAGAGTAGCAAATTTGGAAGGATGGCCCCAGTTGTGCTCATGCTGCCAGCACTGCAATCTCAACTGGGTGTCCAAACACTGGACTTGTGCTACTCTGTGTTGGATTGCCTCATTAAATGCTGATCTGAACTCTGCCATCCTTTCTGCTGCAAGTCCTTTTGTGAGGACTTTGCTCAGTTCTCAATCATACTGACAGGGTGCCTTCCATTCTCTATAAATTTTTGTACATACTGGGTGACTTCCTCTGCCTTTTATATTTTAATTGCTTTGTCAGAAAGAGTAATTCAGGGCCTTTTAGAAAATTCCCAGGGTGGCTTCACCACAGTTCCACACATGACCTCTTCTCCTCTCAGAGAATTGCAAGAGTGACTTTTATCCTTACAGCACCAAAACACTTGTATGCTTCACCTCCTTTTTTCTTGTCTCTGGATGATTGCACGGCCTTGCTTGTGTTCTATTTTGTCCAAGAAGGAAAAGGAAAGGTCAGTGTCTCAATCTGTATATCTTAACCTTTTACAAGCATTGAAATTCAAAGCAAAATATATTTTTAAAATAATATATTTCTGCAAAGGTGAAGGAGAGTCAGCTAGTGCACTGATCCTTTTCCTTCAGTTTCAGGGATTTGAATTCAAATTACTCATTCTGCCACCTTGTCTAGATTAATGAAGCTGAATATTGAAAACTTTAAGAGAGATTATTAACTTTGTACTAAGAGCGAATGAAGTGCATGGTCCCACACTAGACCTTGCCTTCTGCACTAATAATAGAGATTTATCTCTGGTCTTTCATTATTTAAAAATAGTTTGCCATCCAAATGCATGGCAATGAATTTGAGTGAAAGGCTTGACTCTCTAAGACAGCATGTACAACTAGCACTGCTTCAAGAAAATAAAGTGCGACTTTATGACAGAATAATACTTAAGGATTTTGTTCTAGTCATTTGTATTGCAGAGCAGCAGTTGATTCTGTGTGGGATCCTTGTTTCAGAACATGTTTTTAATTGTGCAAGTGATTTTAGCTTGTTCTAAATAGCTATTAAATAGAATAGCTATTTATATTTATTATATAATAGCTATATAATAGGCTATTAGGAAAGTTTGCTAAAATCTGATTGTGCCTACCCTTAAAGACCCTACCAAAGTGCTTTTCAAGTTTCAGTCTACTCTTTTTTTCCAAGTCCAAGTAGCAGACCATAGCTAATACCTAAAATTTCTTGAAAGTAGCTTTTGGGCTTATCCTTTGCTTCCTGCACCATCCAACAAAATCTTCTCCTTATAAAGTTCACTTGCAATATAACTTGTATTTGTGTATCCCCAGTTGTCTGATCTGTTTGAGCTGGATATTGAGTTCTACACCTTTAAAACTAGACCAGAGAGCAAAGAGTGGGGAGAAGGAAGAGCAGTAGAATTTTTTTTGCAGCTGTATTCAAAAACAAAGAGTTAAGGACTTCATATCTCTCTCTTGGTGCGTGTTGTCTGCAGCATGGACAGGGAGCTGGAGAGAGCTCTCCTTTGCTTTTAGCTCTTCTTTTTAGCTAGCTGAGGCAAAGAAGTTCTGCAGACTGTGGCTTTTCTTTTTCTTTGGAACTGGTCTGGACTGAAAACCCAGAAAAAACACCAGGAGCTCACACCTGTGGCCCACCCAGGATGTGGCATTTTCCAGCACCGGAGAGATTGATAAGAGACTGAGCGAGCTGAGCTACATCCCACAAAAAAGACTCTCTCTGAATTTGTCATCTCTTCAGAACAATGAGAGGTTCCATTGTTTAATTTTTTTTTTTTCATGTTTGCAAGTACTTTCCTTGCTAAATAAACAGGATTTTCCCACGTTCGTTGATTCCCGAATCAGTGGGGGAGAAGGGTTACTTGAATTTGCTTTTTAGAGGGACCCCATTCAGAGATTTCCTCCCAAATCTGTCCCAAACCAGGACAGTTGCTAAGACTGCTAAATTTTGCCTTCACAGCAGGCTGGGGAGGAGGGAGGTAAAATCTTTACCGCTGCCTGCAAAAGGATCTTTTCTTCCCAGATTAGACCATAAAACTAGACTTCCCACAGTGGCTTTCATTAACTAGACTTGAAGGCTGGTAGTATGCTCCCTCTCTAAAAAACAAATGCAAAATGGCAGATCAAGGTTCCTTTGGGTTTCCTTATTACATGTTCCAAAACTAGAAGGTGCCCAGCAAAGTAATTATTCAAAGAACTGAAGCCACAGAGATAGTTCATGTATCCATATAGGTTAGTGACTGCTCAACAGTGCAAGAGATAAGAGTTCTATCTCTAACAAATATCCCACACCTATACCAAATAACGGTGTAGAAACTACCTCAGTGCATTGGCCTGATGCAGAGTCACAAAGCATCTTGCCTTCCCTTGCCTAAATAAATAACCTTAGCACTTGTGTTTTGGTTAAACATTTTTACAGGTCTCTTCTCTTGCACATTCAGAGTAATTATAGAAGGTTTATGCAAGCCTGAGCCTAGAGCAGTGGGACTAGAATTTTACTTCCTTAGCTTTAGAGGGTCTTTGCTCCTGCCCTTCTACCTTTCAAGATGTGAAGCAGTGTGCAGGAGCTTGTTTCAGAAGCCTGGAGTACTTCATGTGAGCCTCTGTTGACTCAAAAGTGGCTTTGCAAAATTGCCAGGGAATTTTCCGGTTCAGTGTAGCTGCACCTTTGAAAGATTTAGCCCTAAGTGTCTAAAATAATATTTATTTTCCTGAATGGTAGTGTTTTCAATGAGGGGAAATTACCCCATCTTATGAATAAGAAATAGACTTCATTTCTGTCATTTACTCTCCCTCCTTTAGCATCTCTAATTGTGCCATCTCTCAGCAGCACCATAACAATTTCTAAAATCCCCTCAGGCTTTCCCCTAGATTTGTAATTTTAAAATTTAAAAATCCCTTTTGATCCTATATTCCAGTCTGGGACAAGTAAACAACCATCAGTGAGTAAACCTGGTCTGCTGCTAGGAGCCAGTCTGCCAGTCCATAGCTTCCCTGCTGTTTCCTACAGTTTCCTGCCAGTCTCTGATATCACCTTATCATCACTGTGATGGATTGAGCATTATCTCAATTGGTGAGAGCACGGCGCTGTTAACGCCAAGGTCACGCATTCCATCCCCGTTTGGGCCATTCACTTAAAGAATTGGACTTTATGATCCTTGTGGGTCCATTCCAACTCAGAATATTCTGTGATCCAGTGTTATTCCCTGCAGCTTTCCCACCTGTGATCTAATTTCAAGTTGTCTGGATAGAGTAATATCAAACAGAAAATTGAGGGACCCTTGATGCTCATTAGGAGAACATGAATATTTCATTTATTCTTCTCAGCATACCCTTTTCACTTGACTGAAAGTACATTAGTAACTCAGGTGAAAGCTCACACCATTTCTGCTCCAAGTGCTGCTCAACCCAGCCACATCTTTATGATTGTCATTTCCTTTCTCTTACCACACCAAAGAAATTCATGCCTTCAAAACCAGTTCATTTAGTTGCCCCAATATGTTTTTGTATTTTGCTTTCTTTCCCCCCCTCCTGCCTTTAATTGACTGGCTTGTGTTCTTGACAGCTAAAGAACAGTTCAGTTCTACTAGGGAAGACCCCTCCTCAAACTCAAGCCCCTTGACCCTTAAGCATTTTTGTGAAAGCAGATGCCATGAAAGCAATTTGTTGTTGATCTGAGTCCAAGAAATAAACACTCTGTGTTCCATATATACATATTCTGAGCTTTACTTTAAATGTCACATAATTTTAACTTTGCATATAACTGGAATGTTTTTCCCTGCAGCTTATACTTTTGCATTATGCATTTATGTAAAATGCATTTAGCCTGGAGTAATCCTTTGAAATTCTCATCTTTATTCCACAGGGGAAAATTATGGACTGGCTTCTACTTACACAAATCTAGAAAGAGTTGCCTGAGTTACTATATAATTTAATTCCTTAATTTGAATCTAAACTTTACTCCACTTTCTTCCTTTGTTTAAAGTTTGATTGATAGGTTTAAAATAATCCTGTAACTATTGTCTTTGATTAATGCCTTTATTGACTGTATTTCCATTTTGTCTTTTACTTTTTTTTTCCCTGATTACATTGAGTGTGTTAATTTTAATTCTGGTTACTTTTTACAAGATGCTAGAGAATGATTTTTTTTCAGTCTCATTCTCTTCAACTTCAATTCCTTAAACATTCAACAGTTGCATTTGTTGCAACAGTTTCTCATTTATGATGACGTCTTTTCCTCTGCAGGAAATATTTTCCTGAATTTAATAGTTACTCCATCTTTTTCAGTCTTGCAGTGTGTACTTTCACACTCCTAGTCCACTTGCATCCTTGTAATCTACCTTCTAAAGTCACAGAATATTTAGTAAATAATCTCATATTTAAATTTTCAGTCTTTGCAAACGTGGAAAAGCTAAATGAAAGTGTCATATCTGTATACACCAGTAAAATATATATTCTTGTATCTGATACTTTCTGACTTTTCTGTGCAGCCAAGTTTCAGCAACTTCACATCTTTTGTGGAAGCATGTTAAAAAAGCAGCCATGAAGTTATCTCCCTCCTATTTCCCACAAGGACTTTTCCAAAAGCAGCCCCAGGTATTCAAGTCAAACCTGAGAGCAACAAGGACTATTGACAGGATCAGTGAAAACACTACTTTCAATATATGGTTTGGAAAGAAGAACTAAGAGTTCAGAAAACCCAGAAACAATTATATTATTCTAGCTTTCTACATACCATTCCTATCTATTTCTTTCCACCAATTCCTTCGTAACCACTTCTTTTACTCCCTATCCAGCTATCCCCTGCTGCTGATGCACACTGCCTCACTAATACCAGCACCTGCAGTTTAGGCAGATTGTTGATCTAATTTTGCCACAGGCAATTATTGATTTTCATTTTAGAACTGGTCAACACCCACCAATCCCACCACCAAAAATACTTTTGAAGAAATGCTATCCAAACAGAAAGCAGCTAAAAATGCTTTCAGCTGATACTCTCGCATCTCCCATGATTTCAGGGATTTCAAAGCCAAAGTGACAGGCACACCACCTTGCCTGTCCCTGCTATCACAGACATTAAGAAATATTACCTAGCTAATTTCAGATTTTGAAGGTTTTCAGTGTCAAGAAGTCCTCATGCTTAGTTTCATTTCAGCATTCCTGATACAAAGAGGAAAGATTATTCCTTTTAAGGTGTACACAAAGCAGATAATATGTCTGGTCTTGTTTGTAGCAGACTTGGATCTGTTCTGCATAAGCTGTAATGTCCAATTGTCACAGTCAAGGCAGCACTGCTGCCACTGAGGGCAAACCCAACAAGTGAGAAAATAAATCCATCTAACAAATTCATTGTGGCAGCAATGCCCCACAATATTATATCTTCACAATGATAACCTTTTTTCCACCTTCTATTCCTTCCATTGCAGGTGAGCATGTCCTGCTCAGCTGCCTGCCTCCCCTGGGACTCAGCTACCCACACCCTCCTGGCCTTCCATGGCCACTGACGGTCAGTTTAAGCAGTGAGAAGGCAGCAGCAGCTTTTGCTTTATATTTTGTCTGCCTTGTAAATATTATGGGGGACTAACCAAGAGTGAAAGCTCATAAATATGGAAAGGGGATGTAGTATAACTCATTGAAACAAACCATCTAGAATACATAAGGCTCAGGAGAACATGGCAGAAAGAAAAATAGCAAAGAATATCCAAAGTTATTTTAAAAATTCATGGTCCTTCACTCGAAGGTCAGAACCATAAAAAAATGCTCTCTAGGGCTACAGAGAATCCCTAATATTTCTTCCACAGAAAATAGACACAACAATACCTAACAACAGCTATTATGGCTTCAAAAGGTATAGTCCCCTGAGGATCTCCTCTTGCTTCAAAAAAATTAAACTATTTGATTTTCATTCAGGGCATTGTACAGCTCCTCAGTGTAATCTGCTCAGGAGTTGGGGCAGGTGACCTGTTTTATCTGAGTCACCAGCCTAAATCAATTTCAATCCCACTGATATGATTTACTCCTAACTTCTCTTTTCACAGTACAGTTCAACAGCAGGTCTGAATGAAATTCTTTTTTATCAAACTGTCCAGGCAGTTCAAAGTAAGGAAGCAAGTTTGTATCTACTAGTCTTAAAAAATCCTTCAGGTTCTAAGGTCTGTGGTCATGGAGTCTTATGGACTTAATGGAACAGAAGATTTTCTGTAAAGTCATAAAATAAAGCACTTTGCATATCAAGTACAGAAAACCTTCCACAAATTGCATGCCTCTTTATCTTCCATCTTCATATAAGCTACAATACAATGCTCATTTCCATTTACTAAATGGATATGGCTATAATTTTTTTAAATGTTACATGGTTTGTTTTTATTTTATCAGTGTGAGAAGTAGGAGTAATTTAATTGACATTAAAACAGCAGTGACTTGCAATCCAGCAAAACGAATTGTGCAGCCGATTCCTTGCATACTGCTTATTAGTTTCCTTGGTAACTTGTAATCATTTGCCTTTCTAAAACAGATGAGATGTCAACAAATATGTACTGTAGTGGTTTGATACATCAAAACCAAAAGTGCTATAATGACAGCATAATAAATCTTAACATGAAAACTTAATGGCCACATTAGTGACATAATAACCATAGTCTCGGGTTCATGCTGCTCCCCATTGCATACTTTTGTTTCATAGCATGGTGTGACATGTAGTAGCACATGAAGCACCTTCCAGTACATTCTCTAAAATCAACTCCAGACAAAATATTTAAAAGCAATCATTTAATATAGCAAAATCCCACAACTAAATGATGTCAGCTCTTCCCAGGGTGATGCTATTAATCAGACAAATCTTATTCCAATTCACTTCAGTCATAGATGTTATGTCAACACAGACAAAATCTTTATTTGCTGTCATAGATGAATTCTCAAAGCATGGCAAAAAGTTCTCTAATACCTCTACACATTTCTGACGTGGTTTCTTTTCAAGGCAGCAATATTACAGAAGTCCAAAGCAAACAAAAAACCACTGGAGTTTCTAAGTGGAGAATAGAGATGAAAAATGGATTGCCTTTATAGTTTGGGAAGAGATAATTGTAAGTGATCTCCAGAATTTCAAAACAGAGTTCCACCAGCTGCTTGAATGATGTGCAGTAACTGATGTTCAGCAGAGGAAAAAAAAACATAAAAAAGGAAAAAAGGATAGAAAAAAAAAAACTGTGAAGAAATGGAAGCAAAGTCTGCTTAGAAACTAGTAAAGCCTTTGACAATATTTCCCACAAAATTCTCCTGAAGAATCCAGTTGTTCAGGCCCCGGAGAAGCATACTTTTTGCTGGGTAAAAAACTAGCTGGCTGATCTCAGAGAGTGGTTGTGAATGGAGTTACATCCAGTTGGCATCTGGTGACAAGTGTCCCTCAGAGGTCAGTACTGGGACTCATTCTGATTATTTTACCAATGGAACATCTGAATGAGGGGATTTAGTGCACTGTCAGTCAGTTTGCAGGCAACACCAAGCTGGGCAGGAGTGTTGATCTGCCAGAGGGTAGGAAGGCTGTGCAGAGGGATCTGGACAGGCTGCATCCATGGGCTAATTGCATTGAGGTTCAGTAATGTGAAATTCCGGGTCCTACACTTGGGTCACATAAATCCCAGCATCACTGCAGGCCGGAGAAAGAAGGACAGGAGAGCTGCTTGGCAGAAAAAGACTTGGGTGGGGCTCTAGTGGACAGCCATCTGAGCATGGGCCAACATGTGCCAGGTGGCCAAGAAAGCCAATAGCATCCTGGCCTGTATCAGGAGCAGTGTGGACAGCAGGACCAGGGCAGCAAGCATCCCCTTGTACAGGTGAGGCTGCACCTCCAACCCTGTGTTCTGTTCTGGGCCCCTCTCTGCAGGCACACCCTGAGGTGCTGGAGGCAGTCTAGAGAAGGGCAAGGAGCTGGTGGAGGGTCTGGAACACAAGTCTTGTGAGGAGTGACTGAGGAAATGGATTGTTTGACCTGAAGAAAATGAGGATCATGAAGGAGACACATTACTCTTTACAACTACCTGAAAAAGTATTTTAGTCAGGATTGGAGTCAATCTCTTCTCTCAGGCAACCCGTGACAGGACAAGGGGAAACAGGGGAGATTTAAATTGGATATTAGGAAAAATTTCTTCGCTGAAAGGGTTGTCAGGCATTGGTTCAGGTTGCCTAACAAAGTGATAGAGTCACCATTCCTGGAAGCATTCAAAAAATTGTATAAACTGGCACACAGGGACGCGTTTAGTGATGGACTGACTGTAGTTTGCAGAAATGAGTGGAACTAGGCAAGCTTCTAGTAACACAGATAAACCAGGGAACTTAGAATGAACAGAAGAAAATAAATAATGAGGAAAGGAAGCTAAGGAAACATATTAATTCCAGGGAGACCACCACCAATTTCTGATGTGGTTAACATAGGTCAATACTGGGCAGAAGCACATGCTTTCAAATAAATGGGGAAATAAGAATAGCTTTCCACAGTTTCTGGACATGCACTTACACTAGTTTATTTAATCCATATTAAATTGTTTGCCACCTTTCTTATCTGCGTTTTACATCTCCATGTTGCCAAGAGTTTAGTGATTTGTGAGCCAAGTGGGATAAAAGCAAGAGTTCCCCAATACTTTCTCTGCTCCTGTGCAAACACACAGATGAATCACACATCTATGTGTGCCAGTCCCTCTGGGGTCATTTTTTAACACCTCTGGGAAGAAAATCTGTGATCTCTGACACTCTGGTCTCCCCCTCTGCTCTCTAACAGTACTTGTAGAGCAGTACATATAGCACTGTCAAAGTCTCTGGAGATTTAAGCAGCTAGGCCATAATAGTGGGATCCAAGATAAAGAGCTAAACATTCAGGAGGAGATTTGAGCAGAACTTTGGCAACCCTTAAACAAACATTTCTGATCCCCAAAATTCCTTCTCCATAGCTCAGCAAATGCTTGAATGACACAAGTGCATGTGTTCCCTCCTGCAAAGTATCCTGGCCATAACAGTTGTATTGACAATGTTGATGCATTGTCTTATGCTAATCTATGCCTAATTCTTTTCCAGATTTCAGAATGCTAATTAAAAGAAATAGAATTTCAATAAAGCATAAAACATCAAAGTCAAAGCAGGAAGAAGCTATATCCATATGCTCTCTAACTCAGCCCTTCCTAACACTTACAAATTTTACAACCTACTGTCTCTGGGGAATCAATAATCAATAAATGACATCTTGCTAGCAGCCCAGAAGCTGCATTTTTAGCCCACTTTTCTTTGTGCAGGCTCTTAATACAACACTGTCTATCCCCCAAAGAAAATTTTCCCCCTACTGGCCTGAATGTTTTCCAGGACAATACCACCAAAGAAATTTGTCCTAAGCAGTGTCACCAACATGGATACTTTAGCTCTGTGATTTTGGGAGAGGATAAAGACACACACAAACCAGGAAAATCTGACTTAGGAAGATGGTGAGGAGTTTTAGGGGAAGTCAGAAAACTGGGATAAATTCTTCAGTGGACAGGGAGCTATATGATTATAAATGCAGACATTTTCTTTCATGCTACTTGTATGGGAAATACTATTTGGGCAATACTACCAAATGGAAGTATTTTATTATTTATGGTGAGCTGAGCATGCTAGTCAGTGTATTACTTAAGCCCAGTAACTGGTGGTTACCAATTTCATGACAGTCCCATCATTTAATGGGACCTTAGACCAGATCCTATTCTCCATTGCACTTAACTCAGAGCCCATTTTTAGTAGCAGAACGACCTTGAGAAGTTCACCAGCATCAGGAACAGTCAACATACAAAGCTGGATCTGCATGGTGCCTTCACTAGATTAGGATTTCTCCACCACAGCCTGTCACAAAGGGTAACAGACTGGAACAAGGTAATAACACACTGACACAGCAATTCAGCTCTTTTACAGCTACAAGAGGATGTTCATGCTCCCAAAAGCAGTATTGGGACACACCAGTTTGTGCCTTGGTCACGCCAAGATCTTGAGGCTAAATGAGGAAGATGCCATCCACCACGCCTCACCCAAGCAAAAAGCAGTATATCCTGATTCTATAAAATAGTATTAAGCTATTACAATTATAGCATTATATTATGCTAATATAATGACACAAAACTGTCAACAGCTACATAGTTTAGAAAATAAGAGGTTATTTGCATGAGGAAATTATTTAATCTATAGGAGTTTGATGTTAAAGCAGAGAAAAGTGGAAATAGCAGTTCTCAGAAAATTTCACAGTCACTCTCTCTGGTAAGGCAGGACATATTTACAGTGGAATACAATCATTTTTAACAGGGGTCATCTCTCTGATTATGATTTGAAAATAACACTTTTGTTCCAAACTATATATCAGATCTCAGCCACCAAAAATTGCTATAGGCCTAGAAAAATGATGAGGTTATGCTTATTTATACCAACTAAGAGTCACTTCTGAGCTTTCAAATCAAACAGCTTCAGCCTTTAGAAAGGACTGCAAAAGCCCCCTAAAAAAAGTGAAAGCTTACTGTTTTTATCCAATAGCTTTGTGCAATGGAAGGAAACACCTGGCTTCTGATAAAGTTTCAGACAATTGTGGTTTCTGAAATAAGGAATTTTTTGAGACTCTAACAGAGAGGATAAGCGCTCTTACCTGGGAGGGACTGAGCACTGTTGGAAGTAAGGAAGGCATATCACTCTTATCAGAAAACTTTTATAAGCCAAATAGAATTTATACTTAAGATTTACTCCTACTATCCTCAACAAACTTCTACATTTGCTTCAGTCTTCTGCTTCTTTATTTTAGCCTGATGATCCCATGCTGCAAATACCAGTGTTTCACTGAAGTGCTGGGCAGGGAGAGAAGGACTCAACCACCTTTGCTCCATTATTCTTTGGGCTTGTACGTAAAGCTAAGTGTCTCCATTTCTTTTCCTGCCCTTTGATTCCCTTTTACTCTGTAATTTCTAGAGTCAAAAAATTTCTTCCAGTCTTTACAAAGTAGCAGTAACATTGCCAGGGCCCTGTGTGAATCCATCTCCTTCACTTCCCAAGGGTGAGCTGGCTGGGCTGCTTTGACACAGCTTGGCCATGCAACACAGAAACAAACTGCTGGAGAACAGCTAAGGTGAGAAGGAGCTGAGAGAGACACAGCCTTGGCTGGGACACTTGAACTTGGGATTTGCATTGACCCCTTGTAGGATGCCCAGGGTACACTGTAGGTGCGTCTGGCACTGCACCTTCTTCTCCCTGCCTGCCTTGCTGATCCTGTACGTGCCTCACTGCTACAGACTGGCCTGGATAGACCTGGACTCTCATCTGACTTAGTCCCTGCTGTCAGACCTCCTGCACACCTTGCTCTGGGACCAGCCCCTTGTTGGGGGACCCTTGCCTGGCTGCCACCCTTGGCTCCCAGCACCCCCGCCCTGGGGAGCAGCCCATTCTTCTTGCCCTTGCTAAAACAGAGTGGGTCCCTGGAGAGTTTTTGAGACCTTAATTTTTGCTTAAAATTAAAAAGCCAAACAAACCAAAATAAAACAAAACATGTACACATGCAAAACTCCCCCCCTCCCAAAAAAAACCCAAAAAAACAAAACAACAACAACTACAAAGCAAAAAAAAAAAAAAAAAAACAAAAAACAAAAAAAAAACCCCAAGACCAAACCCTATTTCAAAACTTTTACATTAACATGCTTGGTGTAATAAAACCTTCACTGCAAAAAAACTCTTCACTTTTAAGACTGAAACCAAACTTACTAACAAGGATATTTATGGGTTTTTTCCACACTCATCTTGCATATGAATGACTCAGTTCCATCACTGTTCTCTACCATACCCTGAACTTCATGCTGGTTGCCCCCCACCCTGAACTAAGTAGTAATTTGCTTACACAGGATTAATTTATGACATACAATATTTGCTTAACTTTTTGGTCAATTTCAGAGTCACATAGCACAGATGTCTACCTGTGATTTATCATCCAATATTTCCTTTGCAGTCTGTGGGGAAAATAAGCACTTCCAGGGCACAAGTAATCTCATCCCATAGTAGACTTTTCATGGAGAACAGCTCAAAAATCTACATTTCATGAAAAGCAGTGATAGAGGTGTACATATTTGCATTACTGTGTATAGTAATGAAGGAATCAACTCACCTACCAATAAACCAGAGGCTGGGGAACTGCTTTAGTGCCTAACAGCTTTACTAAGGTCCAAACAAAAGCTTAGGTCTGCAGAGAGTGTCAGATGAACTTGAATCTCATATCTCAGATGGCCAGTCTCTTCCTTTCTTTCCCAAGAAAAATTGTGAAAGCTTCTCAAGCTATGCTGGGATATAATGAAAATAACTTTTAAGACTTGTCTTCTGCCCTAAAATGAAATTCTTGTTTTATGAGCGCATAGAACCTTTAGACATCAATACAGCAAAAATAAATAAGAAATGGCCAGGCTGTAAAATGGGCAATTTGTAAAATGGCCAAATTATTAACCATGCTCTGCATAGCTCTGAAATATAGATTTCCATTAACAGATGGCATAATGTATGAGACTTTGAATTTAACTGTTCTTCTACTTAAAATGTTCAAATTAAAGATAAAACAGTGGACTAAATAACTGTAAATCTACAAATGCTGCAGGGTTTTTTAAATGAGAAACTCAGTCTAAATTGTATTTAACATTAATTAAGAAGTCAGAAATTAAAATTGGTTTGGCCTCAGTTGTAAGGAAAACAGAAGGCTTCCTTTTTTTAGCCAAAACAGATTATGTTTTTGTGCTGCAGTCACACAAAGCTTTTAGCTCTGTAAAATATTTTGAACATGCTTAATTTGGAGGAATATTCTAAATCAACAAATAAAATATTGAACATATTGCTGAACATTGACTCATAGGCTTTGTTTTTTTGGCAGGGAGAGTTTTTTTGGTTGTTGTGGTTTTGTTTGGTTTTTTTTTTTTTTTTTTTGTTGATTGCAAAATATGGGATGGAGCGGAAAGTAAAAATGCATCTGCAGTGTGCCACAGCATAACATTTGCACCTTTCTGGGAGGAGCTGGATATAAATCTGTGACTTCTTGGCAGAAGAATGTTTGAAAAATAAAGACGAGCAGGTGTCAAGTGGCAATTTATTTACCTAATTATCAGCTAAAGCCTGAACTGAACGCTAAGTGTTAAGAAGCAGAGATCACAAACTAGTGCAGTAACTTCAATAAGATCTGTATTTTATTGTTGACCTTTGGAACTCCACAGCTTGACTGAATAGTTTCTCACCCACCACGCACAGCCATACAACATGTAGGGACTCCTTCACTGAGGAACACTACTCACAGGATTCAGCAACCTCAACTGAAGAGTCTGAAATGAGTGAAGAGGCCTTTTATTTTGACTTCACCCCCTTATTCAGTTGCAGGGACTTGGTCACAGGTATCTGTCTCCCTACGGCATGCCCTGCCCTAAAGTCCCAAGGCAGTTGTCCAAAATAAAAGATGAGCAAGTCTTAAACAGTTGCTAAACTCTGCATATTTTCGTTAATTCAGGGAACTAGAGACACATTTCTGCTTTAAGCACTGTTAAATATTTTCACTCATCTGTCTGATTTTTTTACAAGCCTGAGCTATGCATAGCAACTGATTGTGACAGAGGTATTTTGACATGAGATTGTCTAGGAAAACTATAGTGAATCCTATTTTAGCAAGAATATGACAGACTCTTTCAGCTGACATGCAGTGTCCAAAAAGCCACCAACAAACATACATACTTACACTCAAATTTGCAACAATTTTCTTACTATAATTATGTGAATACAGAGATGAAGTAGACCCTAGGCAAGATTCAAAAGTCTTTTTTCCTATGACATGTCAACCCCCATACTTCATATATTTCTCTCCCCAACTTATCAAGTCATCAGTAAAGTCACTAACATATTTTGGAGCAACACACTAAAGTATGCTCTGACAGAAACGGGAACAGTCTTGCATTGTGCCCAGTTAGCTGCTGCTACAGCAAACGTGGCCATAACCAAGACAAAGCCCAGACGAGGATCACCTCAGTCTTTGCCTGCTTGACACCTTTTCTGTATTTTAACACTTATATGTTTCTTTTAATTTCCAGAGAATTTTCACTGGTGATTTTATAGACATCAAGTCAAGTATTTATGCTTGAAGAGCTTCTTACCTTGAATAGCTTTCTTCTTTTCCTGATGGTTACCACCATTTCTGTCCCATCGTAGAAGGAGCAATTGGATCTCTTTCGTGCTCAGCCTTCCATCCTTATTCTAACCATGTAAACTTTATTATATTATTTTCTCATCCCTCATGTCTTTTCCTAAAAGATTTAATTGCATTTTATTATGAATCAATGAAGTTGTCAAAATACAAAGTTTTTATTCTGTAGTGGTATAATACAGAATATACCTCAATTAAAATGTTTGATTTTATTTTTAACTGCTATATCAAATTTGTAACCCATTGCCACAAATGGGAATACTTGTGCATTGTGCCCTTCAGTTGTTTAGAGCTACTGCATTCTTGGAGCTAGTTGTTATTAGATTCTAAATACATGATTGTGCCTTTCTCTCCTATTCAGTTACAGCTCCTTTCTATTTTATCAGTTCCCAAGGCCATTCTATTCTTTCTGGAAAATGTTCCTTTCTCAATTGATGATAGCTCCTAATATGTGTTATCAAAGAATTACAAGAGCACACTTTTTTTCTGTGTACAAAATCACCAGTGAAGCCAGATGCAACTTAAAACTGCCTTCTACTTTCTCTCCCCAGCCTAACAATTCTTCTTGCACTATAACCCGTACAGACTTCAGTTAGTTTCTTTCAGAATTATTTGAATTGTCATACTACCACTCTAAGAATTTTTATGGATCACAGTCTCAAATACCTAAGCAAATCTGGAGGAATTAATCTACACTTACCTAATTAAGAAATTACTAAAATTTTGATAATTTTGTCTTACCTAACTTACCCATGAGACAGCTCAGCTATCTTCTTAACCAATTGCCTTTTTCCATATGGTTGCTAACTCTGACCTTTAAAAGGCCCTCAGGCAGTTATCAGGTGTTTTAAATAGTAAGGTATAATTGCCCCAGTCACCTCCCTCCACTCTCTTTTAAGAGGAGATATTATATTGACTATTTATGAGTCAACACTACTATTACAAACTACCAGACCATGAAATTTTACTCTTGGACTTATAAAAATGTCATTTAAATTTATAGTGTTTTTGAAGAGTGAGTGGATCTGGGCCAGTTTTTGTGAAAGTGTCAGTACTGGATGGTAGTAGTGATAGTAAATTGCTACCCAGTAATTTAACTGTGCCTTGCATTACTAGATGAAGAGCTTATGCTGGTTATCTGCAAGCACTAGGAAGAATATTTCATTACCCTGCTAAATAACTTGGTCTCATGTTTGAAATTTTTCACTGCAGTGGTGGAGATTGTCTATAGCTGGAAGAATATTGTTCAAGAATGCTGACAAACTTCTCCAGTTCTCAATAGCTGCAGTGCATTTGGCAGGGTTATACTTGCTCTCGCACTTGGGTTCAGAAAGGACCACCCTACATGTAATTTCCAGAACAATTACCCTCTCTGGCACTTGCTATTGGACTAACTTGGATGTTCTCCTGAAGGTTCTTTGACACATCATGCAACTTGTGTGCTCTTTATCTCTAGTGCTTTACACTGGGTTCTGGAAGGTTTTGAGGTTTTTTTATCCAGATTTAAAGAGTTTAATGAGTCAGTGCCATTGGCAGATGATTTGCATACTGCTGTGGATTATATATCTTTTGCATAGGATAGTGATCCATTGCAGCCTGTCTCAAAGAGCAGAACTGAAGAGTTCCTGGAGTATTTAGTGTATGAAAATGCTGACAGTCAGGTGGGACACGGGTATCAATAAAATGTGAAAGGCTAATTTACTTTTTTTTTTTCGCTACTGCTTTTCACAGCTGTATAAGGAGGTGATAAAAGCTCTAGGTTTTATTCCAAGAATTCACTTGACATGAAAAATACCCCTGTGGAGAACAGAGAACCTTACACAGTTAGGGAGAAGGCTTAATTATAGCACAGCCAACAAAACTGGCTTCAGTGCTCACCATTTAAACCAGCCAATACTGTAATGAGGGGCTTAATGCAGGACTCCAGCCACATGGTTTGATTATGCCACTGAAGGGGATAAAGGAGTACTGTATTATAACCCACATTACACAGACCATAAGTGGGTGTTTTGGTTTTTCTTTTCCTCTTAAATGCTCCTTGCCGTGTCCCATGGTGCTGAGGGAGTCACAAAATGTGATTTAGCAGAAGGGTTGGAGGGAAGTAAATCTGTGTGTATGCAGAGAGGCAATACATGTGCAGGCATTTGTTGACTACATGGTGGCTTTAGAGTGGGTCATTGGAAAAAGAGCTACAGCTCTTTCCATCTCCTTTCTAAAACTATAAAAACAGTAGAAGAAGAAAGAAACAGGCATTTTCTCTTTGATTGACATGTAGATTTCAGCAAACTGGTACAACTTGAGCAACTGCAGGAAGAAAAAAAAAAAAGTGACCCAACTGGAGGCTCATTATATTTTCATTTTTAATTCCTGGGTTCTCCTTCTGGGTACCAAAACTGACATGAATAGTTTTATTCCAATGCAAAAATCAGATTCAGGCAGCAGTTTGACTGGCAATAATATCATGGCAAGTCTACATTGAAAGTATGTCTGAAGGAAAGATTACACTTTTGGGTGGGCAAGGGAGGGATCATCCCCCACACTGAAGCACTGGTTTAAAACCCTCAAGTCAAGTCTTTTTTCAGATTTACATCTTCTGTGTTAGAAATACAACAGAATGACCACATTAAGAGCCTCTGCCTCTCCCCATCAAGCCACCAGGCAGTTTTGAGAGGGTTCAAACAGGCTGTTACAAAGGCACAGGTTTGCCTGTGTTCTCTAATCTCCCATTCTGTTGTGCCCAAAACAAATCTCTGCACTTGACAGATTGTGTTTTGAACTGACAGTTTTCACCTTATACATGTCTCAATGAGAGCAGTTCCCATGGCAAATGCCAGCCACAAGCCACAAGCAGAGAAATGGCTGACATTGTTAACAAATGCTGCAGGCATTTGTAGTGAGAAAATGGTTTGTAGGTTTTATCCCTTTTAATATTGCTTTTGCACTCAGAAACACATGGATGTTTTTACTGAACATAAGAAATAACATTTAAATTTGATTAAACCTTTGAAGGATCCCAAAAGATGAATATTTCAGGAAAGTATTACAGGATAAAAAGCTGTCTGTGTCATAAAACTCTAGATTAGGTAAAGAGCAGTGTAGTATAGATGTTCTCTCTTCACAATATTTTACCATTACTTTGGCTTTGCTGCTTAAAATTCTTTATTCAATTTATTGACTCTGATCAAATGGCCCAACAGGGGCATTGATGATTACACACTTCTTAAATGTATATTTAATTTTATGGATTCTGTTCATTCATATAAGAGACAAGACAACCAATAAAGAAACATAGAAGAAAAATCAAATTGTAATAAAAACAAATAAAAAGTATCGACATCCTTTCTGGAGACCCAGGTGTTGACAAAATGCAGTGATATCTTGGCTGGTATGAACACACCTGAAGACATGGAGTCCCAAGGAAAATTATTGTGTCCTTCAACTGAGTGTCCAATACCTATGCAATGAATATTATTAACTATGCTTGCTTCTAATCATGGGTGTCAAACCTTCGATTTCTGCTGTGAACAGGAAAAATGTCAGGGTATTGACAGTGTGCCTAGTGTGAAGACCATTGCTACATTGTCACCATGGCATCTACTCCAAAGAATGTCTTCTGAGTTCTTTCTCATCAAACTTATTTTAAAGTTAAGATCTCATGATCTTCAAGGTCCCTACATTTTTATCCAGGAACTCTTCAATGTCCCAGCTTGTTCATACCTCAGAAGTCGCATTAAAGAACATTGAGTAGAAAAAAGGTCAAATTAGTCCACCAATTTCTTTACATTGACTCTTTCAATTCTTCTTATTTCACCACCCAAGCATCGTCCCAGCATGAAGCTGACCACATGAACTAGGCAGCCACTAATCATGTTTCACACTCAGCCAAGTTTCTTTATCAAAGTATCAATACAGAATCAGAGTTGAATGACACCTAATTGCAGTACGCAGCATGACTGCAAAAGGCCTCATCCACTAAGAGCAAAAAATTGCCTCTATTGAAATCAAAGATTTTTGCAACTGCTATCAGGAGTCCCAAAGGTAAGAGAATTACGGTTTTCATACCATTGTTAATTTCGGTCTGGAGCACAGACTCTTTCAGCTGCTGACATTTCAGGTCAGGCTATGTAATAACCTTCTAGATAGTCACATTTACTCCAAAATGGTCCTGAATTTTAATAAACCTGAAGAAGTGAGAGGCCATACAGACCTCGTCCTTGGCTAAACTCTTCACTGTGTGTTTGATATTTCAACTAGTTTAAGGTAGGATTTATCAGTATTACTGTTTCTTTTAGTTGGCTACAGAATTCCAGCACAGAAGCTTCTGGATGATTCATTGGCACTGAAGGAATGGCACTTAGAGATAAACAATGAGAACAGGAGAAGACATGATGTCAAAAAAATACTTAGCATTTTACATAGAATAGGCTCACATTTTCACATGCATCTTGATAAACAGGAAGCCCATTCTTATTTTCTTGAGAGCTTTGGGAGCTTAGAGTCTTGAAGCTTGAAGTGTGCTGAAGTCAGTTTTAGAAATGAAAATTTAGACACCTGTTAGTAAGAAGGCCAGACTTCTTATTGTTGTGAGTTAACCCCAAAACCAGGACACTTATAAAGTAGTCTAGGTTCTGATTTCAAATGTTTTCAAAAAGATTTGTGCAACCACATAATTTGAGTGTCTATGCTTCATATCTACCCAAAAGAATGTTACAGTTGTGAAAAGCTTTTTAGATCTTGCTCCTCAGTGTTGGTCTAAAGTTCATAAAATGACATAATGTTTATAAATAAATTTTGGCTAAAAAAAGATATTGAGTTAGAAATCCCCCAGGATACTTTGAAGGGACTCTAAAAACTGTGTGTTTATGGGAAGTAAAATGCAGAAACAGAGCCTTCTAAGCATGATTTAACTTTTCAGGGAATATGGGGCCAATATGCTACTGTATCTTTGGCAATTAAATAAAAGTGACTAGAGGCAGGTCCATTCAGTTATGGTATTCCTGATGGAAATGGAAGATAATGATGTGAGACATTAAATGTACCAACAGCATCCTTGCATTGATTCGACATCTAGAAAGTCTTTTAAACTTTTAAAATGTATGGCCAATTGTAATATTTCAGTACTAAAATGACAGATGTAATTCTTCTAGTTATATTAACTTTATTTAGCTATTCTTAATTTTATATAATTTTATATAATTTATCTTAAAATAAAGATGTATACTTTTCAAATACAGTATTTCTTGACATGGTCAGTCCTTTTTTTTTTTTCATTTTAGATCATCATATTTATACCATTTGCTTACTGACTTCTCACATCAGCTTTTACAGCAGTTTTCAAGAAGGTAACTAATTTTATGATTCAGAGCAATGATGATCCCTCAGAACAAAGGTTTGAAGCCATAGGTAGTTGGAAAAATGCAGATAGCATAAAAATATAAATATATATAGATATATACCTCCCACAAAAATACCATCTCTTTGGGTCAGAACAGAATAGTTATTCTTTAACACTTTGAACAGAACTTAAGAAAACATCCCTGAACCTGATTGCTTTTCTGAGTTCATTACCCAGCCACTTCCCCACAGGCTGATTTCACATTCTTATTCCAGTGAGTGACTGTGTCTTCGATGAAATGATCTGCTTCCTTGTGCTTTAGGCTTCCTCTTGGCCCTGGAGTGCTATGGTAATATGAAATATGATGGCATTTTTTTCTTTAACAGCGCTCTCCACACTGGATGTATTGACAAATAGGTATAAAGTGTCTTCTGTTTGCTACCTCCTCTGTCATCTGCTGTGGACATACCCTTGACCAGAAGCTCTCTTTGCCCCATTAGATAGCTGTGCCAGTATTTTCCTTGACAGATACATACATATATATATATATATATATATATATATATAAAATAGAACTTTTTTGCTGATGTCCTGGGTACATTGGCTTGTCGCTGACCGAAAGGGGTGTGGAGCAGCAAGGCACAGAAAACCCACTATACATTCTAACATTTAGGCTTTATCCTTTATTAGGTAGTGAGTAAGAGACAAAAAGAACTGAGTTTGTTGTTTACAGCTGAACTTTAGAAGAGACTTGTGTGAACAAAAACTTGTTCCATAGAGCACTGTGACAAAAGAGGTCCAAGAAAACTGAAGGTGTCATCGCAAATCAGCTGATGTAAGTAGTTGGAATGACACTCTTTTATTTCTAGCAAAATTTGTATGCACCCTGCTCTTAGTACTGTGCCTCCATACATGCCACAGGCCATGTTTTGGCAAGGATCAGCCTGTTGATTTTGATGGATTCACAACAACATGGCAGGATGTACAGCAGGTGTCGATGCACCAGAAGGCTGTGCATAAGAGCCTTCAGGATATTTGTCTGTCTCCCATTTTCCCATCTGCCTGCTTCCTCATGGGGAAAAGATAGTCTGCCCAGACCTTCTACCTTCCCAAAATGTGAGTACTCCTCTGCTCCTTTAGCAAGATCTTACTTACACAGGCTCCTACAAAAGGCTCTGGAAACAAGTGGTGGTTCATGGAGCACAGCTTGAAAGCTGCTGCCCTTTTCAAGGAGGAATCTGAACGCAGCTGGCAATGGCACTACGGCTTCTGCAAACAGATGGAAGGTTGAAAGCAGGCTTAAAAGACCAAGTCCACTGAATCTTACTATCTCATGTACCCAAATATATGAAAAATTTTCTAAATTGAGTGTGAGGAGCAGGTTTAGAAGGCTGGCTTATTTACTGCGTCGTTACTGGGAGCTGTAGAGTAGAGAGCCCTTTTAAATGTCAGCCCCTAGTTATTTAGATGTCTAAACTTGGCTTCAGGAACTTACTCATACTGCTGTTTTGAAAGTTAGGCCAAAGCAATCCAGCTGGTAATTTGCCCTGGAATCACCATCATGTCTTTTTCATGGCTACATAGGTGTGAATTAAATATAAACAAAAGCTCATTTCATTTCAAGGCACAAACGTTTGCAAATAAACTGGATGAAATACAAATACATAATACAGAACTTATTTTAATACTTCTAGATAAATAAATGCATCTCTTTGGAATTCTTCGGACACAGATATCCATGGAACCTCTTCTTTCTCTCTCTTTATATATTTTTTATAAAATCTAAATGCGGAGAGGTTTAAAAAATGGCAAATACAAATGTTTATGGAAGGCTCACTGATGAACTGCAAGTCAAAAGTGCTCTATATTCCCATCCTCTATATCTCCTACATGTCTGCATTAACCACAGGCAGCATTATATAGCAACCACATGGTCAATATTTTGCATTACTGCCTTTTAATGAAATCTTTCAAATAATTTCCCCATCTAAACTTAAATTATGCTTTTAAATTTTATTCTGCCTAAATGTATGGTAGGCATTTCACTTAGCTACACATCAGAGTGGTTGCACGTGACTCAGCAGCACACTCCATAATATTAATAGATACTTTTCAGCTCCCTATGGGAAAAAGCAGGCAGCAAGGATTATTTTTTTCTCTGTTGTTTGTTACTTACCACTTAATGACCCACATGTGAAATCAATGGTTATATAATTATTTTATATAGTAGATTTTCTGTTTATAAGTTATTTTTCTTACTCTAACATATATACAATATATCTATATATACCCCTGATAAATCTTACTTTAAAGGGACACTGTCAACCCCTTTAAGCCTCACAGTAAATATATAAGGCTTTAAGCTGTCCATACATCATGGTCAGTTACAGAATTCAAGGGTCCCTTGAGATCCTAAAAGTTGTATTTGTTCCAAAACCATGATGTGCAGTTATCTTGTAATATGTATCTCATGTGTCACTGTTTACATTTTATAGGTATATTAAGACATTTTATATCACATCAGTAGGAAATAAAACAAGGGAATAAGTCTGTTGCTAAGACTAAGCCTATTGCAAAAAATATTACCTGTATCTACAGACACTCCCACTGGTGTGATATAAAAGGAATATGTGCCATTCTTGGGATGAAATTCTGGCTACACTGCAGTCAGAAGGAACTTTAAACTGACCTAAATGAGACCAGGATTTCTCTCCTGTTTTTCATTTGTCAGTTATGACTCTCCGTAACTGATTTGTGTCTTCCCTCTGCTCAACACTGAAGTGTCAGGCCTGTTTCGTGACAAGATCATATTTTTGGTTTTCCACTGTCATGTCTTAAACATTGATCTATCATGTATGTATTACACTTTTTGAATAAACGCAGAGTGTACACATACATTCAAAGTTAAATAAACATTTGACCCATTCTGTGTACAGTATCTGAATTATTTTTCCTCCACTAGTCCTCTTTATCACTTTCTTTGCCCTAACCTAAATAATTTTCATTCTTATGTGAGTGAGGAAAACTTTTCTCATCAGGAACATGTCCACATTATTGTAATAATTTTTGACTACTTACCAAAGTGACATAATTTTGTTCATTTTATCGTTTGCAACTCAGTTAGAAACCTAGTGGCATAGATAGAGACACAATACTACTGTTTTACAAGACATCTATTGTATCTACTTTTGTTCAGATAAATACCCAGTAACTGCTGATTTGGCAGGAGGATTGGTAAGGGTACTACTATTCACAGTGTTTCTTTTTTTTCCTTCTCCTTTAATCTACAGAATAAAGTATTTTATGTACATTGGAACCAGTTAATGCCCTTTAGACAAATTTGTAAGTTGTTTCATAAAGCAGGAAAGACATTGCAGGGAAATATGTGCCAAAATGCACAGTCAAAAGGCTTTGTAAGTTTTATATGTCACTACAAGTCAATGCTGGAGATCAGTTCTAAAACGATCAATGCTCGAGAGAAATGTTCTTATCTGGAGAAAATACCGCCCATTCCCCCTTTCAGAATTTGTTCAGTTCTCTATCAAAAGTTCTGGCTCTTCATATATACTTTAAACTATAAATAAACACTGCATAGTTCAATGTCCTTGATTTTCTTTTTTTTTTTTTTTTTTTTTTTTTGTTTGTTTTGATTTGAAAAATTATTGCAGTACAATTAATTCCTGTTTGGAGTTCAGTAAGGAGCAAACAGCACGGGAGTGTGGGTGGTCCGTATAGGCCCAGGAGCTGGTCGTAGGAGTGCTGGAGGAAGTGCTGAAGTCTGGAAAAGGGTGGCTGCCGGGGCTGTGCGAAGACTGAAGGGGGAATTCACAGCCACAGCAGCAGCTGCTGCTGCAGCTGCTAGCGGATTTGGTAAGATTCGTGGGGCCATCGGCTTTGAAGGTTCCTTTGAAAATACTAATTTTACCTGTGGGGAAGAAGAGAAAACAAACAAACAGAGACACATCATTTTTTCATATTAGCTACATGAGAGGGAGCTTGATTTAAGATGATATGCGCAGACTCAAGCAAGAGAGGCCTCGAGGTGGCTACTGACTCTATGAGCTACAGACTTGTAACAGGTGATACGACCTCCCCGATGGACAAGGTACAAGGATTTGGTAGGGGAGAGAGTTCCACACTCACAATTTAATACAAGATTAGAAATCAAAGCAAATCCAAAATGGGATTGGGGAATCGGCACCAAAGCAAAGCTGCATGTATCCTACAACAATTAAAGAGGGAAAAATCAGATATCAATAATAGATCTCCATCTGGACAGCTTAATGCAGAGACCAGAGCAGAATGAAAACATATCCTATTCCCTGGTCTTACAAGATACTTTTGTTTTAATCATTAGGATGAGAGTTCTGCTTAAAATTAAGATCTCCATATAGCTCCTCTTCATTTAGTCCTGCTTCTAATAACAAGCAAATAAACCAATCTTATCTTTCATGAGTTATGAAAATCTCATGTTTCACGTTTAGATGGGTGCTGTCCCATATAATTCCGCTTTGTACTCAACTGTTTTCCGCTAAGATCATGTTCATTCTTTCAAGGATTGTGAAAACCTGGCAGATATTTTAAATTAGCATTCTGCCAAACTACGATCTTTCTGTCCCTGTCACTGAGGTTTCTTCTTAAAAAACATTTTAAATCATAACATGATTTTCTTATGGACTACCAAATACAGATCAAAAACCCCCTCATTTAGAGTTTCCTAAAAAAAGGGAAAAACCCCAAACCCTGAACTTTCACCAAGACTGAAAATACTCACAAGAGGTTCAGTAATATTTAAGAAAATTTACATTTGCATACAAAAGACCATCAGAGTAGTCTTTATAGATTTCTGCAGTTTTCAGTGGAATTTCAAATTTCTAATGAGATGCCAAGAACCTGAATACCTTTGCAGTCCAGCTTTTATAACTCTGAGATAGGATCAGAACCTCATTTACCGACAAAGAAAAGCCTGATGGACTTTTGGTGGGTCTGTGTCCTAGCATGACCTGAGGCCTCTTGCAAAGGGCATAAACCTGAATACATGGTATGGAATATACTGAATATATGTACCATGCTGTGGTACATCTCAGTGTAAGCATGGGCACTTTTTACTTACAAGGAAACACAATTTCTCATTCCTGACTTGAAAGGGATTTTCAAGTAATTAACTTGATCAGTATCATTCTGACATTTTCAACTCAACAGAACCCTAGTGAGTGAGTCATCAGAAATTAAGGGCAGGAGTACTCTAGCATGAACCACAACTGAGTTTCATCATTACGCTATCACAATATTCCAAAAGGTCTGTTGGTTCTTTACTGGCCAGATGGATAGAGGATTTTTATTTTTCCCAGCATCTATCAGCAAAACTGCTGGCTTCCAGGCCCTTTAAAGCTCTGGGAGAAACACACAGATCAAACCAAATTCTTTAATTATCTTAACAAAGGATATAATAGATGCTAGATATTAAGTTCTTTATGGTGCCTATTAAAAGGAATGATCTGATCTTCTCCTTGATCAGTGTTATGCTCACTGACCCAAGCTGTCTTCTTCCTTTGCTGAACACATGACTTTTCCCTCCCTTCTCACATTTTTTAATAAATACTTTTTACAGCCTTATTTAGAACAGAAAAAAAGACCCCAAGCCAAAACTAACAAACAAACAAAAATACAAAACAAAACCAAAAAAGCCCACCCAAACACCAAAAAAAAAACCCCACCAAAAAACCAAACGAAACCAAAACAAAAAAAACCAACCTCAAAACAACCATGAGGGAAAAAAGTAACCCTAAGTCCAAAATACTCTTTGGTTTAGAGTTCCCAGTGAAGGATGTTTTTTGTAACAGCTATTTTATTGCAGAAAGTTTGGTCTATCAAATGCTTTATAACCTTTTTTTGCTCCAGTGCCGTATTTTATACATGCTGGACAGTTGTGGCTTGAAGAAATACCAAGCAAGTCCCAACACTACAAGACTTCTTAAACTCTGAAATACCACTGTGGGAATTTTATAAATTTTCTATCTCTGAAGCATGAAAATCTAGAAAAGACAAAGAAGTACAAATGATATTGAAAATATGGTAAAAGCAGGTTTTTGGTCTAGAAAAGCCATGAAAATGTAGCATGTTCTTTTTTAAATTTCTGTAGACAAATTTGGCAATGTCCATACATTTTGTGTAATGAAGAACAAACATCTCATGTGGCTGTTTCTACTAAAAGACTAAGGCTTTCTTGCCATTCTTGGAGGAATCAGGAACTTCTAATTAAATTACTAGATAACTTCTAGTTAGATAGCTTTTCAGTTAACTTATCAACGTGATTCTGATTTCAAGGTAGCTGCAAAACTAGTAATACTTAACATATGCAGTACCTTGCACGTTCATTTCTAAACTCTAATTTACTCACAGATCAACATTAGGAGTAAAGTAATGGAATGGTTCCAATGAAGTAAACTAAGGGACAAATAACTTCAAATATTAATGGGGAGCATCCTGGTTTCAGCTAGAGAGTAAAGAAAAGTAAAGAAAGAGCATTAAATTAAAGGTGAAATTAGTTGGCTTGTTGCTGTGCTGTTCTGCACTTCAAGTGACAATAATTCCTGCAGTATTTATATTTAAAACCTGAAAGACTTCATGGAGAACTGGTGTCTCCTTTCTTATTGAAACTGCAATTCTACTACATATATCTGTTCATTTATTGATACTTTTTTCTTTCCTTCTTAAATCTCTTTTGCCTTTTTGATGCCCTCTAGCCTGACCTGTGTATTGTGAGCAATTGGGATTGAGGGAGAAGGAAAAGGACACTGCTGTTATTTATCTTGAACCTTGGCTGGAGTTCTCAGAAATCACCATTATATAAATTGGTAGAGAGCTGTGCACCACCCCAACAACAATGTAATAGTTGTTTTCATCTCCTGAAAAATAATTTCCTAAAGGAATAACATTCCTGTCAGAAAGGCTTTCCTGATTCCATATTCCTACTTACCCCATTACATATTTTCTATTCCTTTAAGTATAGCTTGCATTGAAGACCTTGATCTTTCTTGTGGATTACTGAGTAACCCTATGGGGCTATTTCCATGTTAGTGAATCTACCAGAATGGTGCACTGCTTTATTCTACAACTGAATCCTGCATGAATATGCCACTCATGAGGACTGCCCCAACAAGGACACAGTTTCTGCTGCCACGAGCTTTAACTAATGTAAAGAGAAATGGGTTCTCACAGGAAAAAAAAAAAAGCAAACTCCATATTGTGCCTGCATCAGAAAAGATGGTCAAGGCATAAGGGGCTAATCCCTACGAGGACAATGAATCAACATCCTCCCTCTGCCAGAACCATTTATAAAGCCCCACAAAGCAGCAGATACAACATTCACAGAATTCAGAGAGTCACTGTGTTGGAAGAGACCTTCAAGGTCATTGAGTCCAACCCACACCCTAACACCTCAACTAAACCATGGCACCGAGTGCCATGGCATCAAGTGCCACATCCACTCTTCTTTTAAACACATCCAGGGATGATGACTCCACCACCTCCCTGGGCAGGCCATTCCAGTACTTTATCTCTCTTTCACTTTTTCCTAATATCCAACCTATATTTTCCTTGATGCAGCTTGAGACTGCGTCCTTGTTCTGTCTGTTGCTGCCTGGTGAAAGAGACCGACCCCCATCTGACTACAACCACCTTTCAGGAATTTGTAGAGAGCGATAAGGTCACCCCTGAGTCTCCTTTTCTCCAGGCTAAACCCCCCCAGCTCCCTCAGCCATTCCTCACAGGGCTGGTGTTCCAAGCCCCTCACCAGCCTCGTTGCCTCCTCTGGACGCGCCCAGGTGTGTTAACGTCCTTCCCAAACTGAGGGGCCAGAACTGGACACAGCACTCAAGGTGTGCCCTCACCAGTGCCAGTGCAGGGGAAGGATGACCTCCCTGCTCCTGCTGGCCACACTGTTCCTGACGCAGGCCAGGGGTCATTGGCCTTCTTGGCCACCAGGGCACACTGCTGGGCACTGTCCAGCCACACCGTCCCCAGCCTATAGTGCTGCAGGGGGTTATTGTGGCCAAAATGCAGGACTCATTCAGGCAGTTCAACTGATGGAGAAGGCAAAAGTCACACGTTTCACTATGCCACCCACAATATAAGCTGCTTCCTAACTAGTGGCAGTATCCTAGAGGGTTTTTTATTAAAAAAAAACAAAACACACAAAAAAAACCCCAAAACAGCTTTTGGAGCTAATAAGAATTGTGTTTCAGATAGTTTATCTTGGCAGTTGAAATGTGACCAGAACCACTCTGAAACAGTTGAATGAGAGACAGGTTTTTTTAATTGCTTCACTTGTTATCACAATGATTCTCTAAATAAGGATAGAATGAATGGTTTATATTTTATAGAGTTTTATTTAGTTATTTCATCACTATTGTCCTTGGTGAAAAGTGGAAAAATCCTGTTTGACATCTGGAGGTTTTTTCCATCTCTTGCTCTCTAGTGACCTTTGTAACAAGCTTATTTTCTGAGGTTATTCAGAGTAGCTACAAAAGCAAGGGTCCATAGGTTGTAGTAAACACGCCTTAAAGTATATTAAAAAAATCCCTTGTGGGCTTCCAGTGGCTCCTTCATGTACTTGATACGCCAATGGCTTACACTATTACTCTACTTCTAAACATTTTCCCACTTAGGTTTTCTAAAAATCCTACTCATCAGGATTAAAATAAAAGTCAAATAAAAAAAGAGTGATTGGCTTACCCCCAGCGGATGTGTTCCCTTTTGGAGTTTGTTGTAAGGGCTGTATTTAGGTTTTGGTGGCTTCCCAGCAGCTCTGTCTTTGTGCCTTCTACTGCTTATGTGCTGTTAAAATATATTAAGGAGGGAAGGGGGGGAGAGAAAACAAAGGGTGATAGTTGAGAGTTCCACAACAGATCACGTCAGATTCTGCTTTACACAAGATTACTGCTCCAATATGAAAGGCTTTTGCTCTACAGCAGCATTACTTCGACTAATTCAATAATGAAAAGGAATAGGCTCTTTTGAAGTTTGAAGGATCCTTTGTGCACCACATATTGGTGCTGTGATTTTCATCAGTCTTAAGTCCAGCTCTAGTTCCACTACAGTTAAATATTTTCCCACCTTTTCTAACTTCAGCAGGACTTGAGTCAGGTTAAAGCCTTTGAAAAACTCCTCCCTAACTCATCACCCATCAAATTCAACACACGGCTGATAGAAAGTTTTTAAGGAATATTAGGTAGCAAAGCATCCCCTATTTGGGGAAGAATATAAGGTCAGAAAATTTTTTGAATCCCTAAGCTGCCTGGAGATCCTTCTGAGATGGTTACATACCAAACTAATAGACATTTTAAAAAAATGCATGGAATCCATTATCTTCTTCATAAATTCTATGAGACTTTTAAAGTATCTTTCTACACAGATTATCTTGCAGTATTAGAAGTAAGGGACTTTTTTCAGAATTATTTTTTTACTTTGATTTTCATTTTCAAGAGAATTATCACAATAAAAATACATAGAACTGGACTTTTCTTCTCTGAGACTAGAAGAATGTGTATTGTTATTGTCCTTTATTGAATTAGTCTTCATCCTTGTAAAGTTCCTTTACAAGTATTTAATTCCAATAGGCATATGGAATTAAACTAAGTGTTTTTCAGAAAGCTTTGATCATCTGAAGAATGACTGAACATAACTTAGAGTAATTGCAATTTAGAGGTCACACTTCTCAGTTAGAGTGAAACATTGATAAAAATATTAGAAATCATCTCCATCCCACATTTTTAAGTGGGTTACTTAGTATTCCATGAAAGCACTGGTTACATCCACCTTCACATCTTTGTCAAGGCAAATATCATGTACATGAAATGGCAGAGTTTATTAGCTCAGGACAATTCTAGCAGTCTAAAGACAGTTGTAACACGTTACACTTTCTATAACTCTTTACCAATGGTGTATAATTGAGAGCTTTTGAGACAACATATTCCATGCAAGAGAAAATCATAATCAAAACAAAACATACAGCATGGCAGACAAGTACAGCAGACAAAACTGTGAGTTCCATTTGGACACAAATTGTTATATGGACGTGTGCTGACTGTGTTGGTACTTTACCACCAAGCAAACAAAGAACAGCCAAAGAGTGTACCTGTTTCAGTTGTGTCTCGGAGTTTACGTGTACATCACATATTTCACAGTGAAATGTTTTGTTCTGAAGGCCTGTGTTTCCTTTATTCACAGGTCCTTTGCCTTTTACGCCTGCCCGGGGAAAGGCTTTTATGGTTCCACTTCCATTCCGAGCTTCCAGCATAGTTTTGTGCTTAGTCCCTGGAGACAACAGAAATGGGAAACAGAAAGAACTTTGGCAATTGGGTTGCATTCATTTTATTTTTTTTTAAATAAAATCATATGGGCCTCAGCTTGGTGCCATGTGCTATCCTTGGAATAGGGCTGTCTTGGTCTGTATCAGAGTTATGCTAATGTAACAGTATTTCACACCTGATATTTATTTACTAAATTACATACCTATAGGTAATGCACTAGAACGAAGCAGCCAGACCAGAAGGTAGCAGCACAATCAGGTATCCTGATGTGAAGTTAAATGTGTGTGACTTTTTTCATTAACTCCTGCTGCTAATAAGACCTGAATTGTAGTTGCAAAAGAAAAGTAATTTAGCTATTAAAGATGTAGTTGGCTGTGATTTGTAGTCCTCCTGAAGAGATTGATAAACAGTATGTCTAGGTAGCTTACAATTAAATCTGTAATTAACTAATTACTCTCCAAACCAGAAAGGGGCAGAGGTTCCTGGAAGCACCCTATGGATCATTAATGTCGTGGACAGAAACCAAAACAAGTGAGAAACATATATGAGAGAAAAACACAATGGCCTTTCTTTTTTTCTTTTTTAATTGTAAATAAAGGTTGCATAGAGAACTCTGGTGTTCTGTTGCTGGACCTTTATTCAGACTGAACAGTTTCTTACACTGTTGACTCCCACACAGGTAGTCTGAGACGATAATGGACTAACTACTGCATACAGAACCACCACTCCAGTGCTAATTGCTGCATGCATCCACAGAGACTTGTAAAAAAAATGTGTGTGTGAGCACACACACAGTTTATCAGCACAGCAGCAAAAACTTGGAAGGTTGTGTTTAAATATTCAGAATGGTGTTTTGGCTCTCAGCCTGATCAGAATATTTAGAGTCTGTATGAAGTTAAATAGTTTAAAAGGATACAGCTTGAAGTTGAACTTTCACCAGTTGAAGATCTGGCAGATAGTAAACAGCATTCAAAACTGGTGGAATTTTATTTCTCATGAATGCCAAGTAGTCATAATTTCCATTCTAATTTGAGTTCTATATATACGCCAAAGTTATTTCTTTTTAAAGTGCATCATAAAACTTTTGGCCATTTTGCTCTAGGTATTTTATCACTGTCTCTAAATTTCAAACCTAAGGTTCTCTTTTTGTCTCTGAATTCTACTTACCCATGATAAGAGGTAGCCCCTAACATCCAAGATCAGGAACTTTCTGTAAGATGGCTATAGGTGGTCACTGCCACCATATCAAATCCCTAGATCTTTTAACCCCACCCACCACTGAGCCAATCAATAACATGCTTAAATTAGTGACTGTGAATGGTGGCTGTTTACTACCAGAATTACTGATGGTATGAGCTCTAATGACAAGTTAAAGTCCAGAATCTAAGAAAGATGAAGGCAGGTAATTATGCATTCAACTCGTGCAGCAGCTGCTATCAGTTGATGAAAACAAAGGGAAAATATACATAATTTTAACAAGTTATTTATTAATAGACAATATGGAGCTAAGAACTCTAACTCCCATCATTGAACTCTGACTGACTGATGCTCCCTCTTTCAGACTTAATTTGTTAAATTTCAAACAAAGCTGATCACCTTCATTCTCAGTTTGCTAGTTGGCACAACCAAACTATGCAAACTCTGAACACCAAAGGTAATGGAGTAGAGCTGTCATTTAGCTCAATAAGGTTTTGAAGCTGCAAAGGCTAAAGTGTAAGAAAATCTGCAACCTGCAATAAATTCCTTTCTTTCTCTTTTTTGAAAGGCTCTTTGCCTGTCATTTTTATACTTTAATAGTTAATGAATTCCATGTAATTGCCAGTTTTCTGCCACCTCTTTGTCCCCTGCTGCAAGAGATCTAATCTATTCAGGGGAAGATAATTGCAGCGCTCTTGAGACAGAAGGAAAAAAAAAAAGGAAGCAAGCAAGCACTGCTCCATCTCACCACTGTTGTGCGCCTCCAGCTGTGAGGCAGAGTTGACAGCGACTTTGCATAGTGAACAGTACAGCAGTCTTTTTGCTTTTTCTTCCTCAGTCTCAACGGAAGGGCAAGTGCTGCTGCTCGTGGCTGTTGTGGGGATTTTCTCCACTTTAGAGGTGATCTCAGTTGTCATAACACTGCTCTTCCGGATTTCCACGGTTGTCGTCGTTGATATTGCTGGTGTCCCTGTGTTAGCGTCTGTGGGCAAAGAGAGGAGATGGAAAGAAATAAAAACAAACAGAAAAAAATCGTGTGACCTTCGGTGTTGGCTTGCTGATGTCCCAATGCTGTGATGACACAGAGAGACAGATTGTTCTGGTGATGGTTTGACTAATGGTAATGAACTAAACCTGACCCTTTTCTTTGTATTTCGTGTGGTTACAAAATCCAGTACTCCCTTGTATTAGAAAACCATGTGTTGTCTCTTGCAGTCTGCTCACACAGAACTCATAAACTGAACAAAAAGGTCATTAAGAATGTACTGTACAACAGAAGAAAAGTGCAATAAAAGAGGTCATGAAAATGACCAGCACGACAGGCAGTTTAAATTTATACACACAACTTCAGATGCAAAAACAGCCATAGTAACACATAATACTTATGCTGATTGGGTAGCCAAGCTAAAGTTTTAACATCTTGTACTAATAAAACTAAAATGATTAAATTGGCCTTTATAACTGGTAAAAAAAAAAGAAGAAATTGATACGTCACTTGATTTTTCCCAATACCAACACTAAAAGAATGAAGGTAATTATAAATACACAGTACACATTGTTATCCATTATTACATAATGGTGATACATACTTATAGTAACTAAATATATATATAACGTTCCCTATCTGAGACCTAAACAAACACTAATAAGATTTTCATTCTGCCTATCAGTTGGAAAGACTACAAGCAAGACATATACCTAAATCTGGAAATTTATTTCTTGAAGCTAAGAACTTGTGCTTTTCCCGTAGTTATCAAATGGAAGAGAGAGAAAATACACCATGATATTTTAGTTTGAATCATTGATACATGATGTTCGGATATGGCAGTATCATGTGGTTGTTAAGTACTTAGCAGGGTGGAGGACAGCAAAATGCAGCAGTGGACGTGGTGAAAAAGATGGTGGGTAGGGGACATGAGAAGGAGACAAAGGACAGGAGCTGTTCTGCCTTTGAATTATTGTATTTTATCATATTAAAAAAAAAATTTTAAAAAATAATCTTAGTTACTTTGCTGAAATATGCCTGGATTTGGGTACTTTCCAGCATGGCTCACTTTGGTTTCATACATTACTAGGTGCTAGTGATACTCTACCTGTACTCTGCTTTATTTACTGCCTCCCATCAGAATGGACAAAATAGCAATTCTTTCACTTAGAGAGCTAAGTGCGTGCTCTGATGCAGAAGGGACACAACTAGCTGATACCACAGTGGTGTTCTCCATTAACTTTGTTAATGGAGAACATTCCTAATAGCTTACCAGGCAATATCAATTTGGAAGTGGGGCAAACACACTGAGAAACCTGATTCAAAACAATTTTAATGCATTGAAGAAACAGATCAGAAAATTAGATGCTTTTCAGTAAAGACAATTGCAGGAATCCCCACTCAGTAGGTTTAATCTGATCTATTAAAACAGAATGATGAACAGCAACCCCAGTACTGCATTTGGGGAAGTTTTATTGTATATTTAATTTTGATTGTTTTCTTTGTTTACAGGCTTGGTTTTCAGAAAAATCTTTCAGTACAGACATGATGAACACAGATCTCTTCTATCATTGTGCTATAAAAGAGGTCCCCACCACACTGAAACTGCAAAGCAAAAGATTTAGGAGCTATTTTTTCCTCCTCTGATCACCTCTGAAGGCCCTGTGTCCAGCCTGGGGACAGCAATGTCAAAAAAATCCCCCAAATTTACTTGCTTTGCTATTAATTCAGAAGCAATACAAATGCAAAGCAATAAGAGAGGATTTGTGATGGAGGGAGCCAAAATAAAATAGAAGTTTAGAAAACATGAACTGTGAATATAGAAGAAAAAGGGTAAGCACTGACAATGATTTCACATCTGTAGAAGGTAGCTAAAAATAAGAGAATATACTCTTCTCCCTCATCCCTCCTAGTAGAACAAGGACTGTTGGATTACATCAAGAGAGACTTGGATTAAATGTAAGGAAATTTTTTCTAATATTGAAGTTTATGAAGCTTGGGAATAACTTACCTACACAGATCCAGAAATATTTCCTACTGGGGGACTTAAAGCTGGCTGAACAAATATCTACACAAATATGACTCCCTTTCAGTCAACGGGAATGCCAGCCCTTAAGCTTTATTAAATTCTATACATTGTGTATTTTGTCATGTTCCTACATACTCTCCCTGAGGGTTTTTAAAAACTAACATTCATAAATCCAAGAAAGCAGTTTTTCATGGGAATATTCTAGGTATTGACAGACATTAAAACATGTAGCAAAAGATAAAGTCCCACTCAAAGTCAAATCACAGTTTGGTTTTCTTTTCCCTGAAAGAATGCCTGAAAGTTGTCATATTTTGAAGGTACTGGGGATGTCAAATATCAGTGCAGAAGGAATGAGGTTACCTTGCTGAATAGTCTCTTCTTATTTATTATTTTTTTTAAATAAGGTTTTAAAAGAAAAGAAAAATGAAATATTAAGCATTTTGTTGGGAAACTGATGAAAAAATAAAACCCTTGAAGATCTGTCCACAAAACTGTAGAGCTCCTTTCCCATTCCAGAGAATCCATTGAAGGTTTGCTTTCCTTCAGTCAAAAACTGCTGCAGTGAATTATTTTCCTCAAAAGCCCAATCCAGATCCAAACCCCACTGCTTTATAAGCATTAACACTGCTTTAAAAACATCAGTTTCTGCATCCTGGTACTACTCTACAGTAGTAGGCTTAGCCAAAGTACTCTCTTGGTGACGTGGAAGGCAAGGGGCAGATGGCCCAGGCAGAAGAAAGGGGCATTAACATTCTCTCAGGATTGATAGCAAAGTTGGTGCTCATTCTAATCTTGCAGGAAATTACAAATGTACATCAATCACCACTGCCAGCTTTGCAGTGTAAGGGTCAGTATTTAGCCCTAAGCAAAATATAGATGATAATTTCTTTACTTTCCTCAGGAAAACCCTAAGGCAATGAATGAAATAAAACAATAAAAGTTGAAATAACAGCAGATTTTATTCTGCCTCAAGTATCTGACCTTCTGTATCTATGATGATCTAATATTTCACTATGTAATTATTTAAAAGCTAGAAGAAAATACAATCAATTATGCTAGCTGTTTTGAATATTTTGAGGGTATTTTGAGATGCACAAATGAAAGCAGCATAGTATATAAAAAATTTAAAATGGTAAAGGTCATCAGGAAAACAAATCAAAGTTCAGTGCATTTATTCTGCATTTTAAGAGGTGCCCTATGTGAATACACTTGATATTCTACTAATGCAAATACATTAATGACATTAAAACATAAATAGAAAGCCATTGAAGTTCACCATGGAAAAGCCACGACACATTTAAGATGCAAAGCTGCTCATTCCCATACAAACTTTAGAATTTTCAGCAGAGATTAAGGATAAAACATTCTAAAAGCTGTCAAGTAAGCTTACAAAGAGGCAGTTCAATTCCTTTTCTCACAAGAACTTCTATCCTAACCAGCATGGTTCCCTTTGAATATTTTACAGTGTTGCTGCCTGTCTGGAGTTCAGTGCCCTAAATACAAGGTACAGCATTAAAGGTATAAGGGATTAAAAACCAAACAAACAAGGAAAAACAACACCAAAAAGAAGTAGGAAGGCATTTGAGTTCATGCCTTGTAGACTGAATCAGCATTTCTTAACACTATATTATGACAGTGCTTTAAGAGCTATTTCAATTATGAATGTTCTAAAATTGAGCTGGAAATTCGGCCACAGACAAATGGAAGATTTGTTTCTGGTGACGCAGGCTTGCAGCACTGTGCTATTTTCATACCAGTGGCCCACAGCAAATATTCATTATTGCAACTGTCACTGCTTGGCTTTGGTATAGAAGTTGATTGCTGATATTGTATGGAACTGGACTCCAGCAGCAAAAAAAAAAAAAAAAAGGGAACACTTCAGGATTCAAAAGAATCCATTTGTGAATGGTCTTAATATAGCAACAGAATAAAAACTAAAAATAAAAAATATTACATTACAATCTAATCTTAGTGACTGGCAAAATCAAAGGTCTGTTTTAACAAGAGACAAAGACAGATGAAAAAATATTCTGTGAGAACTGACTTTGAGCACCACAGGTACCAGGGTTCAAATGGAAAACTGAACTGTGATTAAGTTCTCCTAAGTAAGCAGGATTAATTTCATATCCCAGCTACAAGACTCATGAATTTTCTTTAGTCGGAAGAAACAGAAAATTACAACTCAGGTTTTTCTTCTGAGTATGTGAAAGTTTCACTCATCAGTTCCCGCCACTAAGCCTAAGAATTTCTTATCCTGAAGCTATAAATAGACCCAGAGAGAGAAGTGTAGTCTGACTTCAAACAAATCACAAATATTTATGAGCATGTTTTTTCTTCCACAATCTCAAGTGGCACACATTTAAAAATATCTGATTTAGCACATACCCATGCATTCTGGTCTCATTTAAATCAAACTTCGCCTTTGACATAAAAGGATTGAGGATTTGGCCCATAACACCATTCAGAGAAAAAAAATAAACAACAAAACAACCCAAAAAAAACCCAACAACTGCACCTCTGCAGAATGTAGAAAACACATTCTTTCTCATAACAAACAGAACTTGATATGAAATATTTCACTATATGAGACCACTTAGTATTGCAGAAGCATCATCAGCTGTCTGTACAGCTTATAACAAACCCGTGTCAATGCTCCCATACAGGCCCTTGATACTGGCACATTCAAGGCTGGGACTGGGGCTCAGGATGTTATTTTCCTGACTACTAAGAACTGTGTCCTCAGTTTCCTTGGGCTGCTTCGACAATTCCATTTTCCACTACTTCTGTGGTAATTACGTTTGAAGATAATTTCTTTAGAATCTATTTATAGAATGGTGGAGTACACCAAAACCAAAGTACCACCTCCAAAAAAATTATGGCTGACAGATATTTTTGCGCTTAGCTGATTTTCTGTTCTCATATGCTGAAACATAAGCATGTGTGCCAGCACATCGACTGGCTCCAGCACTTAAACAAAACACTGTGAGGAACTTTGACTCAAATGTATCAATTTCTTAACCTTTACATGCAGAACACAAACTTGCATATTTCCTGGTCGGTGGATATCTGGCCCTCTACAATATTTTGTACGAAAAATTATTTTGGTATCATATCATCAAAAATCCAGTCATTAGACTTATTTTTACATTCAAAACCTGGATTCAATCTATTTATCATAGACATATCCTTCCCAGAATAGATACATTTACTTGGAGAGATATAAGTACTTAGAACTTAGAACTTAGAAGGACCCATATAAATTTTCTAAAAGAAAAATTATTATATCATGATTTAGAGACATAAGTAGCAAACATCACAGGGGTTTTTGGCATAAAAGACCTAAATATCTGATTGAAAACTGTGCAATTCATCACTTTGTGGTCACCTTCAATGGCACAATATGAAACACTAGAAACCATGGTGTTCACCTGACCTTCTACAGGATGGATGCTAATTACTATGCCATAATGAAAGGGTCAAGAGCTCTGAACTAATAAACAAAGCTGAATATGACAAACCAGGAACAGTATTTGAAAATTTTTGATGAGCTGTCTTTTTTGAACTTTTTTTTTTTAAGTCTGTTTTTTAAACAGCTCTTTAACTGTTTTGTCTCCCTTTCCTTGTAACTATCCTGGCTTGTCAGTACTTTCTTGGTCAAGTTCCTTGTTAACTTTCTTTGTCTAGGTGTCTATCAAAATTATATTTAATATCCAGAAAGTGAGTCTGAACATGTCTAAGGTATTGCCCAAGCTTTTGCCCAAATGTACCAAACAAGCATTACTGAGAAACTGAAGGACTACAAAGTTTCCCAGAATGAGCATGAAAGACAAATACCAGGAATTTTCTTGGATTGTAAGTGGAGAAGCAATGACCTCAGTATTTTGAGCAGCCCTGCTTTTTAACACTTAAATAAATCATATTATACAGAGTGTTCATCACTCAGAAACAAGATGAGGAAACAACTGGATACACAACAAGTGACTTCATTTTACTGCTGCCTCTACTCCATGCTTCCCATCAAGATGCCTTGGCAGAGATTTGATGGCAGAGAGACAGAAAACAGGATGTTTGGTGACAAAAGGTGTCTACAGAGAGAGTGATGATGAAAAGTAGGAAACTTCATATATTTGATCTTTGGATATTTTCCTCTGGTTAAATTCATTTCTGTCAAGTCATCAGATGACCTTCTTCATTAATTAGGAGTACAAAATTTTCTAATGAAAATTCTACCTAATTTTTTCTAGCAGTTCTCTTGGTTTACAGCACAGTTCCTGTTGAGGTTAATTGAGCTGGCAGCAACAGTAACAGCTGGGGTAAAAGGCTCATGGAAAGTGAGGGAGTTAGATAGGAAAATGTCACGCCATGTCTGAGTTTTAGGCTGTTAGGCGAATGTAGCTGAGAAAAATATGACTGGAAGGTAAGGAAATGATGAAGAGAAACCATTTATTTTTCAGGTCATTTAAGGGACAGTTGGTGATGACTGAGTTTGGACACTGAGCTGTCCTTATGATTGTATAGATTTTTCCTCAGCCAGGCAGAAGATCACCTTTCACCAGCTGTGAGTGAAAGGGTCCCCATGCAAGGAACTGCTGGTTGAAATTACTCTCAAAGTTTAATTAATGGGTACTCTGTAGTGAAAATTTGATTTGAAATTAGGATGAAGTGTTTGCTTAAGAAGTGGAGTTCACACTCAAATTCAAAGAGGATTTTTGCATGCTTGAGACTATGCTGACAAACTACCACCAGTTTTACATCTGCATGCACCTCAGTATTCATTTCCCAACTCTTAAGTAAAAGTAAACATAATAAAAAATATACTCGCAGCTATTCGTAGTACATGAGTAGAAACTCAGCATCAGTTGAGTTTATTATCAGTAAAAAACAAAGAACTGAAAAAACTGGAAAAGCTAAAAACCCAACAAGGAAAAAGGTCTTGCAAGACATCCTGCAGTAAAATGAATTTGCCTTGAATGTCTCTTTCTGGAGGCCAACATGTGCACAGCAGTCCCCATCTGTATTATCATCTTCTCTGTTCCTCCAAAGCAGGTCAGCTGCACATGAACTGCCTCTGTTGCTCCTTGGCTTGTACTGAATGCCAGACTGCCCAGGGATATCTGGGTGATTCAGCTTCATCCAGAAGTCATCCAGAGACAGCTATAGCAGTGGAATGGGATGATTGCATTCCTGTCTCCAGGAACATCCTTGGCACCGTGTGAATCACTAGCACAGAAAGAAGTCCAAAATAATGTTTAAAAATAGGGCCTGCATCAGTGCCAAGGTCCAGGTGGCATGGAGTTATATCCAGTCAGTACTGGAGACAGTATTTCCCCAAGGAGAATTCAGGGAGCATCTTTCCTCTGTGTCACTAACAGCAACGGCTTCAAAGTATTACCTTACTACCTGAAAACTCATTAGAGCTTTAAGTCACACCATGTACCCAGGGGAAGATATTGGTCTTACCAAGGTCAGTAAGTAACTATGATTTAGCTTCTGACTGCTGCTCCTGCTGCCCCACACACCTACCATGCAGACAGGGGGAAGGAAGCAGCAGGCAAGCTGTCCTCTTTAACTTTGCACTGTCGACTGTAGTGATGGAAGTGAGCATTGAAAGGGCCTCTCCTAAACTCCCCTTCTCTTTGACAGAGACAGAGGAGGCACAGTCTAGGATATACACTGCTGGAAACTGAGAAGTATTTTTCACAAAATAAGTAGGTTGGCGAAGCCTACTTAAAACTTGATATCAAAAGCAATTTACAGTGGAATCTCTCCCCAGCAATCTGCCACCAAAAACAAAGAAGCATGAAGTATTAATCACCAGCAGAAGAAGAGAAAATACATTGCTTTCATTAATCAAATGGAACAAGGAAAGAATAAGTGAACTGCACTGCAGATTGCAAAGGATTGGTCTCCATTTTAAGCAGGTAGTTGAGATTTGTTTTGCATTTTAAGCAAGTTGAATGTCCTCTTTAAAAGCTCCGTCTAAACGTTGTTTCAAAGCAGATTTATAGTCAAAGAATCCCTAAAAGTAAATTAAAACAACTGGACTATAACTCAGAATTTCTAAAAGGTCTGACTTCTGACTGCTCTTGTAAGTGTAATACCTCATGGCATTCCCCTGTCTTGAATCCAGGAATAATTAAAGCTATTCCCTTTACAGCAGCTTACTTCCTTTACTGGAAAGCAATGAACTAGTAAATCTGATTTTGGCAATAACTGAGGTTGTGTCTAACACAGGAATTGTCCCTTGCGGTACCAGCATCACAATTATATAACTTTTCTCAGTGGAGAGAAGGCAGGGAGAGCAGTGAGGAGACATTCTTCCAGACATCTGTCCTGTAGTGCATTGTAAGTGGAGCCTGTAGGGCATGTGTTCCAGGGACTGATCAGCAATGACTTTCGCTACAAAACACCTGCTCTTCCTTAAGTAGCTGGATACCAAATGCCCACATTTGGAAGAACAGATTTCACAAAGAATTGAGGAGAACAGTAAAGGAGATGGTAGTATTATTACCATTCCTTAATCTTTGGAGAAATTAATTGTTTTGATTTTCCTGGTATCCCATTAAGATTTTTATTAGTCTTCTTCAGTCCAATGTTTTTACAAGGAATTCTTCCCTTCACTGATCACACATGGTTGATAATATATTTTGTAAATTGACAAGAGCACTCTTGCTATAAGAGTAGCATCCAGTTGAGTGCCAGGGAAAAGAAACCTTTTGCAATTTTCAGTGTCTCTGGAAGGATCTTTTATTATTCACAGCTGCAGTTAATATGACCATCTATTTAACTTGTTCTTACACCTCCACCAGGGTCCATATTCTAAAATAAATTTTTTTACTACTGCCTGCATGCCCTCTGTTCCTTCCCCTCTCCCACCCACCACAGGTTGCTTCAGGGCTAGGACTGAAACAGAGAGTTTATGAAATGCCCTGTGTCATCATTGCAGTTAAAAACACTGAATGATGTTTACAGAGGGTTTCACAGACAGTACAGACCACAATTTCTAAATAACTCGTTGTCACCACAGTTCTTGGTATAATTTACAGGTTTTGGGTTGCTTTTTCTTACTTTTTAATAAAACAATTATTTTATGCAACACAAGCCATCGATGTTGGCTCTCATGTGTCAGTCTTTGCCTCCGGGCAGACGGCTACCAACTGAACTATTAGTCTAATTACATTAGCTGGCAGAAGAAACATACTTGGTAAACCACAGTAAGGCTGGATAAATGGTCCTGGGATAAGGCAAAGACCAACAGAAACCTGTCTACTTTAACAATTTAATGAGTTCCCTTTCCTCAAATGTTGTCTTTGTCAGAAGGGACTGAATCAACCCTTTTTGTCTCTTCCAATAGTTCTCCCTGACACCATCCATACTTATCCTGAAGAGAGGTTATTAGTGCTTTGCTGTTTGGGGTATTTATCTAGTCAATGTGATAATTTTATCAGGCACATTCTCCACAGAAGAAAAATGCAAGAAGTGATGTTTTCCTAGCCCAAAGCTGTTCTCATGAATTATATAAAGCCTTCTGCATACAATAGTAAAAATCAAAAAGTATTTCCTTGTGGCATTCATAGCTATCACTTCTACTTTCAAAGCTTATAGAATCAAAGGTATTATTTGATTTAACCAATTACACTCAAAACAATGATGGCTTTGTACTTTAGGACACAAAGCTAGCAGAATAGGCTTTAAAGGAAATGACTGCTCTTAGTTTGCAGTGACAGTAAAAGAGAGTAACTCCATATTAATGGATATAAGTATCAAAATGGCAGCACATGACTAGCTATAGCAAATATTTGAAGGTTCTAGATGAGAGGTATCTAATTCTTGCTCTGCTTTGACCTTTTCTTATATATCCTCTTGTAAGGCTGACATTAAATGCCTATGTTTTCTGGAAAACTATACGAATTAATACTTATAATGATGTAGTTAATTTTTCAGAAGGTTTGGTCCAATACTTGCAAAGACAGTTGTTCTGTTGTGTTGAGTGAAGGTAACTACCTGGTAAAAGTGTGGTTCTTAGGCAAGTAGTCATAGGAAAGTGAGAGCTCCAATCTCTTCAGAACAAATATCATGGAGGGATATTTGAAGAAAACAATCTTAAGCAACAGGAGCAGGACTGATAATAACTGCAAACTCTGTTAGTTCTGTTAATTTTTTTTCCCCAAGCAGGAAAGAGTATTAATGACCCTAATTACAGCTTTGATTAATTTCTTTGGTATACCCAAATTGTCATTCTCTTCATGTGCCACATTTTTATTTGTATGCAGTTCTTTCCCTAACAACATAACACTGTAGTAACAAAAAAGGTTTCAGCTTCCCTTCTAAACATGGCTGTAAATACTACACCACTTACAAGATCATACCCCAGCTTCCTCTGTTAAATTTTTTTCCATGATAGTTATTCAAACAACACTAGATCTGACATCATTCAGATCCAGCATTATCTGTTAGAAAAGAGAAAAAAAGAAAATAGAAGCTCTTATCAGGGTAATATACTATTGTGTTCCTTATTTTTCATTGTCATATCTCTCTCCCATGTACACTATAATGGAGAAAAATGTATGAATAAGAGTCCATGAAAGCACTAATACAAGCCCAAATATTTGAAAATTGCCCTCATTTGTAGCTATTTATGAATAACTGTATGTATTTTTCATATTCATGTTTACACAGTGTCTAGGTGAATAGGTGCAATCTGCCTGCCTCAAAAAGCTTTAGACATATAAATATTTGTTAATGAGCATGTAAATTTGAAGGATTACACAACTGCAGCAACCATCACTCCACAGCCACACCTTCACTCAGTTTAGCATTGTAACTTTTCTTTAAAACCCACTTTTCCCTAATAAAAAATAGTATTTTTAGCATTTCCATTATGACATCAGGTCTTATGTCAAGAAATCTAGCTCAAAGCCCTACTGAAGAGCAGAATACACAGAAAACGGGGAAAAATACTAGCAACCGGATAATACAATTAAAAACAAACCTAGAATAATTCTGTGTAAGGTCAGAGGGATTACCAGAGGGATGGTGGTTTTTTTATGATGTAGAGTGCATTTTACCACTCTTTGCTCACTCTTACTTAGTATGTAGTAAATAAAAAAGAAATGCAATAAATTTTTCAAATTTTTCAGAGGAAACCAGCAGCACTTGAAACAAAAAAGGGATTTGGATGAAAAATACGGAATTAAGGGTTTCTTTTTTTGTAGTAGCTTTCAAAAACCTTGGTTAAAAGTTGCAGTATGGCTGCATTTGTAGAATAACAGCAGCTGGAACAACAAACTTCTGAACATCCTTCAGCTTCTGCAATATCCAATAAGGACTTTTAAGCATCTCTTTAGCACTGATACAATATATTAGGTATGTTCTTGAGCTCTTGCTACCATTCCATACAGACAAAATTACAAATAGATTTTCTTAGGATCCCTTTGCATCACACAGCATTTTTAAAACCTTAGCAGACGTTATGCAAGGTAAAAGCACTGCTTTTCTGAAGCAAAAATTCAGATATGCCAGTCTCTGAAATTTCAATACACGCTATAAAAATGGAGGTTTCAACCTTTGGGACAATTCCAGTGTTTTAATTTATAAAAGAATTTGGCCATCACTTGCACAAGCTTCCTTACATAATGCTTGTGCATTAGTCATTTGGCAGGCAGGTAGGGAGCTTACTTCAGAAAACCTGAATAATTTGTGATCTTGTAAGCCAATTGATTACACTGGCAATTGACCTACAGCCTTACGAGATACAGGTATACAGACTTAGAAATTTTTTTTTTTTGGGTAAGTGGGAGAGAAAGACTGCGAGTTTATCAGAAAAGAGAATACTGGTTCCTCCCTCTCAAAGCCCCAGAGCTGTAGACCAAGTGAATCTATAGATCAACGCATCTCTTAATCCATGACCATGAGAAAAATGCATTTGCTTGTACAGCTGTAAGATTTTTGTGAAATGGAAAACGAGAAGGTGGGAAAATGCTCAAAGCAAAAGCTCCAGGCTTCCACTATCATACAACCACTAGCAAACTCTTGCAGCCTCTCTCTTCTCCAAAGGGCTACACATTGTCTCCTCTCCCTCAAAAAGTATAATCATACCAGTGCAATCCAAATATACTGCATTTAAGATATACAGAATTAAAACAAAAACTTTACCAGTAATTTGAAAAATTGAAGGGATTTGAGACATTTGGCCTCAAAATAAGCCTTCCATCAGTTTTCCTGGAAAGCAGCCATAGTATGCTTCCCAAGTCTGTTTGCTGTACAGCACACAGATATTTGCTACTTTGCACGTCCAGGTAATAGTGAAACCAAGATTTTTAAAGGCTGTCCATAGTTCACAAACATACAGAAAAGAAAACACATCTATCTGTCAATCCCATGGCAGGAAATAACTCTGGACAACCATTATAATATTCACTACTCCTAAAGTGAATTGTACTGACAAAAGATGAGGATGAGGATAGACCAGATAACTCATTCAGTGTGGAAAGTACGTTTTGTATCATCAGTAAAATTCTGCAGGAATAGAAAGTCAATCATGAACATCACAACTCAGAGTTGACAAGCAGTGCTCCAAAACTATGCTTTTATAAACTTGTTCTTATGGCTTTCAGACGTTTTTCACAAGAAATTCAAATGAAGATTCAGCAGGTAAACAATGTGGCCATCTAGACACAATTCCCATCACAAAAAACCCCAAATCCCTTCACTCCTTCTATCCTTAGTTTACACGTGTTTGTAAAGTAAGGTGGAGATTATATTTCAACACTTCAAATGCTCCAACATGCAGTAGAAGATGCAGCTTTGAGATGTTATGAGAATCCTTAGAAATACAGTACAAAGAAGATTAGATTTCCCAATTTTACATGCTAGGCTAAAATGTCAGTGAGGAAGAGTAGAGCTGCCATTAGCTATGAGAGCAAAGCATTCAGTCCTTTTTAATTTAAGCAGACCTCAAAGGTAAAAAAAATATTTAAAAATTTAGACTAAAAAGGTGAAGGCCTAAGGGCCAGTTGTAAGTTGCTAACCACCTACAGCACTTGCACAGGCAGCTTGAACCTAAGTAAGGGTAGAAAAGTCAAAATGGAACCATTAAAGCAAATAACCAGCATGGCTACCTTTCTTTCTAGCTGAAATTTCATTAGGCTGAATCTTCATTAGGCTGTAACCTCTTAAATTTCATTAACAACAGAACTCAGTGATGCCAGAAAAGATGATCTGGACTAAAATGCCTTTTAGTCTGTGCTCGTTCACAATCTAAAGACAGAGCCCACAATAATCGACATTCCAGCCAACATTAGGTAAGATTGCCACTGCACACAGAATTTCTTCTAACATGCTGTCCTAGATGGAATCTCAGAGAACTCACTCAGCCTTGGGAAAATTGTGAGTACTGATTTCAGCCTTTCAACTTCTGCTTAAATAGTTTAAATAGTTTAATTAAATAGTTTGCATCACTGTTAAAATTTCTAGCTTCACTGCAGGATTTTGAATGGAACTTTTCTCTCTGAGGAAAGAGTCATACCTTTAAATCATTCAGTGCACATACTTGAGAGCTACCAAGCAGGTTTTTCTAACATGTTGATTACAATTTTGTCAACTGATCAATGATCTCTCTGCAGACTTAAGTTTTTCCCTAATTCCATAAAAATAAATATTATTGGACTGGAAAGCATCCATGTTGTGTAACATCTTTCTTTTTTGTGACTTCAGGCTGTAACAGCTGTTTCAAATGTCAGCAGATAGGGCAGAATTAAAAAGGATACACAATGTGGACAGGGGAATTGCAGATCTAACCTATCTGTGCCTAATGCCAAGAAATTTGCAGATGGATAGCTCTTTACCAATTTTCCATCTAAATTTATTAATACTTTTAATCAGTCTAAATATGCAGCTGCCACAGTGCCAAATAACATGAGTCTGATAAACCAATCCTCTGCTCTGTAGGGATACTGAAAAAATGTCACATAACAATTGACATCCCAGGAAGAGAGAGTTTTAGCAAAATATTTGGGTAATTGGTGTTTTTAAAAAATATCTTTCAAATTCATTTTCTATGCTATGCAGAGGACACTAATCTAGAATATTTCTCTCAAAGGCAGTTTACAAACAAAAAGACCCAGGCTTCTCATTTAATTGCATAGGTGAAAGTCTTTTGTGAGCTGATTACACCATACCTCTGGCTGCCAAGTTGTCCTCTGAATGCATTTCATGACCTAAGCCGTTCCTTTATTCTAATTGCTAAAACTAGACAAGCATTTTTTATTATCTCACTTTTGCTCATGTAGCATGATACCTTGCTGCAGTGATTCTGCTGTTTGCCACTGCTTACACTGGTCTAAGACATGACATAATCAATTTCTCTTCAAAGTACCACCAGGAGTGCTTGCACTCCCCAATCACTTCAGGATGTGTTTGCAGTATAGAGTTCTGGTTACTCTGCTACTTTGTTCAAATGCAGGTTAAGGCCGCAAAAGAGAATATTTCTGTAAGTAGCACCAAAAAATGGAAGAAGATAAATTGTTCTTACAACAGCAGATCTATGAAAAAGTCTCAAAAATGGAATTTCGGCATAGATCCCTTCCACACAAATCGTGTTTTTTTATCTTTTCATATAATTTTGTATGTCAGATTATAATTACTGGAACTAACCAGCTGAATTTAAGAGAGTATAACAATGCCCTTAGGCCTAAATTGTGACCAGCCTCTTCTCAAATATAATTTCTCATAGCTGTTAACATACTACATGTAGTTCTTTATATGTGGAGTTTTTCTCCAAAACAAATACTTCAACCATGTTATTTTCTAAAAAAAGAAAGTAAATAGTGCCAGCATCCAGACAATAAAAAAACAATCTGCACACCTGATGGACAGGAACAAATGGTAAATATTTTTTGCTGTTTCAAGCTTTCAAGAGGTAATATTTGCAAAAGATATAGTAAATCTCATGAGTTTGGAAATTATGAAAAATATCTCAGTAATGCTCTTATAAACTGGAAACATATTTAGCTCAAAAGTTTATCTACTCAGCCTTCAAAAAATTTCATTACTCTTGTCTAGATGTACACTGCTTCTTTCCCCTTTGAACTTTAAGGCCTTTAATGCCTTTTTCCTTTCAGATTCTCTTATTTTTCTCCAGTCCAATGGCTCACAGTAATTCACAGGCTGCTGCTTTATGACCGAAGACTTGCACTGCACTGGCGTGTATCATCAGTATCAGCAGCTGCTGTTAAACCACCTGTCAAATTTGCAAAATTCTCACTCAATTTACCCTGAATTCCAGACTTGTGCCTTTTTTTTTCCATGTGTGTGTTCATGTTGTTTACACAAGGGTTCTATTGGGACCAACGGCCAACCAGCTAGAGCTTCATGCACAGATGATGCTGTAAAACCAACTGCATCTCCACTAGGAAAAATGGAACAGAGGAAAATTCTAGGTTGATGTCTTATGTACTGGGTTGCATAAACCACTGATTCAGTTATGAAGTAGTCAACTTTGTATTTGGAATATCAAATTGGAAAGCCAAGAGTTCAACTTACTTTGCAGATAACTTACAAATTCATTCATTACTGTGAAATAAACTTATCTGTCTTGGAAGTAGTTTTATCACTTTTCACCCATGGAACACAAGTTGGCTTGCATGAGCACTATGCTAATTTCTATGAAAAATCTTTCAATATTGCAGATCAGATAACAATAATAAAATCTTGCAAATTATGCTTACAGAACTTCAGCCAAAAATGATGGGTTTTAATGCAACATCATCTCCAGACCAGAATGTTTTGAGAGTGAAAGACATATTCTGGAAACTATTTTCATCAGTTATGGCAGATATACATGCGGTCTCTTACATATTTGGAACAGACCTCTACAATAATAGAATTATAGGAACACAAGGGATACTTTGAGTCAGAGATTTTTCACCTACGTGATAAGAAAAATTGTGTAATCATGCTTAAATTATGTAAACAAGTATGTTCTTCTTGGGTACCATTGCTCTAGGAGGTGACTGAAAGCTGAAAATCCTTCATCATTTTCTCAGTTTGTTCTCCCTCTCCCTTTAAACATGACTGGATTGAAATCCAGATCTGCCAGACCAAATCAATTCTGTGAAATTCAAGGTGAAAAGCCTCAGGTTTGGTTTGCAATTACTACTATGAGTTCTGAACATAAATCTTTCAGAATAGTTCGCAGAAAAATTGATTAGCTACAAATTCACTTTAGTAAATCCCTGTGTCAGAGCTCTATTGGTCCTTAGCATCAAGCCATTTGTTTTGAGAGTGCCCACTCCAGCTGTGCAATCTAGGATGCAGTTAAGCACAGACGTGCATGCCCACACACCTTAATGTTTTAATATTGCAGAAAAAATTTTACTGCCTCCTCAGTGCAGTTTGTTCTGCAAGAAAGACAGTTTTGAACAACTGAGAGTGATTTTCACCTCCACTTTTAGCATTTTGAACATGTTGATGCTAAACCCTCTGTAAAAAAAAACCAACATGATAGCAAATTGTAAACAGCGTCTCCATTTGTGAATCTGTCTGTCAAAGTTACACCTCACTGCCTAGTCTGTGAAATATTAAATTGTTTACCTGCATGAAGAAAATACCATTTGTTGTTATTTTGAATAACTGTATTTTTGTCTTGTTTTATATTAATGGATTCACTTGCCAGTTTTCCTCTCTAACTCGTTGTTTTACTTTGAGCACTCTTACCCACATGCATGACAGAAAGAATTAACTCTTCCATATTTGAATGGCTGTAACCTGCTAACCACACTTGGGAAAAAGGTTCAAACTGCCATATTAGCAGGAGTAGTAATACCCATAGCATTTATTTCCTGACTTTTAGAACAAAGTAATGACTATGATATTGCAACTGTAAACAAAACTAACGTGGGTACAGTGCAGTTTGAAACATCTTTCTGTACCAGCTGTTGAACAAAGTGGTTTAATTGGTTTTTTAGTTCCCAGTCCTCCAGTAGTGGTGAGTCACTTCAGTTCTTGAGGGATCTCCTAGGTCATTTTAAAAAACATGCTCTCTAGACTTTGTGGACTTTAAATTTCTTGAAAAAAATTGCACCAAACCTACTTTCTGTAAGGTTTCCTTTTTTTTTTTTTTTTTTGGTTGTTGAGAGTTGTTTGTGTGTTTCAAACACAAAAGTTATCTTAAACCACACTTTCACTTCTGTTTTGATTATTACTCAGACACAGTAGTGACTATATTGTTGTATGATTCTATATCAACATGTATTTCATGTAATGCCAGAATAATTTGCCTGATCAAGAAGATATCAATGTCATTAACAACCTTCACCTCTGAATATACAGAATTTTTTCTTAGAAGAACTTTGATGCATCATATAAAGAAGTTGGAGGTATTTGACATTGAATATCAGGTACAGCATAATAATTTGATTTCCCAAAGATAAGGTACATGTTTCCTTGAAAACTTAAACAGAAATATGCCACCATTTCAGAATACCTATTTTTTTACAAAATTAAGCTCTCAGATGATAATTTACGTGGCTTATAAAGAAAAAACAACAGGTGCTTCAAGCAATAATTGAGCAAAACATTTTCTGCAAAATAACAAATGTGGTAAGGGGACTTTGAAATTAATCTCTCAAAGTTTAAAAGAAAATCACAAATGGTTTAATGGTCTATAAATACATTTCTCAGGTGTCTGAAGCTCAAATAAAAAACAGTAATTAATGGAGCATTAAAAAATAGAAGTTCTTTGATGGTAGCTACACTGAAAAAAATTTTCCTTGAGCTTGTACTTGTTCCTTACTGAATACATCAATTATTCTATCTAGGACACAAATTTGGCTTAATCACCAGTTCTTCTCTCATGCATTGATTTTACTTTGTTTAGAAAAGTGACAAACTTGCTCCTTTGTTACCCGAAAAGCAACCTAGTGGACTTATTGACACAGATTTAATGCAGCAAAATAGAGAATTTTGCTCCCTGATGAGTAAAAAAAAAAAAAAAATTAAACATTGTGGAGTGAGATCCAAAATATTTAAATAGCATCTTAATTGCAGAAAACTGCAAAGATGAAATTATGCACATAATTATAATTCCTAGTTATTTTAAGAAGCAAAAGCTGCTGACAAATTTTGTTAATTTACTCATTCAGATAGAATTTGGCAATCTAAAGAAATGCCTATTCCTTTATTTAAGCTAGTCCATTTTGAAATTAGGTGAAAATCAAATCTACTCAAGTACAAAGTGTACCAGGAATTTACCAAAGCAAGGATTATCAAAATACTGCAATGGTTTTTTAGTGAATGCAATGGACATACTTTGACTATGACTCTTAGTATCATTCTGATAAGGATATTCAGGAGGTCTTTTCATTTAACAAATAAATAATATTTATCTTGGAAAAGGAAGGATTAAGAGTTATCCTAAAGTGACTAGAACACCCCCAAAATATTCCAGTTAAAATTTACTAATATGGGATTGTATATTGCACATGATCTTTCATAATTTTTTCTTGTCTCATTGGATGATTTTTGTCACACATAGGCAGATGTCACTAAACCTTTAAAAAGAAAGTAGAAAGCAAAAAAAAATGCACAGGAAGTTTTCAAACAAAGAAGTCTTGCTATTAATGTAAAGCAGGGTTTGGTTTGGGGGCTCCTTCCTGCCCCTTGGAAGTGGATATTCCAGTATCCTTTTTAAGAGTGTTGTCCAACTGAAATCTTTACCCCTTATCATGCATGAAGTTCCAGATGCCCTCTCCACTAAGACTTTAATGGATAACAGATGTCAAGTCGTTCTGTGTAGACTGCAAGTCTCAGGACAATGACCATGTTTCTCCTACAAATCCTAGGAGGGGATTTCATGGATCACTGGAGAACACTATAAATAATGACTTGCACATGTTGAATCACTTCTTATTGAATCTATTCTAAAGTCCTGCGAAAAGTAGTATTTTCAGTCCAATACATTTACGTAAATCATACTTTGAGGTTCATGATGGTCTTACAAACATCTGGACAAGAGAGCATAAACTAATCAACATTAAAGAGATTTAGAGCATACTACTAATAAAGAACATGCCTAATATATACTTGGAGTGCATGCTTTTAGTGCAGACAATGGGATTTCATGAGGATAGCATCTTTTCTTTTATACCAGAAGGATTTACCAGTTACTTTCATCTCCGGGCAAAACGATTCTAACTTCAGAAGCAGCTAGCAACATTTCATTTCTATCTGTATTCCTGCTTGCATGAAGTGACCAAGCTAACTCTGACATTAAAATGCCACTGTCATCTAGACTCAGCACTGTGTGTGATGTGATTTTGCCCTCGTTGTCCACACACGGGTATTTCAATCACTCACAGCAATGCAAAGACATTAATTAAGCCAGGGCACTTTTGACAGAGAGATTGGTCAGATATTACACTGAACTGCAAGAGCTGTCAGTGGGTCTTAAAAACCAAATTGGCTCAGTTTAAAATAAAAAATGCATTTAACTCCTAGATGTGTGTTACAATTTGGCTTGCTGGCCAGCCCAGGCTTTTGATGGTGGATATAGGAATCAGAATGTTAATCTGGTTTATATAATGTAGCCATAATCTCAGTCTGGAAGTGTTTGATTGAACATTGTACCAATCAATCATGACCAAGGAAGCTGAAACTCAGAAGGTGAGTTGGTTTAAACATATAAATCTTACACGTAAATGTAAGTGATGGAAATATAAAATAAACTGATGTAAAAACAAAGATTTCCATGAATCAAAGCAATTTCTTATTAAAAATACACTTCTGAGAAATCTGTCAGTTTTCAACTGAAGCCCGTGGAATGGAGTATTTGTTTTTATTACCTGTCCATAGCATACTTATTCCTATAATACAAATAATATTGCAGAACTGTTCCTGTCATTTTAAAACAAAGGACCATCTCTTCTATGTAAAGACTCTACAATATCTTTCCTAGACTAAAATGAGACCATCGCAGCAAGCATATCAAATGCAAACTATATTTTAAACTTTCTGAGGTAACCTGTGCTGCCTGAAAGATTTACATGGTTCTAATTCTGGTTATCTCATATTCCCAGTGGGAGGTGAATCGCAGCTGGAGGATCAGGCTGGAATTTAGGTTCCGTGAATTTTTTTCATGAGATCATTAAATGTTTGGAGTCTGAGATGAGAGATAATAATACAAACAGATAATAAGAAGGTTACAAATATAAATTTTAATGGAAACATATTATTCAAATATTTTTTTTATTTTGCTGTAAGGAAGGATCATGCTCAGCATATTACAAGTATATAGATATATTAAAATAAAACCAATTTTGAAATAAAATAAGAATATTTTCTGTACATTTGTAGATAGATAATTAAGTCCTGTATCAGCACTTTCAAGAGTCTGAAATAATAGGAGAAGCAAACAAATGTTTTACCTCATTTCTGTTATTAGGCGATTTTATGGAAGACTTGGCACTAATTCCCATGAACTTTTCTCTGTGCAATCACCTATCATTTTGTCAAAATCATATCTATTATATTTTTTTTTCTCACAATCAAAAAAACCTGCTTTAAGTTGAGCTAGCCTTCAGACATCTCTGGGAAGACATATTTTTATGAATTCTAATTTGCTGGATGTACACTGCTCAGCTACACAGGCAAACAGCTCTATTGCCTACAAAATTAGAACAACTGATATATATGCTGCTCCTTCATTTTACACGTGGTTAAAGATTTACTTTATGTATGTGAAATTTACTCTTTATCCAAACTGGGCAAATGAAAGGTAATGTCAATATTGATGCAGGTCAAAGAGGGAGGGAGCAAAGTGGGCAGCACATAAACCTTTTCTTGACAAATTCCTACAGAATTTCCTTTTTTCTGGTGTCTGTCTGGCTGAACTACTTAGGAGTTAGCTTCCTATGGCAAACAAGTCCGTTGGCAGTTTTAACAATTTGAACATTAACTTAAAAATTAATCATTTTTTAGATGCTGTCCATAAGAAACATACAAATGCTCACAGCAGCTAGCAGGTCTGCTGTGCAACAGTAATTTCTCAGTGCATTTTTTTAAATGGAGAAGAGACAGCACTACCCAACAGATTCTGTTTGACAGGAGAGAGACCTAATGAACATCTCTTAAATACTTATTGAATTTTCATTTTCTTTTTGTCTTTGATACCCATAACTTGACATTTATAATTCTTCAAAGCCATCCCTTATTTTCTTATCAAGATCATCCTACAGAAAATGACATTTTAAACATTTTTTGTCTGCTAAATCATTGGGGTTTTGGAGACATTTATACAATTACTTCACTGCTAGCATCTTGTTACTGATATGCACTGTGATTAAAAATTACTGTGTAGCTGAAACATATTTAGTCCCCCCAATCTCAGAATAATTTGATTGTTTTGAAAGCACTGAACAAGTACAGCAAAGTCACTTTCTGATGGATATTTGTGTCTTACTTGAGTCTGGTTATTTCATATATTTTTAGTTTTTGATTAAAACTTGCATAAAATTATGTGTTTAGCAAAACTTTACACTGAGCAACATCATGGATAGTTAATGATTTCTCCTTAATGTAGGGATTTATTTGAAATGTCAGAAGACACTCAAAAAAATGCTCATAAAATAAGAGGAAACAGTAAATTACCTTTGCCCAGTAGATATTAAAAGTTTTAGACTCAAGCATACAAATGTGCAAGAGTAAAAAGTTGATGAAAAAATAATGCAATAGGCGCAGAAATAAAATTGGAATTTTTAATACTTTGATTCCAGTGTACAACTGAGTTTCCAAATACTTTTCCTGGAACTCAGGAACTAAGAGCTGGGCTGCTCTACACATTCAAATGTGATAAATTTTGAAATTAAATGTTCCATAGCTCATATGGCCCTCACAATAAGCAATAAATATAGTGACTTTGAAATAAACAGGCAGAGGGTTCTGAGAAAACTTGTAAGCTAATTGCAACAAAGTTTGCAGAGGAATGATAGTCCTGTAATTTAAGCATTTTGTTGGTTTTCCAGACGAGATAAAGACTATTACATGAACAGAACCCCTCTAATAAATTTCAAACCCAGACATTTTTCCTGCACTTTTTATCATCTCATCCCTTTCTCTGTCTGCTTATCTCTCTCACCCAGAACCTGTACATAACATTTAAACCTCTTCACATCTCCAAAAAGCAATGGTTTGCTAAAATAATCCCCAAAGAACCAAAGCTAGAGATATCTAATTCCATTCTTTCAAATGTGAAATGATGCAATTTTTCCACAAAAACACCCAGTCTAAAATGCAGGAAAGTCAAGAAATAATGCATTCAAAAAAACATCCTTGCATCACTACTGCGGTATAAACAGGAATTTCATACCACTATATAGAAACCTCTGGTCCACCTTGACCAAGTGTCAGCAGTAGCTGACACTTTCAGCTTGAAAGCAAAACCAAATAAAAAGACTAAATCAAAACTAAACAAAAAATCTATAACCATCAACATTTTGGAATGGAGATCACAATATTGTGCCTAAAAGCCGGTTGATGTTCAAAGCTGTCCAAAAGGAGAGAGAACTTTTGCTTCAAAACTAGCTAAATTAGATATTAGCTATTGGGTAATAGTTGTTAGATAATAGTTTTTAACACCTCAGATGTGTACTTTTTAAACCTCTTTCAAGCACGCCTTAGGTCTAGCCCCACCATTTTAACTCAGTTCCCTGAGGTACAACCAGTTCTATAAAGAAAAATATTTCCCTGCATAAATATTTAAAAACATATTACTCAAATAAAATAAAAAAACTCCAGCATGCCAAACTCAAGACAGTAGCTTTAAACTAGTTAGAGACAGACAGAAATTGTTTTAGTCTTTAACACAGTACTTTCATTTGGATCACAGAGAGAAAATAGAGCAAGTAATCCTATGTGACACCATCAGCAAGGCAACAAAATTCTATTAAGGAAGACAGCCTCCAGAAGCAGCATGGTTTTTAAACCAGTCTAATCCCAGTGAGAATTGAGGCTTTGGCAGAATCTTATAATGCCAGGATGTACAGGGAGCAATAGAGAACTTGCAAGGAGCAAGAACAGATGGGTATCACCAGCTAAAAAAAACAAGAATGACACTGGAATGGAAATATCTCTTTGTATGTCAAAGTACTATCTAAAAACTAACCAACAACAACAGAAATCTTTCCTATATTACAGCTTATTCCCTTGCATCTTCTCTCAGCTATGTCTGTTACCTTCCATTGCACCCTAATACAAGGGCATTTAACATCAACTCAGTAAAATTTTACTGGATTGTAATGACTGAACAAAAATGGAGTTACTGGGTGTCCACCTCTTCTGATTCCAGAACAGATCTGTTCCTTGAGTTCCTGGCTCCATTTGCATTGCCTCATTTTACACCACGGATGGTTCTGAGGAAATGGAGAGAATTGGAGTATAAAATGACACATTAATGGGCTCTGACCACTGAAACAATAATTCAGCTGCAGTTTGGGCAGGAAAGCAAGCATATGACAAAAAATCATAGCTTTTTTTCTGACAGGCTTGAATTTGATTGCTAAAACTGTTTGGTTAAATGATGTTCTGGTATTGCACATGCCAAGCTGGGGTTGCCTACTATCCATTTCCATCCCAAAATACTTAGCCTCAGAGTCTGTTCAGAGGTACACAGTAAGCCTCACACACCCCAACACCTCAGCCAAGACTGGTACGAGACCTCCACCTCACCCTCCCTTTGAGGGTAGCAGCATAGGTCCCTAGACCCCATCCATGTTTCCTGAAGGAAATTAGCTACACAGCTCAACACCATCTCCCACTCACATCTGTTAAATATGCAGCTGTACTGCAGGAATTAGCAATGCAGAATGCATTTTCTATAAGCTTCTCACAATGGTGACTCTGTCTGACTGGGTGACCAGCCTTAACCTGCTGAAAAATGATGATCATCTCAACCAGTCTTGAGCTTCCACAGAAAGCATAAATCATAAGATAGTTACATACACACACATATATACAAAAAGTTGCACAATTTCTGAGGATTTTTATCGACTGGTTTTTTTTTTAGACCATTTAAAGTAAAATGAAAATGATGCAGATTTGTGGTTGAAATATTCTGCATTAAGTAACTCAGAAACAAAATCAAGCCATGTTTATCACTATTTAAAATATTCTAATGGCACTAGCTGATCAGGCATTACATTATAACACTGATCATTTGGTATCTAGCCCTTTCACCACAACGCTATAATGAGATTTGAAGTGCCTTTATTTTCACCACCTACAGCACCGTAGAAACCTGAAAAATAACTTTGCCTAAACAGCTTTCTTAATTTGGTCTTAGTTTTTCCAGGCTTTCTGCATATGTGACTCCTCTGAACATGAGTCATTCTAGTTTGGCTTTTTGTGAACCTTTTACATCTCTCTTTTTAGGGTCTTTTTAAGGCCTCTGATTATACATGCGCTCCAAATTGCATACAGCTGTCCAAACATGAGCTTAAAAGCCCCTTGGGCATTAAAATAATTTCTCCTGCACTGCACTCTATCCTCCTCTTTAACACTAACAGTGTTCTGTTTGCTTTTTTATCTTCACTTATGTGGTTGATTCCTTGATTGTTTACTGTCACATGCAGATATTACTCATCTGTGCTTGGCAGGATGCGCCTGTTAGTGCATGTCCTCGCTGTTCTAAATCTACTGCTCCACTCTTTCACAATGACCTGCTTGAATTTTGAATACAGATTGAATTTTCCCACTAAGGTTTCATAATCAAATGACTCTTTCAAATTAATTATTCTGTATGAAGGCCTGACATAATCGGCCTGAAAATAAAAATTTTAAAGGAAGTCTTTGATTTATAGGGTTGGCCATACCTACTGTTTTGTTTAATTTGCATGTTACATCATAGTGCAAATCAAAAAGTTATTATTTTGTGTTGGGTGTACAACTAAGCTAACAACCATCTTCCTAGAGCAGGTTTCCCCAGGCCGCTAAAAATTGTTTTAGGCTCTGTAAGTGACCTAACATTTGGGCAATCAGAGATGCAACGAGCTCAATCAATCAATACAATGAAGGCTCAGAGAAAAAGTTGGTGGTTTTTTCCTTTTGGTTTGGGTTTTTTTTTTTTTTTTTCCAAAGAATAACTATTATGTAATTTTGCACTTAAAAAGGCAGAAGAGAAACACAGAAATGACTGGAGATTAGTCTTCAAAGCTAGTATGGGTCTAATTTTGGTGATGGCAACATTTGAAACATAAATAGGCCTGTTTCATCTGGGGAATGCAAATTCTGGTACTTTAAAAGGCTATTGTGCATGACACTAGCAGTGTTTATTAGAATAAATGCATTCCATGATACAAAGCTTCATTCTAATTATTTGTTTTGCTTTATCATGATTGTTAAAGAACCATGAATGACAAATATTGCCTAATCTTAGGCTGAAAGATGCACCTGTTTTTTCATGGAAGCACAGAGTAAATCACAAAACCCAAGAAGTCATTATTCAAAAAGGAAATATTAACTAATTCATTCATCTTGCATTGATACAATTTTTTCTTCATAACTATAAATGTGTATCATTTCATTTTTCTTTTGATTTTCTTGGAAACATAAATACGAAACCAGGAATTCCATAACACCATACAACAAATAAAATTAAATGTATATGTACATATACATATACACATACATATACATATATACATACAAACATACATATATATATATATATGATATTAGACATAACTCTAATTTTACATCTGGATACAGGTTTCTAGAGGCTTATAGAAAACTGTACTGGCTTTTAATTTATGTCTAATAAATAATTTTTTCATACTTCCTCTACTTAGCTTTCTAAAATTTCATTTTTAAGCGTACAAAGGTAACATTGTGTTGCAGTCTGAAGAGATCTATCTCTGACTGACAAGTTGAGGACAAGAATAGGGCATGACAGCAGTAAGAGCTGCAGCAGACTATGCAAAAGGGGGATAGGGCACAGCAAAGGTGCTTGAGAGCACAATGGAAAAAAACTCTGATAGAAAGGTTTGCTGCAGCCTTTCTTTGACACCTCTGACCAAAACCACCTTTAAAAGCAGGAGAGAGAAGCGAGAGAAGCAGTATTCACAGACCCTTTTAAAAAGTGTGATAACTGAGACAAATGGATCCACAGCTAGCCATCAACATTAGTATCCTTCTCCAAAAGGACTTTCAATAATCTAGAGATAGCTAATAATGCTACCACGATGCATATGAAACCAGAAGCAATGTCAGGTGTTCAGATGAAAGGGGAAAGAGAAAGTGGAAGAGCAGAAAGGTCTGAGCACCCTTTGAGCTCTCTCTGTACCCCAGAACTACTGCTGCTCAGACTGAAACAAGGTCCTGAATGAAGGAATCCCTTTTGTTGCTGGATCACTTCCTACAGATGCTGATAAATTAGAGGAATCCATACTACTCCTTTTTAATGATCTGTCTCTTTCAAAAATAATTACCAAGACCTATTGATGTGCTCTTTGGGGTTTACACTATGTGTGGTAGATAGTCAAATTAACACTATCAACTCAAATTACTTGACAGAGAATGGAAAAGGACATCAGATTTTTACTCTTGTCGAACCTTTGCTCTCCAGTGACTTTTGAGTGTCAGTTAGAGATGACATGCTGTCAGTAACTTCTAAATCTGCAGTGCTCACTGAAAAACCTCCAACAAGGACTGGTGTCCCTCATGTGCCAGTGGAATAAATATTCACTTTTAAATGATCTGTCTTAGGAGATGGTAGTGACCACAGTATCAACAAATACGGTATAAAATATAGCCCAGAATTCTGACTTTTAGAGACAGTAATTAACAAAAGAGACAAAAATCTTAAATTCCATTTTACTAGGTGCACTTCTGTTCAAGAATTCCTTTTTTTTTTTTTTTTTGGTGCAGATTTAAATCCAGAATGCAGTGATTTATTTTTCTGTGGTTCTAAGCAGAAAAACAGATATTTAGTCAAAGAGAAAAATAATTTTTTTTGGTTTTATTTTTTTTTAAAGGAATGACATTCTCCCCTTAGACAGAGAGCATTAAGTGAGATGCTTAAGAGATGTGAAACCACAAATTTCAATTGGAAGTTTAATATCTTTTACCATGCTCCCAATAATAACCCTTTGGCAAAAAACTTACTCCTAGTACAGCTGCTTTGGGTTTATTTGGTTTGTGGTTTTGTGGGTTTTTTCCTCTCCAGATGGTGGGTCATTAAACTTTCCTGGATAACCTCTTTACAAAATGTATATTTTCATCCTCTCTATTATCTTTAATGCATAATCATCTAAATGGTTTAGAGACCTAGCAAGAACTGCTGTTAGCTCTGTTCATGCCTTTTTCACCATAGAAGTTTAAACATCAAGAGATTTAATTAATGTTAGAAGAATTTTCCTCACATGGCCTAAAATCTACATGGCTTCTTTCCCCCTCAGACTCCTTAGTGCTGGTAGAATGGTTCTGGAAATAACTTATCCTTAGCAATATTTACATTGTCTGCCAGGAAACTTTCAGCATTAAAGTGATAGAGAGAGAAGAATAATCAATTAGCACTTGCTAGGAATACTCCTCCTTTGTCTAGGAGATTGAAGCTGAATCATTACTTGACCATATTCACCAAATGCAAATGCATAGAGAGAATGCATTCAATTTTTCAAGTAATTTTTGGCCAGTTTAGGAAGATATCATTATGAATGTCATAACCAGCCATTACAGATGACATTTTAAATTGTGCTGTTCTTTGAATGAGCACTAATAGTTTAGAATATTAAAGCCAATATACACAGTTAGATGAAATAAATTTTGAATTGCATGAAAATGATATCGTGTTAATGCAACTTGAGGAGAAAAACAAACTGAAAAAAGCTACACACCAATAATAGATATTTTTCTTTCCTTTAGAGGACTCCAGAGAGCAAAAAACATAGTCCTTAAGATGTCAATGTTTCCATTTTCGAATGTCTTCATTCAGAAGGTGAGAGGGGAAATGGATAAATCCCTATTCCTATATTTGCTTCATTTTATTTCTTTCTTTATACTTACTACTCATATAAATTCTACATCTGGATAGTATTAATGGCAGCCTTCTTGTATCTGAGCACACTAACACAGGAATTCTGAATTTAAGTGAAGAGATATTCAGAAGCTGGTATTTTTTAGCTGAGAAAATCATGGCCAAAACATTTCTCTCCAAAAGGTACAAAAGATAAACCACCATTAATTTCACACATAGGTCAACAAACAATAATTTGTTGTTTTTCTTAGGCCACACAACTTAAGCTTGTTGAACCTCTTAGATAAACTGATAATTTGCAGAAATGACCTATGGAAGTCTCCATACTTGGTGGGAGCTGGCAGGCAGGATGGTGTGAGATACTGCAGTCTGGCTCTGCTCTTTGGATAAAATGTAAATACGACGTCTCAGCAACTACCCTATGGAAAACAGTTTTATATCAGTACAATGGAAATTAGGCACTACACCAAAATTTTAATTTTTTAAGAACTTTTCATGATTTTCTATTTATTATTTGAGTTGTCTTGATATTTTCTAAAATAGCTTTGCTTGCTGTATTGGATTACAGAAGAATATGTAAATGGAGCAACCTTGTTTCTGGAATGCCTTTGGTGAAGCACAGAACACCTTATGGACTTGAAAACTCATACAAGGAAAAATAAACATGTTGGCTAAGAATACACTGACAATAGTCAGAAACAGCAGTAAACTGATTCAATAAATATCAAGGCTGTAAGCAGTAACTTGGACTGCACTGATGAATACATTTGTAACAGCAAAAGTCCTAGATCCTGGACCAGAGTGGACTAACTTATTTTATATTAACAGAAAGACAGAAGTCAGTAGAGGTTTCTCACTTTGTTGCTGTTTGTGAGGAAGCAACCCTCATGAACGAAATTCACTTTCATTCCTCTGAGAGCATTTTGTTCAGAATAATTCCACTTTTACTGCAGTAAATCAGTAATTTCTGAACCCAAACCAAATAAAAAAGATTCTCCACCATAAGAAAATTAAAATCAGTATCAACAATAACCAGAAAATAAGTGCATGTAAGAATGACCAAGAACTGAAGGGAATATCTTTAATACAGAAGTGTTAGAACAATGACAGTTCCCATGGAACCACTCCAAAAGAAAAAAATAGACGGGGATAAAAGGAGATTGGGTTCACGAGTCCGAGTTTATATATCTCACAGTAAAAAATTATTTTCTTTTGTTGAAAAAACTGTTATTGTAACCTCTTTGTTTTCCCTCTGTAATTAAAAAAAAATGCAGTGAAGAGTGACAGCATCCATAAACATTTCCATAACATGGGAGTAAGTCTAACTAATGCACAAACAAGCTTTCATGAAGTCAACTAAGTGCATAAGAGTTCTCCAGGAATTGGCACCTTTATTTGTATATGTCCACACTCAAAGAGACAAACTAGATACAGAGACTTAAAACCAAACTGTACATTCTACCTACATGCTTTTCTCTCATTCTTCTGTGATATTTTTTTTCTTTTAAAAAGATGTATAGTAAAAATCATAAACAACTTACTGGCCTTAAGCAGTTAAATTTCTTAGCAAACACAAAATTATAGCTTTCTACTTTTAATGTTTTAAGCCCCCAGATGGTAAACAGGAACATTATGAATATGATTACAAAAGTTCCTGCAGCTATTCAAAGATTACTCTTCTACAGAGTCTGCAAGAAAAACTGTTGCTTTTGGCTTAGCTCTGAGCTCCCTGTACTTCTTATGTCAAGGTAAAGATAATAGATGAAAAGGTTGCATGTGTATGAGAGGAGCTTGGGAGGGAAACAGATGCTTTAAATTCTCTGAAGCACTGAGAGTGCAGATGGGAAATACACTATTAAAACATTGACATTATATTACTTTTACTATCTCTAGTCTGAAAGAAACAGAGGTCAGGTAAGGACTAACTCGTTTGGTGATTCATTTAAGGAAACATTAGCCCACCCAGGGTTAATAAAACAAGCTTAGAAACAATTTTACAGTTAAATATACTACATAATAAGCTGAAAATAGCCTGTAACAGCTGTGAAGCATGAGAGGGACGGCAGCCCCTGAACCTGGCGTCTTGGCTGGCACTCCAAAAGCAGCATGCTTTCACCACCAAAGCTAGCAGAAGGTAGAGGGTGTAGACATCTGAAATGAATTAGGTATTTCAGGAATAAGAAAGATGCAGAAATCACAAAGACAGAAGCTCAAATTTGGTTCTCATTCATATTTAAGATGGAACTAATGTAGTTCTTAAAGTTACAGTAATAGTCTAGGGTTTATTTAATCTAACATAAGATAAAAGTGTTTCAATGTCATCGATGTTCATTGAAGTTAAAAAATAAAAGACAAAATACCCAAACTAAATCAACCAACCAAAAAAATCCCAAAAACCAAAACAACAACAAATGCCACAAATGGATATGTTGTCCATGAACACTTTGTCCATCACCAAATTCCTACACCTGAATATTCTCCCTGAGGAGCTGGAAAGAGAGAGCAGATTTACATGAACTTTTTTGGAGAATGACATTACAGTGAGATCGAACGCTCTCTACAATACATGATTTTATTCAATTGACTATGCAAATTGTTCCCATAAAAGAAACTCAAATAGTCTCATCTTGAGTGAGATGAATTCAAACCCAAGTATGAGATTTACTTGACTTATTTGTGCATCCCATTTTTTTCTCCTCCTTCATTTGTTTTGGAAAAGTAGGGAATTGAATTGTTACATGGATTTAAGGGAATATTAAACACGTAAATTGCAAAGGACCTTAGATACCAAGACATCTACCATTGTCACTTGGCCATTGTTTGCCCTTCCTTCCTCCTCCCACTTCAAAGTATAAAATCCCATTTATATAGTTACTCTTTAGGAAGCTTAGAAATAGAAATGTATCTCTCTCTCAAACTATAAGTTCCATTTGCACACAAATAGCATTATCAACCCTTACAATTTAAAGGACTAGTGAAATCACTTTCAGTGAAAATGCAAGGAGTACTTGAAGACATGATGGGCAAAGAGCATCTTAAGAGAAATCATTTGTTTCTCAGTAAAAATTCAGTAAATGCCAAATACTTCAAAAACATCCAAAACATCTGATGATGCTTTCTTGCATTGCTAGTGAAGCCCGTGAATTTCCTGTAAACAATAGTTTTACTCTTCAGAAATGTTAGATAATAGAAAGTTGAGAAAAAGTAGAAACTTACCTAGAAAATTCTAAACTACTTTTCCAAACTTTTTTGCTTGCTACTCCTCAGTGCAGTAAGAAAAACAACAGACACACCTACACTGAGATATGTCAAGATTTTAACCTACACTGTTAAAATCTTGACATATCTATTCTCCGTCTTCTATATTCTCTTCTATAAAAACCTTTGAAAATTATTCTAAAGTAACATTTCCAGCAATCATAACTGCATACCTTGAAGGCTGAATTCTCATCATTAGATTAACTTCCCTTAATTTAAAAATTAAAAATTTAAAAATTTAAACAATTTAAAAATTAAAAATAAAAAAAATTAAAATTAAAGCATATAAAATTTAAACATCTAGAAATCTGAGGAAAACACAGAAAGAAACATAAAAACCTGACTTCACTGAAATCAGTTATAATTTCTACAGGAATAGGACTTTTTTAATGAAGGTTTTCCACTTACTTAAAATTGATATTATGAAATTAAAATATTATTCTTATTAATAATTCTCTTCAGGCACAGCCATTTTCATACTGACCCAACTTCATGATAAATGTAAGCCATGCTTATAGCTTCCTCACCTTATATTTTCTAAATGAAGAATCATTTTTGTGCCCCTGATTATGGAAGATCTATCTACTGATGAATAATTGAAAGATGCAAGCAACTTGTTGTAAAACCATTATCTTTTCAAGCTTTCCTCAGCTTTTGAATAGATATTTCATATTTGAAAGGTAATGGTATATGGACAAAGGTAATCTGGAAAAGTAAATAACTGGAAAATCATAATGGGACTGTAATTGTAGATAAATTAAAACAGTTGCACAATCATAAGCAGTAATTAATTTATTTCCAAGAAGACTCTTTGACTGTTACATGCAGATCTACATGCACAGTATAAGCTAAAAATCAGATGCAATATAATAGCATATTATCAGCTTTAATTACAAAAGGCCTGATGAATCCTAAATTGTTTAATTCTGTGAAACACAAGAAAGGGAAAAAATGATTCTGCTATGTCAATGTGAGGAACTTAAATCCTAAAAACTGAGATGTCTCTGAAATAGAGATAGAAGATTAACAAAAGCCTTAAAAATGGTTAACTTCAGACTTAGTTCCTTAAATTCCACACTTCTGATGTCTAAGACCGGTCACTAGACAGAGTTATATTATCAAATGTCATCCTGCCTTTGCTCAATACTTGCTCATTTGAAAAACAGTTTACAGATTTGTTTCTATATAGGAATAACCCTACACAGAATCAAAACAATACACCAATTTAAAGCTAATTAATGATGCTTAAAGCTAATTAATGACATTTGCCAATTTTTCCTATTATTACAGAAGAGGAATCATTAGCTATCAATGTACTATGACAATGATAACAACAACAAAAAAGCCATAAGGTAATTGCTTTCAAAACTTCAAAAGTGTGACTGTCATCACCTATCAAAAGCAAATAAGAAAAATTCATTTGTTTTTCAACTTAAACTAGTAGAAAATAAGATTTTAGCATTGTTATACCTTACTGGAAACAGTCTTTGTAGTTATCATGTACTTATTAAAATTCTGAATGAGTTTTTTGGTTCTGAGAAAAAAAAATCTAATAATATCTACACAGAAAGTCACAATTTCCCTGGAAAAGAATTTTCCTGTAATGGTGTTGTTTTGATGTCAATTGCTAATTAATGCTAACCAGAAATGACCCCTCCCTCCCAACCCAATCAAATCCTAAAAAAACCCAAACCAAAACCTATATTTTGGTAAAATTATGAAGACCAGCTTCATGCACGAAATACTTAATGTGCCAAAGTCTTCCACTTCCTAATCCAAAACAGCACACACCAAATTTGAGAGCAAAGGAAAAATCCTAACACAAATCCAGATGCATATTTTTACAATGGCAGTTAAAAGCAAAGAATCCTTACTTAAAAAATCAAATAAACAACAAAAAAACCCCTGGCATTTTCACAACCTGTATAAAAAAAAGCCAGCCAAACTTTAAATTCATCCATCTTATTTCTGATGTAGAGGGACAATTCTTGTAGTTATTCCTTAACTTGCCTGAATTGTCATAGATGGCTGAACAGCAGAAATGTGTTCTGATGTGAGAACAGAATATGAGAACAGAGAAGAAACAGCACAACTGATGAGTGAAAAGACTGTAAACTCAGTTTCTTGCATATGACTTTTAATTTAGTTAGATGCATAAGCAAAGTACTTGAAAAGTGGTATCAATGCTCAGCAACTTTCAGATGACTACCAAGTGGCCTAATTTTGTATTAACCTTAGAAAAAGAAATTGATTTACAGTGGAAGACTATTTGCTGTAGCAGTTAATACTAAATTTGTATGCCTCTATAATTTACTTCACTTATGGCTGTCTCTTATATTAATATTCATTCTAAAAGTCCTCTTCTAATATCGCTTGATTTGACAGGAATGCATTAGCTATGACAAATGCTTTATAATGTTCTCAGACAATATTAATACAAGCAGAACTTCTGATAATTGCTGTTACTTGAATACAAAGATTTTCTTTTTCATTTGAATTTACTCTCTTCTCTCTTCCTCCAAGCTTTTTGCTAATGCAAGTTTTGATAACTATACATCATTCAGAATCATTCCTAAACTCAACTTGGAGAACTAGACCATATGAAAAACAACCAATTCAGTCCTTCCAGGAATTTTAAAGTACAAAAATGCTAGGATGTTTTGGTTTGGGGAGGGATGTGAGCTCTATTTTATGTTAGAGTAAATATATTTTTCCTCCTTAGGAGATGACTTGTTCATGAAAGTTCTGTATCCATATGCAATCTAAGACAACAGTCAGAATGTTTACTGGCATAAAGTAGAATGACTCTGGCTGCCAGGATTTCTGCTGCTTTACACAATTGTTATAAGTTTTGACTGGAGAAATAGGGCCTGAAGTTTCAGCAACTACGTAAGTAATGTACTACCACAAATGTCATTCAAATAGTGCAACATAAATAGATCATCATATTAGTCTGTAAGGTCATATGGCAAAGTTACCCATTTAAAAAAAAACAAAAAACCCCCCAATACCACCAATATTTACAACACCTTAACGTAACATAGTATAATCCACATTTCAGCATTTAGAAGGAATTATAATCATAGCTCAACTTCATAGATACGTTCATTGATTAACTCAGAAAAAAACACTAAAAATCATGTTGTTGTAGAATGGTGCTACCAATGTTTTTGCTATAATTGCCATGAGTCTATTTTGCTCTCAGGCAGAATTGCCGAAAAATTCACACCAAGAACATCAGAATCAATTTCTTATTTTCTAAGACATTTGTATGATATATTTTGATAGTCTGAGGTGCCAGAGTTGTCCAGATAAATATTTGCCATGTTCATTTATAAAAAGAGGCATAGTTTAAGAATTTGCTTTCTAAAAACCCAAACCCCAACTCATCTATGCAACAAATAATCAGGAAAAATATCTTCCTTTCTGATATCAATGGATATATTGATATCTGATATCAATATTTCTGATATCAAACAGGTAATTAATTGAAGCAATAAATCTGTTGGACTACCAATGTTTGAAATACAGAATTTATACCTGTTATAGAACTGATATGTTCACAGTGCACAGCAGCGCATGTTGACAACCTCAGGAAAACTTACACATAAAGACTGAATAGAGGAAAACAAGATTGTTTCGTAGCACCATTTTAAAGCAGAAAATTCAGCTAAATAGACTGCACTACATTAATTATTTTCTTTGCATAAAAGTTTCTATTGTTGGGATTTGTGAGGGCTGGTAAACTCTCCTTCTCAGAGAGGCCACCGTCCCTTCCTCTATGGAGACAGAAATGCGCATGGTTTGGCAGAAGACGTGGCATGGAACACGTGCCCAAAATCCATTTTTGACATGAATCTGTTGGGAGATATACAAAAAAGAGAAAGCAAACACCAGACAGGCAGTTACCATACTTTAGCTAAATCCTGAAGCTCTCCATAATTTTCCTTTGGTGGTTTTTTGGGGCTCTGAACAACATAGCTATCAAATAGGTAATGTTGCAGCCTCCTAATTCATAACTGAACTTCAGGAATTCGTCCCTCAATTCCACTGGGTTTTCTTCCCACTTTTGCATATGGGAAAGTGTCCCAGTTTTCTGGGATTTTTCCCCACTTTGATAATCTTAGTGCCAATAAGTATGATAGTAACATAATTCATTTGAACTGAAATTGGATAGCCCATTCTATGAGCCCAGAAATTCTCTATTTATTCAACTCATAACACTATATCAACCAGTGATCAATGGTAAATATACATTTATACAATGGGGGAAATTCTCTTTAAACCTCTCCCTGACTTTTTGTAAAATTCCATCAATGGTAATCAATACTTTTTGATCCACTTAAAATACACACATTCCATTCAGAAACTCTTGATTAAATAAATTTCAGTACAAAATCTTTAAGGGTTCTCCTTCAGGGTACATGCTCTTTGCATTTACGAAACTTCATAAGTAGTCTATTAAAAATTCTACTATGATGAGTTTCAGCACTTCTTTTTTAAAGCTGAAAACTATGAGTTTGACATCATAAGTATGTCTGATCTAGAAGACAGGCAAGCTTTTGCCATAAATGAAGTGGGAGAACAATAAAAAAGCTGTACATTACTGCATTGCTACTGAAGTCCCTGTGTTACTTTATCAGAATTGTTCATTTCCTAAGAGAGCTAAAAGAGGAATCTTCTGTAGATCACCCTGTTGCTTCACTAGTCTGTAGCTAAGATAGGGTAAAGATGTGTTCCAAATAATAAATGTTGTCTGATGTATATAATCACAGAATGGACGGGTTGGAAAGGACCTTAAAGATCCTCTAGTTCCAGCCCCACTAGCACAGGTCATTATTTGTCATACGAAATTGTTTTCTAAGTAAAAAAAAAACCCAATAAGTTGGTGAGGAACAACTCTTTTACAAAAGCACAATTTTTCATATCTGAAAGAAGAATTTGGGGTATCAATTGCATTATTCTGACACCAGTCAGCCATTCAGTACCACAGAGATGCATCTTCCTTCCCCTTCCACACTGATCAAATTCAAACCCAATTCAACTTCTGGAAGCCTCTTGGGTGATGATGACACTGAAGTAAAATTAAACCAAAGAAATTCTTAAACTCTCTGTGAAACGAATACTTACATCTCCTAATATTTCTTCTGGTCAATATATGAACTTTATTACCAATACTTCAAATACTACATTTAAGCACTTCAGATATTCAGGTCAGAAAAAAAATCCATTAAAATAAAACAAATAATAATGAATTCTTCAGACAAGGAGATAAAGCAGCCACTAATACATTAGGTTAACTACAAATACTAAAAATAAATGTCCTGGTTCAGTTCAGACAATCAGAGATATATTTAAAAAACCCAATCTAAATAAAAATTTAAACCCCCCCCCCCCAAAACAAACCAAATAAACCCAAAAAAACACCACATCACAAAACTTCTCTATGTACCACAAAACTTCTTTCCTGTGGTAAGATATCAGATCTTGTCTCTTGATTCAGATGCTGCCTAAGCATATAGCAGTGACCTTCAGAATGTTAAGCATGTTCTTGAAAGTTGTACTGAAGGACTGGGTAGGTAAAAGGTGGGCTCAGGCACTGGAAAGCACTCACTCATGCCAACCATAAAGCACATATGCACGCAATAGCTGCAGCTCAGAGCATGGTGACACACTGCTAAAGGAAGATAAATGAACTCCCAAACATGTAAGGCTAGAAATGCCAGCAATATATCTCAAGAGTTCCATAATGACAGGTATCTTGACTTGTTCAGTGTCTTGTCCACAGCATACGAGGAAGAGAAAAACAGAGGTCTAAGTAGCACAGCTGCATATAAGTGCAGGAAAAGAGAAACTGTTCTTTCCAACTTTCTGGTTTGGCTGTTGGGTTTGTTTGGTTTTGTTTGTTGAGATTGGCAGTTGCTTGGTTGGTTGCCTTTTTTTTTTTTCCTCTCATAAACAGCAGTCAGAAACAAACTCAATTAAAGTAATAGAGGCAGAGGCTGAAGATAATGCAAAATATAATGACCTGCTCTGCATGAATCAGATTAGTACCCACAACACTTGAATTTTTTTCCCCGTGAGTATTCTTAATTCAAAGGCTTACTTTGAAGTGTCCTGGAAAGCAAAGTTTTGCATTTTTAAAAATCTCTTTAAAGTACTCTAAAGACTGTTACCTGAAGGAAACAATAAGAGATTTCCAGTTACAGATGGTTCTTTGGGACTATTACTGATTGACAAAAATGAAGCAGTTGACAACAACAGTGTTAGTGCCAATTAGTAGAAGTGGGCTAATTCAAAATTCCATTAATTTTCTTCCTTTGTTTAAAGTGAGGTAGGAATTGTGAAAAGCTTAAACCAAAATGACAGTGGATGACAGTCATGAAGCAAGCTTCACAGTTGTGAAAGAAGACAACCAGGGACCTTGATTTGGAGCTAGACATAAAATTGGATAATTAAAAGGCAGTACAGTAACAACTTGGCATTTGTGAGCAGCCATCACAGTGGACAGCTTGAAGAATCCCCTGGCACAAGAAAAACAGGATGAGAATCTCAAATTTTGTGCAGTGAAACAAATGTTAAAACTGAAAAATTATCAACAACAAAAAGTGATGATTAAAGGTTTAAATCTGCAGCAGCAGGCTGGGTAAGCTTCCTTTAAATTTACCCAAACACACTAGTTAAATAACTAAATAGAACTAATTATGTAGTGTGAATATTCAGCTGGATGGCTGTCTTCCTTTTAAACTCTTCATACAGCCTTAAATAAGTTGCATGACTTTAAATCAAGAAGGCATTCAGATATCTGTAAATAACTTGTAAAATTGATGGAGCCCTTGTGCAAGTAGAGGATGCCCCCTCAAATCTGGTAGCACTTTCATCAGTATGGACATTAATACTACTTCATTAGTTTCCATACTGTTCTTCTGTTCATCATGGGTGTAATTCACCTTCTCCATGCAGTAATGAGGTTACCACTCTCACTGGTGATACCTGAAGCAGGAGCAGCAGGAGCCAGTACACAACACACACCTAAGGCAGGCAAACTACTAGGAGCAAAAAGCAGCAGGAATGAAAGCCCTTTTATTTCCCCTCTTCATCTTCACAAATAAGCATCTGACCACCCAGGTATCATGCCTGAATTTATCTGCACTTCAACAAAAACATCTAGCTGATTTGTGATGGATCCATCTTGTAGATGGATCTCATAGATTAGTGTGTATGAATTTTCATGAGGTAAGTGCCAGTCATAAGCTTCCAGTAACAAAGCCAATTGTTATCGTTAGAAGTTCCCAAATCTCAGCACTTTGAAATAAAAGAGCTGATTGACATTATGAGATCCTGCCAGCCATGGTATTGATTTGTACAGAAGCTTTGCCCAGCAGCACACACACACACAAACACACACACCCCCACCAGAAGTGACCCCACAACCAACCTATTAAATCGTGCTGCTCAAGTTCACTCACACCAGCCAAACTCTGTGAGGGAGATAATGCACTAAGCCTTCTCCAAGCCATTGCCAAGAACAAGAGCTAGCAGCCACAAAGCACATGTAGGAAAAGCATGACGAGGGTGTTTGGCAAGATCTGTCATGTATTTCAAGCTCCCTATGTATTGTCATCAATAGCTGCTGATATTTTCTGCTGATATGTGATGATATGTGAAAGCAGGAAAAAAGTGAGGCATCTTTCCCTGCTGGGAAATATTGGTTTTATTAAGGGCAACTACCTCAAGCAAATTCAACTGGATAGCCATAGTGGGAAAGTTGATGCAACTTTCAGAAGGATCTGCTAAGACAATGCTAGAAACTTGCAGCTGTTAAATCAGCAGAGCAGAAAATGAACCAGAAATAGTAAAAAGTAAAGTACAGCAAAGGAAGGGATTAAAAGTGCATGGCAGCAGTGTCAGGAATCCTCTGATAAGATGAATGAACTAAACAGATCTTTTCAGTGTTCTCATTTAAGAAAATAGTTATTTGCAAGCAGAAATGAGATAATTTGAAAAGTATGATAAAAAAGTCTGATTTCTTAAATTTGCTTTCCCTCTAATACTTAGCTGGAAACATGAGTTGCTCAAAGGAATATAATTGCCTATGCTTTGATCAGTGCAGATCTACTGGATTAAATAAGTAAATCCTTCTGAATCTTCTAAAATGCTTATTAGAGGTCTTAAAACTCATCAGAGGTGGAACAAAGATGTAGAACAAGGAAGAGGAAGCAGTACTAAATTCTGATTGAAAGAAGTAGTAAGAATACCTGAAAGTATGCAACGTGGGAATTAAAACATGAATTTTCATTCTCAATTAAAATTTAGTAATGACAGAAAAAATAAAATACTAAACTAGGTGTACTAATAGAAAGAAATTAATCTTCTAGAGAAATAAAACCTCTTCAATTATCTGGAGTCAAATTTGTGACATAATTAAGGACACTGAGACAAGATACAGTCAGCTTGGTTCCATAAAGCTTTTGTTTTTTCAAACAAAACTACACCGGCAACTACAATTTTCTAAGGTTTTGGCCAATGAAGCACTATTCATTTGTCCAGTCCTGTACAAAACACAGAAAGATAAAATTGTATGACCTTAACAGGTCTTAACTTCAAGAATCAGTTCTTGAGCTTTGAAAATGTATGCTGTTTGACTGAAGTCAAACAAATTAGTCTCATATTTCAATTTAAGTACTATAAAGTGCCACTTGTAGGACTTCATTACAGGAGGTCTCAAATGAGTAATACACAAGGTTTGCAGCCTCAAAGCAGCAAAACCTTTTTTTTTCTGGGTATAGTAAGGAGAAAAAAAAAATAATTCATTTGAAGCCTGAAATACTTCTGTCCACGGCATGGCATAAACCAGGATATTTTCCAAAGGACATTAATTATTAATTCCTGAGTTAAACCTAGTTGCTTCATTCAAATGAATTCAGAATTCTACATGAAATTTTGTATCTCTTAGAATCCTTTTGAGGATTATACAACTTCTATCTTGAATGTGGAATAAGGACAACCATTTCCAACTTGCAATCTCTGGATATGGTCACATGTCCCAGGTAGTTGGGGTTGTTTAACTGTAAGATTGGTTTCTTCATGCTAGTTTTTACAGACTGTAATCAAAATATTTCTTACTTTCTCTTTGATGAATGCTCAAGTTGAATGCATCTCTCTCATTAGGTCTTTCACTATTAAAACATTCTTAGTAATTGTATTAGATCTTCCTCAAATTTCCATTTTATTCAACACCATTCTTTGGGAAAAAAACCCAACTATTTCATTTACAGTAATAAGACAGACCAAAATCTTTACATCCCTCCATCATGCTCAAAAAAAGTATTTATTCCACAAGGCTGTCTGTAAACATCAATACACCAGTGGTTCCTGTAGCAGATATTTAGCCATGTACTCCCCAGTCAACTTCATCTTTACATTAAGTCCCCCCAGATTTTCAATAAATTCCATATGGTTCTTTACTATATTAAAAACATTTGACGCACTAAATCTGCAGCTCATGTTTATTACTTGCCCAAAATTCTAGGGTCTTGTGCCATTTGTAAAGATTTTATAATTGCTTGGAGGTAACAGATAATGTAAAATTATATTACAGTTAAGACTTTATTCCAAAAGGATTTTACTGGAATATTTCTACACCAATTTGTATCTCAAGACTCCATTCCAAGGCCTATAATTAGCAGGCTTAAATCCACTTAATATGCTCCATATTCAGTCTGTAGCACTCCAGTATCTTAGAAAATTTCTAGCTTCTGCACTTTCTAGCGCCATGCAAACACTAAACACCCCTTACCTTTTATCCATCAAATATGTAATGCCATTAAAGAAAAATTAGGTAGAAAAATATAACTTTCTCTCAATTGATATTCATTGTCATTATATAATTGATCTCATTTACTTCAGCACTCTAGTTCCCTGCCAGCTGCTGCTTTATTTTTCATGAGATTATTGTCAGGCTGATAGACCTGTAAGCACTTGATTCATCCTGTTTACCTTTTGTGAATATTGACACAACATTAGCTTTCTTCTGGATTTTTTACAGTGTCTACAATGAACAGAAAAACATAACAGCTTGTCCAGAATGCTCTTTATCTGCTTCTTTTAAAACCATATACAAGTTTTCCTGATCCATTGTCTAGTTTAAGACTTCTGGTTAAATGTACTAAATCTTACTATTAGTATGGAAAGTATTTAACATCAACAACATCATTAAGTTGTCTGGTTTTGTCCCCTCTCAAATTAAATCTAAGACACAGTTCCTTTGTCCTGTTACTCTTAAAAATGCCTTTTTGTTCCTTTATGAGTTGATATTTATTTTTTTATCCATTTTCCCCTATAATACTAATTTGTAGTTCTTAATTTCAATTTACATATTTTTTCTAGCTCCTGTAATTCTAATTCAATTATGGATATGCTATAAAACAAGAGCTTTAATACTGAGACTATTATTAGATATAGGACAGTGGAGTACAGAATGCACAGAGATGAAATGAGAAACACAGAATAATTCTTCAAAATGTTTGATACCCTCTATGAATCTTGAAAATAAGAGACTGAACACACCTATTCTGAAGTTATAGGTGTGGTCTGCCCAAACTTCAACCTATAAGCAAACCCCTCAGTATATGGAAAAGTACATTAAGTCTAAGAAGCAGAGAGTTGAGGTGCATGCAGACAAACTGCATGTTTACATTCCTCCTCAAACTGATATCACAGTCACAGCTATGCTTTGTGTCAAAATAAATTGATATTTGCTGGTGCTGCAGACACCTTACTAAAGTTTAGCCTAATTTTTGGCTCATTTAGATGAGTTGCAAATGGTAGCAAACCTTAAAACAACAAGAAGTTAGGCAAATTTTTGCATTTTGCTATATATCCATTAATTCAAAACAAATTTTTTTTTTTCTTTTTCTTCAGGGATAAGATGGGAAATGGCAGGAGGAAAGAAAGTCTTTGGTCCTGTCAGATATTTACTTTGTTTGACTGGTACCAAATACCAAATGAATATTTATGATGTCTAACTCCATTAATACAGCAGAGTGGAAGGCATATTTTAGCAAAAGAATGACACAGCAGGGAGGAATTTCACCTGTAAGCGTTCTCTAGCTGAGGAAAGAAATCACCGATCTGCAATGACTTCAAACACATTATTGAAAGTTGTCCAATACCAAATGGAAGACAGAATAAACAGAACTGTTACACAATTAAATTGTTCTTCCCATTCTTTCAATAGATTTTAATACTATTCACTTTTGGCCTTTTTCTGAAAACACCTACTATACGTACACAGAATAATCTGTTTCTAGAAATCATGATTTCTGCTGCGCCGAGTTCTTGTCACATGAATGGCAAATGAAATGCCAATGTCTGGGCAAAGCAGATTCCCCTACATTTATTAGCAGAACTCTTGCAGCTATGGCTGTCTTTAGATCCCTCTCAATGATGCTATGAGGGGATCATATAGCGATGATTTGACATTTAGCACAGTACATTTGCTCATATCCTTAACCATACTCTCCAGCCTTCTTGATTTAAGCATGGAAAGAACATGAGATGAACCACAAAAGGAAATTATCTAAGCAAGCTCTAAAGCATCTTTGGAGATTTGGTTGTTCTTGCCTTAAAAACATCTCCCCCAAAACAAATCCAGTCCTCAACAGATAACTGAGTACCTGCTAATTCTGCTGTGTCCAGCCACTGTGATGTCAGCTTGAAACAAGATGGATCACTTGAATGAAGACCTACCTTTGTTGCCCTCAAAAAAGACTCTTCTCATTTGAAAAAAATCCATACTTGCAAAAAATCACCACCTATCTGAGAGCATTGGATCAAGAAGTTTTTACTCCATTTCAAATTAGTCCATAAACAAATCCTCAATAGTAACAGGCTTCTGAAACTGATGTTTTGCAATAAAAACTTGAAAGGAAATCTAGGACTGCAATGATTTTTCAGAAATCCTGAAGGCCAGAACTGAGGTGTCTTCAGACCCATCCTCCTAGATAGTGTCAATGCCCAGCCAAACACAACAAAAGAGACCATGTAGAATGCCCCATCCAGCTACATGTGCTACGGTGCTTGATTTGCAGCAGTCCTGATGAATAACTTATAAACAGACACCTAACAAACAGGAGATTACTCCCAAAATTTCCAATTGTTACTACTTTGGGCATGCAGTAGTCAAGCTGACTTTTCCCTTAGATAGAATTAAAGACTCTACTTGAAATTTCAATAGAAAAGGCTTTTCAGACCTCTGAACAATACCATTGTCTGTACTGGACTTTGACACGGGTTCAATAGGCTGATACAGATGTTGTGACTGACAGCAGTTTCCAACTGCAGGATTATTCAAGCTTAAAATTGCTGTGAAGGCAATCACAATCAAAAGCAGCTGGGTCCACAGAAAACACATGGTGTTCATATGACGAAGCTCTCAGCATACGTAGATGCAAGCAAAGGAGGATTTTATTTCACATTCATGATCAATTGAGGCACACATAAATTACTGTAATTTTTATATCGTCATTTAGCTACGCTCTGAAAGAAAGAAAAAGCTCTAGTTCTACACAGAGATCAAAAGAGGAGCTATTGTCTTCCAAATTGCCATCAAGCTCTAATACAAAATTGGTACAACAGTCTGTGAAATGCTGATAACATTTAGTGCTGCAGTTAGCTGCAGATTGTCTGAAGTATGGAAAAGTCAAAGCATAGATGATTTAAAGTGAAAGATGGCATTGCACGCTTAAATTTTGCTGGTTTGGGTTGAATTTTCCAGGCATATGATAAAGACAATTGATAGTTGTGAAATAGTAATTTCTAATTTCCAAGTAAATGACAAGAGAATTAAAAAATAAGAACATCTCTTTCAGACTACAGCTTCTTTTAAAGACTTCTTATTTAAATAAAATTAAAAAAGAAACTGTTCAGCTTTAGAAATTGGGTGATTGGGAAGTGATCCATGAAGACCTGTAGCTTGCTTTGAAATTCATCTGCGTTCTACTAATCACCAAGCAATTGCTGCTCTTTTATTATTTCACATTTGCAACTTTTGAATGTACCATGCAAAATATCATAAACAAGTAAATATGAAGTAAAAATCCTTATAAATTCAAACTTCAAGGTCATTGCTCTGTTTTGATGTGTAATAAAATGTTGACTTGCAATGAAAAGCAATTTACATCCAGTATCTCACAAGCCTGAACCCAGAGTTAGCCTGTTTATTTTGCTGTGCCCTAAGCTATGTTGAAATGATCTGAAGAAATCACTTGCCAAAACAAAAGCACGCTTTATGATAAAATAAAGCATATGGAAACAAAACAGCTAAGTGAAACAAACAGACTGCACTGAATCGTATTCCTAGATTAAACATCCTTAATATAATAATTACATATACAAGGGTGCCCACAGTCTAAGCTGTAAAAGTAAATTGCACACTGGGATCATACAGTAAATTGTTTCTGCATACACCAGCAGATTTGGAATAGTATTAAATACTATTTTGAATTCTAAATACAGTTGACCTAAGTATTGTTGTTATAAATAGAATTTCTTTTACTTAGAAAAGATTACAAGCAAATCTGCTGCCTATAAAAATGCTAATAAATAGACAATGTTAATATCGTAAATACAGCAGTATATCTTCTTAAGCTTTCAAAAAGATAGAAAAAGTTAGGGTAGTTTGGCATTAGGAACAGAGGATTAAAGAAGTAACTTAAAGAGTAAAAACAATAAATATAATAACAATAAAATAGGGTAGATACACCAAGCAATACCAGAAATAATCCAGTAATTCTTAATATATGGAAATTTTCAGAAACATGAAACCCTAGCCATTTCCAAAATGTATGTTTATAATAAACAGCTGATTGTACAGGAGATTTAATTGAAAATAAAAGGAAAGCAGAGAAATAGGAAAATTATTTTAATTTTTAAATGGGACTTCCTTTCTATTATAGGTTCTGGAGCTGAAGCAGGAACTGCACAGATGCATCTGTGTACAGAACTAATATAACACATTAAAAGATTAAAGAAAACAAGCAAGGTGTGCTAATGCATGGTACTGAAGGAAACAACACGTAAGAACTGGTCAGAAAAGGGCAAATATTTGCTATCAAACATGCAGAAGCATATTAATACAAATAGTAGCACTAGTCAATTATAAGTTGTCCATCCAGAAATATTCACACAAGCAAGTTTTCATTTGAGCACCGTGTTTGAAAACTTGTCCCTACAATTTAGGACAGAAAATCTGAATCTTAAATAAAGCAGTGCCTACTACTAACAAAGAGCCCCTCGCCTCCTTACTAGAGACCTGAAAGAGACACAATGGTCTAATAAGGACATGTTCATTCATGTTACAAACAAACAAAATCAGGAATCTCTGACCTTGGAGACTAGGATAAAGGAGTATTGGAAGTAGGATTTTCCTTGGTCAAAGGAGGCTTGGGTCAGAGAATACCTAAACAAATGTGACATCCACAAGCCCACGGGCCCTGGCAGGATGCATCCATGAGTGCTGAGAGATCTAGCACAACTAGGCTGCTCACAATCTTTGAAAGACAACAGAGGAGAGGTGCCTGAAGGCTGGAAGAAAGAAAATGTCACCCTGGTCTCCAAAAGGGCAAGAAGGGGGACCCAGGAAACTACCAGCCATTCAGCCTGACCTCAATCCCTGGAAAGGCGCTGGAGTGCCTCATTTTGGAGGTCATCACTATCCACAAGGATGACAAGAAGCTGATTAGAAGTAGTCAGTATAGACTGACTACTATGGTAAATTCACTAAGGTAAATCACGCTTTATCAACCTGACTGCCTTCTGTGGTGAAACAGCTACCTGGGTAAATGAGGGGAGAACAGAAGTTATTGTCTGCCTTGAATTTAACAAGGTTTCCAACACTTGTCTCTACAACATCCTCATAGAAAAACTCAGGAAGAGTGGACTGGATGAGTGGATGGTGGGGTAGATTGAGAACTGGCTAGACCAGAGGGTCATAATCTGTGGGACAGGGTCTGATTGGAGGTCTGTCACTAGTGGTGCTCCCCAAGGTTCAATACTGGGCCCAGTATTGTTTAACTTGTTCATCAGTGACTTGGATGAAGGGGCAGATGCCTCCATAGCAAGATCACTGATAACACAAAGCTGAGAGATGTGGCTGATACCTCAGACTTGAATGGGTGAGAGAGATGGGCAGAGAACATTCTGAAATTCAACAAAGGCAAATGCAGGTCCTGCATCTGGGGAACAATAACCCCATGCACCCACACAGGCTGAAAAGCAGCACTGCAAAGATGGATCTGGGGGTCCTGGTGGACAAAAAGCTGTCTATGAGTGACAGTGTGTCCTGGGGCACATTGTGAAGAGCATTGGCAGCAGAGCAAGGGAGGCGATCCCGCCCCTCTACTCAGCCCTGGTGAAGCCACATATGAAGTGATATGTTCAGTTCTGGGCTCCTCAGTCGTAAAGAGACGTGGAGCTCCTGGAGACAGGGCAGAGGAGGGCAGCAAAGATGATTTAAGGGACTGGAGCACCTCTCTTATGAGGAGCAGCTGAGAGAGTTGGGCCTGTTCAGCCTTGAGAAGAGATGACTGAGAGGGGACCTCATCAGTGTCTATGTGTTTCTGAAGGGAGGGTGCCAAGAGGATGAAGCCAGGCTCTTCTTTGCGATGCCAAGCAGTAGGAAAAGAAGCAAGAGGCAGAACATGATGCACAGGAAGTTTTGTCTGAATGTGAGGAAAAACTTTTTTACTGCGCAGGTGACCAGTTTTGCCCAATATTTTTAAAAGTCTTTGTTTATGACCCAGACAATGGGGCAGAGTACACCTTCAGCAAGTTTGCTGCCAATTAAAAACTGGGAGGAAGGCCTGATAATACACCAGATGGAGGGGCTGCCATTCAGAGGGACCTGGACTGACTGGAGAAATTGTACAACAGAAGTCCCTTGAAATTCGGTGAAGGAGAGCACAGAATGGGAAGCCATTATGCTACACATCAGTCTGGGCTGGAGGCTAAGCATCTGGAAAGCAGCTTTGTGAAGAAGGACTTGGAACCCTGGAGGGCACCACTTGAAAAATAAACCAGCAGTGTATATAAATAAGTACCTGATGAAGTCAGGGAATATAAAATACAGAGACTCTTTTAATTACCCAGTGACAGAAAAAGGCACAACAGCCAGAAACTGAAATACAGGACATTGGACTGAAACACAAGAAAAACTTTGCATTTCTTTAAGAGTGGTCAAACCATAGAATGGGTTGCCCAGCAAAAGGTTGTGAAGACACCCAAAACACTCAGTTTCCTGTTCAGGCTGACTCTCCTCTCACCTGTAGGAATGGCCTTGTCAATCTTCAGACACACCTTCACAGAACCTCAAAAAAATCTGTCATCCTCTGGTATTTTGGCTGCCAAACTCATATATATATTTTTCTAAACCTTTGCATTTCATGCCATCTACCTTTCTTCCTCCTTCAAAATTTACCCTAAATTACTGCATCATTTCTGATTGCTTTCTCCCCCCTTTCACTTTTATGTCCAAAACCTTGCCTGAATGACTGTTCTCTCCCACTACAACTGCTCTCAAATTCATAATTATCCCAGCTGTATTGAAATTGCTATTTCAGGAGTGAGTCTCATCTGCTGACCAGAAATATCCTACCACATCTTAAAGAAAAATTAAAAAAAAAAAAAAAATTAAATCTTATGCCTTGCCTTCACCAATTCTGTCACCCACACATGGTCATTATTTGAAAAAAACCCAACCTTCTTCCTTTTCCTTCTAATCTACCCCTCGGTGTTTTCATTTCTTGTGATGCCTTTATCCTTTGAACATGTTTATGTTACCACTCATTTAAACACCTGCCTATTACATTTACAGTGTCTGCTCCTTAGGTTGTTTCTCATCCTATCTGAAACTGTAAGCTTTTTAGGACAGGCACCAGTATTTTGTTCTCTGACAGCACAGGGGTCTCTTAGCTGTTAAGAGCGTACTAGTGATAGATGAACCTGTCTGTGCCTTGGCCCAGATACACACTTTTTCTGCTCATCACATTTCTGTCTGTTTTTAAGACCTGTTCATTGCATTTGAGTACATAGGATACAAGGCACAGCGTGTAACACTCAAAAGCAGCACTTAAGACTTTGCCATACTGATGGCTTCTAATGACATGTTTTTCCCCTTTGAAAGGTCTATTCCTTCTTTTCCATTGACACCAAATAATATAACTCATACTGAATTCTCTGTTGAATAAATAAATAACTGCAGCCCGAAATCTTTAAGAAATCTTAATTTGTGATAATGTGGTCATGGAGTGTCCTGCTTAACTTCACATAGATTTGGAAAGGATTAATATTTAGGCATATGCAACAACTAGAGGGACATAATTTTAAATGGATATAATATTGGTGATTCAATCTATTTTCCAAAAATCCAAGTGCAGGACAATAACCTTTCTGGACATGTATTTTAATTAGGATGATAGAATGCACCCTATCTAAATATATTTTGACAAGTTCTCTAAAGTACCAGTCCTTACAGCTGAGGATATGAAGCAGCTTTTTGAGGAAAACCTTTTAAGAAAGGAGGAGCAATTTGCAAAGCTACCAAAGATGTTTAACAATTTTCTCTCAGGGGATAAGTATGCATGTGTGTTAATATATAGCATAAATATGCATTTTTTTGTCACACCTGAATTGAAGAATAAAGAAATAGTGAAACCTGGTCTGTATAATGCCATAAAGTAGGCTTCTCCTTGTAATGCTCACATTTTCTGTTTTTCTGTCCTGCCTACCCATGTAACATAAAAACTGGTAAATACAGTTGAAAGAAGTGTGTTAAATAGGAGATAGGATAAAAAAGTTCTTACATCTCAAGAATGGCATTGCCATTATAAGATGTTTTCATGACGTTTTATTGCTCCAAAGACTTCTCAAGTTCAAGCCTTCTAATAATTCCAAAAGTTAGTAAAATGGAAAAGAAAAAAAATTAACGACTTTCACAGAATGAGCAAAAAACCCTCATATCTTATGTTTTCTCTTTAACACATCATTTAAACACCAGGAATCCTGTGTGAGAGGTTTTAAGGAGTTAGATTATATTGTGAGCTGCGCAGTGTCAATAACACGTGCTGGCACCACATCTAACAAAATAGTCCCAGAATAAGAAACATAACAAATTACAGCTTTAGCCCTTGAATCAGTTTGTATACTATGTGACTTTTTTCACAATCCTTTATTGCATAGCAGCACAGATTTCCTGATGACATTTTGTTTACTGTAGCTGCTAAGGGCACACAGAACCAGTGATCTGAAGCCCTGACCAATATGCTGTGACTGACATGCAATTCAGCATTTAACCCCTGCTGTAGGTGATATATAAGAAGTGATATGTACTCGACCCTATCCTCAGTGTATTTGGGATCAACTATTAATCTTCAGCAGACAGTTTTAAAATACTGTAGAAAGATCTTCTGTTCCAAATGATCACAAATACATGGACTTAATAAATTTCTTCTAGTTACAAAATATTAATTTATGAATTATATTCATTAGTACAACAATTCCCTGAGAGCTGGGTACTACTATCAGGATGTTTGACTTTTACAGTGATAATTTACAAATGTAGTAACTCACACAGAGCAGTATATTCCGATGTTCAGAATCATATGGCCCTTTAAAGTTCTATCAAGCTAATATAGGACATAGGGACAACTAGAAAGGAAATAAAATCCAATTTATGAAATTTTTGGCTTTTCATAGTAGACAGAAAATTTCATCCTTTTGGCTACCCAGTTTTTTTTCCCTGACCATGTATACATGCTTGACAAAGGATTATTTACACCAAGGATTTTATTCTGCTGCCAGTCACATCAATGCTGATCTGTAATAACTGCATCTGGATAGAACTGCCTACCCTACTTTGAATGCCACTTGTTGAATAGGGCTTCTGGCAGCTGTTGAATATGGCTCTCAATAATTTAAAAAATGGTAAGATTTTTTAATTTTTTGTCAATTAACATAAATATGTAACTTTTAGAACCTTATTAGGGTCAGTGTTTCTAACACAGAATAAATATATGTTTTCATATACATACACATATGTTTGCACACATTCTATGAAATGAATCCAGGAATTTGCAACCACTGTGGAAACCTGAAGAAACTCCAGCATAGGCCACTGCTTATGTGTGCAGCAAGATTTCTGATATTTTCTTACTTATTCTGATATGAAAACTGATTTGGGCTACTGACCTTGGATACAGGACAGTTCATATATCTTGTCAGGGATCTAATGCAAAGCTTGATAGAAAAACTCAGATCGGTTTTTAAGGCACATTGGAAAAATCCTTCAAACTTATGCAGCATAAGATAAAAGCTTTTGAATAATACAGTTTAAAGCTTTAAAAAGATCTTCCTTTTCTTCAGTTATTTTTTTCAACCACTAGATAATATTTGGTAAACAATAAATCACTCTTTCACACAACATCATCCTTCCTGTTCTGAATATCTCAACAAGTAACATCACAAGACACTTTTAAAGGTATTTGTATATTTAGAAATAAATATTTCCCCAAATAAATTTTGACATTTTTCCTATTTTCTCATACTTCATTTCTTTCTTCCCACAAAACCTCTCAGAATATTTTCCTTTCTTTTCTTTGTGGTAAAACGACAAAAACAATGTAGCAAATATCTCTTAAAGCCATCATAATTAGGTTATAGATCTGCACAGGAAAAAGAAAATGCTGTCTATAATAGTAGGTTATAACTAAGATATATTTAAAGAGAGAGACATAGAGCTATCTGTCTATAACAAATACAGTGAAGATGTGTCTTCAAGAAAGTACTGCACATGCCTGCAAGGTACTTTCCTGTTGTACCATAGTTGGTTACTGCACACCATTGACAATGCTGAACTCAATAGATCAGAAGTGGTTCCAAACAAGCCATTTTCAGCATCAGTAGGTAGGTCTCTGATGTTTCACAGCTTTGGGTTTTTTCCCCTGTTGTTAGTTTTGCCTTGCTTGGGGAGGGGGATTGGTTGTGTCTAAATATGCAAACTGTATACACAAGAGCAGTCATACCTTGTGAGACACTAGACTACCTCTCAGTGACCTTACAGTCTTCCTTGAAATTCCCAACAATAGCTGAATATTTAAAATGCCATGACAACCAAATCCTGTTGACTTTATAAATATGTAGATTTGATTTGCAAAGGAGTAACTTTTACCCACGCAATAAATTAAGCAATATTATTTCAGTATGAAGACTTTTAAGCAGAATAATTGGCATCAATACCACTTACCTGATTGTGTGGAATAGAGGTTATACAGCTCTTTTCCATTTCAAAACCATGCAATAGCCATTTTAAAAAAATAATGCAATGTTTGAAATTTATGAAAATTAGGTTTTTACTGCAAAGGATTTTTAAGAGGCTTCTAGACACATATAGTGCACTTTATTACATTGTGGTTAAAAGAAATGTGCCATATATAATTACTGATAAAGAGTGCATACAGACCAGGATCCGTTGATATGTTAATCAAGTAATGAGTACTGTATTCCATCATAAAAAGAATGTCAAGCCTCTTTTCACTAAGAGAAATCAGCTACATGACTATAAGACTATCACCAGCCTACTGAAAGGACTTAAAGAAATCAATATCACACAGAAAGATGGATCGAGCATGAATCAATGTGGCAAGCACATAACCAAACAGACATGGAATTAAACAAGAAGAAAAACAAAAAATACAAGCCAAATCAAAACTAAACCAAACGAAACCAACAAAGATTGTCGCTTAACCTGTTTTGTCAGAGCTGGTATTGATGGTATTGGTAGTGATGGAAGTGAAGGTAGTCTTTGCGCTGTCCTTGGTAGTAACAGATTTCTGCTTATTTTTCATGGCTTCCAGTGCTTTGAGCTTCTTGGCATGTTTAGTGCCTTTGTAGTGGGCCGCAGCCTGGCTCTACAAAGGAGAACAAAATGAACCATGCAATCAGGCTCATTTCTAAACTGGCATTCTCTGTATTAGTACAAATACAGACTACCTTTCAATAATGGGTACCACTTACATTATCCAAGTAGTGACCAAACAGAAAATTATAATTAGAATGATGCTTGGAAAACAATGGAAAAAGTACTAGAGCCACGCAAATTCAATTGATACAGTATATTACTGTATAACAGTAGATTAATGGCACACCAAAATTAGGTTGTTTTAGTCTACCTTGCTACCATTAATTTTTCTATTAATATTTATGTTGCTTTCACATGAAAAAAATAAATTCTCAGGCAACGGGGAGGATGGCATTCTCCTCCTGACAGCTTTGTACTTTTCCAGTTTCTATTTCAAACTAGAATTCTTACCAAAGCTTCCTTCAAAGAACAGTTTACTACTGACAGTGGTATCAGCAACTTCTCAGCAAAGACTGACAGAAAAAAACAAACCAAAAATACCCCAGCCCAAAACTAAAGCCCAAACAAAAGAAAGTAAAATATAAAACACACCCTTCAAAGCCCATCTGCAAAGACTTAACTGAATGTGAGGCAGACGTGTAATTATCTGGCTTTTTAAAAGTAAATTTTGAAAAAAAATTTAAAAGGAGAGGATTACTTTTGTGCACCTGCTACAAAAGCTAGTGTTTGAAATTCAAAGCCAGGAGCATCCTCTCAAAAGAGAAATCTCCCACAAATCCTGTCACAGTACCAAATATATTTTGGCTACTTCATATTGCTAAGCTAAAATAGATTTGTATATGCACTTCTATTTAAATTCATGCATTACATTACAAATAACTTTATTATTTTAAGAGTTACTACCAAATGTATTAATTTAATATATGTGCAAGTATATTTTTAGATTAGTATTTGAACTATTAGATTAAACCTTATACCAAAACCACTAGAATTTGGATGAATATTCAGAGGTTTTTTTCTTCACTCATTATTTAATGTTTTATAAGAAAGACAGTCTTTCAGTTGATAAGTTGAGAATATGAAAAATTGCTTATATCTTTCCTTTTGAACTTCAAACTTTAAGGAAAGTAACTCCTTTATTACTTGAAAGAGAAGTTAAGACTTCAGAAATGTAGTCAAATTTAGCTATTACAGAATTGAAAAAAATGAAAAGCAACAATTCTAGGTCAGCTCAAGGACCCATAAGGTCAGTATCTTATTTTTGAAAACGTGAAACAATAGAAGATACTAAGAAACTTATCTTTCTCACATAAAAGAAAGGTAAATGCTTTCTATTGTGGAATCAAAAGAATCAAAACATATATATGAAATTTAGTGACTATAAACCTAAAGAATCAAATGGGATAAAAAGACGCAGTCATGCCAATCACTAAGCTGCTCATGCAGGTAGAAGAATCCTGTATTATCTGGCATTTATTAGTCATTAGACCATTATTTAATGCTATTTGTTGTCCTGGATTTTGGGGAGAGGAGTTCTAGTAACTAATTATCACTCTAAGGATACATAAAGGGAATTATGACTTTCAGCTCACAGGAAAAGTCTTGATTCCTTCCAGATGCCTGAGATTTGAAAAGCATAAGGTGAGTAGGAAAGAAGTAGGAGCCCTTGACTAAAATTGATTCACAATATATGTGTAAGTGTATACATGTGTAAATTAGACACACACACACACTCTTGAACCTGGAGATGCATCATTCAGTTTGGTTGAAAAGCCAGTTTCTCTATACCTAAAATAATGTAAATCTTGCATCAGGTACCCTTATTGAAAGAACACTGGACAGTGAAGTTTTTAATTAGAAACAACTTGAACAGAAACAGCACAATCATGCACCTTTTACAATTCTCAACACACAACATTGAGACATACTATAAGCCAAATACAAACAGTCAGAGGATGTTAATTATAATCAAACCGGAAGACCAGTGTTAAGTTACAATGACGCATTAAAAATGACATAATACTGTATGCCCTTGTGTTGCTATCATGTCAACTATTTTTAGAGTTTCTAGTCAAATGTAATAAGCAGTCAGCTTCAGATTCTGACTGCACTTTTTTCCCTTAACTAACAGTGTCACTAGTCAAACATCTGAAACATATTCACAATGTGGTCATTAATACTTAACCACGAATGCTGATATTAGTTTGATACAAATCTCAGCTTTCTTCACAGAACTGTTGGTAGAGTTTTATTATTCTGTTTATTATTTATTATTATTATTAAGTTTAATTATTCTGCATCCACACCTCTCTCTGAATTCTCTCAGCCATAGTTCCACAAACCTCATCTCAAGTTGTATGTTGGATGCTGAAGGAATATATAATGAGGGCCTATGTAGAAACTGATGACCTTTTCATTGCTCTGAAACATACAAATGAAATTGCTCTAAAGTGGAAACACATTGCTCGAACTTGCAGGTATGATGGCTGCTACTCAGAGTTGTCCATAACTCACTTCTCACAGAGTGCTGCCAGTTTACCCAGCCTCTATTTGAATAAAGTCTTCAAGTCTATTTATTTCTAAGTTTAAATCTCTTTCCTCTGTGGGGACATGAAGCCACCTAAGCTTGTTTCAATATAACTGTAGCTGGCATGTTAATGGGAGTTCTATGTGAGAGCAAATAGATTGCTCCTAAGCATTTAACCAGCTCCAAATTAGATTATGCTGAACTTTTACAACTGAACTGGAACCCTAATTAAAAAGACAAAAAAAAAAAGAAGAGTTCTGTCATTATCTTTCTTTGCAGGAGTAAGATGTAAGATGTAGGAGATGCAAAAATATCCATAAACATACTTTTCAACAGGAAAGCAACACAAAATATGGTACCCCCACTGAATCATTTCTTGCAGCCATAAGAGGACCAAAATCATCCTTACTGCTTAAATGGCTTTTACTTGTAGCCTATAAAATTCATTGCTGAAAGAGCATTTACTTGTAGGATGAATACAAAAACAAGATATATCATATAATATAATTATTTCCAACTTTCATGCTGAATTAAGCAATAATAGGAGACAGCAGAAAAGTGAAAAACTAGTTAAGTACTAGTTTTTGCTGCTAACCATGATGCTTAACTGAGTGAAGAGACTGCACCCTTTCACAAAGGTGAGAAGGGTTTCCTTTTGGAACGCTTTTACAAAAGAATACATTAGAAGAATACTTTATGAAAGAGTTTCTTCCTTCACCACAGTTTCCATTTTTGATGCACAGAATTAATCCTAGCACTACAAAGACAAGTCACTGTTAGCTAGTGCCAGTGATGAAGCATGAGAAATATGTGAAACATTGCTGGTGTAATGTTATAGAGAACTTTAGGAAACTATATCCATTCTTCAAAAAGATCTCCAACATGAAGGTAAACATTATTTCATTATTAGTTATTATAATGATATATAACTATGCAAGATATAAATAATATAAAATACAATAATATTATATAACTAATATAATTATATAAATATTAATAATTTAATTATAATAATTTTTATCACTACTTTGTATCTAAGTTGAAAACTCAAATATCCTTAAATAAATTTTGAGGACCTTGATCCTGAAAATCACATCTAGACAAACTTTGGTCTGTGGGAACTATTTCAATGAAATGGCAAAATGTCTGCTAGCAAATCACCTTACAATGTTATTTGCAACTTCCTACCTATTTGAGCAGCAGAAGTCAATTTAATCATCTCCTTGTATTTTCCTCTGGTTCTGAGTTAGAGTATTAAATAATTAGGGACCTTTCTAAGCCATATATTTTATAACCTTGACAAATTGCTCAAATATAAGAAAGGATTTGTCTATAAAATGTCTGTATATTTATGTTATAACCACACAGATAAACATAGTACAAAACAATAAAAATACTGTATGCAGATGTGAAGAGTTAGAAAACAGACCCGTAGTGTAAAACTCAGCTGTATTTTCTTTGCTTCAGTGCAGTATTGTACCACAGTCACCATCACAACACCATATTACCAAGCAAATTGTAATGTGTAAAATACACTGAGAATGATAAAATGTTTTAAACAATCCAGACAGTATTCTTTTACAATTACAGTCAACATATCTACATGGCAGTCTTCAAAATAAGTTTGTCTGCCTAATGTACTTCACTGGATTATATGGCTTCTCACTTATGTTCTTTAGGCAGTGGTCCAACAAAAACATTCTGCTTAGTTTGTGCATCAAGAGAAAAAACAGGTCTTGTCCTATTCTCTGAGTTTTTAACTTAGCAGCACTGCATCTTCTTTTTCATATCCCTCCTGATCTACCTTGTGTTACCATTCTTCTTACAGATTGTTTTCCTGCCTTAATCACTCCCTCTAGGCAATGCCTTCATAATCAAAGCCAGTTCAAATAAAAGAAACCTTTTGCAAAAAGGTGCAGTGAATATGGTCCACTGATTCTTCCTCACAAAATTAAATCCAACTATCTTGCATTATATCTTTCTGATTTCACAATGCATTTTGAAAGATGTCTCTTGTGGAGAAGGCTCCATGCTTTTACCTCGTTTACTAGTAGCAAGACTACAGTTTGTCTGCACCCTAAGAAAGCACAAAATTGAGAGGGCTGAGAGTGCTGGAAAGTCTATTCTGTCTGCCTGGGACTTCAGAAGTTCATGCCATCATTTTTAATTTTTTTCATACCAGCTACTGCATGCTACCCTTACCTCTGTTATTGTTCACAAAACAATAGTAGTAATTTTGGCTAACACATCTGCAACTGCTGTCAGGATTCTCCAGAACAAAAAGCTCTAAAACAACAACAAAAAAACTTAGGTTTCCAGTTCAAACTAACATTATCAGTGAGGTGGGCACACATGGAAAGCAATAATAGATAACTTCATAAGCCAAGAAGGCTTCTGTTCTTGATGAAATCAGGGAAATTGCCTATGAGAGGTCTATCACTCATTATCATAATCTCTGAGTGCAAATATTTTCCTATAGTTGGGCTGCCAGTAAATACTTGAAAAATAATTTTACTGGTGTCCTAAGCACACAAAAAAGTGACAAAATTCAAATGATCTTTTATTTTTGGAACAAGTGTGTCATTTTTTCTAGTGACTCCAAAGCCTGGCCAGCCAGTGATGACAGCATTGCCCAGGGAAGGTTGCAGGGAAGGATGCAGCTGAGACATCTGTATCCTACCAGTTACATGCCATTTACATAACCAGAGCTGATCTCTGGAACTTCTCCAGTAAGTAAACTGGAGATTTTTTACATGGAGAAAGTCTAACAGCCCTGAGATACCCAACACTTGGTTCAGCCCAAAGCAGGGCTCTAACAGTGAGAAACAGCTAAAAAGATTGTATAGTATTGTGCAGTCTTTTTCATAGAGATGTAGTTACTCTATTTAGTAGGCAAGCTTTTACATGAAGCTATATTAAATTAAAAAAAAATAACTTTCTTACAAGGCCCTCTATTTGTTTGGTCAGTGAGTGCACATGGGAAATCCAGAATTACACACAAGTCCTGTGCTTACCCACTAGAAAACAGAAAAACTCCACAGACTTTAGCAGTTTCACAGACACTGTACATGAAACAACTAATTACCTGTGCAAGCCTTAGCAGAATAGGAGATTAAGTAAAAACATGTAATGTAATTTTTAAAGATGATGTCATCATGATGACATGGTTCATATTGAACAAGCATCCTAATTTCTGCCTATTACTTAAAAATTTAATCTGCAGTCAATTATGGTGAAGATAAACATTGCCTATCATTATTTCTACCTTCTGCTAAGCTTACCTTTATCTTCTGAGTTGTGCCACTTAAATTTTTTGTGCAGTCTACCACAACACAACTCTGTAATCCAATTACCTTATTCACTCAGGTGTAATTGTGGTACCAAACACCAAGGATATGTGTAACATGACTTCGTTCAGATATGTTCTGAGAGAAGGCTTTTGCCCCCTAAATTATGATTGATCAATCCACCCTTTCTCTAGAACCAAATATACAATAACAGGTCAAGAATCACAAAGGTCTATTCTGCAGAAAACAACCCAAAACAATTCTCCACCATTATGGCAGAATAAAATGTCCCAATATATTATTCCCTAGGTGTTTATCTTTCTATGGAATGAAAGCTCCCTCTTTCTGCTCCCTCTTCTCTTTCCTGAAGCATTTATTCAGTATACTCATGAATTTACCCAGAGTGAATGAGTGCTTCCTGAGCTCACTAGCACCCTTGCATAATTAATCTCCTCTGGCCCACTCCCTGTTCTTGGGCTTCTTCCAGAGTCATTTCTATAATGGTGAGAGATTGCACCTGGCAAGAGCCTGCATCACATTGTGAGAGATTGGCATCGACACCATTCTTATGGTAAAACAATCCATAGTTTAGTAAAATCAATTTCATTTTCATTATGAAAACGAATATAATCTTTTCATTATGGAAAGCAAAACTTGTTTTACCTTGGTCAGATGAAGAAGGTAAAAATTTCCTACCTAACTTTACTTGTTCCAGAAGACAGTATTTTTATGACCATGCATCTGCTTGTACTATAAACTGCCGCTGAGTGTGACATTACCTGAAATAATTTAGGCAAGATACAAAAATCTTCCTGAATATAACACACTGTATTCTGAGGCAACATACACTGTGCCAAAATATATATACTGAAGGGAATATAACTCAAGTAATCAATCAGTTCTCATACCTGACATTTTTCCTTTAAGGACACCAGTACTTCATGCAGAACAACAAAATTTTGTTACACATTGAAATACAATAAACAGGCGGTTCATTTTGCCATCTATTTTATCCTTTTTATTGTTAAGAAAAAGAAGTTTTAACCTTATTTTGACAAGGTTATCTACTTCTAGAATCTGGAACTTCATATATTCTGTCTTCCAAAGCAAGATGGTTTGTTTAGGGGGATGTTCTTTTGATGGGGAGATGAAACATGGTCTTTTGAAAACTGCTATTATCAATAAAATTAACTTTAACATTTAATCTCATCTTTACTGCATTAATTGGCAGGAAAATTTATTTTCTCCATAGAAAATCTTACTGTAGTTAGAGTTTCAAGAGAATATTAAACTCCACTGGTATTTTTTTAAATTTAGATTAACCAAGTGATTAATCTCAGATTAATATTAGAATGATATACAAAAAAAGTTAATCTCTACACACTGCTATGAGCAATGCATATAATAAAATAACACATGTTTTAATTCAGCTTAGTAAATATAATATATATGCTTCCAGTTTTGAATCTGGAACTGATATATTCCAAATGGAGAACTTGAAAAATGATACATGCTACTGTTATTTTGTAGAAATGTACCCCAAGTTCCTTGCACTAGCAGTGTGCACCACAACATATTTTTTATACATTGTATTAATAATGTAAATGTCATTCAATATTCAGGTAATACACAAATTATGTTTACTTTAAAATAATGGATGCTGTTTAAACTAACATCAATTTTCTGAATAGCGTTTAAAAGTTCCGTTTCTTCTGGTGTCATCAAAAGCATGACAGTGCTGGATATGGAGCCAGCACCTGTTTGAAAAGGGGTTTGTTCACGACACCTAACTGGAGCCAAGGGTCTACACATGCACTTACCTGCCCAGACACTCATTTAATTTAGAAATTTTTCACTGTTTGAACAAAACCAACTTGATTCCCTCAGCATGCATCTTGTGAACTTATAACTAGAGAAAGTTGAGTAGGTGGGTTTGGAGTACCTTGTCTGAGTACTTTCACCTGTTTTCTGTTGCCAAGGAAACTATTTCTGTCTGTTTATCTTCACTATAAAAATCTCACTGAATTCTGACTTTCTGATATTTTTTGACTGAAGCAAAGCATCATGGAAGAGTAATGATCAGACACAAAGATGCTACAAGAAATTTCATGGAAAACAGTAAAAGCTCAAAAAGTGCATCCTTATGATTCGAACCTGTTATTTGAAATTACAAACAAGTTAATATGACTTCTATATACAAAACCATAAAAGAGAGTCCACAGAGTTATTGTAACTGCTCCTATGCACAGTCTTAATACTTTTATTACAGTCACTGTTTTTAATACTATAATTACTAGAAGCTTTTCAAGTTTCAGTTTTGTGTTCAGAAAGACGTTGGTTCAACTTTCTGAGTCTTTTATCAAAATATATTGTTAGAAAGTTTTTTCATTTTGGATTTTCAATTGAAATTTCAATAATTGTTTTAATGTAAATATTTCTGATGTCCTTTAAATCAACTCCTACTCATAAGCAGAAATTCGAAACCCACAGTAAGAAATATAAATGCTCAAATTTGCTGATTCTGGTGCTATTTTATGTGAGCTTGAGTGTAGGTTCCCAGGTTAAATCTCCAGCCTTCTTGTAGAAGCCCATAAATACACATAAAATGAACTTTTCCATTGTGAAAAGTTTTAACAGATGCACAAACACGGATAATTTAAGGATGGAAGAGTTTATAGATTCTTTCATTCTCTTCCTATGTTGAAAGGCACCCAAGCCTTCCATGTGCAGACCCATCCATAGAGAGGCAGTGCTTTTCCTTAGAATAAAAGAAATCTTAGCCCACTAGTTGTTTGCTTATTTTTAATTTAGACACATTTTGTATGTCTAAAAGTGTCCTATGCCAGTAGTTTGCTTAAAAAGTGCCACTATAGGTGTATCCATAGGACTTCTCTCTCTAGGTAGAAATACACACTGCATTAAAAAAAAAAAAGGCAAATAAGTAAAATGAACAAATGCTACCTACTAAACGCTACCTACCTACTAGAAACAAAAGTAAATTTTTTATACAATGAATCAATATAAATAGAATATAAATAGCTTAGTGGTGATAAAAACTAGTGCCATACCATGGAAGGAAATTTATATGAAAACTAGTTTTATCTAAACAATTAACCAGGGAAAAATATTTTGAGAAAAATAATCCAAATATCCAGAGGGAACACAGGTTTATAAGGCATAGGAACTTGAAGATTGGTCAGTCTACAATACGGTTCTATTTATTCCTTTACATATTTTTTTATTTGTTTTGCCTTGCTTTCAGCCATCCTTGGGTGATTCTGTGAACATATTCAGGGCCTCAGTGAAGTTCAAAAGATGCTGTGCGTACCTCCAAGATTTGCCACTACTCTCCTACCAGCTATCACAGAGCCATAGCACCTCAAATCATTACCTTAACACTTACCTAGAGCACACAGACCTGCTTGTGAGCAAGTCATTAAATCTGCCATTAAAGTTAGTCATTAAATCAATTAATATGGTTGGTTATTAAAGTAATGCACACATGTGGATAGATCAAGTTGTTCCAAAAGTAGTGAAGGCTGAAAACTGGGATTCATTTAATGAGACATGTAGGCTGTTGTACTACCATCAATATAGAAGTGGCAATGATACCTTCCAGTACAAAGCTGACTGGTCAGAATCTTTTACTGCTATAAGATTTTAGGTTCCATGTAGGAAGCCACAATTAGGGATATTAAATAGTATGTAAAACTTAAAGAGATGTTCTGACATCACTTACTGTTTACACTGCAGTTACATTTTGTCTCCTTCCTACACAACTCTACTTATTTGATGTTACACTGAAATCTGAAAATCTGGGTTGTTTTTTTTTTTTCCCACTGAACAAAACCAAATTGAAGATAAAAGAAGCTGGCTGCAATCCTATAAACCTTACTGGATAAGAACAGTGCCTCTGAAATCAACTGGACATTTTAGATGTTGAAGTGCTATAGGACAAGTGTCACAGAGATGCTCTATACTTCTACATTGGCTTTAATGTTTCTCATCTCCTCTAGTCAAGCACAGGTTATCAGGTTCAAAACTGGAACAGTTACATGAAATCATAAGGTGTATAACGTAAAAAAAGGTTAAACTAGGCAGGTATAAAAGCCCTTTCTGACCTCAAAACCGAAGACATTTGTTTGGGCAGAGATTACTTAAAGAGTGAAATTTCCAAATGGTACAGAAATTTAATGCTGAGACTACAAAGTTTTTGGAGCAGGCAAATCTCTTCATATCTGTTCACAAAATTGATTACCAAATTTATACTTTTTTATTTGTTCTCTCTGTTTTTATGTTGTTCTTCCTTTTATTATGGTAGGGCTAAGGAGAAGACAATATGTCTTCCCTAGTCCCTGAAAAATTACTTTCAGAAACTAGTAAAAAACCTGCAGAGATTTCTGAATCCTCTTTGAACAAAATGGAAAGAGGAATCTTTAACTTCACCTCCAATGATGAACTGAAACTGTGAATAGCTCTCAGTTTACATCTGTGACATTTCACTACTGGGATAATTAGCATGCTTCAGCGTGCTTTGCAGCACCCCAAATTTATACAATGGAGCCTGTTGTACTGAAAACTTTTATTTACAAAAACCAAGAACTCTGAACAAGGAAATCTCTTCATGGGTTTCCAAGCTGGTGGCGTACATTTTGGAGCATATGGGCAGTTTGAACTGACTTGGGATCAACTGACTTGAGCTTCAGGATGATTTCTGGAGTTCAACCACCAATGAGTACAGGTGAAGCAGCAATATGGGGCAGCCATGTTCTTACATCCATAGCTTTATAACTTTTAAAACTGATCCCTAAAAAATTTCTTTAATATATTATTCTTAACATTACTGTTAAATTGCATAAAGCAGTAAGTTATTTTTCTCTTGGGTATGTATTCACGACTCACTTTTTGCAAATAAGTGCACAAATATGATTAGCTTTTGCAAATTGCTCCTTATTCTGTTACTGGTAAGTAATTTTTATAATTCTGCAGTGTAAACAGATGCTATTTTCCACTACATATTCAGCTGTAATGAGCTAATGCAATGTGTTAAAAACAACAAAAGATCTTCAAGAACGAGCTATTTGCTTCAATATTACAACCTCCTTTGAAATGGTGTTGAAATCACCAATGATAGGAAGTTAGAAAATTACTGTAGAAGCCCTGTTGCAAAAGAAGGGCTTTAGTTCATTTATTCAAATCCCAGCTGTGTTCTGTTACCTTCCTAACAGACATGTTATCCATCATATTGATCCAAAAGTTTTTTTTTACCAGAGCTAATATGCTTCATTACTTTGCCTGTAACAAAACAATATTTGGGCACAAGTTTTACAACTGTTTCAACATTCATGCTTATGAAATAGTTATACACCAAAATCTAGAAACAATGAACCAGGATATTTTCCTTGCCCTTTGGAAATGGCAAGGACTTCCTTCCTATGAAAGAGAGAAAAACAAAACCACAACAGAAAGCAAACATGTCCAGTTTAGATTGTGTGGGTGAAATCCTGGCACCACTTAAGTCAACAGAATTGTTGACATTTATTTCACCCTGGACTAGCAATTGAAAGCAAGTGCAATACTCCATCTGGAAACAGTGTGAAGAATTTAAAGATGGAAGAACAGCCTTTGGCTAAGCCAACAAAACCAAATGTACACCACAGAAACACAACAGCTGAGAAAAAAAAAGTTTTATTTTTACCACAAAAATGTGTCATAATCAACTTGGAATATGCTAAAAGCTTAGCCTCACTATAGCACTTGTTTGAGTAACTGCATCATCTTAGTGGGCACTTCATACTAATACTCAGAAGCTACTGGTATCTTGTGCATAAATATATGCTACAAAATAGTGAAAAATAAAAGTTAAGAAAACCAGAACAAAAAAAAAAAAAAAAAAAAAAAGCTCAAATGGAAATGACTTGATTTTTCTGCTCTTTTTACTAGGTTTTATTTAACACTGCTAGAGACAACCATGGGAATATTTTCCAATTTCTTTTATATTCTAGCAAACCTGTTTGAGAAAGGTAATTGTATGTGTGTATATATATAAGTATTTATATACTTACACACGCAGCATGGGAAAACTGCCATCTCACCAGAAATATAATACTAAATGGAAAACTTTCCAGTGTGGAGTACACTTGAGAGATAGATATATATCCCCAGCAAATACCCAGCTATAAGAGACTCACGGTTTTGTCAGAGACATAATCCATTGCCCTTTTCTTAGCGGGTTGCAAATAATTTGTGCAGCACTCTATGGACAGATATAAAGACACAATGCATATCAGAAGTACCACATAATGATATCTAGGGAGTATGACATCAGAAGAAGGCAGATAATCATTAGACCTCTCAGTCTCAACTGAACTTTTGAGACTATTTCTCCATTTTAAGTACTTTCTCACTTTTGATCCGAGAGCTAGATTACATCTGAGTCCATCTCATAATAAAAGTACAAAAAAAAGTAATAAATAAATAGACTAAATAAATAACTCAATTTATTTCTCAAAGACTGTGCTTAATAGTATAAATAATTTCAAGAATGACTTTTTTTCGACATGAATGAACCTCAGATAGACCAAAAAAACAAAGAGAAAAATTGAAAAGACCTTAAAGGTGTGAGTTCAGACCATGGATTTGGAAGGGTAATAGCAGACAGCAAATGTTGTGACTGTAAAAGAAAGGACTTGCAGAAATAGGTTCCTATGATCTGTCAAATTATGACAAATACTTGCCAGTAAGTTATCTGCCTGAGAAAAATTAACTGGCCTGAGACAAGTCCATATTCCCATGGAATCTTCCTGGCTTTCAGAGTTAATGGCTAGAACCATGTCATCCCTGTGCCCGTGCATGTCAGTCTCCTCAGAGCCCTGAGAGGCCTCCACTCCCAGCTCTGGAAGATGTGCCTCTGTGTACTCCACCAGCCACATCACAGAATTTAAAGGGCTTGGGTCGTAAGGGATCGGAAAGATCTTCTATTTCCAACAGCCCTGACATGGCCGGGGACAACTTCCACTACACCAGTTTATGCAAAATTCCATCCAGCTTGGCCTTGAGCCCTTCCAGGGATGGGCCACCCAGAACTTCTCTGTCCAAGTGCCTCATCACCTTCACAGTAAGGAATTTCTTTCTAATATCTGATCTAAACATGAGTTGTCTCAGTTTAAAGCCACTCTTCTTAGTCCTGTCACTACATGTCCTTGTAAATAATCCCTTTCCAGCTCCGTCATAGGCCCCCTTTAGGCACTGGAAGACTGCAGTAAGGTGCTACCAGAACCTTCTCTCCTCCAGACTGGACAGCCCTAACTCCCCCAGCCTGTCTTCACAGAAGAGGTGCTGCAGCCCTCTGATCACTTTCATGGCCCTCCTTTGGACTCGCTCACTCCAGCAAGTCCATGTCCTTGTCCTGTTGGGGCTCCCAGAGCTGGACAGAGCACTCCAGGAGGGACAGAGGGGCAGAACCTCAACCCACTGCCCACCCTGCTTTTGATGCAGGATTCAGTTGTCTGCCTAGGCTACATCAGGATCCCAATTTTTCTGTTTTCCTAGCAGGCTACTTGTCCTTCCTTCCACTCTGTAGGCTTCTTTTTTGTGTTTTGCATTTCAAATACAAACTAGATATTACTTCCAGATGAGTGGTTTAAGATGCATTAGCACCTTCAGGCTTACAGAAGATAAATCTAGCAGGTTGCTTTAGGCAGACAACTGACCAGGAATAAAATTGGGAGCTTTCAGGCTAAGCCAAAGTGTTGACTAGTTCAAATATGGTAGGAGGACAAGCAGTTACCTGCTTTTTATGGATTAACTCTATAGGCAAAGCATTTATTCAGTCATGTGCAAAAATCTTTCAGTAAGTCAAACAGGTCTATGACTTTCACAGGTTCAGGAATATGGGTATAACACCCCTGATATTTTACAGGAGAGAGCCTCTACCTCCTTTATCTGATCAGACAGACCACATTATTGGTCCGATGCATTACCACAGGAGGCAGCAAAAGAATTTAAACATTATTTTTGCAGAAGATGTGCAGATGTGGCACTGGGGACATTCTTTAGTTGGACTTGACGGTCTTTGAGGTCTTTTCCAGCCTTAATGAATCTAGCATTCTATGATAATATATATGAACGTACGGTTATTTACAGTGCAAGAATTTCAGAAAATGACTTGATGTTAATGATAAAATCATCATCCTGTTTATTTATCCTTTGGTGCTGATAAAAGAGAATTATGCCTCTCCTCAGCCAAAGGTCTTCAAGGGCCAACTCATGGCTCGCTGTTTATAAGTTATCATCACTTATCAGGTTGCACATACCACAACAGCTTGCAGTGAAACACCAGGAGCCCCTGCCTTGTCCTAAATGTAATTCATCTTATATTAACAACATACTGAAATGAAATGAGCTGCTGTTACCCACTCAGCCAAGGAAAATCCTTCTTCATAGCCATAGTTCAAACCCCTCAGTTTGCTGTGAATATAGATACTCAATTTAAGATGCATGTTTAGAATTGGTGGGACCTTTTTTACAGAAAAAAAGGAATCATGTCTGCAAAACACACAGATTCTTATGACTGCAACAATCAGTTTCAATACTTGAGTTAAAATTTGTAGTCCAATTACTCTAAGTTTTTAAACCTCCTCACTGAGACTCAATCTCTTACTATTCATGTCAGGAGCAGCCATAACAAATGACCAACATGAGGACGTCAGTAGCAGTGGGGGAAAGGAAGGCAAATATTTTTTGGCCTTCACTTTCCCATTCAGGGAATACAGAAATTGTCATCTTTTGGATACAAGTAGACCTTCTGAGAAAGATGATGTACAATAGTTGCTAATTTTGAAAATCCAGTTTTAAGTCAGTTACCCATTTAAGCTATCCTAGAACTGCTTCTCTCAATATTCCTTACTGCAACTACCAGAAAAAGGCTGATAGAATTCAACCACTTAAACTTTTGTATAGGTTTTATGAGTGAGTAAGAAAAAAAATATTAATTAAGGCTGACTTTGGAGATCATCTGAATACTAAGTAACTCCAGCTGAAGAATGTTGGGTTGACAAACCTCCTCCCAGTTCAAAAAAAAAAGAAAAAGACTTGCACTGGCCAGGGTCATGTATTTCAAGATTCTGTCTTCAAGCCTTTCTCCTCTCTGGACTTGGACGTACTTACGTACTTTCCTTGGGATAACTTTTTCTCGGGTTTCAACAAATAGCTTTATGATCATTTGGCATTAATAGCTCCTGGGTGGCTCTAATTGTTCTCCTACTGTTTAGTTTGCCACCTGAAAGTTTCCATTTCTCAAATCACCCATTTCTGTCACTATATCCCAGATGTTAATCATTAACAATGACAGACTCAGAGTCTCCTTTTTTTTCCACATATTGATCTCCCACTCTGCATCACTGCACCCATTACTCAATACTGTTTATTTGTTTCTTCTCCTATACAGCTCCTTCTCATAATTGCCTACCTTAGAACAACATACCTCAATGTCTGGAACCTTTGTTTTCTCACTGCAGTCCCTACTCATGATCCCTACATGATGCAACTGCCTCTTCTGCTTTCTTCTTCTGAATCTATGTCCTCTCTTTCTTTTCCTTCTTTCTTGCCTTTTTTTTTTTTTTTTTTTTTGGTGGCAGCACCACCTCCAACAGAACTAATTTAGCACAGGAGACACTAATAAGCCTAAAAATATACCAGTTTTCTCCCTGTGTCCTATGCCTCCCTGGTTTACCATGCCTGTAAATGTCACCATGCTTACCATGTCACCAATCAGGACATGGAGCTCAGACTCTAGAAGAATGGGCAAAATTTTTCTGGACAATTTTTGCATATACATGATGGGCATTTTCTTAGTTCTCCTGTGAAGGAGGTTTCATTCTTACAGCCTTTTCACACGCTAAGGAGATACAGATTAGGCATGTTAAATAATTTTGGAATAAAAAATTCCTTGCTCCTGAGAATTATACAAAAGAAAGTACTGTTAAATGCATTAAAAAAATCTTCATTCATCCAGTGTCCTAAATGCTAATCATTTCCATATACTGCATGTTTTCTGACATCTTCAGACATTCTTACTCCTTTATTGCTTCTTCTCAGAACGTGTTTGCATTAGAAATTTATTTTATTACAACTGTTTACCCTTACATATAGCTCTGGTATGAAAAACATGCTAGAGAATAAATTGAAGAATGACAGGTCACTTGTGATGGGCTATTTGGCTAGAATTGTATTACTGAAAACCCATTAAAAATCTCTATTCAATAACAAAAAAATAATTTTCTGTCCTGTCATTATAACAAGTGATAAGAGTCTTTGAAAAGGCAACATAGATTGATGTATCTGTAAAATAATAATTATGCCATATGCTCAGATTAATTACTAAACCATGAAAATAAACAGATTGTCATTTTCGAAGAAAAACTTCTATGCAAGTGATGAAATTCTGTATTTGGCAAACAAGGTATTCAAGCAGACAGAATATAAGGACCGAGGCTCAGTGATTATCTGATTTGCAAGTTAGTGCTTTTATCATCAATTTAAAAAGAAACAAAACATCTGAGCAAATATCTCATAGTTTTAAAGCTATTGCTTATACAATTGGCTCATTGGATTACAAGATTTAGACATGTTATGTATTGGTGTGTAGACTAAGGTGAGAGATAATAATGCTGAAGTGTCTGCAGCTAATGAAAACATAACACCTTCTATTGGGTGGCATGGCTGACAGCAAAAAAGCAACATATCACTATCCTGAAAATGACCAGCAGGAATAGGAAAATGAGCTTTTGCTAATTAAACTTTTAATGTAAAAACACGATTGCTAATCAAATCTTTATCACCCCACCCTGTCACATTTTTTCTTCTTCATTTACACTTCATCCTGTAATCCTGGGAGAATCAGCTTTATAGTTGTCTTATAATTGTGGATTTTTGACATGTAATAGGATTAACTTGTGATAATGATTATTTAGAGAAGATAACTAAAATAAAAAAGTGACCATAGATGAAAAAAGAATGGTACAATTAAACTACATCTGGTAATTCTGATAGCTAATTAAAAGTCATATTTAATTACTAGCAAAACATAAGGTGCTTCCTCAAGCTGAAATTTCATCTTTCTTTTGACATCTGAAAGCCACCTTTATTACAAGGAAAAAAAAAATTATTCAGTAATGATCACAATATAAGAAGAATTCTTTAAATAAAGGAATTATGCCTTTGGATTTTAATTACTTAATTGCTATGAAATTTGCTATACAGCCTTCATATAAATTGAACACTGATATTACCCTAACAAGATATCTAATTAAAAGCCAACAAAATTGCTTTTTCAAAAATTCTGGGCTAACATATAAGAATACTAAATTTCTACTAATGGAGTACCACAAAACAATTCTATTTTTAATTTACATTGTTATAATTATTGCAATATTTGTACAATAAACTGAATAAGAACATAAGATAGTTGAAATAGAAAAGCATTCTTCTTCTATCATGTAGGGAAAGATCAACTGAACTTATTATTTTTGTCAAAGAAATAAAAAAAATCAAAGCAAGCACTGACAATTTCAATACTCTAAATGTAAATTAAAATACTTCAGACAAAAGGCTTGAAGGCAAGTGATTCTCCCACCAAGGGATGATTTTCACTTGTCTCCAGGTGTAACATTATGTGCACTGATGGGCTGATCAACAGAACAGAACTTCTCCCCAGCTGTAATCAGGAGTGATTGATGGTTGGGACAAAAAAGTTGATTATCATGACAAGTCCGCTGATGCAGAGAAAATAGGCTATGCTGGGGAAAGGATAAAACCTGTTCAAAGACTACCTTATAAAATCTCCTTTCTAAGGGATAGAAAGAAACATTTATACCCATCAGAAAATTGCTAACATAAATTAATTCAGTACATTTGCTATGCATTTGTATCTCAAGTTAACCCACCACAACACAATGAGACCTATCTAAATACAAAACAGACTAAATCCATTTTTAGAATCATACTTTGAGGTCACCTCATCAAACAATTATATATATGAAAGTACCTGTATGGTCTACCAGTAGACCATTACCTCAGTTTAAATACATTATTTGAATTCATAATTCAGATTTTGAAGTCTATGGGCGAGTTGGGTGTAAGTGCCATATTGAATTCTTTGCTGAAAAGAAGTCAGTCCCTTTTAACCATTTAAAACCTTGAAAGACTTCACTTTCAATTGAGCTAAAAAAAAAAATGCACAGGTGTGGGCAATATGCCCTCAAATGTATAGTTCAAACGTGTGGATTTTTCTTCCAGTATAAAGCTTTTAAAACGAGGTATTGGGTTGCAATTCCATTCCTTCAGAGGATAAGGCTCCCAGCTGTTAGCTGTGATGTAAGTACACAGAATAGCAATATCTCCAGAGACTGCAAAAGACATGAGAGGAGTGATAAAAGAACTTGGGAGCTGAAAAAGTCAGGCCTGGAGGATCTGAAGTGGAATTTGTTTACATCGGGGGCAGTTGTGTTCAATAGCAATTCTTTCAAAAGGAAACATATTTGCTCCAAGAAGAGGCTGCACAGACACAGTGGAGAAGAACATATTACAGGTACCTATGGGAGTGCAAATTTACTGACCAAAAAGAGGAAGAAAAAAAGAAAAAGGTGTCTGTGTAACATTACTTAGAAAGATTATATGGGTGTTGGAAGAGAGTATCATCAACCAAAGCCAAGTATAAGCGCTACTAAAACACTACTTTACTCTTAATGCATTTTTAGAAGAAATTATTGGGGGCGGTGGGGGAAGAATTGATGAAAAATAGAATTTGCTTCACTTTTTCTGTATCCCAGACTGGGATATACCCCTGTCTGTTTATCTTTAGTTCTTTTTTATGTCCTTATCAGTGCCTGAGAAAGTGAACCTGGAGTCACTGCTTGGCAACTGGAAGAGACAATGTTTTGCCACTTTTACAGTGAAATCTGTTATCTGCACCTACTATTAATAATCCAGAATCTCAGACTCCCTACTATATGAATTCTTATTTTTAAAAATAAATGTGAAAGTAAGAACTTAAAACAGACAAAAAAAAATGATAGATGAAGATCGCACAACAAAGAATTTAAAATTTTTCTTTCCTTTGAAGTGAGGACGTGCTTATGGAAAGTGGTTTCTGTAAAAACTCCGCAGCACAATTATTCTTAAATTTCAATTGCTTGTTAGACTTGATTGACTTTGCATGTTAACTGAAGCAGCTGACAGAAGAAAAACTGCCTCAAACACAGGTAAGTGTAGGGCAAAAAGTGAAGAGATTTCTCTCCTTGCAGCTTAAACAGGCAGATTTTTCCTTGAATGTCACAATGTCACACAACAGGAAGAGAGACTTCCTTTCCCCTCTTTTATACTGTCTTTTCCCCTGTCTACACTAATTCGCTCATGTATAAAATGAGTATTCCCTCATGTATAAAATGGTATTTTTCAATGTACAGTTTTCAATTTACAATAATAAACACTGTCTTCTTTCCCACAATTCCAGCCAAAAACTTCAAAGAAGCTCTGGTTAGCTTCTACCTGCCCAACCATAGCATTTTAATTTCATTCATATATTCCTCCATCCTCCTCAAGGCAGAAAGTCTTTCTGACTCTGTTATAACTCAAATAATGTAGTTACAGGACCAAATCCATTAAAACAACTGGAAACACATTTGTAATTTGCCTGGAAGACATCTCAGTGAGTAACAGATAATCCACTGAAAGCAGATTTTGGAAGATCTAGGACCTATGAGACCATTTAAGCCTGCATGCTGCCTTCCAGTATAATGTTTTCTGACATATTCTTATATATTAATTTAATAATTTCTGAGAGAAAGGGAATTTCTGACAGTAACACACACAGATGTGGAGGGAAGTTGCTTTTATTTCAGACTTTCTGTCTTATTAACTGCTATCACCTCTGCCTTTCCTTCAGCTCTTAGCAGTTCTGAGATCCACGCCCACCTAAAGTTAAAAGTTGGCCCCAAAAGGGCAAATACTGCAACAGTCTCTTCAGTGCCACAAGCAAAAACCTTTTTAACTAATTTGTCTTCATATTCCACAGTCAGAATACCAGCCATTAATCTTTTGCAATTTATAAACAGGACTATCAGAGAGAGCAATTGCCTATTCACATATCATTTCTGGCAAACTCTAGTAATTTAAAAGAGATGTCAAACCTTCTGCACAATTGACTTGTTTTATCAAAATAAGTGAGAGCTTTGAAAATGAAGTAACCTAATAGGATGAACAGAGCTGCCTAATAACCTAATAGGAAGCAAGAGCTGCCAAATGAAAATAAAAAAAAGTTTGAGTTTGACATGATCTAAATCCTACACAGCAACACCTGATGATCAGCTGAATATTTTAATCTCTCCCTATAGTGACTCTGGCATTCAGCTGACATAGACATTAGACATTTCTCCTCAACCCAGCTTTTTCAAGGACCAGGTAGCTGAAAGCATTAGATTTTCCTTTCTCCTGGATATATAGAATAGTTTAGATTAGAAAAGACCTTTGAAATTGTTGAGTCCAACTGTTAAAACAGCATTGCCAAGTCCCTAAGTACAACTTCTACCCACATTTACCTTGAAGGATGGTGACCCAACTGCTTCCCTTGGGGGCCTGTTCCAGTGTTCCATTTAGACACTCCCTCTTCTACTACCACTGCTGAATGTGGCTAGAGAGTGAATTTTGAGAGGAAAATCTAATTCTTGTAACATGAATACAGTGGACACCAAGGCACTCCATGTGTCCCCACCAGCAACCGCCTGAGAAAACAGCTGACATTAAGAACGTCCTTTCTTAAAGTTCAGTCACTTAAAACCTTCTTCTATTTTACTGCCTTCTTGACCTGAGACAATGTCCCTGCGGGCCTGATACCCCCAGGCTGCTCCATATTCTAGGGCAGTACAGATTTTCTAGACAAAATAGGTTACTTTCATTAAAGGAGAGGAGATAAGGACAAGGATTATCAAGAGTTTGTGTAGTGAGTTTGTCTAGCCAACTCCACAGCTTGCACACCACAAAGAGACCACTCACAGCAGTTACTGATGCTCATGCAAGATATTTAGATTTCTGCCAGTGCTTAAGAGACAAAGAAATAGTCACAACCTTATGAAACCAGTCAGAGGACTCAGTTCAACACCAAAAGTACTCCAAAAGAACCCTAGAGTTCAAACACCAAAAGTACTTCAAAGCTAACAAGGTACTCTGTCAGACATGAATAATTTTTGCTTCTAAGTTGATACATAAAATTACTGTATAGAAACAGAAAATTATGGGAAAGGTACTTTATAGAACAAAAGGAAATTATTTATACTTTCTACTTAAGCATTTTAGAAAGTATTTAAGAAACTGGAGGTTATGTGAAAATTTATTACTACTCTTAAATTCAGATTATTCTGACTTTCATAATCTAGAAATGAAGTTACTTATTCCCTACATGAAAAAGGTTTTATATAAGCAAATAAGGATGTTTTTGTTTCAAAACTAATACTAAAAAAAGGAAAAAAAAAATTTTTAAAAAGTTTGAATGCTCTGGTATGGGAAAGACCAGAGTTGCACAGGATCTGACTGCAATTCATATTACAATCTTTAAAACTGTAGTCTAGGAAAGAGGAGGTAATTCTTCTAAAATATGCAGACTAAGCCAATAAAAACAGACTCCACTCAACATCATACTAGGCAGAGGATATATGAGGTTGCTTTCAAAATTCTTCATGTAAGTAATTGAAATGCAAAATATTCAGTGCTATTTGATTAGACTATTGGAATGCCAAAAAATCAAGTAATTAAATACTTTGTTAGCAGTTTTTTTATGGTTTCTATATAGTATTGATGCAAATGCCAGATATCCCATAGAAATCATTTTCTGTGATTACTTGCTACTTTTTACAGTGATTACTGCAGACCAATACCTCTGGAAAAATATCCACTTTGAGTGTATTTCCATTCTGACTTGTATTCTGATCTCAAATAAATATCATGTGCAATTCTGTAACTGGAATCAGTATTTGCTCCTCCTTACTTAAACTCCATAGTACAGGAAAGATGGTGCATTATTAGAAAGAAATAGCATATATACAGAGAGGCAGTTACAGAAATATATAAATTTTATATATATATATATATATATATATATATATATATATACACACATGAATAATAAGTTAAATCTGGATGAACTTTTGTGCTTGTTCAGGTACAATGGCTGCAATCACTACAATACTCTCATATAGTAATACTGATTTTAAGAGGATCCTGAGGATCTGTAAATATTTACACAAAAGAATCTTCCTTAAAGAACCAGACTGATGAATTCATATAACACAGGCACATTGGTTTGGAAAGAAAAAAAAAAAATCCCCCAAGATAATCAATCAATCAATCAATCAATCAATCAATCAATCAACCAATCAATGTGCTTGATGGCTAATAATATCTGCCAAAAGTGACTTTGCTTAAAAGAGCTGAGCACTACAATTCAAGCAGAAATTATTTGGTTTATACCAAACCAGGATTCTAAATCTCAAGCTTAATTGTAAATCTGAATCTAACCCATAATTGTTGTACATTTGCATGTACAACCAAACATACAAAGAATCAGACCCTGTGGTTATAGCCACAAAGAGAACAGTGATTGAAGCAAATAGCACTGATTGCTTCAAATACCATTTAAGCAAATTGACCAACAACAGATTTCAAATCAGAAGGGTGAAATGCCAAATAACTTCTAGTATTTAACTGTACCTGGCTTTCCTGGTTCTTAATGGACTAATATTTAAAAGTTTCCCTCTCTTTTTAAAACAGAGGCCACAGACCAAGTGTGACTGTCATTGGGCATGGATGAAAAATCCCTATTATATCTTCCAAACTACAGAGAGAGATTTGTAAATTAGTCAAGTAAGATGTCATACAATCTCTCAGGTGTGGGATTACATTCACCATCTCTTGTCCAGCCTCAGAAACAGGTGTCTAATTTGTGAATACGCTCTGCCAACAGGCGTCCCTCAACTCTCTGTACGTTTCCTTCCAGAACTTCACTACCATTAGAGTTACACAAAGAAGTCCAACATAAAATCTCTCAAATCAAATTAATCTGCAGAATTAGACAAATTTATTTATCTATCAAAACCAAAGAACACAAAGATCAATTGGTCACTAAACTCTTATTAACTCCCTTTCATATATGGAAAGCCAATTATATTTCCCTGATCTTTTTTGCTGTACATCTATCCAGTTCTTTCTACTTTCCCTAGCTGAGTGAATTTTTTTCATGTCATCTTAGTGGATATGTTCTAAATCCTCCAACTAATTATGCTTTCATTGGAGTGTGATGACCACTGTTATAAATAATTCTTCACCTGAGGCATTGCCAATTTCAACTCATAGAATTGTAAAGTTGAAAGGGACTTTTTAAAGGTCATCTAGTTTAGCACCTCTGCAAGAAGCAGGGATATCTTGAACTAGATCAGGCTGCACAGAGGTCAGTTCAACCTGACCTTGGATATTTCCAGGGATGGGGCATCCACCTCTTTGGGAAACCCGTTCCAGTGTTCTATAACCCCCATTTTAATAAACTTATTTCTTATGTCTGATCCAGTTGATCCTCCCCATTAATTTGAACCCATTAATTCTTGTCCAAACATTTGTTCCCATCTTTCCTCTAATTTCTCAAAGGCCACAGTGATCCCTACTGCATCCCCTTCTCCAGGCTGAACAACTCCAGCTCTCTCAGCTTTTCCTCACAGGAGAGGTGTTCAAGCCCACTGATCCTTTTGGTGTCCCTTCTCTGGACGTGCTCCAACAGATCCATGCTTTTCCTGTGCTGAAGATCCCAGTGCTGGATGCAGGGTCAAGGTGGGGTCTCACAAGAGTGGAGCAGAGGAGAATCCCCTCCCCTGACCTGCTGCCCACACCACTTTGGATGAAGACCAAGACCTGTTTGGCTTTCTGGGCTGCCAGTGCACATTGTTGGGTCATGTCCAGCCTATCATCCACAAGCATCCCTAGTCCTTCTCATGGGGCTGCTCTTGAATGTTTGCTGTGGAATACTTGTTGATAAATCTCATATTTGGGAGAAAAAATTATCATAGGATTAGTTGTGTGAGTTTTTCTTTTTTTTTTCCTGCATTAGCCATCATATTTGGATTATGATTCATAATCCCATTAAACCCAACATTTACTCATTTTAGTACTTGTGCATTTACTTTTTCCAGTCTAAGCACAATAGTTCATGCTTTTATTTACTGCACTTGTCACAATTCCAGACTGTTTTCTCCAACTGGAGGTAATTTTGGACCGAGATCTGGGACTTACCACCATCCATCAAGCGCCTGACATCCTTCATCTAGATATCATCCACAAAACTGGCATGTGTACACTGTCCTGTCAGGCACATTGCTAACGAAAAATTAGAGTAGCAGTAAGCATGGAAGAGACTCTTTCAGATCCTGACTTGTTGTGACCTTTTGTTTTGACAGGAAAACCATCAGGAGCTACTCTCACTGCAGCTCTTCATTCTGTTGTGCAACCAATTTTTAATAATTTCACCTGGACCATATTCCCCTACATATTTTACAGGACTGTCACATAGGACTGTATAAACCCTTGTTACAGCCAAAATATGTCACATCTATTTGTTCCCTATTATCCATTCGGCCAATTACCCTGTCAAAGGAAAAAATTAGATTCATTTGACATGATTTGTTCTTGACAAATTCATGTTGACTGTTTATTATCACCTTATTAGACCCTAGGCCCTTACAAGTTGATACATTAATCTTTTGTTCTAGATATCAAGCAAAGCCTAAATAGGATATTAGTCCTCTGGTCCTGCTTCTTTCCCAACAAAAGTTAGAACCATAATAAAATACTGCAGAGTTATATTGCATCCTTATCCTCAAAAAAATCTTTCACTGTTTTTTTAATGGAATTTGTTTTATCTTTTGAATCCAGATAAATTCATACAGTGGAACACTGTATCAATTTGGTGATACCTTTGTTTCATAGAGATGGAGAAAAATAAGGTAAAAACAACAAATAAGGACTGATGAGCATGCCTGATTTGCAGGGAAATATTACTACTGTTGCTATTTAAGTCAATAATTTCTGGCTCATATAATTGGAAATACTTTTTAAAGTGTATCATAATGGAATTCAAATCCTTTGAACAGATCAGAACCCTGCCCAACCTTTCTATAAAGGCAAACTGGGTCATCACTCAGCCATCTCGTTAAATGAGAGGGAAGAAAATGGTAATCCCTTTGCAAAAAATTGACCTTGTTGACAGATACTGATAACTATATAACTTCATCAAATAATCTCATGGGCAAAGGAAGATCACATATTCAAGGCAGAAAGATTCAGTAAGTGCTTTTTTTTTCAGACCATAAGCAGAAAATTACTCTTACAGCTAGCACCTGAACTATGCTACTAAAGTTGGATGAAACACATTTTACAGATACTTTTAGATCTTAAAGATTTAATGCTTGCTACAAAGCAAGCATTTACTGGTGCTATAGCTCTCAGCAGCTGCCAACATCTAAGTGGCAACACTGGGCACTTGCAGCTGAGCCTATATTTAAATGTTTCACCCTAGTTTGAATGCACAATGTGAGTGTAAATGATATAGCTAGATTTCTCTGAAAAAAAAAAAATTGCTTGAAATGGACTCCACAAAACCTACCTTTGCTGTTCTAATATTTTTGCTCAGCATGGAGAGGCTTTGGTTATTTGTACATTTCTCCCTTCCCTTGTATGAGATTTATTTTAAAAAAACATATGAATGCACAGCTGTCATGAAGATTTATAGATAATTCTTTTACAAAGAAGCTAAATGATTTTAGACTACAGTACTGCCTTTCCTCATCTTTTTTAAATGTGATTTTGATACCATGTAACCAGGAAAAAAAAAACTCTGCTGCTCTTAAAGAAATCTCTATCTAAAGGGAGAAAATTGTGTATTCGATGCAAAAAAGAAAAATCCCACAGACCAGTTTTATTGTAAACATTTTCATAATATTGTTGTGTAGCAGGCAAATGGAACTTCTATTCATTACCCTCTGATAAAACCTATCTCCCGAATCTAAAAATAGAGACATATTGGTAGAATAGACACAAAGCTTGGTTCCTAGACAGAAAAGTTATTTATTGCTGTTATGGATTTAAATTGTGTTCAACAAAATGTGATGAAAATGAAAGGTAGGAATATTGAGTAAATAAAAACTTTTTCATGATAATAGAGAAAGAATTACAATGTGTGTGCTTGCCATTCATAGTAGAGTTATCAAAAAATGATAGCTAACAGCTCTTTTTCTTCAAAGCATTTTTTTTCGTTTGAATCCAAATATTAAATCTTTATTTTACCACATTTTTGCTTCAAAACAGGCAGACATTTCAGAATTACCTAAGCAATGGAGGAAATAGCTCTACCTATTCCCCTCATGTTGCAGAAAAACATTCCTAAACTGCAGTGGAACTCTGAATACAAATTATTTCTTGAACACCTCAGCAGAGCACTTTGTGATTTTCAGCAGTAATAACTATGAGCACTGGAATGAGGAGACACCATCATAAAGATATCCACAAATTGCCTCTGTGTGGTAGTGAGAAGAGGGAGAGATATCATTCCAGGTTAATCAATGGGCGGATTTTGGATGGTAATCTCTCAATCAATCAACACTGTGGTCGCTGTAAAACTTAGGTGAATATTAAAAGGGGAAAATGCAACATACTCATCTAGAAGGTCTCCCCATTTGGTAGAGATAATATTGATCTATTAGGGAGAGGGGAGCATTAAAACAACCTTCTGAACAGAGTTGGCTCTTTGAGTTCAAGCCTCAAACACCTGAAGGTGTGAAGGGACAGATAAATATCAGCTAGCCTTCCAAGAGTTTTCTGTGAACAGCTTAAATTAACAGATGACTTCTGAAACCAGTTTTTTTGACACTGTAGGTGGCTCTGAAAATGGCCTCTGCTTCTTCCCTCTCTCTTCTTCAGAAACCTTTCTAAAAGCAGCAGAAAAGGAGCAATATGGGAGCAGAGTAATCCTCTGAGTAAAAAGTATCAGTGTCCTCTGATGCTTTGTTTGTCTCTGTGTAGAAGGATTTTTTCTTCAAACATTTTATTCTGGAAAATGCCTAGGTCTTCTCAGCTGGAAAATTTTCCACTCCACATATCAATCCAATTCGTGTAACTGCTAATGGACTAAGTAACTTTATCAAGATGTTAATCTTTTCTTTTGTCTAGACCTTTTTGAAGACAAACAAATGGTATATCCTCTTTGAAAGGAGGTGTTTCACTCTGGTATGTAACACCGAAGTATTTGATCCCTTTTTCACCTATATAATGTGTCTGGTTCAGTGTGACATGCTTTTTCCTGAGACAAAGCTGAAAAAGCTGAGAATTTTGAGTGATAAATTTGGCTGCTCAGTTGGTAAAATCCACTGTGCCTCAGAAGTCTCCATCATCCCTTCCTCATGAATGACTCAGTATCCACTGTCCTAATTTTGGCATCTGGTTTCTAAATTAGGAAGAGCCTAATTTGACTCTTCTATTTTTATCTGTGATGGACATGACAGTTCCAGAGAGTGTATTGCCCTTCCTTGCACCACTCTTTGAGAATTATGCCAGTGCTATAAGAGAAGGTGTCCATTCAGTAAGTGAGCTAAATAACCTGGAGTCCTCAGTAAAATTAAATATGTGATGCTCACTGGTCCAGAAATTGTGACTGAGGTATTTTTGAAATTATTTACAAGGGATAAAAAAGCAGAAGGGAATGAAAAGAAATACAATATTTTCACCCCCAGATGGGAAATCCCTAAAATTAGGCTTCAAGGTTCAATTTAAGTTTTTGACAAGCTCATGGTTTTGATAAAAAATCAAGAAAATAAAAATAGTACAAACTGTATATAAATAGCTGCCTTGTAAGAGGCAGGAGTACACAAGAATTATTTTCACTTCTTCCTATGACTAGAATTAGAAAGGAATCTTGTGGACACTTTTGGGTTTGACTTCACTCTAAGTCAAAGCATTTTTATTCTGGCAGAAGTAACTTCCATATTTAAATTATGTAGTGAATTAAAGACAGGGAAAGATTAGTTCCCACTAGCAATGCCCATGTGAAGAAACTTCCTGAAGAGCCTAGAATAGCAGAAAAAAATTCACTTTACTATGTCAGGTTCGGTCTGCACACACAGTGATTCTGAGAAGGAAATAGAAGGGCTAAAACCTAAGAGGCTTTTCTGTGACACAACAGGTATTAGTTGGCAAGGAGCACCACAGCACAGCTCCCTTGGGTAATTATGGGAGACAGGTTTCCTTCCTTGGTGTATTAGGGAGCATCTCCAGTTCAGCTTACTGTGCTTTGACGCTGGAGGAGCGACAGGATGAGAGGTAGGAGCCAACAGAAGGGACACATAACCAGAGCTGGTATAGAAGAATTAGGATCCAGCAAATATACCAGCATTATTAGCAGTAATGGATCAGTCAGTTTTTCCTATTTGCACTCAGTGCAGCACAACTGAAGTTGATGAGCTTACAGGGATATATTGGCAGGGAAAATCTGGCTGGGTGTATAAACACTACCAAGCCATTGTGTTTATTTGAAAAAGCCTACAGCCTTTTCATCTGCTGAGCAACAAACTGAAATCACAACGTTTCATTTAGGCTCAATTTCTGAAAATTATGGCACATCCTAGAAGATAAGTACATATTTCTAATCTGATACAAAATTGTCAACTTACATCAGAATTGAATCTCAGCTGGCAAATGTTGCATGATATGATTTGCTTTCTTCGATGAGGAAGAGGAACTCCAAATGTATGATTTATTACAGCTTTTTGAATTGGGTCCATCTGTGAAGAGAGAAGAAGAAAAATAAAAAGCTTTTGCTGTTCCACTGTGTGCTATGTTATCTAAAATGTCAAAAGAGGTTCTGCATCATTCGATACCATGTTCTAACAGAAAACTACCATTTTTCTTTGAAAATGAGTATTTCTTTTTCATGTAGTTATACAAAGAGGTTATGTAGAAGGAAACAAAGAAAAATGTCATTGTCTTTCTTGAAACATGTATCTTTAGTTCAATTTTATATTTCACTTTACTGAAGAAAGGCATAAGCTGTAAATGCTGAACAGGTTTTCCTATCCAAACACCAATTTGTGATTTTTATATCAGAGAAAAGTTAGCTCACACAAATAAACAAAACAAGAACATTTGAAATAAAATTACTAAGAAAAGGATTAATGAAAATGTGAAATAATATTATGTACATATAATTTTAGAGTAGCACAAAATACCTCAGTATTAGCAAATAATAATAATATCCCATGAACCAATAAATTAAACTCTTCTTTGAAACAACATCTACACAACTTACAAAAGATAAAAGACCTCCAAAGATTATTTTCACAGTAATTGGGAGGAAACTATTTTGAATAAACTCTGCTTTAACGGTGAATTTAGACTTTTATGAAAAGGATTATTCTGAGCTAACTTCTACCAGAACACTGATCTGAAAGTGTCTGCAAGTCAGGTCCCCTATTAAAAAAAATGTATTCCATTTTGGCAGAGAACTTCACAAAAACTACTCGAGGTACTTTTTTTCTTGGAGGATTGAAATCACCTTCCCCAAATTCATTGGACAAAATGCTTCTTATTTCTTTTTCAAAAAAAACATTTGACAGGTACTTAAAAAATCTGGTAATAGCTTTGCAGCAACTTGGTTAAACCACAGATATTTTTTATCTTTAAATTGTTTAAAAAATCACATATTTTGAGTAATTCTGATAACCAGTATTCACAGAGCATAATCTGGTGTGTCATGAAAAAGATTTCATCTTCCTCCCTGCCCATGTCTCCATGATTCACTATTTTCTAGTCTGTTGGCAAAGGGTTATTTGATAAATAAAGAATCAGAGCTTGTCCTTAGGGTAATCAATTATTCATGAAAGCTGTAATGGCAGACAGGCATGGCCTCTATTGCTGTGAATCCAGAGCAGATCACTACAGAATTTTTGCATCACCTGACAGATGTTCAGTGTCAAATATGAAATAGGTCTTTAAATTAATTCCTGTTGAAAAGAAAATATGATTGGTTAAAAAAAAAAAGTAAACACACAGACACACACAAACCCCCCAAACAAACCAAAGAAGACAGCAGAGCTTTATAGAACAGCAGACTGGTCTGGAAAAAATTCTCAGTTTGAGCATCTTCTTCAATTTGATATGAAACACCTCATACATTTGTGTACTGACCAGTATAAAAGAACACCAATCTCACCTAGAAATGAGGGATACCACTGTAACATAACCCCAAAATAACACTGATGACTGAGGGCATAGTATATCAAGCTCTGAAAGACAACAGCAAGTTGTGTAAGACTTTTTGCAGTGATCAAACCATGCAGTGATCAAACCAAAAGGAGCACTCCTTTTACTGAGTAGCACAATCTTGAAAAAGTCCACAATACAAAAATACTATTCTATACACCAAAAAGGACACCACCACACAGGAAAGTAAATAAATTGTAACAGCTCTTCTTTTTTTGACTACTCCACTGAGAAGTGAATTTTTATCCTAGCAGAATCAATAGACCTGTTTCTTGCTATTTTTAACACTAAAGCATGACATGATCTTAACTGATGCTAATTCTGTGCTGTTCAAGTTTGGAAAAATTCTGTTCCTCTTGCCACTGCAGGTCTAAAGCAATCAGGGAAACCTGAAGTTCAGATCCATGGATAAGTCAGGACAGGGTAACAAGAAATTGTGCATTCTTTGATCCAGTGTAACTGTTTGGCTTCACATTAGCCACAGCTGTGAGATTCTTTAGAGAGCTTCTTTGTTCAAGTCCTCAAGTTATGGCACTTGTCAGATAGTGTGAGATAATGGCCTTCAGTGTTACCATGTTAATCTTTTCCACTATCTCACAACGACTAGAGAAAGCCAACAAAGTTCTCTATGGGTTAAATAAATGGTACTGCAACGGTTCACAAGATGGAAATACTATTTTTTTTTAACTGGATTTATCCATCTTCAGAGTAAGTATTCTAGCTCCAAAGGAGGTTGGATTTCTGAGGCAACTGATGCTTTCATATTGAGAATGAGACAAAATATTTTTTAGAATTAAAAATATCATGAATGCGTAGAATAGTTGCTCTATTTTATACTTAATTTTAATTTGGTCTCATGGAAAATATGTGTGGATTCTTTCCCAATAAGACCACAGATTTTCTCTTGTTTATCTGCTGATGCAGAAATCCATCAACACCCTTCCCTCTGAGTTTTTAAAGACGTAGAATTCTAGGTACTCAACTACATGGCATTACTGGGAATAGGATGCTTTGCATTTGGGGCTCTAAATGAAGAAGTGCTCTGGATAGTTTTCAAATTAATTAAGGAAAACTGCTTCAAAATAATAATCCCTTCTCTGCCAGTTCATAGACTCATAGAATTGTTTGGGTTGGAAAGCACCTCATAGATCATCTATTTCCAGCCCACTGCCATGGGCAGGGACACATTCCACTACACCAGGTTGCTGAAAGCCCCATCCAGCCTGGCCTTGAAGGCTTCCAGTGATGGGAGAATTGTTCTTTGATACTGCAAAGCAAAAACTTAGCACCAGATTCTGATCGAGTTGGAACAGAATTCTTGAGGGATATTTAACATCATTAGTTGTCCCTGGAGATTTCATTTAGGAAACATCATCAATCCATAAATTCCAAATAAACATCCAAAAGCATCAGATAAGCCTCCACAAGTTTTATGCAGGAAATCTGAGAGGCAGCAGGATACTTAGGTGCAGCATGATAAGGACTCAGATCTCACAGATACTGGAAGACAGAGAGGAGACCTGCTGAGAGTCAGAGGAACAGAGCTAGCTGATTGCAGAAAATAGAGAGCAAGAATTGCAGGGAAATACAGAGAGGGGAACAGTATCATATAGCCAAGATAACCAGCAAGTGGTCAGATACTTTAAAGCACCTCCATGGACTTTGAGACTTACTGAACCTTACTAATTACACATATAAATTTCATTTCAACTTATGTAAGTGGTATGCACTTTCAAAATAAAGGTTATCATGATAAACTTGGATAAAATCTGCTTTTTACTCATTACTAGTGCGATTTTGCAATTCTGGATTTCATTTCTTAGACAAAACTAATTTAATTTTCTCTCACTTAAAGCGAAGGACAGAGAAGTTTGCAATTCACATGAAAGACTCTCACTCAGATGTCAAAGCTGTGTGGAAGACTAAGGCTGGCAACATATCCCTTTACTTCCTCTTGACAATATATTTGCACTGAACGTTACAACACAAAGAGAGTTTGCTCTGACAGCTGCACTGTTTGACTTGTCCATCACCCTTTGGTTTTCTACTCTCCAGCATCAGGCATTTTCTGTATGTCACACTTTTCCATGTGGTCAGTCTAGGGACAGCACTGCTCAAGGTTTACTGTGAAACACAGGATGACTATTAGACTGAACAATGAAGATAAATATATAAGTTAATTTGATTAATTTTTGGTTTCAATACATGCACACCGAAAAACACACACCTCTCTGTTTTAATTATTCAAGCTGAAATTTGTGGCAAGATGATATGATTCACGTTCTTTGATCAAATACTGTACTTCCTTCCCAAAATCATCAGGAACTTATCATACTTTAGAAAAATCCAGGCTTAAACCAAGGGCATGATAGTAATTGACCCTTTGCTGCATAGTGTTAGCTTTGACCCTATCCCTATAATTTGATTTTGCTTGTTTTAAATTCAGTCTTGCCAGACCTATGATATTAGCTGTATTCCTTGTTCTTGTGCTTACTATAGAGCATGAAATGCTCTTTATTTTGTGGACTGAAGATGAAAGGAGTGGTTGTTGCATGAACTTTTCTGGAGGAAACACCTACCACAAAATCACCAAGCTGACCCAGGGAGCCCTTGTTATCCTACCTGTCTGGAACACTTTTCCAGAATCATCATAGCTATCCTTGAAAGCTGGCTGTAGCCAAGTCTTGATCTCATTAAATTTTCAGTAGAACCTGAGATGGTATATTTTAAATACAGAGAAATCTGATCCTTTGGAAAATAAATCTGATCCTTTGGAAAATAAATCTTATATACTTTCCACAAATAACTTCTCAGTGTTTTCACATGCGTGCATGAGCTTGCGTGTGTGTATTTGTGTGTGTGTGTGTGTGTGTGAAGAATTGTTTTATGCTGAAGCTGAAATTCAAACACAAATTTCAAGAAACTTCAGTGTCTTCCTGAATTTCAATAATTTTTTAATATATATAATTTTTATTAGTTTATTTTCTGTGACTTCTTATCCCAGAGGCACAAGAATGTGCCTGTTAAAAACCATAATAAAGGAAGAGCAAAGGAAAGCAGGCAAATTTGATCCAAAAAGACTCAAATCACAAAGAGGATATAAACCAAAGGGACTCCTTCTTTAATTTTCCATTAAAACTAAAAGCCATGATATGAGCATTTCAGATGCTTAAGGTTTGCAGTAAACTAATTGAAATTCACTAATGTCTGTAAATAAAACCATCCAGGTCAAAAGATAAGATGATGTGGATGCCTAGAGCTTTTTCAGAGCATATGTTAGGCCTAAAAGCAACCAAATATGTAAGAAAGTATTTTTACCTCAAGACCAAAGAAATTAGCTGAAAAAGATTGACTCAGATCACTATGGTCTTATACTAAATGAGCAGAAAAACACATCAGCTCATTGAAGCTCTCAGGAAAATTTAATGTAGACCATTTTAGAAATAATAAAAAAAAAAAATTACCTACCAAAAAACTGATTTCCATTACTTGAACAGCTAAGTGAATTTAGTGACACAAGTACCACCATCTCCCAGAAACTCTTAAAATCCAGATCCTAACATATTTGACAATAATATTACAATTAATATTGTGCTTATTTGGCCTTATTTTGTCCTTACTAATACATATGTTTGTAGAAGTCCAGACCGATGGCAAGAAACATAGTCATAAATGTGTAATTATATACATATAATTGTAATAATCATGTACAATTACTCATAATATAATTCCTTTAATATTATTTTGATTGTAACATTGCACTGTGTTAGGGCTGTAACATTGATAAGAAATAAAGATAACTCAGTGTGGGCTCCTTTCATTCATTCTCTTATGTTCCAACAAACAGTGAAACTAATAACAGCATTAGAAACAGTTTAAATCCTATATCAATCTTTGCCATTACCAAGAAAAAAATCCCAAAATACCACATCCTCCATGTCATACTTATTGCTCAACCTGACCATTTTTAAAACTGCATGATAAATGCAGTTTTAACACCAACCAGTTCAAACATAAAACTGTTTACTTGATTATTACTGTGCCATACTTATAGAAACACAGAAAGGTTAAGCTACAAGAATGCTCCTCAATGGTGCAAAGTCACTGTCATTTATAGCTCAGGACTCTAAGAGCCAGCAATTTTCTCACAGCATAATTTGACTATTTCGAATTGAAAACTGAGCAGTTCCTCTCTGATCTAAATGGCATCAAGAATTCACAGACATTTCCTCTGCAAACATGCTGGTCAGTTGTAGAGATGCAGCAATATTATACTAGATAGACTACATTGTAATATTATTACTTATGCAGAAAGTTAGATATTTTGGAGAACTCTTGGACTTTCAGACTACTATTGGCTGTTTAGACTGCCCACGTCATGGGCACTGTGCAGCTGAGTAGGAGCTACTCCTTCTCCAAGTAATACCTGGCATCTACTGCATTTGCATTTTCAAGCAGCACAAAGCATGTGCAACAGGGTCAAAAACTTCCTGGGAAAACATAAAGTACTGTGTGCCACACATTGCTGTTCATTTCTGCATCTGCACAGCAATCCCAACACTCATAAAAGTATTTATTAATCATGCACATTAAAAAAATAATCTCTGTGCGGAACATGATGCTTTCCAGAAATGTCAGACCTATAACTTACAACCTACCTGACACCTTCTTAATATCTAGTGACCATGTCAGAAACAGAACAGCTCGGCAACAGCTCAGCAATTTAATCCTAAGTGTATCTGACATTCTACATTTCCATACGAAATAAGTCCCATTGTTATGGTTGGCACTCCAGGGCTGCCACATTAATCTGTGAAAGAGAATCTTATAAACTAACTAAAGAACACAATTCAAAAGAATGGTGGGAAAAGCTTAGTAAGCATAATTAAACACACACACAAAAAAATGATGCTCAACAATATTTTGGTTTCATGTACGAATAAAACAATATCAAACAGAATACACATTCTAGACGTGCTATCATGCATGGCTTAGCCTTTGACAGCTAATTCATTCAATATTGCTCTAGTAATTATGGTGAATAATTATGCAGAGTTCAACTCAGCACTACCCATCTTTTCTTAGTGTCTACCATTTCTGTTCTTATCAATGAAAGAGGGTAGAACTAACTTGATGCTTTCCACGTACATAAACAGAAATATTGCTCATCCTTGTTAAATATAACATAATTCCTGTGAAATATCTGCACCAACTACAATGATGTGCAATTTTTACAGAATAAGTACTTTTCTTTTAAAAAGTGGTATCTATTAAAAAGAAAATTGCTGTCAGTTCTCAAAAAAATGCAAGAGGTCACTCAAATGGTACTTCAGAATGAATTCCCAAAGTAAACTTTTTATTCTTTAGTTGAAATCCTGTAAGACTGTTTCTTTCTTTTTTTTTTTCCTAACTGAGCTATTTAATTGCAGCAGTTGTCTAGTCACCTTTCTGATGTGACTCTAGTATTTCTTCCCTTCTTTTTGTTTTTTTTTTTTCTTGTAGATTTTTCCACTTGCAAATAAGATGCTGAAGCAGCAGCAGTATTCCTGGCAAGCTGCTTGAATATACAGAAACCAGTCAGAGCAAAAAAATTTGCATTCACAGTGGTATTGCACACAAATACTGTAACCACAGAGAGATTATGCAAATCCTTATACTCTGATTGTCTAATAATGGTTGTCAGTCAAAAGACAAGAATTTGCATATGCTAAGGCTAGTGAGAAATAATCACACAGTGATTATGCTAATCAAACACACTAAACAACATGTGAAGGATTGTCAAACTGGAACAAATCTGTGTATGTATGCTAAATACAGAAACACATAGTACTAAGAGAACATTAAGGTTGCAGATCAAGCCCTTAAAAACATTAAATACCTATAAGCTTTAATTTGACACCCTTATGAATTTATATTTTTGAAATATGTTCACATCTTTTCTCCAGAAGGTTTTAGCTTTGTTCTGTTTAGAAGATGGACAGCGTTTACCTAATGAGCAACTGTTCAATGTTGTGTTCTGTCCAAGAGGTTCAATGAATAACCCTAAACCTCATTGACTATATAAAGCTGAAACCTCACTCCCAATGTGAATTATCAGCCTATTCATTTGCTCTCCTACAGTCTTCACTGGCCCAGGATGTGAGTAGTTCACAAGTATAATTAACGTACTTTGAAAACCTCTTTTTTAGATGGATGGTAATTTCTCAGAAATAAACAACCAAAACTGTACACCAGTCACAGTTCCAGTTACTCAACCTAACGTACCTGTGACAGTACTTACTATTATATTGCCTTTCCTATCATCCCCACAACGTTCCTGATTGCAGATTCATCTGTGAGCTACTAAACAAAGCTTTACAACTGCAAGTTGGACTTAGAATCCATAGAGCTGTCTGGGAAATGTCTGTGTTAAGCTACTTGCCTAACATCTCAGGGAAGAACTCTCTGGACTTGTTCAGAGAGTTGTTTCGACTGATTTTCTAAAATGGGATAGCCCCTATTTTAGTGTATCTCATTCAAAATATGCTTCTGGTTTATGCAACAAACAGAGCAAAAATACTATGGATAATAACCTCCTCAATTGTGAAACCATGATTGATTCTCAGTGCTTATCCAAAGGAAAATTCTATCAGACCTATAAGGTTCTCCTAAAGAAGAGAAGATGAAAGGCAGCCAAATGTGGTGTGTTTATCATACTGCTCAATTATCTAGTGGACAACATTCAATACAACAATTGCAGCATAAGAACAGACCAGCATGAAACACATCATCTTGAAAGTGAGAGAATTACTCATTCCCCTTCTAGCAGGCATTAACAAAGTGGTGTGCAAAGAAAGGGTGGATTGCTTCTTTTATCTGCTCACTTAAGTGAGCAGTGGCAGATGGTAAAAATATGATTAAACCCAAAACAATTGCTTAAAACAGAGAGACATAAATGTTATACCCTCCCTAAAGATATCTCTAAAGGTACCAATAAAGATAAAAACCTAAGGTTCACAAATACCATTCCTTTTCTGAGACTCACCTAGAACAAAGCAAAAATGAGTTCATGAGAAAAAGAATCCATTAAAAAAGTTAAGGGCATTTTCATGTTTGTGCTCAAGAGTTAGGAACAAAAGGTTGGCAGGCCTAATGAGGGCTGCACAACAAATTCCCAATAGCATCATTCATATGTGAATGTATCCCAGAAAGCTGTACCAAGTGTTATAACTGGTATTTAATAATAGTGAGTCTTTCTAATCGCAACAATAATAAAAGCAGGATGTCTGCCAGAGAACTGGCAGAGAGGCACTTGATGCACTCTTACAAGTGAATAGCCCACAAGTATCAGGGTGCAAAGTGGTCTCTGAAAACTATATGTTTTTCAGAGAAGTGAAACACATGCATGTGTTTAAGCACTGACAAAATAATTCTGCAATTATGCTAAGTTCCTGTTGATGCTGCTACACTTTTTTAGCCTATTTAAACAATTCTTATTATTTACCATTTTTATTCTGTTCAATAACTGGAATGTTTAAAGAGGTATATACTCAACTTTAAAAAATCATTATATGCTTCAGACAACATTAAAATACTCCATAAAATCTATCATTTTAGAGCATTTAAACACATTTTAACATCTTAGTTTGTTAGGATTTAACACTGGGATAAGTTACAATTCTTAAGCCATACTTGAAGAATCAGAAAATAAAACACTAAAAGGGACCCCAACACATAATTTAATACATACATCCCATAATAAAAAGAAAAAAAAATTAAGGGGACAGAATAATTTTATGCCAGGTTCTGGTAGGTAATACTTCAGTGAGCAAGTATTTTCAGGAAGCAAAGGCTAAAATATAGCAGTTGAATGTTGGGGAGAAAGATATTTTCCAGATTCTCATTTTATAACTGTTTCAGGTTCTCATTTTATAATTGTTTCAGAAACACTTCAACATTTCAATTGAAACATTTTATAAAGCTACTCTGCTTGTTTAGGCACTATAATTCTGACAACCCTTTACAATGGAGTAATTAGAAAATTACTGCATTTTTCTCTTGGCTTTTAATAGATGTCTGTCTATCTTCAGAACCTGGTACAAGTACTTCAGGTGGAGCCAGAGATATATTTGCTAATATAATTATTTTACTACAGGTGTTCCTCTGGTTTGTTTTCTTTTTTTTTCCCTATTCCCTTCTCTTGAAAGGAAATTCTACTCTGCTTTTTATGATAATTCCAGGATATAAAACCATGTGACCAAATGTCGTCATTGTGTCTCTCATCTGGAGATTCAAGACAATTTTATTTAAATTAATTGCATCACCAGCACTCAATACAGAAGAATGAAGTTCCTCACACTTTTCACATATGAAGGCACTATAGCTTGCACATGCAGCTGAAAACAACCTTATAATATGTAATGGTCAAGTATGAGGTTAAGTATGTGCCTTGCTATATTCATAACCCTAATTGAGATCACTTAAGAGCATTATATCTCCTTGCAGGCAAATAATGCTTCAACTTTGCTCAGATCTTGGATGGACCACAGGAGAAGTCATTAACCTGCTTACTCCCTCCATAACATGATTAGCTCTAAGACCTCCCTGATTTTTTAACCAGGATATGACTGAGTGTTCAAGATACTTCCACCAAGAGAGAGAGGAATATGAAATCGGAAAATGGAAAAAAAAAGTTGCAATTTCTTGATATAGTTTAAGAGTTTACATTATAATGTAAACAAACCTTGCTCTTCTTAGTAACTATGTGTGCATAAACAACATTAGGATTTGGTACTGAGCTGAGAAAGATCCCAAGATGAGGGAAATAGGTGGTTAAAGGTGATTTGTATTTTAATAAAGTACTTCTAACTTAAAAATTAACATCGACCTGATTTCTTCTTCAGGCTCTCTAGGAAGCAGAAAGCAGGAAAACATAGAAAAGAAATAATTTAGAAATAAATGGAGATAATTTCCAACTCCATTAACTGGAGATTATAACCCAACTCCTGACCAGTTGAAATGTCTCATTTTCTTCATGGTAAAAAACCAGGACTGCCTTCCATTTTGATGAAAAGAACACACTTATACCTTACATTGTGACTGTACTTTTCCAATAATTCTCTACAGATTACCACTGAGATTCATTCCAACTCCCCTGTAAGTCTTAGTGCCTAAGTCATTAGTGCAATCCTGAGTGCACTGAACAGCTGTGGAGAAAATAGTTATGGCTCATTCACTACTTGAAGTGCTTTAATCCCTTCCTACTCATCTCTGAAATGTGATGCATTAAATAATTCTCAGCGTGTTTTTATATAATTTGGAAAAAGATGAAACGTTAACAGTGTACTTTTCCATGCAATTTCATCTTTGAAGTTTTATCTGAGTAATATATCAAAATTAAAATTTAGAAAAAGGTATTACCAGGGAAGTACCAGTCTGACCCTGAGTTCTGAGCTTTTTGTAGATCAAAACAGAACTAAATGAAACTGAGGGAGGAAAGAAACCTGTTTCTACATGTGTGCATACAGAAATACCTGTCTATGAGTTCAAGATACCTTAAAACAGGATTAAAGTGGCAATCCCCCTTCCTTGCAAGATTCTACTACCACAAAATAAGTATTAATGTAACTACAAAGACCAAAATGTAGAGTTAATAAGAGCCTTTGGTTTCTGGCACAACTTTGGTAACTTTTCATTTTGTGAAAGGATGCTATCACAAGGTGAACACTTGCACTTTACTGTCATGGCAGAGTGTACTGGTTTGGACTAACTCATGCATTTTCTTGAAATCTCTGTTTAAAGTTGCTTCCTGTTGATTTTGATCTTTATCAAAAGATCAAAAACTCAAACTGGATGCCTGAATCAGCTTTGACTACACTGGTGGCATACAGATCCTGACACACAGAAGGTAATCAGAGGCTCAGTGACCAGGTGAGGACTGCGGGCTGTAGTCCAGTGAGTGAGAAGGGATGTTCTGTCTCCCTCCAGGCTGTAAGCCCAGATGAACTAATACATGCAGATGGGAACCAGAATTTAGGCAAACATGAATGGATGAAGCAGGTAGACCACGAGCTGCAGCAGCCCTGAATAGTTCTTCCATCTGCTCAGCTGACCCCTGCCAGCAGGGCAGCCTCACTTCACATTAAGTGAAACTATGGTGCCCATTGAGTCTTTAAAACTAGCAAGTCTGAAAAGGATTTGGTGTATATTATGAACTTATACACAACAGGAAGTCTCACCTGAGTATTTCCCTTCACAAAGACCATTTACAGACAGGTAATTAACATGAAAACTGAGCTGTACTACAACTTTTGGCAAATCCACTTGTTCTTATGCACAGCCTTATGAGTTTGCAGGAGACAGCACAGGCATAATTGATTCAAGATCATCCATGTCTGGAGTACCTCACAAAAGCACTTGTGGATGGGAAGAGGGGCAATTTTATTGCCTGTGAACTGTGCAGTTGTTGTCTGCAAGTCAAGTACTTAAAGACATCTGTGCTGCTAGCATGTCTTCTCAGAAAAGAAACTCCACGATGCACAAGCAGCCCAGCCTTGATTATTTTGAAGGTTTCGGGGTTTATTTGCACTCTTTAAGGTCTATGGATATCAAAAGTGCATTGTCTCCACTTTTATAGTAAAAGTTCTGTCCTGGAGATATCTAAAACACAGAATAGGTATGAGGGGCCTGATAAAATAGCAGCAACTATCTGAACTCTGAAAACACATGAAGAACACATAAAAAGTGCAGTGCAAATTCCCAGAGGGTTTGCTCCTGTCACATGTCTTCAGGGCTCTCAACCCTGTCACTTGTCCTGTTTTCTACTCAGTTAATTATCTGTGATTATAAAAAAAGATCACAAATTAAAACATCATTCCTCCTGCTGCTGTAAAGTTTTTATACTTATGTAATATTAGAGATGAATCCATGACTTATTCCTGCTTATCTTGACACCCTGACGGAAGAAGTGCAAACCAAGGCTTGACCTTGGATCTCAGCTTTGACAATTATGATTAGATCTTAATACACACTGCACACATTCCTGGACTAGGATTAATCATTAATGATCAGGATCTTTGTGACACACTTAAGAGGCCAGGAAATATTATCCTCATCTTACACATAGGAACTGAGAGTAAGTAATGGTTCAAGGTCACTGTGAAGGGCTGTTCCTAAATGCAGAGTTGAAGGCATTGCCTCTTCCACCAACTCCTTCTTGCTAGCTCAGAGCAGCATTCTTGATCAACCCCCACCACACCTTGTGTCTTTTGGTTTTTGTTTCAAAAGACAGTCTGACTTTTACCCCAGCAGCTCTCAGGAACAACTGTATGCACAAACAGTTCTGCCATGGGGTAGGATAACTAAAAAAGTACTTCCGCAGCAGCTGCAAACTACGATGCTCCAACCCTCCTCCTTTTCCTGCTCTCCTTAAAAAGTGCTGCTGCCTTTTTGGGCACTAATGAGACAACTCTACTTTTTGCTATCTCCTTGTAATTTACATAGAAGATTGCCTCTGCAGTGGCTGTGCCTACAGCTTGAAAGAAGCAGAAAGCAGAAGACTCAAAGAAAGAATTAAACCCAAATGTTGGTTGTTATATTGAAATGGACTTGCGTCGGTTTTTCCTTCCACACACATGAAATACATGCTACTAAAAAAGACATAAATGCAATCACCCATTTGAATTTATGATTGGAAAGGTTTTTTTCTTCTTTCCCCCTTTAAAGGGTCTTCAGTCCACACTCCACATGAGGAGACACACAGCACATTTGCAGCATGCAGCAGCATCATCTGATCCTGAAAAATCCAGTATCTTCTTGAGAATCAACATGTTTACAAACACTATTTCTGAACCATCATCATTCAAGGAGCTGCTTTTAGTTTTCCTTTCAGATTTATGATTATTGAAATGGCATTACCAGTGCAAATTTTCTCTCTGTCAGTTCTTGCCTTTCTCTGATCAAATATCACCTTTTTCTGAGTAAATCCAAAGATAAACAAGTTGAAAACCCCCACATGGCAAAAGCTTTTATGACACCAAGCTGGTCAGGTCTCCCAACCGTTAATATTAGACCTGGAGTCAAGTAGAACCTGTTATTTCCTGGCTGCTGTCTGCAAAACCAGCAAGTCATCAAATCTGCTTCTGTCTGAGATTAGTATCTGAATTTGTACTTTTGTTTGGCCCGATGACTTTAACATGAAAATCAGAATGACATCTGCTGGCCTCCACAGAAACCAGAGAGAAAATACATGTGCTTTACTTAATACACTTTGATCAGAATGAACACCTCCCTAATGGTGGTCAATTACCATGCAAATATCCAGTAATTGAACCAGTCAAAAGCAAAACATGCTACAAAAGGCACTTCAAAATCCTCAACAAACTACAAACAAACAAAATAAAACCTAGGAGCCCCCAAGTAAAACCAGAAATGAGAAATTACTGCTACAAGGCAAAAGTTAATTATTAAGAAATGAAGAAAAACAGTTTCAGTCTAAATTTTCAAACCCTATGTTGTTTACACTGATGTAGCTACAAAAGAAGAAAGCTACAACTTTAAACTGGCACATTGTAAGTCGTGTGTTTCTATAATTATGCTTTTGCTGTCTAAGATTAATCAGGGTAGTTAATGATGCAAAAAATTACATTTATAATCCAGTCTGAATACAGCTGTACTGCAAGCTATGATCTAAGTGCCATTAAGGTAAATGGAATTAATGGGCTGTCCCTGGCAATTTTTATATCTATCAGTTACTAATTAACATTCTTCTGCAAAGAATAATTTATGGGGGAAAAACACATGCAGAAGCAGTAATGTTAAAACTTGCAACACAGAGTGGTCACAGGGTAGCCGTGCAGCTGTAACAGACAATGTGTTGTGCTCGTTTCAAAAGAGAAAAAGAAAGTGCCAACTGGCACTGCAATCAGTAAAATCTTTTATGTTAAGTCATTTATTTTATATTACAGCAAATTATTACTGCCAAGGATGAACTTTTGTGAGAAATCTCAACTTCAGCTAATAATGGAAGGACTGAGCAGAAGCAGCAATAAAAGCTTGGTAGTTAAATTAGCTAGTAAGAAAAATGAGAACCGTGTGTTATCTTTGTAGATAACATAGCACATTTGCTGCTCCCAGCTTGATTACTGATTTTATGCATTTAGTACTTGCATTACTTTTAAAAGTGCTCCTATAAAACCTTTACTGCAATCTTATTGTAGCTCCCTTGTATTCCTCACTTTATGACACAAACAGCCCTGCATAACTCTTTAGGGTCCTTTTTGAAATCCTCCTCATCTTCTTGCCTATGAACCTATGCATCATCATTTCACATACCAGGAACTAAGAGCAGAGAATAAATCTTACAGTGAATACCAAAGGCTTCAGAGGTTAACATATGCCTCCTCTTTTTTTTAAACAAAACAAACACCCAAACCCCTCGAAACATTCATCCCCCCACCTGCAAAAATGGCCCTAGGAACAGGAAGACACAGAAGTGGGAGGTAGAATCAAAATCAAAATCTAATGGTGACTGTTGCATGTGAAAAGTATTTCCTACACTAAAGGCAGTAGCAGTTAGTGGCTTTAAAGGAATATCACAATTTTTAGATTTACTTACAGGATGAAAACCAACACGTTAATCATTCTGAATTTATACTTACAAAAATCCAGCTAGAGTTAATCCTTCAAATCCCTGCTAACAGTATTATTCCAAGTAAACATCATCGAATTAGGCTGATTTTAATCTTCCCAGACCGTGACCAAAAACGGTCTATAACTACGACAAGCTATATTACAACCAAAAATGGCAAAAATAATGTTACTGGTATTTATATAAGTGAGATTCATTATGTAATAATGGCATTCCTTCAGTTTCATACTTATTTTCTATGTCAATCATGATGAATCTTGAGTTTATAATACCAACATGACAATTCACACTAACCACAACTTACTGCCTTCAAATTGAAGTTGTAAAGCAACACTTAGGATATTTGCATTTTATTATAACTTAGGAAGATGCCAGTGATAAAAAACATCCTAACTTCAGAACTTACATGAACAGCTACTTTGAACATACTGTAGATTATTATCAGGTAAGAATTTAATTAATTCCCAAATACTTAGTATAATTTAATTTTCACATGGGGGGAAAAAACCTGAATTCTTGAGAATGATAATTACATTGCTATCAAAAATGTGTTGTACACTGGTAAGAATTCCATTCTCCTGCTATAGGAATAAGTGCTAAGCATTCTAGCATGCTCTCTCTTGTGTATATGCTCTCCTCCCTCTGTCACTCCACTGGGACCCCCCCAAAATGCAGAACTGCCTGTGTGGACTGTAAAATTTTAGGTAGAAGGGCAAGAGAAGTTTGCTAGAATAAAATACTGATTCATAAAAGTTGATAAGATTGCAGAGAAAAGAAGGAAAAGCCTATAAACCCAGTATCAAAAAATACAATACACTAGTGAATTTGCTGCTTCAAGAGCACAAAGAGAAATATATAATTTCATTTTTTTTTGAGGGAATTGAATGAGATAATAGATAAATCCCCTCAGGATGGATCTGACTGCCTTGCAGTAAATGATAAAGTAGGTGTCCAATATTTTCATTATACAGGCTAGCACATTTGCAATATTACTAAAAATACAACATATAATGTCTATTCAAATCAATGCTTTTCAAAAAATTATTTTAATGCTTTTGATTTCAAAGCATATTCAGATTAAGGAAAATCAAAACCACAAAACAAGCCACGACCACACACTTTAAAGCTTTTCTCTGGTGCCCTCTATGCTAGTGCATTAGGCATGTTATTGCAGGGGCTAGTGGTGCTTCTACACTGAAGATTTTGGCAGGCTTCCCCACTGTAACCCCTTTGTTTAGGAAATTATTAACATATTGAATGATATGATTTTGCTCTGAACTTCATAGAAAGGAAATGAAGCTCTTTTCTAGGGGTGTATTTATTGACCTAAAATTAAAGCAAATGGAAACACCATGCAAAACTATCTCCAAACACCATGCCAATGACAAATATTTTTGTAATACAAAAGAAAGATAAATAAGACAATTGCATGATAATAAGGTTCAATCTCTTTAGTTACTTCCTTTTAAAAGTGAATATTATGTTAGCAATAGAGCTGGATTGACTATTCTGACAGTGGAGTTCAGTCTTTTAGTCATTTATAATGAAATGTGCTAATTCTCCAGAAGCTGCTGGGTAGCAGGTCATTGTGCATACCTTTGATGTGCAAATTCATGCTTAAATACTTCGAAGACTGAAGGCCTAAAGTCCATACTGTATCCTCCTCAATTTAACATCCTATCCTTTAGTGCTTTATCTGAATGCTGTCTTTGAGACAACTCTACCAAAAGCTGGACAAAGAGGGGCTCATTCTCATTCAGTGTGAAAAGCAAGTTTTTAGCTAGTGCATAAACTAGAAAGAGTCTTCATCATTTTAATATACATTATGAGCTTGTTGCCACATTATGGCCACACTGTTTCAACCAATGTGAAACAATCAGAGTTTGGCCCTTCCAAAGGCTTTGCAGTCCTACAAATGCTGTTATGAACGTCTAATTTTTAAACTTAATAATCTTAAGTAATTAAGTAAGGCATCATCAATTTGCATTACATATGGTGGTAGACTGATGTTTTATGGATAATCTGCATTTGCCAAAATAAATGAAAAAAAGTTCACTGTCTTATGGTACAAAAACATAGATGTAATTGCAGGAGGGAAAAATTTTTGATTTCATAATTCAGTAATGAATCTGCTAAATTAAGCAATTTAATTATGAGAGGATGGTAGCTCAAGGTAGTGGAAACTAAGCACTGGAATGGATGGGTGAAAGAACTCCTTATGGTAAATAAGCCCCAAAAAAGTCCTGTAAAGGATAAAATTCATCAGGAGATAAGAGCTTTCATCTGAGACCTACTGCTCAAGCATCTACTAGTTATTCTTGTACTGAGCTCTGCCTTAGTCATTAAAAAACCAGGGAAGCTGTCACTCTATGTATCTTCTCATCTAAGTTTGCCTCTTCAAAAAGCATTTTTAAAAAGTTGTTTCCACAATATATGTTCCTTGGGGACAGCTACAATTACTCCCAAATGCACCTCTGAGGCGACAAGCGCTTTGGTTTTCACTTTCCTCGGGGTGGATGTCAGTGACTCAAATAAACACACTGAGTCTCACTGCTGCCATTACTGTCACACAACACCTATGGGCGCTGACCAGCTCCTGAAAGTCCTCTCAGGTGCCCATGACAGAAGCTGCTAAGAGGCCCCAAACAGTTCCTCAACAGCACAGGGACATCCTTTGCCAAAAGGCTCACGCAGGTAAAAGGAATCATTCAGCCTGCCCAAAGTCTGCAGATTTGACTTTCAGGTTTACCTCGGTGCTTCCTAGAGAATTCAGTTACCTGTTTGGAAGCAGCACCCAACCCCAGGTATAACCTGGCAGGCAGCTAAACACCACACAGCTGTTTGCTCACCTTCCCTCAGTGAGACAGGGAAAAGAATTAAAAAAAAAAAGATAACACAGAGGGGCAGAGATAAGTACAGTTTAATAAGACAGAAAAGGAAGGCATATAAAGATAAAAGAATACACAAAATTAATGATGCACAATTCATCTGCTCACCAGCAGCTGCCCAATGCCCAGCCTGCCCCCAGGAAGCAAGCTGCCATGCCTCAGACAACTTCTCCCAGTTTTCTTGTTCAGCATGATGTCACATGGTATGGAATATCCTTTAGACCAGCTGGGTCAGCTTTTCCAGCTGTGTCCCCTCACTAACTTCTCATGCATCCTCAGCCTCCTTTTTGACACAATAACGTGAGAAACTAAAAAATCTCTGACTTAGTGTCAGCACTGCACTGCAATAACCAAAACATTGGTGTGTCAGCGAAACTTTTCTCATTCTAAATCCAAAATACAGGACTATACTATGAGGAAGAAAATTAGTTCTATCACAGCTGAAACCAGGTCACTGAGCCAGGAGAGACAAGTTTTCCTGCTACACTTTCCCTCCTAAACTTTCCACAAGAATGTGTCAAAGTACTTGCTCTCTGTTCCATTACCTTTTCTCTAAGAAGGATTTTTTAGCGTCTTAAATATTTTTTTGCTCTTAGATGCTAGCTTGTAACAAGACAAGCTTGTTAACTGAGATGGCAACAGGAACATCAATATTTTCTGGTGACAAGCTCATCATTTTTTCAGTCAGGGGCCTCAATATACTTTCTAGAGATAAAGTGTATATCCTTCATTGTTTTCTTCAATACCTATTCCTCCCTTGAAGCCTCATTTGCTTTCATTATTGAGCAGCCAGAATAATACCAAGCAGATAACCTTAAATATAATATTCATACAAAATAATATTGCTTCTCCACAGCCTTATATAAAATTTCCTGTTCCAAAGCACCTGTGATTGATTTCTGGTTGTGACTTTTTGTCTTCCTACTATTTTTTTCTTTCCTTGAGCATTATTCATAAATTGGGAAGAGTTCATAATCCTGTTTAAGTGACAACAGATCAAACAATTTTCCAATGCTACAATATCACTGAAGGGTTACTTGGAAAGAAGTGGCACCAACATACTGTATCCTGTGTTTAAATCTGTTTTAATCTCATTTTCTGCTGACAGTTGCTCTTTTTTGCCATCCAGTGTTTACACTGTTAAATGACACAAGTCCACTTTTGCTACTGTGGGAGACAAAACATTCCTATAAAAATTGAGGTAAGACTTTCTATTCTTCAGCAGCAGGTAGCACTTTAGCTCATAGATTTACAGGAAAAACATGATTGAAGAGATCCCAGGGTTTGTGAGTACTAACACACAATTCCAATCTGAGAGATGTAGAATTCTCCCTATCCCTTCTGACTCACCACCTGTAATAATATCTCTCTTTCTCCTGTTTGAGAACTATTATACCAAAATCAGCCAGAATTCAGGGGGCTTTGTACATCCTGAGCTTGTTTCTACTAGACACAGAGATTTAGTTATATAAAAGGTAGGACAGAGGCACTGTCACATCCTTGGTACTCATGAAGTGGAGGAGGACCTTGTAGACAAGGAGCCCGTTTTGAAGATGAGGAACTGAAGGGTGCCAGATGATGACATATTAATGAGGTTAGCAAGAAGGAAAAGGGGCATGCTGCTGTGAGATTCAGGAGGAGGAAGGCATAATACTAGAGCTTAACTACCACACAAAAACATAGGAAACCAGTAGCCTCAGAGATACAGTATTTCATATGCACAGATATAACAAATGCGTAGATTGAAAGAAAACTCTCAAGATTTTATTTTAATGTTCTTGGAGGAAGAGGAAAAATTGCCTTAGGGTCAGAACTGCCTGTTCCTTCATTCTTCTGTCTACTGTTCTCTATACAGTTTCTTGCAATGCACTCCTTTTCCAAACAGGCTTTTATCACAATCACCTTGTCTAGTTTACTCCTAATGAAAAATTTAAGAGATATGCATTAGTCCATCCTTTCTTACTTAGGTGACCGGATTAGAGGGGGGAAACTCAGTGATTACATAATTCCCATCCAGCAATGTCATCCAGCAATGCCTACATTTATTTCAATACGGACCAAGGGGCTCTTTTTTAATAGTAAAGCAAAGTGGACATAAAATAAATCAAGCTACACTAATATTACATCAAAATTCATTTCATATGAGCTCCTGGACAATACATTTGAGTTAAGAAGAAGATGCCATCAAAATTTTTTGATCTGATAGCTTTATGTCCCAACGCATGTTCTGTAAGAATATTTCAGGGAACAGAGCAGATGATATGACACTTGCTTCAAGGACCAGCATGCTAAATAAAATGCATAATGGTAATTCAAAAGCAAAATACAGTTTACTGAAAGTCTCGCTTCAGAATTATACACTTAAAATGCCTATGCCATAATTTCTATACTAATTCTTTCTCAATGAAAGAATTTTCTTGTAATGTGTTCTGTCATAATGGCTCAATTTGGGACCCAGTTAGAAAGTGGCTAACTTATGACACCCTAAATTTAAACTCCAGTAATATTCTGGATTGAGAAATGTGAACTGGTTCCTACAGAACTCATTTGCTGGCAATTCACTATTTATTCAGCAAAATTTTTTTTTATTAGCTATTTCATTGTTTTCATTTAATTGTCTTTACTTGGCACAGCCATTAATAAATCCTGGCACAGCACTTAATAAATCTTTGTTCCAGAAAAGATGTACGACTTCTACTTGAGGCTGAAGAAATGCTAGGAAGTTATAATGGACGCTGATACAAACACTTAACATTTTAACCACTATGTGGCAAAAATATGTACAGTTAAATATAATACCGTCCCGTCATTAGTCCTCTGCCCACAGGTACTCAAAAATACTCTATTTGTTAACAGACTCTGGTAACCATTTAAAACTAAAAATACATTAAACAGAATATAATTAGTTACAACCAACATTGCTACTTAAAAATTACTAAGAAAGACATAGTTGATGTATCTAAACCTTTAAGTAATTTCCAGAGTACATAAGAATATTTGGTATCACTGAGCAATGGAGACAATTGATTTAAATCGCATTAAAATGATGGGTACTACATTTGAGGAACTGACAATGACCCATTTTGGGATGTCCACTTCACATCACAGTCTTATGTTTGAAAGGAAAAGGCAGCTACCTCATCCCACTGCAGAAAAGTGCCTGCAGTAAGCAGATACCACACAGTCTAGAGGAATTTAGGTCAATCTCCTGCTCAAACACTTATCTCCCGTAGGACATGAAATAAATGCCAATGTCCTTCCACCTCAATTAAGCCATCAAAGAGAAAATGAGGTACACAGGGTGCTGAAGCATACAATCATTGAAGACTGAGGAGTTCAGAAACTAGAAGAACTAGCAACAAGTTTTACAAACCAGCATGGAGGTTTGTCCCCATCTCTTTGCAGAAAAAATATACTACAAGAATGGATTGTCCTGAAGTCCTTAGCTATTTCTGCCATTGTATTTAGGAATAAAAAGAAAAGTAAATTTCTTGACTAAAATTCTACAGAAAAAGAGAATGCAGTTCGTTGTTTGTATTTATATGGCCATGCCAAACTCACACTGTGATAAATTTAAATTTTCTTTGTGGATGTATATCTAAAAGGGGAGGGTATTTGCATCACCCACTGCAGTGGCCTCTAGTCCTTACTCCTGTGCATTAGTATTTAAACAAACCATTGCTGAGTGCTAAGAGGATTGATGGGGTTGGCATGTTCCATACACGGCAGCCCTTTGAAAGGAACAGTAACAGTATCAGAAGGGAATATTCCATCAGTGGTTAGGACATCAAAACTCAGTTTCACTATGAAGGAAAATAACAGGAATGCACACCCATACCAATGCATAAAAGACAAACCTCCAGAATTTTAATAGTAATGTTATTAAACTGCAGGAAAATAGGTTAATCAAAGGAATTAAATTTCACTCAATGTCAAAAGAAGACATCATTTTGCATCAGATGTTTTGGCAAGCAGCATGCAGACTAAACTGTAAGCTCTAATTGTGAGCTTCTCCCTCACAGTATGAATTTTCCAAAGTGAACATCTCACTGTCTAATTGAAGCATTCAACCAGCATACGTTCTGCTCAAGCAACTGTGTGACTGTTGAAATACTGTATATAGGCAGCATTAATTTCTTTTGCTTTCAAGGCAAAAAACCCTTGGAAATAACTATTCCTTAATTTAATGCTGAAACTTAACTTCAATTAACAAGGAGCAGTCTTTTCTTGATGAAAAAACAATTTGTAAATATCCAGCAGGGAATGACATCACAGCTTAATACGAACCACACATTTTCAACCCTACCTTATTGCTTCTCCTTTTCTGTCACAATACAGAGAAACCAACAGGTTTTAAATCAAGTCACTTATACATCCAAGCTTGGACAGAATCTAGCCAGTGTTCCTAGATCTCAGTCCTAAGACTCGCAACTTTACTTGAGAGTCATCCTTCAGATAGGAGGCAGTTCAACCCATGAGTTTGATATCTTTTTTACTCCTACCCTCCATTCTCCTACATTAGTTTATAAAATTTTAGCCAGAGATTAATCAAGAGTATGATTACTGAAAATCACATTTTAGGTGTCTGAAGAAAAAAAGCAAAAATGCAGTAATTACAAACTTGGGGAAAGCATGTCTTAAACAAAGGTCAATCTTAGAATATCAAAATGTATTTTTCATAAACCTTGTTTAATTCTATTCTCATCCTCTTTTTCTTTGATACTTGTGTTCCAGCCAGAGCTAAATATTGAAGGTGGCAGGGGCTGGGGGGCAGGGAAGGAGAAGGTGAAGGAGGGGAAAAGGAGAGGGGGGCACTTGAAGCTTGTTGTTCTAACATAAAATATTACTTCTCCGTATCAATCTTGCATTGCTTGAGCCACAGTATTCAGCAGCATTTCAGGCTGGACAAAACCCTTCTGGCTTTGTTTCTTCATCACCTCCCTTTCATCATTCCTTATCTCCTCTAAACACAATAGTCTTAGTCTCTGTTTTGCTGCAATGCCTTTAGAATTCACAAGAGGGTTTAGTTTAAGAAAACATTTCTGCCTGTCATCTGTTCCACATCCTTTGTTCTCAGAGCAGTGCTAACCAGCAGCATTGTCCAGGCCCTCACACCAGGTTTTGGCCAGTGAAGTTTTGAGTGTCTTCTGGGATGGAGAATCCACAGAGGAAAACCAGTATGGTGCTTGACCACACTTACTGTGAAAAAAATTTTTCCTAAGTTATAAGCAGAATTTCCCATGTCAACTGGCTACTTTAAGTTTAGCATTTTAAGACAGCGCAGTTGGCATAGAATTTATTGATGGCAAGTGCCTCCTGCAAATGATTAATGCCATCCCTGGTAAGCATCTCAGATGGGATAAGTTGGTTTCTGTGGCTACCCATCTTTCTGCCTTACTCTGGAAAGAGCTGAATGGTTGATACAGATTGGACACTTTTCTTTTAGACATCAATTTCGGTCAGATACACCTCATTCACTCTAACTTAAATTTCTGAAAGGTCACAGAATGATTTGTTTATATCCTCCTATGCTAGGGGTTTAGAAGCATACTTTGGCACGTGCTTGAACTGCCAAGTATGTAGAGATGAAAGAACAAAACCAGAATTTTTTTTGGTCTTTGTACCACAAGAGTCTCAAGTTAAATATCTCAAACTTTTCTAAAATAGTTATACTAATTTGCAGCACTGATCTTTTAAGTGGCATTATCATTTTGGGTAAAAATTTTATTTAATAACAGTAAATTTCTAGCTGAAAGTAAAGAAAATATTGATAATTTATTTCAACATTATTTTTTCACTCTGAACCAAAACTATATCTCTATTTTTTCCAAGTAAATGCCAGACAAGTCTATGGCAGGCTAATTGTTTGTTCTTTCTATCATTAAGTTTATTGACCTCTGCCACCTTCCTTTTTAAATCATTACATGAATATGCATTTGATGTCTAACACACAATTGGATTAAGACATTTGTCTTCATAGATCAAATATTCTAATTTGCTTCTTTAATTGAGTTCCTTAATACTGATTAGAAGACCAAATCTGAATATATTTGAAATATTTCATTTAACCATTTGTCTAAGGAGGAGCCAGGCAGTGATTGCAATAGAAGTGAGATATGAAAACCAAGTCAAGAAAATCTCAGTAGTTAGAGCCACATACTTCCAGGGAAAACATTGTGATAGAGGCAAAAACTGTAGGGAAGGAGAACTATTCAATATCTAGAAAGACCAGTAGATTTCTTTAGTAAATCAATTCCATGCAAACTTATTAAAAACCTAAAAATGCTTACTTTTAATGAATTATTTTTATGTGTTTATCCAGAGATGGATCTGTGAGGCTGTGTAGCAGATTAAACAACAAAAATAGGATTTAACCCTAATTTTATTTTTTTCTTTAATCCGGATAGAGCAATGAAAAAAATGCCTTTAGGCATTGAAGCAATAATTTCACCTTAAGCATAGCTGTGATAGATGTTCACATGAAAAAAATTAGGTGATGGCATCAAGCAGTCATCACTGTCAAACCCCGACTGCTCAACACTAATAAACATTTTGTAGCATTTAGGGGGAAAACATAAGGGAGTAGTAACTCATATCCACATAGGATAGAAGCCTAAAAACTTTTATATGGTACATATCTGTAAACCTTTTTCACTTTTCAGACTCTTCAGGCACATTTTGTTTTCTAAGCCTTCTGTGAATATTTGCCTGGTTTTCAAAACACAACCAGAGCATGAAAACAGAGCCTTAAGGGCATGAATGCACTATCACTCCCTGTTAGAGAAATGGAAAGTAAATCAGAGCACTAAAAGGGAGAAATTACTTTCCTAAAGTAAAAAAAAGCTTAACCAGGCCCTAGGAATTGTCATTAGTTAATGGGGATAAACAATCCACACAACCAGTCAAGAAGCATTTTGCTGAAGTTACTGATCTCTGCCAGCCTGCTTAAGTTGTTCACAGCAAAGAGTGCAGACATTTTCTGAACTTGCTCCAGATGAGGGAATCAACTGAAAATTAAGAAAATGACCAATAGTCACAGACCTTCTCAGTAACCTGTAAACCAGGGACTGGTAGTAATTACATTGTAAGATAAAAGATGTATGGTAAAGCCAAATTTAAGTTACTCAGGGTTGCATCTGTTGTGCAAAATTAATGACTGATAAATGAGATCAAATAAAACAAAGCCTAAGTATGTGTTTTAAAAGACTATAGTGTCAACTTGAACCTTTAGGTTGAAACTCATTAGACTAACTTGAACAGATTTTCTTTTGTTCCACATGTTTCAGTATTGCTGGCTTGAGGAAGAAATACATCAAAGAGGCTACTTCAGGCTCAGAAAACATGAGGAGAAGAAAGAAAAACAATGTATGGCTATCTTATCATCTAGAGTTGGAGGTGGCTACAAACAACATTCAAATTAATTCCCAAGCTGAAAGTAAGTCCCCTCCAGCTCCTGTTATCACAGAGAATTTCTTCAAGTTCAAAACCCACTTACTACTGCTATCCATAAGTTTGGCAACTTTTATCCAATAAAATGGCCAATCCCTTTAAAAACCATCCCCATCAGCCAGATTGTTCTTCCTCAACAAAACTTTAAGACTTGGTGTTTTTCTCTCATTCTGTGCTTTGAAACTGAGGAATTTTTTTATACTATAACATGACAAAAGCCTAGCAAAAATATAAGTCCTTAGCATGGCTTGGAAGCCTGACATAATGCATGCTTACCAACAGCTGTAGCCACCTAAAAAAAACCAAAAAACCTGCTGATTATATAATCACCTTAAAACCCTGCATAGGTTAAAGACTTAAATGTTGTCAATGACAGCTAAAGACCACAGTAGATATTCGTTAATCCTCCTCTTATTTAAAAGAAGCTATAGGCTAAATAATACATTATTGCAGTATTAAGTGGCTTTTTGCTCTGCTGATTAATCTTGTGTCTTATTAAAGAACTTGACAAATGCTTTAGATGTTTAACTAATGAACTTGAAGTTGGTCTTCACAGCCTTCCTCCTGCTGTGATTTGGTCTGAAAAAATTATTTTTTAAGAAACACAAATAAAATATTTCTTGTGAGTGTTTTATTGGGAGTCAAACTAGTGTTAAGGAGAGATATTAATCAAGTCACCAAATGAGTAAGGATGAGAATCCTAACGCATTTTATGTATTGCATGTTCTGTGTTTCTGAGTACTGAGTTGGTTATGTTCTGCCTTTTTCTCGTTGAACTGAAACAAAGGAAGTTTTAATTTTATCAAAATTCACTATTCCTTGATTGTTTATATTAAAAGTTAATTATTTGCTTCTATTAATACAAATGCCATTAACCACAGAATTTTGGTTTTTGTTCTTTCACCTGAGCTGTTCAAGGGACGCTAAATTTAGTGTCTCACAGAAAGAACCCTTTACCCTCAGAGTCTGCATCAATTTATGTGCCATATCACAGCAGATTCTAAAAAAAAAAAATTGAAGCTCCTTTTAAAACGTTGCAGTGGTTTCTGAAGAAACAGCTAAAGGAGGTAATTCTAAGTGAGAAAACTTTTTCCAATCAACTGAATGGGGAACATTGGGGTTCTACCAAATGAAAAAAACACCCACAAACTAATCTTCAGACCCATAGTTTTTCTGCAATTCAGTGTAATCTGAAACAGACATTTCTTCAGGTTCTAGAAACTCAGTCAGTTTGAAGAGAATAGGAGACATTAAATAGGGATTTTAACACACAGTACTTGCTGAAGTAGACTTTACCTTTATTTATTGTTTTGTTTAATGGAAAACGAAGGCAGTTCAGACCCAAAGTATATGCTGTGCTCTCTACACACAGAAATTTATGAAAAATCCCCCTTTATCAGAGAATCCTTACCAAAGAACAGAGTGAACAGTGTGCTGCTCTGATATTTTAGAGTATCTAAGGGTTTGTTCTTAAACATGGATTTTCTCTGATTTTAGATATGTAGAGTCTAATTATGTGGTTGTTTGTAGTTCAGTTTGAGACATTTTCAACAAGTACCAAGGTAATTTCTCTCTTTTGGTTCAAATTTAGAAGAAAAACATAATTAGGTTTCAAATAGCTTCCCTAAAAACAAAGATAGAGATTTAGAGATAACAAACTCTCCTCAAAAACTTTCAGGAGATAATAAATTCCTAGGAAAAGCCTGAAGGCAAAAAGGTAAATACCTGCTCCTGCCAGGAACAAGGACAGAAGGACTCTAAGTGGAAACTGGGTATTTTAACTCACTTTGTAGGGTTTCCACCGTTACTTTTATGAGGGTGTGTGTATGCTAAGCAAATGCATGTTTCAAATACCTGTTCTGAGATATGTCTCTTTTCTTGAAAATCTTCTGCTAGTCTTCACACCTCTCTTCCTTGCCAAACACCACAGAGCCAGTATTTTCCAATCCCTTGGAAATGGCAGTCTCCTCACTGCCTCTCCTCTCCCAGGCACCACTCTCTCATGTTACTTCCCAAGGCCAACAATAGCTTTTGCTGCCTCCCAGAGCTGATAGTGCTGTTTGGGAGGGCACTGCTATAATTAACTCAGGCATCAACCCTGTGATTTATCTTGGTCATCTGAGTCCTAGCAATACCAATAATGTAATGGGTCAGATCCATTAGTAAATCAGTCCATTACAAACACAAAAATATGAGTAAGGTGATGTACATTTTTTTTCTTCATCCACTTGCAGCTCCCACGAGCATAGCACCTTAAAAATAGTACTTAGACTTCTACTGTTTATAGCAAGTCAAAGTTCATATGTTCTCATCTCTTCCTACTACTTAGGTTACCCAAGGAAATCTTCCTGTGTATCTCTCTGCTTGGATATATTAGGCTCTGTCTGGGGAAGGGAATGAGAAAACTCAAATTACCACATTAGAGTTAAAATAAACAAACTCTCCTGCTGATTCCATCCAGTTAAGTACGCTACCTCATGGGGGGCTAGCACATGCCAGGACAACACATTTGGCTCAAGAACTTCCTAAAATATACCTCACCAAAGGCATAGTCTGGCAAGCATTGCTATTTGTGTTCTCAGCTCTTCTGGTCTTCTGTAACTTGTCAGAGCAGGCACATATAATGCTTGACTTAGTCCTGGCATTTTGATTTTTAACAAAGCATGGGCATGGTGGGCTACAGATAAGTTTAATGAAAACTGGACCTGAATAAAAGAAGTAAAGGCTGCAGATTTACACCTTTTTACTATTTTCTTGACAAATGTTCATGAAGTAAATAAACACTGTTGCCCTAAAATTTTCTTTCAGTATTCCTTTCACAGGCCTATTATGTTCAACTTGAGGAATTCTTTCCATGGTCTCCATTCATTAGAATTGGTCTCTCTTGCATTCAAACATCCTGGCAGTTTCACAGTAGGAAATTACAGAAAGAAACTTCTCCCAGACAGCTTTGCAGCTGGTTTTACACTATCTCTAACTGTAATTAAGAAGGTCTCTTTCCTATATAAATTTATTCTTTTATCTGCCATTTTCCTTCACTTGTAGACTCTTTAGTCTTCTTTTGTGAGTCATTATGACAGCTTTTACATTTAGTTCTTAACATAATTGTTTTTATTGTGTAAGGAAACTACACAATCTATTTAAATTTTTCTTCTAGTTTCTTATTAAAAATGTGTAAATATAATGTGCTATTTAAAACTTTTTTTACTTGTGAAATCACAAAACATTTAATTCTGGAAAAAACAATGTTCACTAGAAAAACTCTGCTTTGTATTCTCTGAAATATTAAGCATTTGATACTCATCTGTTTTACATAAACCAATGCATTTAAAAGAGAAACACAGATTTCCTGGGAAATACAAGGTTTTGTACTATTCTCTAAATAATTGTTTTGATTACCAGTTTAATCTATATGAATATTAACATAGGATTACTTTAAGCATTCACTAGAGCTAAAAGGAAGGATGCCAGGAAAAACAGTAGAGCATGAGAATCTGGAATTCTATATCCAATTTTACTGTACAAGTCCAACATATGACCCTTGAGGATTTTCTTCCCGTATCAAAAAATATTAGAATAAAATAAATTAGACAGGACACAGACATTAGAGAAATATTTCATCGGAGAGTGCAACATGCAAAGACTTAAATGAGTTCTTCAGCATGTGCCTTTTACCAGCTCCAAGTACTGTGAGTAAAAAGAGTAGAAAAGAGTCCCAGATTTTCCATTATCATAAAGGATAAAAGTGTGCATGAGTTTTAAGGCACATTCTTGAATAGTAGAAGCACTGTTACTGCATGCTATGAATAAACAATTAATGAAGTAACGGTGTTTAGGAATGCATTTACTCTCTGTGAAATTACCTGTCCTGTAAACTCATGCTTTTTTCAAGATATCTTTGAAATTCCTAAGAACATGTTGCAGGCTGTTATAAAAAAAATAAAAAAAAAAAAATCTGCAAATAGTTATTCATCTATGTTAGAAACACAAGTGTACCTAAGGTTAGAAAAAATTCATGCCTTACTTTAAATCTTTCCAAATGTCTGTCTCATCAATAGAAATAACAGTGATTTTAGAATTTTATCACTTTTTTCATCCTCAGACTACAGTAATAAAATGATTGCTTTAAGTAATTCCTTTTCACTTTAATTGCAGCTTTTAAAAACAGGTTAATAACCATCCATATTTAAACCGTAGATTTTATGAGTTATACTTATTATTCGAACCATTAAATTTTTATAGTCTTTGCAGAATAAAATAATCATTGATCTTTTTCATCTGAGTGCTGTTAAGGCAAAGGGTGTAAACATCAACCGATTAAAACACTATTTAAAATGTTTTACAAAATGCGTTATAAAATTTAGTCTTAAGTAATTTCACTCATCAAGACTTGACAAATATGAAGAGTACTTAATTTAATTTCCTTTATGAAAATGTCTTGTATTCAAAGCAAAATCCTGAGGGACCCTCAGTCCCCATAAAAGGCTGTGCTGTTGTCTTTGCCTTGGGTACTATGACTTCCAACAGTAAGCTGGCTCACAGTGCAGTGCCCTCCAGCAAATGTGTAAGACAGGACAAGATGACTCAAAGTCTATTCTTTTGCTCTTCCTAATCACCAGCTAAGCAAATAAGAATGTGGGGTATTTAGATTCTGTTTATTGCCTTAGGAACAAGAAACCACTTAAGTAAATTTTAAATATACACTGAAAACAAAGCGTATAGTATGTAATTTTTAGGTATGTGTAGTCCTTTTCCCAGAGATCACTTCCAGCCTGCAACACTGCTTACAAAAATGTCTTCAAGTTATACTCCATGGCCTATTTTGTGGCCATTTATACAATAACAGAGTTATGAGCTTGTACAAACAGGGTGTTTGTGGCTCAGACCTGTTTAATTATGGACATGAGAATTGGAAGAGAATGGTTAGAATAGTTAGAAGTTCACCCATTCTCATGTGACAAGGGGGAGCAGCACAAACATCTTTTCCTCAGAGACAAGGTGCTGAGTCACTGGAGAGTGATACACTGTGTGAAAAATCCTGAAAAAACTGTGAGCTATCAAACAGAGGATGAAAGTGCATCTATGATAAGCTCAGCTTCCAAAAAGAGCAACATCTTACCTGCACCCAAAAAGTATATACAATCTGCAGGTGGCCAAATGACCACCAGCACTGAGGAATCTGTAAGGACCTTGAACGAGGCCATGGAACTGAAGAGAGAGAGATGGTAGGTGCAGAAGGCCAAACACAGGCAATGCTGTTTCACACATGCTTGCACAAAATAAATCTGCCAGATAAATCAGAGCAGATTAACCAAAGACACATATTATACTCCAAAAATTGGACAGCAACCAGGAAACGGGTATTTTATTTGCATCCACATTACAGTTACAGAGATGAATTCAAGGATAGGTATAATGTTCAGCAAAGTGTAACGACAAAAGCACAGGCTATCTTAACCTTATTATTTGGTTCCCAGGAGAATACACACCCTAGAAACCTGAATTTCTTCAGAAAGCAATCATAGAAGGTCAGAGCACCCTTGATACAAATTTAACTTAAATAAAAATAAAACTTTTTAATTGATATTTTTATGACATCTACCCAATTGTACTCAATAAACTCCTTGAAGGTCTCAAGGCTACTGTATTCTATGCAATGGGAGGTGACAGCTGCTCATCATAAGCATAGGAGACTGCTGATTCCCTAAGTGGAACCTAATCCTAAAGCTGCTCAAATACGTTGTGGTAAATCAGAGAGAATGGGTTGTGTTGAAAGGAACCTGTAAAGGTTGTCAGGTCCAACATCCTGCCCTTGGCAAGGACATCCTTCGTCAATCAGGTTGTTTAAGTCCCACTGAACCTGACCTTCCACATTTTCAGTGATGGGGCATCTGCAAAGTAATATCTTTAATAATAATATAATACAATACAACTTAATGTCTTTTAAGATCCTCATTAATTACATCAACAGAGGGATTGAGTGCACCCTCAGCAAGCTGGCAGATGACACCAAGCTAAGTGATGCTGTTGACACACCTGAAGGACAGGATGCCACTCAGATCTACCTAGGCTGGAGAAGTGGGCCTGTGGGAATCTCATGAGGTTTAACAAGACCAAGAACAAAGTGCTGTAGCTGGGTCAGGGCAGCCCCGATATCAGCACAGGCTGGGGATGAACAGATTGAGAGCAGCAGCACTGACAAGGACTTGTGGGTGGGTGATGGCTGACAAGAGGCTGGACATGGCCCAGCAGTGGTATCTCAAAGCCCAGGAAGCCAGTCCTATCCTGGGCTGCATCCAAAGCAGCGTGGGCAGCAGGGCAGGGAGGGAATTCTGCCCCTCTTCTCCCCTCTGGTGAGACCCCACCTGGAGCACTGCATCCAGCTCTGTGTCCCCAGCACAGGAAGGATCTCTTTGAGCGAGTCCAGAGGAGAGGCGCCAAGTTGATCAGAGAGATGGAGCATCTCTCCCGAGAGGAAAGACTGAGAGAATCAGGATTATTCAACGTGGAAAAGAGAAGGCTTCAGGGTGACCTGATTGTGGCCTTCCAGTACTTGAAGGGAACTTTTAGGAAAGATCTGACATGACTATTTACAAGAGTATGTAGTGACAGGACAGGGAGGAATGGGCTCAAAATGAAAGAGAGTAGGTTTAGATTTGATATTAGGAAAAAGTTATTTACTGTAAGGGTGGTAAGGCAATGGAACAGGTTGCCCCATGGGAGTTATTCAAGGCCAAGTTTGATGAGGCTCTGAGCAACCTGGTCTAGTTGAAAGTGCCCCTGCCCACAGCAGGAGAGTTAGAACTAGATGATCTTCAAGGTTTCCTTCCAGCCCAATCAATTATCATACGATTCTATGAACTTCTCTGGACAAATTGTTCCAATGCATCACCGCTCACATTGTAAACAACTGCTTCCATTGTAAAGCTACTCTCCTTCTTTTTGAAAACATTCCCCTTGTCCTATCACTACAGGCCCCCATAAAAACTTTCTCCCCATCTTTCTTCTAAGTGCCTTTAAGTACTGCTGGGCCACAACAAGGTCACCCCGGAGTTTTTCTTCTCCAGGCTGAACAACTCCAACTCTCTCAAATCTTTTCTCACAAGAGAGGTGTTCCACTGCCCTGACAATTTTCCTGACCCTCCTCATAACCTGCTTTAATACATCACTGTCTTTCATTGGAAGCAAGATGCTGTACTCCAGGTGGGGTTGTATGAGAGTAGAATAGAGAGGAATAACCCCCCTTGACCTAATGGCCGCACTGCTTTTGATGTAGCCCCAGCTAAAAACTGTCTTTCTGGGCTGCAAGAGCACATTGCAAGGTCATGATCATTTTGTCATGCATCAGTACCCCAAAGTCCTTCTCCTCTCAGTCCTTGGAGCCCCCAGTCTGTCCTGCTACCAGGGATGGTGCTGACTCTGGTGCATGAACTTACTCCTGGCCTTGGACTTCATGAGCTTCACATGGGCCCAATGAAAGCAATTCAAAACACAGACCAGGAGCACTGCTACAACATAAGATAATTCTAAGAGAAAGGTAAGAAAAATTTTGTTGTTGTCTGGGTTTAAGGCCCAACTACAAGTTGCAAACACGGAAAAAAAAAACATTTAAAGGAGGTTGCAAAGGGACTAAGGTTAGATGCTCCTTAACAGTGCATCAAGTCTAAAGAACATAACAGCAAAGACTCTGGAGACAGGTCCTAGGGATCTGAGGCACTACAAACAGAAATAACATCCGTGCAATCACAGGTGACAACATTTCAGGAACACTTATTTGTACCAACTCTCCTCCCTGTGCATGACATAGAGCATAGACCATATATAAAAAGAGGCAGAGTATGCCTAGAGATCTCAATCCAGGCTAATCTGACTTAAAACCGGAAAAAGACAAAAGCTTATTTTCATGATGTCTTCTGAGCTGTAAATCTTTCCTCTGCATCAGGAAATCAGTATTTTACTGGTATTTCAAACAGAACCCAGGGTATAGCTTAAGGATTTAAGTGTATGGGAAATAAATCTGGCCAATTCAAATGACTGAATATTTCATACTGATGTTGATTCATTCCTGTTTTACAAGCACCAAATAAAACACCTGAATTGTCAGAATTTTTTGTCAGATGTGTTTGCTCTTTTCCTAATTCCTGTACTTCTCCTGCAGACTTAATTAAGCATTCTGGGCAGCAAAGAAAATGCTATTATAATAAAGAATTCCTGAACCCAGCCATTATTTTTGCATTTTTCCCTATTTTCAATACCATTCAGCTAAACAGCAATAGAGATATAGATTGTAAAGAAGAGTATAGCCATCTTACAGTTCAACTGCAGCGCTATGTAAGGAAATGAAAAAGTCAAACCCTCTGTTTCTAGCTACCTGTAAATGAGCAGTTGCTCAAAGACTGGCCCCAGAAGCAATAATCCCCTCTGTCTGACAAATGAAAAATTTGGTGCACTACAGTTCTCCACCTGATAAAGGACCTTCTCATAGAAATAACATTAAAAATCAGCACAAACTATATTTTTACTGCCAAGTTCTTCTATATAGGCAATATTCCATTTTGATTCACATCAGACTTAGGCCATTGTGTTGTTGCCTGATTATCCTCTTCTGGAAACAAAGCATTCTGACAGCATGTCATCACTACTGAACTTGAAAGGATTTTATATGAGAAAAAATAGTCTCGTTATGCTACTCTGCTCAATTAAGTCAGAAAGAATAAAACAAAACCATTATGTAGCGGCATACAAAAGACTTGACTTTATTTTGTAAATTTCAGGCTGATAATGTTTAAAAAAAACAACATGTATTTCAGAGTCCTCCTCCAGTCTTCACTATCAAAACACTACTTCTTATTCATAACATCTAGAAAATTGGCACATCATTTCTGCAGCACATATCTCTCTTCTAGATAAAATAACTATCCAGGACAAGAGCCTAAGGAAAAGATTTTTTAAATCTCTTCTGACAGCTTTCTGACAGGTTTTCTCTGCATTTCCTGGCATGGCCCTTCCCAGAAATGCTTCTCAGCAAGCAGGTTTTCCGCACTGTCCATTTCTATCAACAGTCTGGCCACAATAGGAGAAGACTATACCTACAAACACAAGGTTCACCTCTATAAATAGAGAGTGCAGCCTTTGTGCTGCCCTGGAAGCTGCTGAGCTGTTGCACAGGGCGGTTTTCAGGAAGCAAGGAGCACCACATTGGCACTCTAACCCAAGGTACCACTGGAGCCCCAACATATGGGCAAGGGACACTGTTGACTCCTCCTCCTCCTTTCCCATAACCAGGGAAGGTGAAATAAGAAGCTATTAATAATACACTGGGCATTATTATTATTGTTGTTTTTGGCATAGGACAAGCAAACAGGAAAATCAGGGAACTGAACAAGGATACTACAGATGGATCATGAGAAACATGTCTGTAGGGTAACAGTTCATTTTCCATCCATGTTTAGTGCAACTCTGGCATTGCCCCTGCTCTTCCAAGTCATACTTTTCTAGTAAAAATTGTAGTGATGTTTCCTTCCAAAGCATGCTTATTTGGAAAATTTTCTATCAGCAACAAGGCTTTCATTTGGAGTTAGGGATGGAGCTTTTCAAGCAACATCACTCTTTCTGTTCTCAAGCATTTATTCAGATCTTCTACACTGTGCTCCTCTTCCTTTACAGATTGTGCTCCTACTACAAAGTGTGATAAAATGCTTTTTTAGAATTTTTTCAGAAAGATGGTCAGCATATCCTTCAAAGAATAAACAAACAAGGAGTGCAATGCACTGTCCAATTTTCTACCTTGTAATGGCAAATGTCCTGCATTTCTAAACTTTAAATTCTGTCGCCTGCTCAAGAGACTGAAGTATACAATTCTGAGAGCTTTGGAAATAGGCAAAACCCAGTTTCTGATGCATCTGTGCTTTGGAGACTACCAAAAAGTCTACATAAGATTTTTTTTTTGTCATAGGGTCCATCAGCTTAGGGCTGATGGTGATACCTTGCAAAACTAGGCATCTCCTCTTAGACTAGAGACCCATCAATATTTTTCTACAAGTTAATTAAGTTCTAGATTTTGATGCCTTGTGAAATTTCTCTGCAACAAACTATGGGCTCATGAATAGAATACACACATTCACATGCAAAGAGCAGTACATGCTGTACATACAATACAACTGTTAAAGCTTTGCATCTCTAAGAACTAATTCTTAGGTGTATGCAGACTTGCAGCTTCTCCCTCTGCAGATGAAAATGCAGAAACATAACAAATGTTTGCTAAATGATCTCAAACTATTTTCAGAGGAATTTAATTATTTTTCCATTCCTCTAAAAATTTTCAAATTGTATTTTAAAGAGCTAGATAAACATTATTTATAGCCATAGCTTCTCTCATTAAATAAAATTTAGCCATTTAAATCCCATCCGGTTGATTCATCTTTTCAGATCAGATAAACTTGCAGTGAACCTGGGATTCTTCAGGGTCTGTTCCAGTGGGCTGTTTTCAGCTTAAACAGCTGTGTTGTTACAATTTCCTTTTACATGTGACTTGAGGGTACCCATTTGCTTCACAATTAAGAGCACAGCACCTACAAATGTTCAGCTAACCAGATTGTTAATTGCTATGTTTGCTTTACGCTTTCTCCTATAAATAGAAAATGTTCCTCCTGAAATGGAATGGTTCAAAGGTTCAAACATAATCTTCCTAATTTTTCTCAGGTTACTCAGTTTTTTCTTTTTCCTCTACCCTCTGTCCGGGGATATAACTGATAAAGGTTTGCATACTCCATGTTATCTCTTCTAGTCTCTGCTTCAGTTAAAGCTTTTGACTTTGTGGAAACCAGGGCTGAATGTTTTCTTCAGAGGCAGCCAGCAAAAACTGAGCTTATTTTACAGCAAAGTCATCAGTAACAAATAAAACTTTCACATGTTTGTAATAAGCTGAAGTAGAGTGAAAAATGTTATAAAATACACCTTACTAGGATTATTTGCAATACTTAAGGATAGTATTTGGTTTTATCAGTTCTTATGTACATGTCTGACTTTCTCCACTGGTGAGTTATTCTTGCTTCCACCTCTCCTAATCTTTCTATCCAGTTCATCTGAATCCTCAAATTCCCTGGAGATTGTCTTTAGATAAAATTAGAAGCATAACTGCTTAATAAATGGAGCATTCCTCTGTAAACATACAACACAATGTCAGCACTTCTGTCATGTGGTTTCTGAGTGGAATTTAATATTTGAGCTGTGAATAGCTTATGACCTGTCCCATAATGTGGGATTCATCTAAATGTAGATGCAGCTGAGCCAGTCCCTCATTACAGTCTGAACAGATGAATGAGAACTTTCAGGGTTCACTTCACTTCACTCCATGCTAAAGTATACATATAGCTTGCACTGCAAGCTACCTTTGTGCATTTTTATCCATGCATAACTTGAAGAAATTGCTGATTTTTCTCCATTATATTTTGTGAAGAAGCTTAGGTTGATTAGCTCAGATGCCTATGTCCATCACAACTAAACTCTCACGCTAATTAGGATTGCGAGGGACTACTTATTTTCTCTGAAATATGTCTGAACTTTTATTCAAGTTTCCCCTTGGTCATGCTGTTTCAAGTGAAGGCTGTTTAAAAATAGCCAAGAAGTGGCCAAAATTTTGGACTTCCCTCCAGCCTTTTGAGAAGTAGTCCAGACATGCTGCCAAACTCATTTGTTCCTGTGGAATTTGTTCCTGTGAGGGTCAAGAGGTCTTTAGAAATCCATTTCCTATGACTCAATTTATGACCCTGATTTCTCAGTCAAGGGAAATGCTAACTTATTGACAACACAAGAGAGAACTTCCAGTTCAGGTGTTCTGTTATGGACCACTTGCTTGACCTGGGTTTAGCCACAGAGCATAAATGATTCTCCACTGACACTGCATAGGATTGCCAGTGTAGTCTATGAAGATAAAGAATCATCAACAGCTGCAGTCAACCGTGAAGAGCCACATTTACAAAGATAATTTTTTTATTAAATCCTTTTTTCTGCCTCACATTCACATACTGAAGCCCCTGTCAGAAGTTGTGTTTAAAGCCTAACATGATGCGTGGGTTAACTTCTTCTTGGGCTGATAACAGTCAGCAGCTGATGTGCCCCCAAAAGTTTTGTTGGCTTGGAGAGAATTTCTGGAAGCGTGCAAAACTACTCTATACATTTGGAGGTTGCTGCTAACCATGGCTGGCATATGAGCTAAACATAGCAGTGTTCAATAATGTGCTGTTCACAAAGAAAATGGGAGCACGGAGGATGACGCTGCATGTCAGCACACATGATGAGGAGGCAAAGGTCACTTAGCGAGGCATAAACTATGAGCAGCAAGGCAGGTGACAGCAGCTCTGATGACAGCATCCTCACACTCAGGACTGACATATCTGCCAAAGGTGGACTTGGCAGATGGCCACTCATCACAGGAAGCAGCATTTTGCATGGGAACAGATTTCAGAGTGCTGTTAAAAAGGGCTTCAAGTCTCACTCCTGAAAACTAGGCTCACTTTACCAGTGCTCTTACCAAATTATATGCTACTAAGATAATGTTCAGGAATAACATGGTTTTGATACAAGTCTATTTATACTTTCTTACTTCCGAATTAATATAAGCATGGCTTATCCACCTCTCCCTCAAAATAATTATAGTAGCAAAGCAGTTTATGTATGAAGAAAGAAGCTGGAAATTTATGGAGTAGCACAGGATTAACAATTATTAACATTCATCATAAAAATTCAATTTCAGTTATATAATTAAACAATTAGCAAAGCAATCTGAAGACTCTGAACCACGGAAAATCCTGAGCAAGAAAAATATAAGACATTCTAATAGATATATTTTTAAAATTCAGCTGGCCTATTGCATTAACTACAAACAGTGATTACAAAGCACAACTGGTTAAAAGACCTGAACTCTAATGCACACTAAACAAGTCTAAAGTTCTATCCATTTTGTAATGGGTTATCACTACCTTGGTTAAACCCAGCACATTTTAAAACCTTGTGGCATACTTACAGGCTTTTTAAATTTAAAGTTTACTTGTAATAGTAGTTCATTGATATATTGTTTCTGTGGGTTTTAAGACTTGTAGCTTGCAGTTTCTCTGTTAACACTGAATTTCTTGAATTCAAGAATGTATAAACAGTTTTCACAATTAGCTTATTTTAATTACTTTAGAGTAAAATTAACGTCTATGAAAGGTAAAAAATAAACATTTAAATACAGAAATTTGCTATTGATTGCAATATTTTTTTTCTTGACAGCACATATTCCTTTACTACTCTTAATTATTTTAATTAAAATTTCTGCATGTCAATTAGAGTTGGTTCAGAATGTAAAATTCCACCCCCTCTTGTCTCTCAAAGCAGGTAAGCACACACGTTCTTAAGAGGGTTTTTTTTGTATCTAGAGTACATGTAAATAAGGAGAAAAAAGCATAAAACAGTAATTGCAAAGGGGCATGATTCTATAAAGTCAAAACTAACATAAAACCAATGTAGACCCTTTTTTTTAGAGCATTAATTATCTCAGTCTGAAACAGGAAAATTGCAACATTGATGACATATGTCACTAAAATAATTAAAATACTAAAGACGGAATGAGATTTTTATAATCATACGTAGCATGACTAAGTAAAAGAAAAAAGGGAGAAATCTATCCTATTTTAAACCTAAGACATGAGAAATAACACATCTTAACCTGAAAAAAATACCCTGGATTGTTTCCCACTGAATAGCTCATACAGCAGCTAACATTGTTCTCATTCTTACTTTATTTGCTCTGACAGAGTTTTCTTCTTTAGGCTCTGTAAATTTTTAGTATTTTTCAGGAAGTGTGTTGGAGATGGGATTTAGAATCCCAATGCTCTGAAACATTCCCTCTCTGAGAGTTGCAGTGAACTGTAAGTTAGTGAAGCTCTGCACGTCCTAAATTACTGTGGGAAATTCACAAGGCCTGGGACTGAATACGGCCTGAAACTTTATTGCATGTCACTCGGGATCATATAATTTTTTTCCTTCTACATTTCTTCTGACTAACACCCAGGAAGGCTTCAATTTATGGCCTATCAGCGTGTCTGGGAGACCTATTTGTCCCTCAGTAAGGGAGAGGATAACTCCAGGTGTAATGGAGTGCGTAAAATCCTGCTTTGTGCCCACTTGAGTCTTCCATGGAAGTGTAAGTGTTGGGAGAGTACTTACTGCATTGAAGTTGGGGAAGAGATTCACTGCTGCAGCAGTGTCCAGAGGAAACGGGAGGAACGGCTTAATATCCAGCGATGGCTGCAAGGGCGGCGCAGGAGGACGCACGAGGGCTGGAAGAGCAGGGCTCTGGCATGTACCACCTGCACGTACAAAGAAACAGAAAGCACTCAGCAGGTGATGTGATTAGTGTGGGGGGATAAAAACCAGCACAGGCACACACACACAAAGCAGCAATAAAAAAAAGACAACATTACATCAAGAAAATATATTTTGACTTGTCCAAAAATTACTGCATTAGCAAAAAAAAAAGCACAGCTGACTCAGTGAATGAGTTGGTTATAATTCTTTGCCAGAAATTGCTTCATGTTTCAGTCTATGGTGATTAGAATTACCTTATAAACCATTTATTTCCATGGACAATCTGGAACAATAGCTCAGCATATGTCCAAATTCCCTTGAGACCTTCAACTAGTTTCATTCTCCTATAATTTCAGCGCTTTACCCTACCCTGTTGCTCAACCCTACCAAAGGCAGATTACTCAAAAGGTAAGGAACAACTTGCTGTTCAGCTCAGCAAAAGTCATGTTATTTGCAGACTTCTGGTTTTTTTTAATTAAATGCTCACTCGTGGAGCCAACGGCTTCCATTTCAACGTAAACCTCACAAACACAACATACCTTGCTGCCTCAACAGTTGATCAATACAAATCTAAAAATAACAGTTTCAGGAGCCACTGAAATTCTGTTTATGGGAAAGTTCCGATGAACACTTTCTGCTCTTTGCAAGGGGTGGAGCCGCTTCAAAATCTGTGCAGCAGAAAGCTCCTCCCAGCTAACCACCAGCTCTGTGGGAACCTAATGCAAATGAAGAAATCCCCTTGCATGCTAACAAGGCACTACCTGTTTGCAGTGGACCCTATTTTGCTTATTTGTTTGCCCCTGGCCATAGCCAGCTACAAGCTGGAAGGATCCAAGTTCATTCTCTGCTTTCAGTGTCTCCTACATTGGTTGCACTCCAAAACATCAATTCCCTGTTAATTAAAGACTATTTGGATCCTAGGAAACTGTTAAAATATGCCAGTGTTCTTCTAATCCGAGAGGCAGGCAACAGACTGTAAAAACCTGCTGGTAAGAGTCCAAGAAACATTGAAAAACAAAAAGAAAGGGGAGTTTTGCCCTACTCACTAAACAGGGACACAGGCAGACAGACCAACAGAGGGAGAGATCCAAAATCTGCTTCTTTTTCCCCTCTCATACCTACAGACATTTTGTTAGACAAGTTGCATACATCCCTTAAGAGTGCAAATATAAAGGAGTCAGAAAGATATTTGACATCTCTCCGTATTTGGCCAGCAAATCTGCTAACAAGGTTTGTCATGTTACACATCTAACTGAGGGCTAAACCTATAGGACTTAATTAACCAGTTGTAGAAGATCATCCAAGTTGTGCTTCTAGATATAAAATCAGCTGGAGCCAAATTTTGAAGACTGTTTTTTTTGCCAACTTTCAACTTCTCTGTGAAGCATTTCACTAAGAATCACTAGTAAAATAAAGGTAGTCGATTAGGGGTCACTGTAATCTCATGATATTTTTAATCCCAAGAATAGCTCCCATTTTTGGGGTAGTTTCTACCTTGTACCTCAATCTAAATGTATAAGAAACCAAAAGTTTTTGAATGCTGCAGCTGAAGATACAGGCAACAGAAAAGCAGAGTGCAAGCAGCATAGAATTATCAAGTATTTGATTGCCATTGCTTTGGCAATTGTTACATTCCCATGACATGGTTACAAAAACACTGTAAAAATAAATCTAACAGGTCAGAATGATGATAAGGTAGTGTTGAACATGCCAATCATACTACCTCAGAATAGGAAAGACCCATAAAGGTACTTTCTAAAATGCTGGAAATACTTAGCTTTAATTATGTAAAACTTTCACACATCATGAAAGGAAAAAGTCATTCTTACTAAAGAAAAAAATACACATTGCACCTGAGATTGTGCAGAATCACACAGAAATTTCAAGGTGAACATTTGCCTGGCAATAACAAAGAATTTGAGGCTAATCAAACATTCTGTAACTAAAAAATGCAAACTGGACTGAGAAATGTCACCTTGGGGACACAGCCCATTGGCTGCATTATCTCAGTGCTACAGAGAAGAGCTTCACAGGTTCGGATTACCTAGAGCTCTCCCAAACTCATCTGAGGTACCAAGCCACGGAGGACGAAATATTTCTATTCTGTGATCCTTTCCTGTGGCATGACTCGGCACTCGCGCACCTGCTGCTGCCAGCCAGTGCGATGCAAAGCCATCTGGGGACGAGAACAAGCTTTAAATGGAAAAATCCAGCCAGATCTGCAGGACCTTGGCTGGGACTCAGAGCCTCTGGAACAGAGTTTAAAATCTACCACAGTCCTGGCTACAGTGGCACAGAAAATTAGTATGTTCAGGAGCACAGCTGCTCTGTTTTTTCAATAGTGTCAGACATGTCCCTAAATGATGGAGCATGTGAGAGGCATCATGAAATCTGAGCCTTTGCTTAAGAACTTCTCTAATGTTTATGGCTGCAAAAATTAGCTTCTCTTTCCATTTAACATGCACCGAGTTGTAATCTAGAATCTGCAACTGAAAAACTGAAGCAATGGCAACCATTTTTGTGATTCAGCTTGGACAACCTTTGAGAACGCCAACAATAACTATTTCACACCTAATCCATTAGCAGAGGGATGGAGAGGGGTAGAAGACCACTGGGAAGAGTTCTTGAAGAGTGTACACAGACAAATTCCAAGTGTTACGGAACATTGGATTACAATGAAGAACCATAAAATTCGCTTATGACAGTTTTGGTATTGTGTGGGATGCTTCTCCACAAAGACCTCCACAGCATTCCCTGAGCAGATGCAGCACTGCTGATCAACACACAATGAGTGTGAAGGTTCAATGTCAGCCTTTTTACAAGCTTTCTACCAGCAAGGTTTGGATAGCATTGACCAATAAAACCAGGATAAAATCCCACAGCACTGATAGATTTTGTTCACCGCCTGCACTTAATGCTCACTGCTATTTTTATTCTTACCTGAAGTTCACATAGACAACCTTGCCTTTATGAGGGGCATGCTGCACCTTAAAATGGCAGGATAATACAGTATTTTCTAATTCCAGTCTTAAAAGTTAGTGATGCTAGAGTCTTGTGTCTTTCTAAAGGGGACAAGAATCAGATTCTAAATGGGAGATGAATGTTTATACATTTCAGAAATTCACATCAGTACTGTTACCTTAATTTTCTTTGTAGGAAGACCAAGAATAATGCTACTTAGAAGCCTAATTGGCTCAGCATTTTGCCCAAGTTTGAAGTAATCATTTGTTTCTTTAATTTTCAGACAATTTAAATCACATGCAAGAAAATCTCTTGGACAGAGGCACTGGCTATATATCCAAAGTAAGTGTGAGCACACAAGTTTGGGGAAAAGCTTGCAACAAACCTTAGCCCCTTCCTATATCACATTGAGCCTGTTTTTGAGAACTCCTCCAGTGTCAATCAATCATTTTTGCACAGGGATGCAGTTCTGCGTCGCCAGCTGGGACCAGACATTTTGCCCTACCGCTGGATAATCTGGTTTGAAATATAACACCATGTTCTGGGCACGGACAGCCCATGTGCTACAAAGGCATGTGTGCAAAATGAGGTTCATGCTCTTGGTGACAGAGCCCAGTCAGGTGGGTTCTCCTGAAATCACTGGTGATGTGAACTTAATCAGCACAAGACTTCTCTTGCCTGAACCAAGGGAATATGACAGAAACAAATGAAGAGAGGATTCCTGCTCGTTGCGCCTCAAACTGTCCATTCCATGAGGAATTGGTTTTTTTTTTTGGTTTTTTTTTTTTTTTTTGGGTATGAATGAGAACAAATACTGATGCCTGTCCTTTGCCCTGTTTCCCCTCTACCCCCTTTTGGCTTTAGAGACCATGTTTCACTGTGGAGCTGAAAATAGATTTTAAAATGAGAATCATTCTCAAAATAAGAAACCATGAGTTATTAAAAATTCTTAAGTTTTAATCTTATCTTTGCAATTTTTTTTGGTGACAATTCTTTACAAAAAGTTCACACATTCTGGGGGAAATTTTGCTTTCAATGAAATAACACTTACTGAAAATAAAGTTTCCCATGTAAATTTTTGTGCCCAGTTCACCTGAAATTTTGCTTGGATCGGTGTTAGGTAAAGAGTATAAACAGCTGTGAGTACCCACCCTAAAATCTGGATTAAGAGAACCACAAAGTCTGAACATACACATAGGAAACCAAACAAAATAATCCTAGAGTGGGCAGACATCATAAAGCAGGGTGGTTTTTAATAGCAAATTTCCTTACTGTTTTTCAAGGCCAAGAGCCCCATTCTACAGGTCTCCCAACAAACAGCTCAACAAATTGGCAATCACCTCATGTTATTTGTGACTTGGCTATAGAGAAAGTTATGTTACATCTTTCTCTGCACAGTCTTTCCTCATGCACACCTTCATTCCCTACCCCTCAAATTTAAACTTAACTGCAGATTTAGTTTCCAGAAAAAGAATCACCAGATGCATTATCAAAGTCTCCCCTAAGGAGGAATCTAGCTGAGCTCTTGCAGACACAAAAATGTAGATAATTTTTTGCAATGCATTTGAAACTTGGAGGTATGTAAACTGGGCAGAAACTCTAAACTAATACCCCATTAATCTAAATCTTTTGCAGTTCTTCCATCACTAACTATTACCACCATAAACACTGAGTGAAAAAGCAAATCTCTGCAGAATTTTATTTTCATTCCTTCACTACTTTGCAAGTTTTTCCTTCTGTCTATGTCCACAGCTATTTTAAATACAGCAAAGATGCTCAACTAATGTACCCTTTCCCTTCCTTCCTAGAGTCTGAGTTGGTTTTCAGAATCATAAACTGGTTTCTCTAAGATATGGATATTTCCATGTTTTGCAACCCATCTCACACCTCTCTTATTATTTCCATGATAACTTATCTGAGGTCAAAAAAATATACACATTGTGCCTTGGCAAAAGCTCAGAGAACCTTTCAGTTGGTATGACTCAGTGGAGAAGCTGGGAAAGTACCACACATTTCCAACTGAAAAGCTGACTTTTAGGAGGCTTTAAAAGAACTTCAACAGTTATAATTAGTAATGTTTATATAGGAACCTAATATCTAATAGTACACATGCACTAAGCATTAAAATATATCCCAGAGACCCTGGGCAAAACCAGGAATTTTCATAGAAAATTTTCAAGAACAATAACTCAGGCTATTTTAAAGTAAAAAAGGAAAAGGATATGTGGGGAGCTCATGGTCAGGCTTATAAATGTTAAGAAGCTTACATTTGGATAACTCAGTATTAGCTAGAACTTTTAATTTGTTATGAATCAAGTTTGCCAGTAGGCCAAAGGAGGGATTTTTTTGAAAAGACAATAAAGACACAAGCATTTAAGAACAGCAGGCCATCCATGGTGAATAATGCTCTTTCATGATCTAAAATAACAGATATCACAATTATATTTTCAAGGAATCTGATAAAACAGGAAATTTTAAGACATCCAAAACCAAAAGAATAAACTTCTCTGGCGTCTAACAGAGAGAATATGACATGAATTGTAGATGTGGCTTTTAGGAATTAGTTTAATGTAATTTGTCAAGGTCCACAGTCACTAGGGCACTCCTTTTTATCACTGTATGGTAACCTTCATTTTTACAACAGATACTTTTCTCAAAACCTGCTGAATCGTCGCTTTAAAGGTAAATTCATGTCCAGAATGAGTAGTACCAGTGATCTAACCTGGCACAGAAAAATGACACCCAATCACCAAACTACTTAGCTGTAGTTTCTGTAATAAAGTGTCTGAAATATGAACTCAGCATACAGAAAGTTAGCTAACATGCAACTTGTGTCTTGTACGTGCATAAAAAGATAAACTTTTGATCTTGAATATTTCTTTTTTGTAGGTGACGCATTATTACCTATGAACTGAAAGGAGATTAGATGTAACCAAATGACGTGAATGGAGAATTTAGTGCTCAGAAAATCTATTTTCAGACTACATTTATAGTCTTAGAACTCAGCTTCTTGAAGGGTTTTTTTATCATTTTGAGTGGTTTATTTCTTTTTTAAAATTTATTTCTTTTAGAAGGGGAAGTAAGGATCTTAAAGTGCTTTCGACTTCTGTATCGTTTGCTCTCTTTTTGGAGAGTGCTTTCAATATTTAATAATCTCAAAAAAAATCCTTTAAAAATACGATAGTCACATTTAAACACAATACTTCTACATATAATCACTCTTAGGTCCAGAAACGAAAGAAAAAAAACCCCAACTGTATTAAATATTTGAAGCCCCCTTGAAAAGAAGAGCCTCCAAAATGGGACTCCAACCACACCATCCTCAATCCTGCTGGTTCTCCTGAGACAGCTTGAGGATCAAGTACTCTGTGTGGCCACACAAGCTTTTCTTTCACAGTTTTTGCTGTTAGCAATGCTAGCAGTGGCTAGTCACTTTGAAGAGGATAAATGCAACACTGTCTCAGCTGTGGAGATCTGTGAGTAATTGATTTTTCAGTTCACTGGCCAAACCAAAAAATAGGGACAATTAAGGGGAGGAAAACCCCACCATTGTGTCAGCTGAAATTCTCCTTTCACCTAAAACATCACCCTATATCTCCTACTTAGATACTTAACTGTTTTTATTATTTAAATATTGGCAAAATTCAAACATCCAGATCCAAACAACTCAAAGTGACTCATTACAAAAATATTTTCTTCCCTTCCTTTTTTTTTTTTTTTTCCAGATTGGCACAAATCAGTACCCACTGTTTATTTATAGGCAGCATTTTTCAGCACATACTCTGTTCACCTGGAAAGTTTGAATCAACTCTGGTCATTTGCTGCTATTCAAAGTATTATTTTTTCTAGAGAAAATATTTGTTCTCTAGTTCCTGCAAAGTGAGCTAGTTTAGAAAAATAATTCTTTTTATTATTATTATTAGTTTTAGAAGCCTGCAGCTATGCATCATGCAGTGTTTTTTAAAGTCTTTTCTTTCACACATACTAGAATTTTGAAACACATAAGACCATATATCCCAATAATTTTGATTGGAAAATGTACTTCTCTAGGTGTACAGAGGAGTAAATCTCTCTTTTCATTATGTAGAAACCTTTGAAACTACGATTATGATGCTGGACTGGGAAAATGCAGAGACAAATTTGCATGTGTAGCCTCATACCCATAATCTCCTGCCATTATTTCCTTTACTTTGCTCAAGCAAGGTTTCTGCTCCCCTTTTGCTACCTTTTCCCCTCCTGTTCCTTTATCATCTGCATTACAGGAAGGTGGGCCCACCTTGGAGACAATGACTGTTCTGACTGAATGGGACTGAGGTGCTCAGCATTGTGCAGATCTCACTCACCTCAGGCCTCGAGGGTAATTAATGTCAGAGCCCCTGTTAACCCCACAAAGTATCACCTCTTTTGCCCCATATCTAAAATATGCCATGAACCCCAGGTAACAATCTACTGAAAAAAATACTGGTGTGTTTTGTTTTGGACTTTTACATAATTGCTACTGAAAAACCATGACCTGAACTTCAGTACCTAATACCGTCAAGCAAGGAATTTGTCTAACCCACTATGGGCCGCTTCTTATATGGATTTTAAATTGCACAAGGGCAGACACTTAGTTTTTTATTTTAGCAACATGACCTACCTAATTGAGCTCTTCAGAATCCTTTGGGCTTTTATTGCAGTTGGTCAGACAAATTTGGATTTTTTTTTTCCCTGTTGGAAACTGTTGGATCACTGAAAATTACATGATCTAAAATGAATGTTCCACTTTCTGTAAAGTTCTGTCTGTTTCTAGTATAAGGAAACAACTAGAAATTGTCCAATTTGGTTAACAAGCTTATTGCCAGCTGCCCATACCAAGTATCAACCATGCCAACTATCAGAACCAGAAAGCCCAAGACAGAAAGTCATGGCTTTGAAGAAGACAAACTAGGATACCCATGAACCTCAGCTCTCCTCCCTCTTGAGAATGAAGAAGCTTCTAATTTCTATTTGCCTTACAAAAAAAAAAAAAAAATTAAATATCCATCAGCCTTTACTTTTGTCTCTATGCAATTCCTGTCTTAATTCTCTGGACACTTCTACCTGGCAAGAGATTATCTCAATTTTTCAGCTAGGAAGAAACCAAGGACAGACAGCAAAAGTCTTCTTCTCAAAGCTTACACAGGAATCTGTGGCAGACAAAGGACCTGACCTCTAGGTCCCCAGATTTAGTGCTCTGAGCACTGTAATATCCTCTCCTGGTTGTAGGCTAACAGCAAACTGAACGTGCTTTCGCTTAGACTAGAATGATCTCATAGACAATGTCAAAACTTGCTCTTCCTTGGTGCCATAAATGCTAGAGGGAAGAGGAGTTCACCAATGAGTCTACAGCTGCACTAATGATTCTATTTTCTTTTGGCAAACTACATATCCCCAGCCCTATTTTACAGTTTCTTCCCATACTGCTCATGTTTTGTACTACTTTGTACTTTCTTTGGTAAGAAAGCGAACAAGGAAGTGAAATGCCTGCTTTGCACAGAGTGAGCTAGAAATGTACAGAGACATTTCCACCACCATGTAGTAATGCCAGGACAGAAAAGATGGCTGAGAAGGGACCTCATCAATGTAAATAAGTGTTGTAAGGGAGGGTGTCAATAGGATGAAGCTGGGTTCCTCTCGGTGGCGCCAAGTAACAGGACAAGAGGCGATGGGCAGAAACTGATGCACAAGAAGTTCCAGGTGAACATGAGAAAGAACTTTACTGTGTGGGTGACTGAGCACTGGAACAGATTTTCAGAGGTTATGGAGTCTCCCTCACCAGAGATACTCAAGAACAATCTGGACGCAGTCCTGTGCCTTGTGCTCTAGGATGACCCTGATGAGTAGGGAGATGGGACCAGATGACCCACTGTGTGGCCCTCTACCCTGACTCACTCTGTGTTTCTGTAAAAAAAATATGTTTCCTTTCTATTCTCATCATGATCTTAGCTAGTTATTCCCACATAAAGCAGCTACCCTAGCATGATTTCCAGCCTGCAGCAGAAAGATTTACTTTCAGACTCAAGCTAAGGTGGGAAGCATGGATGTTTTCAGAGGAGCACTACAACCCGATGAAGTTAGAGGAAGGTCACAGTGTCACAAATGTGCATTTCCCCAAAACTGCATGCACAGTGTTTCTCTTCACCTTTCTGCCTAGAGACGTATTTTGTGACACTGTTGAACTGATTGCACCATTATTTACTGACACATCGTGGATGTTTCCTAACCAGTGGGTCAATATATGGTTTGTAGCTTCTATTGGAGACATACTAGATCTTATCAGATCATGTCCAGCAAAAATGTGGTTACAAACTAACTGGATCTAAACACTGAAACACAAGAAAATGCTGAAGGAGATTAAGATGCATCCCAAAGTGTGCTCCCCTGAGGTCACAGTCTCCTGGTAGATCCTAACCACAAAGGCTCAAAAAACCCCCACCATAAATAAATACGCTAAGCAAAAATACAAGCATCAGCCAAGTATTATAAAAATCACATTAATTTTAAAGCTTTATGCTTTTTGACATTTTAAAAAGTCTTTGACCTGGCATATTCTGCAGTTGGATTTTTCTGATGGTTTTATAAAGGTCATGTTTATGGTATAATGAGCACAAATTTCCAAGGCTTATTAATCAGAAAAACACGGTATTGCAAACAGATTTTCAAAGAATTTTTCATTTTTATGAATATATTGAATATGATGAATATATTATCAGCTTAAAAAGTGCCATTTTTCAAAAGCATGCTTGGGGAAGAAATAACTATTAACTTCTGGAGTCTTTACTTGAAATGAAACAAGCGCATGACTGAGAAGAATATGTAACTAATGTCATGAAATGGACACACTCCACTAGTAAACTCTATGAAAATAGTTCTGTGTAGCAATGCATCTTCTCTTCAGCACTAATAATTCCATTTAGCATTAATAATTCACTGGAAATTGGTTTTACATATTTGCAACTGCGTAGTGCAAAGTAAGTGCAACTTAATGACAAGTTACTTCATGTTTCCAGGGTACCACTTCAGTCTTCTGCTAGCTGTCAAATCTCTGTTGCTTTACTGAATAACAGGCTGATCAACTTCAGAAAGTGATGAAGTTAGGAGAAGGATGGCAGAATCCAAGCCAAAAGAGTAAAGTCAAAGCTAGCTCCACAGAGGGAATGCAAGGAAAGGAAGGAGAGAGGTGCATTTAGAAAAAAAGGGGCAGAAAGTCTGCGGTTTTGCAGCTGCACTTGGCTGTTGGGCATGCAGGTAGCACCCAACAATGGACATGAAAACACCTCTGTCAACCTACGCCAGTGTCGCATAGCCTGGACCATGATTTCCTCCTGAATAAACTTCACAGAGCTGCGTACACAGGCCTGCCTATATGTATGTGCATGACAAAAACACGTACTTATTGAAATAAAATCATATTTTTCATTTTTCTTTCCATACATAACAGCATAAATACATCAGAAACTACCACAGTCTCAAAAATTTTTATTCACAAAAATCGCCCCAACACATACGTGTTTAAAATTATTAGGTTTATGATCTTTCGTAGATAGGTAAAAGAATAAGTAGAAAAATTAGAATGGAAACAAAAGCTCAGGATTTGCTAATGGACAGTGACCAGTGCCACAGTAGATAGAATTATGTTTTACAGGACATAAAAAATTTTCAGTCCATGGTGGTTTGAAAGATACTTGCAAAGATAAATTATAGATCATAGCATCATTTTTCCTGTATGTATGCATTTCTAAATTAAAAACACTTCAAGTTATTTGGCTCAGGAACTTTTTCCAACAATGAAATAACTTAATTCCCACTCTGAATGAAATACCCAAAGTTCTTAAAGAAAATTAAACCAAAACAGTAAACACAAATATCTTGCTTTCTCAGGATGTAAAGCCAGAAAAAAAGGCTATTAGATCACATGGCCCAATTGCCTCTAAACCCCAACCCATTACTTTTCATAAGCTTCTACTATACTTTATTGAGATGAAACAAGTTCATTCCTCAGGAGATACGGCTGTTTGTGCAAAAAGCAAGAGCCTGAGGCTCTGTGGCCGAGAGTTTCTGGAAAAGAAGTTGATGCAAAACTGAAGTTCTCCTAGCAGGCAACCTATGCTTTGTATTGAGAAGCAAAGAAAAAGCAGACAGTGCTTGGCAGTTTGCTGTCCCCATAGAGACAGGGGAAGAGAGGGATAAAATATTTAGTTAACTGTTAAGTTTGAACCTTCCTAGGACAGACCTTTATGCCATCTCAAATCACACGTGCACTACATCAGTCATGACTATACCTTGGATTTTTACCAGCCGGTAATTAAAAAAAAAAAAAGTACTGAGGAGAGAAAAATATCTATATCTTCTGCTAAGTACCCCAGTACTTGATGATCAGATTAGAGTCACTCCCCTCAGCATTAAGCAACCGAGATCAGCTTACATCTTACTGGAGGTGTGCCATCAGATGTTTCTCTCTTGCCCCACCTCGGGAAAGTTCAGGTTCAAGTCAAACACTCACACAAGACAAAAGCGTGACCGCTAACAACAGAGCAGCCTTCCAGAGTGAAGAGATGAGGAATTCACCAGGAATTTGCAGATCACTCCTGACTTGCTAGGAACCTTTTTGCTGTCCTGATAAAGTGGTCAGCCATTCTTGATCTCTCTGAAAAAGCTAGGGGTGCAAATTATCAGCAGTTCAGCACTGCAGGACAGAGCTTTGAGTTCACCATGGAACCACAAAAGGAGAGCTGGTGCTGATAGAGCACAAACCCCTGAAGAAAATGCTAAGGGCAAGGAGTTCACATCAAGTTTGGGAGAGTGAAAAGTGGAGGGAAAAGAAAGGGAAGTAAGAAAGACAGCAGAAGGCAAAACACGATTGGAAATAAAAGAATGGGATGTTGGAAATCAGTGGGGGAAATTTGAACCTTGGCCAGAATCAATTAAACTGTTGTCTTCTGAAAATTCTATATCCAGTCACAGATTTAATTTTAATAAAGTTTAAATAGGACATGTTTTAACACACTTAAATAGTAGTAATTGTGTAACTCTATGGTATCTACAAATTACATCTTTGCCAAACATTATTTACTGCAATCACATGCTGCTCTTGTGCAATTCAAATGATTTTACTATTTTTTTCCCTTTCTTAAACAGAAATAAACATGTGTCATATGATATGCTGGAACACAGAACTAGGTGTTAATTCACAGTATATCCTGATGAGTAAACGTTTTTATTTTCATCCAGAAACTGTGCAATTGCGCTTCTACATGCTTAGCTGCAATGAAAGAAAAAAAGAAAGAAAAGAGAAAGCAAAAATTCCAAAAGACTGATTCCACTGCCCAAGCAGGGTACCTTCATTCTCACTAACAGATCCCAGCCACGACCCTTCTGCAACAGGGAAAATATGACAAAACAGACTATATTGAATTCACTTTTATAAACCTTTTTATTCCCTGTCTTAAAGGATCAGTTTGAAACCATGTTTTAATAATTTTTCAATCAGGCTGTGGGTTTGCACATGCCATAACAATTACAAAGTTACTGATAATTAATCTGTTCCTCTGCACTAATTTGGCTGATGCTTTGCTTCAAGACACAATTGCTTACAGATAAGAAGATAAAACAGCAAAAATTCAACTTTTTCTGTGTTGCAAAGGTCTGTCAGAATTTATCCTCTCTTCAGATCTACACTTTAGTGGAAGCTACACTTTCACACATAATGTAGAAACAAATTCTTTTAAAAATTTCAAAAATTTAAAGAAATCAAGGTCTGTATTTTAATCAAAGGTTCATATTGAAGCCTGCTCTGTAAGTCCTCAGCACCTCAGGGAAATGTCCCAGTAGTGGGGCTGTTGACTGACTGGGGAGACTTGCACAATGATACCATTTTGGAGCAGTTTAGATTTGTGTAAATGTGTATTCACTTCACGGAGGAATTTAGCTTGTGTTTCCAGCAGCCCACAAAAATCCCTTGACCTCAGGGCTAGTGCTTTTCTGGGGAAGTGAATACATTCTTTTACAGTGGAGAAGTTCTAACACAATAGCTATTTATAAAAAAGGGACTATGAAAACTTCAATTCTGGCAAGCTTACACCTGATGGAGCTGATTTAGGCAAATGCTCTGAGCGGTGGAATATGTCACAGTTATTAGATTGACTGTCCTTCTCCACACACTTGTGAAAATGCTGGCAGCTCTTTTTTCAAATCTCTACGTAAAATATGCCTATAATTTTAAAAAAAGTTTTTCAAGCAAGTAAAACTATCTCCTGTCATTCTCTATAGGTGGGGGAAAAGCCCTACTGCTTTTGCAGACAAGACGCAAAGGACAAAAGAAATTTTTGTCCCATTTTCCAGAAACACAGGCATGTCAAGCCCAATTTATCTAATCCATGACATGTTGGATGCTCCAGGCTGCATCTACGGAAATAGATAAAGGCTTGTCCTCCACAGATTTAATGAATGGGAATCCCTGCCCCTGGCTAATATAAATCGTTCTTGTTGGTGGATAATTCTATTGATTACAGTCCAGTTACATTTATACAAGTACACACAAGAATTTTCTGTAAAGCAGCACAAACTGTGGGCCAAAAAATGTAAACCTAGTAATATGTACACATTTCTTTAAGCTGTATGAAGTTATGACTTTTCAATTTTTTTCCATATCCTATCCTGATGTTCCTTAAGCATGTTTTACCATCATGTGACATAAAATTATTCCATGAAAAAGCCACATGCGATTGTTCACTCTATTCAGAGCTTTTTCCTCATGCAAAAAGCAAAGAAATTTTTATAGGTTCTGATACATATTTTGCTATAGGGGTTCCTGAGTAGACCACACAGCTTGTAACTGTAAACAGGAGGCTCAGACCAGTATCCTGTGTATCTCGGTTACCATTTCATATGGGCAAAATTCTAAAAGGAAAAAAAACCACAACAAACCAAACAAACAAAAACTCCAGGGGGAAAACCACCCCCCGCAGGGATATGAAAGGTGGCAAGGAGTGGTCTGCATGCCAATGTGCAGATTTCACTGCTGGCTAGGGATACCAAGGCATGGTTGAAGGGACAAATACTATTCATCTGCATTTTTACATAGGCCAGAAACAGCCTGAAACCCTCTCTAAAGACAAAGAAATATGATAAAATCTCAAGTAATTGTACCTTTCATGGACTGCTCTTCAGTCAGCCTGGCTATGTTGTGGTCCAAGCCGCAACATAGCTTGTGTATGTTAAAATTTTATATCCCCTGTTCCAGGAATCAAACACAGAAAATGTTATAAAACATTTAAAAAACATTTTAGAGAGAGCCATGCTTGCTCACACAATGTCACTAGTCAAAATAGTTACTTCTAGTCCTATGTAACTATTAAAATTTCACATTGTGTGTATCAAAAATCAAATTTGGCCTTCACTGCTTTTGCCCTCATTTTGCCCTTATTAATGGTCTATAATTCAGCATTCCTTGAACTAACTCTAAATATATATTGAAACAGGCCTAGTATAAAAGCAACCCACCTCAAACATTTCAGTTTGCTGTAGTCAAAGGCTATTTGCCATCTACCTTCTTCCTAAGGTGTTTGAAAAAATCAAGCCTTGGGCAAAAGACACTAAAACTTATTCCACAGGGAAAAAAAGCCTCAGCTGACATGTTTTATTTTATTTTTAAGGCGTTCTCAGTTGGAGAGGCAAAAATAAAATAAAAGAAGATCAATAACTTTTATTCTGTTGCATTACACAATTATTTCAGAGATACTAAAGGAAATGTGGGGTTTTTAAAAGCATTTCTACCAAGCCTTGTAACCATGATAAAATAGAATACAGCACCAAGAGGAGAAAAATTCCAGTGTGTGCTTTTCTGATAATTCAAGTAGATCAGAAGGATCAGGATCTTGCAGCTTCACAATTTTAAGTCTATCTATTATAATTCCAGGTGTTATTGAGTATGCTGTAAGTATATATCTATATATAGATATATCTATATATAGATATTTGCTCTCATCCTTGTTAAGCCATTGCATTGTTTTGCTTCAATTATATGGAATGAAGACCTAATCAAATTTAACTTTTTTGAATCACAGCATTTGACACATTTCTAATATTTGTATTACTTTTTCAGATTAAAACAGAAAAGTAACACCTAAATTTAGCCAACAGGCTTTTATCTAATTGGATTTTGTGTCAAGTGTTTAAGGTAATTTCTCAGTATGGTTTTATGACTTGAGATGAGCAAGTCACCCCCTCTACAAAAACAAAAACCTTTGAATTTTAATGAATTTGGGTTATTAATGTGATCAGAAAAACCTTACAAAACCTAAGAAGCAAGGAAGACAATGCAAGAGCAAAGAGCCTTAACAGAGCCATGTGTTGACAAGCTAGAGCTCTCCTCCCACTCCACTGCTAAAGAGTGAAGGGAGCCTCACATACTGTAATCATCTTTGCTTTCCATAAGAGGTAATCTCACAATACATTTTACACAAATGAAATTATTTTAAACCATAAAGTGAGCCAACCAATTGTCAGATTGCTATAGAAATTCAAGGATTTGCTAAGTCACAGACAAACTTCAATCCTACAAATACTTTTGCACATGCTCACCTATTCCAATCCCTCAAATCAGTGAAACAACGTCAGAAAAATTAATTATTTTTTAATTCAGAAGTGCATGCAGGAGTGGGTCCATCCCATATTTGGGTGATTCCATCTGGCTAAACATTCAAAACGTTAAATAACAATGAGTTTTAAACAAAGAGATCTGCTATTTTACTAAAAAGGAATTAAAAATTTACCAAGGGTTCTGAATTTGAAGGATTGATCAAAACCCCAAATATACAACTCACATCGCCATATACAAGAGAATTTGCTTGTATAATCCAGAATGTGTCATTGTTTTCTTTAAAAGCAAAACAAACCCACAAAGTACCAAGATACAGAAGAGAAATACATGATGAAACTATAAACAGCAGATGAAAATGAAGATACTCTAAGTACATTGCCAAAGATGCAAGAAGACACCCATCCCTTCTTGCTGACATTATTTAAAAAAATTCAGAATCATTCAGTGACAGGAAAACACTTCCTGTGACAAGAAGATGCTTCCTGTATCTAGAGATGGTGCTAAAAACTCCCATAACCTTACTAAAAGAAGATAGTGTTGAGAAGACAGTCCCTCTATATGATTCCAGTGGCTTAAGGAGAGTTACACTGGGCATTAGTTTGAGCTGAAATACTAAAGGACAATTATTGCAGCACACTGAATCTGCTTAATTAGAGGTATCAATTCAAGTAATGAGGCAATTTTGCATGCAAGCCTCCAAGAAACCTGAAACCAAACACAGCTTGCTTGTATAAGGGTTGCATTCCAGAGCTTAAGCTCAAGCCAACTTTACAGATCTGGAGTTGCAACTAAACATAAATCACCTGATTCACAGCAGAATGTTTTGTGCAGAATGTGTTAACCTGAAAGGCTGAGGCAATTTCAGCAGTGTTGGCCAAACCATGAGAAAATTCAAGATCTGCACAATCTTCTTCAGCCATAAAGTGCTGATGCTGGCACAGTTCTGCTGTCCACATATCTGCATTAGGCCGGGCCCTTACAGCTTCTGCTCCCCTAAAGTTGAACACATGGCATCTGTAGCTCCACAAATCTGCTGCCTTTCTTTCTGCTTTACAGAAAGACTTGATTTATCATCTAAGAAAAGACTCCCCAAACCTGTATTTCTGGCTATTCTGTTTCACTTGGACTTCGGCAGTATACACGGTAATTTTGTCTAAATATAGATAAAATTTAAATGGGGAGTGATAGGATTTCTTTATTACACTCTTCAGACAGCTAAATTATATTTAAAGTACATTGACAAAACGTAGAGCACAGACAGCTGTTTCATGTTGCTATGTAGTTCTGTTGCTACCACATGGCAAAAAATTTTACATTTTATTTCTCACTTAACTGACCATTTAAGTTCACAGAAGGCATTAAATGACCCAGGTGCTCAGCTACATGAGTATGTACAGTTCCAAAAGTTGTGAAAGTAAAATAAATCTCTGTGTCCAAGGTCAAGCACCAACTGTATTAACAGAACTCTTATGAAGTTCTAGAGGTTGCCTGTAGCCTTGGGATTGCAGCAGGGATAAAAAAATCAAACAATGCAGAGTTCATCTTTAGGTTGCTACACTGGGCACTTTTCAACATATTTTTGTAGAGCAATGCCAAGACCATGCCTGGTCATGCTAATAAATTGGTAAAGTCAAACTACTAAGACTGGTGGAACCCCAAGAACACCAAAACAAGACTAAAAAAATCCCGTGTAATTCAGTGTCTGACAGCCTAAAGTAAATAGACCACTTGCTGAGAATTTGGTTCCCACAAATTGGATACATTTCTTGTATTCATAAGACCCTTCAGTGTTTCCCTAAAACTTCCTCGGCAGATGTATGCAAGTTGGTTTTAGGCCAAATAAAAAAAGAAAAGAAAAAAAAATGCAACTAGAAAGCCCCTTGTGTTAGGTTTACTACCTCACATGATTTCAGGATTTTTCAGGATTCTTTCTGCTCACTGAAAGCCAGGAAAAGTTGACATGAGCTACTTCTTAGAGCTGTCACACACTGAAAAACCCATGTAAAAAGTAAATGCCTATACACACCCAAGGGGACTAGAAACTCTTTAAATTTTTTTAATGGAAATCTATTTTTGAGAATGTTTGCCTAATTTTGTGGTCTTGCTCCAACAGCATGGGCAATGGCCTCTTATTGGACGTGATTTAGTACAAGATTTTCTCTCTTTACCCCTAAAATGCACTATAAATTTCAAATGTGCTATATATTATAGTAGTATAATGTTATTTGGCCTTTTCACATTCAAAGGTCAAACCAACTTTTTTAATTACAAATTACAGTTTTCTTGTCACTAGAAACTATTACCCATATACAATTTTAATACATGTCCATTCAGTAGCTCTAGACACACAACTGCAAATGTCAAAATCCTGCAGACTAGAAATGAACTTCTCCCACATGCAGCTTTTTCTGGCTGAGCTACAAACCCACAGAAATGATAGCTTGATATGATTTGTGGTCAGAAACTTCAACAGAGCTGTATGAGATGATGCTCTAAGAAAAATGTTAAGCCTCCTCTGCTGGTGAGGGGGTGGGGGTGAGGGAGGTAGGGAAGATAAGAAACCCCAGGCTTTTCTTATTGCTGCTTTTCTGCTTAACTAATGCTCTTTGTTAACTGAAGGAGAATCACCAGAAACTACTAAACTATTCAATGAATTATCTTGATTTTTTTTAATGACAATGCCAGTAATGTGCCTTAATGAGGCAAACAAAGAGTTCAACAAGGCATTGGAGTGCTGGCCCCAGGAAAGTAAATAAAACTAAAATGAAAAGAGGACATTTGTGAATTAGGAGTTACTCTACAAACTTGTACATAACCAGGAAAGCTTGCAAGCCACCATCCTGCACACATAGATTAATTCCTTGCAAATGTAAGCCTAAGAGGGAACTGGTTTAGGCCTAGGAGTGTGTAGAACTAAACAGTTCAGCTGACTCAAGAATGTCATGTTATCCTTATGGGCACAGATGACTTGGTAACAGAAATTAATAAGAACAATAATGACTATGTGTGTTTGCAGTAGAAAGTTGCATATGTTAAGCTTATAGAAAAGAGGTTTGTGGTTTTAAAACACTTCCTGAAAAGAAAAAAAAAAAAGAAAAAAAAAGGGTAATTTTCATTGCCTGTTGATTCCTGAGCCTTTCTATGGAAACCATCAAAGCTGAGGTAGAGAAGGGAATGATGGAGTCTAGCCCCACAGGTATTCAGAGCTCCTCTAGCATGGTGAGACCTGCAGCACTGCGTTCCTTCCTGCAGATGCATCTTCCCATAGGTGAGACTCCCCACACAAGGCCAATACAATTGAAATTATCCAATCACCCAAGCTCATATTTCCGTCACATTCATTGCCCCTTCCCACAAAGACACAGGGAACAGCTGTTTAAAGAGGATCTGCACCCAAACAGCTGAATTCTTCACCGCCCCCAGATCATGCTGCCTCTCCCCCAGGCCCACTGCCCAACTGGCTGCCAGAGTTTGACTACACTGCTCATAATCAGTTTTAAGTTTTTAAAGAGCATTTAACTCGCATTTAAAATGACTGGAGACATTAAACACAACTGTCACAAATTATTTGGCAGTTACCTTAATTAGAATAGGTCTAGTTTAATATTCCAGCACAGCTGAAACTCTTACTTTTCTGGGGGCCATGGAAGTTTCCCAGGATGTTAGGTCCAGTAAATGAAATTGAGTTCGAGCAAATCTGTTAGCACAGTCCAACACTTTCCACAGTTCATTACAAATAATAATTACTTTCTGAAACATCCTCCTTCTCCAGGAACAGATCTAAGTAAAAACAGTATCAGTGAGGAAAGCTCAATTTTTTCTGAAAGACCTTTGAACTTACAAGAGAGCTTTTTTTGATGCCTGCTAGCAGTTGCCATACTTACACTATACCAACAGTTTTCAAAAGCTGCCCAACTTCTTTCAGACAAACCATCAATATTACCTTAACTAATTTACTACCACAATCAGCTCCCAACATTATTTACTAGAATAGAATATGGCTACAGAGACAGAAAAACTTGCAAAATTGGAAATCTGCCCATCAAAGACACCTCACAAAGATTTTTTAAAAATTAACTTATTCATTATGGTAAATATTCTCTGACAGCATTAACCATCTATTGCTGTGAGCATCTAGAAAGGGCTAACAATTTATAATTACCATTATTTCTTCTTATCATTGTGACTTGGAAGATATTAGCTCAGCTGGAGTCTCTCAAACAGATATTTGATATAAAATATTCATAATTTATTTGACTATATACTGAGGTCAGATGGCAATATTTCTGTTTGCAGATGAATCTAAAGTGAGCTTTGTATTGCTGAAAATGTGCTGGCATAGCTTTTACCATAAAAACCCTCCCATAATAAATTACAATAAAGTATCATGCAATTTTTATCTTTGTAAATGTTCCAGTGAAGAAATGTTCCTACTAGAAATGCACAAAAAACTTATACAAATCACATAAACATTGTTAGAAAAAACTGAGGGATATTTTAAGAGTATTAATTGTTAATGTTTTTCAATGTTAAGTATCATCAAAGACTGCCTACCTGAGACAGTTCTGTTCTGTTTTTCATCCCTGCACTGAATCTTTTGGATACATTTAGCTTTTTTTATAAATAGGGCAGGGGATAATAAGAAGTAAAAATAAATTAATGTACTATACATCTACATTTTCTTCCTGAAATCTGTGGAGTTTCCTGGGTGTCACAGCGACATGTAGCATCATCATACATGGTCTTCAGAACGTTAATTTCAGAGTATTTACATAATTTTTTTCCCTGTGTGTTGATGATAGCACGTGATGACAATTCTGTTTCAAGGTAGCGACAATCAGAGCAGTTTTGTTTGGTCATCCTGGAGTGTTTGTGGAGGGTGCTGCTGCCAGCACCATTTTGCTGCAGCACCTGCAGGCCCCCCACTTTACCTGCTGCCTGCCTTTCTCTAAGTCATTCCACAATCACATTTTGATTGTATCTACAGTGCTAGAGAGATTTGCAGTGTTGCTTTGATTGGTTTTTGATGCGTTTTCAGCCTTTCTATGTTTGTTTATTACATTTGGTAAGTTCATTCCCGTGAAGGAGCGTATCTGTGGGGGTATTTGTGTAGTAATGTCCCTCTTTAGGGCCACTGATTCTTTCAACCTTGAAAACCTGCATGTTTTCATGCAGGTAACCTATTGCATGCATTGATGGAGTGTGTAGAGCTAAATGCTAATATGGATATATGGATGGGGTGCTCATTAGCACTGAGTAGGTTTATCAGGTATATCTATGTAAGAATATATATTTCATGTTCCACAAAAATACTGCAAATAATTGGGAGAAAAAGAAAAAAAAAAGGGGAAACCATTAGGAATTTATAAATGTAATGAAAATTTTTACCTCAACCCAGTTGAAAAAAAAAGGGTTGTTATTTTGAAACTTTTTAATGAAGAAATAATGGGGAGAGAAAGATAATACCATGTAGACCAATGCAATTTCCAAGTACTCAGGGCCACTAGGATTTAAGCCTAAGAATCTAAATGTGTTATTAGGAGGCTGTTGCAACTGCCCTAGCACTGCATGTGGAAAGGAGGACCAAACAACCAGTTTTATTACAAGGCAGACAGACTGTGGTCAGGATTGGCGAGACAAATGTTTGTAAATGATTACATCATGTCTTGAGTGCTGAAATCTTGTAAGGATACTAGAAATAATACAGTTCAGTGGCTTTATAGTACCCATGTCCATGTGGCTACCATGCCCTCAGTCAGAAGGAAACAAAAAGCAAAAGGATTTAAATATATCCGTACATATGCATACACAACTTTTTATGGCCTGTTTGGCTTGTTAGAATTTGTCCTTTAAAAACACTGGATTTGCAAAGTTGAATAGGAGATTATGTAAAGTTTGACGTATGTCTGCAAAGTTATTACTTTTTTCTATGCTACCTAAAAGCAGACAAGCCATGCAACTTCCACTGTTGAAAAATTTGCTGCTTACAGCAGCACAATTTACCAGCAATAATAGAAAAACAGAGAAACAGTGCGCTTGCTACATAATAGTCCCATACCTGGCAAACTGAATGCACCTGTTACACTGCTGGTTTTGACAGGAGGTGAGTGGATTTGCTATCACAGGTAAATACCAGCAAACAAAACCTAATTTGCTAAACATTGCACTATAGAGACAGTAGACCCTCAGGTCACTGCTGAAAAATGACTTGGCTTAGCAAAAAGAACACTGATATTCCTTGCAGTGCCAAGACCGCCTTCCTCTCCACCTGCTCCTTCCTTTTGCATTCACAATTGCAGATTTGGTCAAGGTTCTGTGTATTTTGACTTGGTTTTCTGTGTTGTTTTTTTCTTTTTTCTTTTCATTCAGTATCGATCCTTAGTGCAATGATGGGCAACAATATTGGAAAACACAATCATTATCTCCCTCTATCTTCATAACTTACTACACTCCATAGTAAACAAACTGAGTAAACAAGGTCAACAAGAACAAAAGAAGCTGAGAAAATTTTCATTGCTTTCATTTCAATGAATTGTCCATCTGCTTTTTCAATTACAGCATAAAAGTAAATAAATGAGAGAACCGCTATGAAGAAATACTCAAAGAGAAAATTAAGCCTAGCTTTTTTCTTTTGTTCTCAAGAAAGAAGTTTTAATATTCAGAGAAGGTTTTCTGCAACAAACCTGCTTTTTAGGTTCTATCTTGTCTTCTGATCGAGAGAATTGGGGAAGAGACTGCTGGTTTGCATTGTAATAAAGAGAACACATAAACAGCACACAGTATAAAAACTGCCAGTATGAGTCAAAGCCCTCTGAGACACTAAGCATATGCTAAAATTTCAAACAGCCATGCCCAGAGTTAGCAGAGACAGTCAATCTCATTTTTGTATCTCCTGTAACTGCTTCAGAGATGAAGATACTATACATTATCAAACCCCAGGAGCTTTTCAAGCTTTACTTGAAAAGCAAGTGTTACATTATGGTTTTAAATTCTGAAACCTGCAGGGACTACAAAACAGAGTAAATTAGTTGGCTTGGTAAAAGATCCAGGACCTCATCTCATAGTGATGAAAGTATTTCTCATGATTTCCAAACAACTGGTTCAGCCAGCTAGCAGAGGTAAAAAAAAAAATATAAATAGATTGATCTAACTCCACCTTTTTAAAATAGATGGGGGGAGAGAAATAAGGGGGAAAAAAAAGGAAAAAAAATGCAGAGGGAGAAAAAGTACTTTTGTTTCAACACAAGATAGGACTCAAGATGTCTTTCTATTTTTTCAAACCTGAAGAAATTTAAAATGGATATTATGTTAAGCATCTAAAAAAGACAGAACTGTATTATTAAACAATAATAATCACTATATTATTAACAAGAGGCAAGTGTGTACAGCAATTGAAATTTCACAAGAGCCTCCCTTACAATTCCAAGCTGAAATCACAGTTGCATTCTCAAATTTTACATTTGATCCAGACCCTTGCCAACTACTTTAAGCTGTCAAACTGTGCTTATGGTTGCATTAACTCTTTATGGTGAATATGTACACAAAAAAATTGTCTAAGAGCAACATGATCGTGAGCATGAGACTGATGAGCTGAAGGAAGTGGTCAACAAAATGAGCAAGAAGGTCTGAGCCTATGAGTCAATAATGCAGCTTCGTGTATTAGATTTTTCACCCCTAAGTAGACTTCTCAAAGAAGTGTTGCTAAAATAACTGAGCACATAGTCTGACCTACAGAATGTGGTTTTGCCATATAATGACTGAGCCCTACAATACGGAAAAGCTTCTTTCCACTTTCATCCTCAGCAATTTAATTCAAGTGCAATCTCGGCCACTTCAAGCTTTGGTATTTCTCTCTTTCGCTGCATTTTCTCTGAATGTTACCAATCATCTATGCAATTTCAGCTGCAAAACTAATCTTTGCAGTATATTACATGTAATATCTCCTTTTTAAAAGCGGAAGCCCTTATGACCTCTATTGTATTTCAAGAACTTTTCATGATCTAATGGCAAATTGAAATATTTCCTTTTCCCAGTCCAAATATATTTCTCCTTTCTCAAATACCACCTTCTTTAGAGCAATGAGAGGCAAAATCTTTAAAGGGTTTCCTGTAACCTGATTAACATTTTTGTAATTGCAAGAATTTCTAGAATTGCCACTAGCTTATGAAACAAAATCCAAATAAAATGGAAGGGTATTTGCACGCAGGCACAGAGACCTATCAGCCATATGACTCTAATATAAATACAGTCAAAGGCTCTCATTATTTCAAAATACTTTTTAAAAATTTATGTGTTGCCTTTTAGGAAAAAAAAAATAAAACAGATGTATGCTATCACAATGAAAATTTTAAAAATCTGCTTTCTTTTTAATTTCATTTCTAAACAGAAGAAAGACATTTCTTGGGAAGGAATGTAGGATTAGACTCTACAATTATCCCAGTTAAAATATGCACAGACACACATTCACATGAGCACGTGAGCGCACACACACTTTGTTAAAGGACCTTCAGCTGAAGCAACTGTGATCTAATCTTCTCTAATAAAGCAGGAAGCCAGTGATTCCAATTTTGGGTTTGGAGCAATTCTGTCATCCACAAGAAAAGTCACACTTGGAATGACTTTTTTTTTTGTCTGTGAAATGGCAAAAGGACCTTTTATTGAAGGCAACATACTGAATGTATTTTGAGGCATTTCAAACTAACAGTTTCTGTTACAGAAACTAAAAGGATGCAATCTAGCACAGAGCAGTTTCTGTAAGTTCAAACAGGATTTTTTAAATTGTTATGATGTATACATGCATTAATGATTATTCGGTGCTTCAAGATATGAACTCCGCTGCCCAGGAGGCTGTAATGTTCCAAATATAAACATCAGGCTCCTGCAGTATTAAAGATCCTATACATTGGCTTGCTCAGCTGAATTCTTCTGTCACACACAGCATCCATTATATATTAACTACACTTTCTTATTGCAGATGGCTGGGGATAAAACACAGTTAGTAATCCAGTGTCTGTGCTTCTCAAAACGTTTTAAAAGAACAGCCTTATCAACACAGATTCATCCTGACTTAAATGAAAACAGAAATGGTACTGAAGGCCTCCACAGTGTCTAACCTAGAAGGAAATATAACCTCCTAAAAACAAACCACTAACAACCAAATATTTTCATTGAAACAAAAAAAAACCCTCTGTTTCAGCAGTTGGTCAGTTGGCTTGTACAATGTGTGTTTTCTTTAAAGAGGTGATGAGACTCGGGGTGTGGGGGGGAAGTATTCTTTTTATTCCATGACTCATCCAGCATGAATCTCTTAAAGAAAATGTTCCAGAAATAAAAAGTGATATTCAGAATAGTAGCATGCATGCAGATGAACTACTACATTCTGCAACACTGACTGAAAAAAAACCCCTAAAGATTAAAACAGGTACCATACAAACAGAAATGTTATGGCATTTTCGGGTAAAATTATTTGTTTGTTTCCCTTTATGTTATATATAGTAATTTCCACACCAATATATTAATTTCCTGTATAATGTAAAACATTGAGAAGAGAAGTTACTTAAAACAATAATAGGTTCAGAGGAGGCAGGGAGAGAAGGGGGAAAAAAAAAGAAAAAAGAAAGGTACAATTTTCTCCTTTTTCCTTCTCCCTTTTCATTGTGAATTTTAATTTTAGAGTTTCTTTGGGCTGTGCTTCTTCAGTAAGACCAAAGTATGGGGGCAGTGATTTTTTTCGGTGCTGGGGGTGAAGGATTCGCATTGCTCTCGGTTCCAGCCAGGCTCCCCGAGCCCTCGTGCTCGCTGTCCCAGAACCGCAATATCACTGCGGCGTTCCCTCCGGCTCCACGGCCGTGGAGCGTGGAGCTGTGCAGGACACACGGCAGCAGCAGCTCTGCCCCTTCCCCTGGCCAAGAGCCCTTCCCACCTGCCCCAACCACAGCGGCCACCCCAGCCCCAGGGGCGGCCGCGGGGCCACCGCGCCCCAGGACAAGGCAGCTCCCGTGGGCGCCCGCGCCGCCTGGCCCAGGAAGGCACAGCCAGGGCCAGGTGGCCAAGCCAAGGTGACAGTGGCCAGTGGGGCCTTCACAGATAGAGGTGCAGCTCTGGCCATTAGCCACAGCAGGACTAGGGAGGGTCTCCCTCATCAGCGCCGTGGCACTGAGAGCCACCCACCATTCCTCCTCTCGGAACGGCTGAGAATGGTCACAGCTGACTTTTATCTTAAGCTAAATTATTAACTTGGCGATAAATACAGGCAAAAGTTGCTCTGAGGTACATATGTTCTTAAGCACAAAACCTCTCCATATGATAACACTTAACAGAAATGTATTCTTTTCATTGGCTTTTGGCTTACTCCATAAACACACTACATCATTTTGTAGGATTTTTATTACTGTTATTATTACAATCCCATATTCCTATTCAACTTGAAATGATGAATGCAAAATCAATACAATAAGTAACAAATGTATCCACGGTGACCAAACAACAAACTCAAAAGCACAGCACGGTGAGTGAAAATTAGCATTCTTAAAACAACTACATCACAATTCAGTTGCACTGTAAAAGAACGGCTCATGAATTTAGAAGGGTTACAATGAGCTTAATTATTTGAAAGATCAGCTCAAAAAGTAAAATACACCTAGTAGGATGTAAGATAAAGGAAGAATATCTTCTTGGAGGTGACAGCTTTAAAGAGAGAGAGAAACATGATGACAAATTCCTGAATTTAGCAACTTCTCTCTCTGATAGTTAAAAAACTCCCTTCACCCATTAACACTTGCTCTATAACAATAATACTATCAGAGGGTTTGGTGTCACTTTCCATGGTAATTTTCAGTATTTCTTTCAACCTCAATGCTGCACACAGGCATTCCCACTATGCCACCTCACATCAGCAGCAATTTGACAAGAAGGCCCAGAAAAGCAAACAAGATACATTGAAACATACAGAAAAAGGCTTTCCTTTTCTTCCCTTTCTATACTTATGTGGCCCAATAGTTGCATGTATGGATTAAAAAAACAAACCAAAACGCCCCTCCCAAAAAACAACAGAATTCTTCATTAATATTTAAAGGAAAGTGCCTTTTTTCCCCTTAGAAAAGTAAAATTCCAATATTGTCTTTGTGATGTCTGTAGCAATTTGAAATCAAAGTAGGTGCACGATGTACGCAGTCAGGCTTTCATCTGGCTCAGTGCAATACTGCTTTGTGCAGTAACAGGGACAGGTGAGATTACAGATGTTCTTGCTTCTCACTGACAGTGCAAGAAAATGCCCAAAATAACAAGAAAATACCCAGAATAGCCACAGGTAAATATCATCCCCCAGCTCATGCTGTCTTATGCAAAAGGCAGGTACATTTAAAACTTAATATTGAAGGAAACTTCAGACTGAACTCAGCAGACAGAGAACCTGCCTAGCAGAAACTTTCAGCTCTGCTCTCAGTAGTGAAATTTACTACAAAGCACAACACAGTTCTTTCGATTTAAAAACTTCTGTTGCACCAGAAAACAAATAAGCATATGATACGGCGATTTTTATTTTTTCAAAGTAACACCAAAAAAAGTTTGATCACCTTCTGAAAATTACAGACAGGAAAAAAAAATTAAAAATTACATACCATTCAGCTAACATATACCTAATACCCTAACTCTATAACTTCAGAAAACTGCAACTTCTAATCCCACACAAGAAAAACTGATTGATAAAAAAAAGCCAACCAACCAAAAAAATCAAATAATAATCCATCTTGTACTTGCAAAGCTGTTAAAGGTAGAAAAATACTGGAAAGAAATGAATAGCAAGTTAACCTGGCTTCTTTAATAGTGAAGAGACTTAATCCAAATTACTCAAACCTAAAAACATATTGCTTGCCTATTCCTCCTCAGTCTTTTGAAAATGTAGTAAAACTAAAATTTTGAAAATTTATCTTTGAAAGGGACACTGAACAGTTCTGAACACTCAACCAATTTGTATATTTTTTTCTGCTAGGATAGTTTACATCTAAATCTATCGGCTTTCATAATTGATGTATTTCACTGTGAAAGACAAATCACACATACATACACAGTCTTTAATTTTATGAAAATAAGAAGACAGTGTTTAGCATGGCACAAGGCATAGTACTTTTTTGACAGAGCTGAGAATATTGCAGAAGTTCTTCCCTTTAAGATTGAAGTGAACTCCTGATTCAATATTTAATGAAACTGAGAAAGCTGCTGAATGTCCCAGAAATCCTTCAACTCCCCGCTCTCTGTTCATTCTAAGTACTATGCTGCTATAAATTAACAGTGAGACTAGATGAGATTTCAAGCAGCCAAGAATAGCATTTTTCCATCACACCACCAAATTCTCTATTTTATTTTTCTTTGCTCTTTAACAGCACTAACTTGCAGCATTATATTGCAATCGTACATCCCAGTCCAGTACTGCAGCACTACATTGCTCAGACATAGCTCTACACTCCAGCATGTTTTTAGGGTATGCAGCCAGCTCAGCTGTAAGCCAAAGGAAGATTTCTGTCAAGCAACAAAACTAAACTCTGCACAAATATTTAACAGTTCCAAGACCCCTAAAGGCTTAAAATAATATGCTTTTTGTGGCATGCTAGGAGCCAACTCCACACCGGTGATGTGCACAATGCAGAGTACTCGGCAATCGCAGCACTCTGCAAATAAAACATTGTTTCCCCTTATACCTTGGAATTCTTCAAATTAAAAGCTGAATGAAATACTGAGGCTCGCTGTGCCTCCCCAGCACTGACAGTGCAGCAGCAGCTCGTCCATTACATTAAGTTCGTCTAAAACTTCCCATGCCTCACAAGCATTTCTCATCCCCTCTCAGCAGCTGAAACACAAGTTCATTTAAAACAAACCTAGCACGAGTTCATCTTATCTAGCTTGTTTTTCAAACCGCTAGAACTACGCAGTAGCCCACTCAAACAGAAAATTTCCCAGACAATGGAATCCTTTCAAACTGCACAGCCGGCAGGATTCCCCAGTTGACAGTTTTAGGTGCATGCCAGCACGAAATGTTCTTGAATCCGAAATCTGTAATAATCACTCCTATTGATAATGTGAGCAGAAGCAGAATTACATCACGGTTAACACTTACCAAAATACATTATGTTTCTCATTAATCATGCAGTCAGGATCCCACGGCTGTGTATTCAGCATTAGCTCCTGCACAGGGCTGACATGTAAAACAGAGCTTTTTCATTCTACATTATGTGGAAATTTCCCAGCACGAGAAGCGTGAGAGAGCAGTGTGCCTCCTCAGGATGAGCGCTTTGCAGGCAGTCTTATCCCTGATACAATCCCTGTCTGATTTAGCGTTTACTCCGGCTGCATGCTGCACTGCCCATTCTTACTGTAATCTGACTCCTCCTTCTGATGTCCTTGCTGTGCCTGTGACATCAGGACTGAGTACTACAAACAGATCTTTTCGCTTCGAGCTCACAACGACATGCTCTTATATCCTGGTTAACCTAACTCTGGTGTGGACATAAAAAAAAATAAGCCCTTCTAAAATTGTACGGGCTTTTTTTTTTCTTGGCAGTAAACGCGTCTAGTGACATAACGTGCTCAATTACATAATAGATGGCAAAGACAAAGCCTATATTGTTAGTGTATTTTTCTTTGAAGGGCAGGCTCCAGGAGAAGCTTTGAGTGCCTCAATACTCCAACTTCAATAGAAGATAAAGATGCCTGGCACTTTGCTAGATCATGTACCCCTAAGACTTTTTTTTTTTTTAATCAATAGTTCCACTTCAATAAACAATTTCAATCCAAATGTTGGATAAAAAGACGTCTGTTTCTATTTTTAAAAAGCAAGTGGCAAATAGGTATTTCAATTTCAATACAGCTGAACTGATTTTTTAAACAACAATTTCTTCACCTGAATAACAAAGCATGAAGACAGGAGACATACGACAATGAGGATCTGTGATGGAGTTTATAACCTTTCACCCTCCAGGTCTCTAGTTGATTTCTGGCCCAGGGTGATAAGGACCTGGTAGGTGTTCTATTATTCTGTGGCAAATGGAGTGGTCCAAAGTTCGTAAATAGGTCCCCACACAATCCCTGATGCTGCACAAACCAGTAGCAGCCTCAGAGGAAGAAAGACCAAAGAAACACCAGAATACTGTCAACCATGTACATGGTAGTGCCTCGGGATGGATCAGACAACATGCTAGTGCAGCAGTGTGGTGAAGACAATGTGGTCTGTATTTATGCACACATGTCTCTTCTCTGAATCAATAGAGGACACTGGTTTCCTGCTGTCAGTCTGGCACGTATCAGTGAAAGTACACTTATACTAAATAAAGGTAAAAAGTAATGGACAGTATGCTGAAGCGTTTATTTCATTATAATAGGATCTAATGGGATGAATGCTTTCATTCTGCAGGAAAGAGGATGACAGGTATAATTCATTTAAAGCTCCACTTCTTATTTGTAAAACCACCACACAAGTACTATTTCATGAGGTCCAATCACTTCAGGCAACATTATCACAGCAGCCAAGGAACGCTGCAGCTGCAGCAGCAGAGGTAAGAGCCCCGGTGTACAGAGCCACTATGCATCTCTCAGCAAGAGTCCTCTGCAGCATTGCCCTCACGAGGTTTCATGCCACCTGTATCAATGTTACTGAGATTAAACACTGACGGGGAACTGGGGCACCAATTTCAGTCTTGTCCCTCACCGGCAGTCCCACAGCTATTCATTTCTGATACCTAGCCTTTCTCAGCGCCCTTTCTTATTTCAGCTGCCCTAGCAAGAGGCAAGCCTTGAAACAAGAGATCCATGGTACACATAAACTCCAAAATAAGATTTGCTTCGTGAGTTAAAAGCACACAGTGCACGAGTGCACTTTGCAGCCACAGTGCACAAAGGGAGGAAGACCAAATCTTCTTGTGTGGGTCAAACTGACCAACAAAGTAAATAAAGCAGATCTTAAATAACAGTGAAGAAATGCCATCTAAAAATCCCTGGAGAAAAAAAAAAAAGTTGTCTAGAAATCATGGCCTATGTTTCAACTACATAGTGTGGACAGCAAGTAACAGAGGGTTTCACAGCACATTCCTTGCCTTTATTTCATCATTACAATGCTCATTTGCTTCTAAAACACAGGGAAGGACACCTCGCTAAAAGGGAAAATACCATCCTCAAAGACTGGTTTAAAATATCTCAGCTGAAACCCTCTAATGTTCCCTGAGCAGTAGGTATAAGCTACTATCAGGAGCCTTCTGCAGCACAAGCATTCCCTCCTCTCCCTTCACGGAGGGTAAAAGCTCAGAGAATCAATTCTCTGTGAAATCCTTCGGCTCCTTTTCCAGCTCTGAAGTGCTTTGCGGAGCCACTGCGTGACGTCCTTTGAGACGGGCTGCACCCAGGCACAGCGTTTGCCTGTTAAGCTGCCTTTACCCTATCACAGAAAGAGAGGATTGGGGTTATTCTGCCAGGAGTCAAACTCTGCAAGATGTAGGCTACCTCAGTGTTCCACCAAGCCAACATGCCTCTTGATTCATGGCACGGGAACAGAACGGGAACAGAACGCTCATGTCTGTGTAGATGTGCCATTAGTGCTCAGGCAAGGACCTTGCTACCTTTAAACAGCCCTTCTTGAAATGCTGCTCTGCTACAATACCTGTACCAGTTTGGTGGTGTCTGATGGCAGGTCAGATCCTCAGCCAATGTAAACACCAAAGTGCCACATGTTCTGGCTGACATGTTCTCCACTACTTGGCTCTGAATGTTACCTCTTGTTTTGTTTTGCCCTGTAGGATGTAAAACAAGAAGGACAACCTCCCTCCTCCTTATTGCACCTTATTTGTGTTCTGAGAGTAAGTATGTAATTAAAGTAAACAAAGAAACTGAAACAAGAACTTCAATTTCTTTTCATTTCAACTCCAGAAATGCAAGGTAGGAGGGAAAAATCACTGGAAAGCTTTCACAGCCCAAATTCACATACTCTATGACAAACACTGCTTTCACTTACATGCCTACAACATTAATAAGCTACAAAAAGAAGCAGGGTTTGAAGCAAGGAAGAAAAAATAAATTTTATTCCCTGAGTGGAACATTGTCACTGTCAGTGAAAGCAAGGTTTAGTTTAGTAATTGCAATCCCAAATGGCTGCTGTTTTAATGCAAGCATTGAGGATTCTGCTGAGAACAGCTGTAGGGAAGTACAGTCAGGAGCAGCAAACACTTATGTGTGCCTGGAGATTTGAGTAGACCCAGCCTGTGCATGCAGGATCATGCAGAATGAATGAGCAAATTAGTCCATGATGTCAGCCCATGGTGCAAACTCTCCAACCATCAACAAGACAGCACAGGTTAACCAGCATTTAACTTTGCTAAAGATACCTGTCAACTGCAAAATTATCATATTTTCATGCATGGTTCACTTATAAAAAAAAAAACAAAAACTCCCATACTCTTGTGATTCAACAATAGCATAAACATAACAAGAAAAAAATTACTTCTCCCAAACGAGCTAGCCCTCATTCTTATTTCTAATAAAAGAAGCAACTTCTACTCCCTGAAATCCTCTTTTCCAACATTCTGTTTCTTTTTTCATAATAGCATCTCTACCTTGGGTTCTTCTGCCCTTTTTCACCTTCCTAAAAGCTTTGCCACAAAGGGCAGATTTTCAAAATGCAGAACAACCCACAAGACATCACCTCCTTGGAATAAACAAAAAGCAGGTAGCACACATGGCTCAGAAGTACAGCACATGCCCTGTACTTGTCCAGACCTGGGAAAGCTACAGGTTATTCCCCATACCTGGCTTGATCTCGAGACAGAGGGCCAACTTCATGAAGTAGCTCCTCTGTCCTGTGGTTTCTACTGATTTTTATTTGTCCAATGATTTAAGCAATGCCTCCATAATAAGTACTAAAGCCACTCACAGGCAAGTCTGTTGCAGAGACTAATTAATATTTAACATTAATGCGCCCAGTTAACTGCCTAGGATTCCTGGAAAACCCTCTTCTAGTCTTGAACTCTCCCAGGAGGCAACTAATATTAGATTTATACCCAAACTATTACCAATTGGCTTTGATGAATGCCAGTTAGTGAGGCTGACCACAGATCATCTCTTGCAAATGCAGAAGCAGATCGAGGAACTCTTTGCTGGCAGAAGTGTAATAACAGTCAACAAATACACCAGTGACACAACATTTTAAGTCTATGCATCATGTGTAGAAGGCTAAAAGATCTCATACAACTCAGAGGTTTCCAGATTTTCCTAAAATAATTTTTATCTACTGTACAGAGAGAGCCATCAAGAAAAAAAATGTATTGTGGAAACATTCATTTCTGAAAATAATATGGGAGAAACAATCCAAATCACACTTGGCCTATTAATTCATCAAGTGCATCCCTAAACTAAAAGATTGCTGCAAGCAAAGTGGGTCTAGAATTTCCACATAATTTGGAAATATATGTATTGAAGTTATTTCATTCCTATTAGTGACCACAGTGCAGAAAGAAAGAAAAGCAAACAAGCCACAGCTTTGTAAGCCTCCAAAAGTAATTGAAAATGTTTCCAAGCACACACATTTTTGTGCCTCAAATCAAATATACTAAGTACATCAGCTAGAAGTTTGGTTTGTTTTTATTTTGAAGCCATCTGGAGCAGTTTAAGACACACTACACAATAATGCAGATTTTGTGATTCATTACTAATCTCCTGAGGTTACACTAAAGGATAAGAAGGGAAGGGGCAAGTTACATTTGTATATTTTAAACAACCACAGAGGCTCATCTTTGGTTTTGAACATTCTTCATGGGCTAAAACTACCAAATGTGTTTTTTACCCTTGACTCAGAAGTGTCACTTCTGGAAATGTGCAATATTTGTCACCATGAATACCATTTAACTGCAGCAGTACCCAAAGGAACTCTGTACCACAACACGTGAATACAACTGGAGGAACTTAATTAATCTTCCTGTCACTTCCATGATGCTTTTCATTAGTTTAGCTGCTATCTGATCAACTGCTCCTTTCTCTATTGGAAATGGCTAACCAGAACCTCCTATAAAAGCATTTTCAAGAGGTAAACAGGCTCACTTTTGATTCTGAGAGCCTTTACAAAGCTTTGCCAAGCAGACTTTATCAGTTCAGTAACAGTACTTACAGCACTGCTCTTTTTAAGCAACTGGGATTTTCCACATACACAGCTTAAGAAATATAAATAGAACAATATGCTTTTTTCTAAGCTTAAAGCTACTACTTCTGGTATTTTGTAGTTTGAACACAGATAACATGCAGCAATTGAAAGGTCATATTCTTCTGAATTTCCTTCCCATAGGCATGGATAGTTATTAAGCAAAAAAGCAGAATGTAGCCAACATAAAACCAAACCCAAATTTTGGGCACTGTTGCTGCCAATTGTTTCACTAAATGCCCACTCCTGTCATCTTCTGCTCCTAAGCATGGGACAAGATTTAAGTTAATAAATGTGAATGAATACACAACTGCTGCAGAAGCTTCTTTGAATATGTATATTAATAACAATTTTAAATAGATATATGGTCTTAAAAGCAAACAAGACCAAGAAACTTGTCTGAATGCGTGTCAAACATATTTTGAAACACAACCACACACAAAATGCAATTTTTTTCCCCTCAAAAATGAAAACTGGAATTGATGACAGCACAATGTCCAACCTGCATAATCCTCCCTTTCTCCCTCTTCCCCTTTTATTTCTGTGCAGCTTTCAGAACAATTTCTCTGGCATGTGGGGTTTGAGCATGTCACAAGCAGACAATTCATCACTACCTCTTGTGAGGTGAATGATTAATTAATGTTTCACTATTTCTGTCCATCTTTCCAACACTCTCTATAAATTTTCAACATACCTTGTAGACATATCACAAAATCCAGATGTATTCTCACAATTTTAAAACTTAAATTTAGAAATTCAGATGTTGTACTAAAAAATTTTGTACAAATTTCACACTCAGGATTTTTTTATTTTTGTACTCTGATTTACAGGATGCATCTGTTCATCAATGAATGGATGCATTTTGCATTTCTGATTACAGCATCAAATGGCCAAAACTATGCACTTCTATTATTTCTATAAAAATTTTTATCAATCAACTTATAAGTCTCAAGTAAAAAAAAGATAGTATATAGTAAACTCATCCACTCATTCTGCCTGCTTTTCCTGCTTTTACTGTGTTTGATTGAACTAAAGTAACAATTTCTTACATTATTAATTAGAGATCACATAATTTAGTTAAAAATTATAGAAAGCAATTATTGCACAGGTATCAGCCTATGTTTTAAGGTGGGAATTTTTGTCTGGGGGCTTTTCTTGGGGGGGGGGGGTGGTTGTTGGGTGAGGTTTTTTGTTTCTTGTTTAGTTTTTAGTTGTTGAGTGTTCTTTTTTTTCCTTCAACAAGGTGCATCAAAGAACTGGAGATTTTCTCAACACATCATTTAGGACTCTTGTGTGCAAATTGTCCAGGACTGTTGATTTTAAACAGTCTTTAGTTCAAGCAGCTGCTGCTTTGCATCTTCCTTTCTTTCCTCCAGGCCCTTTGGAGAGTGCCTTAGCACACTCATTTCATGGAGACTGCATCAAGCATTTTTCAAAATATAGGATAAAAATATTTTTTTACCACTTATGGTGCTTTCAAATCACTCGTAACAATCTTACTATCTCCATCTAGTGGCTTATATGATTAGGAATTTTGCTATCAATACACTGAAATCTTTTTATTGTCCTTTGCCTTGCCAACCACAGAATTTTCATTTCCTGCTTCCAGCTTTCCCTATAAATTTTGCATACTTCTTACTTCTAATTTATATTGATTAGCATTTGATTCCTCTTTTATTATTTTGTTCCAAGATGTGCTTTAAATTCTAGTTGCTCTGCTAATTTTGTGGCTGAACCAGGAAAGACTTTTAGTTAAAGTTTGCCATTTTCTGAACATGGAACAATTTTTTTAGTCATCTAGTGACCTCTAGTAATCTAAGGCAGCATCCATTTTCCTCCCAAGTCTTTTTTAGCTCTTTTCTTACCAAACATTTCTGCTTCTAATTTTCCTATAAGAAATAAAATATCTCGAAACACAAAATCTGCAACCAATTTTATTTGTATTCTGTTTGCTCCTATAGAATATTAAAAATAAATCCCTTTCCATACCCTTAAGTACCTAAAGGGAAGTATTTCAAGATACATGCACAAAAAAACCCATTCCTTACTTTTTTTATGCTGTTCAAAGAAGAAAAGGGAAAAAAAAAAAGTAGCAATGCAGTATGATTTTAAGTTTCCCAGTGATCATGAAGGCACTGAGCTGTGGTTTAAGTACTTAACTGCAAGAGGAAAATGCCAGCATGTGAATTCCCAGTGTGAATGGGTGCAAAGCAGCTTGGTTTTATACTGGATCAATCAGTGGGAGTGAGGCTGAAGCACAGACCTACAGGCAGGCAGGGACACAAGCACTGCCAGCTGCACAACATTACAACTTCCCTCCTGCTTTGGAGAACTGAGATGCCTTGCAGCAGCACCCAAAGCGATTGCAAGGTGCCAGCACCACAGTTGCAACTAAGAGGCAGGAGCTTCAGGCATGTCCTACTTTAATGACCTTAAGAGACAGCATCTCAACCAACTAAAGTAGCCAGAGCTACAGACACCTCCTGAGGCAACTCATCCCATGATAAATTGTAATCTGACAGGGAGAAATTTCATCTCCACTGACATAGAAACAGTTAAACTAATCTCACAGAAAACACTATTGCTGCACCTGAATTCCTCTTTCATATTCAAGGAAAAACTGTTTTAGCTAAAGCTATCAAAGGAAATGCAAGTCAGAAAGTGCCTGCAAAGAGGGGAGAGGACACAATGGCAGCAGGCAAGACACTAATTTGGGGCTATAAAAGGATGCAAGTTATAGCACACTATTCAACTTTTTATGAGATTGTTTTTAAAAATCTGTATTAGATTTATTCACAGCAGCATTGAATTTGATAGGCCTGTCCAGGTGTAAGCATTTTGTAATTCCACACATGCAAGTTCCACAGCAGAGTGCAAGAAACAAATTGTCATAAGTGAAAATATCAGCAATACCTCGCTGTAGGTGGGATTGGACTCAGAGACTGACACTTCTGGTTTTATGTGTCTATTTGTTGTGTGTGTACCTGCAATCTGGATGTCTAATTTCCCACCACAGTCAAAGCAGATCAAACTGATTCAGTCAACAAAGTCAAAAGAGTTACTCATTACATCTGGAAATAGACAACAGCTTTGGGTGGCCAAGCAGCTCTCCAAGCTCCATTATTTATATTGACTGGAGTTTCACCAATCCAAAGGGGAGCTTGGACACCTTGCTCACTCCTAGAGAAACACACACACACACTCTGCCAGCTGAATCCCAGCCAAGGCTTCCAAATCCCTTAAACAATCTGGGACCCCTGCAGATCATCCACACCTACTGAATTTCAGATCCATCTGGGATCACCACAGCAGCTACCAACTGTGCTCACCAACACTAAGCAGCACTTAAAAACAGAACATGAGGAACACCTGCAAGTGAAACAAGCATATAATTTATTCAAGAAGAATTGAATTATCTCCTAAGGAATTAACTATAAATTAGCTTCCTCAGTGAGTGGGGAAATTTCCTGGGTTCTTACATGACCCTAGAGTGCCTCAATATTTCGGTCCTTGCAAAAAAAAAAAAAATCAAAGATCGAAAATGTCTGTCTCAAAAATGTCAGGCACAGAAAAAAGTACAACTCTTGTATTACCAAGCTCTCATCCTACAATAACCATGGTCTGCTAAAATCCCTGTATTTTAACTTCAGATATTTAAAGTATTCATGCTTACCTTTAAGAAAAAAATGGGAGCATGTCACAAAGGTGCTGTTAGACAATATAGGCATTTATAGCGAACAGAAAAAGAATGTTAAAATCATCCAGAAACTATTTATTTCTTCTAATTTCAAATGCTCCAATATTCTTTTCCTGGGGGAAATGGAAGGGTGCAACTGCTTCTTAACATTCTGCCAATAGTGTTCAAATACAATCCTACCTGGTTTATAATAAACAACAGCAAAAGGAGTGTTTTCATCTCTGTTCCCACCTTTGATCTTATTGACAGAGACTTCTGCCACTCTAATTTAGAATGTCATGTACAGCAAAAAACTCCTGTCTGTATCTGTTCCTTTCTCATTGCATCTCTTTTCTGTACAGATTCCTTTTGATCTGCCATACCTCTGAATTAAATTATCAGATTTGAAAACACCCTGCCATATTAGCAGCCTATAGGTAAGCTCTGTTTCCCACAGCTGAACAAAACCAGTGTATCACAAAGCCATACACCCTCTTTGACATGCACTTTTCAGGACCTGGCTCAATACAAACACTTCACAATTTATTTATACCAATATACTTGGAAAATTAATAAATTTTAAATTCAACCTAAATAGAGTGTTGTGGGTATTTTTAAATAATTCAGTGATTTTTAGTTTGCTGCACAGTAACATTTATAATAAGCCTTGTAACACTAGGTGTCTAAACATTTATATAGACACAAAATTTTGGTCTAAGCCCTCAATTTTTTCTTCTCCGCACTATACAGAAGAACAGAATACAAGAGATGAAAATGTATCTCATAGCTTCACTTCATATTTCAACAGAGCATTACAGCTGAAAGAATTTCAGCTGGGTTTGAAAGCCCCAGCTACATCTCTTTAGTCTCTCTAGATACGAGACAAGTGTTCCAGGTGTACTGACTAGATCCATTTGTGTCATGTCAGGACTATGATAGCCTGGAAGTGTTAATGGAGGAAGAACTGGCTGTAGGGGTCTGTATCTCTGGCCAGACTGAGGAAGGGTGTGCAGACAGAAGAGCAGAATATAGAGGAGTGGTGAACTGGACTTCTCTGCTCACTTCTCCTGCAGATCCTCTACATTCTCCAAATGTAAGAAGGTGATTGTCATTTATGTTCTGACTGCTCAGACAGAGTGGACTGCAATGTAAAAGTGACTTCCAGTTCATCTGAGGGTTGCATTGATTTGGCAGTTGAGCTTTGGAATGGAAAACTGGTTTAGCAATGGAAAACTTCATCACTGACAGAAAAGCTTTCATGGAAAATAGTGTAAGAAAGAGAAAGCCTCAGTAAAACCATGTAATGCAGAAGTCTGCAGTGCCTATTTAATCCTACTAAAGTTATTTTATCATGTTCTCTAAGTTTCTGATACTTATGTACTGATACACTCTTCATCACTTATCTACCACTTCCTTCCTTAATCACTGTCCACCAGAGCATTTAATTAAGTAATTATTTTTACCAAGAGTAACTGTCTATACATCAAAATCCACTGGGCCGTGCTCTATTTTTATTTTCATCCCTTAAAACCAATGACTTTAAGAACAAATTCAGGAAGTACCGAGCACGAGGTAGTGCACTGTTGCATAAAGCAAATATGCATGCTAATATACACACGTATTTGTACCCAGCCTTGTGCACACACAAATGCATGCAGTGTAACACAACAATGCTAGATGCTTTCTCAAGTGTATAATTAACTTGCTACACAGGTCAAAAGCCACACTAGGATTCCAGTTTCCTCATTTTTTTCTTACTCATTCTTCCTCCACAAGGTGATTTATTTTTCGTCATTGGATATGAAGCCAATCAAAGGGTAGAATTAGGAGTGATAAAATTTGCAAGCTATTTTGTTACTTTTTACTTCCTATCAGTATGCCAGAGACATTTGGTTAGAAGGAGGAAGTTAAATTATCACGCTGAATATTTCAGCATTACATTTTATTAAAAGTCTGGATATTTTTAAATTTTATTATTATTCTAAATAATAATATTATTTAGAATAATAATAATAACAGCTTATTATTCATAAGTGTTAGTAATTGCTCTTAATAAAGTCACAGTGGGTTCATGCTCATTGCTGCTCAGCATAAAAAATGTGATGACTGGCTATTGCTCTGTCTCCTGGGTCTCATAACTGTTCTGGCCAGGTTAGGAACCTATTTTATTGAATATCCCAAACAATGCATAAGGTAAGAATAAAAGCGAATCACACTTTTAGTCAGTGTCCTCTGGGATGGTCTTTCCCTGTAAAAAGGTCCATGAAACCACCTGCAGATGGGAAGATGTGCTCCAGGCAGAGCTAGCCAGCAATTCTGCAGGCTATATAAGTCTTGTCCCCCTTTTGCAAGGATTACTATCCACAGTTCCACAGCCTGTGCTTTACCTCTCATCATCACCCAGTCACTACAGGAATTGGGACTACTGTCTCCTAGACACCTGCTGAGCACTTTAATAAACCTGTGATATTCTAAACTTCTGCCTGATGCTATGAGTGTTTTAAATTAGGACTCCACCAGAGTAAAAAATAAAAGACAATCTTGAGGTTAAGTGTCTCACATCAATGTGTCACCAAGAGAGGCAAGAGCAAAGGAAAATGCCTTGGTCTGAATCAAGACAATTAAAACTGCCCCCACAGTCCAAGTAAGCTATTCATTAGGTTACTGTTTGTTTTTTTTTTCCCAGAGATAAGAAATGGAAGCTCACTAATAAAATACATTTTTTAACTGAGAAAATGGGTTACAAAATTGATGGGCAGCCTCCTGCTAATTGAAATTTTTGTTATAATCAATAAAATGGGAGTGTGAGTTATTCTGAGTGAGAGTTATTCTTAGGTGCCTCAGTAAAGGGAATCACAATATATTGATATTTGAAAAAAAATTAATAACTATTGACTTTTCACTGGAGTTATACAGATTTAAATATAAAACCCAGAAAATTTAAGATTCAGATATTTTGAAGTAATAACAATCACAAAAAACCCACAGTTTTGAGGCTTCAAGGTATTTTATCATTAATACTTTCAGGGTTTCTTTAGAAGAAAGTTACAAAAAAAAAATTGCAACAGTCAAACAGCAAGCTCAAAGAAACAGATTTTTCTTTACAAGTTATGTGACTACTTAATCTGATTTTCAAGTTTAGAAACAGATGGACTGGTGGTTAGGTCCTGCTGTTGCTCATACTTCATATTTAATATTTTTCTGCTATAGTCTTTTGCCCTTTTGTAAAGAGTCATTTCAAACTTTTCATTGAATATTTTCTAAGGGAAGGTCAGATCTGAGAGGCTACGAATGGATTAGCCTTTGATCTTCCTTCCTTGACTAATGTGTATTCAAGCCTGCCAGGAGATTTTCTAAAATGACAGATGCAAGACTGACTGAACAAGAAACACCTATTACTTGGAAGGGGGACATCACAGGAGTTGCAATAGTTTTTACCTAGAAATTGCAAAGTATGTGATTTACAGAACTTTAAGAAATGTAGATGTTTAGTACTACTACTACACATATGTCAATATTTTTGAATGCATCAGAAAAGCCACATTATGAGATACTAAAGGAATATTACATGAGTCATCAGAGCATGTACATTATGAGAGGGATAATTAGTCATTTCTGATGACTGGCTAAATACCATAAATAGGATTTCACTGTCATTCTGGGGTCACACCATGACATTCTTATAGAACAAATAAATCCTCTAAAGAGGGACAGTTTGGCTGTAAAGCTCCTCCAGTGGGAAGCATCACTATACAAATAACTCTCTCCCTTTTTATTCCTGCTAGAGACCCTTTCAATTGAGCGAGGTAAATGACCCTCACTCATCACCAGTAAAATATTGTCACTTTTTGAGGTGTTCCCCCCACCAGTGTCAAGATATGCCTCACAGAATTAATCTTTCTGTAACCTGACTGACAAAGTCCTAATTTACTAGACTTGAGGCACTCATGATATAAAAGGATGAAAGGACATTAGCATTTATGATACAATATTAATATTTTTGCAAGAGCTGATGCAGTTTCTACTAGATTATTTTTTAAGATAGGAAATAGTATACCCTTGTTTTACAGATGAAATGTGGATTTAAAATATAATAAGAGGGATTAGTTAGTGAAAGAAGAAAGGCTGAATCCCTGGAGTTCTTGACTCTACAGTAGCATTCAACTCAAAACATCTCCCATCACATGAAAAATGCAACTGTGAGGAAGTGTATATAAAACCTGTACTAATCCCTCTTAATGCTGAAAGAACATACACAAAATAGGTTATTATTTGTAAGAAAACACTGACTCACATTTTCCTAACACTGTGTTCACAAGACAAAAATGGGTCATTGTCTCCTCGTATAGATTTTGTAAGACTATCAAAGTTACATTGGGGTGAACTTGACCCAAATTGTGTCAGGAAAAGGGTTGTGCTGCTAATAAAGATAAAAGTCTGTTCACTGTGACACTATTCAGTAGTTAAAAAAAAAATCTTGTAAACAATTGCTGTCAGCTTTCAAATGCAATTTTATAAAACTCCTGTGGCCTTCAGACATGCTACACTTTCATCCTTATCACCACATTAAATCACCCTGCCAATAATGTCTTTGGGAGGAATTTGAATTCTTCAGGCTTGAATTTAATTACCTTATGTAAACTAGAAAATATCTTCAGTGCACTTTGAGGGAATAGCTTATCTTGGAAATTGTTAAATTCTGTTTTGTTTAAAATATTTACATTTTGATAACTTTATTCTGCTGCATATAGCATTTATTGATCTTTCTCAGGAATCCATTTTCAATATAATGAATTCTATTTATTTTCCATAAACTCTTGACTGTGCTAGGCCATATTCTTAAACAGCTTTTAAGGAAAAAAAATAAATTAACATGGTTTTGAGAGCATAAATATTTTGTTTTATAGAAATTATAAGACAGGGAAATGCATCCTTACAGTTTTTTTTTATCTTTTCTCTGGACACAGTATTTTAGTCAACATCTTGGAACATAGCAGTACTACCTTAGTTAAAATTTTTCAGAGTAAAAGTATGATTATATTGCCTGCTACCTGCATATGGAAGTTTTTTTCTTTCTATATTATGACTCATGACTTAATTTCTATATTATTACACATTTGACTCATTCAGTAAATGTTTTGTTCTTGTGGGGTTTTTGTTTTGTTTATTTGGTAAGGAATTTGAAAGTATTTTCAGTTCTCTTTTTAACTCATCTCCTGATTTCTCACTCTTCTTTTCAATCTTCCATCCCCAATCATTCTCTCTTCTCTTTCACACTTACACCTATAGCAGTTTTAACTGCATTTTCAGATACTATCAAAGTATATTTTTTCCCTCTTTTTACTTCACAGAAAATATCTATAGATGTGAACGCATTTCACAGCCAGTCAAGCCAAGATTCCCTTCCACCTGCACTCAAATGCAGCTCTTGAAATGCATGAAAGTCCAATTCTACTTAGGAGGGGAGGATAGCAAACAAGTATTACATAGAATTTCACCATCTAATTAAAAAAAAAGTACATCCAACAAAGGCAGATAGATTTTCACATCCTAAATCCTAAAGTTTAGGAAACCAGATTAGTTTAAAAAATAAAATAAATTAAAAAAGAACAATTAAAAGAAAAGGAAGGGGGAAAAGGAAGGGGGAAAAGGAAGGGGGAAAAGGAAGGGGGAAAAGGAAGGGGGAAAAGGAAGGGGGAAAAGGAAGGGGGAAAAGGAAGGGGGAAAAGGAAGGGGGAAAAGGAAGGGGGAAAAGGAAGGGGGAAAAGGAAGAGGGAAAAGGAGGAGGAAAAAGGAGGAGGAAAAAGGAAGAGGAAAAAGGAAGAGGAAAAAGGAAGAGGAAAAGGAAGAGGAAAAAGGAAGAGGAAAAAGGAAGAGGAAAAAGGAAGAGGAAAAAGGAAGAGGAAAAAGGAAGAGGAAAAAGGAAGAGGAAAAAGGAAGAGGAAAAAGGAAGAGGAAAAAGGAAGAGGAAAAAGGAAGAGGAAAAAGGAAGAGGAAAAGGAAGAGGAAAAAGGAAGAGGAAAAAGGAAGAGGAAAAGGAAGAGGAAAAAGGAAGAGGAAAAAGGAAGAGGAAAAAGGAAGAGGAAAAAGGGAAAATCTCATTTGATGCTAGCAGTGCGTAAAGCACTGTTTCCAGCATGCAATATCTGTGGCCAACTCTCCTGTAAACATCCAGTGTGCCTACACAAAATCTTTGCCAAGTCAAGTCTTTTTTAGTACCACCCCTTATCAAGGCCTGGCTTTCAACTGCATTGTTACAAATAAGAGCACTCTGCTAATATTATGCTACTTTTCCAAAGATAATAAATCCTCCCCACCAACACCCCAGCAAATCCCCCAGTCAGACTCACTGGTAGGGTGGCTCTCAGCTAAGCAACAGAAAGGAAGGTTTGCTGCATTCACAGTGTGGGTAATTTTTTCAGCTGGATGTTGCCATGGAGTAAATAGTGTTCAGCTGCACACCACATCTGCTCTGGCACAAACATGTCCAAGAAGGGACATGGGTTTTGCCAAAAAGGGCACATTTTGCACAGTTTTGGATTCTACTATATTTCCAATGGCTACAGTATATGCCAGACAGTTTTGGAAGCTTCCTAAGAAGGGGAGCATACAGATGAGCAAACATATCAGTATGTCTAACAAACAGATCTCATTGCAAATATTGACATTCAAGTATTCTTTATGCTTTAGGGGATTGTGTTATTTATGAAGTGTTTGATAATTTAAAAGAAAATCCCTACTTCCACAGGTTTCAAACATTTTAAAGGAAAAGCCTTCAGTTTCCACAGCAATAAAACCAAAAAGTCACGCAAAACAAATTCAAATAAATAAAAATAAACTTGCCTTTTAGGTTTTTTTAAGTTTTGTACTTATATTAAATCCTGGATTATGCTTTTAGTTTATCTGTTTGAGTTAGGTCCTCTTACAGAAGATATGCTAGAGCTATTATTTGAAAAAGAATCATTTCAGAGTTTGCTATCAGAATATGCTGTAAAGAATTACACCACAGGCCTGCTTTTGGACAACTGCCTAAAAGTGCTTCCAACAATAAGCAGGAGCATATTATTTTAAGTGTATGTGCATATGAAGACATGAAAGACTCCACTTCCCACTTTCTTCAAAAACTTGACCCCTTAATTTTTGTTGACAGCCCCCAGAAATGCCCAGGTGGCTAACATCAGCTGAGGCACATTCTTTGCACCTAGAAAGTTGTCATGGAAATAACCACAGAATTCTTTGGCAAAGTCTATTTCAGTCCTTACTTGTACTCTGCGCAGAGAGGGAGCTGATGGCACCCACAAAGTGGCCTGTCACACCTAAGCAACACAGTTCTATTGAATATCTAACACTTTTGGAAAATAGTCATGGCACTGAGTTACAGATTCTCAGTCACGACCAGACTCTCTGTATGTGATTGGGATTTAAACAACTTCAGCAAAGTAGGCTTTGTAAGTCTGGGTAAGAAACAAAACCTCTGAAGGACATCTGATGCCATTGTTGGGTCATCTCACATCAGGTACTACAATTCCTGATGGGTTGACACAAGGGACTACATCAGCTGCAACGAGGATATAAAAACCAGCTTCTGACAAAATCTTTTGAATTAAGAAGTGCACAAAATGATCCTTCCATCCATACTTCCACAAGCAAGCCCTTCATTTAAGCTTGCTCAAATGCACGGATTAACCCAACTGCTGGTGGATTTTTGGGTTTTTTTTTTTTGGTCTACTCCTTCTAATTATCTTTGTGGACAAATATTTTTGCCATCCTCTGTGAAGAGGGGAACTGCATATGATAATTATTCATCTTTGCTGTGACTGGATCTATAAGGTCCCCAAAAAGCATCAATTTTGTACCACATTTTTTCAGTGTTCTCAAAGGGTGAGTAGAGAAACACTGAGCATGCTGCCCTTTCAAACCTCCATGGCTGAAGTCGTGCCATGTGTGACCTCTGCCTCCACTTCACAAGTACTCTCCAATAGCATAGTACACAAAAAGTAATTTAAAGTATGTAACAAAACACAAAGAATGGAGCATAATCTATAACCAAATAGTTCCCAGAAGTAATGGTTCAAAGTAGTCAGGAAGGCTCACACAGATGGCTTTTATCCTCATTCTCTAAAAACACCAATTTTATTAGCTGGAGACTGATGATAGATTGAGTAGCTTCAAAAATGGTTGTAAGTACCAGCAAGTCACTTGGTCAAAAGATATGGAAAGATTTACAGTTGTAAGCTGTGATACGTAGATCCAAACATAGAGGGCTTGAAAGCAAACAGTGAAATCAACATGGCATGTCTCTTTAGTCATGACCACAGAGAGGGATTAACATCCAACACAGACTTTTGCTCTTGTGCAGAACATAGGGAGCCAACAGAGTAATCCAGAGATGTGCCTTGCAATAGGATCAGACATAGAGAAAAAAAAAAGGAAAAAAAAAATTGCAAGCCCAAAAGACTTTCAAATATTGTTTTGGAAAAGGCAGAACAGGCGATTTATTAAATACAAGCACAGATGAGAGCGCCTCCAGGGACCAGATTTATAATAATTACTACCTCTACTGACAGCTTCTTGCCTTTTAAACTTAGAAGAAAAGGATGTGGGAGAAGGTCACACACAAGAACACATTTGTCATCCAAGATGCTGTCCTCCATTTCTATGATAAAATAATTTCTCTTACAATGCATTGCAAAGCAATGGACTTCAGTTCCCAAATTATGCTCTGTTAACATGAATCACACAGAAAAAGCACACTCTCATTTATTTTCCCCCCTTTCAGGCTCACGATTTTTTCTTCAACTATTTCATTTAAGTGAATTTTTGTTTTGTGCTCATGTGAAATAACCCAAAATCCTCAAATCCCCACAAATAAAATGCCTGGGACAAGCAAGTGAAGTACTGTACAAAAAAATTGAAACAGCCTCTCTCTATCATGCTTGCTTTCCGTCACAACCTATTTGGCAGGATTCAGTCAGGACTGCCGTACTAATGTGCTGCTGTTGGAATGATCTCTTTTTTCCCAGCCTTTAGTCTTCTGTCTGAGGAAAGGTGTCTCCCAGGGAAAGTGTCTTGCAAAAAATGTTCAGTTTACCATGCATAAATTATACTCAGGTAGACAAATGCCACACTTGCTCTAGGAGGACAAATTAAAATTTCCTGGTTTTACTTCCCATTCTCAATGCTGATGCTACATCACATTTCACTGCGCTGGATGCAGTCCCTGAAAGAATATCTATTTTAAATTAGCAGAAACTAAATGATTAATGCAGTATTGATTGCAAAGAAGTTTGTGAGTAGAGAATTGCCAAGCCCTTGGTTTCCATACCTCATCAACAGTCAGGTCTCAGAGATTCATTTGATGCCTCATACACATCAACTACCTCATTCATACTTAAACAAGATTTAAAGTATGTTCTCCAAACAGAACAAGGTACTGAGGATAAAATATGTGCCCACCAAAAGAAAGAGTTTTTCCCTCTGCTGGAATTTCTCATGTAAGTATTTAATCACTTGCATTCTGCCCACCTGACTGCACACTGAGAGTTCATTAGCTTTACATGTAATGTTCTTATTTCTACTCATAAAGCTGTGCACGAATTCAATACAAATACAGTTTGCATGTATGTATAACCCATCTGTAACTCAACTTGAATTTAAAAATCACCTTTGTATTCCCATATGATGCCACTGAGCCAGACTATGCAAACCATTTTAGAGCAGCCTTAGGAATGCATTTTAGCCATGTGATAATGATTAAAGAATATAATCCAAAGTGACTCCTGAACTGCAAGATACAGTCGCTTCTGACCATTTCTCTGTTGCTGCTTATATACGACCACCATTTCAAATGTTCTCTCTCTTTAGAGAGAAAGAGTAAAAATAAAAATTAAAAAGAAAAAAAAAAGAAAAAAAAAAGAAAAAAGAGAGAAGGATTAGATCAAACACAAATACTTTTTGAAGTTCACTTCTAGTCTGGGGCCACTGTGAAAGCCCCAGTGAGCTTCAAAGTCACAACCTAGGAAGAATCATCTTTTACCCTGACGAAAGTTAGATATAGGACATGGATTTGAAGGAATTTTTCAAGGCCATTTTCTATATCTGAGAAGCTAAAGCTGTTCCCAAAATAATTTGATTGACATGCATAGTCTGAAAATATAGATGGTAGGCAAGTCTTACAGAATACATTTTTGCCCCTAGCAGAAGTTATAGACCTCACTATGGATTTATCAGGATTACCAGACTAATTTAGCTGGCAATCTATATCTTTTGTACAGGTGCTTATCAGTCTGGCAGAAGAGTATTATCACTTAGTACAGTTTGGGTATTAACAGCTAGCAGTTCTGTAGAGCATATTTTTCTACAACCACATTGATTTTGGTTTTTACATCATATTCAGTAAAGACAAAAAAAGAATCACTCTTTGCATAAATTTCCCAATTACAAAGTTGCCACTGAGTTCCCTCAAATCAGCTTTCCAGCACATGGCAATTATTTTTAACGCTGTTTCTCTAGTTTCTGCTTTTTATCTGATACACTCACCCTTATTAATATAAAGTTTCAAGCAGAGCTAAACCGAAGTTGAGTGGGTTTCTTAGTGCCTAATTCAGCTGAGTTTATGCATTTCACAAAATATTCTGAATTAGAAGAGACCCACAAGATCATCCAAGTCCAGTTCTTAGGCCTGCATAGGACATCCCCAAGAGTCACACCATGTGCCAGAGAGTGTTGTCCTAATGCTTCTTGAGCTCTGTCAGGCTGGTGCTGTGACCACTTCCCTGGGGAGCTGTTCCAGTGCCCAACCACCCTCTGGATGAAGAACCTTTTCCTGCTATCCAATCTAAACCTCCCCTGACACAACTTCAGGCCATTCCCTCGGGTCATGTCACTGGTCACCAGAGAGGAGAGAGCAGTGCTTTGCAGAGAACAAAGAGTTCTTTCTGGTGACAACAATAATCCATGCTGAAGATGATGCACTGACATTTATCCCTGCTGTCTGATACTATGCTATAGCCTATAGAGCTTGTCATGAGTTTCTTTGGAGAATGGAAAGAGAATTACCTCAATGATGAGAAATTCCAAAAGTGCAAGGCATGCGTAGCCATATGACTGCTACTGTTAAAACCTGTTGGTGACATCCTGCTGAGTTTCTACAGGAAACAGCCCAAATGTCTTCTTCCTCAACCAGGTTTTCTTAACTTCAACTCCATGGTTTTCCACTGCCAATGGCACTATATTTTAGGGACATACACATCCTCATCTATTCATAGATATGAGCAAGGGAAATCTGTATCCAACACGAAGGTAGAACATTTTGGTCTGACCACTTTTCTTAGCTGATAAAATGATGTCACTAATCTTCCACTGGTGCTGCATTAGTTTATGAAACAAAAGTCTCATTTCAAAAAAACACATTGCCTGCCCATTAGACACATTTTAATGCTTCAACGTGACAGTCTGCACTTCACCAGATGCCTTAAAATCACAGGTCCACTTTCAGTCAGTATATTATCTCAGAATCAAGCTTATCTGGTACACTAATGTGAGGAGCAAACCACTGTTTAAAATGCCTCCTATTGTGCAATAGTGGTGTTCTGGAACAGTACTGCAACAGCTACCAGAGAATAACAAGGCTATTTATATCTTTAGTGCTTGATAACTCATAAAACTTAGTTACATCTAAGTAATTTGGGGGGCATTAACGCTTTTCAATGTCTGCAGAATAAAAGTATGCTAATGAACTAAACAATTTTTTGCATGTAGAAATGAATGTTATCTTTCAAACCAGAACCGAATTCCCTAGTTAAATCTCTGAATATAATTTCCTGAGCTTGTGTGAAGTACTCCTTTATGTATGATTATTATTTTAGTAGCTCTGCTAAAAAAGTAAATCTCTTACATACATTAATAACTAATAGTTGCCTTTTAAGCACATTAGTGCAAATATACTTACCCCTATCACAAGGAATCAGGCTACACTTTGCTGACATTCATTACTAGAAAATAGTCCACTTTGTCTTTTTTTTTTTCAAATGAAGCTTTGTTTACTCTGTCATATTTTTAAAACTAACTCCAAAAGCAACTGTAAAATGTAAACTGAACTCCATGTATTATTACTTTTGAATCTCCAACAAGCAGAACTTTTAACTGAGCTTTGCATTTTTTAAAGAAATAAAAAGAGTGATTTTCCTCAAATGCACACAGGTTATGGCCCACAATTTCTTTAGATGCATTAGCATGTACTATTTTCTCCAGTATTTGGAAAAACTCATTTCTTAATTTCTGCCTTTTCAAGCTACCTGGCATTTAGCAACAGGCCCAAAACAGCAAAATACCTCCATGCTTTAAGAACACCAGGAATGGGTTTAATGCACCTCTATGAAGTGGAAAAATAAAGCACATAAGGGTTACAGTCTATCCTCTACTACAGAATATATTTCAAATATGAACAGAGAGAAAATGCATAACATCAACTGATTGCTAAATGAGTCTCTCTGTGTGAAAGGGTCAGCTTGAAGAAGAATATTAATTTGGGTGTTTTGATCCTCAGACACAAGGCGAGTTGTTGTCCTGACTCCCTGAGCTGGACTTGAAACTGCTGCACTCCAGGCATCCAAAAGGAGATTTCTCTAGATATTATAACTTATGAAAACTGAAAGTCGATGATTTTATCACATCTATATAGACTATTTCTTTTGAAACGAAATTCTGGCATGTTACTCGGAACTCTGAACAGATCTACTGTCTTAGCATTCATCATTAAGAGACACAAGGCAAGGTGAATAATGGCATTAGAAACTGGCCCGTTACACTAGAAAAATCAGTGTTTCATATAAATGGATACAGGCATGCAACTAACAAATATTATGGAGTTTCAAGGCTCAATTAGTGACAAGTTTGATGCCTGGGTTATTCATACCCTGCACGATTTCTATGGAAAGCTATGGATGTGGTACAGACTGTAAAATTAAGAGAACAGTTGTACAATCGATCCTCTTATTGATTTTAGAAGACTGATAGCAGTCTTGAAAAGCTGAGAAGAGGAACACCAGAGAAATGGACTAACAAAGCACAGGAATAATCTGAGAGAAGTCAGCAGAAGAGAAAGGTTGTGCATCCTCTGATAAGCAATACAAGACAGGTTAAAAGTGCCAAAAGCAGAAGGCAGGGGAACTCCCATCCCTTGTAAATTGATGGGAAATGCTTACTACCCCTGCTGCTCAGAGCAACATGGGAACATGATATTTTATGAAAAATCCTTTCCTTAGGATTTTTCCTCCTGAGAAGCTGAGGTCTCAGGAACAAAATGTAAACAATGATTGTTTGCTGCTGTGGAATGCAACAGGTGGATCTGTGATTGGTCTCATGTGGTTGTTTCCAGTTAATGGCCAATCACACTCCAGCTGTCCAGACTGTCTCGGTCAGAGACAAACCTTTGTTCTTCTATTCTTAGCTAAGCCTTCTGATGAAATCCTTTCTTCTGTTCTTTTGGCATGGTTTTTAGTATAATATACATATCATAAAGTGATGGGCCAGGCCTTCTGAACGTGGAGTCGGCTGTCTCGTCTCTTCCCTCATCCTAAGACCCCTGTGAACACGGTCACAGGATATGGAGAGCACCTCCCTTAGACAGGTGGCTTCAGGTTCTCACTGTGAGGTCTGGCACCTCACAAAGGGGTGTCTGCCAGCAGTATTGCTCCCCTGGCCAAGATTTGCCTTAACAATCCTAAGCAACACAAAGGAAACTATTTCACCTCTGGAAAAAGCGTTAAGGCTACCCTGATTATTTTACTTCTTCTTGTCACAGATCTTTCAAAATTTGGTGATCAAGGCTGTAAATGTCTGCTTTGCTTGATTCCAAAGTATCTGGTTTTTAACCCATAAAGCTTCATTAGTGTGAAAAATGAAGACTGCTCAGCTGACAAAGTCACATTAACTGGATCTACTTGTTTCCCAAGAGGCAGAGTGCTGTGGACTGACAAACCACAAGAGCCTGAGAGTGGGTCTGAAAGTCTCAGGAATGGCAATATCCTTTCCACCAAGCTGCAAGAATTAGCTTGAGGATGAGTTTATCAAGCCCTGAGGAAAGCCTTCCCTACCAGTTGTAGCTTCATCCCTTTGATAACTTTAAAATGAAATTAATCAGACATGCTATATAAAAAAAAACTTGCAATGAGGAGACTTGCAGCACCATTACTTTACCTCCTTTCCTCAGTAAGGAAGAGATACAGGATTTTCTATAGTTTCTTCACAGTTTTTTTTCTTCACATAATTTTTTTTTTCCCCATCTAACCTCTCCTTATATCCCCTGTTGCTCTTCCCTAAAATGTTTGTTAGGGATAACATACATTGCTGGACATACCATGCTTTGACTTTCCCCCCCAACTTCAATTGAAACAGAACAGAAAAACCCTACAATGATTCAAGGCATGAGCAGAAGGATTTTACTTACCCAAAGTTGCCATCAAAGTTGCTCTATCACTCCCCTCCTCAGCTAGACAGGGAGAGAAAATACAGTGAAAGACTCATGGGTCAAGATAAGCACAGGGAAAGAGAACACACCAGATACTCTCATGGATCAAATGGACTTGAGTCAGGGAAATTAGTTTAATTTATTACCAATCAAACCAGAATAGGGTAATGAGAAATAAAACCGAATCATAAAACACCTTCTCAGGTTTAACTTTACTCCAAACTTTCCCCAGCTCCTCCACCCACAGTGGCACACAGAGGGAGGGAATGGGAGCTGTGGCCAGTTCAGCACACCTTCTCTCTGCTACTCCTTCTTCAGGGAAAGGACTCCTCACACTCTGCACCACAAGATGCAGGTGAAGTCCTGCTCCTGTGCCTGGGAGCATCTCCTTCCCTTTCTTCTTCACTGACCTTGATGTCTGCAGAGCTGTTTCTCTCACATATTCTCACTCCTCTCTCTGAATACTGTTGCTCCTGACCAATTTTCCCCCAGGGGAAATGGGGTCTACTGAACACAGGGTAAGCTTCCAGCAGCTTCTCAGAGAAGCAACTCCTCTACCCCCCCATCCTCTCCACACAAGCCAAATACACTCTCTCATTTTCAGGTTTACAGCAAACAAATTCATAGAGAATTGCTACTTCCAGACAGCAGCACTGAGAAGCCCAAGTACAAGATGACTTTTAATAGGTAAAATAATTTCCCTTCTCCTCCCCAAATCTACATCTTCACAAAGGACCAAAGGACATTTAAATTTTGCTATTACTAGTTATGTTCAGGTCTGATTACTTGGTTTTTATTTGGAAATTTTTGTATGGTATGCATTGAATCAACTAATTTGATAACCACCTTGTCTGAGCTTCATCTAGGTTAGTGTTAGGAATGCAGAGTTTTAAATTTGCTTTTCTCTAAGGGTAGCTGGAGACAGTATTTCTATGGGATATTCAAAGCATCCCTAGGGCTTAAACTACCATGAAGTAGAATGAAGAGAGAAAAAAAACAGAAAAAACAATCAACAAGGAGATATAATAGCAAGTCTCACATGTATTGCTCACCCTACAATCCAGTTGGGAGAAAAAATTGTTTTACTATTTAGGCCATAAAATAGTCATCAGTGTGTGACATCTGGGACCCTGATATTAGATTCCATGGTTTATTTATATTTTCCTTTTATTTTGTTCCTTCTCGTTCCTTAACTTGTCTCCTGTCTTTGGATATCTATGGAGTATTTCTTAACATTAAAAATAGAAACAGAAGTCTGTCTGCATTTGGTGTGTTATAACTGAATGGTAACTTGCTCTTTTTATCAAACTATCAGCTATTAGGAGCAGCAATTCTCATCTGCACAGAAGAATCACTTAAACATCAAGGACATTTTAAGGTGCTGTGGAAGTAATTTTAAAGAGAAGAGAAAAGCCCTTCGGTATTCCTAAATTTTTATAGTGACCCTGAGCCTATTTTAACAGAGAGAAAGAGGAAGGTATCTGTCAATCTAAATGGGAATAGGACAGGACCCCAGGGAAGATTCTAAATTCTGCGTGTTTTTCCTATTGAATCAATGTGAAGTCTTTCATTTCTGTAATAAGTTATACATATTTTCAGATAGTGCTACATATCTTATGCACATGCACTGAAGAAACAAAACAAAAGAGTCATTACTGAGAAAGTGGAGAGACTTATATCTCAAAATGTAGATAAATACAATCTCCACTTCCAACAGAACTCAGACCAATGACGCCTGCATTTTGTAACCATGTTATAGCTGCGCTGTAAAACTTGGTTTTAAAAGTCATGGAAGCTTAGTGGACTTGAATTATGCTAAATCAAGGATTTGGGAAAAAGTAACTTCATTATCCTATTTTCAAGTTCCATATAAAATAACACTTGAAACACAGCTAGTATAATCATTGGATAATTATTTAGATTGGATATTCCAGGAAACCCTGCCAGTAATCCAAGGTCAGCACTCTCATAACACTGAAGTTTTCCAGCACAATCCTGGAATAAGGATTTCTTTGGCTGATGTAACAAGACCTGAAACAAATGGGTAAGTTTACATAGAAAATAGTACCTAAAATTTTAATAATGTTTTCCTCAATTTTCAAGCTTTACTGCTCCTATTTATTCATACTGTCCTATTTGGAAAGTATTTAGTCCAACAATTTCAACGATATCACGCTCAAAAATTATTTATCCCTAACTTACCACGTCATTATTTTCTCCTAAGCCTTCCTCTTTACCCCCACATCTGTGATCACCTTGCCATTACTAGAAATTGCATTTTACTACATTTATATGATAAAGAGCAATTCAATTAAGTGATGCAGGAGTACTCTGAAATTGCTCTCTTTATCTTTTATACATGTTAAATATTATCAATAAAGAAGTGTTCTGCTGTATTTCATGATGGACTATACTTATGTCATTTCCTCACATAAAATAAATATAGAAAGATAAAGATTTGTGCAATTTGAAAGGCTTGTCCCTTTCTTATATTTTCCTTTGGAAATATTCACCGTATTTCTATAGCATAATGATCTACCTGTTTTGCTATGATTAAGAGTTTATTTTCCATTCTTCATAACTTCTAAATAATAGAAAACATTTAAAAATGTCAAAAAAAAAACCCAACAAAATAAAACCACCCAAAATTCCTTTTTTTTTTTTAATGAAAACTGGAAATTGCTCTGAAAATACCAAAATAAATCACTACACTTTAGTCATAAAACATTCTGACATTTTCAAAACAAGACATTTAGCTTTTCCATTTTGAAACAATTAGAAAGGCTTTCCAAGCATTTTTAAACACAATTCTTTTAAATTAAATATACAGGCCTTTCATTACCTGTTTAACTGATTCAAACTAACAATAAGAAATTCTTCCGAGGAAACAACAAGCTTTTCTTGTAGGTTCTGAAGTCCATATCTTGTGTAACTAAAGATCATGACCTTTCTTCTGAATGGTCTCAGGGAAATGCTGAGCATTGTAAAAAAATTTACTTATTGTCAGTAAAAGTGTTCTTACACTTTATGCTTTTATGTAAAAAGTATCAACAACCATGAAATTTCAATAAAGCCCAGACCATAGGAATTTCAGGGAACCTTTCATGAAAGTATTTCCCATTTCCTACTCTAGTGTAGTGATTTTGTCAACTATTATCCAACTAATGTAGAATTCATATGCAGAATCAGGAACCACCACCACACATTTCCCTTCCTATCAGGAGAACTCAGTGCAGGATCCAGAGAGGAACTGTCTGAAGACTTTTTTATCTTTCTACAGGTCTTGACATTCTAGCAGGGCTCCTTAAGAAATCTCATACAAGTATAAATCCCGCAAAACCAAACTTACAGAATCTGCAAGGCTTTTGAAATCTGGGTCTCAAATCATCTTTGGAGCCTCATTAAATAACACACTGAATAATCTATATTACATATTCAAGGCAATTTTATTCAGAACACAGAGTTATGTGTTTTAATTTACAAATATTAGATGTCAATCCTTTTCTTATGAGTCCTTTATATTGCCTAAACAACCAAGAATGGCATAAACATGTTAGATGCCCACTATATAAATGTCGGTGGTAAGAAATTAAAGTGGAAGCACAGACAGCCATGCAACCATTTGTTTAGAAGACTCAATTACCACTTTCATACAGAACGTGATTCAGTACCCTTTCTGACACTGTTTCCTATTGCTGAAGCTCAAAATTTATAGGAAGGAGCTTTCACTTTTCATTAAATGGACCCAAACTTGTAGACCTCCTGTCACTTTAAAATCATGCAGTCAAAGACAATGTTTAAGCAAGAGACACTTTCAAATAAATAATGCAAAGCACTTGAAGCTACAAATGTAGCTGGCAGAGATGGAGTACTGTTTATATATCCTGTCTGGCCTGACTCAGTGAACATATTAGGCTTTGAATGCAATACAGACAAATAAAGAACAAAAGGAATTACAGCCTTACCTAAGGAAAGCTATTCTTTTAGAGATACACATAATACTTATCAGTATTTATTGCTTTGGTAGTTACATCCCATATCTATTAAACCATGAAGGCAAATAAAGTTAACTTTGAATTAGTTAAGCTTATGATGATTAATTAGGCTGGTGTCACTCTCTCTCTCTCTCTCAAGACTGCTCTCTTAAACAAATCAAAGGGGGTTGTCCCAATCTACCTTGCATTGCTGCAAGTCCTCACCTTAAGTCCTTTGTTCAGTTTTGGGCAGCTCAGTATAAGAAAGATAGGAGGCTATTAGAGAGTGTCCAAAAGGAGGACTACAGAGGAGGTGAAGGGTCTGGGGAGGAAGCCATGTGATGACAGGATATAGCCACTTGCCTTGTTCAGCCTGGAGAAGAGGCAACTGAGGGGAGACCTAATAGCTGTCTACAGCATCCTTACAAGTAGAAACAGAACAGCAGGTACAGGTCTCTTCTCTGTGGTGGCCAGTGACAGGGCCATGCTGTTACAGGGAGTTCCATGATACTATGTCAGGGGAGGCTCAGATTGGATATTTGGAAAAGGTTCTTCACTCAGAGGGTGTTTGTGAGAAAACACAGCAGATCCTCTTTGCTTAGTACCTCACATGCTATCCTGACAGAGAGTCAGTTTATTGAACCAGTGTGGAAACCCCACACTCTAATCTTCTTGCCTGAAAATATAACAGGCAAGCTCTCTTAAAAAGTCACTTGTGTCTTTAACATTATATTTTCCCAACATGAAGTGCAACCGCAAACACCCAAAGACAAAATAACACGAGTAATATCATCCTGCCTTGAGATAAATGCCATTGTGGATAACATTTAAGCATTTTATTTAGTATTACTCACATTTCAATTCTTTAAAATTGATGATTAAAAAACCACTATCTAAACACAAGGGCTCTTGGCCTGTGGTCAATTCAAGTTCATGTCACATCCAGGTGTGATACAAACTTGATCTAGTAGATCTAATAAAGTTAAAGTGGCTGAAAGGCAGAAGAAAACTAAAACCAGAAGTAAGCATGGACTAGTAACCAGTGAGCAACAAAGGGGTGAGAGATTGGAACTCTAAGCAGCAAGTGAATTATTCAAGATCAAAAAGGTGGCATAACATCTTGGTAATTGTCCAGGAGACAAGTTCCAATTTTCTCTAGACAACACAATTTTCTCCAAACAACAATTTGGATGAGTCAACAAAAGTTATGCATGCAGGATAACACAAATTTAGATTTCTTGCTCCATAATTGAAAAGTGAAACGGAATAACAATTCATTTGTCTATAGCCAAGTTTTCTCCCATTTCTAACCCTTTTGAAACTCCAAACTGCCCCCTTGAATGTCACAGATCAGAGCTTCCCATGACATTTAATAAATTAGGAATGTAAAGGAATGGGAACAGAGGAAGAGTAGCTGCATTTCCACAACTATAGCTTTCATATAGTGACTGTGGTGTGCATGTAAACCCAGATGATCAGAACAGCGACTTCTGGGACTAGAATCACAGCACAAGGCATGACTTTGATGAAGGTGATTAGAGTTTTCTAAAAGAGCAAGAAAACTGTGAGTTAACACAAACACTCCACGTCACTCCAGTTTTTCTAAAGGCAGAAAAATCTGCCTTTTCATTTTGCTGACTCATGTCATAGCCAAACAGAATAATTACTTCTCTGAAAGCACCGCTGGGATGGAAAAAGGACCTAAAGTCTAATCAAATGAAATCTATTTCCAAAAGCTTTGGCAGCACTCTGGCCTAAATAGCTATCTATCCCCAGTAAACTTTTATCTCCATAATGTTGTGAAAGATCAGTCAAAGCCATGTCACCCTATCAACAGAAATGTTGAGGTTTTTTGCCCAGAAATCCTTTATTTTCACTATCGCACTTTTTGGAAGTACCAAAATTCACTTAGATATGTACTGAGATGAACGCTTGCTGTATATTTCAACTGCATAACTCCTACCAATAATAAGGGGAGATATTCCAGTGAGAACTGACACAAAAATACAACAAAATCATCATAAAATAGACTACTGTCAGCATGAGTTCTTGTTTGATGACAGGTGCCCACAATTCACACTTATGCCTGCAAGAGCAGCAAGGGAACCTTCCCGTCTCTTCTGGGAATTAGGCTGCCTCCCACTTAAACCAGGATGAAACTACATACTGGGATTTACTACTCTGCTCCTTAAAACTGATTCAGATTCATCTTGCAATAACCTCAATGTCTCATTAGTTTCACCATAAGATTAAATGTTTTCCTTAGTTAAGGAAAACAAATATTCAAAATAAATGTGTGTGTTCAT